>NC_089494.1:55983808-57399808 GCF_036850765.1 Saccopteryx bilineata | reverse complement strand
CGCTCCTCCTCTCTGTAACTTATGATATAGCCATCAATTTTAGCACCCCCGTCACGCAAGGGAGGTAACCAGGCCAATGTGGCGCTGTTCTTTGTCATTTCAGTAACTTCTAGTTTCTTTGGAGGATCCGGTTCACCTAGAAGAAAAACGGGATTTAGAGAACTGTTCAGGTCACCCAACCAAATCTATTTCTTAATATTCTTAAGTGTTCACTGTGCCACTTGCTTCAAAATATATGAAAAATGTTGTTGGGTATGTTGAAAGTAAATATTAGAAGATGAGTTAAGCAGCGAGTTAAATATTTATTTGTACCGTTTGGGTTTCTACAAATGAAAGCTCTTTCAGCGGGCGATCAAAATGTCATGGTGTCTTGACCTTGCTAAAGTAGGGACTGGAGTTGAAAAGAGGAAGAAAGGCTATTACTCACTTAGAGGATCTGATGCAAGCACTGGTTTGGGGATGTCTGTTGGGACGCCGGGGCCATACTCGTTGACAGCAGTTACTCTGAAGAAATACTCGTTCCCAGGGACAAGGTTGGTGACTTGGAAGCTGGTTTTCTTAGCTTCTGGGGTAACTGTTGACCACGTCTTTCTCTCTGCCTCACGTTTCTCCACAATATAATGTGTCACTTGGCTCCCACCATCGTTCTCAGGAGGGGCCCAGGAAATGTGGCATGATGTTTTAGTGACATCCGAAACCTTTAAGTCAGCCACAGGTCCAGGAGTATCTGTAAAGAACCACAAAATCAGATATACGTGTCTCCTTAGCCTCCTTTTAAACTAACGCATTTGTGAAGGGGGAGGAAGTAGCTTCTGAGTAACTCACCTAATACTCTGACATTCACAAACACCGCCTTTTCTCCAGCTGGGTTCACAAGTGTCAGGGAATATTTTCCTGAGTCATCACGAGTAGAATTGGGGATGACAAGGAAGGCCATAGTATCAACCATATCAACTTGTCCTTTTCTGACCACATTATCAATACCCACTTTTCGCCAAGTGACCTTAGGAGCTGGTCGCCCTCTCACTATGGCAAACAGTCGAATTGGGCATCCTGCTCTCACTGTGACCAGTTTTCTCATGCTGGCATCCAAATCAATCTCCGGAGGTTCTGCAAATGATGTGAAAGCCATTAGCTGACTTTATAGAATGTGGGGAAATCATATGAAAAGTCAAGTATGAATGAATGAAGTGATAAAATAGGGCCTCACCTAAGATTTCTTTAGGTTTAACGGCATCTTTTAATTCTGCAGGGCGCCCAATGCCAACCTGGTTTTGGGCACACACCCTGAATTCATATTCCTGGTTTTCATCCAAACTGGTAGCAGTGAATTCCATGCGAACAAGTTGTGCTGCAGCATTGCACCTTTTCCAGCCTTCATCAGGTGATGTATCTGGTTTTTTGGGTCTCATTTCCACAACGTATCCTATTATCGGTGCACCACCATCGTACACTGGTTTTCCCCATGCAAGAGTTATGGAATTTCTGGTTGTGTCAACCACTTTGAGATTGGTTGGTGGGCCAGGTGGTTCTGAAAATAAATTATGTAAGAACAAATTTATACATGGTTAACTACTGCTAGTGATACTTTAATGCATAATTTTATATGGTCTATTCTCAATGAAAGATAGGCTTTTCAATATCCAATTACTGAGTACTCTTTATTTTCTTTCATAAAATTAGGATCTACCCTTGTCTGTACATTTCAGGTGATTTGGTAAAAAATCTACTTCTAAAAATATTGGATAAAATAAAGTTTTGATGTTACAGATTTAATTTATTTGTCTAACAACTCTGTACTTGAGATTAAGGGTTGGCATAATATCAGAAAAAGCAAGAGTATCCTACCTATGGGGTCTTTTGCCACCACTGGTCTTGATGGCAAGGATGGTTCCCCAATTCCAATTTCATTTTCTGCCTTGACACGGAACTGATATTCATGTCCTGGGAAGAGATTCTGTACTTTCAAGCGTCTCTCAGGGATTGCACTCTTGTTAACAGGGACCCATCGTGTAGACAGTCTTTCCTTTTTCTCCAAAAAGTATCCTGTGATGGACTTTCCACCATCATATTCAGGTGGTTTCCAAACCACAGTCATTTCTTCTTTGCTTACTTTAGTGATATCTGGGGGGTCAGGGCGACCAGGTCTATCAAATTTGGTTTTTGCAATGACTGGTTTACTTTCTGTTGGAGGCCCTGTGCCTATTTTATTTTCTGCACGGACTCTGAAAATATATTCATTTCCTTCTATGAGACGTGTTACTGTAGCACCGGGTGTTAACACATTAGCAGAATAGGTAGACCAAACCATTCGCTTGCTCTCACATTTTTCTAGAATATAATTTTGGATTTCACAGCCACCATCATCCTCTGGTGGATCCCAGCGAATAGTACACCTATCACTGGACACATCAGAAATTTTCAGATTTCTTACAGGACCAGGCTTATCTAAAACATTGACAGTGGCATAGGCCACAAAACTGCCAGCTGTGTTGGTTGCTGTGATGACGTATTTACCACCGTCACTTCGCTTTGCTTTAGTAAGAGAAAATTTAGATGACTCAAAACTGGTGTCAATCTTGACCCGTGGGGATCTTGTTAAGTCTGTAGCATCTTTGTCCTTGGTCCATGAAACTTCTGGGAATGGTTTGCCTCTAACACCTGCCTCAAGTCTAATGGTGTCCCCTGCTTTAACAGTTAGCACACCACTCAATTTCAGATCAAGTACTGGTTTCTGCAAATCTTCTTTCACAACAACTTCTTCTGTCTTCACCCAGTCACTTTCCCCACCTTCATTCTTCGTTTGGACTCTGAACTCGTAAATCTGGTTTTCAACACATCTGTCAACCATGTAGTGAGTTTCTTTAATGCTTCCTTTGTGTACTCTTTCCCAGTCAGCAGAACCCTTCAGCCTCCTCTCAACATGATATGACAGGTTTGGACTGCCACCATCATAATCAGGCCGTCGCCACTTTAGATAGACAAAGGTCTTTCCTTTATCTGCAATATGAAGGTTTTCAGGCTCACCTGGTCTATCAATTGGGTTAATAGCCAGAATTGGAGTTTTTGTTTCAATGGTTGGCCCAACACCTACTTTATTTTCTGCGCAAACTCGAAAATAGTATTCATTGTTGGCTAATAGGTTGGCTTTGATTAGTCGCTTAGTGACATCGGAAGCAACAATTGACCAGCCTTTCTGGTTTGGCTTGCGATATTCCACTATGAAATTTGTTATCTCTGTGCCACCATTATCTAGTGGGTTTTCCCAAGAAATTGTGCAGTTCTCTTTGTTTACATTGCTAACCCTTAAATTCTGGCAAGGCCCAGGTCTGTCAAGGACATTAACAATAGCGGAACCTTGGGCATGTCCACTGCTGTTCTTAGCCGAAATGATGTACTTGCCATGATCAGCTCTAACAGCTTCTTTAATCTGTAACTCAACACGAGGTAGATCATGAGTTATGTCAATACGCTTTTCTTGGACCAACACTTTGCCTTCTTTGGACCAAGTTATGTCTGGTTCAGGTCTGCCTTTGACTCGAGCAAGAATACGTATTGTTTGGCCCACTCTAACGGTAATAACATCACGGCAAGTAACATCAAGTTCCACTTCTGGAGGATGAAGGATGTCTTTTGCAATCACAGATTCTGCTAGTTCTCTTGGCTCTCCTTCTCCCACAATATTGGCTGCCTTTATACGAAATCTGTACTCATTTCCTTCAATTAGCCCAGGTACCCTATAGGCACATTGCCTGATGAGTTCATCTTTATTAATCCTGTTCCACTGGGTTGTACCAGCTTTCTGACATTCCACTACATAGCCTAGAATGGGGCTACCACCATCACTGAGAGGCTTTGTCCACACCAAGTCAGCTGATTCTTTGCTCTTGTCTTTCAGTTTTGGATTAATAGGTGGTCCAGGTGGTTTGATGGGCCGGCAAGCTTTTATTGGGTCAGAACTTGGGGATGGATTGCTTAGTCCTGCAAGATTTTCAGCAAAAACTCTGAACTCATATGTATTTCCATCATAAAGTCCCGTCACTCTAAACCTCAGGTCCGCTATTGGTGTTTTGTTGACCCTCACCCATTTGCCTGTTATTTCTCGACGTTCCACATAGTAACCAATTATTGGACTGCCACCATCAGATTTTGGTAGAGTCCAGGACACTGTTGCAGCATTTTCAGTAATGTCAGTAACCACTGGTTTACCAGGAGGTGATGGAGGATTAAATTTATGCTTAGCAACAGTAGGTATGGAGTCAAGGGGAGGACCGACACCCATCTTATTCTCTGCACTAACTCGGAAAACATATTCGCAGCCCTTATGTAGATGTGGGACTTTCAGCTTTGTCTTACTGCCTCCTGAAGAGACAACACCCCATGTTTCTTTTCTTGTATCTTTTTTCTCAACAATATAATTTATCACAGGGCTTCCTCCATCATCCTTAGGTGGCTGCCATGCGATAGTCATATATTCAGGGGTAATATCCAGAATATCAATAGGCCCTGTTGGTGGACCAGGAACATCAAGGACAGTAAGATGTACAGCTACTGTTTTGCTGCCCGCTGCATTGGAAACTGTGATTTGGTATTCCCCAGTGTCTTTTCTTAAGCAGTTCTTAATGGTAAGTACTGATGAGAAGCTGTCAGTTTCAACTGTGAAATGTTCATCTGTTGTAATCTCACTCCCATCGGTTGTCCACTTTGCGGTAGGAACGGGTACACCTTTTATAATGGCCGGAAATCTGACTGTAGTTCCAGCTTTTACCACAAGACCTTCGATTAATTTTACGTCCAGCTCTACAGATGGAGGCACTAAAAAGTAAACATAAGGAAATTAGATTTTTTTTTTTTATAATATGAGTTTTAAAAAGAAACAAAATAATGCCAATCCAAAAATCACCTAGTTTTTCTTGACATTCTATTGGAATAGTTGTGTCAGGGAGACTAAGACCCACAATATTTTCAGCTTTTACACGGAATCTATAGATCTTTCCTTGTTGTAGTCCAGTAACAACACATGCTAAGTCTGTTACAGTCTTGAACTTAATCCAGTCTTGGGTTCCTTCCTCTTGATATTCCACCAAATATCCAGTGATTGGAGAACCACCATCACGATCTGGCTTATTCCAAACAAGGGATACTTCAGTCTTGTCAACATCTACATGATGTAGGTCCTTGGGTGGTCCAGGGGGATCTTTTCAAAAGAAGAATTTAGGATGAATAAATGGTATTCTCAAAAACAGTCAAACAATACTTTTGTATTTTGAGAAAGCAACTTACGTAGAGGATCCAGAGCCTTGATGGGTTTAGGTGTTTCAACAAAAGGACCACGGCCATACTGGTTCTCAGCAGCTACTCGGAAGAGATACTGATAGCCTTCATTAAGATGTTTAGCCCAGTGACTCTTTTTCTTTGATGTAGTTGAGACAGGTGACCACTGGGCACTGGCAACATCTCTCCTCTCAACCACATAATTTGTAACAACAGAACCACCATCATCCAGCGGTTCCTTCCAGGTAAGATAGCAAGAATCTTTCCTAATTTCACTGACTTCCAGATCTCGAGGCGGCCCAGGCTTATCTGAAAAGTGTTAAATAATGTAGTTATATGTGACTTAATCCAGATAAGAACTCAAAATGTATCACAATTTACTTTTAATTTGTTGTATCTTATGACATCAAAAACACTGGAAGTATTAACATTCTTACCTAATACGACTACTTTTACTGAGACAGTTTTTGAACCGGCTGGATTCTCCACCGTTAAGGAATAAACTCCACCATCTTCATGGGCAGCATTACGAATTTCAAGCTTGCTACCAACTGGAGTAACATCAATTCTTGCTTTAGTTGGAGCCTCTCTGTCCTCTTTTTTCCAAGTTACTTTTGGGAATGGCACTCCTTTGATGATGGCACTAAGTCTTAGAGTATCACCAACCTTTATGTGTTGTTCTCTTGCCATGTTGGCATCAAGAATCAACTCAGGGGGTTCTAGAATAAAGAAAACAATACTTTTAGGATTGACTTGCTACTGTATTTAACAAATAAACATGTACAATGCGACACCTATCTTCCTTGAAAATGCAGCAGAGAGCATTTTACTCACCAAGTCTGTCTTTTACCAGTACAGGTTCAGGAACGTGAGCTGGGTCCGATTCACCAGCTTCATTGACTGCTAGCACTCTGAACTTATAGGATTGACCATCCCGAAGACCAGTGACTTTATATTTAGTTTCAGGACATGATTCAGGAGTATGATTGGCTCTTTTCCATTCTTCATCTCCAACTTTCTGGTACTCAACAATATAACCCAGAATTTTGCTCCCACCATCATGACGTGGTGGCTGCCATGTTAGGTCAACTGAATTACATGTTGTATCTATTGCTTCAGGATTAACAGGTGGACTTGGTTTAGCTACATAATAAAAGGAGAAAGTTAAAAAGTGTTAGAATATACCTGAAAACAAAGTTGGATAATTTGAGAACTGAATGAATATTTTAATATGATACCAATTGGATCTTTAGCAAAGATTGGTTTGGATGGTGGGCTTGGATCTCCAATACCAATTTCATTTTCTGCAGACACCCGGAATTCATACTGACACCCTTCCAGAAGATCAGGAACCTTAAATTTAGTGTATGGGTGGATCGGCTCTTTGGTAACTCGAACCCATCGTTTAGACATAGTTTCTCTCTTTTCTAGAATGTAGTTCGTTATGGGCTTTCCTCCGTCATTTGGCTTGTTCCAGGTTACTAATGCAGAGTCTTTGGTAACTTCTGTAACAACTGGCTGTTCAGGTGCATCAGGAACCCCTATGACAAACAGTAGCAGGATGCGTTAGAAATTTAGTGTTCTTTCTATTAACAACATCAAATCTCGAATCACAGAAATGAAATGTAATGCATACTAAAACGATCTTTGGCTTTCATTGAATCAGACACCAATGGATCACTTATTCCATACAGATTTTCAGCATTTATCCGGAAAATATAGTCTTTTCCTTCAAGCAGTTTAGAAACTTTGAATGTTGTTTTAGCACATGCAGATGTCACAGGCATCCAAACATCCTTGCCAACTTCCTTCTTCTCAATAACATAATTGGTAATTTCACTGCCTCCGTCATCTAAAGGTGGCTTCCAAGAGATAACCATGTACTCTTTGGTTACCTCGTCAAATTTAACCGGTCCTACTGGTGGTCCAGGACGGTCTGCAGCGAAAAAAAAAAAAATCACGGTACAAAAACGCTATTTCCATTTCTGTTTTGGAAATAACACAATATCTATTCTTCTTTCTAAATAATACTTACCAACAACATTAACTTGACAGAAACCTTTCCTAGAGCCTGTACTATTTTCTACAACCACACAGTATTTGCCAGAGTCTGAACGTTTGGCCTTGATCTTCTCTAGAGCAAGTGTTGTCGGAGTGGTCTTTATATGAGTGCGATCATCCTCCAGCACATCAGCTTCATCTTTGAACCACGAAACCTTAGGCTTTGGTTTGCCTGAATAACGGCCAGTGAGGGCAAAAGCTTCACCAACTCGAATTGTGATCTTATCTCTGAAGTCGAGGTCAAGTGATGGCGGAGCTAAAATTTATAATTATAAAGGCAGGTCAGTTTTACTGATGTTTTATGGTAAATCTATACATGTACAAGTTCTCAAAGCATAAACTGAGTTGGACACATACCCAGTTCATCCTTGCAAGTGATTGGCTTGGTGCAAAATGATGGCTTGCCTTGTCCAACAATATTCACGGCACTGACACGGTACTCATAGGTATCCCCTTCTTTTAAGCCTTTAACAGTGTATTTTCGGCTAAGTAAGTTGTCCTGTGTAACTTTGTGGAACTTCTCAGTTCCAATGAGACGACTTTCTAGGACATAATTAATAATTTCTGATCCACCATCATACTTTGGAGGGTTCCAAGTCAGAGTAACAGAATCTTTAGTAACTTCTTTGACTTCCAGGTCTTCAGGACGCTCTGGTACAGCTGCAAGTGTAAGCATGGAATTACAGTGAAAAAAAATGTCATGTTAAGAATATAGTAAAATTAGTAAGTAATTCTTTCTCAGGGTTGCATTTCAACATTCAACTATCTGCTTTGAAAAGTAACAAAAGAAGTCTCATCATAGAATCATTAGAGCTAAAAAGGACCTAATAAAAGCTAATTTCCTCTGACAGATGAGGAAATAGAGGTTCACTGAGGCTGAATAATTTAGGAAAGTTCTCCAGACTTCATAGTATTAGAGTTAGGAAACATTTCATATTTATGCTGTTAAATGGGAATTAAAAAAATAATCAATGTAGTATATATGGCAGGATTTGAAGATTCAGATATGTTCCCATAATCTTTTTTTACAAACACATTCAAATACTACCAACATCAGATATTGAGTGTTTGCCTAATGGATGCTTATCAAATGAACAAAATGTTTGGCATTTATGGACATACTTTCTCACCCTAGTTTTTTAAATTAATTGAGTGAAGAAGCAATTAAGAATGAAATTGTTTTAACTTGTACTCACTTATCGGATCTCTGATGACAATTTCACTTGTTGTTTCAACAAATGGGCCTATGCCAATACTATTTTCAGCTGCAATTCGGAAAAAGTAGGCTTTTCCTTGAATGAGACCCTGGACAGTAGCATTTTGTCGGGTAACTGTATATGTCACTGGGGTCCATGCCCTACGGTCAGCTTCCCGTTTTTGAATGACATAATTGGTGATTGGAGAGCCTCCATCATCTTGTGGAGAAAACCACGTCAGTTTGCAGGAGTCATTGGTTAGGTTGTCAGACAGGAATGGTGTTCCAACAGGACCTGGCACATCTGAAAATCAGAGGAAAAGATTTCTAGGTCTTGTCTTCAATGAACTATAGGGCTCAATATTTGTTATCCTCTGTTTTTAAAAGGGACAAAAATGTTATGAAAAAAATAAGATTTTGTATTTATTGAGTTGGTTTTCCTCCCCTTGGTATCTGTTTTCACCCATATATTTAGATAAAGTAGATTTGCAACTGTTATGGGTTGCTACTGTGTCAGTAGAAGCTGAAGGAAGAGGAATTGTTTTCTTTCTGTTAGTAATTTGTGAGTTGAGTAGGATAGGAGCGAGCTGCTGGGAAGAGAATGCCTAGAGGGAGATCAAAGGGAGTAAGGAGTGACAGCGTGGCTATGTTTTTGTATCCAATTTACTCTTCAAAGGGAAAGGGTTATTTCTGGGTCATCAGTGAATCAATGAGGCACAAGAGGTGCCAAGTCTCAGAAAGACCTTTAAGATAGAAATTTAACCTGGAAGTATACCAGTTGTCAAATTAAAATAATAGCCATTGGCCAAAGGGGTGTTTAGTAGCTTGAAACGAATCTAAAATCTTACTGCTCACTGAGATATTTTTCCTTATGCCATTTTCACTAATGAAACCAAAACATGTTTTCATAGCATTAATTATATTCAATGAGAACCAATTATTTTCACATACAAACTGGCTGTGGAATATGGTCGCGCCTAGAGACATGCTGAGAGAGAGATCTGATTGGCAGGGGCGGGGGGGGGGGGGGGGGCTTCACTTTCTGAGCAATTCACTGGAATAAAGCAGCCAGTGAAGGCATAGAAAAACTCTGTGGAGTTCAACTCTATATTCAGTGACTATATTCAGTGTATGCAATATTGATTACAGAATATGATGCTTCTCTTCAAATAGAATACAGAAACCCTTCAAAGGGATTTTTGCAGTATTATGATAATTAGCAAATTAAGATACAATCCCATGATGTGCAAATAGTCAATCTTAGTATAAACATTCATGTACATTTGCAGGGAAGTTACTTTTATGAAAACTGCATAATAGCATTGTAAATGCTATGGTGGCAAAGTCAACATACAAAATTATATGGTCGGAGTACAACCATATAAAATGTGCCCAAGGATAAAGAAGCAAGGAGAGAATTTAAAAAAATGCTAATAGTGGTCAATGAGATTGGATGTGATTTTTCTTATTTTTGAAAATATTTGTAACAGTTTTATTTCTATTATAGCTTTGTTGTAGATGAAATAAGAATGTTATTTTTAAGTTGCACAGGCAGATTGAAAGTATTTACCTAATACATCAACGATAATTGTCTTCTTCCTTTCTCCCCCTTCATTTTTGGCAAGTAGAGAATAGACACCTTGGTGGCTCCTCTGGCAATTCTTGATGACCATGGAAGAGCTAATGGCTGTGGTCTCAATGGTGGCTTCTGGAGGTAATGCTTTTTCATTCATGTTCCAGGTGACAGTTGGAGGAGGCTTTCCAGACACATAGGCAATGATCCGGATCACCCCTCCAGCATGCACCACAATTCTGTCTCGGACGCTAGCATCTAGCTGAAGATCAGGTGACACTGGAAAACAATTGAAAATTCCAAATGTGATTTTCATTTCTAACCCAAAACATAATTCTATATAAAAGTAACAGAAGTATTAATTACCAATTCTGTCCTTCATTTCAATGGCATCTGTGACTTCTCCAGGTTCCCCAATGCCAGCAATGTTGACTGCTCTAACTCTAAATTTATAGAATGCTCCTTCTTTTAATCCTGTCACAACAAGTTTTGTTCCTCTCACTTCTTTATCTTTAGCCTAAGGAAGAGTCAAAAGTGTTTTACAATTAGAATAGTTCTTGGTAGCTACTTGTTTTAATAACTTTTTAAAGTATAACCAATGACATATTTAACAGTCTTTGGGAAAAGACTGTTGCCAGTATAGGTATAGAGGTAAAATCTTATAGGTAAAAACTGAATAGAATATTTTGCCAGAAATTATGTTTTAAAATCATTGTCAAAGGATTAAAAAAAACCTGTAAAGTTCATTTATTTAACTTTTTAAGGATTTATAACCAAAGATAAGTTAACAATAATATAACTTTTCATTAGATTTTTGACATAACAGAAGTCTGGATTATCAGTTATAATTATGTTATTTTTCTAATTTCTTAATCTAAAAAATACAGATAGAAGTTAAGGGTCTGAGAAGAACTACTACATTTTTAGTTTATTCATAGTACATTTTCATAATGCCAAGTTTTAGTTACCTTTTCCCATTCTTCTTTTCCTTCTTCTTTATATTCAACAATGTATCCAGTTACTTTGGATCCACCATCTTTTAGTGGAGGAGACCACTCCAAATCAGCAGATGATTTAGTCCAGTCTGTGACTTGGGGAAATGGAGGACCCGGAGGGGCTAGAAAGAACCAGTATACATTAATATGACTTTTCCATGACACTTTGGAGGAAAGAAAAAGAAAGAAATGATTTTAAGGCTTACCAATTGGATCTCTAGCAGTCACTGGGTCTGATGGCAGACTTGCTGGACCCACACCAGCAGCATTGATTGCATATACACGGAACTGATAATCAGAGCCTTCAATAAGACCAGTCACTTTATAAGAAACGCCCAAAGTCATGGCTTTGATAGGATCTCGGTTAACTCTCTTCCATCTCTTTGAAGTGGTGTCTTTCATTTCTAGCCAGTATCCTGTCACAGGAGAACCTCCATCATATTCTGGCTCTTCCCAGTTGACAGTCATGGAGTTACGAGTCACACTGCTGACTGTTGGTTTATCTGGCGCTCCAGGGACAGCTGTGTAAAAGAATCACATTGATTCATAAGAAATTATGAAAAATACCAATAAAAATGACTTTGTATGTGAACCATGTTCTACTTACAGAAGCGGTTTCTTGCTGTTTCAGGTTCACTGTCAAGAGGCTCCCCAATTCCGTATTTGTTCTGCGCCATGATTCGGAATATATACTCATGGCCTTCTAGCAATTTGGGAACTGTGTAGGTGCACTCTTTGGGTTCATTGGAGACGTGTACCCAGGTTTTCCTATTAGCTTCTCTTTTCTCAATTACATAGTTAGTAATCTTAGACCCACCGTCATCTTTAGGTGGAAGCCAAGATAATGTCATTTGGTCTGCTGAAACAGATTCAAACTTTATTGGTCCCACTGGAGGGCCAGGACGACCTAAAATGGTATAAAAAGGGAAAACTTTATTAGTAAAATGATTTTTTTTTTTTCTTCATTTTTCTGAAGCTGGAAACAGGGAGAGACAGTCAGACAGACTCCCGCATGCGCCCGACCGGGATCCACCCGGCACGCCCACCAGGGGCGGTGCTCTGCCCCCCAGGGGGCGATGCTCTGCCCATCCTGGGCGTCGCCGTATTGCGACCAGAGCCACTCTAGCGCCTGAGGCAGAGGCCACAGAGCCATGCCCAGCGCCCGGGCCATCTTTGCTCCAATGGAGCCTTGGCTGCAGGAGGGGAAGAGAGAGACAGAGAGGAAAGCGCGGCGGAGGGGTGGAGAAGCAAATGGGCGCTTCTCCTATGTGCCCTGGCCGGGAATCGAACCCGGGTCCTCCGCACGCTAGGCCGACGCTCTACCGCTGAGCCAACCGGCCAGGGCCAGTAAAATGATTTTAAAGCCAAAGATTATATTTGTGAACAGAAAAACATGTAGTTTTCATAAAGCCATGCAATTTTTACCAAGGACATTCAGTCTCATCTCCTTTGAGGCTGTTCCCAGATTATTCACAGCTGTGATGGTATACAAGGCAGTGTCACTTCTGCGCGACTGGGGAATAACTAAGGTGCAAGTGTCATCCACCACCAGTTTGTTGACATGGGTGTCATAGATGACAGGTTCTTTATTATCAGGCTTCAGCGGAGGAGCTTTAAACCACGTCAGTGTTGGGAACGGCACACCTTTAATTTTGGCCACAATGCTAACATCAGTTCCTTCTTCAACCTCCATGAATTCTTTCAGAATAATTGATGGTGGACCTAGATTATTAAAAACAAAAAGTTGTCATTAGGAACATAAAACACTGAAGGATAGAAAGCAGAATTCACAGTGATTAGAAAGCTATCTGGATCTATAATAGGCAGGCTTTGTAAGGCAGCTCAATAGAAAGAACAGATCTGTCTTGAACTAATGTACGCCAGTTTGGGGAGCAGGTACACGTGGTCATCATCCTTCATCTACATGTGGCTCTGTACAGCTATTGCCTCTCACTTACCGGGGATTATTACGCATATAGGTATTGAAAAAGGGCAGAGAGAAATGAAAACTATAGTAGCTTAGGCGTGGGAGTTCTTTCATGATATTCCCTTCAGTATTTATGTAGTTATGAGGGACCTACTGTGTTAATTCTGAGATGAAGTCCCTTTGAAGAAATGTAACTGTTAGTAGAGGCAAAGCAAATTTCCATTTTCCATAAATTTAGTATAAGAATGTACAAATAGGGTTGTGACTATAGCCCTCCTAAATTTAGAAGAGAGAATTGAACAAATACACAGCAGTAGTGATGTTAACAATAATTAGAGGAAGAATTATTATCATATGGATATGTATATTTTATCTATTAAAATGGATATGGTTTTTTGTCAGAGAAAAGGAAACTAGATTGTGAAGATAAATGGGTCTCAGCAGTTGCTGAACAAATAAATGACTGCTTTCTTCGCCTTTGGAGGAGCACACAGAGGAAGTGCTCTGGTTTCTGATAAGTAAAACAGCATGCATGGAGAAAAATTTTCTTAAGGAAATGCCACACATCATCTTTAAGTAAGGAAAAGGTCATGCGTAAGGAAATACAATAATTCTTCGGAAGTTGAAGGAATGGGTGATTGAATAATGTGCCCACGTCCACACTCAACCCATTGTAGCTTCCCAATGTATAGACATGTCTCTTTTTATTTTGGACTATTATTAAACATCTAAAAGACATTCACAGAAAAAGGTGCTCTCTATTAACATGTTGGTGCTTACATGTCTGGTCTTTGATGATCACAGGGCCAACAGTGGTTGAAGGTTTGCTGACGCCTGCAGCATTGACAGCTTTGACTCTAAATTCATATTCTCCACCCTCTGTGAGGTCTTCAACAGTAAATTCCAGCTCTTCCACATCACGCCTATTGCACTGTCTCCATGCTTCTTTCTTTGTCCCAGTAGGGTCCCAGGCAAGGCACTCAACAATATAGTGGGTGACAGGGGAGCCTCCATCATTCTTTGGGGGTTTCCATGACAAATGTACTGTGCTCTTTGTTATGAGGCCAATCTTGAGTTTAATCGGAGGGTCAGGAGGATCTTTAAAAATAGTTAAAGGAAGTAGTAGTAAGTATTGTTTCATAACTATACTTTTTTTCAAGTTTGAGATGTTATTTTAATTTTTTTTTTTTTTACTTTATTTATTCATTTTTAGAGAGGAGAGAGAGACAGAGAGGGAGAGAGAGACAGAGAGAGAGAAGGGGGGAGGAGCTGGAAGCATCAACTCCCATATGTGCCTTGACCAGGCAAGCCCAGGGTTTCGAACCGGCGACCTCAGCATTTCCAAGTCGACGCTTTATCCACTGCGCCACCACAGGCCAGGCGAGATGTTATTTTAATCATAGATTTAAAAACTTACATATCGGATCTCTGGCAGTGGTCCTCTGAATGGTTTCCACAGGCGCACCAATACCAAAGCGGTTTTCTGCACGTACGCGGAAGAAGTACTGCTGTTCAGAGATGAGATCAGGAACTACAAATGAGGTGCTGCCACAGTTTGGATTGACTTTAGTCCAGGCTTTCCCATCCACAGTCTTCTTCTCAATAACATAGCCTTTGATCCTGTCTCCCCCATCATCATCTGGAATCTTCCATGAAAGTCTGCAACTACCCCTTGTAACATCACTGACTTTCAGATCTTTGGGTGGCCCTGGTACATCTGTTGAATTCATATCACAATATAAGCAATGTTGCTTTTAAAAAATAATTTGTTTTTATTCCATAGTAACTTTTAAAGTCTTCCTTACCCATGACTTTAACTCTGCAGCTTGCAGTCTTTTGTCCTGCTTTGTTCTTGGCTGTGATGCTGTATTTGCCCGAATGAGATCGTATACACTCCGGAATAATAATTATTGATGAGTTTTCAGCAGTCTCCAGCTGTAAAAAACAAACAAACAACCCCCCCCAAAACACAGTAGTTATACATTAAATGAAATAATAGCAGTATTGAAATTAACTAGATTCTGAATCTTTTCAACTTTATTATTACCTGTGCATCTTCAGGTATATCATGAACTCCATCCTGTTAGAAAAGAAGATCATCAGTTGTAATATAAATATTCCTAGTGTGATTCAAAAGGAGACACAGAAAATTACAACTTTTTTTTTTTTTTTTTTACCTTCATTGCCTTCTTTGCCTTTCCATCAAATTCCCAAGATGATTTTGGTGTTGGGCGTCCCTTGATGACAGCAGGAATTTTAATCTGTGAGCCAGCTTTACAAACCAGACAGTCCTGTGCTCCAATGTCAATGTAAACTTCTGGTACCTCTGTTAACACCGGGAATAAAGTAACAGAATTCAGTTCACCATACTTAAAAAAACATAATTTACATACCTTCAGTCAATTAGTCAATTTCATAATAAGATCAAAAGATGAATACATAAATGGAATAGGGACTAGTACCTTGAATATCAGTGGCAATGATCTCTCCAGTCGTATCGCTTGGTTCAGATTCACCAGCTTCATTGACAGCTTTCACTCTGAACTTGTACTTTCTGAGTTCTTTCAAATTCGGCACCACACATTCACAGGCAGTTAGAAGTGCGTCTGGTTCATTTACTCTTTTCCAATCGGTAGTACCTTCTTCTTGCATTTCTACAATGTATCCCTTAATTGGACTGCCACCATCTTTGGCTGGGGGTTTCCATGCTAGTGAGATGCTTGACTTTGTTTTATCTTTTACCTCTGGGCAGGAAGGTGGCCCAGGTGGATCTAGTAAGAGAAAAAACACAAAGTTTTGAAGCTAATGGAATACTAGTTTTATATACTATAGCAATGTCTTACTATAAATGATCATATTTTTTTTAATCTATGAGAATACAAAAATAGGAATGCCAAAAGAATAGATCACCTTCTAGAGAAGAGAAATATTAGAAAGTCTATTTTCATTAACATTAATTCAAAAACAAAAAAAGCAAACAAATAACTTGAATTAGAAAGACTACTCACTATCCCTAGATAGATCTGTATTCTATTTACACATGATTGGTGAAAAGCTATTTTACGTTTGCAATCACTTTGAAGAGATACTGTAATATTTAATTCACCATAAAATTAAAATAAAAAATAATTTCATCAATAGTTGATTAGCTGGTATCCTCTGAACACAAACTAATTTTAATGCCCTGTACAGTCATTGTCTATAATAATCAGATAACAATACTTTACACTTTGACAGTGGTTTTCAATTACAGAAATTCTTTTCCATTCTTCATTTTTTTTAACCATAGTGCTTCCCTCTTCAGTGAACAGTACAGTTACTTGCACACAGCACATGTTCAGTATTAGCTTGCTAAGTGAATGAATGGCTACTATTTCACTTTATACATATGATTTATATACAACTTAGAGTATTTTAATTCCTCTTTAAAACAAATACCTTAATATTTTTCTACAGAGAATTCTAATCGGATATATTATGCAGTAAATACAATTAATCATTAAGGCCATGATATTCTGATTTTTGAACTGATCTGCTCAGAGAAGTATTTTTTTCTTTTATTTGCCCCCACAGACTGTTCTTGAGAATTTCATAATTCAGTAAATATTACTAAAAAGTTAACAGTATTTTACTTTTTGTTAAACTCCTACTGGAGACTCTGATTGTTTAGTGAGGGAGACAGATTTTTAAAGTATTTAATGAGATAGGGGTTTATTAAGGTATGGGAGCAGGGAGGAGTTTATAATCCAGGGTCATTATTATTGTGATTTCTCATAAAAATAATAGGTTTAATCCAAGAATTCAAAAACCATATGGTCTAATGTTTGTGTGCATATATGTGTGTGTGTGTGTGTGTACATATATATATATATAGATAGTTGTACATAGTATTTGTATATATATACACATATACATATGCACTTCAAATAGTCTCTGTAAGTATGAATCTTTTAACTTTAATAAATAAAATAGTTTGGCATAGAAAAATACAAGAAATTTAAAAGCAGAATTATCTATTTAGTGGTTTTGCCCTTTATAAATTCCAGCAATGGAAGCATACTTACATATAGGATCTCCTGCAATAGCTGGATCTGATGGTTCACTGGGAGGGCCAATTCCTACAGCATTTATTGCCATTGCTCTGAACTGGTATTTAGAGTCTTCAATTAAACGGGGAACATTAAATTCCAAAACTCCTTTAAATCCCACTTTGGTTATCGGTGCTCTGCTAACACGTGCCCAGTAGGGACTTCCTTCTTCTCTCTTCTCCAGCCAATAGCCAGTAATTGGAGAGCCACCATTGTCCAAAGGAGGAGTCCAGCTCACTAGCATCGACCCCTTGGTGCGCTCTAAAACTTTTGGTTTTCCTGGAGGTCCAGGAACGCGATAAGGATCTTGAATGACCACTTTATCTGTTTTGCATTCATCACTGGTTCCATATTTATTCACTGCCCTGACTCGGAATTCATACTGACCATTGGGAATAAGTTTCCAGATCTAGAAATCAGATGAATAAGAACTTCTTAAAAATAATAAAGTCATGTTGATTTTTACTTATCTTAAAATTAGTTTCTTGGTAAGGAAGGCTATAAAAAGAAATAAGTCTATAAACTCAAACAAATATATAGTTTTAAAATATGTAAACTCTAATATGGAGAAAGCCTTTTTAAAAATGAGAATATGTAAGTTTATTGTACCTAAGAGTAGATCTCTCTAGGAAAAGAGACTGTGTGTCATCAAATAATTGTATTTACCAAGAGGCCTTATGTGCATGATGCTAAAAACTATAACAAAATTTTTTTTGTGTGATTTTGAGTTTAATCATTAAATTTTAAGGTTATGTTAGAATGGTGTTTATTCAAGGTCTTACCCTTTTAATGTGTATAACAAAATATTTAAGAGTTTACCCCATATCTCTTCTCTACAGCAGTGTTGGTGACTTCTTCCCATTCAGTTTTCTTCCTACTTGCATCACGTTTGTCAATGACATAATGGGTGATTTCACTGCCACCATTGTCTAGAGGGGCATCCCATGTCAAATAGCAAGATTCAGCTTTAATGTCAGTAACAGCAAGATTTCTTGGTGGGGCTGGACGATCTGGAAAGGAACCAAAAGAGGAGACTGAGAGGGGAATTCTTACCAGACACTGGATTTTGTTTTGGTAAAAGAAAGTATGTTACTTACCGTATACTTCAACATGAACATTTCGGTAGACTGTGCCAAGGCGATTGGAAGCCGTGATTGTGTAAGTGCCTTTGTCTTCACGAACAGCTTTGGGAATGCTAACTTCAGTCTTTGCCTCAGTTCGGGATACTTCTTCTTTGGTCATCATTAGTGCATCAGTGGATTTTTCAATCACGGTGTCATTCTTGGACCACTCAATCTTAGGCATTGGAAGGCCTGTCACATCTGCGGGAATGTTAACAGGTTCTCCTGCCTTAACCTTGATAGTGTCTCCTCGAACAGACAAGCGCAATTTAATAGTTGGAGGCACTGCAAAAAGAAGGGAAAGAGAAAAAAAAATAGCAAAGTCATAAGGATATGTGCTTAACCTATGAGTTAACAGCAATGCTGTAAATTGCATTAAAATGATTATTTTCAGATTCCACACCTTCATCATCTTGTATGACCACATTCAGAGGCAGGGATGGTTCACTTTCACCAATTTCATTGACAGCTTTGACACGGAACTCATACATTTGGTGTTCATCAAGATTGTCAACCAGAAAAGATGTGGTTGGGCAGAGCCGCTTGTTAACTCTTTCAAAGTCAGGTTTGTCGTGTCGCCGCTTTTCGATAATGTAGCCTTGGATGGGGCTGCCACCATCACTGCGGGGCTCTTTCCAGTCAAGGGTGATAGTGGACTTCGTCCTTTCTGTATATGTCAACCTCTCAGGAGATGTTGGAGGACCTTTAACCAGGAGCAAGTTGAAATGACAAGTATGAAATAAATCATATAAGAAATATTTTACTTCAAATTAATTATGTGAAAAATAAGTTTCAGTTTGGCCTAATCTTTGTAACATCCATCTTTAAAATCCTTCTCAAAACATCTCAGCTACCAGAATTATAGGCATTCATACAGGCAGAATTTTTCTTAGTAAACTTTAGCATCAAGATTATTGATTAAAAATAAAATGAGGACATGTATACTTTTTTACATTTAGCATTTTAGATATTTTATCTCTCACTAGGGAGGCTACCAATTTTAATGAACTAGGAAAGCAGGTCTGTGACATTTTGCTTTGAATGACCAACTGAAAGCTTTCTCTTTTACTAACAGACAATGGATATATCTACTGAGCACACTTTGAGTCATGTTGCATCCAGTGTGTGGTTTAAAATGGGGTGGAGGCCCTGACTGTGGCTCAGTGGATAGGTTGTTGGCCCAGCATATAGATGTCCCAGGTTTGATTCCCGGTCAAGGCACACAGGAGAAGTGATCATCTGCTTTTTTCTCCCTCCATCTCTTCCTTCCTCTCCTCCTTCTATCCCTCTTCCCCTCCTGCAGCCAGTGGCTCAATTGAGCATTGGCCCAGGTTGCTTGCTGAGGATAGCTTGGTTGGTCTGAGCATGTCACCCTCAGGCATTAAAAATAGCTCAGTTCCCTAGCATCAGTCTCAGATGGGGGTTGTCAGGTAAATCTTGGTTGGGGCGCATGCAGGAGTTTGTCTCACTATCTCCCTTTCTCTCACTTAAAAATAAATAAATAAAATAAAATGGGATGAAAAGAGAATTTATGTAATGCTGCTGTAGTTTGGTATCCCGAGGGACAAAACCAAAAGAATAAGCTTTAAATGGGAAAACTAGATCCAATCCACTCTTAATGACTTATTGCAAGCAGAAGCAGAGCTTTGTAGTGGAAGCCCAGATCTGTTCAATCCTCTGACCCAGCCTGAACTATAGAGAAAATTCTGAAATAAGCTGTTACAATAGCAGCATAGGATATAATTTTGTTTCTTTTTTGGGGATGTGGTGATGGTTTTGTCTAAAAATTACAGTGAGCCTGAAATTATATTGATATTATAGAAAATATAGCATTCTTAATGTTGCTAGTAGTTATTTGGTTCACCTTTCTTATTACTCTCTAGCTATAGATCTTGAGAAGGTTGGGAGTGTTAAGTCATAGGCTTAATGAATAAATACCATAACTAGAAACACATAGTATTTACTTTATAAACACAACAAAAACCTTCTCTTTTACCTAGTGGATCAACTGCAAGAATTGGTCCTATTTCAACAGGAGGGCCACATCCAAACTTGTTCTTGGCAAACACACGGAACTTATACTCTTGTCCCTCAAGGAGACCTGTGATATCACATTTAGATCTGTCAGTCTCTATTGGTTGTCTCCAAGTATGCATCTTGGCATCTTTCCTTTCAATAATAAAGCCTGTGATTTCACTTCCTCCATCATCTTCCGGATCACCCCAGTTCAGCAGACACATCTTTCTGTTTGTTACGACAGGTTTTAAGTCAACAACTGGACCAGGGACATCTGAAAAAGAGAGAAAGAGAGAGAGAGAGAATCAATCTAATAAGATAGTATCACTTAAGAAAATCCTATAAAAATCTATGTAACAGTCTTTACCAAAAACTTCCACCCTGACTGCTGCAGATTTGGAACCACAGTTATTGGTAGCTGTAATCACATATCTGCCATGATCTTTTCTCAATGCTTCCTTGATAATTAGTTCAGATTTGGTTCCAACGTCCTCTATTACAACACGGTCTTTATCCAGCTCTCCTTCATCTATGGTCCATACTCTTGTAGGCACCGGACGGCCAGTTACCACAGCTGGAATTCGGAGTGTCTTTCCAGCCATTATTTGTATTCCAGTCGTAACAGAAACTTCTAGTTCCACAGTTGGAGGCTCTGTTGAAAGAGAATGGTCATACATTAGCTCAAGAAAGATGAAAAAATCCCCACCCATACTGAAAAAATAGCCATAATCTGTATCAAACAACTTTTAAGTACCTTGGGGTTCAGCCACAGTAACAGGCTGTGTTTCTCCAGGCGGTCCTTCACCTGCAGCATTGACGGCACTCACTCGAAGTTTATAATCAGCACCCTCTCGGATTTCTTTGACAGTGTACTTACGGACCTTGATCATCTTCTCTGTGCAGCGTGACCATTCATTTGTGCCAACCAGCTGCTTATCAACAAAGTAGCCAATAATTTCCCCACCACCGTTGAAAACTGGGGGTTCCCATTCTAGTTCAATAGTTGTGGAGCTTGTGTCAGCGACTCTTGGGACAGGTGGTCCAGGGGGAGCTAGAATGAATGAAGATATACAAATCAAACCTCACTGAGAGTTGTAAAATGTGCAGTAGCTTACCAACCCCACTTTCCCCCCCACAGTGCATTGTATGTAATGTGGGTAAGTACTGTTTTGTGAAACAAAATTTTAAGTTATATAAAAAGATGTTTAAAAGTTTACATTGTAACCTCAATATATGTCCATAGTCCTTGCTAGTATTTTGTTTGGTTTTTCCAGCTTTGTTGAAATATAACTGATGTATTATATAACATATTGACTATTGACATATATGTCGGGTTAGGGTATACAACACGGCATATTGTGAAATAATTACAATAATAAGATTAGTTAGCACCTCCATTCCTTCACTCAATTACTCTTTTTGTAGTGATGATATTTAAGATTTGCTGTCTTAACAACTTTCAAGTATGTAAGAGTATTATCTATATTATATATGTTATTTAACATATATATGTTATTTATGACCACCATGTTCTACCCCACTTTCTTCTTAAGGAATTACTTACAGATTGGGTCACGTGCCGTTTTAGGATCTGAAGGAGGACTGAACTTTCCAGGTCCAGCTGCATTTTCGGCACATACTCTGAAGACATATGTGAGTCCTTCTAACAGGCCTTCGACATTGGTCTTCAAAGCATTCAGAAGGTTTCTGTTGACACGAGACCAATGTGTACTATTAACTTCACGTTTTTCAAGCCAGTAACCCAAGATGGGACTTCCGTTATCCTTTGGTTCATTCCATGTCACTAGCATACTGTTGCTGGTAACATCTTCCACAATGGGCTTCTCAGGGGCATCAGGTGGTTCTGATTTTTAAAAAAGAGCATATTTGAATTAATTCCCTAGTACAGCATAAAAATTCAAATTTACAAGCTGTGACAATGTATATACAAATGCAATGATAAAAAGCAAAATTTAGATGCTAAAGAAACCTACCAAATGGATCTTTAGCTGTAAGTGGTTTTGATATACAAGGTGGTCCAGCCCCAAACCTATTTTCAGCTCTTACACGGAAGAGGTATTCTTTTCCTTCTATCAATTTTGTCACTGAATATTTGCAATGTCTGAGTGTTGAAGTGATAATAATCCATTCTGAGTCAGGTTTTGTTTTATCTTTCTTTTCCAAAGTGTAGTTTATAATTTCACTGCCACCATCATCAAGGGGTGGTTCCCATTTGCAGAGGACTGAGGTCTTTCTAACATCTTCAAATACAAAGTTGATTGGTGGTCCTGGTGTATCTAATATTTCAAAAGAGAGTCATGATTAAAACGTTGTGTAGAAAAACAGTTGCAACAGAAAATATAAATGTTAGTATGTTCTTTTACATAAAATTTTGTTTTTCCTATGTCTGTCTGTCTTTGTATCACATTAGCTAATCAATAACAAGGTGGGTTGATTTCTTTTACACAGCCAGGAGAAAAAAAAAATGGCAATGAGGATACCTTGCTGAAACTATTTCCCACTTCTTTTAACTGCTGCCCAAAACTTTATTTTTGTCTTACTAAAACTCTTAGATAGATTGTCATCCATTGAGAGGGGGAGTTGTAAGTACTTACCCAGCACACTGACAGTACAAGGAACTTTTGCAGTACCGTGGTCATTTTCAGCTTTGATCATATACAGGCCGTGGTCAGGTCGAAGAGAGTCTCGGACACGTAGCTGAGATTCTCCTTTTTTACTATTGTTGATACTCAAACGCTCCGTCAGAGACAGGACAAATGGTTCTTCTTCCTGAACTTCACCCTTCTTCTTCCTAACTGTGGGTGCTACTCGCTTCTTAATTTCTTCTGGTGTGATAATGCTTTCATCCTTCAGCCATGTAATAGTTGGGTAAGGCGACCCAGAAATTGTTGCATCAAGTACTATTTCATCACCTCGTTTTACTTCTAGGCTTGTTCTCATAATGACTTTAGGAGCATCTGCAATGATTAAAAACAGTAATTGTTTTTAATTCTGATAAAAATATCTGCTAAAACATTATTCTCATTTATTTTATTCTGGGAAAATACAAACTCCATTAAACAAAACTTACCAATAGGATCTACAGCTTTGGTTGGAGGAGTGGCCCTAGAAGGTTCACCAATGCCGGCAGCATTTTCTGCTCGCACACGGAATTGGTATTCTTTTCCCTCTTCAAGTCCTTTTGCTGTGTAGGTCAGAACTGGTACCAGGTGGTCATTGCATCTCTTCCACCTTTCTTCACCCTTAGCAATCTTCTCTATAATGTAACCCATTATCTTGCTCCCTCCATCAAACAAAGGTGGTTTCCATGTAATAGTCATTGCCTCAGCTGTAGGATTATTAACTTCAACATCTACAGGCGGATCAGGGGGTTCTGAAGAGCAAGAGAAAAATGGTTAATATAGAGTAGTCCATTTTCTTAAAATAAATTGCACATTAATTCCTGGCTATACTACATTCATGCTCTAACTTACGCTTTGCATCTTGAGCAATGACTGGATTTTTCAGTTCAATATATTCGCCTCCACCAATCTTGTTGACAGCTTTAACCCGGAAGAAGTATTCACCATTTGGTATGAGATCTTTTACAGTCCAGGCCAGTTTATTCTCACCAGACATGACTGGTATATATGTCCTCCTCCCAGCTTCTCTGCGTTCCAGGACATAATGAAGAACTGGGCTTCCACCATCATATTCTGGAGGTTCCCAGGTTAATTTACAAGAGCTCTTGGTCACCTCACTTGCTTTAATATCTTTGCATGGTCCAGGTAAACCTATTAGAAATAAAATTTGTAATTACTATTGTAATTTGAAAAGTCAGCACACTACTAGTATATTTTTTCTCTAAGTGGGACTATGTATTTTATTTATTTGGGTGGGATGTCTTTGATGTGCAGGAGTGTCCCTACACTGCAGGCCCTTTGGTATCCTTGGCCCCCAACTACTAAATTCGAGTAGCTCTCCCTGAATCTTTGTTCCATAAAAATGGTTCCTAAATTTCCAAACACGATCAGTCTGTGTGGGAGGAGGGGGCAGAAAATGTTACTACTTCTGGTGAGAACACTATGAATAAGATGTGAATACAATTAACAAAGGAATATTGGTTATGTTAATATTCTTTGGGTATGCTATATTGCCTCTTTACAATCGTTTTGCTTCTCATTGGAAGAAATTAATCTAAAAGGACATTTAGTTTACAAATGGCCAATTCATGAAGCCATTTATACTTTAATTGCAAAATTAACTGATTTTCCCAACATGTGGAGAATGTTTGGTGTTTTATCAAAGAATGCTTACCTATGACTTTGACGTTGACTGAGGCTGTTGCCGAGCCAAGATTATTCTCCACTGTAATGGTGTAAACTCCAGCATCTGCATGGACACTCTTGGGGACTTCAAGGAGTGCAGAGATGTGATCGCTCTTCATCGTTAATCTATCACTTGCTTTAACTTCTTTGCCATCTTTATGCCAACTAACGGTTGGAACTGGGACAGCTCTGAAGGGAACAGGGATGCTTAATTTTTCACCTTCAATAACAACAATGTCATGAGTCTCCAGATCAATTGTTGGCTTGCCTGTAAGACATAATCCAAAAGAAGATGGAAGAGTGTGTCCAAATGCAATGCACGAGTAAAGCCGGTTCTATTAATTATAAAATAAACTGTGTTCTTACAGTCTGGGTCTTTGGCAACCACATTTTCAGAGATCTCGGATGGCTCACTGACACCCACGGCATTGACAGCTCTCACTCGCAGGACGTACTCCTTGTCAGGAACAACACCTTCATCAACCTTGAATTTCAAATCTTTTATGGGGCGAGAATTAACTCGCATCCATTTCTCAGTGCCTACTGGACACATTTCAACATGGTATCCTATGATAGGGCTTCCACCATTTTTCTCTGGAGGCTTCCAAGCAATGGCGATGTGTTTTCTTCCAGCGTCAGTCACATGCAGGTCAAGGGGAGGTGAAGGAGGATCTGGAAAAAGAGTGAAACATTCTCATCCACAACTATCTCATCATTATGCTCTAGTCCAGTGGCTTTCAACCTTTTTACACTTGGGGACTGGTGAAAATAGGAAAGTTAGTTCAGGGACTGCTAAGGTAGAAATCATCCTGAGCATAAGCGAATCCAACTAAGATCATTGGGTTTATAATCCTCGTATGTACTACATTAGGGTGGTTAATTCTTTCATGGACCGGCACAAAATTTCTGATGGAATGGCTCTGGTCTGCATCCCAGCAGTTGAGAAACAGTGCTCTAGACAATATTCTATGCATAGTCAGCACCACTTACTTGTTGGATCTTCAATCGACAGGATTTCTGTGGGTTCACTTGGGTGACCAACTCCAGCTTCATTTTCTGCCCGAACCTGAAACTGGACTTCTGTGCCTTCAATGACGTCAGTTACTCTGAAGTTACAGTCAGGTCCTGAGGTCTTTCCAGCTTTCACCCAACGGGTACCTAACTTTTCTTTCTTCTCAATGATATATCTGTTGAAATAACAAAGCATTTCATTAGCATTAATAGAAAAAAACAAAGTTAAGAATTTTCAGCCATTTGTAAATTACTCCTTATGCATTAATTAAAAAGTCTACCTTTGTATTGGTCTTCCACCATCATTTTTAGGTGGTTCCCACTTCAGGTCAACATGTCGTTTTGTTACATCAACAACTGTCAGAGCATAGGGTGGTCCAGGGGTGGCTGAAAACAAAATATTCAGTGGTTAGAAAAACCAGGGGGAACAGTGATAATCCACTACAAATGGGGAGTCATAAGGATTTGGAGAGCATACTAAAGGTGTCTTTGGCCAGGACGGAGTCCTCAATTTCACAGTAGTCACTTTGTCCTACGGCATTTTCTGCAGCAACTCGGAACACATATAAAGCGCCCTCTGTCAGTGGGGTTACTGTGCACTTGGTGTCCTTGACAGTGGTGTCTACTGTTTGCCAGCCTTTTCGCCTCACATCTCTCTTTTCCACGATGTAGTTGGTGATGGGGGATCCTCCATCTTTCTCAGGAACTGTCCACTTTAGGTCTGCTGTATTTTTTGTGATATTAATAACTTCAAGCCAGCGAGGTGGTGATGGAGGATCTAAAGAAGAATAAAAAAAACAAATTTAATGTTTTATTGCCCAATATTCAGTTTTTACTAAATTTTCTGGTAGTCACTAAGAAATCATAGAGCAAAGATGAAATAATCTAGTAATGAGTTTTTCATATTTTCTCATAATATAGTTCTCAGGTATACTTTAGAAGAATTTATATTCCTAAACATCAAGAATTACTTACATAGCTTCTCCCGACAAAGCACAGGGTCACTGGGTTCACTGGGTTCACTTTCCCCGGCCTTGTTCACAGCTCTAACTCGGAATGAGTATTCCTGCCCTTCCATGAGCCCCGGGAGCAAATGCTGAGTGGTGGGAACTCCTTCAGCCACTCGAACCCACTCATCTGTCCCAGTCTTTAGCATTTCAATGACATAAGACTCAATCTTTGCCCCTCCATCGTGTTCTGGCTTTGTCCAAGTCAATGTTAATGATGTTTTGCCTATATCTTTCACAGTTGGCTTTCCAGGGGGCCATGGAGGATCTGCAAGCCAATGAAAAGAAATTATTCAGGTTTGTCAAAAATAAGGTTATATAAGTTTCAAAAAGAATAACAAGAAATATATAAATAATACCAATGGGATCCTTTATTAAGATTGGTTCAGTCGATCTACTTGGTTTTCCAGGTCCAGCAAGATTTTCAGCCAACACACGGAATCTATATTTCTTCTTATTGGTGAGACCTTTCACTCTGAAATGGGAACAAAGTGCCAATTGAATGCCATGATAAGAAGTGGAAACCTCTGTTTTACATAGAGGAGGCTACTTTATTAAATTTTCAAAAACTTATTTAGAAATTTTACTGAAAATATTCCAATAATTTTAAAGTTGCTTTTCAACTGTCACACAATTTAGTCTTAGCTAAAATGTAGAACCTAATTATAATATTGTAATAATGATCATTATCTTAATATACTAGAAGACCAAACACTTGGAAACATCCAGAAAGTTAATATTTTTTAGTAAATTATGAAATGTGGCCTTGGTTGGAACTTATATAATTTTTGAAATTATGTGGTTGTGGAAGTCCTGGCTTTGATTCCCAGTAGGGCACATGGGAGAAGTGAGCATCTTTTTCCTCTATACCTCTCCCTTCTTTCTATCTCTCTCTTCCCCTCCTGCAGCCATGGCTCATTCAAGCAAGTTGGCCTCAGATGCTGAGGATGGCACCATGGCCTCGCCTCAGGCACTAAAATAGCTTGGTTGCCAAGCAATGGAGCAGCGGCCCCAGATGGGTAGAACATTGCTCCCTAGTGGGCTTGCTGGGTGGATCCCAGTTGGGGCGCATGTGGGAGTCTGTCTCTCTGCCTCCCTGCCTCTCACTTAATAATAAAAAAAGAAATTATGTGCTAATGGGAAATATAATTAAAAATAATTAAAAAATTTTAGTAATATATAATCATGTATAATCAAAAGAAATACTAAAAAATGAAAATTGATGGAGATTTTGGGCATACCTGTATGTTGTATCCTTTACTGGCATTTTATTGCATCGAACCCATTTATCAGTATCAGGATCTAATCTTTCAATCCAGTATCCAGTGATTGGGCTGCCACCATCATCATCTGGCTCGCACCATGTGAGAGTCACTGCATCTTTAGTGATATCAGAAGGTTCTAGGCGAGTTGGAGGTCCAGGTGGATCTATAGACAGGATAATGATATGTGTTATATGTCCTATATATAAATATGACACTTAAATCTAAGTTTGATACAAGCATCCTTTTTAACCCCCCCCCCAACTAATTAATGAGAAACTTACCAAACTGAAATTTGGCTGTTATTGGAGCGGCTTGAGCTGGCTCACCAACACCATACATGTTTTCTGCAGCAACTCTGAAGATGTATTCTTTATTGGGTATTAATTTGGTGGCCTTGAAGCTTGTATCCTTGACAGTAGATGAGAGCTTGTGCCATACTTCACTGTCTGTCGCTTTTTTCTCCACAACATAGTTTGTGACTTTAGATCCACCATCGTCTCGTGGGGGGTTCCATGTCAGAAGACATGACTCGTTAGTCACATCTGTGATGTCAAAAGCAGCCGGTGGTCCGGGCTTATCTGTGGATGACATTACACAGGCAGAAAGATAAAAAACATTTAAAAGATGTTTCATTTTAAAAGGTAGCTCTAACAAGTTTGCCTATTTTTTAAAATGAGAGCCTCCCTACCTAGGACATTCACTTCCACCACAGCGGTGGCCCGACCACAGACGTTCACAGCCTCGATGATGTATGTACCAGTGTCGCTTCTCAAACTATCAACGATAGTCACTGTGGATTTCCTAGGCACGTTTTCAATGGTGATTCTTTTGTCTGGCTTCAGAACTATATCAGCCTTCGTCCAAGTTATCTGAGGTTCAGGTTTTCCAGTGACCGTGGCAGGAAGTTCAATCTTAGTTCCTGCTTTTACAGTGAGGCCGGCAAGGAGCTTCACGTCGAGGAAAATTTCTGGAGCCTCTGAATTAGGAAAAGATTATTTACGATGTTAGCAAGTTCAGCAGAGTAAAGTCAGAGGTCTGGTTGCTAGAACAAACTAAGAAACAAAACCAAAAATAAATACCCTGCGTGTCCACAGCCTGGATTTCATCCGTGGGTTTGCTGGGTTTGCTAGCACCTAGCCGGTTCAAGGCCTTGACGCGGTAGGCGTACCATTTGCCTTCTTCAAGACCTGTTACTTCCATTCTTTCAGAAAACAAAATGGGATATTTCACTAAAATGCACATAATCTGTTCCACTGTGTAGTGTTCATAATATTTCCAAAATGCATATTCCTGATCTAACAGTATTCTTTAAGTCAATTCTGGATTGCTTTAGTATTGTAACTAAAGAAAATCTTGAGTATGGAGTAAGTTCAGCAGTGCACTTTTTAAAATTAGGCACCACAGGGGATCCTCAGTGGGAAAAAACTTAATATTTAGATTTTCTTAAAAGAAAGCTCATTTTATTTATTTATTTTTTTGCTTATTTATTTATTTATTCATCTTCCCTCTTATTGAGAAAGCTCATTTTAATAAGAGTAAACATTTATTCTTGTGCCAAATAATTTAAAACATACTTTGTTTCTGGAACTGGTTCTCCACAGGCAACCCATCGATCAGAACCACGTGGACATTTTTCAACTAAATATCCTTTGATTCGTGAACCACCATCATGTTTAGGTGGATCCCATGTTAGGAAGATGCTCTTGGCTGTTGGATCTCTCCATTTAACATTCTCTGGTGGGTCAGGTACCGCTATGACATTTCAAAGAGAGTCAGTCTTAGATAGGCCATCTATGAAATCATCATATTGACAACCTGTGCCTTTACCCCATACTTTCAACCCCAAATCTAGAAGCTTGAAACAGGTAACAAGAGGCTAAGTGAGAAATCTTAAAGAGTGGACTCACTTGCAGGAGCTGACATATTTATAGGTTCATCGACATACGCAGGTTCTCCAGGGCCACACTTGTTACGAGCACAGACTTTAAATAAATATTCTTTTCCTTGAACAAGATCAGGAACTGTGAATTCTAAGTCAGTCACAAAGTCCATAACCTGGGACAAAGAAATATAGTTAATTAGTTGTTTCCCAAAAATGCTTTGTCCAAGTCAAAAAAATTCTTTTTAACCATGAGCAGGGATACAAATGGAAGCTGTTCTCAATGCTAAGGATTATTTATTTAATATTAGGGAAAATTTGCGAAGTAGGACGCTATATTTTTGATCCTTAATATAAGGTGAAGCTGTTTCAGTTTGTACACACTGAGAAGGTGGCAAATAAGGAGTTGATTTTTCTTCTGCCAGCTTGGTTATTAGAAATATGATTTTAAATCAAGGCGAAAGTAGTAACGAGGAGAAAAAATTGGCAGATTAGACCAACTAGGGTAATCTAGTAGACTGAGAAGAAGTTATGACCATCAGGGAGTTAAGTACTTAATATTCTCAGAACAGCTTACAGCATAATAAGGGCATAGTGGGTACCTATCAGGTACTAAGTAAGTAGTTAAGCTGTTTTTTGTTTTTGTTTTATTTTTTTCTTATTTTTTAACAAACTTAGTTGAAACTTTGATAAGGCTCACAAAATGAGGCAATTGTATAAAATCTTGGTTGAACTACCTTAGGAAGCATTAGCATCAATGCATTTATAAAAGCATTTTTAGCACGGTAAAAGTAAGACATAAAAACTTTTCATGGCATCCCAGAATTCTGGGATTCCCCATTCTCTCTTCTGAAGCTAGTGCATCACTACTAAAAACTCACTTTAGTCCATGTTTTCCGACTGACTTCTCGCTTTTCGACAACATATCCCGTTAGTGGACTTCCTCCATCATCATCTGGTGGTTCCCAAGTCAAATGGACTGAGTCCTTGGTTATGTCACCAAACTTCAGTTCTTTGGGTGCACTTGGGGGAGCTGAATAAATGCAGTCAGAAGACAGTATCATAAATAGTTTGAACCAATATTTGCTAATTCTGTTAAGTCACTATAGGTAATAAAAGTTTAATTCCTTACCAATCACATTGACATCAATTTCTCCAGAAATTGCCTTCACAGGATTTTCCAGTTTCAGGGTATAAATGCCCTTGTCTGGACGTTCACTTGGAGAAATGACGAGTTCGGCATAGGCTGATAAGGTTTTCATTTTCACACGATCTCCTTCTTCTAGTACTTTTTCTCCTAGAGACCAGGTTGCAGTTGGCCTTGGATAGCCTGTACTTGGAACCAGGATCTTGATAGGATTCGGGACAATGATTTCTAGACCATCTTTAAATGCACTCAAATCCATTGTTGGTTCAACTACCAAAAAAGAAGAAATAATGAGTTCCTAGTACTATATTTAAGTCCCTCATATTACAAAGTAGTTATGTGCTATTTCCAAATCTAAAAAAAATAATAAAAAATATATATCCATTTACCAAAAGTATCATCAGCAGTTAGAGGACCAAGAATTTCAGATGGATCTGAAACACCAGCTTCATTTTCTGCAGATACTCGATACAAATATTTATTTCCTTTTTGTAATCCAGTAACCTAAAATTATGAATCAATATTTGTAAAAAACATATACATTTAAAGTCCATGATCATACTCTAAATATTGTTTTTAGATGCAAATGCCCTACCTTGTAGGTGAGTTCAGGGACCAGTCTCATATTGCACCGAATCCAGTTATCCTTTCCTTCTTCACATCGCTCTATTATGTAGCCCAGGATCGGGCTTCCTCCATCTTTCAGAGGAGGCTCCCATGTGAGCTGAACTGATGACTGAGTCTGATCTGAGGAATTTAGGTTCACAGGAGGACTGGGTCTCTCTGCAATGGAAGAATTGGAGCATACCATTTAATTCAGTGACAACTTATTAAGAATGCTGTAATCACTTCTACCATTCCCATTAAGATAACGATTTACTGAATTCATTCAATAAAACTAAGAGGCACAGTTTACGTTTTTTGATTTTCAAATTTTTCTGATGTTCTATCTGTTCATTAATTTTTATTTAATTTGATTTTTTAAATTGATAGGCTTAATTTTGGGATTTCATGAAAGAGTTATTTCCTTTTTTGGGGGGGGGATGGGCTTACCAATTGGATCAGTAACTTTGATGAAGGGTGTGGCTGCACTTGGTTTCCCAACTCCAATTCGGTTTTGCGCTCTGACCCGGAAACTGTACTCCTGTCCTTCCACTACATCAGTGACGGTTGCTGATAGGTCTTCAGCTCTTACTGTCATAGCAGTGTCCCATCTGATAGAGGTTTTATCTCTTAATTCAATGACGTAGTTTGTGATCTCAGCACCTCCATCATACTCTGGTGGTTCCCATGTCAGGGAGACACCAAATTTATTCACATCTGTGATGGTTACATTCAGAGGGGGGCCTGGAACATCTGGATTTTGTCAGAGAACAAAACATGGGCTTTGGGTTATATCAGGGATAAAAGCAAAGATTAATAAGTCTGCAATTTATTTTATAAAGTCTTACCATATTTGCTCTTTGCTTCCACAGGATTGTCAGTTTCCACTGGTTCACCAGTGCCAACTCTGTTTCTTGCACTCACACGGAATAGGTACTCAACTCCTCCTTTTTGTAGTCCAGTGACAGTAAACTCACAACTGTCTGCACGGTCAGTAGCCAGCACCCATGTCTTTCTCTTGATGTCACGTCTTTCAACAACATAACCTATGATTTTGCTTCCCCCGTCAGTTAATGGTTCTTCCCAAGCGAGGCCTACTTCACCATCAAATGTTTCTGTCACTTCTAAGTTTCGTACTGGACCAGGAACATCTGAAATTCAAATATAAAAAAATTTTTTTAGTGTGTTACCATGCTTTTAGTCATGCTTTGCCAATTAAGTCCAAGTGACTCAAGGGCTTACCAATGACTCGTAAATTGATGAATGCTTCTGCTTTCCCATGTTTGTTCTGAAGCACAATTTTATACCTTCCTTTGTCCTCCTTTTTGGCTTCTAAAATTCTGAAAGAAGTTTGTTCAGCTGTAGTATCAACAGTTTTTGAGGACAGAGCTTCATTATCTCTAAACCACTCAGCTTCTGCTTTGGGGTAGGCATCATAGGGCACCACCATTGTCAGAGGCTGGCCAACATCAACCACAAGGTCTTGATCAGCTGTCTTGATTTTAGGTGCAGCTAGTGAGAAAAATAACATGTGAATGCATATGAGTTATTTATTGTAGTTTGGCTATATCACAGCTTCTTTACTATGCATTTCTTGGCAAATATTGGTTACATAACCTTAGAAGTATATACCTTAGTAACTTTCCAGCAGAGAATACTGAGTTCAGTGTTCTCATATTGCAAAATATCAGATTGGAGAATAGAGAATTAATGATGACATAAAACCATAAAATCTCTATTCTTTGCTAAAAATAATAACAGAGGACTAAATATAGTTTATAACATATTTAAAAAAAATAAAGTGGGCATCTCACACATAGTTCAAAACAAACCAGACAAACTTTTTCTTATGTACAAGAGGTACATTTATGGCTTTTTTCATGACAACAACCTATAAGGATGTCTTGGAAGCTTAGGTTCAAGATAAGAACAGATCTAAGAGGCCCCACAGTGGTTTGGAAAGAATCTAAAAATAAAAGAAAGGGACTTACCTGCCAGTTCAAGCTTAGCTCTGGCTTCTTTGTCTTTGGCAATAAATCTGTATTCACCCTGGTCACGGGGCCTAATATCACAGACCTGTAGCCTGTGTATCTTTCCTTCACTCATCATCTGGTGTTTGTCACCCTGGACAATAATCATGTTATTTCTCAGCCACTGAACTTCCACCTTATCTTTGTTGAGCTCGGCCAGAAAGATGACATCAGTACCAGGGGCTTCAAGAATATCTTGGGGAGGCCTGATGATCTCAACAGGGATTTCTGAAAAAGAAAATGTAAAACATATACAGATAAGTTTGTATTTGGATTAACAACTTTTAAAAACTGATACTAATGTTAAAATGGTCCTTTCATGAAATAAGAAGTACCTTCCACAAAAAGTCTAGCTCGTGATTTCCTGTCTTCTACTCCACAAGAATATTCACATTCATCATCCAACCTGCAATCTTTTATAACGAGTCTATGAACACTTCCATCTTTTTCAAATTTGTATCTAAAAGAAGAGGTTGAATGACTGATTAGTTTGCACAATGACCATTATATTGTCAAAACTGTATCTATAGCTACAGAAATAGAGATTAAGAAGCTTTTGCTTACTTTTTGCCTTCTCTGATTTCTCTCCCATTTCTGTACCATTTTACATTTGCTTTCTCTCTGGAGAGCTGGCAAGAAAAGACAGCATCATCAAACTCAGTGACTGTCTGGTCTTCCAAGTGTTCCACAAATTCTGTAGGAGCTTCTACGATAAGAAGCTCAGCAACAGATTTATCTTGTCCAGCAGTGACAATGTATTCACCCTCATCTGGGAAGCCACTGTCTTTAATGATTAGAGAGTGCTTATATTTATCTATTCTGTATAAAACACGGTTATCAAAAGTCACTTCTTCTCCATTTCTGGTCCACTTCAGTGTTACATTGAGACGATTGACCTTGCACCAGAATGTGACAGATTTCTTCTCCATTGTTTCAATATCTTTAAGAGGCTCAACAATTCTAAGGTCTTCCTCTGTTGTAAAGAAGAATAATGTTGATTTTAATTGCTTTCATAATGGAAATTAATTTTTAAAATCACTAATGCCATGTAAGTGCCTTACCTTCCACTGTTAGATTGGCTGCACTCTTAACATTTTCACCTCTATGGTTGGTCAGTGATACACTATAGTTGGCTTGATCATCTAATCGTGCATCTCTAATTCTGAGGGTGTAGACCAGGTCTTTCTGGAGGATAATGTATTTTGAACTATCAAATATGGCTTCTTCATTTCTGAACCATTTGGCTTTTGCGCCTTCTGTATTGACTTCACAGTTGAAGACAACTTCTTGCTGTTCTTTCACACGGGTGTCCTTAAGAGGAACTATGATCTTGAGTTTTTCTAAAAGCAACCAACAAGACTTTATAGGATGAAGAAGGACCAAAGATACAAATGTGAGTAAACAGTAGAAGCAAAAACAAACTTACCAATTACTGTCAAGTGAGCTGCAGCTCTGGCGGCCCCAACCATGACTACATGAGTGCCCATATCTTGTAATGTGGCATCTTTCACAACCAGAATCCTCTTTTTGCCATCAGCAATAATGTCATATTTGTCTCCAGATTCAAGTGTCTTATCATCCCTCTTCCACTGGACTTCAAAGCTTTCCTTTGATATAGTGCAAACAAATTCAGCCTTTTCTCCTTCAAGGACTTCAAGGTTTTGGGGCTTTGAGATAAATTCAGCAGCAAGTTCTGAAAAGAAAATATTTCAAGACATATTGAAAACTTTAGCATTTGTATCTTTAATGAAACAAGAATAAATGTCTAGGCCCTGGCCGGTTGGCTCAGTGGTAGAGTGTCGGCCTGGCGTGCAGAAGTCCCGGGTTCGATTCCTGGTCAGAGCACACAGGAGAAGCGCCCATCTGCTTCTCCACCCCTCCCCCTCTCCTTCCTCTCTGTCTCTCTCTTCCCTTCCCGCAGCCGAGGCTCCACTGGAGCAAAGATGGCCTGGGCGCTGGGGATGGCTCTTTGGCCTCTGCCCCAGGTGCTAGAGTGGCTCTGGTCGCAACAGAGTGACGCCCCGGAGGGGCAGAGCATGGCCCCCTGGTGGGCAGAGCGTTGCCCCTGGTGGGCAGAGTGTCGCCCCCTGGTGGGCAGAGCGTCGCCCCCTGGTGGGCGTGCTGGATGGATCCCGGTCAGGCGCATGCGGGAATCTGTCTGACTGTCTCTCCCCGTTTCTGGCTTCAGAAAAAAATACAGGAAAAAAAAAAAGAATAAATGTCTAAAAATAAAACACTATTCATAGTAATTTTCATACCATGTACTTTGACTTTGCTGTCGGTTCGAGAACTTGGGAGCCGGCAGTTGTAGCTGCCAGCATCCTCCAGTTGGGCATTCTGTATGACCAAGATTCTCTTTCGTCCATCAGTAAGTATTTCGTATCTTCCTGTTTCAATGATCTCTTCATCCCCTTTGTACCAGATCACTTCTGCTCCAGGCTTGGAGACTTCACAAACCAGTTTTATTGTGTCTGTTTCACTCACTTCAATGTTGGCAAGATTTTTTGTAAAGACAGCTTCTTCTTCTGCAAGAAGAAAAATAAATAAAAATGAAAACATTGAGCTACAACAGCAAGTCTGATTTTTTCCCCCAACACATAAACTTCTGCAAAGAAAGCCTTACCCAGTACTGTCAGCACGCCGGAAGTGCGCGCCGTCCTCACTTCACAGGAGTATTCTGCTTCGTCATCCAGCAGACATTTGTTGATGACAAGAATGCGCACTGCTCCCTTAGATATGATGTCATATTTTTTGCCCTTTTTAATTTCAGCACCATCCTTGAACCACTGAACCTATATTTAAGATAAATAAATAAATACCTTTATCAGAATTTCTTGTTGGTCCTTCACGTATGTGTCCTCAAGAGGAAATATGATTCTGAGTTTTTCTAAAAGCAACCAACAAGGCTTTATAGATTGTGAAGAACCAAAGTGGCAAATATAAATACAACTCAACTCCCGAGAAAGTAGGTCAACTGGAATTGTAAAATAAATTTTAAAAATAAGCAGGAACAAACTTCTTCAATTACTGGTAAGTGAGCTGCTGTGATTTTAATTAAAAATAATGGAATCATATAAGTTTAGAGCCAGAGGAGACTTTAGACATCATATAGACCAATTCCTTTGTTTTCCAGACATGTAAACTGAGATTTAAATGATAATTAATGGCAAACAGGAGTACTAAGTTGAGACATATGAAGTTGATGATATTTGTTTTTAACCTAAGAAAATAGCAATTTTATATGGTTCAAACTAACAATGTCTAAAACTCCTGACTATATGTCCAGTATTTTTCAAGTAATAGTAAATGGATAATACTAAAAAGAGAACACTTAAATCAAGTGTGTATTTCATACTAAAGTAATCATCTTTAAGTTAAAAGTAGAATGATTATCAGAGATAGGAAAAATTAACTAACCCTCCCCCCTGCCCCTGCTGCCCACTTTGGCTAACCCAAAAGAATAAATAAAACTATCTAACAATATAAGATAGCAACTACATAATCACAGACCTTCTCATTTTCCCGGGAAATTTCACACTCAAACCGAGCCATTTCTTTTTCTTTAACTTGAAGATCAGTGAGTGGTCTTAAGAATTCCACATGAGGAGCTGCAAGAAAAGATCATCAGAATTCAATGTTTTCTAGAAAATTACTCTGATATACTAAGAAAAAGTGAGTCATTTAAATGTTTTTTCCATCTTAATAGGCTAAAACTGATTTTGAAATAACTTGTAACTGCCCTTCAGGTATGATACTTTACTTTTCATATCTCTCTGTAGTTTTCATAAAATAATGTGGTGTATTATAGGTCCAACTAATTATATCTATCTATCTATCTATCTATCTATCTATCTATCTATCTATCTATCATCTCTCTATTACTAGCTCAGTTCTTCCTAATGATAGCTGGAGGAATAATTCCCACTGATACTCTCAAGAGTTGTGAGTTGATACTTGTTGAAGGAGACACAAATAGCAAAGAAACATTTAATGCAGCAAGCATAATCTTTGAGAAATTAGAAGAATTCAATAATAATACAGCTTGAAGCACTATGACCAATCTTGTCCATGGCAGAAAGGCATGAATCAACAATAGAAATAGCATATATTCAGCTTCAAAGATGGCACATATATGTCAGCCATAAAATCTATTAGTGTGACAAAGCAATGTATTTTGTATGGAAGGGTCATTTTAAAAAAATCTCTATTTCATAGATCTCCAGAATTAAGTCAGTGCATGTACAGAATTGGAGAGCTGACCCCTTGCCCTTCCTTCTTTTAGGGCTCCTTGTGAGTCCTCTTGATCAATGGTATCCTGAGACATAATACTGGCAAATAGGCTTAAAGATATTATAGGCTCATTGGAGCTTAGCCTTCACGGATTAGAGACAAAACAGATGACAAACAGAAGGAGGAGACCCAAGAACCTACTAGGCCACAGGCTACACGAGAACAACCACACAGTGGAAAGAATAAAACAGTACAAGATGCATGGAGGAACAATCAAAGCCACTATTTTGTAGCTGTTGACAGAAGAGAAGCAACCAAATCAAACAACAAGTATTGCACAAAAATATACATCGAATGTTATCACTGGAAAATTAATTGAATGAAAAACTGAGCTAGCATGTGGCATTTTGTACAAAGATGTTTCTTTTCACCAGAGGAAGAAGTAATGCTAAAAACCATGGGAGGACTCTTCATTCACAGCACTCAAAGAATGCAGGCTTCTCTCCATCTTCTTTCCCATCCTTATTCTCAGAGAAAGCTCATGTGAGTGGGCTTTATCACAGTACAGCAGACCTCAAGCATGCTCCTAGTCAAAGTGAAATCTCATGCTCCTTCTCTAGTGGTTGCCCATACTCAAGGATTTATTTTCCTTCCAAGTAGAAATTGCTTTTATTTTATTTTCCTTTTTTAAAAAATCATAGCTCCCTTATTGTCTTTTTTATTCTTTTTGTTCTCATCTGGATGAGGATATTCCCACAGTAGGTTTATCTCATGTAGACAAAGAGCACATCTGCTCATTACTCAGTGAGAAGCATGTCTGTCCTTTATCAGACCAGACATATCAGAAAGACTGTTTTTTAAACACATAAAGGATCAGGTTATGTCAGTTTTAATATTATAAGTTGCTAAGAAATGCTGTTAGGTCAAGAAGGGCATGCAAAAAGTTGTGGGGTTTTCATTTTTTTTTGTTTTTTTTTTGTTTTGTTATCAAAGAGTTGCAAATGTAAAGTCCTGTGTAAGAAGAGTACTTACGCACGACATTCAGGTTACAGGAAGTCTTAAAATCCTTCGCATCGCAAGTATATGTTTTAATATCTTCTGGGGTACAGCCATGTATGATAAGTTTTCTGACCCTGCCATCAGCAACAATTTCATATTTCTTGCTTTTGAGAATTTCTGTACCATTTTTGAACCATTTCACCTTAGCATTTTCTCTGGATACTTCACACTCCAATACTGCAGTGGCTTGTTCTTCGACCGTCTGGTCCTCAAGAGGCTTAGTGAATTCAACTGGGGGTTCTGAAAGAATCATATTAATTAGCCAAGGCATTTCTCCTTTCCTTCTGGAAGAATTTCAGGACCTCCTCAACTTTCCTCTTGTATCTCCAGGGTTTTTCTATTTTTAAGTTTCATTTCTAAGATTTGATTCCACATAAATGTTTTCCTCTAACAAATTCATCATTATTTGTACATACAGAGAAAGCATTTTTTAAAAATATTGAAACACCAAGGGAATAATAGCCAACTCTTGGTTAATAAAGTGATAGATATCTAGTTTGGTAATAATTATTCCTCCAGGTGTTTATTGAATGCAATAAAAACAGTGGGGATAGAAAGAGGAACTAAAGCCTATGCTAGTCAATTTTGACTAAGAAAAATAGTCTGTGAACTATTGATTAGGCCAAAGAGTAAAAATAGACTTTTGAATATTTGATGAATTTTAATTACCTATGCTACTCAACATATAAAGGTTAAAGATAAATGAAAGTTGGCATTATTTATGAATAAATATACATAAAACAAACCCTTATAATTACCTTTCACAAAGAGGTTGGCTTGAGTTTTGAAATCTTTTGCTGTTAGTTGAACCTCTCCAGCATCTTCTAACTTTACATCCCTCAGAGTGAGTGTATGAACTTTTCCTTCTGAACGTGTGACTACCTAGTTATTGAAAAAATGTGCAGTTTAAGAATATTTGAAACAGCTATCCCATATACACACACACACACACACACACACACACACACACACATATATATATATATGCATTTAATTCATTTAGGTAAGCAATTTGAAATAGTACTTTCCAAGTTGTTTTATAATGCTATATAGCACATATGAGCTTGAAAACAATTTTAACTAATAGTCTGGAATCTTTAAGGAAATTTTAGGCTTGCCTAAATACCCTTAATTATTACTAGGTGGCTTTTATGTTGAAATGCCCAGGCAAATTTTTGCTTATACCTCTGTGTATGTGTAGTATGTTTGTGTATGTTTGTGTATTTGCCTCCATTCTGCCACTGGCTTTATATATATAAAGGAAGAACATAGAAAAGCTAAATCATGAAATGAAGGAAAAAACTGATTGCATATGGTAAGCCTAAAGTAAACCTTATGTTCTAAGTGTGAGGTGTTTGCCATGCAACAAGCTAAAACTTTTCTTTTCACTTATTTTGACAATGAAAATTAGTTTGCAAACTAATTTAACCTGTGATAAAAATAATTTGTATAATTCCTTAATTTTGTTCAGAAATACAAATAAAGGTATTTACTCTTCTTTCCTTCCATGTGTTTGCAGCTCAGGACTGGGAAAATCCAGTATTAGACATGGTTACAACTGTCACATAACATTGAACAAAGGGATAAAATAACTTTAGAAGTAGTTAAATCAGGAGAGTGCTGTGACAGTAGAGTATCAAGACAAATGCTGCTGTTAATGTTAATATTTGAATGATGTTAATTTCTTATTGTAAATGTAACCTTGGGCAATTTGAAAGGTAGTCTGTAGGAAAATGAATTCTCAGAAAGAACACACCACCTTGATAAGGACTCTTACTAGGTCTCATAATTGTGGCTTGCACAACTGAAAATAAAGCTACAGGACAGAGCCATCCTGATAGTAACGATAAGACATTTGGAGGCTCTTCTAGTTCCATCGTCTAAAATTCCATAAGATTAGTGTCTGCCATGATGAAGTAACCCCTTGAGCTAAAGCCAATTTATGTAATTTTATTAAACAATGTCACCTCACTAAATTCAATTTAAAAAATAAAATAAAATAAAATAAAATTCCATAAAATGCTATGTCCTGTCATCAAGATTGATTTTGCTTTGCTTAAGAATTCATTTAAAGTTAAGAATAATTTAAAAGTTTTTACCAAAGGAGCTATTTATTATTCTGATAAAGAAAAGAGTCATCAGTAAAGTTTCATATAAAGAGCTTGGATTGGTTATTGATATTGAGAAAGGCCAAAAACAAAATAAGGGAAAATAAACAGATGGAAGGAGAAAATTAGGATCTGTCCTAGGAACACAACTACTCATTCAAAGATATGGTACTTAAATGGGAAAAAAGTTTTTGAAATGATAGTTCTATGTAAATTTTGAAAATATATTTTAGACCATGACTTAGGACTATTTTTAAAAAGTATCTCAGGTTTCAACCCACCCACAGATATATCTTATTTATTAACATGTTGTTTTATCCAAATTCCTCTTAAGTTACTCTAGAAAATTCTGTTACCAAGAACCTGGCTCAGAATACCATGGCTCTTAATTGCTCTTATATAATGTATCTTGATTATGTTTAAAAAACTAACAGGTAGCTTATAAAAATAAAACAATAAATTGAATGCTGAACATTTTATGGTGGATTATGTAAGGTTAATGGTGGATATTATCCTTAAAAAATATTGTTAATTTATAATGCAAGCATATTGCTATAATACTATAGGCATTATGACTGTGACCAAGCTATTAAAATTTAAATATAAATTTATCAAACATCATTTAGGACTTAGCAGTCCTTTCTTGGATTGGTGGCCAAAAAACCCAAACAAACAAAAAAATAAAAAAAGAAAGATAAAAACCCCCCACAACTCACTTCTAAATTTTTTTCTTTTGATTTTATTATTCTGGCAACTTGTTTTAATTTGTTTAATTCAGTTTTTGGAGGCTAATCATTCTGCAGAGTGTAAATGAAAAGCCTGAATTAAACTGGAAGTAGCAAGTTTGTTCTGAAAGATTTAATTTAAACAAAAGCTTGAAAATGTATTAAGTGACTTTATTACTTCATACTTTATATTCCTTTTAAAAAGAGACATATAAATAATATAAGAGCCAGTTCATAAAAAGCTGAAGTATTTTGGGTGGCCAAGTAAAGGATTAAAATTCCTGTGCTAAGAGACACACAAAGAGGCCCTAAAGAACCATAGTAAGATGATCCCTTCTAACTCAAGAAAAATGTTTGGTGACAATAAGATACATCTATGTATATATCTTTTTACTAAAAAATATATACATTTTGAGTAAAAAGAAATATAAATAAGATTTTTATGAGTCTACGTTTTAAATTAAAATAGTGTAGTTTTTACATTAAGACTGAGACATATCCTTTAAGAAAAAAACTCCTAATTTGACCCAAAGATATTTAGTAGCAAAAGAATAATATCATTTATTCTTAAGCAGTATTCTTATATTCAAATCATGAATTTACATATCTAGAAAGGATCTTAAAAAGTCAACCAAACCTTGTCTTTAGATCTGAAAGCAATTAAACCACATTTAATAGGACAAATGTATTATTTTAAGAAAGCAAACCCATCACCCAGTTGAATATTTAGAAGACCTACTATAAGGAAGATTTCATCTTATATAACCTAATTCTCATGCTGAAATTTGAACATATAGCTGCTTTTTCTATCTGTGGTAACAAAGGAGACCGATTGCTGATTATTCCCTCTGTGGTAGGCAGACTTGATCCCCTGGGTGGTTGTTACTGAATAACCCTTCAATCACTTGGGTAGAATATGAGCTTTTTCTTTGTTTTAGAACAGTTGTTTAAAGGCATTTACCTTCTAATAATTCAACTAACCTTGTGGCTCTTTGTTAAACTGAATTCCTTATTAATTATATACCTTTAAGTTTTAAAAGTTTGATTTGTGTTGAAGCCTTGATGGCAGAGTAGATGGTATTCCTAAAATACTGGGGAAAGAAATGCTGTAGAACTATAAACTGGCCTGTGCTTTATTTTCACATATTTTATTTCAAGAATTCAAAATTAATGGTGAATTATCAAGATAATTTAAATACCCACTTTGTTTTTGAGGTAAAATACATAGCTCAATTAAAATAATATTTTAGAGCTATCCAAAAAAAATCACCTTGATTTTTACTTTCCGGTAAAATCTTAAGCACAGAAAAGCTAATGCTGGGAGCTGGTTAGTTCATAAAACTTCTTAAAATGTATTTGCTCAGACATGTGGCTATCCACAGAGCCCTTCTTTCTTGTCAGTACCATCGGCTGCACTTTAAATAGTCTACTTGCATTCCAGAATTTGCGCAGCTCAAAGCACTTGAGGGTTAAAAATAGCTTTGGAAAAATGCTTAAAGAGCAATTCTGCCCAGAAGTTATCTCAACTACTTGATCAACTGCCTGAAATGGAATTTCAATCCTCCTCCCTTAATCCCCTTATATGCAGAGCATTAGATAGCGTGGGGAGAATTTGTCATAAAATTCAAGGTGCAGCATTGCTACAGTGCATCGAATCGGAAAGTCTCTTCGATCTTTCCTATCGTTGATAAATAATGAATGTTTGCCTGTCTTCAGAACAAATAAAAATTGATTGCACTTTAATTTGTTATTTACATTTCAATGAAAATATCCGGTTAAGCCCAACAAAAATGTGAAGAATGTGCTTTGCAATTTCAGCAGAAATCAGGTTAGAGCAGGAAAGACAGAAGGAAAGAGAGAGGAACAGGAGAAAGCAAAGAACAAGGACCATGCAAGTGAAGATGAAAGAACCTGACTGAAAAAGGGAGAGCAAGACAAGGCGACCACACTCCTGCTTTTTACCTTATCGCCGGGCTCCAGTTTCTTCCCTTTGAGATGCCATTCCACAGGGATATCCTCATAAGAGAGCTCACAGTCAAAGGTAGCTGTTTCCCCTGCAGTCACTGTGACATCCTTCAGAGGCCTCAGAAGACCAATTACGCGTGCTTTGCGAGAGGAAAGAAGCAGCTTCGGATTACTCATTTTGTAATTCCAAGAGAATAAACACAGGCTCAGTTATTCATCTTCGTGGTTACTTTGTTCAAGAAGGAAGAGCCACAGGTTTGGTCACTATCTTAGCTCCCATGTGAACGTGGCCCTGTGGTGCTGGGAAGGGAAGAGCTCATGGCCGGCGAGTGGGTATTTGTAGGGTCCCTTTCGTTCTGCTGTACAAGGTCAGCGAGAAATCTCTTCTGCATCTGTCCCTCTGCCAGGCGACAAGTTCCTCTGGCTACATAAGGTATGTGTCTTCTAAAATAACTAAGACTCTGATTGGGAGAGTACAAGGGCCCCTCAATCACATAGCCTGTCCATGTCCATCAAACACTTTGCACCTTCCAAAAATGTTAGCCAAATGCTCTCCTCTCCTCCCTCTTGAGTCTGAAACACCCTCACAGCCAAGTTTTTCTTCAGAGCACTACAGTTGTATAGGCACACGAGGATGTAGCCTTTAAGAGTTAAATTTCTGAGTTAAATTCTTATTGTAGCTTTGTTTACTTTGAATGAAGGGATTGCAAAATGGGAAAATGTGACTTGCTTAGTTTTCTTTCGTTCAAATGGCAAGCTCAATGATATGTGTGTATTAGGATATCCAAGAAATACAAGAAAGCCTGCTTCTGTACTTTAATCATTTTTAAAATTAATTAAATCATTCTAATTAATTTCACTCTCATTTTCTGCAAAAGTAGACAGTGAATTTTTCAGCAGAAACACAAAATACTTACGTTTTACCCGGAGGTGGGCACTAGATTTAACATTGGCAGCTTGGAAGTCCACCCCACCAGTCTGGTCCAGGCGGCAATTGTGTAAAATAAGCATGTGAACTTTGCCTTCTTCCCTGATCTCACAATCCTGTAACAACAGAGAGGAAAGATTTCGTAGGAAATAATTTTCCTTGGGATTTTTTTTCTGAAGATATAATATCTTAATTAAAGGAAGGCTACTAATAATGAGTGAATGGGTGAAAAGACTTTATATATCTTTGGGCTTGTGTGTGTGTGTGTGTGTGTGTATGTGTGTGTGTGTGTGTGTGTGAAATAAAGCTTACAGATACCATCCTGAAAGCAATGTTTATTTTAGCTGTATAATTCTGAACAAATTGGCAGCCTCACAGAGTAGCTATAGCCTTATACTCACTAAGCTAGAACAAACATAATGCAAGGGTACCTGCCTGAGCCCGTCCAGAAATCCTAGTATCTCTCTCTGGCTTAAGGTCTGATAGAGAACATGATATCATGTTTTCAGTGCCCTGCATGCACTCTGACTTTTTTCCTGTCCTTTTATGTTTCACACGGCCCCCTAGGTGCTGACAAGTTCAGAAATAGCCTTACAGGTGTTTGGAGTAGTGCCTCTCCCTTGAGTTTCCAGTTGCCATGTATGTCATCTTCAGAGATTTCAGTTTCAAAGCGGGCTGTCTCAGTCTCTACCACCTCCACACTGTACAGAGGTCGCACCAGTTTTATTTCCCGATCTAGAAAAGTGAAGGGTTAGCACGTGTCATTAGCCTCTGGCAGAAATAAGCCCAACAACTTTAAGAGTGAAACTCGTGGAAATTTCCTTACCTTCAATGTCAAGTTTTCCTGAAGTCTTATCTGTCCCACAGTCACAGGTGTACTGTCCAATGTCTGATTTCAAGGCTTTCTTTAGGATTAACATTCGCTTCTTGCCATCTGCCTTAATAACAACGTTTTTAGATGGCTTTATTTCCTTTCCATCCTTAAACCATTTCACTGGGGCATCCGCTTTGCTAATTTCACACTGTAGAATCACTTCATCTTTCTCTACAGCGGTATAATCTTGAAGCTTTCCTGTAAAGTATGGATCTCCCTCTGCAAGTAGAATGTAAATGAAAAGATTTTATTAAGCACCGAGGGGAATGACAATCTCTTGGAAAGTTTAAGAGGCAGCTCACAGAGTTTTGTGCGTATGTTAAAATTGCAGTAAATTCTCACTCATTTATTACGTTAAAAAGTTCTCTAAATGTTAGAAAAGGAAGAAATATGAGAGATTTATATGGATCTAATCCATCTGTATTTTATCTTTTATTTTTTTATTATTATTTTTTTCCATCTGTATTTTAAATTGAGGTATTTAATTATAGTAGCTTGAAAGACACTATAAAATTTACCTTCAAATATAATTTTTTTATTATTTAGCTCCAGATTCTAATGTCTTAGCAAACCTATTATATCTAGTTTACTTTTATGCTTTCAGATTCACAGTATTAGTTTTTCTTAATATCAATTAATAGTTTGCCTTTAATAGTTTCTATATATGTCAGACTTCATATGTAATCTGCTTGATATTAAGGGGATAAAAATAATGACATTTATTAATGTAAGTACTGTGTTTTCTCTCTTATTAGAAACTTGAAAAAGCATTTTTTATGAAATAATTTTGATAGAGTGATGAAATAGGAAATATACATATTCTTCTATTAAACATGATAGGGCTCAATTATTAATGGAGAGTTTTAATTCTGATTTTGACTGGCTATTTTGGAGGCCCAAGTCTTTATTATTTTAAATCTTTTTATTAAAAATTTTTTTATTTAATTATGTTTACATAGACTCTAGGGTCACCCTGAATGCCTCCCCCTTCCCCCTTATTCCCCTCAACATCTCCCCCGCCCCTCACCCTACAGCACCCTCCCCCCTTCCCTTCAGGTTTATCCCATCCTATCATCCCCTTTCCCTCTGTCCTCTTTTCCTCTGGTCCCTTTGATCCCTCCTTTGTCTCAATTCCATTCCTCAGTTTTCATTATTCCTTGGATTCCTCAAATGAATGAGGTCATATGATATTTTTCTTTCTCTGCCTGGCTTATTTCACTCAACATAATAGTTTATTACTTTAAATCTTTTTTTTTTTTTTTTGTATTTTTCTGAAGCTGGAAACGGGGAGAGACAGTCAGACAGACTCCCGCATGCGCCCAACCGGGATCCACCCGGCATGCCCAGGGGGCGATGCTCTGCCCACCAGGGGGCGATGCTCTGCCCCTCCGGGGCGTCACTCTGCCGTGACCAGAGCCACTCTAGCGCATGGGGCAGAGGCCAAGGAGCCATCCCCAGCGCCCAGGCCATCTTTGCTCCAATGGAGCCTTGGCTGCGGGAGGGGAAGAGAGAGACAGAGAGGAAGGAGGGGGTGGGGGTGGAGAAGCAAATGGACCCTTCTCCTATGTGCCCTGGCCGGGAATCGAACCCGGGTCCCCCCACACTCCAGGCCGACGCTCTACCGCTGAGCCAACCGGCCAGGGCCTAAATCTTAATATTTTAGGAAAAATAGTTTAGAAACAATCTTGATAACATATATAATAATTTCTTAAGAATAGGGGCTGATTTCATGTAATATAACACTTGGAAGACTATTTTAAATACAGGGGTCCTTGGTTACGACACAGTTCCGTTTTTACAACAGTGACATAACCCGAATTTTGGTGCAAGTCAAAACACATCCTAGTCTAATACAAACAGAAATCTCGCACTGTTAACAGTCCAAATGGTGTAGGTAAGTGTCCTGGGGACGCCAACTCCCTCATTCATATTATGCGTTACTGCGTATTCTTCCGCCGCACACAACCAAACTAATTTGCTCATGTAGTCCATAAGTACGCCACTAACTGTGTAAGCCTAAATACTCATGTCTCAATTTTTACAGTTTTTATGGGAATGAGCATTGTAAACTTGAAATGTCATATGTTGAGACTGTTGTAACCTGAGGACCCCCTGTACTAGATACTTCATAAACTTCTGCTAAACTTAGTACAATAAAATTAAATTGAAAGAGCACTTACCAAGCACAGTGAGTTTAGCTTCTGAACTTATTCCCATAGCTTCTACTTTAATCTGAGAGGTATCGTCAAGAGTGAGGTCTTTGAATGTGATTGAATGAGTTTTCCCTTCATCGTGCATTGCGACCACCTTGCTGGTATGCAGACGCTGGTCGTTCTTGAACCAGCTAACTGGGATGTTATCATGAGACAGCTCCACAGTAAACACAGCACTTTCTCTCTCTTTGGCTGTCACATCCTTGAGTGGAGTGAGGAATTTGAGCCGGATTCCTATCAAGAAAAAAGCCAGTTCATTCATTCTAGTCCTTTAAGGGGGAAATATAAAAATAAAAACAAAAAAAATTAAATTAAAAATGATCTAACTGATAAAAATATTTACCTTCAATGATTAGTTTGCCACTGGTGTGCTTGTCTTCAGCTTCAAAGATGTATTTTGCTTCATCTTCAAAAGCAGCTGATTTGATCACCATTGAATGTTTAGTGCCATCCTTTAAAAGCTCAAATCTGTCATCACCTGTGATTTCCTGGGTTCCTTTCAGCCAACGGAAGGTTTTGGGCTCCCTGGATACTTCACACTCAAACTTAGCCTCATCTTTCTCAAAGACTTTAACGTCACTGAGAGGTGTGATGAAGATGAGTGGCAGTTCTGAAAGAAAAGGTGGTGTGGATGAAGCCAGAATATGCTTGCATTCATGACCCCATCAATTCAGAATCTCATAGGCAGTCTTGCAACAAAGAAACAAACAAACAAACAAACAAGAATGGCTGACAGGCCGAGCATACCTTTCACTTTCAGATTGGCTGCGGATTTAGCATTGGCAGCTTGGAAGGTCACCTCTCCTGTCATATCTAGCTGACAGTTATAAAGGACCAGAACATGCTTCTTCCCATCTTCAATGATCTCACAGTCCTTTGGAATGAGGGTTAGAAGGAAAGAAAAAAGATGATGGTTATTCTAACAAATCAAGAGATTTCACACCATAAGTGTGTCTTTTTTCACCCTAAATAACCAAGCCAACCCACTCTTGTGTGCGATCAGTTAATCTAGACTTACAGGGGATACAGTTAAAGGCTCTCCTTTTAACATCCATTCGCCATGGACATCTGGTTCAGAAAGTTCAATCTCAAAGCGAGCTGTTTCACCGACAAACAATTCTACTCCATACAGGGGTTTTTCCACTTTTATTAGTCGAGCTGAAATTATCCCAAGGTTTGTTAGATTGCTGGAAAAAATAAGCTGAATGTTCAAGTGGGGTGAATTTAGAAGTTTTGAGCAACTCACCCTCAACAGTAACGTTTGCTGTTGTCTTGTCTGTGCCACAGTCACACATGTATTCGCCTTTATCACTAAGTTCTGCCTTTTTGATTTTTAAGATGCGGCGCAGGCCATCTGACTTGATGGAGTGTTTGGGTGAAGGTACAATCTCTTCGCCATCTTTGAACCATTTCACCGGCACATCTTTGCTCACTTCACACTTCAGAATAACCTCATCCTTTTCGACGCCAGTCTTGTCATGTAATTTCACAGTGAAATAGGGATCAGCCTCTGTAAAAGCCATTCAGCAGATAATCAGAAGGTGAAACAGATCATTTATTAAAGTGTTAACAGGTGTCAAAGTATTTAAGTACTACCCACTCCCACCATCTAAAAACTGGCTATTTTGTTACACTTGGTCATATTTACCTAAGACCTTTAGGTTTGCTGTGGACTTTAGATCCTTTACTTGAGCTCGTATCTGGGATATATCATCCAATGTCACTTCTCTTATTTCCAATTTGTGAGTCTTGCCCTCAGATGAGATGAGCACAGTTCTGCTTGTGTGAAGTTTGGCATCATTTTTGAACCAGACCACATGCATTTTTTCATGAGAAAGTTCACAAACAAAAGTTGCTGTTTGACCTTCTTTCACTGTTTGATCTTCAAGAGGCGATATGAATTTCAATCTTATACCTGCAATGCAAACAGGGATACTATACTGAGAAAAGTACTTTACTTTCAGAAATATTTTATTCTAATCTACCCAAGTTAAAAAGATTTCACATGACATTTATATATTCACATTTTCCAGTGGTGCTACCCTTCATTTAAAACAAATTCAGGAGGTTGTTTTCAGTGGCAATGTAGAAGCAAAGTAGGCGTGCTAATTGTCACTTATAGCTAGTAGAACTTGGTGATCTATCTTTCAAGTTATATATTTATGTGCCTAAATATGGGATGTTATAGCCTGATCTCATCAACTCTTACCTGTAACAAATAACTGTGCTGAGGTCTTCTTGCCTTCCACCTCAGCAGTATAGACCCCTTCGTCATCAAATTGAGAGTCATTGATAACAAGAATGTGTTTCTTTCCATCAACAATGATGTCAAACTTGTCAGATGACTTGATTATATCAGGTCCTTTTGACCATATAACGTTTGCCTCTCTAGTGAGGACACATTCAAACCGAGCCTGTCGCTTTTCTGGAACAGTGACATCCTTCAGGGGCACAGCAAAGTCAAGTTCAATTTCTGAAAACAAACAATAAGAATGAGATTTTCCAGAATGCTGAGGGACATGAAATGAAGTTGGACCCACTCCTTGAGTTCTAAAAACCTATATACCTTTCACTGTCAGAATGGCAGTTGTAACAGCATTAAGTGCCTGGTAAAGAACTTCCCCAGCTTGGTCCAGCTTGACTTTGTGCAAAGTTAAGAAACGTTTCCCACCTTCTGCTTTGATGTCACAGGTCTGAAAAAACAATAGTTTTTAGTTAGCATTCAAATGAGATAAATTCCCTGGAGGAGAAGTGTTTCAGATACAGATTTCTATAGAGTTTTTAAAATTACTACTAATAAATGCAAGTAAAAATGTCTCATCATAAATATTTTTAAAATTGTCCTAGTGGTCTACAAAGAGTGCATTAAATTTCTCCCCCTTTCTGAGACTTAAGAAGCCTGAAGTAACTCTATTGTTATTGAGCCAAATCTGAATGTCAAACCTGAATAGAGAACACAGTTATTTTACATGCCTGACAACATAAAATGGGAAATTACTCACAGGCGAGGGTCTTAGGAGTTCTCCCTTCAGTTTCCATTGTCCAGGAATGTCTTCCTCTGAGATTTCTGCATCAAAGCTTGCACTTTCTTTCTCATAAACAGTAACATCCTCTATTGGTTTAAGCAATTCAACTTCACGCTCTGTATTGGTCAAGGATGAAAAACCATAATGCTTTAAACATGCCTAACAATACATACTTCGCTTTCAGGTTTTTTGAGGTGTGTTATTTTGCCTTATGCACACACAAAACTTATCTTTTAGAATAAAAGGTGAAAGATTTTTATACCTCCAAGGGTTAGCTTTGCGGGGTATCTTTTCCCTTCAATTTCCACGGCATACTCATCAATATCTTCTGGCACAGCATTCTTAATTTTGAGGTGTACATAATTTCCCTCTTTCACTATCTCAGTCTTGTCGGTCGGTTCCCAGGGGATTTCATCATATCCTTTGAACCACTTGATGTTTGGAGTGTCCCTTGCTATATGACAGGTGAAAACAGCGGTCCCCTTGGGTTTCACATGCTGATCTCGTATGGGTTTCACCAGCCAGTCTCGAATGATTTCTGTATGAAAACGAGGTCAGAAAAATGACGATGATCTGAACAAGTAATATACGTAACTTCCTTATAGGAAAAAAAAATTCAAAACTAGACATAATTAATCTGCTATGAGATATTGATATCCCCCCTCTTACAGTATAAGACAGCTGACATTCTGATAATGGAAAATAAAATTCTCTCTCTTCCATTTTCTTAGTATAGTAATAAGCAGAACAAAATTTCCCAGTGAAATACTAACCTACTACTTTTACGCAGGACGAACATTCCAGGTTGTTGGCATTTTCCACAGTAACTGTGTATGTTCCAGCATCGAAGTCATCTGTGTCATTGATGGTTAGGGCCCGCATCAAGCCAATGACGCCCGGCACAATTTTGCCAGGTTTCTCCACCACAATCTTCCCGTCCTTCCTCCAGACCACATCACGTTCTTTGTTTAACTCACAGCTCAGGTACAATGGCTGCCCTTTGACCACTGTGACTTCCTCTTCAAGTGTTTTCACAAAACGCACAGGAAGTTCTGTGGAGAATTTCAGCAAAGACATTTTAATACATATGATATTTTCAATGAAATAAGATTTAGAAATTCCCTAGGAGGTTTTGTTTAAAATTACAGGAAAAGGCCCTAGCTAGTTGGCTCAGCAATAGACATCAGTCCAGCATGTGGAAGTCCTAGATTCAATTCCTGGTCAGGGCACACAGGAGAAGCACCCATCTGCTTCTCTGCCCTTCCCCCTCTCCTTCCTCTCTGTCTCTCTCTTCCCTTCCTGCAGCCAAGGCTCCATTGGAGCAAAGTTGGCCCAGGCACTGAGGACAGCTCCATGGCTTCCGCCTTAGGCACTAGAATGGCTCTGGCCACAATGGAGCAACATCCCAGATGGGCAGAGCATCTCACCCTGGTGGGCATGCCAGGTGGATCCTGGTTGGGTGCATGCGGTTGTCTGTCTGACTACCTCCCTGCTTCTAACTGGAAAAATACTAAATAAATAAATAAATAAATAAATAAATAAAATTACAAGAAGAATGGGTACTGAGATTTACTGTAGTAAAGTTGAATATGGGTCATAGAAAGAAGACTAGAAATTACCTTCTACAATCAGTTTAGCCGTGGAAGTCTTTTCTTTATTTCCCAAACGTAAAACACAGGTGTATTCGCCAGCATCGGAAAGTTGAACGTCAATGATATGCAGCTTTCTGTCTTTACCATCCGCGATGAATCTGTGCTTTGGGCTCTCACGGATACTGCTGCCATCTTTCATCCAGGTTGTAATTGCAGTGGAGGGGGAGACTAAACATTCAAAGATTGCAGAAGAGCCAACTGACTCTGCTTCTGTCAGGACAATATCTTTGATTTCTTTGACAAACTTGAGCGGCACAGCCTTCAGCTGGTAGGTGAATGGGGCCTCATCAGGTGGCTTCTCTCCACCACTTCCTGGTCTCAACTTTTTCCTGTCAGCTTCTATTGGAGAAGGTGTCTTTTTGGCTACACCTAAACAAAATAAAATTAAAAATTGGTTTGGGATTTCCAGAAGGGTCAGAAAGTGCATATTTGGCTCCTTGCTGGATGAAACCAGTGATAGAACAATTAGAAGACAAAACAGAAAATGAAAGGCTATGTGATTGAAAGGTTAATTCAACATACTGCCTTCTTCCAGATGGGAATATAAAATAGCATGAGAAATCTGTGAATAACAAATGCTCTTCATTTCCTCAAGTTTTCAACCCAAATAATGTCCAGAATAATATGTAATTATTTTATTGGTCATGTATAACTATCATGTATATGAAGAATGAAGCTAAGAATGTATGGGGTTCATTATACTAAAATATAGTTGGCTATATATATAGTACCTGCTTGGATAATATTAGAGGTGTATTGTTTGAAATATCAGAAGACATACGTACTAGCTCTAGCAGAGTCAGTTAGGAACAGCAAAGATAGCCCTGGCCAGTTGGCTCAGTGGATAGAGAGTGTCAGCCTGGTTATGGACTTCCTAGGTTCGTTTCTTGATCAGGTCATACAGGAGAAGTGACCATTTGCTGTTCTCCCCCTCCCTATCCTCCTTCTTTCTCTCTTCCCCTTTGGTAGCCAGTGGCTCGATTAGTTCAAGCATTGGCTCCGGGTGCTGAGGATGGCTTGGTTGATTCAAGCATCGGCCCTAGATGGGGGTTGCAGGGTGCATGCAGGAGTCTATCTCTATCTCCCCTCCTCTCACTTGAAAAAAGAAAAGGAATAGCAAAGATCTTTATATATTTTGAAAAACTTTTCTCATTGAATGTAAAATTACCCTTGAACAAAAACTTTCCCAGAGTGATAGTGTACAATTCAGGTTACAGGGAAATGAATTTTACCTTTGATAGGACCTTTCGGCTTGGCGGCTTCCTCTTTAGGTGTTTTGGCCTCTGAAATAAAAAAGAAAACTCAACATTTAAACAATTCTCAGACTCATTTCATACTTAGTAAACCTGTGAGAAGAATCATGTTCTTTATTATAAATATTAACACATAAAGGGAAATTGCTTTTATTTATATGACTTCTACAGAAAATAGACATTTTTTTCTTTTTAAAAATGAATCCATTGATTTGAGAGACAGAGGAAGAGAGAGAGTAACTTCCTTAGTCAATTTCAGAAATAGAAAAAAACTGAGAGAGAAAGGGGAAGACGGAGAGAGGGGGAGAAGCATCAACTCTTTGTTCCACTTAATTGTTCCATTTAGTTATTCATTCACTGATTGCTTTTCATATGTACCCTGGCCTGGCATTGAACCCACAACATTGGCATGCTGGGACAACACTCTATCCACTGAGCAACCCAGCCAGGGCCAAGAATAGACATTTCTAACAGATATTTTTGATATTTCCAAGAGGCATATTCTGAAGACAATGTGACTAAGCTAAATTGCCAACATATTTAGGATTAAAAAATTATTTTCAGCAAGTGCCTTTATTCTTCTTTCATTTCTACAAGGCTCACTCTTGCCTTGTGAGGAAGAGTCTACTCTTACCTAGCTATGCAAAGTATTGTATATGTTTTCTTATGTGCTGGTTATGTGAACCAAGGATATGTTTTTGTCAACAAGGAGTCAGTGTAGGAAAAAGGGAAATAAACTAAAAGTCACCTAAAGGCTTTTTTTTTTAAAAAAATGGGCAGACAAATGCAGGCAAGATTTAGGGGGAAAAAAGGTCTATGGGCCACATATATATTGATTCCTTTGAAGATTTCCCCTATTTATACAACAAACTAAAGGATAAGAGAGGAGGTTCCTATATTTAGAATTTAATTCAGTTATTAATGCCTGGGGGTATAAACTGTAGAACCAGTTTTCCAGCTTCAGCCTCTGAGAATGCAAGAAAAGCTTTATTTTTATACATAATTAATTGACTCAATGACAGTTGCCATTTTTTCTGAACTAATAGAAGGTATCACATTGAAATTATAAATTTTAAAAATAAGAATAATGTCCAAATCATAAACATCAGTGACAAACTATATTAAAATAAATGTTAAAATTATGCTATAGCCAAAGCATATAACGTACTGTATCATTTCATTAAATAACAATAAAACCCCAAACATTTCTATAGGGCTTACTATGTGCCAGGCACTGTGCTAAGTGCTTCATATATATTTATTTACTGCTCTCAGTAATCCAACAGGGAAAATATAATAATTATTCTTAATTTACATACTAAGAAATTAAAATGTAAAGAAAGTTAGTTATTACTCAAAGATCAAATAATTAAAATGAGTATTTATCAATGATCAAAACACATTAAATCTGGTTTTGAGATTATCATTTAAGTAATGAATTACTAATAGCACTTTAAGTTTGTACCTGAGATCATTATGTCACTTAGTACATTTAAGAAAATTAGTCCTGGCTGGCTGACTCAGTAGATAGAGTGTCGGCCTGATGTATGGACATTCCGGGTTTGATTCCCAGTCAGGGCACACAGGAGAAGAAATGACCATTTGCTTCTCTACCTCTCCCTCTCCTCCTCTCTCCCTCTTCCTCTATTACAGCCAGGGTCTTGATTGGTTCAAGCGTCAGCCCTAGGTGCTGAGGATAGCTCGGTTGCTCAAGTGTCAGACTCAGGCACTAAGAATAGCTCAGTTGATTTGAGCATTGGCTCCAGACAGGGGTTGCTGGGTGGATCTCAGGGTGTATGTGAGAGTCTCACTAGCTCTTTTCTCTCACTTAAAAAAAAAAAAAGAAAATTATTACTGATCTAAATTCTTATATAGATTTCAAGGCTGAGCTATGCAGTCTTTTTTTTTATTGTGGTAAAATATATCTACCATAAAATTTACCATTTTAACCATTTTTAAATATGCAATTTAGTTCCATTAAGTACATTCACAATGTTATTACACCCTCAACACTGTCCATCTTCAGTACATTTTCATTATCTCAATATTTCATTTTAAGAAATGAGAAATGAATGTGACCAGGTGGCACCACAGTGGATAGAGTGTTGGACTGGGATGCAGAGGACCCAGGTTCAAAACTCTGAGATCACCAGCTTGAGTGTGGGCTCATTTGACTTGAGTGTGGGCTCACCAGCTTGAGTGCAGGTTTCTGACTTGAGCATGGGCTCATAGACATCACCTATTGTCCCTGGCTTGAAGCCCAAGGTCGCTGGTTTGAGCAATGGGTCACTCACTCTGCTGGATTCCCCCGGTCAAAGCACATATGAGAAAGCAATCAATGAACAGCTAAAGTGCCACAATGAGAAATGATGCTTCTCATCTCTCTCCCTTCCTGTCTGTCTGTCTCTCTCTGTCCCTCGCTTTCTGTCTCCTTTTCTCTGTCATTGTCTTTCTTACTTAAAAAAAAAAAGAGAGAGAGAGAAATGATTCCTGCAGGGAACATGGGAAATCTGAGGCTCCATAGGATTTCTGTATGCATGTCTTTTTCTTTCTTTGTTTTTTAAAAAAGACTTTATTCATATGAGAGAGGAGAGACAGATGATAGATAAATAAATGGGGGAGGAGGAAGGGGTAGGGAGTATCACCTCCCTTATGTGCCTTGACCAGGCAAACCCAAGGTTTCGAACCAGCGACCTCAGTGTTCGAGGTTGATGCTTTATCCACTGTGCCACCACAGGTCAGGCTGTATGTATGTCCTTAGGAAATGTCTGTCTGTCTCCTTAGTTTTAATCAACCTTGAACATATTCATTACTTACTCTCAAAAGCATATAAGGAAGTGGTGCAACACTGGGATGTACATTCCAATCAAAACAATATGAACCATTAGGTGAGAAATTGGGTGGTAAAAGATATCAGATGAAAAAAGATTAATCAAGAATTTATATTGCCTTGCCAGTGGTGGTGCAGTGGATAGAACGTCAACCTGGAACACTGAGGTCACTGGTTGGAAACTCTGGGTTTGCCCAGTCAAGGCATATACAAGAAGCAATCAATGAAAACTAAAGTGAAGCAATTACCAGTTGATTCTCATAATTGCTTTCCCTCTTTTCTAAAATCAATAAATAAAATTTCTAAAAAAAAGAATTTATGAATCCCCACAGTTGAAATGAAACCTGGTTTCAACATAATGAGGACTTAAAGTTAAGCATGAGTACTTTTATTAAGTCATCAAAACAATCAAGAAAACTAGAAAAATTACCTTTCTTTCCAACTACTGGTACTGTCACAGGGGCAGTGATAGGGGTTGGAGCAGGCTCCACAGGAGGTGGTTTGATTGTTTTCACTTCTGTAAAAAGATATCCATTGCATTATTGTATATGTTTGTCACTTCCTAAAACCTATTTTGGTAGCTTATTTGCTTCTTCTGATGTAACTTGAAAATATTCAAATATCTAGTTCTTCAGAGAATATTTTCTAACTATAATATAATCCAGAGGTCGGGAAACTTTTTGGCTGAAAGAGCCATAAATGCCACATATTTTAAAATGTAATTCTGTGAGAGCCATACAATGACCCATGTACGTTATGCATTATCCAATAAAAATTTGTTGTTGTCCCTGAGGACAGCTGTGATTGGCTCCAGCCACCCGCAACCATGAACATGAGCGGTAGGAATGAATAGATTGTAATACATGAGAATGTTTTATATTTTTAATGTTATTATTTTTCTTATTAAAGATTTGTCTGTGAGCCAGATGCAGCCATCAAAAGAGCCATATCTGGCTCGCGAGCCATAGGTTCCTGACCCCTGATATAATCCATATGTAATACAATAATATATTCTATATTTCCTATTATATTAAATAAAATGTAATGATACATTGCAACAGAAATCATTTGCTGTGTACTGACATTTTCTTATAAACTACACATTATTCATGTAAAACATGAAGAAATATGCTGTTGGCATTGAGAATAAGCTTGCTCACCTGGTTCAAGCTTTGGTTTGGGTTCAGATCCAGGGAGAGGTATTGCTGGCTTTATTTCAGGCACTAGAAAGTCCACAACAATTAAGCAGGTTAACACAGTATTTTTAAAGTTTTTCACAAAGTCAAACCAAATTAGGCAGACAAGTCTTGGAAGATACTAAAATTGATATACATACTCACCTAATCAAGAATTTAATCTAAGTTCATTCGTATTTTAAACAAAATACTTGGAAAATATTAGAAGGCAATTTTATTGGTTTTGGTGGTGTTGTTCATCTCACTGATCATAAATATATTTTTCCCAAGTGTTTAAAACTTAGTAATTTATTTAAAAGGGGATGGTCATTAGCCAATTGTACATAAGAGTGACCCAGTAAAGACAGTTAAACTGACCAGATTAAAGGTCACATATTCAAATCGTAATGCCAGAGTAACGATATTTTAAATGATGTATATTTGCATTTTTAGAAACCATTAAGAAAGTGTCGCCTGACCGGGTGGTGGCGCAGTGGATAAAGCATCGGACTGGGATGCGGAAGACCCAGGTTCGAGACCCCGAAGCCGCCAGCTTGAGCGAGAGCTCATCTGGTTTGAGCAAAGCTCACCAGCTTGAGCCCAAGGTCACTGGCTCGAGCAAGGGGTTACTCAGTCTGCTGAAGGCCTGTGGTCAAGGCACGTATGAGAAGGCAGTCAATGAACAATTAAGGTGTTGCAATGCGCAATGAAAAACTAATGATTGATGCTTCTCATTTCTTTGTTCCTGTCTGTCCCTGTCTATCCCTCTCTCTCTGACTCTCTGTTTCTGTAAAAAATAAATAAATAAATAAAAACAACAACAACAAAAACAAAAAAAGAAAGTGTCAGTAAGTTTGTACCTTTTGCTGGTTCAGGAATCTTCTTTTCTGCTTTTGTGACTGTGGCTGGAGGTGCTTCAGCCTCTTCAGCAGCTTTGGGAGGTGGTTCCGGTACTTTAAGATAATAAGGTTATTTTCTAGTGTTAGTGTAATACTTAGAAATCAACCGATGTGAAATAACTAGATCAAATTGTTTTTCAAAAACTCAACTGATGGCTTTTTATATCTCTAAATCAATCAATTAAAAATTAAAAAAATTAAAAACCTATATTCTATCAATTAATTTCTATTTCTTTTTGACTCTGCCTTAATTTTCCTTATTTCATCCACTTCTTCCTTTTCCAAGTCACTTTCATAATAGTTACCAATACATAAACCTTTCATAATAAACTAATGATTAAAAAAAAACCCACTTAAAAGAACCCAAATTTTAAGAAACTTTTGCTGACACCCTCCCATGAAGTTATTCTGCAGTCAACCTGATGATTTCATAGCCATTTCTATTAAAAGAACTTAAGTAGCAAAGCAATCATAACAATAAAGTGCAGGGAAATACATGAAGAGATTTGAGAATTACTACAAAAATGTCTCTAAAGAAAGCAGACAATGAAAAACACAGATGGGATATGAAGCCATGTTTGTAGCTAACTCCACTTATGTTTACAAGATAAACCTTTTGTTAAATGTTCATTCTGTTAAAAGATAATATCACAGATTGTTACTGAGATTCCTACCTGTAGGTTTTTTAATTTTTTCTACTTTTTTAGGTTCTACTTTAGGTTCTTCTTCTTCAGGTCTCTTTCTTAGAACTTAAAAGACAAAAAGGTTTATATGTAAACCAAGACAGACAAATGTAGATGTTGAATAAACGTAACAAGCATAAATAACATACAAAGCACAGAAAATGAAAAGCGTGTGACCTGACCTAGTGCCCTGGAAAATTAGCATTCACACTAAAAGTGTAGCTTTTTCAATCAAAAGGTGTGACGTTAATTTAGAACAGCACTCAGAGTTACTTTATATCGATAGTCTAGTCAGAGACAAGTCTGTGGCAGTAATGACCCAAACACAAAATGAATAATTTGAATAACAACAAACTCTAACCATAATTTATACTGTAATTTTAATGAGAAGAGGAACATTTAAGTAAGTATAAAGTTTACTGAAGGGGGATAGCTAAAGAAATGTAGTCTAGAGATCAGTAATTCTATGTGAAGACAAAGTTAGAACTTGATTCTTCATTTGAATATCTTGCTTTTAATTCTGTATTATCTTATTAGTATAAAATACTAGAAAGGTTCAGTTTTTAAAAAAATATTTATTAGTTGTGGTGATGTGTCATACTTTAAAACCGAATATGAAAAATTTAGGTTTAAATAGTTCGGTGTAATTTAGAGTATTTAATAGGTTTAGTATATTTTACTCTATCATTTGATTATGAAAATGACAGCTATAGTCACTGATATTAGTTTAGGGTGTTATCAATTTAGTTATGTCTATTAAATACATTTTAAAATACTGTGAACACTTACAAAATTTCTGTCTTCTTGTAAACAGATATGACAATTATAATCTTAATTTTAATACCATTACAAATAAATTTTGATAAATCGGGATCTAGTTGATAGAAAACCAAGGGACAGAAACATTTGTAAAGTTTTCAAGTCCATTTTTATATACCTAAAGCTGATATAATGGTCGAAAAATACTATACCGCTTTTGAGAACAACTTCTTCCTTTGGTTCAGGTTTATGTTCAGGAAGTAATTTGCGAACTTTCTTTTCAACTGAAGGCACTTAAAAGAATATAATTTCAAATTTTGAAGTGAATTTATATAAATACTAAATTTCAACATTTAATATGTCATTTTCAAAACTAGTTAACTATATATACAATGCATAAGCAATACTTTTTGCCATATGTAAGTATCATAGAACTTAAAAGCAAATAATATACTTCAAGTTCATTCATCTGCAAACATTTGTATAACTTTGTGATAAAATTCTATTGCATTAACTATAGGCAAATATATCCATCTTAAAAGAGTGTATAGAAGATGTTCTATATTAACTTCATAAATTCTTCATCAAATACAGGGTTTTTGACATCTTGGTCTCACTCTGCAATTGTAGACTGTACAAATCTACATTGGTATGTCTGCATCTCCCCAAACATTGATTACTTTAAAATAATACTGGAGAAACTAGTGTCACTATTCAATCTTCTCCACTGCAGAGAAAAGAAAGCCAAGGGATCTGATATATGACCTTGATGGTGGGAAAGGGTTAGAATCATTTTACTAAAAGAAGAGAAGTAAACTTTCTTAATGTCTCCTTTTTGAAATAATACTACCTTAAAATTAGGAACCTATTGATTTTTTTTGTTTCTTTTCCAGTTTTATTAATATATAATTAACATATAACATTGTATTAGTTTAAGGTGTACATCATGATGATTTGATATATGCAATATTGCAAAATGATTGTCACAATAAGTTTGGTTAGCACAATAAATTAATTAAAAAAGGGTCTCATCGTAAGAAAAAAATTATAACTTTGTGAGGAAACCTTTGATTTTGAAAGCTGGTGTTAGAGCTTATTTTCAATGAATAAAAAAATGTTCTTGAATTTAGACTAAAAGAAACCAAAGGAATTCTAAATTAATTTTCTCTTGCATCTTTGGTGAATAGCAGGCATGGTATATTATTACATAGAGCAACCTCCTATCACTACGATAGCCCTCATGGATTGGAATGGAAAAAGAGAAACACTTGGTGATTATTGAACCATTTTCCCTCTCTATTGATGTTGATTAAAAATTAATTTAAAACATTATTTGTATCATGTACCATTATAGTTGTTGACTCACATGCGATTTGAATTTCTTAGATATTTCTATAAAAGTTCCCATTTGGTGCTTTAGACAAGACATTCGTAATTCATTAGTTTTTTTTAATGTGACAAAGATAACCGTGCCTAACTCTTACTTAAAAATTTAAACATACAAAAGGCAAACATGTAACTATTTCATTTTAAATATTTTCTTCTGCCAAGTATTTTAAGTAGAATTTCACAAACATTAATTTTGTGCTAGCCTTCACACTATTTTAGAGTTATTCTTAATGTATAACTATTTTCTTTGATCAAACTTGGAGAAACCACCATGCATCTAAGTTGGGATGGCATAAGACACTTTACTTAAATAATGAACATAATAAAAATATATCAGTGCATTTGTTTTTCCATATTATTTTATTTTTAAGATCTTATTGACATTTGAGACTCAGGTGCAACACACACCATTATAGCTATTATTTTTAAAGTCAATATATGTTATTTCATGTCATTTTAATGCTTTATAATGTCATTTGAGTGGCTTTATAGTAATCCTTTACCAGCTAGTACCATAGTAACATTATTTTGTAATCTTTATTTTATTTCAGGAAATGCATATTTAAGACTGGTGATTTCCCAAAATTCCAGGGTGAATCAAAGACCTATCAAACTTTTGGGTCTGGATGCATTGATTACTTCAACAGAAAATTTCTCCCGACTATACTTACTAAAAAAATTAGAAACTTATTTTAAATAGATGTTTCCTAGACTTTCATGATTCATTTATTTTTCTTTAGGGTCTAAGTTTAGAGGGAAAAAAAGTATTGTTCAAAGAGATATTTTGAAAAATGACATGCAGTGATAATAAAACTTCTGTAAAACAGGAGATCTGTACACCTGAAAAAACGTCTGGGAGTCACGGAGAAGAAAGTGGCAGGAAGGCCATGAGATAATTCCTATGAATCATCTTAATAGAAAGAAGACACGACTTACTTTTGGTGCTTATAACACTGGCTAACATACTGCTGTTCTGGTGAAATCCCAAAGCTTTCCATTTCTAGCTCTCTGCAGTTTAATCTAAGATGCATCCCTATATTAATTTCAGCTAACCAGCAACATTTTATAGGGAATTGCAAGAAGACATGTAGATGAAACAAAGATAAACAATTTCTATCCATATAATGTATGAAATTGATGAGAGACAAAGGAAGCAACACTCATGAGCCAGGACCATAAAAGGTACAAAAATGCAAGAAATGAAAGAGACTACTGTGATCATTTAAAAATTCTTTTTGAAAAGAGAACACTCTAGAAGGCATAAAGAAGAAAGAGTCAGAAGAATGTATGCTGTATAAGAATGCATCTTCCAGAATGAAATACCTTTTACAGGTGTAAGCTCCACTTTCTCTGGAACCTCAGGCTTTTCAAGAACTTTCTTCTTTGGAACAGCTTTAAAGAATATGATCTTGCTTTTATTATTTGTATATACAACTAGACTAAAGAAAATTATTAAACTCTTGCTCCAAGAATCATAACCAAGCTTTGGTTATAACCAAAAAAGCATTAATAACAGCCAAGAACAGCCATCACAGATCACACAAGAAGCATTCAAACCATGAAAACAGATTGCAGTTTTATCCCAAAGCAGAATAGTAAATTAAAGTCTGGCTGAGAAGAAACATAATTTTTTTTTTTTCAGGAAAAAGAAAATTTCCTTTGAGTATAAACTTTAAGAGAAATTTATTTAAGTACGTGTTCCCATGGAGTCAATCAACACGTGGGTAGCCTTTTTAAGTGCCTACTTTTTCTCTATCTGACCTAAAATGCTGAGGAGTTCTTCCTACTGGCCGGGCGGGCTGCAGAAGGGCAAGAATCACTAGAAGTCAAGTCTTATTCTGGAAGATCCTGGTTTCATACGTGTGTATGGAGAAAGTGTTCATCTAAGATTATATCCAGATAATTTTAGATTGGGAAATCTCACGACACCACAAAGACAATATTTTATTAAAATAAGAATAATATGCTTTTGCTAGTTTATTTCAGCTTTTAAAGATGTTATTAAAAATAAGTAATATTGCATCAATTCAAAGAAAAGTTTAAATGGAAAAAGAATGAAGGGGAGTTTAACGATGAGAAGCAATGCTCGATATCAAATGTATCCATAATCTCTCTGGCTCTGTTGAGGATGACCACAGAATACAACTGGGCTTTTATTAAATTACAAAAAAAAAGTGGGGGAGCAGTGACAGGCCATTTATACGCTTTCTTTTCTTGGTATATAAGCACATATTAGCTATTGGATGATATAAATATATTACTTGTAGTTGAAAGCACATGAAATTCTTTAAGAACAAAGTTTTGGCTTTTGCATAAATTTGTTACTGCAATATTAAAAATACTATTGCAAACTTTTCTCATACATTTCACATGCATAAGATCCCAAAGATATGCATAGCAATCAGGCTTTGAAATCAGAAAACTCTTTCTCCGCACTCGGCATAAAAAAGTTAGTTGGACAGATGTCTAGGACGAAGCTCGCAAAAGGCGCTTTCTGACATTCGGGGCAGCGGGCACAGCCTGGCAAGGCACTGGAGCGGCATAAACCACAGCTTGATCGCATCTGAAAGCACACACTTTTAAAAGTTCTTGCAAGTACCACTTCAGACAGCTGGATAGCAGGTTAAAAAAACTTTGGAAGTGGCATTTTATACCTTTAAGTTGGAATGCTTTCTCCTTCACGTCTTCCTTAGGTGGAGCGGGGGGAGGAGCTGGCGGCTTTGGTTTGAATTTTGGTTTCTCGATACCCTTCTTTTCAGGTTCAGGTTCAGGTTCTTAAAAGAGTATTTCAGGAGTGTTAGTATATGTACATATTAATTAGCATGTAGATATATAGTATATTCAGTAAAAATGTAAATTTACGTGATGTAAATGTTTGTTTTTTGGATACAGAATATTAGTGTCCAACATAAAACATAAAACAGCGTCCAACATAAAACATAACAATATCAACATAAGACACAGATAATGAGAAATACAGCAAAAGAATTAAAAACAACAAAGAAAGCAACCACGGAAGCCACATTTATGTGAGGTAGATGGTACAAATTACATAGATACATACAAATCAGATGCACATTTAAAACAGTAAATCTTACATATAGGTGCAGAGACCTACTATACATGTAGAATAACATTTATATATATATCAAGATGAAGATATGATGATGAAGATTAAGTCCAATTAATTGAATACCTGGAACTGGTACTTCTTCTGGCTGTGGTTCAGGCTCGGGTTCTTCAGGCTTAATATACCTTTCAATTTCACGCTCTTTAAAGAATGTTGACAAAGGATGTGAGATTGTAAAGTTCTTCACAAAGAGCCACACAAATTTCACACAGATGTAAAGATTATAGTCACAAAGATAAAAGTATACAAATCAGAATATTCACTTATATAGGAAAAAAAGGAGAAGATTCCTACTTTCTTATACTTGAACTTTCTATTAACTACTTTTGGATGTATGTTGATAGCAAATGAGGTGGGTTTTTAAAATTCAATATTGGGTTACCATTTAAGGATCCAATGCAATTAATTCTTCCAGTTCTGCCTTGTTATTTTCAGAATTTATAATTAATACCAGGAATAATCAAATTAATAACTCAAATTCCACTTCCAAAGAAGCATAACTATTCAAAAAATGAAACATGCTGGAGTGTCAAGAAGGAATTTCACCTATAAATACTTCCATATTTCTAACAAGAGCTTTCAAGATATTAAAAAAAATATTTTAATATATATACCTTCAACAGGGGGAGTCACTTTTCTACCAATTGTTATGGATGCCTTTTCTTCATATATTACTTCCTCAGGAGACTCTTCAACTTAAAAAATACAGTATCTTATTTTAGAATGCATTCATAATAGAATATTGCAACTGCTAAGTTGCAAGATATCAACTTTGTTATACTCTATAATATATTCTTCAAATGACCCCAAAATATCAGTAACTTCACTACTTAAGACAGACAACAGATAGCCTGACCAGGTGGTGGTGCAGTGGATAGAGTGTTGGCCTGGGATCCTGAGGACCCAGGTTCAAAACTCCAAGGTTGCTGGCTTGAGGACAGGCTCACCAGCTTGAGCATGGGCTCACCAGCATGAGTGTGGGGTCACTGGCTCATAGACATGACTCCATGGTCACTGGCTTGAGCAAAGTGGTCACTGGCTCAGCTAGAGCCGGTCAAGGCACATATGGGAAAGCAATTAATAAACAACTGAAGTGCTGAAATGAAGAACTGATGCTTCACATCTCTCTCCCTTCTGGTCTGTCCCTTTCTGTCTGTCTCCCCCCAACCCTGATAAAAAAAAAAGGCAGACAACAGATAAATACATAAGACTCATCTACAACCAAAGAAAGATGATGAAGACAATTGTTATCTTTCCAAGATTTATAGAGAAGCCATGTACCTTGAATAGGTGGAGCTTCTGGCTCTTCAGGGAGAGGAATGGACACTTCCATTTCAGGGATGACTTCCTTGGGCACTTCAGGCACTTTAAAGATATTGATTTTGTTTACTATTAAGAATTTAAAAGAACTTGCAAGATTCTGCAAAGAGCTGGCAAAGAATACAAGGTGAAGAACTTCATTTTTAAAACTTTCACTGGGAAGAGACTTTTGGAGGATGGTACCCATTTGGACATCCTAATTTTATAAATGAGTCTTCTCAGCCTTCTTTATTTGCTTCTTTTCTTCTGTGTACCCTTAATTGTAGGTGTTCTCCACTGGTCTGACTTTGATGCTTTTAAAAATTGGCTCTACATTCTGTTCCTTGAACAATCACTCCTGCACTCTCAACTCTTATTTCCATATGGATGATTTCTAGACCTGCGTCTCTAACACTGATCTTTTTCCTTAAGTTCCACATGTACATTCCCAATTTCCACAAAGGAAAAGTGAAAAATATATTCACTATCTTATTTTTAATATCAGTTCAGGGACCCAGTGAACCATCTTCATGGCCATCTGGCTTCAACCCTTACAATCATCTTGGACTCCATTTCCCTAATTGTTTTGATAACAGACACCAATTTAATCTCCATCTCCCACAAATTCAACTTCCTTCTTTCCATTTCTACCCCCACTAAACTCATTGAATTCTTAATGACCTTAAATAACTGCAATGGCTGCTTACTATTATCACTGTCTTTCACTAGCTTGAACTGATGCTGGTTATCTTTTTGAAGCTCAACTCCTATTTATTATACATCTGCTTCAGAACTTTTGAAGCTTCCTATTGCTTAAAGAATAAAGTATACACCTTATGTTGACATTCAAAGAACTCCAAAATATAATATGATCCTCATCTTTGTATCTGCCTTTATCTTTCAAATATACCTCACAAGCAAGCCATACTCAAATGATACATGCTTATTTTCACAGTCTCTGAACTTCTAGTCTTCTAACTCAGTGCCTTTGATATAATATTCCCTTTTCCTAGAATACTATTTCCTCAGTTGCTACATGTAAATATTCATCAAACTTAATATTATATCTTTTCCACATATTTCCCCTCGATGATGTGCCTGAAATTGACCTTTCCTTGCTTTGTATTTCCATAGTCATTTACATTCACTTTGTAGCTGTGTTGTGTTAGGGTTGTGCTGGATGTTCTTATCATCAGGTTTAAATGGCTTGAAAACAGTATTAGATGTTATCTTTTCTAATACAGTGTCTTGTTAATAAAAAAATTTAACAAAGTACACCGAATTGAGCTATCCTATACATCGACTGAGGGGAGATCCTTCTCAACCACAGGTAACCATGTCATGGCACAACTGAATATCATTTATCTTTGTTCTCCTGCTTTGTCTGTCTCATTTTCCCTCCTTACCCTCATTATTTTCCTCTTTTTACTGTGAAATGTAGTTTTGCATAAACTTAGACTACGGTATTATTTCCCTAAGAAACATTATTGAAATGCTCAGATAATGTTTAGAGGACCAGAAATGTTTCTTACTACTAGGTACCTTTTTTCGGCCGGACTTCTTGCCTTTTGGTAACAGGCACAGGTTCTTTCTTCACTGGAACAAGTTTCTTGCGCAAGTCAGTCACTTTGAAGATATTAGTTTTATTTTAAAAAGAGTACTTAAAAACATTTAAAAGTGTTAAGAATAAAGACTATAATTCATGAAGCAGCATTAAAATTAATAAGGACATTTTTTGTCCCTAGTTATGCAATAACAAAGACAATTTATTGGATTTCACTTTAAGATGTCAGAATACAATTTAAAAAAATTATGCTTTCAATGATGATGTGAATACCTTGAATTTCTGGTGTTTCTGGCTTCTTAACGATTGGGACTTTCTTCGGTGGGACAACTTTCTTTGCCAGTGCAGGTACTTTAAAGATATTAGTAGCATTTAATAATATAACATTGCAAGATGCAATATTTACAAATTAATTTGACAAGCCTGTTCAACACTATAACATATGGGTAACAGTTAAACGCACAATACCATACAATACAGAATAAGTAAAGTGTCAAATTTTAGACAGGACATGAAAATGAAGTCAATATTGACTGATTTTTACTATAAGTACCTTTAGGAGGTGGGGCTTCTGGTTTTTTGACGATAGGAACTTTCTTCTCTGGAACAATTTCCTTGGGCTCTTCAGTTACTTAAAAAATAGGATTTTTTTTTTTTTTAGTCAGATGATCATAATGAAAAACAATACTAATGAATGAATTAAAAATCACATCTATTTCTTTGTTAAATACAGTGTAAAATTTGGTAGGACCAAAGTTTCATATGCGAATGACTTTTGTAGTCAAATAGCAAGTAAGGAGATTAAAGACTGACATTTTACCTTAAGGAAGATATAAAATGTCATAGAAATGAAATGATGTATTTTCCCATACAGAGGATCTTGGCTTGTACCTGCTGGCGGTGGTGGGGCTTCTGGTTCCTCTTCTTCCACAACAGGAGCTGGTGCTTCCTCTTCAGGAGCAATTTCCTCGGGTTCTTCATACACTTTAAATATATAGTTAATTTTAATTCAGTGTGTGAAACCACGTTCTAAATCACCCCAAACACTGAACACACTAAATTGTAATTCCTTGTTTCAATTAATATCTTCTCTTATTTGTTAGGATGAAATCTATCTTATTTCTACTGACTTCTGTTTCTATTGATGTGAATGCTTAGAAAGCCTTTTGGTGTCTAATGTTTTTCATAGTAATCCGTTCTCCCGTCCTGTGTACACGGGAGAGTGTTGTTTAATATGGGTTACAATGCCCTATGTAGCTGCCACTGACTGATAACTTAAAATAGAGTTGAGATTGGAGCTAATTAAAAATGATGAAGTAAGACAAATAATGAACAAAAAGTGATCAAAAGATATTAAATTAGAAAAAAGAAGAAGAACAAGGCTTAAGTGAGAAATAGCACCAGCGGCAATTGTGGTCTTACATGTACCTTCTGGAGGAGGAGACTCCACCTTCTTGGGAACAGGAACAGCTGGTTTCTCTTCTATGACTGGTTTCTTTGGCACTTCTGGCACTTTAAAGATATTAGTTAGTTTTACTTCTGGGTATTTGGAAGGACATGAAATTTATACCACATCTAGTTCACACGTAGTTCAGATAACACAGGGACAGATCCAAGAACAAAATTCACAATAAGGTCAATGATCTGTTCTTGGAACTGCACAGAAAGAAGGAAAATGTGGCCTATAAATATTACCAAAACCACATTAGTAAACTCTTCCAATTCTCACATTAGATACATTAGTGTTTTTTTTTAAATCAGTGATGTTATTAAAAAAAAAAGTAAACCCTAAACATCCAGAATATAAGGTTTGTAGATGTGAATATAAGAGATTTGACAAACAAAAGAGTTTCATATAATAAGTGATTTTTGAGACCAAGACTGAGAACTTCTGTAGAATCTCATTACTGACATGTACCTTTTGCTGGTGGGATTTCCGGCTTTTTGGGGACAGCTACTTTCTTTTCTGGAACAACTTCTTTTGGAACTTCAGGCACTTTAAAGATATTAGTATTTTAACATTATGAAGAATTGCTAGTAAACATTTATCACATTTACACAGAACAGAACATTTGTTAAGAGTTGGAGGCTACATCCACCCCCATCGGATGGTGACCGCTATGTGTACCTTTGGCAGGCGGGACTTCCGGTTTCTTGAGAACCACCGGGGGCACTTTCTTTTCAGGAACAACTTCCTTGGGCACTTTGGGCACTTTAAAAGATATTAGTAGTTTTTAGTTTATAGTTTCAATGACACACGGAAATCATGAAGTAGAGCAGTAAAATGTAAGATTTTTAAAGACAGATATCTTCTTGTAGGAAGTCGGGGGCAGTGAAAATATACCTTTCACTGGTGGTGGTTCGGGTTTTTTGGCAACGACAGCAGGTGCTTTCTTTTCTGGGACAGGTTTCTTAGGCGGCACAGTCACTAAAGATTTTAGAATTTATATTTTAGAATAAGAGAAGAGGAGTGAGGAACAGGACAAAGGCGGGGAGCACTGGCTAAGGCCGTGGGTCCAGCAGGCGGCCCAGTACCTGGGGGCGGAGCCTCGGGCTCGGGCTCTTCCACGGCTTCCTCGGGGGGCTCTTCAGAGACTGTTTCCTCAGGCTCCTCGTACACTTTAAAGACACAAGCTCATTTTAACACCAGATTTGACTAAAGAATATAAAATATTTTGCAAGACGTTGTTTATCACACTACGAAGAGAGTTTTTCTTTTTAAAAACCACTGGTTTGGATCATTTCATTATTACCTTCAGGGGGAGGAGGACTCTCCGGTTTGGGAGGAATAGCTTCAGGCACCTTCTTTACTGGGACTGCTGCCTTTGGCACCTCGGGCACTTTAAAGATATTAGTATTTTGATGTTTAGACGGAGTCAAGACAAAGGAACAGTATTAAACGCAGCAAAATGAACAATGTCAGACATAGGCACTACCTTTAGCTGGTGCGACTTCTGGCTTTTTAGGAGGCGCCAAAGGCACTTTCTTTTCAGGGACTTCTTGGGGAGCCTCAGGCACTTAAAAGATATTAGTACAATTACAAACAGGAGTTCTGAGACTGCTAGAACTAAGTAATTTCAAGAACAAAAAAGTCCAATGGCCCATGACAAATACCTTTAACAGGTGGGACTTCGGACTTTTTAGGAGGCGCCAAAGGCCTTTTCTTTTCAGGGACTTCTTTGGGAGCATGAGGCACTTAAAAGATATTAGTACAATTAGAAACAGGAGTTCTGAGACCCCTGGAACAAAGTAATCTGAAGAGCAGAAGACTCATATCTTCTCAAGTCTAAGGTCAATGGCAAGTACCTGTAACAGGTGGGGCTTCGGCCTTTTTAGGAGGCGCCACAGGCACTTTCTTTTCAGGGGCAACTTCTTGGGGAGCCTCAGGCACTTATAAGATATTAGTAAAATTACAGTCAGGAGTTATGATACAACTGGAAGGAAACATTTTCAAGAGCAGAAGAATTATGTCTTTTAAAGCTTAGGATCAGGGACAAATACCTGTAACAGGGGGGACTTCTGGCTTTTTAGGAGGCGCCACAGGCACTTTCTTTTCAGGGACGACTTCTTGGGGAGCCTCAGGCACTTAAAAGATATTAGTAAAGTTATTTTTTTTTTAACATTTTGTTTTTTATTTATTGATTTTTTTAGAGAGAGAGGAGTGAGAGAGAGAGACAGAGAGAGAGAGAGAGAAGGGGGAGGAGCAGGAAGCATCAACTCCCATATGTGCCTTGACCAGGCAAGCCCAAGGTTTTGAACCGGCGACCTCAGTGTTCCAGGTCGACGCTTTATCCCACTGCGCCACCACAGGTCAGGCCAGTAAAGTTATTTTTAGTAGTGATGAGACCTCTGGAACAAAGTATTTTTAAGATTGGAAGAGTTATATCTTCCTAAGTCTCAGGTGAGCGGTAAGTACCTGTAACAGGTGGGACTTCTGGCAGTTGCGCAGGTGCCACTGGTGGTGCCTTCCGATCAGGGACAGCCTCTGGCGGAGCTTCAGACACTTGAAAGATATTAGTGGTTTACACTTAGGTTCATGAGGTCGATGGACTGAAGATATTGCCAAGAATAAAGTTGTGTTTTTTATTTATTTATTTCTATAGAATAAGGACAGCATGAAAAATACCTGGAACAGGTGGGGCTTCTGGTTTCTTTGGTGGTGTCCTAGGAATTTTCTTTTCTGGGACAACTTCTTGAGGAGCTTCAGGCACTTAAAAGATATTAGTAGTTTTACGCTGAAGTTAATAAAGACCAGTGGACTGAGTTTTCAGAAGAAGAAGAGAGAGTTCTTTGGCAGAATGACGTCAGGGCTAACACATACCTGTGACAGGTGGGGCTTCCGGTTTTTTGGGTGGTGCCTTGGGAACTTTCTTTTCTGGGACAACTTCTTGGGGAGCTTCAGGCACTTAAAAGATATTAGTACGTTTACACTTAAGTTAATGAAGAGGAAAGGCCGAAGCTTATTCTCAAGAATGAAAGACTGGATAAAGAAGATGTGGCACATATACACTATGGAATACTACTCAGCCATAAGAAATGATGACATCAGATCATTTACAGCAAAATGGTGGGATCTTGATAACATTATAAGGAGTGAAATAAGTAAATCAGAAAAAAACAAGAACTACATGATTCCATACATTGGTGGAACATAAAAATGAGACTAAGAGACATGGACAAGAGTGTGGTGGTTACCAGGGGTGGGGGGAGGGAGGACATGGGAGGGAGGGAGGGAGAGAGTTAGGGGGAGGGGGAGGGGCACAGAGATCTAGATAGAGGGTGGCGGACAATCTGACTTTGGGCGAGGGGTACGCAACATAATTTAATGACAAAATAACCTAGACATGTCTTCTTTGAATATATGTACCCTGATTTATTAATGTCATCCCATTACCATTAATAAAAATTTATTTAAAAAAAAAGAATGAAAGATATTTCTTCTGCAAAATGAAGTCAGGACTAACATATACCTGTGACAGGTGGGGCTTCTAGGGTTTTGAATGGTGCTTTGGGAATTAACTTTTCTGGGGCAACTTCTTGAGTAGCTCCAAGTACTAAAAAGATGTTAATAGTTTTAGAATTTATGAATAGCGAAGGCATAGACTGTAATAATTGTTAAGGGTACCAGACAACGTTTTCTTCCTCTTAACAGAGCGGTGGGAATAAATACCTTGAGCAGGCAGGGCTTCTGCTTTTTTGGGCACAGTCACAGACACTTTCTTTTCAGGTACAACTTCTTTAGGAGCTTCGGGAACTTTGAAGATATTAGTATGTTTTAGTTAGAAACTATAAATAGGGGGAATGTTGATAACATATTTACCCAAGCAATACAATTTGGAAGACAGGGGGACACTTCTAAACACGCTCTCCTCAGTCCCTGAAAGGGAGACCAACAAACAACACAGAAGGATAAATACCTTTAGCAGGTGGAGCTTCCGGCTTTTTAGGAGGAGACACAGGCACTTTCTTTGCAGGGACGGCTTCCTTTGGCGGCGGCACCTCAGGCACTTAAAAGATATTGGTAATTTGTGTTTAGAAAAAGTGAAAATAATTGATGACTATGTAATCATACACCAAGATATATTGGCAAACTTCTGACTTTTTTCCTTTAGAATGATATCCCTTTTATGGAGTGGTATTTGTATATATAATTTTCTAGCTAAAAGAGTTGTTATTTTTCTCCCTGGTATAGATAGCTTTGACATTACCTTCAGGGGGAGGACTTTCCGGTTTGGGAGGAATAGCTTCAGGCACCTTCTTTTCTGAGACTGCTGCCTTTGGCACTTCGGGTACTTTAAAGATATTAGTATTTTGATGATTAGACAGAGTCAAGACAAGAGGACAGCATCAAAGAGCGACACAGAGGTGACTACCTTTAGCTGGTGGGACTTCTGGCTTTTTAGGAGGCATCAAAGGCACTTTCTTTTCAGGGACAATATCTTCAGGAGCCTCAGGCACTTAAAAGATATTAGTAAAATTACATTCCAAAGTTAGGAAGACCGCTGGAACAAAATATTTTCAAGAGCCAATAAGTTCTGCTTTGTTAAAACCTAAGGTCAGGGACAAATACCTGGAACAGGTGGGACTTCTGGCTTTTTAGGAGGCAGCAAAGGCACTTGCTTTTCAGGGACAACTTCTTTGGGAGCCTCTGGCACTTAAAAGATATTAGTACAATTACAATCAGGCGTTATGAGACCACGGGGGAAAAAAGTATTTTCAGGAGCAGATAAGTTATATATTCTTACACCTAGATCCATGACAAATACCTGAAACAGATGGGACTTCTGGCTTTTTGGGAGGCAGCAAAGGCACTTGCTTTTCAGGGACAACCTCTTGGGGAGCTCTCAGCACTTTGAAGATATTAGTAAATTTACATTTGAGTTACAAGGATAGACACAGACAGAAATTACGTTTACACATCAGAAGAACTTCCCAGGCTAGCAAGATGGTGCTTTCTGTCGCCCTCCCTATCCCGCCTTTGAGAGAGGTCAGCAATGTACCTTTGACAAGGACAGCTTCAGGCTTTTGGGGAGGATGCACTTTCTTTTCAGGGACAACTTCTTTGAGAGCCTCAGGCACTTTAAAGATATTAATATTTTTACATTTAGGGTTATAGGAATCGGTACAAACAGGAAAGCACATTTATATGGGAAAAGATATTTTTTCCAAATCTCTGAGCTTCTAGCAATGTATACCTTCATCAGGGGGGCCTTCGGGAAGTTTGTGAGGAGCCACATATGTTCTCTTTTCAGGGAGACTTTCTTGAGGTGCTTCCGGCACTTTAAGAAATTAGTATTTTAACATTTAGTGTTATGAAGACCATGAGGAGCAGGCAAATATTTTCAAGACAGCAACAGTGATTGCTTCTAGAGCTTGAGGACATGGTAACTTGTACCTTTAACTGATGGAGGTTCTCTTTTTTTGGAAGGAACTCTCTTTGCGGGAACAACTTCTTGAGGAGCTTCAGTCACTTTAAAGATATTAGTAGGGCACGCTTAAGAATTAAAATGATTAGTGAAAACTGAAATCACAATATGTTAGCAAATACAGTGTTTTAGAAGTCTCTTCTCTCCCTTTCTATGTTCTGTTTGCCTTGCCAATCAAGTAAGTCTATGGGTTAGTAGGATCTTTGAGAAGAGGGTTCACCCTTCTCCAGCACCGAGCAAAGTTTCTGTGACACTGTAGAACCCTCCGTACTAAGTATTTGTTGAATGGATACTTTTAATTAGAGGGTTTTCTGTTTTGATAAACACAGTCACAAATATTTTCTTTTGAGAGGGTGCTTTAATGATTTTAGTATGTTCAGGAGTTATGGAGAACACTAAAAAATAATTTTAAGAGCAGAGGACAGACAATTCCTTCAGTACCTATGCAGAAATGACATGCACCTTTCATAGACAGTGGTTCTGGCTGTTTAGGAACACCCTCAGATACCTGCACATCGGGAGTAACTTTTTTCATAGCTTCTGGTGCTTTGAAGATAGAGGTATCATATTTAGAGATTAAGGGATCAGTGGAGACATTAGTCACTTTAACTAAATCAGAGATTATTTTATGGCTACAAGGGTGCTTCCTTCAAGAATTAGATGAGGTATAAAGTACTGAGGAAAGGAATCTTGTCTTCTGTGTCTTTGCTTAGTATGCCCCAGCTCACTAGCGCCATGCACAAAATAGGCACTTACTAAATAAATGAAGGAAGAATGAATGATACCTTTAGTGGAAGGTGTTTCAATCTCAGGGGGAGCAGTCGTGGGTGTTTCCTTTACAGGGACAACTTCTGGAGGTGATTCAGGCACTTTAAAGATATTAATTTATTGCACTTCAGAGAGATGAAGAGCAGTAAAGAGTTTTAGACATACCTCCACCTACAGGAATGCGCCAGATTGGGAGACCTCCCTGCTGCTTGAATCTGATCCTTAGGTAACAGTATGAATATCTGATGATCAAGAGCTGTTTTCTTGGTCACCTCAGACACTATCTATATTAGTAATTTTATTGGGATGGTAGATATATAAAAAATTAGATCATGGAAAATTAGCTTCGCATAAAAAAATTGATTTTTTTCTTTGTTTATAATTAACACTATACCTTTAGTTGTTAGTTTGAGGTGAGTAAAACAGCTCCTTTCTTATCTGGATTGGCTTCATTTTGTACCTTCACCTTAAGCACTTTAGAAAAGTGTTTATTTTTTAAGTATAGCCGAGAGGAGAACAACCCAAAGATTCTAGACTGAGAAAACAATGTCAACGTGTTTAGATAGTCTTTAAATTACTGAAATTGTTATTCTGGATGTTCAAAAATTTCTCATCTTCTGACTTACCTAAAAATATTCAAAATGGAAAAGTGTAGGGCTCTTTAAAAATAAAAGACAATGAGAGGAGCTACAAAGTATTCAGGGCAGAATTCCAATTTTAACTGCTTTGGTTTTAGAAGAGGCTCGGGTAGAGATGATATAACAGATAAAAGAGCTCCACATTAAATTTAATTTTTAATGAATGGGTTCTTGAAAATATTTCTATAATATTTAAGTCTTATGGGAACTAAGTTATTTCAAACTTATATGCATGGTTTTGGTAGGAAGTTTATTTTAATAAAAAAGCAATTTCAACAGGCAGTTATATTTTGGAATTTCCACCTCAGGAAAGTTGAATTGCTAATTTATAGTTTATAGTCAAACACCTCTGTCATTTTTTTTTTTTTTTCTGAAGCTGGAAAGGGGAGAGACAGTCAGACAGACTCCCGCATGCGCCCGACCAGGATCCACCCGGCACGCCCACCAGGGGCGAAGCTCTGCCCACCAGGGGGCGACGCTCCGCCCCTCTGGGGGCGTTGCTCTGCGGGGACCAGAGTCACTCCAGCGCCTGAGGCAGAGGCCAAGGAGCCATCCCCAGCGCCCGGGCCATCTCTGCTCCAATGGAGCCTTGGCTGCGGGAGGGGAAGGGAGAGACAGAGAGGAAAGGGGGGGGGAGGGGGTGGAGAAGCAAATGGGCGCCTCTCCTATGTGCCCTGGCCGGGAATCGAACCCGGGTCCCCCGCACGCCAGGCCAGGGCCACACCTCTGTCATTTGATGACACTAATTTCTGCACTAAAGCGATTGTATTGAGCCACTTTAATCTACTTTTGGGGATATAAATGTTAGTTTTATGTAGTTTTTTTTATAGCTATTCTGACTTTTATTTTTGTGGATACAATAACAACTATTTCCTATTGAAAAATCCATCTGGGTTACATCTGCACATTATATGTATACATATTTTCCCCAGAGGCCTCATAGATAAACTTTGTAGCCCAACCATCTCCCATATATATATATATATATATATATATATATATGTTAAATATTTCCCCCCTCTGACTCATGGGGACATGTATATACCCAATCAAACATCTGCTTTGAGGAAGCCACTTCTCTGAAATGACTTCCGTGGTAGCCTCTGTGGCTTTAAAGATATTAGTATTTTTACATGTGTTAAGTACAAGTATAATTAGAAAATGAGACAGGAAACTTTCTTCTGGCTTGTACCTTTTGGTGATGGAGACTTTCTTCCCCTAGCCGCAGAAGCTGCCCCCTCGGGAACACCTTCCTTGCAGACTTCCATCTCTTTAAAGATATTAGTAGGTTTTAGATGAGAAAAGGTGAAGAAATGGCATGTTAAGAAAGTTAGGTATATTAACAGATATTGTAACTTTAAATTCAAATTTTAATTTTTGTGCTAATAGTTTATCTTTGCACATTGTATGAGTGGCATTTTTTTGGTGGGGAATGCCATAATTCCTTGTCTTTAGATGTTCTAAAGATATTAGTATTTCAGTATTAGAGGTGGTGAAAATCTGCACAAGGCATTAAACATATTTTGTAGACTGAAGAAGAATTTTCTTATTTAGATTTTCATAACTAAGAATTATATTTTGAGTTGGAAAATGCTCTGAAATTTTGGGAACAGCCTCAGATAATTATACCTGTGAAAAAACTTCTCTGGTCGTATTAGATTCTTTAAAGGTATTAGTAGATTTATACTTAGAACTTATGAAGAGTGAATTATATAACATGCAATTTTTGAATTTTGAAGGCAAAGATATTCATTCAAGTTTGTTGTTGTTGAAATATACCTTTAGTTGCTGGTGTTTTTCTCTTTTTAGGAATAGTCACATATATTTTATCCTCTGGAACAATTTTCTCAGGTGGTTCAGGCACTTAAAAGATATGAGTACAGTTATATTTATAAATGGTGAAGTAAATATTGAGATTTTAAAATGAGCTATAAATAAATATTCTTCAGACTGGGTAATTAGTGTTATATATCTTTTGCTAGTTTGGATTTTGTTTTTTGAGGCTGAGTCAAAAGTACTTTTTCTTCTAGGATTGATTCTTCAGATACTTCATACACTTTAAAGATATTAGTACATATACAATTAATGTCATTTCAAAGCTGATGAAGGGCAGTATTAAGAAAAACATAATACATAATCATTATACAAATTACTAGTAGTACATGAAAAATTAGTGACATTAACATATTGGCTAGGAAAAAGGCTTATTCCCAGTTATATGATATGAGAGTATTTCTTTATAAACATGGTGACAAAATTGATTAGCTCACTGACAAGAGACTATATAATTATCCTGCTTTTTCTGCAGATATTTACTGGTAAAATTTTCCTATTGCTCTGGTTTTTATGGCTTTATTCATAAAGAACAAGATCAATATTGAATTGTACATTAGGAATTCTTATATATTTGACCTACTGGAAATTCATGTATGCCTTTTTCTTCTCCAAGAACCTAGCTAATCTGTGTTTTCAAACCACATCTAGTTTATGTTTTCCTAGGTTAATATTAATGTGAAAATAATTTAGAGACTGAAGTCAGAAAATAAAAATAAAAATAATTAAATATTTGGAAGGTAAGGCAAATAAGGAAATCAAGATTCCTTCAGCTTTCAGAAAAAAAGACTGGATGATAGCAACAACCAAATTCAATTATGGAAAGGGTATTCAAAGGAGGGAGTCAGCATATATTTTTATCCCAACTGAGAATTACAGGGTGACTAAAAAATTGGGTTTAAACAGGGAACTTTTTAGATTAAAATAGATGGAAGAATATTTGATTACTGGAGCTTTTACTAAGATTATTGTATAGTATTTTATTCAGAATATTTTATTCAGATAATAAAAATAATTTTTATCATTTTATTTTATTTCTCAAATTATTTAATTATAATTTTGCATGAAAGCTCATTAAAAAAATGGCTTAAGAATTCCTTTGGGGTTCTAAATGGCTGTGTAAATCTATGGTCATTTCAGCAGCATTGCCAAAGTGTTGCCAACATTTCTAGAGATTGTTTTGGAGAGTAAAAAAAAATAATAATGGTGGAGAATTTTGATTCTATAAAATCCAATTAAAATGTTATTATGAAGTTAATTAATAGTCTGAGAAAATAAATTGCTTCAAAGCAGAAGACATTTCTACACATAACAGATTAATAAAACAAGACAACAAATTCAACAAGACAAATGACTTTTCTAAACTTGGGCGTTTTAAGTACAGGACTACTTATTTTTTAAATTGGTGAGGAAATAACTTTGAGGCTAGTAGCCACTTAAATTATTAACTTTTAGCCAAATATTTATTGCTGTGTTAGGCTTTTATAAAGTATTAGTTTATTTACTTTTTAAAGCTATAAGGACAAACACAAATGAAACCAAAGAGAACCACCAATTTTTCTACACTCACTGTACATCGTTGTGTCTTCAGAAAGAACTATGGGTGATTTCTCTTCTTGAATACTTTTCTTAGGCACCTCAGGAACTTTAAAGATATTAGTATATTAATTATTACATATGACAATGTAAGATATTAAAAATATAAAGAAATGAAAAACACAGATTTGACTTCACACACATTCACTTTAAGCCATGAATAACTAAACAAAGAGTCACTTCCTGTTGTGATTAGTAACAGTGTATACCTTTAGCTGGTGGAACTTCAGGCTTTTTAGGAACAGCTTTATGAACCTTTTCTTCCGGAACAGTTTTCTTGGGTACTTCAGGTGCTTTAAAGATATTTGATTGTTTTGTTCTTAAGAATGTTGTAATTGGGTATAAAATATCAAGACAAAAAGAAGTATCTAACATAGAGAATACCAAACTTCCAAAATAAGTCAACTAAATACACACAGTCAATGTATTTCTCAACATCACACTGTGACTGAATTCTTGATTTGTCATATTAGAAACACTCTGTCCTTTGGGGATAGCACCATTGTCTATTGTAATTTGGAATATGTCTACTTGTTTCCAAAGGTGCTTGACAATGGCTTCCGGAATTATTTTTGAAAAACAAGTTGAGGGGTCAATATAGTTTAATTATTGCTTAAGAAAAGGATCAACACAAACAATAAACTTTTAGGCTATCCTTTTGTTCCCAGAGGAAAGATTATGTGATAGAACATAAATTAAAGTTTATATTAATCAGTTATATTGTGGCATTGATGGGAGAATGTTATTCGTCTCTTCTCCATAGTAAGTGAATAAAAGAGCTTTTTATATTAGTGATGAATTGGCAAGGGCAGGTACCTTTAGCTGGTGGAAGTTTGGGTTCTTCAGGAACATACACTTTTTCTTCTACCACAATTTTCTTGGGTGCTTCAGGTACTTTAAAGATAGTAGTAATAACTTATTTTACTTTTAAATATTCATAAAGATTTTTAACATGCAGAGCATAAGAGAAATGTAAACACAGAACAACACTATCAAGTACAGACATCACTTTATCAAATACATTACAGTATTTAATGAGAGCTGAATTTTGATAAGAAGTATAAGAACAGATCCAGGGAAATTTCTCATGTTATAACTTGAGAAGAAAAATTTACAAGACACCTTCAGCTGGTGCTTTCTGCTTGCTTTGGTAGAATAATTGGTACTTTTTGGTGACCATGTTCTTAAATGCTTCACTGATTTTAAAGATATAAGTACACATTATTTATTAGATAGTATTTTTCTCTATTGTGAAATTCAAGAGGTTTACAAAAATGAACACTGCAAGGACATTAAAACATAGTTACCATGTATTTATACTTAGTAAGTTAATAAAATTAATAACAGAAAAACATGGATTTATGAATAAGCACATTAGTGAATATGTAATAATATAGTAGCAAAGAAGGAAATGTGAATTCAGTTTTTGGAATAGAGACATTTGCTTTGGGCATTTTAGGTATAACAACAGTGACTTTTTTTAAATAGAAATTTCTTTGGACCCTCAGTCACTCCTAAGATATTAGTTTGCTTTAAAAATTACCAAAACACAAAAAAGAAGAAAACATGAAGTAGAATGCAAACTTGTAAAATAACCAAGGTGCTACTGTACATACAATTAGGTAAGTAATTTTTTTTCCAATGAAATACCTTTAGCTGGTGGCTCTTTTCGAGGAACAACTTTAGTGGGTGGTTTTTTTGGAGGGATGATTTTCTCAGATATTTCAGGCCCTTCAAAGATATTAGTGTTTTGCTTTAGAATAAACTCTTAAAATATTATGGAATATTACCATTAAAGTTAGTATAACAAGGGCTGATAAAATGCTTTATTTATATTTTTTGAACTTATACCATACCTACTTTAAAAAAAGACTTGGTTTTGCTAAATTTCACCTATATTGTATATTTACTATGTGTGTGTGTGTGTATATATATATATACACACACACACACACAGTCCTTCATATCACACACATTATTAATTTGTGCAAGATATGGCGTGGTATTGCAAAGGATTATTTGTATTGTATTATGGTTAATTTTCAGAAGACACTAGAATGCAGGTGCTGTCACCAACATTTCATATATTTCCTTAATGGTATTTTTAAAATAAAAAATGGCAGAAGCTTTTGATAAGTAATTATCAGTTTATGAACAGCTGACTGAAATGTTATCAAAGCAATGGTTGTTTTGCCTGAACAAATAAATTCCTCAGTGAACTAAGTAGCTTCTTTTTCACTCAACTGATGGCACTAGTCAGTTATTTTGACAACTGTATCAATTATGCAACATTCTCAGCTGGATTTTAAAAAGAATCCAAACTATCATACAGTGACCTCATTAAATAAGTAAATATCAAGTATTATCTTGTCTGCTAAGATTACACTCCATGTAGTTGGTCTCTATGTTGATCTTTGTATCAACTTGTTTAAACTATTTGATACAAAGTATAGAGTACTTTATGATTACAAATTGGAAAATAAGTGGGTTTCTAGTGTTCCAAACTGAACATAAAATGTAGTTAAAACAAAAAGTTAGCACAAGATATGGTAATTTGTAATATCGGAAGAATTCCCCTCTACCTTTAGGTGGAGCTTTGGGTTTTCCATACACTTCCACTTCTTCTGCCTCTAAAACTTTGACTACCCTATGGGTTTCTTCAACTTTGTGTACTTCTTCTACTCTATATTCTTCTACTTTGAAAAAATCTTCTACTTCATGGAATTCTTCTTCTTCAAAATATTCTTCAACTTCATGGAACTCTTCTTCTTCAAGGGCTTCTTCCACTTCTGCTTCCACTACTTCTAGTTCTGTTCTTTCTTTTACTACTTTCTCTTTGTGGAAGGCAATGGACATTTTTTCTTCAAGAACAGTCCTCCCTGAAAGAGCATCTTTTGTAAGAGACTTTTTTTTTTAATACAGAATAAATGAAGATGTAATATCAACGTATAAAATAAAACAACAGGAAACAAAGGTTTTCATGCAACAACACATGAAAATCAAAGATTTTTTCCCAAAATACCTTTTGTTGGGGGAATGGCTTCTTTTTTAGGCACAAGGACTTTCTTTTCTGGGATTTTCTTTTCTGGGACTCTCTTTTGTATTTCAGGCACTTTAAAGATATAGTTTTGACATTTAGGAATGTTAAGAGCAAGCTTTCATAGACAAAACATTAAAAACCATCAAGACATAGAGACATAAAACATAAAAGTCTTAAAAAAAAAGGATTAATAGGAAGTTCAGGTTTAAAAGAGAAGATGTACCTTTGGCTGGAGGTGCCTCTTTTTTCTGAACAGGAACAGGTACTTTTTCCTCAGGAACCTTCTTTGGCACTTTAAAGGTATTAGGTGTTTTAGTTAGCTGACAATACTTAATAAAAACATGAAATAAAAACATCAGAAACAACACCAACAATAATCAGAGTCTAAGAAGTTTCTCCATACTATTAGACACCACTTTGACAGGAAATAAGGATATATTCTCAAATTACTCATTTGTGCTAACCATACCTTTAGAAGAAGATATGTTTTAAAGAAACTGTGCTGGTTATTTCTTTTCTCTCCCTTCTTTCCTTCCTTCCTTTCTTTCCTTCCTTCCTTCCTTTCATAGCAAATATTACTAATATTGGGTTTACTGCTACTATTATTAATTTAATGAAGACTTTTTTTTTTTTTTTGCCTTTTTAAGCCTTGACATAAGTGTTATAGTTTGTTGGGCACTATTATATCTGCTGAGAATGCCTACTGTGATAGGGACTGTATAATGTGATCAATTAAGGGCACCACTGAAGCATTAACTTAATTAGGAAGCAATGAGAAATAAACATTTTATAATAACCTTGAATACTTAGGCCAAATATTACTGAAGGGACATGAAGCTTTTAAAATAGTTATTATCCAAGCATTAGAACACATTTCCCCTATAAAATAATATAATAGATATAACTATTATAATTATTACATGAGAAAATCTTTTTTATGTAATGAAATAAAATCTATGGGGATTGAAATGTGGGGAAAAAGAATTCATAGCTATGTATCAAAGTACAGAGAAATGTACTATCAAAGTGTTTAGCTATCTAAAATAAGATGCTTCTGGAATAATTCATATACATATATATGCATAATCATCCATTAACATCCTGGAGAAGGCTAAATAAACGGAATGAATTATATTTTTACTAGTTCTTACTCAATTTCATAAGTTTGCTACTTAAATGACCTAAGAAAACAGTGAAAGAAGATACTTTGTTTTAAAAAGAAAACTAATTGGAATTTAAAGATATATTAATTGGGATTTGCTATTCCTTTAGCTGGTGGCGCCTCCACTTTTTTAGGAACTGGAGTGGGTGCTTCACGTACTGCTTTCTTAACCACTTCAGGCACTTAAAAGATAGTTTATGAACATTTTGAAAAATGACATGCAATGAACAAAACAACTCCCATATGCCCCCCCCAAACATTGGTTTTAAAAAGATATTAGCAACCGAAATGGTAATTATATATATATTGCAGTGACTCCAAGGGTGAGAAAAATATTACTTAGAATTCTTATAAGCAAACATAACATCAATTATATAAAAGATTGTCATAGTCTTCAGAAATCACAGGTTAAGAATTATTCTAAAAAGTGAACACCACACTCAGCCGTAGAGCATCGGCCTAGCGTGCGGAGGACCTGGGTTCGATTCCCGGCCAGGGCACACAGGAGAAGTGCCCATTTGCTTCTCCACCCCTCCGCCGCGCTTTCCTCTCTGTCTCTCTCTTCCCTTCCCGCAGCCAAGGCTCCATTGGAGCAAAGATGGCCCGGGCGCTGGGGATGGTTCTGTGGCCTCTGCCTCAGGCGCTAGAGTGGCTCTGGTCGCAACATGGCGACGCCCAGGATGGGCAGAGCATCGCCCCCTGGTGGGCAGAGCATCGCCCCCTGGTGGGCGTGCCGGGTGGATCCCGGTCAGGCGCATGTGGGAGTCTGTCTGGCTGTCTCTCCCTGTTTCCAGCTTCAGAAAAATGAAAAAAAAAAAAAAAAAGTGAACACCACAGAAACACCCCCCGCCCCATCATAATATTTAAGAAAAATCAAGGATTGAAAACTAGAAACTAGAAGAAAGTATTACAATAGGAGCTGGCCAGAAAATAAATGGAAGTGCCTGTAACATAAAAATAATCTCTCACTCTAATTGTATTGCAGCTGCAGTAGAAAAAAAGTTGACAGGGGCAAGTGATGGGACACAAAGCATCAGCTACTATAAGATATGCTATAAGAAATGTATACTGATGAATTCTGAATAAAGACAAATTCTGAGAAGGATTTGGATTGTGGTGTCTTTTAAGTGTCTAACACATAAAAGCAGCTGTACCTCTAGGTGGCAGCACTTCCTCAACCTCCTCTATGCTAGGTGGTTCCTCTGGGATCTCTTCTTCTGGAGTAGGCTCTTCAGGCTCCTCATACACTTTAAAAAGATTATTTTGTAAATTATTTTTGTAATTCTTTTGAATGTTAGACTAAAATGATATATCTGAAAACTGAAGTTGCCTGATCAGTGTAAGTAACTCATAGCTCAGCCTTCCAAAAGTGTACGAAAACTCACTAAGCTTTGAAAAAAAGCTACTGGATCTTCAAAATATGTTAGGCCCATCACAGAATTTTAGAATTGGAAAGGGCCTTAGAGAGAATTTGATTAAAATTATTATTATTTAGTTTTAATGGAAGTGAACTTATTTGAAGTCAAATATTCACTTTGGGGTAGAAGATAGATTTTCTGCACCTGTTACTCAGGCTTAACTGGAATATCTGTAGGCCAAGTTTACCCCACAATTGCCAACCAAAGAGTTGAAGAAAAACTTATCATGGAAATTACAGTTTCCTTCAAGATTCTTATTAAAATAAAACAAACAACAAGCAAACAAACAAATAGGCTAAACACATAAGAAAGGAGATTCAATTGGTTTTAGTATTCTGGCATAATTTCTACTAGGTAAGTAATAATTAGAGTCTGAATATGTTTATTTTCTGGAGCGAAATGTTCATTTAACCCTTCAAATATTAAACAATGATAAGACCAGGATGACTTTGAAAATGCTATTTCCTCAGAAAGTCATCTACCTTCAGCTGGTGGAACTTCTTCTTTAGGGGGAATGATTCGTCTTTCCTCCAATTTCTTAGGTACTTCAGGAACTTAAAAGATATTGATAGTTTTAGGCAGTTAAAGTGTAAGAACCAAAGATGAGTACATAAAAACTAAGTTTTCTGTTTTTTAACATAAGAGAGTAAATATCAGAACACACATGCACAAGATGAAACACTGACATATCACGGAATCAGTTGAGCAAAAATAAAGAGGTTGTAGTTTAAGCTTAAGGGTCCATTAAAGAGATATTCTATCTTTTACTGCGGGAGCTTCTACTTTTTTAGGAAGAAAAATGGTACTTTAGGGACTAGTTTCTTAGTTACTTCTGGCTTCTTAAAGATATTTGAGTTTAGTATTTTTATTTTTTAGAAATAACATACATAGAGAATCAAGATAAAACGCATTAAAATAGACAAAGTGGAAAAATCGACAGTACAAACATGGGTGCAACTGAGTCACAAAGGACAAATGCAAATGACAGACCACACAATGAAAATGTTTGTGTTGAACATCCTGAGTGACAGCATCACAGTTCAATATCAGCGCAGCGAACACATCCCTGTTCTGGGTGATATACCTCTGGCAGGTGGAGACACTGCTTTCTTCAGATGAGGAGGAGGCTCCTTCTTTTCTGGTTCAGGTTTCTTGGGCACCACAGGCACTTTAAAGGTATTATTTAATTTTATAATTTCAGTGTGACAAACACCGAGACAATGAACAAAACAACAGCACAAATTATATGAACAAACACTGAAACGGGACAGTTCGACTTTTGCAGGTGATGGGAAGACATGGCAGTGTCTCATTTGCTTGGAAACAGCAGTACCTGGGGCAGCGGGAGACTCCTTTTTCTTAGGAATGATCACTTTCTTCTCTGGCGCTTTCTTCTTAACCTCAGGCACTTTAAAGACATCATTTCATGATAAGAATTTATTGGGAGGGGCAAGAAAGAAAGACTACAAGAAGAACACACACAAAGACCAATGCACAGCACTCACTCAGGATAGGGATGTAATGCAAGTTGGGAGCCCAGATATTATGACCTAATTAGGTTTTGTAGAGCAAGGGATCTGCAACCTATTTAACTATCAGACAGCATATGCAGTCATTTCATCCATTTACATTTCACTAGGAATTTATTAATCATTACCTAGAAAGTATTTCTGAATCCTTAAAATTCAATAAAGAATCATCTTTACCATATTTTGAATAATATGACTATTTAACCTGGTGGAGGGAGTGGTTATGCATATTTCAAGTTGTGGTACCATGACCTTTTGCAGAAAATGGAATTGAACTTTCAGGCATAAATATATTAATTTTGTCTTGTACTATGAGCTGGTTGAATATGTCAGATCTGTATACTCTTCATTCAGAGATAGAGTACTTCGGCATACCTTTCTTTATTTTTTCCTCACAATAATATCTGAGTCCATGAGGACTGATATTAGTATCCCATTTAATACAAGAGGAACTTGAGGATCAGATTGGTTAAAGACTTTTCTCGGGATAATACAGCAAGGCACAAAGCCAAAAAACAAGGCTATAAATAAAAATCTACTGGTCTGCTATTTATATTCACATATCAGAAGACATAAGTTATTCTTCAGTATTTTGAAAAAATATATAATCTTTCTTTTTTTTTTCCATCCTAGCATTAAAAAGGCATTTAACATAAATGGTTGAAAGATAAAATTTAAGATTTATCTATCACATTTTTCAGGTATCTTATTTTGTTTAGCTTATTTATCATTGCAAAATATCTATATAAAATTATAATGTTTAAAAATATTATAGGGAATCAGATAGACCTTTATGACAGTTTTGGGACATTTCCTTTCATCTTTGTTCTTAATACTGCTTTGTATCCAATGAAAGTGGATGTCAGTGTTCCTGAATATTTTTAGAAGTAAAAATGTAACTATTTATTTTATGTGTATTTTTTCTTAATCCCCAGTTCCACTATAATTTTTCTGGTGAAGCTATGAATGAAGACTGTGTATTCACTTTTTAGGGAGGTATACCTTTGGGTGGTGGAGGTTCCACAATTTTAGGAGCAGGAACTGGGACTTTCTTCTCTGGTATAGGTTTCTTTGGCACTTCAGGCACTTAAAAACATTCATTTTAAGATATTAAAAATCACATGCACAGTATTGTTGTTATAACAGAAAGACATATGAAAATAAGACCACAAACAAATAAATGACTTTTCATATCATCAAATTTGAAAAGAAATTCAGATAATTTACATAAATATAAGCACACAAGACAGACACACATTAATAAGAGCTCACACATATGGAATGTTTTCTAAGATTTAGATGGTAGACAACATAGAGACTAAAGCATTATAGATAAGACAGAAGATGAACAAAAAGGTGGAAAGGTAAGATTCAACACAAAAGAGGGCTTGATGACTCCAAGAAGAGCTGCTATACCTCGTGCAGGTACTGGCACCTTTGGTTTAATTTCTGGAAGAACTTCCTCTTCAGATACAACTTCTTCCTCAGGTACAAATTCTTCCTCACCAGAAAGAACTTCCTCTTCCACAGAAAGAACTTCCTCTTCCTCAGGAGAAACTTCCACTTCTTCAGGAAGGATTTCTTCTTCCTCTGGTACAACTTCCTCTTCAGGAGAAATTTCTTCTTCAAATGGAACTTCCTCTTCCTGAACTGGAACTGGCTCCCTTTTCTTTGGCACTTTAAGATATTTATTTAACCATAGAAGCATCACTTTTATGTATAATATTCATAACAACAAGATAACATGAAGAACAAATATTCTGTGATCATAGAGCATCAACTGTCATCAAACTAAATGTCATTAAGCATTAGTAATAATTAGTGGGGCTGTATAATACCAGTTAGTTTTCCTTTTTGCCCTGGTTCTGTTAGAGATTAATGTACCTTTGGGTGGTGGAGCTTCTACTTTTTTCAGGCTAGGTGTTGGTTTCTTTTTTTCTGGAATGAGCTTCTTGGGTACCTCTGGCACTTTAAAGATATTATTTGTCTTTAATAAGGTGTTCTTTTACAAGGTTTAGTGCAACAGATATTAAAAAGAATCACAAAACATCTGATTTTCATATTTCTAATAAGACAAGTTTTAAAAACATGTAATATTATGAGGGAATTTCTATGTTAATGTACATAAACATGTAAAAAAAACCCAAGTTTTTTTTTGCCAACTAGTTTAAATGATTAGTGCTGTACCTTTCACAGGTGGAGCCTCTACTTTTTCAGGAGCAGGAACTGGCACCTTCTTCTCGGGCACAGGCTTCTTGGGCACTTCTGGTACTTTAAAGAAATAATTCAGAGAAAAATTTTATACAACAAAAAATTTTGAATCCAAGCATAGTCTCAAAAAGATTAAGATAACATAATAAAAATATAACCAAGGTATTTCAAGAAGCATTTTACCCTTAAAATAAAATTTTTTCCTTTCTCATAAAGGAATATTAAAGTATTGCATTCCCAAAGAGCATTGAATTGAACCAATTAATTTTTACTCACAGGCAAATATGTAATAAAAATTTTGCAACGTTGAAAGTTCATGTACCTTTGGCAGGTGGAGCTTCCACCTTTTCAGGAACCAGTATGGGCACTTTCTTCTCTGGTACAGGTTTCTTTGGTACTTCAGGAACTTTAAATATATTAAATAGAGTTAGTGTCACATTTTTTTTACCCATAGATAAGATCCAGCAATTTCAAGACTTCATTGAAGCATCATAGATGTTCTAACAATTTCACTTTAAGATTGAAAATAGTAACAGCCACAAACAAAAGGAATTAACAAAAATAAAAATAAAAAGACACTGAGAAAACATAGATTGATGATAAAGACAACACACAATGTCTGGTAAATAGTGATTTTTGTCCATTTTGATGTTATAATAAAAATCTATTTTACACTAAAACTTTCCACTAAAGAGAAGGAGCCAAGCATTAAGCATCAACATGCTTTGATGGCAAAATTCAGAGATAGATGCACAGTAAACTGCCCCTATAACCTGTTGGGTAGTCCTTGCCTTGTCATTAATATTGTTAAGGTCATCATGGGAAAGAACTGATATGGCTCATCAAGTTATACTACATGAGTAAATTATTACATTTTCCCCCTGATGGACTACAAAGAGATATACCTTTAGCTGGTGGAGCTTTCTCTTTTTTAGGAATGGGCACAGGAACTTTCTCCTCTGGCTTCTTAGGAATCTCAGGCACTTTAAAGATATTGTTCATTGGTAAGTTCTAACTACTAGTAACAACACATCCATACAAAGCACAGTTAACATTTCTAACAACAGATAACAACACATACACTTTGAACTCATGAGATAGTTAACTATTTCTATGCAGATTAAGGCTTTTATATGCCCATGATATGAATGATGAAGTACCTTTTGCTGGTGGGGCTACCTTCTTTTTGGGAACAGGAACAGGCTTCTTCTCTTCTGGAACAGGTTTCTTGGGTACCTCAGGCACTTTAAAGATATTAATAAGAATTTTGGAAATGTTGCAAAAAAGATAAAAAGTGTAAGAAACAACTGCTGAAATCATACTTCAGGATCTAAAAGTGTCTGTTTCTAACATAAGCAGAATTGCTTATCTGTGCTGAAAACCCCCCAAATCTGACCAAATTAGACACTCAGACTCCAAAGATGCTGCTGTGTAAACTTTGCAGGAGATGTCATCTACCTTTGACTGGAATTACTGGTGTCACTTCTTCAGTTATGAGTTCCTCTTCTTCATGGAGGTACTCTTCTTCATGGAGGTATTCTTCTTCATGGAGGTATTCTTCTTCTTCATGAGAGTACTCTTCTTCATGGACATACTCTTCTTCAAGATATTCTTCTACTTGGTTTGTAACTTCCTCCTCTAAGGCAATCTCTTCTGGTTCTGGTCTTTTAGGTACTTCAGGCACTTTAAAGATATTATTTTTAGGTTGGACATTTTCCAAATTCTCAACAAAATTAAGACATGTTAGGAACATACCATTTGTAACAGAAGAAAGAACAGACTTCACCTTTCACACAGAAAAACTTTGCACATAGAACCGAACATAAATTTCATACCAAAGAAGACTAATAACACATTAAAAGAGCAGTATTAAGTACCTTTAAGAGATGCTGCTACTTCTTTTTTAGAAATGAGCATTTTTTCTTCTGTGACAACCCTCTTGGGCTTCATGGGCACTTGAAACATTAAGTATAAGAAAATTTAAATGTAAGAAACAGGACGCTCAGCCAGTGCTTGCTTTGTTGTTCTTTAAACAGAATAATTTTGCAAGTGCCTCCTATGTGATAGATATGTAATAGTTCATGTATAAAAACTTTATATATTCCGTGGAAACAATTCTGAACCTTACTGGGATAAAAACATACAGAAGTACTCAAGTAAGCCTGAGGTAGCAGAGCCCAAATGTGAAATCATGTGTAGTGTTCAGGTATCTCTGCCTGTAAGAAATATCCTTTACTGAAAAGCTAAATTTTAGATAAGTATACTTTCTGAAATAATAGAGAAGTTACTTCACACTTAGTAAAAAGCAGGAGAAAAATTACTAGACACTGAGTTAGTTTTTTTTAACTTCAAAATGACTTTAGAATGAATGAACAGTTATTAAACTGTGGTAAATATTGTTATATCATTACATCAATTTAGATAAACCAGGATGGTTGAGTTGAACTCCAAACATTCTACTTTCTTTATAGTGTAGCCATGTGGCAGGATGCAGCCAGCATATAAAAGGCTATGCTTATGTTTTGAAATGGATTTTTCTTTTAAAGGTAACATTATCTCCTTTTCCTTAAAAATTTTGACATCCAATGTTCTCCAAACAATTAATTTAAAAGATACACAACAATGAAATAGAGCAAAACATAGCTGCCTTAATTTTTCAAGAGACATTATAAAAGACCCAATCTAGGAAGAAAATCATTATACCTTTAGTAGCTGGTTCAGTCACCTGCTCTTTTTCGCGTTTGGTAATTGAAAAGCGCAGTTTTTCCTCAACAATTTTCTTTGATTCTTCGGGCACTTTAAAGATATTAATCATTGAAGAGCATAAAATCAACTACATGAATTCAGTGCAAACAAAAATACACAAGAACCCCCCCAGAAATGTCAGAATCAGGACTAGGACAATACATTTAGTGAAAACAAGGAGCAGCAGACAAGGTAGTCCACGTTTATAGAACATAAGCAACAAAGACGTTTTGGTAGTTATTAATTACTCTGAAAAGTACCTCTGGGTGGTGGAGGTTTGAGTTTCTTAGGAATGGGCACTGGTACTTTTTCTTCAGGGACAGCTTTCTTCAGAACTTTAAAATATCAATATTAACAGATTTTAAAACCTGAACCAGATTTCTCAAGAGTAGTAAGAATAAAAACTGAAGAAATACAACACACTACATAAAATTCCCGAAAAAACAAACACACAATTTGTACACTGCCACTTCGACAGGTATATTTATGGTATGACAGACAGGAAGGAAACACGAGTCTGTTAGTACTGATAAAGTTTTTCTCACTCTACCTTTAGTGGGTGGAGCCTTTGGTTTTGTGGGAACTGGTTCTTCTTGGACAGGCTTTACTGGGATAGGCTTCTCAGGTTCTTTAAAAGCATATACAAGGTATTTAATGTTAGATTTGAGAACATAAATAAAAAATAGTACTTCTTAAATAGACTCAAGAGAATTAAAATGTTATCTTTTATCTGCAGCGTAGCCATAGCCTCTAGACGTGAATGAGAATCAGAGGTCCAAGAAGATCTAAAAGACTTAAGCAAGCTTACAGTAACTTTTCCTTCTTGCTATTTATTTTTCTTAGGTAATTGTAACTCTCTCTTTTGTACTGAGGTTCTCACTTCACTTCAGGTAGACAAAATGATGGTTAAAACTTCTGTTTATATCATATTAGCTTTTAATGTTATCTTCAAAACTATACAGAATGACCTCAAAGTTAGGCTCAGAAACATCAGAAATTAAGTGACATAATAATATACTGACTCATTTCAAAGTTTCAAAAAGAATGTATTAATTAAGATAAATAATTTTTTTGGAACTGAAACTATATGCCAACACATATGATCTTCCAGAGATAAAACACAACTGCTTGAGCTAGCCTTCTTCTCTGCATTCACTTTTGAAGGAGTCTCTGTCAAGTTTGGTGGTGGGAACCCTGAGGCCAGTGTATTTTCTCAATAGCTTATCATGCTTGACCACAACAAGCTTCAGAATGAGAGATGTTCAGAAGTCCTTGATCATGAATTAGAATGATCATGGACACTTAAGATAAATTCCTAACCTTTTTGAGAAAGAAACATTGTGACATTTGCTATTTTGTATATAAGCAAAAAATGAACCAGAAAATAGGTTATTTCAAAAACCCCATCTAAAAGTAACCGTAAGATTATTATAAAGATTTTTTTTTCCTGGACATTATCCAAGAAAAAAAATGAAGTTGACAAAGGAAACAAAGTTCTTTCCAAATTTCTTTGGCCAAGCAAAATTATAACCTGTTCTATGGAATTTGTATGTATTTAATGTGGTTTCAAGTTTGCTGTTATGCCCATACCTGTGATATATTCCTCCTGTTCTTTATGCTCTTCATAACGTTCATAGTCTTCATATTGCTCATATTCTTCTGTTGGTTCATACTCCTCAGATTCTTTATAATCATATTCTTCATAGTCTTCATATTCCTCTTCCCGTTGTATGGAAACAGTTTCTTCTTGGGTGTAAGACCATTCTTTCTCCTCTGTTACAGTTACTTCTAGAATAATATTGACAACAGGCAGCATTTTACTTGAAGCCCATTTAGGGATGAGAATGACAATGTGCTTTCATTTCATCCCTTTGTGATAGTCTCATGCACTGGTTATGGAATACCCTGACTATCTTTTGCTGGTCAAGGTATCACAGATTGTACATTTGCTCCCATCCAAGTACTAACCAGGCCCGACCCTGCTTAGCTTCCGAGATCAGACGAGATCGGGCGCGTTCAGGGTGGTATGGCCGTAGACCAGATTGTACATTTGCTATTCACGATTACAAATGTTAGATTCCCCACCTTTAGTCAACTATAAGCCAAGAAAGGATGAGAGTCAAATTAGAAGCTAGTAGGCAAAGAGCTGTGTAGTTTCATGCTTCATTTTATTATTTAGTCAAAGCACAGTATACCTTTAGTTGGACGAGGTTCTCTTTTTGGAACTTCAATGGATATCTTTTCTTCTTTAACAGCTCTTTTCCTGATTTCAGTCACTTTAAAAGAGTAATTATTAAAAGTGAATCACAAGATATACCTATGTGTTAAGAGAAACTGTGTATGAACAATCTAAGGACAAAGATAACCACAATCATGGTTGTTGTTCAAATTTTTCATTTAAATGGCAAGAAAAATCAATAGCCTTGAGAATAAATATGATCCAATATACATTTGAATACTGTTTTCTAAGTTACCTACTGCTTCAAAGACATTGAGTAAGATTAGGAAGATCAAGTAGTAATTATGAGAGTTTAAAAAGGCAGCTAGACAGCATAAACAAAGACTATAAAACAAGGATAAGACAGAAACTTGTGTCATATAAAAAGTTTCTTCACTTGGATTCTAAGATATTTTTTATAAGCTCTACTGGCACAATGTAGAAAATTTAAGATTTTTAAAAAATTTAAATTTTGTCAAAGATTGCCACACAAAACAAGCATTTCGGCAGATGAGTTTAGTATGTAGACAAAGACATAATAGAAGACGTGTACATTTTAAGGGACAGTATCTACACGTTTGGGGGAAGCTTCACATTTTATTTTAAAGAAGAGAGAGAGAGTACTTTCTAGTATCAGAAATGTTTAGTTTTGAAGTGATATGAAATAACATGTGCATATTACTTTAGAATAGGTATTTAAATTACTTTCTCTAAGAATCTCAATTCCACTAGGTCAGTTTCAATACCTATCTGCTTATTTTGATTTCTGCAAAAGTTGTATACCTTTTGCTGGCGGCGCCTCCTCTTTCTTGGGTTTGAGTCTGAGAACCTTTTCTTCTGGGGCAGCTCTCTTGGGTTCCTCGGGCACTTTAAAGACAGATTTCACTTTAAAGAATTGTTGCCCTCACTCAAACCACAGAAGGGCAGTCATATCATAGCAACTCAAACATAAAAGACTAGACGTTCTCATTATTTCCAACATAAAACAACACCTCTAATAACAACCACCACCAGCACCCCTAAGCAGTGTAGTCGGTAAAGAGAGAGGGTGAGTGCAATATTCTGTGTATGAAAGGGTCCATGTACCTCTGGCTCTCGGAGGCTCCTCTTTTTTAGTAACGGCAACAAGAACTTTTTCTTCCTGGGTAATTTGCATGTGCCTCTCAGTCACTTAAAAGATAATTTTAGGATTAGGAAATTATATAAATATTACCAACAGTAAAAATTTTAAAAAATATATTAGCCAGAAAGTACTGTGAGTTGATCACATAACAGTTTACCAGGTACACACAATACACTTCACATGAAGTAATACTCCACCCAGAGACGTTAATACACCACTGCCACCAACAGACACTAGTAACCTCCACAGAAAAGGTGGGACCCAGAGACAGCGACAAGAGGACGCAAGACAAAGACAAGTCTCTAGCTTTGATGCCAGGGGGTTTCATTTACCTTTGGGAGGGGCAGGTTCGTCTATCTTAGCCACTTTTGGAGGGGCCCTTTTTTCAGGAATTGGTTTCTTTGGCTCTTCTGGCACTTAAAAAACATCAGGCGGCACAGTCAAACACACAATAGGCACACTTATTTCTTTGTTAATGTTACAAAAATTTGAAGAATGTGTCCATTTAAAGTTATAAAAAGACAGGCGTTACATGGGAATAAAGGAAACCCAATGTACCTTTAGCCGTGGGCATCTTTTCCTTTTTAGGAACAACGGCAGGAATTTTCTTCTCTAGCACAGTTTTCTTAGGTGCTTCAGGAACTTCAGAAAGATGATGTTTAAGAATATTAGTTTGCATTACAGAAGATGTGACATCGTATTGGGGCAAAGAAGTCACTTTTTGAGAAGACCACACATTTACACAAACATTAATGACTACACTCAGCAAAAATTTGTGTACACACGGGCTGACAAAAATACAAGCAGTTAGATTAAAAGTATTGTTGTAGCTATTGGGACAAACAGTATCATTTCTTTGTGAGAACTGTACCTTTAGGTGGTAGAGGTTCCTCTATTTTAGCAGGAATTTTTGGTTTGGGGATAATTTTCTTCTCATGCTTTTCAGGCACTTGAAAAGATTATGAAATGCATTTGAAGAAATGTTGAGATTTCTTTTTCATAAAAATATAAAGAATCTTTTTATCTAGACACACTGTTTATCAACATGTGTAATAGAGACAATAAATGAGCTATAAGAGAACAGAGAGACCGGGACAGACGGGGCGAGAATGATTCAAGAGTCGGAGTACCTTCAGCAGGTTCTGCTTCCACTCTCTGAGAAATAAAGTGCAGCTTTTCTTCTACAACATAGTCTTCAGGCTCTTCCATCACTTTAAAGACATCAATGTTAAAGAAGGTAATTTGTAGTGTTTTCATGTTGAATGTTAGCTGTAAATTTATTGCTCAAAGAGTAGTTGAAATGGCAAAAGTTTAACACTTGCAAGTCCTTGATTATTCCCATTTAAAATACCAGTGAAGAACATTTTAATCAAAGTGTGTGTCTTATTAAAGAGTATGGGAAATAAGTTTTATTAATTTAATTTTCAGGTGTTTCATGAAGATAATACTACTTGTATTTACAGGAAGAACAGGAGAAGCACAAGACATAAAAACAATTCTGGAGGCTTTTAAATATTTAAAGGTAAGTTACAAACAAACAAACAAACAAACAAACTGGAACACTCTAGATTCAAAGGCTACGAGGCAGAAACATATACTCAAAGAAGTATAAATAGGTTTATAAAAGAAAAGACATGTTTCACATATGCAAAACCTACTGAGGACTGGGAGGCAAATCCCCCCCCCCTGTTTTGTGGGGGCAGGTATAGTAAAAGAGACAGGCATCTTCACATGACTTTTGAGCCTATATATATAAAGTTAATTATAGAATAGGAAACTCTAGCTACCAGCCATTATCTTTACACTAGAAGTAAATTTAACAGGCTATCCAGATTTTCCCTAAATCTTTTGGGCTTAAAAAAAACATAAGACTATTACAGAATAATTTTTTTTTTTCATTTTTCTGAAGCTGGAAACAGGGAGAGACAGCCAGACAGACTCCCGCATGTGCCCGACCGGGATCCACCCGGCATGCCCACCAGGGGCGACGCTCCGCCCATCCTGGGTGTCGCCATGTTGTGACCAGAGCCACTCTAGCGCCTGAGGCAGAGGCCACAGAGCCATCCCCAGCGCCCGGGCCATCTTTGCTCCAATGGAGCCTCGGCTGCGGGAGGGGAAGAGAGAGACAGAGAGGAAAGCCCGGTGGAGGGGTGGAGAAGCAAATGGGCGCTTCTCCTGTGTGCCCTGGCCGGGAATCAAACCCGGGTTCTCCGCACGCTAGGCCGACGCTCTACCGCTGAGCCAACCGGCCAGGGCCCAGAATAATTTTTTTTTAACAGAGACAGAGAGAGAGTCAGAGAGAGGGATAGATAGGGACAGACAGACAGGAATGGAGAGATGAGAAGCATCAATCATTAGTTTTTCGTTGCGCGTTGCAACACCTTAGTTGTTCATTGGTTCATTGATTGCCTTCTCATATGTGCCTTGACTGTGGGCCTTCAGCAGACTGAGTAACCCCTTGCTCGAGCCAGCAACCTTGGGCTCAAGCTGGTGAGCTTTTACTCAAACCAGATGAGCCCTTGCTCAAGCTGGTGACCTCAGGGTCTCGAACCTGGGTCTTCTGCATCCTAGTCCGATGCTCTATCCACTGCGCCACTGCATGGTCAGGCTGATTTCCTTTTTAACCAGTCTATAATACTAGAGGAAATTCATAATGCATACTGTCTAAAACTAAAATCAGATTAATGTGATCAGAACTCTCTTTGAATACATGTTGTTTGGTTTCCCAAATATTTCTAGAAGAGATAGAACATTCTGAATCCACCAGATTCCTAACTTATATCCAACATCTTGGCCTCTCCTAGGAAACATAAGAACTGTTAGGCTTCCTCTTGGAAAACATGTTCCACCTTGCTGATCCAAGCCATTCCATGAAGACCATACATCTGGGTCTTACATGGACTTTCTTCCAAGCAGATAATGGGTGAGGCCCCACTTGTTAGCCAGAGATGCATTTGAGGGCATCTAAATAAATAGTTCTATCCATCTTTTCATTGGGAAAAATGTTAATTTTTAAAGGAACTTACTGATTTCTCTTTAAAACAGAATTACATTAGAACTATTGTAGGAAAGTTTTTTTAGATAAATAGCTTTAGCCAGAATGCTGGATTTGATCAGTAAATCTAGTGGTGTCTTAACTCATTGAAAAGGAATTCCAACACTGAACTAAAGCTTCTTGTTTAAGCCTTAAGAAACTATAGGGGACTCTCACTACAGTTATGGGAATCTCTGAATAACAAGGTAATCAAACCAAAGATGTTAAACAGTTGTTTTCTCCATAGACAAAATATAGAAAAGCCCTATGTGTTCAGTGCTTCACTCTCAAACATGGCCTTGATTTCTGGAATGTAATAAGGTAATACAATTTCTTGTTAATTTTAAAACTGTGAATCTGGGCCCTGGCCGGTTGGCTCAGTGGTAGAGTGTCAGCCCAGTGTGTGGATGTCCCAGATTTGATTCCCAGTCAGGGCACACAGGAGAAGCACCCATCTGCTTCTTCACTCTTCCCCTTCTCCTTTCTCTCTGTCTCTCTCTTCCCTTCCCGCAACCAAGGCTCAATTGGAGTAAAGTTTGCCCCGGGAACTGAGGATGGTTTCGTGGCCTCTGCCTCAGGCACTAGAATTTCTCCATCTGCACCCAAGCAATGCCCTAGATGGGCAGATCATCGCCCCCTAGTGGGTATGTTGGGTGGATCCTGGTCAGGCACATGTGGGAGTCTGTCTCTCTGCCTCCCCACTTCTCACTTAAGAAAAAAAAATTAAAAATGTGAATCAGGACACATTAGTGAGTTGTATTATCAAAACTGTTTTATCCTAAAGAAGATGTGGCACATATACACTATGGAATACTACTCAGCCATAAGAAATGATGACATCGGAACATTTACAGCAAAATGGTGGGATCTTGATAACATGATACAAAGCGAAATAAGTAAATCAGAAAAAAAACAGGAACTGCATTATTCCATACATAGGTGGGACATAAAAGTGAAACTAAGAGACATTGATAAGAGTGTGGTGGTTACGGGGGGAAAGGGGGAATGGGAGAGGGAAAGGGGGAGGGGGAGGGGCACAAAGAAAACAAGATAGAAGGTGACAGAGGACAATCTGACTTTGGGTGATGGGTATGCAACATAATTGAACGACAAGATAACCTGGACTTGTTATCTTTGAATATATGTATCCTGATTTATTGATGTCACCCCATTAAAAAAATAAAATTATTATTAAAAAACAAAACAAAACTGTTTTATCCTATCCCTTTTTTTTTTTTTTTTTTTTTTTTACAGAGGCAGAGATAGACAGGGACAGACAGACAGGAATGGAGAGAGATGAGAAGCATCAATCATTAGTTTCTCGTTGCGTGTTGCGACACCTTAGTTGCTCATTGATTGCTTTCTCATATGTGCCTTGACCGCGGGCCTTCAGCAGACTGAGTAATCCCTTGCTGGAGCCAGCGACCCTGGGTCCAAGCTGGTGAGCTTTTTGCTCAAGCCAGATGAGCCCGCGCTCAAGCTGGCGACCTCGGGTCTCGAACTTGGGTCCTTCCACATCCCAGTCCGATGCTCTATCCACTGCGCCACCACCTGGTCAGGCTATCCTATCCCTTTTTAGCAGCTACATCCAATAAGGCCAATAGATGTTCACTAAATTTGTGTTACTTTTCATTAACTGATAAACAATCTGTGAAAGAAAACAACTCATCAAGTCTCCAGATCATGTCTAGCTTATTTGAATTGTTTACCTTCATATTCTGTAACTTCCACTTCCTCCTCCTCCTCCTCCTCTCCTTCTTCTTCTCTATATACTGAAATGGACACTCTTTCCTCTTCTGAATAGCTCCATTTCTCCTCTGCAGATACTTTAAAAGATAAGTTTTAATTTACATTCAACCTCCTGAAATACGGATAATAGCCAAGTGTTCCCTACAGATGGTTCTTCTCTCTGCTTAGGCTGTGGCTCTACAGTCCTTCTTCATTACAAGGAGGAGAGAGCTGATTTAAGATGAGGGGACAGTACAACTGAAGACTGAGAAGAATATTCAAATTAGGTGCAAATGGGGCCACTTGGACAATGATCACATTTTCAGCAACCCATTCACTTCCTTAGAGTGATTCAGGGCCAATGTAGACACAAAAGACAAGAAATAGACACTGACAAAGACAACTGGAAAGAATAGGAGACTTCGAGGAAACAGGCGCAGACTTATTTTCCCCCTCACTTCTGGTCATATACCTTCATGCCGCGTGACTTCCACTCTGTGAGGAACTGCAACAGATAGTTTTTCTTCGCCAACAAATCTTTTTTCTTCTGTTACAGTTTTCTTAGAAACTTCAGCTTTAAGAGAGCATTGAAGTGGAAGTTTAAAAATCAAGAATCTTAATTCTCTCAAGAGTTTGGGGAAGATGTGCACAGCACAACAACACAACACTTTCACTAGCAAAATGGGAAAACAAGTTACATATCACGAGTGTATACACACAAACATTTTATCAGAGGAGAGACAAAGGATCAAGACAAGAAGAACACAAACAGGAAAGGCAAGAGTTCACAGACTAAGAGATTTTTGTCAGAGGCTTGAGACAAACCCTACCTCGGGGAGGAGGAGCTTTCTTAGTGACTGGAACTGGTACAGAGACCTTCTCCTCTGGGACAGGTTTCTTAGGTAGAGCTGGCACTTTAAAAACATGCACTGTTAGAACTTCCACATGGTTTCACTGAAGCCCAGCACAAAACATAGATACACAGCCACAGTGCACTCATATCACAGAACTAATAAACTCCTCATCTACATGACAACATAATACTCTAAAGACGGTTCTTGGAAAGATGGAGAGACAATACCTTTTGGTGGTGGCGCTTCTTCCACTTTCCGAGGAATAGGTCTTCTTTCTTCGGGAAGTTTCTTCTTTGGTATTTCTGGCACTTAAAGGACATGATTTGATTTTAAAATTCTCAGGAAGGCAAAATCAACGAGCAACATAGAACTGGCAGGCTCATTAAAGAAAACATGCAATTAAAGAAGCTCAAAGGGAAGACAAAGTTATTTCATGAGATAGAATTAACTACCTGATGGTGGGGGAGATTCCTCTCTTTGAGTAACAATGGTTATTTTTTCTTCCGTGACAACCCTCTTCTGTACTTCAGGAACTTGAAAAGACATTAATTTTGGGAATTGACCTTATTATATATTCCAAAGTAGCTAATGTACAGTTATTTTTTAAGAAAGTAGGTAGGTGGACAAACACACTTGTTGAATTCCCATTTACACCATAAAACACTCATTTTGAATTTAACTAACTAAATTAACAGATAATTAAACACAGAAAAGTTTTATACTCAAGATGTATAAATAGGACTTTTTTTTACTTCTTTCCTAAGTCACTGTACCTTTAGCCGCCGGAGCTTCCTTTTCCTTCGCAGTAGGAACAGGAATCTTTTCTTCAGGGACAGGTTTCTTTGGCACCCCTGGGACTTAAAGTTTTTAAAACATAATGTCAGTTCAGATACGTTATATCACTCATATGAATGGACATAGGCACATACACAAGTCTTTATGCAGTTCATATTCTATGCTTTGGCAAAATAATGAATAAAATTAAACTATAGTGTTATAAAGGTCACAATGTGATAAATGCCCCAAGTGAGGTTACAGAGGCAGTTAGACAATTAAAAATAAGGTAAATAAATACACAGAAGGAAGTGTACAGGATTCATTATTCCTTTAGATAGTGATATGCTTTTGATAAAAACAAATTTTTTAGTTATTATAGAGTGTGAATGTAGTATATAAAAATCTCTTTATGCTTTGTATTGAAAAATGGAATCTATATGACAACGGGTGTAATATATCTATTTTACACTAAGAACTCTTTAGGATAGTTGTATCTATATGTTACATTTTTCCCTTTTCTCTTCGATTTTTTTATGCCCTTGTAATGTATACAAAGTCAGAAACACTATTCTTCTAGAGTAAGTCCCTTAATTTGGTATTCATGTGTCCACAGCTTTGGAGAATTGCATGTATAAAATTCTGTGGGCATGTGCATATGTGTTTTTCTCTAAGAGGCTCAATAGCTTTCAGCAGGGTCTCTGACCCAACAAAAGTTTACAGTGGTTTAGTTTATATATTCTAAGAATTTTTAATTGACATGTATTTGAATTGAATTGACATGAATTTTTAATTGACATGTATTTTAAGAGCCTGCATTATTGACAATTATTTTCTTTTTAAAAAAGATAGAAGTTTTTGTGAACCCCTACGCCTCTGTACTTGCCTTTGTAAAATCTTGATGTCATTATGCAGATACATACTTATGTGTGTATGAATTCTATTATTTACATATGGGGTGATTATACATATATATATATATAAAACTGTATATTTGTTTATTTAGAAACAGATATGCTGCTTTGTCACTTTTTAATTGTAATCATTATATTTTATTTTTATGTAATCATTGTTTTAATGATTAGATCATTAGAAATCATTCTTTAAAAATCACTTAATTAAATAAAGTCCCAGAATTCTAAAAGAGCCAAGGGTTTGATAAAAAAAAAAAAGAAGCAAATTAGATTTAGGAAGAAAATGGAAACACTGGGAAGTCAGGCAAATGGGAACTACTTAAAATGTATGATTTCAGTAAGCTTGATTTCCCCAAAATTAGTTGATGATGGATTCTTACTGAATTTCTCTATAACTGACCAGATATATGCAGTTTGTAGCTTCACTGCCTCCATAAAGTCGTGTCTTTTATCACCAAAAACCAAACCAAGCCAAACCAAAACAACAAAATAAACACCAAATCTAGACAGTCAAAACATGGGGTTAGCACATTTGAATCTGAATATACCTATCCGACAGGTCCCCTAGCTAATTAGATAATTGCAACATTTATGACAAATATTGATGTTAAGTTAATATCTCAAGAAATATGGTGAAAGTAAATGTCAAAAATCAATATATTTCTATCTGTTGAAGACTTCAGAGCACTGACTTTTCAGAAGAATGGCAGTTACCAGCAGCACTGTGTACATCGTCACCTAGCTAACCTTCAGTTCTGCCAAATATTCTACACTTGTCAGTCTTTGTATCTTGTCAAAACTCACAACACCTTTTCTTTTAATTAATAAATGGTCACATGGATGAGGAGTAAAACTTTTCCCCAGAAACATGCCTGTAGACAGTGAATTTGCAAATATTTCTTCTTTTTCTAAGAGAGGGAATATATTATAAATTTAAGATAGCTGTCTGATAATAGTTCCTTCTTCTAAAAACACTCTTTGGTGGTACCTTTGGAATGCTCAATATCTTAAATAATGTATGTCAAGAGCACGACTCCTAAAGCTGACAAACAAATGAAAGACACATGAAGCATGTAAGACATAAAATAGAAAGAGAGCACAGTATGTATAAAGAACCACATAAAGCAAGGAACTGGCATTTGGGGCAAAGGGTTACTCATGATCAGTCTGGTGTACCTTTTGGGGGAGTGACAGGTTCCTTCTTGGGTATAAGAACAGGCTTTTTCTTCTCCTCTGGCACAGGTTTCTTGGGAACTTCAGGAACTTTAAAGATACCATTGTTGAAAAAATGTTGAGAATTTCTAGTCTCTTTCTGAGATATTAAAGATTACATTCAAGCATAGCTCCTCAGTAAGAGTGTAAGAATTTAGGGAGTAATTTTATATGCTCTACTTGCGATGAAAATGTATGCCTAATACATTAATACTATAGAGACATTACATACATTACATGAAGCTGACAAAAACCCATTTAACATAGTCTATAGTTAAAATTGTTACCAATTTATTAACATCTTACCACAAATTAATGAGCTCAACATACATGAAATTAAACATATTACTGATGTTTTATAGATGCTTTTTTGTTAATATACAGATCTCACAGAAAAAATACAAGACAAACATTAAGACATTTTTTCCAAAAATATTATTCTACCTTTGGCTGGTGGGGGCTCCACCTTTTTAGGAATGGGAACAGGAACCACTTCTTCTGGGACTGTTTTCTTAGGGACTTTAAAAAGAATGCACCATTTTTGAGAAATTGTGCATTTTGAGAAGGCATATATCATTATAAGACAATTAAAACAGAGTAGACATTTCTGCTTTATACCAGTGGAATGTAAGAAAATTATGTGTTAGAAACAAGGGTAAAGGGAAATGGAGAAATGAGTGAATAACTGACTACAATATGTTGTGACTGTTATTCACCTTTAACTGTAGGAGACCACTTTCCTAGGAACACCCTTTCCTCAGAGGTGCCAGTGCTTGTTCCTCAGACACTAATTTTAGAGACTTAACTTTTTCATAAAGCAGCTTCATTAGGACAGTAGCATTAGATAGCCTTAAATATTTTTAGTAGCCTAAATGTTTAACAATGTGGCCAGAGTGGGGTAGGGGGAGTAGCAGAGCCCTATTTGTAGCTGCTGCCAATTTCTGAGTTCCAGTATCACTGTGGAGTAAATATTTCCACCTTGGCTACCAGCTGTGGTGTCACTGTTGTGGAGATGGGAAGAGATGCACAGTAGCACACCATTATTTAGTATTATTTAGTATTTCCACCACAGTGGTGTAACTGATGTAAACAGCCTTGGGAATACAGGTAATAGCAAAGGGCAGTATAATAGGGAGTAATAAGTTTGAATATTACCATAGTTTTTAAAATATAATTTAATTGTAAGATTATCTAAAATAATTGTTTTATTTTTAGGTGAGAGGAGGGGAAATAGTGAGGCAGACTCCTGCATACTCCCCAACTGGGGTTGCTGGGTGGATCTGGAGCCAACGCTCCAGTACCGAGCTATTTTTGTGCCTGAGGCTGATGCGCTCAGACCAACTGAGGTATCCTCAGTGCTTATGGCCATGCTCAAATGAATGAGCCACTGGCTGCAGAAGGGGAAGAGGGAGAGAAGGGGGAAAAGGATGGGGGAGAGAGAGAAGCAGATGGTCGCTTCTCCTGTGCGTCCTAACTGGCAATCAAACCTGGGACATTCATACACTGGGCCGATGCTCTGTCCACTGAGCCACCAACCAGGGCCATTTAACTTTCAATCACAGAGGTATTAAACATTGGGTTGCAAAATTCCTGAAAATGTAACCATCAGCTCTAGGGAGTTGGTAGTCTCCAAATAGCTGGTCACTAGATAGTAGGTGCCCTGAAGCAGTGAATAGAGCCTCCAGTAACTTTCATTCCCCACTCCTGTACCCTCCGCGTGGTCTTCCATCCACTATCGTGCCCTTTGTACACAATGGCTATAGGCCTACTGGCTGTCTGACTAAATCTATTATTTAATATTAACATATTCAGGCATTTACTATGTGACTCTTAAAAGATTTAGAAACTTGGAATGAATCATTAATAATACCTTTTGGTGGAGGTTCAGTCTTTTTGGAAACAGCAACCTGAATTTTCTCTTCGGTAACAGTTTTCTTTTGTACCTCAGGGACTTGAAAAGAATGTACATTTTAATTACTGGTATGTCATATTATGGGTGGTAATTGTAATTTATAAAAAATATTGAAATGCAAATTAAAATAGAGTCAAATGTGAAATGAAAAGATGACAGAATTACAAGGAGACAGAGATGCCTACATAATCACAAATCAGATAAAAAGAAGAGGGGAAAATCCATCCAAAGCTCTTCTATTTGAGCCCCCAGATTCAAATTTGCCTTATACCTGTTACTGACACCTCCTCCTCGGTGTGAGAAGCAAAGAACATCTTCTCTTCTGAAATAACCATCTTCTTTGTATGCACAGCTGGTACTTTAAAGAGAGTATTTCACATTAGTATTTCTTTTTCTACATCAGATCAAATACATAAATGGCACACTGTACTTAAGTGTTTACACATAGAATGAGTGGGTTAATATGATAGCTTGAGAACAATTTTAGTATTGGCCAAATAAAATCATGTTTGATCTACAGGGACAAACAACCCATGCAGACTTTATCAAACATTGTTAAATGGGAATCAAATAGACACAACTTCTTTATATGTAATGTGGTGCTTTTCCAAATCTGTTAGGGTCTATCCATATTAATGAAGGCATGGGAAATACTTTATACATGGAATGCATTGTATGGTGATGTTAGAAGACTATTTATTAAATATAAAACCTTCCTTTAAAAAGTTATGCAATTCTAAAGCAAAACTAGAAACAAAGATAATGTTATTTACTTAAGTTTACATTTGTGCTACTCAACACAAAATGTATATATAAGAATGTTTTTATTTTGGTTTCAGACTTGTGAATTGTTTAGTAATATATGTATACATATCCATATACATTAAAAATAATTAAAACTTGTAGCTGAAAGACAAAGATATATACCTTTCACTTCAACAACTTCTTCCTGCACTGGAGTCCGAGAAGGTTTTTGTGGAACAATCTTCCTGGAAACTTCGGGTACTTAAAAAATATGTACAAATATATTGATATTGTGAAAAATAATGCTTGGCATAAATTTTTAAAATATCTTAGTTTAGGTGACTATAAGTAACTAACGTAAATATATGTCAGTAAACTGGTTATTTGTGTACATGATACTAAAAGCGTTTTAAATAATACCTTTGGTGACTTGAACTGTTTCTTCCTCCATTCTTCGAGAAGTCTTTTCAATTTTTTCAACTACTGGCTTCTTTACAACTGCAAGTATTTTAAAGAAATTGCAGTACTTTTAGAATGGCTATTAAAATAGTTCTGCTTTCTTTCTATATATGTGTATATATTACTTACATATATGTAATTTTTTTAGAAAGAGACAAGTTGGTGCTCTGAACCTTAAGTAAAAGTTTCTGTACTCAGTATTTTAGTTGTATTTTATTCTCTGTTTACCATAACAATCTATTTATCATTAAAATTATTTTTCATTAAATGAGTAGATAGGCTTTGAAAAAACTGCATTGATATAGTAGAGCTTAGAGAAGAAGTTGTGCCTATTGGATTGAACTGGTGATTTGTATGGATTTGCCAAACAAGCCGTGATGATGATGTTGATGCTTTGATTTATTTAAACAATTCCAATTACATACCTTTAGGAGGTGGTGTTTTCTTCTTTTCAGGTACTTTTTCTGGAATTTTTCTCTCATGTGATTCTTTAACAAAAACACAGGATTAGAAGGGGTACTTAAATAAGTGAGTTCTAATAGGTTGTTTAAATTGTAAATGTAATAAGTTAAGAATAACATATAATTGGGTATTGTTTGGGGGATCTTTATTGCTAACATGATTTCTCAAGATGTATTTAGAGGCGGGATCTAAAGCAGAGATGCAGTAAGGAGGTGAAAACAAAATTTGTACTTCTGCTTTAGAAAACAGCACTTGGAATTTAATCTTTGTAATAAGACTAAATGGTTCAACCCACAGTGTCAAAGCATGGAAGAAACTGAAGAAAATAACTTTTTTAAAATTAAGTTTCTAAAGATTTCTAAGCTTAAAAAATGGAAATAATCATTTTATCTGTATCTATTACCAATCGGGGTATAAAATTAGAAATATAATGAACTGAGGAAAATTAAAGAAAAAAATCACCCAATTAATACATACCTTCATAAACCTCCTTTTGAACTTGAATTACTTCTCTTTCACTGTAAGTCTCCTCCCATTCTTCCTCCCCTTCGTCATAACCTTCTTCCCTTTCATAGTATTCCTGCCCTTCTTCAATATCTTCTTCCCATTCCTCATGAACTTCCCTTTTAGCTTCTACCTTGATCTCTTCATAATCTTCATCTGGTTCTTCATAATAAGGTTCTTCAGCTGGCTCCACATATGGTTCCACTTCTAGCTCATCATAAGGTTCTTCCATAGATTCTATGTAAACTTTCTTCTCCTCGTAGACTGCTTGCTTCTTTTCATACACAGCTTCTTTTTCTTTCTGAACCTCTTTCTTTCTGGTTATGGTTGATATTTTCACTTCTTCAGCCTTGGAGGATACATCAATAATTTCAGGAGCTAAAATAAACAAAAAAATACATGATAATATTAGCATATCAATTATAGCTATACAATTACTTCACTAAATGAAAGTCAAATATTACATTAGCATCATATTGAAAATGTTTTCTTTGTGTTGGTTTTATTTAAATTTTTGTTGACTATGGAATACTATCAAGAGTGTTAAGATATACTCAGGCCCTGGCCGGTCTGCTCAGTGGTAGAGCCTCAGCCCTTCGTGTGGCAGTCCCAGGTTAGATTGCCAGTCAACGCACCCAGGAGAAATGACCATCTACTTCTCAACCCCCACCCCACAACAACCTCTCCTCCTACAGCCACGGCTCAAGTGGTTCCAGCAATTTGGCCCCAGGCACTGTGGGTGGCTCCATGACCTCGCCTCGCCTCCCTGCCTCCCTGCCTTTCTGTCTCTCACTTAATAAAAAAATAAAATAAAAGATACACTCTATTCTTAATTTGAGAAATGTTTCAGTGCAAAAAAAAATGGCATTCAGCAAATATTTTCAAATGAATACATCTTCCATTGTTTTATGGGCATTCCAGTCTGTAAAACCTATAGTTTCTTCCCCTGGAGTATTTTAATGTTTAATCACTTTATTGCATATATATTTAATGTTTCTGCAGTTAGTCTCTATTTAAATTTCTAACTTTCAAAGACATCCTAATTTCAGAGCTACATTTTTGACGATCAAATATGACTCTAGCCAGTTTGATAAAGATAATATTTAAAGTTGTGTAGCCAAATCAGTCAGTTGCTTTTATAATACAACTTTTAAAAACTTTTGAAGGCCAGTATTATTTATATGATCTTAAACACTTGTGTTAGCTGCAATTAAATCAATAAGAGATGACTCCCCTCCCCCTTCTAGCCTTCACCACTTCCTTTCCTGTGTCTATGGCACTGGGTCTGCATAAACATCTGCCTGGGTTTCTTTACCTGGGATTGGAGCAATATGAAATAGCCACCATCTCTAATGCTAGTTTTAATCCAATGGAAGAAACTCTACAGCTTTAGTTGGAAGCCTATTATGTAAAAATAAGAATACATAACAGAGATGCCAATCTTAGAAGTAAATAGAATAAGAATACTTATTTTTCTTTACCTTTTGCTGGAATTAAGGCAGTAGGAGGCGGGGGCTTCTCAACAACTTCTGAGATTTAAAAAAAATAAAATTTATGTTTATTTTTATATCACGCATCTTTTAATGCTTACTAAGCCAGTGCAACCTTGTTAGTCATTTGTATAATCTGTGACTACTACTAATACACCAAGTGCTTTCATCATTTCCAAATTTAGCTCACGTGAAATGCTATGCAATGCCAAACTAAGGAAAATTCAGGATAGACTATCTGAAATTTTATTTTAGTTTAGGTTGATTTAAAATAATTTAAATTAACATGAAACATAAGACTATTCAATATCTAATGCTAAATATTAGTGCATGTTTATTTTTTTCCAATGATCAACTGTAAAGTTCAGGAAATAGACATGTTTTTTGAGCTCTCTTTTATTCCATAATATTTCACAAGGATCTCTCAGAAAAAAAGTCCTAGTGATTGGTACCCTGGGACCCTTGATTCTCATTCTTGTTGGTGGTACTCTAATCTTAGTCAATGAGTAAATAAATTTACCCCAATGAGTATGTAAATTTGTCTATTTGCTGACATTTCATTCCCCTTTTCCTAAAAACATTCTAAGATATATAAAAATTCAAATAATTGAATTGATCCTTCTTCAAAAAGAATTCTTTTTTTCCTGCAAATATTGACATTTCTTTAGATGAACCAGGAAGGCTGCTGAATTGGTATAGAGCAGCCACCTGAAATTCACATCAGCCCTTGACCTTTTATTGGTGTCATTTGATCAAGACCAGCTGTTGGACTAGAGGGCAAGGCCTTCTTTATACAGTCAGTATACCGTTCAGAGATAACAAGAATTCTCTGGTGTTGCCATTGGGGTTTGTGGGCAGACACAGGAGGATGGGGGAGAAGTAAGAAAGCTGAGAAAGAGAAAATGGGGACTGAGTCAAAGAAGAGGGTGAGAGCAAGTGAAGGAAGAGCTACCATTTTGTGCATTAAAACTCTTACCTTCTTTCACCCTCCACTATTTGGGATAAAAAAAATAATCAAGGGAAAAGCAGTAAGATCATATTTTGATCAATTAATTATAATACCTTTAGGTGGTGGTGCCTCTTCTTTGGGCTTTGCAACAACTTTTTTGGCATCTTTCTTTACAGCTTTTTTGGTCACTAAAAAAATAAGGTGTCAGATGTAAATAACCAAAATGTTACTTTGGAAACTGTGAGGTTTATAGAGATACTTTTTTCATATGATTTGATGGTAACAAGAGACTCGGGCCATTACGGTAAGATTCCTGTTTCAGTACGATCTTGGACAAGGATGCAGAAGACATTGTTTTTGGAGGGAGATAAAATATGTGGGTGATCTTACATCTTAATTGATTTTATGCCTGCTTAACGTTTTCAAAACATTAAGAATGAACTTAAGTGATATTAATAGAAAAGGCGCACATTTTAATCTTTGTTTCCCTTAGGGAAGAACATTTAAAATTTGTTGGAAAGAATAACATGTGAATTAGTAAAATTAAAGTCCTAGCTAAGATATATGTTGGAAATTTTCTTTTGTTGTTGCTGATGTTATATCTGGATCATGGCCCTAATCATAATTCGATTATAGGTCCTAGTATTCATGAATAAATAACCTTGTTTTCAACATTTAAAATATGATTTAATTTCTCAAGTTTCCCAGTGAGCACTTAAACTTAGACATGTTGACACTGATACTCAAAGAATAAATTATTCATTAAGATGAATTATTATTTCTGACATAACTATAAATGGAAATCTAATTTATGATTTTTAACTTTTATTCCTCTTTGCTATCAGACATAGATGGAATATATTTGACTATGCTCATGTAATTATAAAAATACTTTTCTTCGTTATTGGGATTGTCTTAGCCACAAAACTGGAAGGTGTGGGTGTTTTAAACTAAATTTCTCCTGAGCCTGGCTGAAAAATAGCTCAAGCTTTTAACACCAATTGTAGTAGATAATTCGGGATTAGCATGTCAAATGTTGAAAACTGTTATAGTAGTAGTGGCTTGGCTATAAAAAAATGTGACTTGGACATGCAGAATTTTTTTCTGATGATGCTGGGGAAATTCTGACAGCAATTCTGAACTCCCCCAAACTCTAGCAAGTCCCAGATAACCTATTGATTATTTTAACTCAACTCTTTTGGGGTAGAACTAGTACTTAGTGAAATATATATTTAAGAGAAGCAATTTCCTGGCACACTCAAGAGCTCCTTGTGAGCTTATTCCTTAGCTTTTAAAAAAAGAAAATTTATTAAAAATATATTAATTCATATTTTTGTAACAAAATCATAAATTTTAAAGAGCATTTAACACTGTAATTGAGAACACAACATAAACTGTAATTTGCAACTTGACTGTAAAGTATTATTATTTATTTCCATAAGCTTCACTAGAAATTGTTGCACTATCTTATTGATATATAGTAGAAAAATATAAAATGTGAAATCAGCTTGCCATTAATGTTTAAGTAATTCTATTAAAATATTTTAATATTAAGCATAGTTATTGTTTTGTCTGGTGTTTTCAGACTTATAGGCCCATGTCTTATGCATTGAGTTAGTTAATACTTAGAGGAAATAATTTATATTTTGAAAGGCAATCCAACCTGTTGATCACTAGAGGGCCAATGTGTTGTATTAAACAGTATTTTTCAGGTCTGCAATAGTTAAATTCCATACTTTTACATGTAGGTAGAAAACATATAATACCTTCAACACGTTTTGCTGGCGGTTTCTTTTCTTCAGGTGATGGTAGCAAGAGAGGAATAGGAGGAACAACTGTAGGAGGGATTTCTGAAAAAAATAAATGCCAACACCAGTTATATGGTTTGATTTCCCATTTTGTGTGAAGCATAACAGTTTCATGATTTTCCTTCAGTACTTCAAAGGTGCTATAGTACCAATTCATCAGCCAGATAAAATAAAAAGAGCATATATTTATAATTATCACTACTCTTTTGCTTTGATCTTAGTTACACAGTGATGAGCGCAACAGGAAAGAATCTGTCCCTGCTCTCTGCCGTGGGTGGGCACTGGTCATTCCTTAGTGGTAGGACAGTGTTGCTTGGAGCCCAGGTGTTTGGTCCTGGATCTTACCTTCTGGTGGCACTGCTCTGATAGGCATGGTAGGGATTGGAACTCTGGAGTCAGGAATATCTGAAAAGGGACATTTAATGATAAGCATCGAGGGACTGAAAAGACATATATTTATTAGACAACTAATAAATAAGATGTGTTTGATTGTTAGGTTTTTCCAACAGCGGAACCTAATGTATAGACACAAACCATATATAGGTGAGTTTTCTATGCAGTGATACAGGCAAGTGTATTCTCTGTGAAAATATTTGTTCTGTGGCCATACCATTTGTTATGATCCTAAATATCAGTTGAATGAGACCTTATCTCAAATTTCACACACTCTCAAAGCCTAACATTTGTATTATTTCCCTAAAAAATATTTATTGAAAAAAAGATATTTGTATACATTTTGGTTTGACTTATTTATTTATAAAATTATACTGAATGTATTGTTAGCAAGGATTGATTTTTTTAAAAATAAACTTACCAGGAGGCTTCATCTCAAATTTGATTTCTGCAAAAGAAAATAATACCATTTTTATATTTAGAATTGTCTCAGCAGGGTGTTTTGTTCCAAAGACTGCAATGTGCCCTTAATGGGGTGTGTTCTGACCTTTAGTTGTCAAGTACAGCTCTGCTGTGCTTCTCGCTTCTCCTCTTGGCTCCAGTCGAGCGATTACTGAATAGACACCTAAGGAAAAGAATCAGCAAACTTTTGTTTTCTAATATAATTGTCAACAACACTTCTTTATATAGACATAGCATGTATTAGTTATACTTCTCTTTCTTAAAAAACAACAATTCTATGTAGAATACAGAGTGTACGTGTAAACAAGTAGAAATATATAAAACAGACAGGTTTTGTATTATATATACACAAGGACACTGTCAATTAAATTACCTTCATCATCTGGGGTCACGTTATGGATGGTCATATAGTGGCAGCGACCATCGTTTCTAAAGTTGTATTTCTGGCTCTCAATCAGTTCTGTTGGTCCTTTATACCACGTAACAATGGCATCATCAAAGGACACCTCACATTCAAAGGTGGCAGATTGATGCTCGCTCACCACAATGTTCTGTATACGCTTTGTAAACTGAATTGGTTCAGCTGTTTAAATACAAAAAGAGCCACAGTTAGACTGTATAGAAAATTTCTCTCACCGTGCTTTCCCCATCTTTTAGGGAATTGGAAAATAGCTGAAAATATAAAACAAGAAGATGATGCACTTCTTTACATCAGAAACAAACAAAAAAATTAACCTAATACTTAAATGTATTCCTATAGGATTAATGTAGCAAAGTATAATGAAGCCCTTAAAATATTTATAGGAAGGCAATTGTCAAAGGTGCTTATAACCTAAAAGTAAAAAGATACTTAAAAAATATTAGTAAAAATGGGAAGTTCAAAATAAAGAAAACATAAAGTTAATTTTACTCTATATTCTTTTTTGAAATTCTTTCTTCTGTAAAATAATTTTGCTATTTAGGATCTAGAACTGTTTACTATTTGACATGTATAAATTTCTTTGTGAAATAATTTCAAATTCAATAAGAAATATGCACTTCTAAATTTTTAAGATTCATTTTGAAGAGTTCTAAAACATGCTCCATAGCACCTGTGGGCGTGCTGAAGGAGACTGCCCCTGAGCACGGCAGGGGGCTTGGTAGGAGAGTGGCTGAACATTTGCGTAAAATTTTATCTGGAAGTCCAGACAATGTGGGACAGCATCATGAACACCTTAGGTGTCATATGCACCCTGCTTAGCTTTTATCTGGCAGGATCATAGTAAAATATGCATTGTTTTTAAAAAGATAAATGGTTTCTTTTTCTTTTTAAGTTTGACCTTATGGTTTTTTAAAAATTATTTTTATTTATTTATTCATTTTAAAGAGGAGAGAGAGAGAGAGAAAGAGAGAGAGAGAGAGAAGAGAGGAGGAGCAGGAAGCATCAACTCCCATATGTGCCTTGACCAGGCAAGCCCAGGGTTTTGAACTGGTGACCTTAGGGATCCAGGTCAACACTTTATCCACTGACCCACCACAGGTCACCAGTTGGTGGCTCAGTGGATAGAGCATTGGATTAGGACACAGAGGATCCAGGTACTAAACCCCAAGGTTGCCTGGCTTGGGTACTGGCTAACCAGCTTGAGCAAGGAGTGGCTGGCTTGAGCGTGGGATCATAAACATGATCCCACGGTGGCTAGCTTGAACTCAGGGTTGCTGGCTTGAACAAGGGGTCATTCACTCTGCTGCAGCCACCCCCCACCCATCAAGGCACATATAAGAAAGCAATCAATGAACAACCAAGGTGCCCCAGTGAAGAATTGATGCTTCTCATCTCTCTCCCTTCCTGTCTGTCTGTCCCTATCTGTATCTCTCTCTATCTTGAAAAAAAAAATGAATGGTTTCAACTGGATCCTTTAAAATGAAAACAGTTTAAAATTTTTTAACCTTAAAATACAATCAGGCATTGGTATTCATTGTAAAGCAAGCCAGAGATGTTGAAACACGTATGTATATAAGAAGTCATATAGTCATATTTCAGCAACTATAAATGGGCATCAAAAACTGAACTGGAAGTCAATGCTATCATTCTAGTTAAAATGCATTCTAGTTAAAATGTTGCTCAATACAGTCCAAAGGTAACTTCAGATAATGCATATAAACAAAGGGTTAGAAAATAAATATTTTTGTTTCTAAATCTTGGGTTTTCACTTTACTTCAGGAATTCAGAAGGTTGGAATATAATCCTCACATGAAATAATTATTTTTAAAAAATAACTAATAATCACACATAAATTCTGTTCATTTTTTCTACAAAGTTTCATTCAGAAAGAGTCAAATTAATTTCTACAAACAAAATATTCAATCTTCTAGATATATAGCCATGAAATCTGCTCCTTCCTAAGATTTCTTTCTGGGAGTCAGAATCATGAATGTGAGAATTACGAAATTTACAATCGAAAAGATTTATTGAATTTAGCAGAATTGTGAAATTTACCAGTTAGGAAGTCATGCCTTAGCTTAGATTGAAATTTGCCTCTGGCCTAAAACTGGCACTCATGTGAATATTTCCCTTTTGATTTTGTATGAATGGTGAGACACGAGCGAATGCTCTGAATATGTGTGTTGGGAAGTGAAAACACAGCAGCGCTCTGAGACATGCTTGATACCGGCCTGCAGCAGTCCTGCACAGCACTCGCCTCTACCTGTGCTGCAATAACTCCAGCCACAGTCTTCCACCCACCTTCAATCCTGAGCTCTGCAGAAGTTTCGAGGTCCTCATATTTGCAGGTGTATTGCCCCTGGTCTTCTGCTCGAACATCTGCAATGGTCAGTTTATGGACTTTGTGTTCCACTTCTGTTTTATGTCTACCTTGGGGTTTAAGGATTCGGCCATTTCTGAACCATTCAGATTTAACATTTGGCACAGAAAACTGGCATGTCATGGTGCAAGTCTGGCCTTCTTTCAAAGTAACATCCTGCAGATGCCGTTCCCAAGCGGGCTCTGTTGGTATGATACAGCACATATTTTCCTTAATATCATAGGCAGATATGCTCAACAGTGAATTAATCCCACAGCTTTATTTTCAAGTAAAACTCTTTACTTACCAATTACAGTTAGTTTAGCACTAGCGATGTGTGGGCCACACACCAGTCTGTAATTTCCCTGATCTTTCAGTTGACAGTTTTTGACTCTGAGTGTCTGTCGATCACCATCGATGCTTATTTCAAACTTATCACTGGGTTCCAGTTTTACGGTCCCTTTGTACCATGACAGCTTGATTTCTGGATAATTAATCTTAATGTCAATTTCAAACACAGCATCGTTATCTTTCAAAACTGTCTGGTTTTCAATATCCTTGATCAGAGTGACAGGCTTAAGAGAATAAAGAATTAAAATGCATTAGTCATTCCTTCGGTTAGAATCCCTAATAGTTTTCACTTTATTGCTAGCATCCTTAATTTACCTCTGTCTGTGACAGTCTTTGCTGAATAAATGATACAAGTTCTTCAAATTCTTTTTCTTCCTTCTCTGACTTCTCTACTTCCTCAATTTCCTGAGAAGAAAAAAAAAAGGATAAATGTTACATATGAAATAAAATTTGAATTAGAGGATTCATGATTATATTCGGTTTCCATTCTTGATGATGCTTAGGTTATATTAAATGATCTTTTAAACAGGTGTAGGGTTCTGGAAATTCAAAACATATATTAGAGGTTTCAGATGTGAATTCTTAAAGGTGATACTATCTACAAAAGATCATACCAATCTATGTGTTTCTTCTTCTTGACTTTGTTTTAGCAGTTCAAATGCCTGAAGAAGACCGCGGAAGTCAGTGATTCCATACATGCGAGCATATTTTTCATATTCTTTAGGATCAACATTTTTGAGGAGTTCTAGGATATCGATTTCTTCTTCTTCCCCAGATCCTCTCTTTAAGGCTGGAGTCCTAAGTAAAATAAGAAATAAACATAAATCACCTGTCTTCTACTTATTTTGAATTATCTATCATTCCGAGATTATAAATGTCATTATAAGATTTTTTTCTCACAAAGGAATTGTTCTGTGTCCTTTACACAAGAAATATTAATTTTATCATGTTAACTGTGAAACAATTAAAAGTGAGTGTGGAAATGGAGTACATTGAGATTGTAACATTGTTATAAAGTCCAGAAATTTGATCAAAGAGTTTTATTAAGAAGGAAAGAATAGCAGAACATTTTTATAAACTTTACAACTGAAGAGGCTAATGAAAGAATTACAAGAAAAGAAATAACAGCAATAGGAAGCATTAATAAGGGGTAAATCATGTCATGAGAAAAGTATGTGGAAATTAAATGTTGATTAATGTAATAATCTAATAATTATGTTGAAACATAAATTATCTTGAAATTATTGGTAATTATAAAAATGTTCAAAATAGTTGATCTAGAAAATGATTTAAAGCATGAGAAATCATACATAGAATAAAAAATTTCACAGACAGGTTTCTATATAGGTCATTTCCTTTGTTTAAAATTTTAAGAAAAATATAATTTTCAAAACTTTCTAATGATTTTTCAGAGATCGATCTTAATGGATCACTAACCTCCACCCAAATATTTGTATATTTGCTTATTTTTTTCTGTTAAAATGTCCATGTGTTTATGTTCTTTCACAATCTGAATTTTGGAGGGGATGGCCCATGCCTTTTGAGAGATCTCTTTTGTGAGTGGAAAATTACATTTTTTTTATTAAACTTACTTTTTCAGCATTGCCCTAAGATCTCCTTCAATTTTCTCTTGTTTCTTCCTTTCATCCACCTGTAGGTTAACATTACTTTCAATTTCGCCATGTTTATTAAAAGCAACACATCGGTATAAGCCCGAGTCAGTCTTCGTGGTGTCTCTGATCTCCAGCTTTGCCTCGTCACCACTCTGCTGGATAGAAATGCGACCTCCTTGGTTCAGTTGCCTCCATTTCCCTTTGGTCCATTTCACGTTAGGAATTGGATCACCGCCAACTTTTGCAATGAATGTTGCAGTGGTTTCTGAGGAATAATGAAAACAAATGAATAAAAACTAAATTTTCCCAAATCACTTTTCGCAAAATTAAATCAGTAGTAAAAATGTCCCAAACTGATGAAGATGTGCTTTTCATGAAGTACTTACTTTCTACCACTCTGATACTCTGAGGTTCTGATACGAAGAAGAGTTTCCCGTCTACTGTCGCTTTCTTAGCTGCTGGGACGGCAGTTGGTTTGTCTATAAAACACATTACATGCTTTGGTATCATCATTACCTTAAAATTGTAGTAAATAACTGACTTTGTAAAGGAAATTTTAGGAGTGTGGTAGAATCAAAAATACCATGCATTCTAGGACTCATTATATATGAGAGTGGATTACAGAAGATAAAGCAGTTTCACATGCATTTATAACTCATTGTAGCTGTCACATGTAAATTGAACTACAGTCATATTAGTATCAAATCTTTATTATATGTGGCTTAAGTGTCTGTTTGTTGCCGATAGCTTATTGGTTGCTTGCGTAACTGTACTAGCCAATGGGGTGAAGTTGCCACGGCATTCAAATAGTCCCACCTTCTGGCATGCCATCTCACAAATTGAGGTTAAAGATTGGAGCAATTATTATGCTGTTAAGAAATCTTAACACCAGAAGGGGTCTTTGCAATGGTACAAGACTAGAGGTTCTCCAATTGAAAAATAATGTCATAATAGCTAAGTCTTTGACTGGCTCCTCTAAAGGTGAAATACATGTCATTCCAAGAATTGATTTGGCTCCATCTCAAACAGGGTTGCCGTTTCAATTGAGACGTAGACAATTTCCTGTAAAACTTGCCTTTGCTATGATTATCAATAAGTCTCAGGGCCAAACGCTTAAGCATGTTGGCATTTTTTTTACCTGAGCCTGCATTTGGACACGGTCAACTTTATGTTGCCTGTTCAAGAGTTCATGAAAGAATGGACATAAAATTAAAAATAATTGATGGTCCTCTGCAAGGCGAGCTTAAAAATGATGGAAAGATCTACACAAGAAATGTTGTGTACAAAGAGATCTTTGACATGTGAATTAACATTTTATTATTTAAATCACCTTTATTTATTGAGCTACCGGTGGCTCTTAAGAAATGTACCACCAGTGGTTTCCTTCATTGCACTCTACTTTAAGCAATTAAGCAAGTAGAAGGGGGAAACCCGGTGGGGCAGTAAGCAAAGGGGCGTCCTCGCCGCCTGCCCTGGGTAATTCAGTTTGAATTAGCAGACACCTTTGCACAAATCATTTTAATTACAATTTATAATATCTAGAACAGCAGTCATTTCGTATGACCACCGGGCTTTCTAGTCTTATATCTCTAGACTTGGCTTTATCATCCAGATTTCTGCCAGGGCGATGACACCAAACTACCTTATGTCATATTACTACTGCATCATTTAGGAACTTTACTTAATTTTACCCTCTTGTATATGGTGAACACAGGTTCAAGAAATATGATGGTGAACTTGGGGCAATTTCAGACAATTTTCATTGAAATTATTTCCATTAAATTACCTAATACTTCTATTATAATAAGGAGGCTATCAATTGCAAATGAGCAAAATACTGATGTTTATAAAAATCTAATTTTATTCTTATTTAAATTGTAAAAAGCAAGTAAGTGTAAGTCGTTGTTGGTTTAATCTGAATGATACTTTAGAGGCATCTGTACCTTTAACGGTCACTTTTGCTTTGGAAGTGTCACTTCCAGTCACATTTGAAGCTTTACACACGTAATCTCCTGCATCGGCTTTGACCACATCTTTGAGTTCCAGCACAGCGGTCCCGTTTGCGAAGCTGAAGTTGCATCTGTCTGAAGGCTTCAGTTCCCTGCCAGCCTTCAACCACTGGATCCTGATCGGCTCTGAACCCTGAACGTGGCAGCTGAGCTGCACGAATTCTCCTTCACTCACTGTTACTGGACTAAGGTGCTGATCAAACACAGGTGGCTTCTTAGGTTCTGGAATTTAAAGGGCATTTTAAAACATAAAATAAAAAGGAACACAAAAGGAACGTAAAGGCAAATAAATATTAAGTTCTAAAAGGCAAACAGGTTTTGCCTCTAACAGGTAATGCTGCTTGCTGAATCATGTGCCCTGGTTGATTTCTCTCTGAAGTCAATAGTTACGTTGGTTGAATTAAAAAATAAAAAAGATAAAGGATTTAAAACAAGCAAAGAACAGATGCCATGCTGGCCATAAATCTCCCAAACATCTGTGCCCTAAGACATTACACTGTTGGTTATTATAATTTCTGTGCACACTACTGACTCACTCATACCTGGTTATAGCCGCAATTTCACTGAACTCTAAAATCTAAGGGCTTAATGAGGAATTCTAATGCTCATCTAGATCAGCAATTCCTCCTATCCTCTGGGAAAGAAAGCCAACATTTGAGTAATCCATGAGTCCATATCTTAATATGTGATTTTTCTCTGATGTTCATTTTGGCTATTAAATGCAGCTATAGTAGCATATAAAACCCAGTCTTTGCCTAAAGGAATTATTAGTTGAAGTTCAGTGTGCAAGTGAAAATCAATGAAGAACACAACACGATACAAAGGCCATGCACAACTCAGTGTTATGCAATAATTTTAGCCAGTGGTTCTGAGATCTATATATAAGAATAAAGCAATATTCATGATTGTAAAGATTAAAACTTATGACATCTACTCTTTTTTTAAACTCTGTAGATAAATAGCCTCTGAATTCTATAAGAAGTTTTATCTACTTAATGGTGAAAACACCAGAAATGCAAATCATGAATATAAGCCACTGCCAGGCACATACTTTTCATTTTGCTATTGATGTTTTAACTTAATGGACTTAAATCTTATTAAATGAGTGAAAAATTTGAATTTTAAGACCAAAACAAGACAACTCAATGATATTAGCCTATTAGTGATATTAACCTATTATCTGTGCACCCTCCTATGACCAACTACATCAGCAGAGTTGGTAGTGAATTCCAACCTGCTTTCAGGAGGTTAATTTCTAAAATGGTTCTAGTGAATCTGCATCATAATCATCTGGGTAACTTCATTACAGTCAGAGGGTCAGGTTGAGTAGATCCCCTTAAACAATAAATTCTACTTTTTTGCCTCAAGCTATGACTAAGTATTTAAATACACCTTCCATAATGATATGCATTAATATCATTCATCTATTTTTTATTTTTCTTTCTTTCTTTTTTTTCCTTTAATTCAGTGAGAAGAAGAGAGACAGAGATAAATTCCCATATGCACCCCGACCGGGATCCACCCAGCAAGCCCACTAGGGGGCAATGCTCTGCCCATCTGGGGCCCTGCTCCATTGCTCAGCAACTGAGCTCTTCTTAGTGCCTGAGGTGGAGCCCATGGAGCCATCCTTAGTGCCTGGGGCCAACTTGTTCCAATCGAGTCATAGCTACAAGATGCAAGAGGAGGAGAGAGACAGAGAAAAAGAGAGAGAGAGAGAGAGAAGCAAGAGGGGGGAGGTATGGAGAAGCTGATGGGCGCTTCTCCTGTGTGCCCTGACTAGGAATTGAACCCAGGACATCAACATACTGGGCTGATGCTCTACCACTGCATCAAACAGTGATTGCCTATTTTTTCTTTTTAAGCAAATATTCTCTTTTATCTAGGATTAATGTTCACTTACAGGCTAAAAGCTTTAGACAACATACGTCAAACAATAATCCTTTAGAAATATACTTAGTAAAGAGAATGTTCCAAAATGTGATATAACTTATAACAAAGTTAACAAAATATTCAATGATAAAAATTTAAGAATACAGTATATAAAAATAAATGTACTTCCTAAAAATGTATGTTGTCACTTATGCATGAATATTAAAGCAGACTTTGACTTCTATATGAGATAATTTCAGGATGAGAACTACCAGCTAAGATTTTCAGTCTGTCTATATGTGACCCCTACTTAGTTGAGCTCTGTACAAATAATATATACTTTAAGTACACATATGGAAGTATGGTAAGCCACTTAAACAATATGTATTTATACCTATTATGACTTACTTGGTCAACATAGTTGAAGAAGAAATGTACATGACTATTTCATGGGCAGTGAAGAAAAACACAATGGCCTGAGGGCCACGAAAAGAACTAACCTTTGATGACAACTGAAGATGTACACAGGACAGAGCCTGCATCATTTGACACTTTGCATGTGTACAAACCAGCATCGTTCATGCCCGCTTTCTTGACTTGCAGCAGCAGTGCATTGTTCTTGAATATGATTTCACAGTTAGAAGTTGGATGTAGCTCTACATTATTCTTGTACCACGCAACAGTTATAGGCTGGGAACCAGCAACACGGCCCTCAAGTTTGAAAGAATTCCCTTCTGTTTCTTCTACTGTCTCTGAGAGCTTTCTAGTGAAACTTGGTGGAGTTAGACGCTCTGTAAGAAATCCCAAGAATATATGAAGTGGAATCCAGAAGCAGTTATTAAAATGAGGTTTTTCAGTAAAAAAAAATATCATATTTTTTATTGAAAGTCAATGCTGATCAACTAAATACAGAATATCAGTGTGTGTTCCTAAACATTGTAGCTTCCTTCCAAAGCTTATTCTAAACTGTTAGCTGATTTAAGAATTAAATAATAAGGATAACTAATGGCTATTTAAGGAATCAGATAGTTTTAAAAAAAGTAATAAAAGTGAGGTTGGTCTTAATATTATGTATAATTTGTAAAATTTTAGAGAAATACAGATTTAAAAAGATCTTTTTGTTGTTGTTGTTAAGTGAGAAGCAGTGCAGCAGAGAAATAGACTCCCATATGTGCTCTGACCAGGATCCTACCCAGGGATGCTCTGCCCATCTGGGCAGTTGCTCTGTTACTCAGCAACCGTATTATTTTAGTGCCTGAGTTGAGGCCATGGAGCCATCCTCAGCACCTGGGGCCAACTTGCTCGAATCATTCGAGCCATAGCTGCAGGAAATGAAGAGAGAGAGAGAGAGAGAGAGAGAGAGAGAGAGAGAGAGAGAGAGAGAGAAAAGGAAGAGGGAGAGGGGTGAAAAAGTATATAGTCATCTCTCCTGTGTGCCCTGACTGGGAATTAAACCCAGACTTCTACATGCTAGGCTGATGCTCTACCACTGAGCCAACCGGCCAGGGCCAAAAAGATCACTTGTTATTTAGAGAAACTTGTTTTCTTCTTATCATTTTTATGTCAATTGTTTAAAAATGTGTCCTAAATTTTTTTTGCCCTAATAAAAACTACACCCTTAGTATAGAATGTGAAATGATTACATTTTGTCAGACCACATGTAAAATAAACGATACCTTTTATATTAAGTTGAGCTGTGCAGGAGTCCTTTCCCACTTCATTGACAGCAGAGCAGGTGTACTGTCCAGAGTCTCCCTTGTCTACTTTCAGAATTGTCAGGTGGGCACTGTTATCCAGAAAACTAATCTGGTAGTTGCCGCCACTTCGTATCTCTCGGTTTTCTTTGGCCCAACTGACCTTAATCGGTTGTGTCCCAGTAACGTGGCACTCAAAGTTCGCACTTTCTCCCACCACGGCATCCACAGGGGCAAGTCGGATGTCAAAGAAGGGTGGGTTCTTCCCCTCTAAGAGGAGAGCAGAAAGACAAGACTTCAGTTTCCCTATCTGGACCTCTCCGGTTTACAGAAATCATGATGTGCCTCCCTGATTTTGTATTTGATATTAAAAGTTTTAATTACAGACAAAGAAAGAAGTTTAAAAATCCACAAACCTGTGAGAATGAGTCTGGCACTAGAAGAAGCAGACCCTATGGGATTTGTGGCTGTGCAAGAATACTGGCCGGCAAGGCTCCGTTCTGTTTTAAAAATATTGAGAGTGGCTACATTATCTAAAAATGATGTTTGTACATTTGGGCCATCTTTCAATGGCTTGCCATCTTTATACCAAGACACAGAGATGGGCTCTGATCCAGTTATGGCACATTCAAACACAACTGGCAGTCCAACCGTTTCTTGAACATCTCTCAACTGTCGAGAAAATGATGGTGGAAGTTTTTGCTCTGTAGGAACAGAATTAAAGTCATAAACACTTTTGGACATTACAAGTTCACTGAATATTCTCACAGTACTTATTATATAGATAATGGTATTTTTAGAAAAGTATCAGGAGGTATTAACATCTCTTGAATTAACTTGGACACAAAGAAAAACGTAAATTTTTAGAGCAAAAGTTTCACTTTAGGCCAGCTTAATGCATAGTGGGTGTAAAGATATGTATTTATACAATAATACAGATGCTGGCTGGCTTAGGTACATCACCTGGTACGCATCAGATTCTCCTGCTTTTCAAGACTACCTCCTAGCAATTTGAATAACACACTCATAGGGTGGGATTTTAAAAGTATGGTCACTTATTTTTCTTAAAGCTTTAATTATAGAGACAAAAGATTATATATCATCCTTCCAACTGAAGGTTTAGTCATCTTAGTCTCTTTCTATAAAGGCGATAGAACAAGATAAGCCACTAGCCATAGATGAAATTACGTAAGCAGAAAATTCTGTATTTGGAAAGAAGTTCCTAAAAAGAAAGCCCTCATCAGATTGTCTTAAATCTTGTTTAAAAGAAACACAAATTCATTCACTTCTGAAATATCGCAATCACCTTGAACAGTAAGGAAAGTTGATAAAGAAACCTCTCCCACACTGTTTTCAGCTCTGCAGATATATTCTCCACTGTCATTACTGTCAACCTGGTTGAAAACTAGTGTAGCAACGTTGTTCTTAAAATGCATTTTGTAGGTGGTCGTGGGTCTCAACTTTGTATCTCCTTTATACCAGGACACCACAATTTCAGGGGTCCCAGCAAGCTGGCATTGTAAAGAGGCAGAGTCTCCAACAGTCACCTTCACGGGTTCTAGTTGCTTGACAAAATACGGCGGCTCTGTGGGCAAGAGAGACCATGAGTCATGAAGGTAACAGGCCAGGTGATTATTTACATGTAAAGATCGGATTTACAGTCATAACAAACCTAGGATTAGTATTTGTGCCGAACAGGAATCTTTTCCAGAAGCGTTTTCAATGTAGCAGTTGTATTGCCCTGCATCCTCTATTGTGGTACTTGGAATTTCCAGGATTGAAGACTTTTCAGTTGTGGTTACATTACACCTCTGAGAGGGAGTTATATTTATGCCATTTTTCTTCCAGGTAGCTGAAATGGGAGGAGTTCCGGTGTAGGTGCCCTCTAGGATCAGGGATTTTCCTTTCTCGATGCTGTAATCATTGAGCTTCTTCACAAACTTCGCTGGAGCTATAAACAGATGGGAAATGTAAAACCAAACACATATACACAGAGATACAGACAGATCTCTGAAGTACTATATATTAATTGTGAAATAACTGCTAATTGTGAAAGTGCGGGGTCACAGTCAAACAAACCTTTGACGTGGAGGCTTGTTGTACAAGAAGCTTTGCCAGCTTCATTGCTAACTATGCAGGTATATTCTCCACTTAGGGATGTATCTACATCAAACAACTCCAGCTCAGCGACTGTATCTTCCAAAGACACATTACATCTGTCGCCTGGCACTAGTTCACTGCTACCCTTGAACCAGCTGACACTGAGAGGAGGCGTTCCCTTTATGATGCTTGTGAAAGTTACATTGACTCCAGTTAGAACATCCATGGCATCAGGTTTCTGAACAAAAGATGGTGGCTCTAAATAAAAAAAGTACAGACCAGAAAAATTTAGTATTTTTGATTTGTGATGATAAAAATGTTTATAAATTACAAAACACAATTCTATTTCACTGTATTTTTAACTGACCTCTCACAGTCAAAGGAGCACTGCATTTATCAGAACCGGCCACATTAGTAGCTACACACACGTAGTCCCCGGCGTCTGATTCTTCCAGCATGTTCACAGTTAAAGCACACGTGTTATCTGTCAGGGTGGTCTGGTATTTTCTTCCACTGCTAATCTCGTTTCCCTCATGGAACCAGGAAATAGAGATTGGAGGTGACCCATAGACTTTGCACTCCATTACAACTGAAGAACCAGACAGACCATTTGTTTCTTTCAATTTTCTTGTGAATGAAGGAGGAATAGTTCGGTCTAAACGTAATAAAAGTCAAACAAACAAGAAACATAAGTTATAAAATGATTTGAAAAGAGAATTACTGTCTTTCTGATGGAGTACATCTAGATCCATTCGGCTCCTTGGGGAGGGTATCAAAGAATTCTTTATAGGTTCACACAGTTGGAAGCCTTGAGGATCAGTGGACAAGATGTGCTAGTTGACTTCTTAGGGAATTTGGTTTCTCTTTGTTGTGACACACTATATGATGAGTGATTTCAGCATAAGCAATAGAAGACCACTTTATCCTCATCCAGGGATGAAATTTTACTTCTGCCACCCTGCATTATGGAAATTCCTCCAGGAGAGACAGATATAACTTTGAACTTGGTTTTCTTCTAACTATATATGGTATGCTACTTCTGATTTGGCTGATTCGGAGGATGTCATACTCACGTCATGCTGTAGAAGATGGAGCCCCTCACACATACGCGTGTATGCAAATCAGGAACTACAATATAATTACATTGAAACAAAACCCTAACCAACCAACCTGAAACTTGAACTGAGACTGTGCAGCTGTCTTTGCCGACAGGGTTTTGCACCTCAAAACTGTACACCCCACTGTCACTGGGGGTCACGTTGATAATCTTAAGGCCAGATACTTTGTTGAAGAAGCTTATTTTGTATTTGCTGTCACTTGTCAGTTCTTTTCCATTCTTAAACCACTTAGTACTGAGTTCAGGTGTGCCAGTGACTATGCACTCCAAGGTACAGGTGTCTCCTGTGGTAACATTTATGGATTGTGGCTTTTCTACAATTGCTGCAGGTTCTAAAACAAAATAAAATTGCATCCAAATTTTAAAATCAACTTGAAAAACTAAAGAAAACACAGACACTGGTAAGTATATGCCTTATGTTCATAACAACTTCCTATATGTACTAACCAAGAATGGATAGTGTGGCAAAGCATTCTTGCATTCCAGCATCGTTTTTGATCTGACAGGTGTACTTCCCAGCATTGGCTGTTTCTGCTCTTGAAAACTGTAAGGTTGCAGTGTTTTCTGAATAAGAAATCCATATGTTGCCACTTTCTCTAACAATTTCTCCCTTATCTTTGAACCACACCACTGAAATTGGCTCAGGGCCTTCAACAGTAGTCTGCAACTGGACTTCTTCGCCAACAATAGTAGAAATGTCGCTGAGCTTCTTCACAAATCTTGGTGGTGCTGATGAAAAAGAGGCATATAATCGATTTATAATGTATAGAATTAATAGTATTTTCTCTAACTTTGAATGCTAGGAATCAACGTAGCGATAATGTGTTGTTTCCATATGTTCAATAAGAGGCATTGCTGGTGAATGGGAGTGGGACACATTCAAGTTTGTAGTAAGCAGGAAGAGTTGAACATCTTTTCCTCTCCAGCTTTCTAATTCCAATACAAACCCGTTAGTAAAAAATATGTCTAAAAGAATATTTGGTGGCATTTAGAAATGACATGCACCCTAAACAAAAAGAGTTGGATAGGGAAAAAGGGAAAAGGGTAAGAGATAGCTAGTAATAAAGAACTGGGCAACAGCTAAGGGGCCAACAGAACATTAATATTAGACATTAGCAGAAGATAGTAAGCAGAAGAGAATGAAGTCACTCTAACCTTTCAGAGTGATAGAACCAACACAAGTGTCACTCCCCACATCATTCGTGGCTTTACACTGATATTCCCCAATGTCTGCAGTGTCGACATTCAGGATATGAATACTCGTAAGGAAGTTCTCGGACATTATCTTGTATTTCTTGCCACTTCTAAGTTCTCTCTTGTCTTTATGCCAAGAAACTTGAAAGGGGGGAGTACCCTGAAGCTCACATTCAAGATGAACATCAGTTCCTTTTAGGGTCTCAATAGAATGAAGCTTTTTGTAGAAAATGGGTGGTTCTAAAATTGGAAGGTAATTAAGTTAGGAAAAAGAGAAAGAAAAGTTAGGATGCGTTCTGCAAGTATATAGGTACAAGTAAGAATCAGTTTTCCATTCCATCATAGAGAAAACATCAATTTCACTTTTCTACTGTACCCTTTAAAAGTTTTAAGACATTGATGAAGATCAAACAGAGTTAAGAGGACAACTAGAGAAGAAGCTAATGTGGAAAACACAAAGGAAGAGTAAGAGCTGACCTTTAACTTTTAAGGAAGTGCTGCTGCTTGCACTGCCCGCTGCATTGCGGGCTTCACATGTGTAGTCGCCCGTGTCCTCAACACTGAGATGGTGCATTTCCAACACTGCCACCGAGTCAAGGAATGACATCCTGAATTTACTGCTCTCTTGAATTTCAGTTTCATCTTTGTACCACAATACTCTGATTTCTGGAGACCCTCCTATTTTACATTCATATCTTGTAGATTCATCCTGTTTCACAATTCTTAAAGGTTCTAGCTTTTTAATGAACCTAGGTGGTTCTACAGAACCAAGAGAGAAAATACAAGGTTAAGGTATGGAAAAGGCACATATAACTCAAGATGAAGTAAAAAGAGGAATCTCTGTCGAACAGAGAGGTTTTTAAGTACATTTATTTTTGCAAGCACGCATATCAAATATTATTGTAGGCCCTGGCCAGTTGGCTCAATGGTAGAGTGTCGGCCTGGCGTGTAGAAGTCCTGGGTTCGATTTCCGGCCAGGGCACACAGGAGAGGCGCCCATCTGCTTCTCCACCCCTCCCCCTCTCCTTCCTCTCTGTCTCTCTCTTCCCCTCCCGCAGCCAAGGCTCCATTGGAGCAAAGATGGCCCGGGCGCTGGGGATGGCTCTGTGGCCTCTGCCTCAGGTGCTAGAGTGGCTCTGGTCGCAACATGGCGACGCCCAGGATGGGCAGACCATTGCCCCCTGGTGGGCAGAGTGTTGCCCCTGGTGGGCGTGCCGGGTGGATCCCGGTCGGGCACATGCGGGAGTCTGTCTGACTGTCTCTCCCCGTTTCCAGCTTCAGAAAAAAAAAAAATTATTGTAGAAGGAAGAAGGAAAAGACATTAATTACTATTGCATAAGCCTCTTCCCAGCAAAAGAATCACTTTTGCAGTGCAAGATCAGAGGCAGAGTGTGTTGGCAGAAGCACTCTGAGGCTCACAGGGAATAAGAGTTGTATTACTTCCTGAATGTGAGTCAGTGGAGGACTATTTCCTTTGGCTGCAAAGATGCGTTATATACCATGACAAGTCAGAATAGCAAAAGGGGGTCAGATATCTTAATATTTTTAAAGTGCCACTTTCTTTTTTAGGTTTTAGATATTTCTTCAACCTTAATAATTTCTCTTTCAAGTGAGGACAACAATGCTTTCTTCATTAACCAAAGCAAAAAAAAAAAAAAAAATCAAGCCTAGGGAGATAAAGATGTTTAGCTAGATGCCATAGAGCAAGTGGGATGCTAAATCTAATTATATTTTAATTTCAAGATATTGATAAACTATCACTACCACTACTACAAAAATCTTTAATAATGCTCTAATGGGTTGACCAGCAGGCAACTGAGTTAAGTATTTAACACCTGAAAATAGCAGCCATGACATGTTAGAGAAGAAAATGGTTGTCTTCCATAATGTCAGATATAGATGTACTCCCCAGCTCCCTGGCTTCCATGATTATTTCAATGGGGATAATGGAGGGAAAGATATTGACCTAATTAATCTGGACTCTTCTTGAAGGGCTTGATAGTGTGGGGCTCTGCTGTCCCTTAGAGGGACAAAATCCATTCATTTAGTAACTGCTATGGAAAATAAGTCATTTGAGATAACTTTTTTTTTGCCCTAAGATAACTTCCTTCAAACTTGGACTTTCTTGCCATTCTATAAAAAGTTTTTGCTCCCTCTCTCTAATCTCTACTTTTAGCCATTGAAAATAAACTTTTAGTCCATATTTAATAAAAATTTGAAAAACTTGACCTTATTTGGAAGGTCCAGGATGCACACAATCACTTTTAACTACCATAAGCCTAAACATAACTTTCAAGTATATTCTTCCTCTTAAACTTTAAGATATTGGAAATGTAAAAAAGACCTTGCTAGTTTACTCAAACAAGTACCTTGTACACCCAGATGAGCAGAGCAAGAATCTTTCCCAGCAATGTTGCTCGCATAGCAGGTATACTGTCCAGCGTCACCTTTCCCTACTTTGAGAACTGTCAGCGTGGCAGTATTTTCAACTAAAGTCATCTTGTAGTTGCCTCCAGGGCGAATCTCTCGGTTATCTTTGGCCCAAGTGATTTTGATTGGTGCAGTTCCAGTTACATGACATTTAAAAGAACCACTTTCTCCAAGAGCAAGATCTACTGATACAGGCTTTAGATCAAAGAAAGGAGGCACTTCATGCTCTGAAAAGAATGAAGACATGGTGACTTCAGATTTCATGCTCCCAGACATGAAGCAGATACAAAGGGACACCAGAACTTGGTCCGAAGCAGTGAAGCTACTTCACAATGAAGAGGGTGATATGGTCAGCTACTCACCTGAGAGAATGAGCTTGGCACTGGATGAGGCAGTCCCAAGAGGGTTAGAAGCGGAGCAGTTATACTGACCAACATGGCTCTGGTCAGTTTGCAAAATCTGAAGAGTTGCTACATTATGAACAAAAGATGTTTGCAAATTAGAATCATCTTTCAAAAGTACCCCATCTTTGTACCAAGACACTTGAAGAGGTTCTGAGCCGTTGATGCGACATTCAAATGCAACTGCGAAACCAAGAGTCTCATGAACATCCTTCAGTTTTCTCACAAAAGTAGGTGGAAGTTTGCGCTCTGTAAAGAAATTACAGATAAATCTTATTTACAAGAGAGAAAAGTACCTACAACATATTTCAGTCTACTTAAACTTTGATGATTTTAAGAAAATAGATCTGTCAGCAGACAGCAAGACTTGTTAAGCAAAACAATCATCACCTTTGATAACAAGCACAGCCGAAGAAGCGACTGCCCCCACACTGTTTTCTGCCTTGCATGTATACTCTCCCACATCACTATGGTCCACCTTGTTGATTACTAAGGAGGCAATGTTATTTTTGAATTGCATTTTATATGCAGGAGCTGATCGTAGCTTTGTGTGTTCTTTATACCAAGAAATTCTAATTTCTGGGGTTCCATCCACTTTACACTGTAAAGTTGTAGGTTCTCCAATGGCTGCTTCCACATGTTCCAGAGGTTCAATAAAATAAGGTGGTTCTAAGGTACAAAGAATCGTAGTCAATCAATCGTGCTAACTAAAAGAGGAGGTTTTAAAAGAAAGAAAAGAGAGCACCAAAAAGAGGTAATTGTCAACACACCTAACACAGACACCAGAGCTTCACATATATCCTGCCCAGCCTCATTTTCTATCAGACAACTGTATTGTGCATAATCTTCTACCGTGCTGTCAAGAATTTCCAGTATAGTTGACTTTTCTGTCATAGTAATACTGCAATTTGGAGACTGTGAAACAGGGAACTCATTCTTCATCCAGCTCACTGAGATGGGAGGCGTGCCAGCATATGTGGCCTCAAGAACTATGGGGCTTCCTGTCTCAACACTGAAATCAGCCAATCTTTTCACAAAGGTGGCTGGTTCTATAAGGAGAAAAGAAGAGGGTAAAACTGACATTCTCAAATGAAGACGTGAGAACAGTTTTAAAAGATACGCCAACGGAGAGGAGAGCAAACCTTTCACAAAAAGATGAGTGGTGCAGGAAGCAGTTCCAGCATCATTAGTAACAAGGCAAGAATAGTCTCCACTCTGCAATGGCTCCACCTCAGACAACTCCAGTTCTGTGACAGAGTCTTCCAGAGAGATGGTGCATGACTCCCCTGACACCAGTTCCCTGCTGCCTTTAAACCATTTGACTTTGAAAGGAGGGGTGCCTCTAATGACACTGGTGAATGTGAGGCTCATTCCAGGTAAAACTTCCACAGAATCAGGGGTTTGTTCAAAAGATGGTGGTTCTAGATACCCCAGCAGGGAGGGGAAGATCAAGAGAAAAAAAAAGAAATCCAAGTGAGAAGTGCTTTTTGCTATTAGAAAAAAAGGGAGCTAAGACTAAAAATGAAGACAAGATAAGGAAATTCCATGCAAGGCAGGCACTGAGTCACAGGGAAGAGACCTAGGGAAGCAGCAGCCTGATTCTTGCACACTGACCTTGCACAGTCAGGACTGCTGAGCATTCATCTGAACCAGCCACGTTGGCAGCCACACATGTGTATGTGCCTGTGTCAGAAGGCTCCAAGAGGCTCAGAGTCAAAGTGCAGACATTTTCTGAAAAGCTGGACTGGCATTTAGGCCCACTAACGATCTCATTTCCATCCTGAAACCAGCCAACTGAGATGGGAGCCGAGCCTGAGACTCGGCACTCCAAAACCACAGAGGCCCCCAGGGTGGCTTTGGTGGCTTTCAGCTTGCGGATGAAGGAAGGAGGCACGACTCGATCTATGCAGAGAAAGGTAGTTTTCTGTTTAAAGAGAAGCTTTATTTTTTCCCCCCAGGAAAAATGATATACTCATAAAAATCGCAGACAACTTACCGGAAACGTGAACAGATACAGTGCAGTTACTTTTACCAACACTGTTTTTCACTTCAAAGCTGTACAATCCCTTGTCACTCATTTCTGCACTGGGGATCTTAAGTGAAGCCACTTTGTTGATGAACGTAATGTGATGTTTGCTGTCTGCCGATAATTCTCTTCCATCTTTGAACCACTTGGTGGAAAGTTCTGCTGTCCCAGCCACTACACACTCTAATGCAAAAGGATTTCCAGTCGTGACAGTCATGGGCTCTGGCTTCTCTATGATTCTGGCTGGTTCTAAAAGGAGAAGTAAATTACATTGAAGATAAAGTCACCTTCCAAACTAAGAGTGTAATCAATATAGGTAAGAGTAATATTTGCGGAAAATGATCATGGGTCAATCGACTAGATTTTTTTTCTCAGGCTGTACATTGTTACTAACCTAGTACAGTCAAGACTGCGGAACATTCCTTCATCCCAGCATCATTTTTGATTTGGCACACATATTTTCCAGAGTGAGATGCTTCTGGGCTACTAAGTTGGAGGGTTGCAATGTTATCAGTGAATGAAATCTTCGTATTTTCACTCTCTCTGATGACTTCACCTTTATCTTTCAGCCAGACCACAGAAATTGGCTGGAAGCCTTCCACTACAGCCCGTAACTCAACAGCATCCCCAACAAGGGTCGAGGCATCACTTAGCTTTTTCACAAATCGTGGAGGTTCTAATGAAAGAAAGTGGTTAAAAAAAATGAGAATCATACCCACATAAATTATTGGTCAAGCAAGAGCAGATGAAAGGAAGAGACATATATGTTTGTGCCTGTATATACAAACCTTTGAACTTGACAGTGCAAACACACGTGTCACTTCCCACCTCGTTAGTAGCTTGGCAGTGATATTCTCCTATATCAGAGGCTTCAAGATTAAGGATATGAAGACTTGTGTCAAAATTTTTTGAAGTAATTTTAAATTTCTTGCTGCTTCGTACTTGCTTCCGGTCTTTAACCCATATCACTTCAAACGGGGGGGTTCCCGAAATTTCACATTGTAAGATGACATCAGAACCTTTAAGGGCTCCTACTGGAGAGGGCTTCTGGGTGAAAACAGGAGGTGCTACCAGAAAAAAAGACAAGATAAACAATGAGAACATTTGCTTACTAAAAAGGAAAAAATAATTAGAATCTAAAATCTTTAAGAGTCACTGGTGTGACCACATAACAATACGCTAACCTAAATGACAATTCATAAAAACTAGTTTAAGAATTGCAGACAAATATCTTTAACAAGCACTTTTACATTAGAGTTTATAACATTACTGAGAAGGGATCTAAATCAGAGGAGAAGAAAGAAAGAAGGTGAATGTGTCTAACCTTTGACGGTCAGTGCTGTGCTGCAGCTGGCATCACCAACACCGTTATGAGCTTCACAGATATAGTCTCCACTGTCCTCAGCACTGGCCTCATTGATGGTCAGCAATGCCACAGAATTAACAAATGACATGTTGTATTTCCAACTTTCGTGAAGTTCACTGTCATTTCGGAACCACAGAACTTTGATTTCTGGGGAACCACTTATTTTACATTCAAGTTGGATGGATTCTCCCTGCTTTGCAACTTTTGAAGCTTCTAATTTCTTAACAAACTTTGGAGGTTCTAGTAAATCAAAGGAAAAAAATAACATGCTTATAGTTGAAGATACTGTAAGTGCTTATTTAAACTGGTTTATTAAGAACGTACTTTCTGAGAATTTTGTGGTAAAATAAGTTGCCTTCTCTATTAAATAAGCTTTTAATATTTTTTCTTTTTATTTTTTTAGCGATAGTGAGAGAGTGGTGGACAGACAGAGATAGACAGACAGGAAGGGAGAGAGATGAGAAGCATTAACTCATGGTTATGGCACATTAGTTGTTCATTGATTGCTTTCTCATTTGTGACTTGACCAAATGAGGGCTTCAGTTGAGCCTATGACCCTGGGCTTAAGCCAGTGACCTTAGGCTCAAGCCACCAACCATGGGGTCAAGACTATGATACTATGCTCAAGCTGGTAACTCTGTGCTCAAGCTGGTGAGCCCGCACTCAAGCCAGATGAGCCCGCGCTCAAACCGGTGACCTAGGGGCTTTGAACCTGGATCTACAGCATCCCAGGTCAATGCTCTATCCACTGTGTCACCACCTGATCAGGCTCTTTTAATATTTTGAAAGAGAATTAAATTGATTTTTTTTGTAGTTCAAATATATAAGCTAAAACATATAAGTTAATGTAGTATAGAGGTACTTGATGAAAATTTAGTAATGATAAATCAGAATGTCACATAACAGAAAAGAATGGAAAAAGAGAATGAATAGTTGAAACAACATTTAACAAATTTTATTTAAACAACACTTTTTGGTAGAATTACAAGTAGTGACACACTAACTTAAAGAACAATATAGGTGAGATATGAAACTGAGACTCATGGACATAGATGAAAGTGAAGTGCTTACCAGGGTAGAGGCTCGAGGGGAGGGGAGTAAAGAGGGACAAATACATGGTGATAGAAAATGATTTGACTTTGGGTGGTGGGCACACAACACAATCAACAGTTCAAATGCTGTAGAGATGTGCACCTGAAATCTATGTACTCTTATTAATGTCACCCTAGTAAATTTAATTTCTAAATAAAAAAAGACTCTTTTTTTTAAAAAAGAACAATATAAAGAGAAAAACAGAACTTTGATTTATATTACTTCCAACACGAACATACAAATACTAACATGATCCAGTTAGTTTACCCCAAACGTCTACAAACTAAAGAAACTCTCAGAAGACAATGACACAAACATAAGCAAGAACAAATACTGGTAAATGCCACATAATGATACCTTTTACACTGAGTTGAGCTGAGCACATGTCCTTGCCAACATCATTGGTTGCTTGGCAAGTATAGTGACCGGAATCTCCTTTGCCTACTTTAAGAATTCTCAAGTGGGGAGTGTTTCCCACACATGTGATTGTATAGTTTCCTCCAGGACGAATCTCCTTGTTGTCTTTTGACCAAGTGATTCGCATTGGTTGAGCACCAGTAACATGACACTCAAAGTCAGCACTTTCCCCAGCAATTACATCTATAGATACAGGCTTGATGTCAAAGAAGGGAGATTTCTTAGGTTCTAGAAGATGAGAAGAAAAGGCAATGTGTGTGGGTTTTTTTGTTTGTTTGTTTGTTTGTTTTGCTTTTGTCATTGGTTATTTCTACATTGACAATAAGCAAGAAGTAATGGTTTGCAAAGAGAAAGGTTAACATGAGAACAAACCTCTTGCTGTCAGTCTAGCACTAGAAGATGCTGTTCCCAGTGGATTGGAAGCTGAGCAAGAGTACTGGCCAGAGTGACTCAAGTCAGTCTGCAAAATTTTCAGAGTTGCCACATTATCTACAAATGATGTCTGTAAATTTTCATCATCTCGCAAAAGGACCCCATCTCTGTACCAGCACACCTGGATGGGTGCAGAGCCATTTAATCGACAAGTGAATGTAACTGGTAACCCAACAGTTTGTTCAATATCCTTTAATTGTCTTGCGAAGGACGGTGGGAGTTGACGCTCTGTAGGAAGATAAGTGATAGCTGAGGCATTAGTAGATGAAATAAAAATTTCCTTAATAAAGATACAAGAGTTAAGATAATAAAAAAGAAATGATTAATTTCTAAAATATCATCCATCACCTTGGATTCTGAAGACAGTCTTAGAAGAGGCAGTTCCTATACTATTTTCTGCCTTACATGTGTACTCTCCACTGTCATTGATATTCACTTTATTGAAAACAAGTGTGGCCACATTGTTTATAAGGTAGGTCCTATATTCAGGAGTTGCCCGTATCTTGGTGTCTCCTTTATACCAAGACACGGTAATTTCTGGTGTCCCAGCAACTTGGCATTGTAAAGAAACCGAATCCCCAACGGATGCCTCCAGAGGTTCCAATTCCGTAACAAAATAAGGTGGTTCTAAAGAAAAAAGACTCACAATTAACAACTGGAATAAAAGAAAACCAAACAAATCAGGCTTCCTGTTAGATGAATTGCCAATCATTTAAGACAGACTAAGACAACACACCTAATGTAGATACCAGAGCTTCACAAACATCCCTTCCTGCCTCGTTTTCAATCTCGCAGGAATACTGCCCTGCATCTCTTTTTGTGCTATTCAGAATTTCTAGGATGCAAGTTTTCTCCGTTGTGACTACATTGCACTTTTCAGATGGAGTTATGCTAACACCATCCTTTTTCCAGGTAACTGAGATTGGAAGTGTTCCAGTGTAGGTGCTCTCCAGAACGATGGACCTTCCTGGTTCTACAGAGTGATCACTTAATTTCTTCACAAATGCAGCTGGTTCTGGTGAGTGACAAAGCACAGAGGTTAAACACAATAAAAACACAAAAGAAGATCTCAGTATACAGAAACTAGGAAGAGCAAATGCGTTTGAGCAAACCTTTAACAAAAAGACGAGTAGTGCAGGATGTTTTGCCAGCAGCGTTAGAAACCACACAGGTGTATTCCCCACTCTGAGATATGTCAACACTAAATAATTCTAGTTCTGCTACAGTGTCTTCAAAATAGATGTTGCACCTGTCTCCTTTCAATAGTTCTCTGGCACCTCGGAACCAGCCAACCTTGAATGGAGGGGTTCCTCTGATGACACTGGTGAAGGTGACATTCTTGCCTGGTAGGACTTCCAAAGGTTCAGGTTCCTTCACAAAAGAGGGTGGTTCTACATAGACATGGAGGACAATGAAAAGAACCTGTAAACTCCAAGTTTAAGTACAATTTTGAATTAAAAAAAGAAGAGCACTTCTGAATGTGTGTCAGCCTATATGTACACCCAAAGAGGAATTTGTAAGAAAGGGTTTGAGCGTCTAACACTGACCTTGTACAGTCAACACTGTACGACATTCGTCAGACCCAGCGACATTAGCAGCCACACATGTGTAATTGCCCATATCTGATGAGTCCAGAGAATTCAGCTGCAATGTGCAGACATTATCTGAAAATGTGGTTTGGTACTTTGCTCCACTGACAATCTTGGTTTTCTCATGAAACCAGGCAACAGAGATAGGCGATGATCCAGCTACTTTGCACTCCAAGATGCAAGAAGTACCCAGCACCCCAACAATATCTTTCAGCCTTCGTGTGAAAGAGGGAGGAACCATTCGGTCTGTGTGAGGAAAGGCAAGAGATGCATTGTGATTCAAAAGAACAGAAGAGTCTCACAAGAAGAAAACTTTTGAAAGGGATTTGCATAAGCAATGGAAGGAATATATCAGAACTAACCTGAAACATCAACCACAGCTGTGCAGCTGCTTTTTCCAACATTATTTTGAACCTGGAAAGTGTATGTGCCTGCATCTTGCTTTTCAATGGAGAGAATCTTTAAGGAAGAGATTTTGTTGTAGAAGCTAAATTTGTGTTTTTGGCTGCTGGTCAACAGCTTTCCATCCTTGTACCATTCAACTGAGAGTTCAGGAGTGCCAGCCACCTTACACTCCAGAGTGCATGTTTCTCCTACAGTCACTGTCATTGGTCCTGCCTTCTCAACAATGACTGCAGGCTCTGAAATAAAATTTGATAGCCATCTGTCAAAGTCTGTTACATTTACGATACCTCTGCTATCTTTAGCTCTACTATCCACCTCACTAAGATTGGTTATTCCAGTGAGATACTTATGTTAGAGTTCCCTCTCTAGATTTAAAATGTGATTTTATAATCACATACTGTCATAAAATTCTAGCAGTTATTATTAAGAAATAAGTTTGTGCACTAGTTGGCTTCTAAAACAATTCAGACAGTATACAGTAAAATATGTATATTGATTTGCACTTATCCTTCTTGAGAGCAAAGGCTATATATTATTTTTAATTACTTGGTATTTCTGCTCTACTTTTGGGTAAAAAAATAGTTTTTTGAAAGTTGTTATTCAAACAATTAAAAATTGAAGTTTAATATGCCCAGACATGAAAGTGGCAAGTTTCACGTTGATCTCTGCCATTCTTGTCAGCTTTAACAACTAGTATTTTGGAAACAAAATGTCATGCTGGGCTCCTAATTTTTCTTATGTGTAAGAAAAGATAGCGATGACTACATCTGCTAAGCCATTAAGAAAAGTAGTAACTAAACAGTAAAACAGATGGCTTATTTTTGTTAGAATCATAGAGTTTTAGAAGATTTATTAGATTTTTTTTAAACCTTTCAAATAGAGAAGGATGGACATAGTTCTGGAAAAAATTCCGAGAAGGAGATTTTACCAGTAACTCTTAGTAACTCATTTCAGTGTTCGGCACCACTTTCTAGCAGGCGACTATTGTACCATACTGTACCAACCTAAAACAGTCAGTGTGGCCATGTTCTCCCTCATTCCACCATCATTCTTGATTTGGCAGATATATTTCCCAGCATTAGCTGGTTCTGCTTTTGTAAACTGTAGAGTTGCAACATTTTCCACAAATGTGATTCTGATGTTTTCACTTTCTCTAATCACTTCTTCCTTCTCTTTAAGCCACTGGACAGAAATAGGGTGGATGCCTTCTATGGATGCTTGTAACTCAGCAGGCTCCCCAGCTACGACAGTGAGGCTGGTCAGTTTGGAAACAAATCTTGGTGGTTCTGAACATGGAAAGATGGGTGGAGATTGTTGAAAAGATTGTCCAGATAATGGAACAGAATAAAAAATAAACATTTTGCACATTCCTGCCATTTCTGCCACGTGCAGGAAATATGCTTACCTTTTAACTTTACAGTACAAACGCAAGTATCACTTCCCACTTCATTCTGTGCTTTGCAGTGGTATTCCCCAATGTCTGAAGTCTCGACATTGAGAATGTGAATACTTGCATGGAAGTTTTTGGATGCAATCTTGTATTTCTTGCTACTTCGGAGTTGCCGCTTGTCTTTGAACCACACCACCTCAAATGGTGGTGTTCCCGAAAGTTCACACTCAAGACTAACTTCAGTATTTTTAAGGGTTTCTACTACAGGAGGGAAGCTGCTAAAAACAGGTGGTTCTGTAAAAAACAAGAGTTTCTCATGAATTGGGTTATTTAATTTTGCAGGGTATTTTTATTTCCTTGTTTTTATATTGGAAGATATTGTAATGGGTAAGTGGTCTCAAGTGCTGTCACTTTAGTGTTGGGGAATAACAGCTTTGGAGAGGCCACCAGTCTTGACTGAATCTCTCAGCTTCATGGGCTGAGAACCCTGGCTCTCTGTCCTGAGCATTTCAACATTCTCTCTACTCTACCTTACTTATTTATCTTGGGCTATAAAGATTGATGCACAAATTGTAAAAATAAGAACAAAAGAGAAAAAGAAAACAACTAAACAAAGCCAAAAATGCAAGTATATTAATTAATATGATTTGCATGAGGTATGGAATCCTGACTGCACGAATAAATTGTTTGCCACTGAGACACTTGGAAGTCATGACAACATTTGGGATCTAAGTCTTCCACTTCAACCAATGGTTATGGCATTAATTGCCTCACAACATAACAGAACTGGCCTTTGTGACAAAAATACTGGGAAATGGTAGTAGAAAATACTGGTACTATTTGCACCAAGGTATAGTGATATTATTTTATTAAAAAATAGGAACTGATTCTTGAAAAAATATATAGATATATAGTTGTTCTGCTTTAAATATAAGGTTAAAACCTCTATTGCTCACATCTTGTTTACATGTAGTAACTACTCTTTGTTATTAATGATAAATATTAAAGTGAGAATGGTATATTTATAAATTGACTGAAGGTAAAGTTAATTTAAAAGTGCCTACTACTTTGGGTTTTTTACATGTTTTCGAAACATCAAATTTGAATTGTTTGGCTAATGTGTTGAGGTGATCAGAATTATGGCATTGGAATAACAAGAAAAATATCTCATAATGATTGGCTGGCTACCTGTAAACAATCTTATGAAGAAATAGAACCTAAAAAGGGAAATAACACCAGTTTGGAGAAATATTCTATGAGTTCAAGTGGAAGCTAAAATGACACTAAAAGAATAAAGAGCTATGACACCCAGAGGTGAAGGAGGTAAATTTCAGGTAATGGACAGAAGAAAGAGATCTCTACCTTTTACCGTGACCTTGGTACTGCAGCTTGTGCTGCCAGCAGGGTTCTGAGCCTCACAAATGAAATCCCCACCATCCTCAGTACCAAGACTGTTCATCTGTATGACGGCCACTGAATCAATGAAAGTCATTCTATATTTATCACTGGCTTGGATCTCATGTTCATTTCTGTACCACACAACTCTGATTTCTGGGGATCCAGTTATCTTGCATTCGAGTCTTGCTGAGTCACCTGCTTTCACTATTTTGGATGCTTCTAGTTTCTTTACAAACTTTGGTGGTTCTAGAGAGTGAAGGAAAGAAGAGATTATCAGGGAAAAAATACAAATAACAGAAGTTCAATCAGGTGGTATGTAGAAAAGAGAAAAACGCATGACCAATTCCTTGCAGATACAGTGGACTGTGTTAGAAAGAAGGGTACACTCTTGACTAGGCAGGTGCACTGTCACAGATCACAGAAAGGACCAGAGCCACAGGTTAGACAGAAACAGAAAACAATCAAACTTGCACACCTGTCACAAGCAACATTGTTGTACAAGAGTCGCTACCAACATCATTGGTAACTTGGCAAGTATATTGTCCTGTCCTGGAAGCATCCACAGAGTAGAGATTTAAGAAGCTAGTTGACCCTTCCAAGCCAATGAAACATTTAGGTCCAGGGGCAAGTTCCACATCATCCTTAAACCACTTTATTTTAAACGGTGGTGTTCCTTTTAGTACTGCTTTAAATTCCACGGTAGAATCAGGTATGGCTTGCTGTCGCTCAGGTTTCACTAGGAAGCTTGGTGGTTCTATGAATTTTTAAGAGAAACATATTGAATTAAATTCCTGTAGTTAAATTATTTTACCAATTTTATGGACATATAAGAAAGCATCACTGGAAAGAGGTAATGACTGAATAGTTCTTGAACTCAATAAATACATATCTACAGAAACGGAATTATTAAGACCTTTAGGTCTAAAGAATACAAAGTAAGAGTGATACACTTCAAAAGCAATTACAAAGAAGAATCAAGAAGGGGTAAAGAAATTCCAACCTTTTACAGTTAAGATGCCACTGCATGCATCGTCCCCTGCTACATTGGAGACTTTGCATGTGTAATTCGCAGTATCTTCTAATTCCAGATTATTAACTTCCAGTACCACAGTGTTTTCGTGACAGACGAGTCTGTATTTTGCACTTGTCGCTATTTCCTTTCCATCCTTAAACCACTGAGCGCTAATAGGGAGTGAGCCAGAAACCTTGCACTCCATGTGAATAGAAGAGCCCAGGACTTTATCCATTTTGGCTAATTTTTTGGTGAACGATGGAGGAATATTTTGATCTGTCCAATGCAAACAGCAAAACACATCCATTAACATGTTGCCATTTGTTTACCAAGGACATAATATAAATAACAGAAGCCAACCGGGGCCAACGTACACACCTAGCACTCTCAGGTAGGCATCACAGCTGCTGCTTCCAAAGTCATTTTCCACCTTGAAAGTATACTGCCCACTGTCTTGCTTCATTACTGACTGGATCCTAAAACTGGCCACATTATTTTCAAAACTCATTGAAAAATATCTACTGGGCACAATTTGTTTCCCATCTTTAAGCCATTTCACTTTGAGTTCTGGTGTTCCAGCCACAACACACTCCAAGGTCACTGGATCTTTCTCAGTGACATCAACAGATTTAGCTTTCTCTAGGATCTGAGCAGGTTCTGCAGTAAGAATTAAAATGTGGGTAAGTTTCACTGACAATTCTACTAGACATAAGGTATGTTTAGGAAATTGTCTGCACAGTCTAGCTCCAAAAGGGAATAGCTTACAAACCTTGTACTAAGAGGAAAGCATAACACCTCTCAACTCCTGACTCATTCTTGGCTTGACATGTGTATCTCCCGCTGTGTCCATTATCCACAGCTCTGATCTGAAGTGTGGCCACGTTGTTGACAAAGGAAACATGAACATTGTCATCTTCATCAAGAATCTGATCATCCTTTAGCCAGGTTACAGAAATGGGGGGCGAGCCAGCCACGGTACCCTGAAAGGTGGCAGAACTTTTCAAAACAGTGGTGATGTTTTCGATCTTCTTCGTGAACGATGGTGGTTCTGTGATTAGATAGTGTGAAAAGAAGAAATATATTTGAACTCCTACCCATAATCATAAAACTAAAGAGCATTACGGTATTTTTCTTTGGCAGCCTGCTTCTCGTGTGTGTAACTGACCTTTCAGGGAGACTCTAGCATTGCAAGAGCAGCTGCCACCTTCATTGCGCACAATGCACTGGTATTCCCCAGTGTCTGAAAGGTCACACTTGGTTATGTGGAGACTAAACACTGTCACCCTGCCAGTCAAGGTATATTTTTTGCTGCTGCAAATTTCCTTGTTATTCTTTAGCCAAGTGACTTCAAATGGAGGCGTTCCCATAACTTCACACTCCAGCTCCACATTGCTGTCTCTCACAATTTCCATGGGCTTCAACTCCCTGATAAAGGTGGGAGGTTCTAAAAATTCAAAAGGAAGACAGAGACTAGCTTACTCAAGGGAAGACCCAAGTCCTACCCAGCAGCACAGTCAGAACAGAAAGTAGATCCAGGAACAAACCTTTCACTTTTAATTCAATGCTGCAGCTTGCAGTGCCTGCATCGTTCCGAGCTTCGCAGACGTAAGTCCCGCTATTTTCTAACCTGGCACCAGAAATTTGGAAAGTGGCTAAACCACTGACGAAGGAAATGCCATGTTTCTCAATGGCTGTTATTTCATTCCCGTCCAGGTACCAAGAAACTCTGATTTCAGGAGTGCCTGTGATTTGGCATTCAAATGTTGTAGATTGTCCATTCCTCAGCACTAATACAGGGCTGGGCTTCTTAATGAATTGAGGAGGTTCTAAAGATGGAGGAAAAAGTGTGATTTGGACATTTTTTAGCACAAAGGCAAATAAGCAAAATTGGTTTCTAAAGGCTTTTCCCTTCCCCCACAAGAAAATCTAGACAAGCAAGAACGTGAAGAGATGTAAAGACCAGACCTTTTACAAAGAGAGTGGCTTTACTGGTTGCTATGCCAACATCATTGCTTAGTTGACAAATGTAGGTCCCAGAATGAGCAGCTTTGGCTGAAAAGAGCTCTAGCACAGTGGAGGTGTCATCTTTCCAAACCGAACGAGCTGCTCCCGAGTGCAACTCTTTGTTATCTTTGAACCACTTAATTGTCATGGGGGCAGTGCCACCCACGAGAGCCTTTAACTGAACCCTTGTGTTGGGGTTGACATCTTGAGACTGTGGCTCTTCCACGAAGTAAGGGGGTTCTGAGGTGAAAGAAAAAGAAGCAAAGGGAGAAAGGAACATTCACTTTAGAATTGAGCAATAAAGTAGGAACTGAGAAATGAGAGAGCAATTAGTTATTGATAAGTGGAGATAGAAATCGCCAACCTTTGACTGTTAGGTGACCACTGCACTGGTTGTGTCCTGCCTTATTAGTGGCAGAACATGTGTATGTCCCACCATCTGTACTTTCCAGGTGACTGATTTCCAAGAAGGCAGTGTTGTCGTGAAAAGAGAACTTGTATTTTTCACTAGCTGAAATTTCATGGTCGTCTTTGAACCATTGGATACTTATGGGATGTGACCCAGCCACTATACATTCTAAGTCAATAAAAGACCCTGTAATGCTGTCCATTTTCTTCAGTTTTTTGGTGAATGAGGGAGGTATGATAAGATCTATGCAATAAAAACACAAAACAAAATTGTTATGTCAATCCACCAATTTATATTTTATCTAAAATTGTAAGAGATGAAGAAGCATAGAAATGCCTAGGTCCTCTCTAGAGACAAGTAATACTAACCTAATACATTAATGCTAGCCTTGCAGCTGCTTCTCCCAACATCATTTTGGATCTCAAAAGTATATTCTCCACTATCTTTCTTTTCTGTAGAGATAATCTTCAGTACAGAGACTGTGTCAGTGACGCTGATTTTATATTTTTGACCCAGGGTCAGTTCTTGGCCATCTTTATACCATTTGGCTGTAATCTCTTTAGTCCCTGAAAATTTAACCTGCAAAGTGGCTGGGTCTCCTTGGGTGACGTCAATAGACGCAGCCTCCTCGGTGATTGTTGCAGGTTCTGTAGAAAACAAAGGAAAGGTGTGTGGGTCGGGAACTGCTCTATCATAGGCTTACATCTGCACTTCTTCCTAAAACCCACGGCAGACTTTCTGAACTAACCTTTTACTGAGAGTAATGCAGAACATCTTTGTATTCCTGCATCATTTTTGGCCTGACAGACATATTTTCCATCATGCTTGACTTCGATGCCACTGAGGTAGAGACTGGCCACATTGTTCTCAAAGGTCATTCTGATATTACTGTCTTCAGTGATTTCATCGTTGTCTTTTAACCAAGTCACTGTGATCGGCAAGGAGCCTCTCAGAGTGGCCTGGAAGGCAGCCGTGCCTCCTCGAAGGGAGCTGGTGCTCTCGGGCTTCTTTACAAAGGTCGGTGGTTCTAACAGAAGAATGAATTCTCCATCAATACCAGCTCTATAGAAAAACTGGCTTAAAACAATGAATTGATTCTGCAGAAGAGCTAGTCCTTCATGTGAACCAACACTAACCTCTTAAAGTGACCCTGGCAGTGCAGGCGCTGCTGCCCACATCGTTGGTCACCCGGCACTGGTATTCCCCAGCATCTGCGGCTATGAACTTGAGGATCTGCAGGCTAACCAGCTGATCCTGAATAAAGGTTTTATACTTTCTACCACTTCGCAGCGTTGTGTTGTCTTTGAACCACGTGATCTCAAAGGGAGGCGTGCCTGCCACCTCTGCCAGCAGCATGACATCATACTCCTTCAACACTTCAACTGGCTTAAATTCTTTGGTAAAGTAAGGTGGTTCTATAGTAGAAAAGGAATCATTTTTAGTGAAAGGGGCAGGAATCTGTGCTACGGACCACAATTTTGGTAAATAAGGGGCAACGTGAACACAGACCTTTGACTATTAAAATGCTACCACAGTGGTCACTGCCAGCCTCGTTTTGGGCCTCACACATATATTCACCGCTGTCTTCGATGGCAACATCTGTAAGTTTTAGAACTGCGGTGGACTCCATGAAAAACATCTTGTGTTTGCTGCTCTCCTTAATTTCTCTATCATTTGCAAACCATGTTATCTTAATTGGAGGGGTACCAGTGACCTTACAGGCTAGCTGGGTGGCATCACCTTTCTTTAAGAGCTGTGAAGGCTCTAACTTTTCAACAAATGTGGCAGGTTCTATGGAAGGGAAAACGTCATTAAGAAACATGAGAAAGAGGAAAAGAACTTAAAACAATGACAGCACAAAGATGTCCAGAAAATAACTGCAAACCTTTTACAAATAAGTTTGCACTGCACTCCACGCCTCCGGCGACGTTGCTGACTTTACAGGTGTATGTGCCTGAATCGGAGGTTTTTACCGAATAGAGTTCCAGGGAACTTCCTAAAGCTTCTTTGGTAATATAGCAGCTTCCACCAGAAACCAGTTCTTTGTCACCCTTAAACCATCTGATTGTGAGAGGAATAGACCCTTGGAAGGTGCTTGTCAGGCAGACAGCTGAACCGGGCAGAACATCCTTTGAAGCAGGTTTAGTTACAAAACTGGGAGGTTCTAAAGAAGAGGTATAAGAAAGAATTTCAAAGAGTTAAGAGGCGCGACCAAAGGGAAGAAGTCTTAAATTTGAAAATAGTCTATAGTAAGAATGAAACGCAGTCTCCATCCAACCTTGCACAATCAGGGCTCCGCTGCTGTCCTTGCTCCCCACGGAATTTGTGGCTCGACAAGTGAAATTGCCTGCGTCATTCATGTCTATTCTGCTTATCTCCAAAGAGGCTGTGCCTTCCACGAATGCTATTCTGTATCTGTCAGAAGAGGCTATTTCTTTATCATCCTTAAACCAGGACACCCTCATTGGGAGGGAGCCAGCGATTTTGCAGTCCAGCCTGCAGGTACCGCTAACAACACTATCCACGTTGCGTAGGGGTTTGGTAAAAAACGGAGCAATGTCGCGATCTGTTCACGGCACAAGAAGGGAAGAAGGGTCAGTATACAAAGGCGCTCATGGTTTTATTTTTGGCTCTTGGTTGGTTTTCAAAGGAATACGGAGCACAGATTTCTAGAGATACTAACCTAATACGGTGAAAGTTGTCTCACAGGAGCTGCTGCCCACTTCATTGGAAATTTCAAATGTGTATTGGCCACTATCATGCAGCTCAGCTGAATAAAATTTGAGTTGGGCAACATTGTTTTTAAAACTTATTCGATGCTTTTTACTGGCAACTAAAGGTCTCCCATCTTTGTACCATTTGGGCTTCAGTTCTGGGGTGCCCGAGACTGTATACTCCAGCGTGGCTGGGTCTCCTGCCGTCACCTGGATCAGCTCTGCTCTCTCAACAATTTTGGCAGGTTCTACAATGGTATTAAATAGTTAGAATTCCAAAGTGTGTATTAGGGTTTCATTTTGAAGTGGAAATAATTGACTGAGAGTTAAAACGTTCCTACACGGACCTTTTACTATTAATTCCCCAACAGACGTTTGGCTTCCAGCTGCGTTTTCAGCCAGGCACGTGTATTTGCCACCCAAACTGATCTGGACGTCAGGGATGATTAAGACCGCAACACCACTTGAGAAGCTCGTTTTGATTTTCCCATCTTCTTTAATGATCTCTTGTCCTTTCATCCACGTGACAGAAATGGGTTCTGACCCTCTCACAGCAGCTTGTAAGGTAACCGTTTGTCCTGCTAGTGCAGTAAAATCATCTACTTTCTTTACAAAGGTTGGTGGTTCTAGTCAAAGAGAAGAGAGCATGCAAAACTTATCGTTCCCAAACACTTTCAACACCGTATGCATTTAAGTGTTTTATCTAGATGACATTTATCTTCTCCACCACTGCTATCCTATCATGTTGGTTAATTAAAGAAATAAAATTTAAGAAGAATTACAATGTGACCCAAGAGAAAGAAGCATGGGAAGATACATGGTTATCAGCTGACAACATGTAATTTTGATGTAATTCACTTTTGTTCTCAGAGATTAAATATTTACACCAAGTTCAGGATCAACACTGGATTGAAGGTCATGACTTTGTTCCCAAGGTCCCAGGTCAAACCAAAGGAAAAACATTTTGAAAGCTTAAGAGAAGAAGGGAAAGTACCAGTTTTCCTTCCGCAGTTAAGATAACTATTTTGACAATGTGTTAAAGAGGCATCAGTTTTTTGAACACTAACCTTTTAATAAATGTGTTGCGCTGCAGCCGCACTTCCCGACTTCGTTAGCGACAACACATTCGTACTCCCCCACGTCTGCACTATTAAAGGAAAAGATCTCCAGAGACACAAGAGACTTCTGAGCGAACAACCTGTACTTTTTACTACTTCGAATTTGCTTCTTATCTTTGAACCAGCTAATTTCAAACGGTCCCGTGCCTGCGATTTCACACTGAAGGAGGGCATTTGTTCCTTTCACTATATCTGCAGGCTCAAGAGTTTTGACGAAAGAAGGAGGTTCTACAAAAGTATGAAAGCATCGTGTAAGTCACGGGTTACCAGCAATTAAAAGGAAAGTCTTTTCTCAAAATAACAATGGACGGTGACTGAGTAAACAAACCTTTAATAACTATTTCAGAACTGCAGCTGTCACTGCCAACGTCATTCACTGCTTCACATGAGTAACTCCCACTGTCTTCTACTTTTACATCAGTGATATCAAGTACAGCCTCAGAATTGACAAAAGACATTCGGATTGTGTTACTCTCGTTAAGTTCTTTGTTATTTTTAAACCAAGTAACCTGGATCACAGGTGAGCCTTTCAGCTTGCAATGGAGGCGGGCTGTTTCACCAGGGAGCATTAAATAAGAGGGATCCACCTTCTTCACAAAGGATGGTGGCTCTATGTGAAGTTAATATGAAAAGAAAAAGGAAAAGACGTCTGAAGCATACACGCCACAAAAGATAAGTAGACACACACAACAGTAAGACAAAAAAACACACGTAAAATATCTGCATGAAATTTTTGAAAAGGCTGTGGTGCTTTCAATAGCTTTCCAGATTTCCATGATTTGAAAACACTTTTTCAGTCACTTGATTAAAAAACAAATTAACAAAACCAAAAACAAGCAAGCTCTACTTATACAATGAGCAATTTTATGAAAGATTAGTTAAGGATTTCCTAGACACTTGAAGTTCATAGAAGAAAGTTTTAAGCGAGTTTTGTTAATGGCAGATAGAAGAACAAAAGTAAGTGAATTCTGAAGAAGATTGAAAAAACAAAGTCAAACAATGCCAGGATTTCCCCAAACCAAAAGGTTTGCTTGGATGAAATTATTTTAATAACAAAAGGTACTGGTGGCATTGTTTGTAAGCAATTATTCTACTAGTGCATCCTTTCAGAGAAGAAAGTGAAAAATAATATTCACATATTTCTTACCTCTGATAGTTACTGTTGTTGATGAGGAGCTACTTCCAGCCTCATTTGAAGCTGTGCAAACATAGGTTCCTGAATCTTTTAATTTGGCAAGAGGGATCTCAAGTGATGCTATTTTATCTTCAAAACAGATCTTATAATCTTTCCCGGCTGGGAGTTTTTGCCCATCTTTATTCCACGTCACTGTGACCTTTCTGTCCTCATCTACTTGGCATTCAAGGTGGATCTTCTTATTGATAGCTGATTGCACAGGCTCTAATTCTTTAATGAAATGCGGCTTGTCGATTATGATCAACTCAGCTTGGCAGATGTCGGCTCCAAACTTGTTAGAAGCCTTACAAGAGTAAACGCCTCGATCTTGAATTGTAAGAGCTGAGAGTTCTAAAGAGTGTTTGTTTTCTGCATCTGAAATCTTGCGGTTCGGGGAAGGTGGTAGTGCAGCACCATCCTTCTGCCAAATGGTTTCGATCACGGGGGTGCCTGTCACCGTGCAGAGGAACTTGGCTGTCTTACCCACAAACGTTGTAACAGACTTAGGTCTGGAGAAAAAGGTGGGTGGATATGCCTCTGCAAAAAAATTGTTTCAGCATTATATTTTGTCCCCACAAAAGCTCTGGCTGTAATGATATATTCCGAGCAAGAAAAGATAGACCACATTATTTTACATAGGGTAATGTATAAACAAGATAAAAATATTTGTCAAAGAAAAGAGATGACAGTGTTCTTTACAGAGGCGCAAGACAGCACGTTAAATGTCTCTATCAAAGGAGAGAACAAACGTGCCTTTATTTAGCAACATTAACTTACTATTACTAAAGAGTTGTTCATTTTAGTAGCTGATAAATTGTTTGAGTTATTTCACAAGCAATTCACTTGATACTTTAATTCTGGCTATTTAGAAGAGTGTATAAGGAAGATAAAAAATGTATTTGACTTTTCTGAAGAGTAGAGATACTATGTGGTAAAAAAGATTGAGTTGCTTTATAAAGTCTAACTCTCCTGTCAACCACCAGCAAATCCTTAAATGGCTCAACTTTGAAACAATCCCTCAGTCATTTTGAACCCGTAAAACTATATATAGTGTATTTTCTCATTTCCATTCTGCAATTTGAAGCAAGTCTTTATGAACCACTCTTTCCAAAAGTGTCATTAAGATTAAGGCCATGTTACATGGTCACATGGAGACTCTTTGAGCACAAAGTGAAGACCACTGGTTGGGTCACTATGAGCCCAAGTTTCAGACTTTCTGATATGTAAAGAAGTTGTAGAAAAGGGAAGCGACAGGAAACACCAACTTTTTCAAGTCAAACGGATGAGCTGTATGTGCCTTTCCCCTTTGGGTTCTCATTGAAAAAGAAGACCAAGGGTCAGTCTCTCCCTGACATTAATTAGTTCATGACTTCTGTCAACAACATGAGTTGTTGCTGCCCTGATCCTGAACCACAGTCCATACTTTCCTGTAGGAGTAGGGGAAGGAGAGAGAAAGAGAGAGAGAGAGAGAGAGAGAAGTAGCTACTAATATTGTTTTCTAATGAGGGATTCAAACACCCGATGAGTGTTAACTACTCAAAAGTCATCCTGTGTATCAATAGGTACTAGAACAGAAGATTTGTGTAGTTGCTCTTATTATTAAATTAGGAATAAAGCCTAGTGTGAGAACCCTATAGTCCTGTGCTAGTCCCCCATCTCACATTAGAATTTGTTTATCTTTAGACTTTTGCTTTGATTTTTCTCAGTTTGCAATTCTGTTCTAAATTGGTTAACTGGTTACAAATCACTGAATACATTGAGATTTCATATATTTTTTAGTGACATCAAAAATTCTGGTGGTCCTGAAATTTTTATATGAAGGGCCAAGCCATTTGTACTTACCCAAGATATATTCACCAGGCTAGCCATTAAAAAGAAGAGAGAACAAAACAGACAAAACCCCTCAAAGTCAAATTTCTAGGAGCCACTGCTCATTTGATTCCTTAACATTTTTTAAATAATAAAGTCTTTTTATTTTTTATGTAGCGATAGTTAGAAATTTAATTAAATAATGATCTGTTATCCCACATAGGTCCTGTAGTACCTAGCTACCATGCTACCATGTTACCATGTTGGCTATTGTTCTCTCCGGCTGGTAGAGCAAGGACTTCCTGTACCTGTATGAAAAACAAATTAGGCAAAAATATGAAATGAGATGAAAACATCAATGCAATGTTCAGCATTTACCTGTCACAGTTAGTGTGGCCGTGCAGCTGACACTGCCATACTCATTGGACGCTTTGCAGGTATACTCGCCGCAGTCAATAACCTGGGTTCTCAGGATTTCCAGGCTAGAGACATAATTTGAAGATCTAATAGAACACTTGTCACTGTCGTAAATTTCTCGGTCGGCTTTAAACCACTGGAATCGGACGTTGGGGGCACTCTGGATCTCACAGGTGAATTTGGCTAGGTGGCCCAGAGCTACTTCAAGGGGCTCGATTCTTCTCTTGATCACAGGGGCAGCTGTAAAGGGAAGCGGAGTCTATTAGCATGCCCCCTTATCAACCACACCACATGTTTTGTTTCCTTCTCACTTTTGTTTCTGTTAATGAAGTAAAACAGTTGAAACTGGTGAGACAGGTTTAAGACCAGTAAGTGGAAAATGAGGAAGATCATTGAAGGTAAAAGAAGACAATATGCAGCTTTCAATGTGTTCAATCATTACTTTGCAACGAATTGTGAAAAAAGTATTAAAATGTGATGCTACTGGCTTACATGCATAGTGGCATGATCTATTCTTTAAATATACCATGCTGAGTAGAAACACTGGGAATAATGTGAAAAAACCCCCACATGATCTACCACAACGATTTTCAACCTTTTTTATCTCACAGCACACATAAACTAATTACTAAAATTCTGTAGTACACCAAAAAGTATATTTTGGCTATTGTTATGTTGGCATTGTCATTTTGGTATTTGACAATCTAAAGGAAAAAAGGTCAGTGCCCCTGACTAAATAATCAGGTATTGTATATTTAAAACTGTTTTGCAGCATACTGGTTGAAAATCGTTGATCTATTATATAAAGTGATAAGTGAAACAACAGTGAAACAACAACAAAAAAAAGAAATAAATAAAAATAAGAAATATAAATGGACAATTAATCATGGTTATTTCAAATTTAGGGATGAGACTGGCAATTTTAGACTGGCTAGGTGTTCACTGACAGCTTTTACCTACGTGTTATTAAAATATTTTCATTTAAAAATAAGCTAAAAAGTATATGCATTTGTATAATGAAACATTTAAAAATACATTTTATTTTAAAAATAAATAGTGATATAGAGATAACCTATTATCCAATAAGGTAGTAAGGGAAGAGGAGAAGAGTTAATAACCATGATAATGTCTGTGATGTCATTTTTACTCTAAATCAGCTACATTCTGGCAATGGCAGATAAGTGACAATTCAGTGATGAAACCTAAATCATTACAATCCAGTGAATGTTAGAGCTTGATCTACTGAATCCTTAAAATCCAACCTCTTTTGACTACAGTGAGTTTTGCCGATGTTTCTGTTTTCCCGTGGTCATTCAAGGCCTCACAGGTATACTCTCCTTGATGTTCTTCTTCATTTACTTGGTCGATTACTAGCGTATATGTATTTTGATCTTGTAAACACTTGAACTTTTCATCTAAAGATACCAGTTCACTCTCAAAATACCAATTCACCTCTTTGGCATTTGATATGGATGACGTGAAGTTCACAGTGTCACCTTCCTCAGCAACAGTGTCCACCAAGGGTGTTTGTATAACAGGAGCATCCTCTTTGAGGAAGCTATCCTCAACCTCCTGTATCTCTACTACACCAATTTCCTCAGGACCACTTTCAGAGAACTCTTTTTCCTCGAATGGTTTCGTTATCTCATCCGGTTTTTCATCAGAGATGGCTGTAGCAACCCCATCTGTGAGACTTGTGGTATCTGCAACTTTGACCTGACTTTCCACATTAAAAGAATTGACCTCTTCTGCTGAGACAAAATATTTAGATTCAATTTCTGGTTCATTGACTGCTTCGACCTTCTGTGAGTCTGATAAAGAATCCATTTCTTCCTGAAAGCCTGTCTTGACTTCTTTCTGAATTCTAGGATCCATGGCTGTTAAGATGTTTGCTTCCTCACATATAATAGAGCACAAAGCTTCCTTAAATTCAGTTTTCAAGTTAGCCATTTGAGGATCAATACCTTCAATAGAGATGGTTAATTCTTCTGTTAGAGATTTCACTGAGGCAATAAGGTAGGTGCACATAATGCGTTTGGGCTCTTGGGTGACATTTATGGCCTTGACCTCCACCTTTTCAATGTTGCATAACCACTCAGAGAAGAGGCTCATTTGCTCACTGGCCACTGCTGCTTGCAAAGCCCTGCGGATCTGAGTTTTCAGGTTTAATCTTTGCTCTTCTGGAATACGAGGGAGCACACTTTCCTTAGAAAGAATGTCACATGCCTGCACTTCCTGCACGCCCTTTATTGCCACCGGCTCTTTTCTAAACTCACTGGTTTGGTTAGGGGGCATTGCCAAGTTGTCAGAATGTTCTTCCTTGAGAAGTACCTGCTTTTCCTCACATGCTAGTGGAAAACTTAGAGACCTGCTCTCCTCAGTCCTGGCCACAGAGTCAGTTGCTGTACTTTCCAGTTGGTCTGCATGTTCCATCAAGATTTCACTTCCTTCTGTGCACGTGTGCTCTGAGGGGACCTGAGGCTCATAACTTACCTCAGAGATTACCGTGTCAGGACGCTCAAAACTCTCCACGTGGCCCTCATCTAAGCTCTGACTCAGGATGAGGGCACTTTGAGCCTCTTGCTTTTGAACAGTCCCCATTTGTTCTTTGTCCACTGCAGATGTTGCTTTTTCTTTTGGTAAAAGTACGTCCTCAGCCACAGAAGTTGGATATGAATGGGTTGTAGTGTCTGTTAAAGGCTGTGGGCGGTTCCCTTCAGGTTCAGTTAACAAAGTTTTCAGAGGCTTCGCTGTTAGTGAACTAGTTTCTTTTATGGAAACAGCACCTGGGAAACCATTTTCAGTATCTGATTGGGCCGCTTGTGGTGCAGGCTCTTGAAGCATCAGCATATCTCCTTTGGGGAGGATTTTCTGAGCCTGAACCACCTGCAGCTCTGAACAGGGAGGTGGCTCCGTGGCCAGCTGACCACGAAGAGCGGTTTGCTCATAAGAAAGCTGCTGTTTTTCTTCCGCAATGAAAGCAGCTTTCAAAACAGTGTCCCTTACAAAGGCTGCAATTTCTGTCTGTGAGTCAACTGCAGGGCCCTTTAAGGACATCTGGGGGAAATCTTGAGAAACCTCCGGTGGGGACTTTTCTTCACAGGGTACATCTGTTCCCTCCACGTCGTCTAGAAGCACCAGCAGCTCTGCAGCACAGGTGGACTCACCCCACACGTTCTCCGCCTTACAGACGTAGAGGCCACTGTCTTCCCGCTGAGGGTCGTTGACAATGAACGTCCCGGAACCATCAGGATTATGAATGATAGTGTAATACACACTCGTGCAAAGCTGCTTGTTTTCTTTGAACCACAAAACGCTGGGTGCAGGCTCTCCAAGTACCATGTACTCAAAGATGGCGGGGAGCCCCTGAGCACAGTGAATTGGTTTTAACTCTTTAAGGAAGTAAGGAGGACAAGAACCTTCAAGCTTTTCCAGAGGTTTCTCCACTGCTGATTCTGGTTCAGTCTTGTTGGACCCCTCTCCTTTGGAATTTATTTTTAGATAGGCACTACATTTTGTCTGGCCATATTCATTACTGGCAATGCATGTGTACTCTCCCTCATCTTCAAATTTTGTGAACAAAATAATCAAGCTATAATCGTTACCATCGAAAACAAGCTTGTAGTCAGCGGAAGGCACTAACATTACTCCTTTAAAGAACCACTGGATTTTAGGCTTGGGAATGCCAATGACAGTAACAGACAGTTTAGCCACATCCCCTATGCTTATTTCAGAATTTGATACTTCTTTGATAAAAACTGGGACACTGCCCTTAATTTTAGAATCATATTTTGTTGAGTGAACTGGAGAGTCAGACAAAAGTTCAAGTGTTTCATCTCTTTTAGATAACTGAAGGTCAGAGCTATAGGTTTGGAATCCTTTATTCTCAGTAGTTAGAAGATCACTAGAAAACTCTGTATGGGAAAAAATGATTATTATTTTACCAATTATTTTACTTAACAAAAAAATAAAAATTTAAAAACTATGTACCAATTAATGGTATTCTTCTGCTTTATTCCTGGAATTACTAGATTATCCTGAGATTATAAAAAAAAAATCACATTTCTAAACGTTTAACCTTAGTTTATTACATCACATTATATTATTATAGTGTACTAATACAACTTTCAATCCAATCATTTGCATTAGAGTTTTATAAATTTTAAAGATGTATTTATGAATATGTCTTTGTGCTATAATCCCAATTCTAAAGTTTCAAAAACTGACAGCTAAATATTTGTAGTAAAAAAATCCAGTTACTCAAGTCAATTTCTTCAAAGATCCAGAATTACTTATAAAATTTTCTTGAGTTTACAAATATCATCACTATCAAATTAAAGACTGATTTCCAAAATAAATTATCTATATTTGAGTTACTATTTATAAACTGAAACCATTATTAAAAACAAGGGCCTACAGGGAATGTTTAATCTGAATTTATAAGAAACTACTGTTTACAGTTACTAGAAATGCAAGCCTACTTTTACTTGTGTAAACTGCCAGAATACTGCAACAAAGCTTTGATGATAAGACTTAACATTAACTCGAGTTAGTCAAGAAAATGGGAGAACTAGAGATGAGAGAAAACAACTCCAACATTAAAAACTTGATTTTAGCTCTTGACTCCCTGCGGCTCCCTCTCTGGCCTCCTTAGCTCCGCCCTCGATGTTTGATGCTTGGTCCTGCCTCCAGGCGGGAACAAATGTGGGCCTTCAGGAGAACTACCTGGCATGTGGAAGAGATGCAGGGTGGTGTGAGAGACTTCCACCGCTGCCACTTTCTGAGCATGGTTTACAGAGACAATTCATGAAGAGGTCTACTGCAAGTCCTGCTATGGAAAGAAATACGGACCCAAAGGCTATGGCTAAGGCCAGGATGCTGGCATGCTCAGCATGGACTGGGTAGGAACAGGGTATCAAGCTAGAGGGTGTTCAGCTTCACGGGCTTGCAACAAATCTAACCACTTATAAATTTGCTCAGAAATCCCTAGATGCTGAGAAATGTTCCAGATGTGGGAATTCTGTCTAATACCACTGAGAAGGTAATTGGAGCTGGAGGCCCTGGCACAAAAACTGTTTACAATGTGCCAAGTGTGGGAAGAAATCAACAACTCTGAGAAAGAAAGGGACATGTATTATAAAGGATGCTATGCAAAAAACTTTGGGCCCAATGAATTTGTCTGTGGTCAAGGAGCAGGAGCCCTTGTTCACGCTCAGTCAAGGTGTAAACCCAGAACCAAGATCACACACTGAGAATCTCTACATCACCTAGGCACAGATAATCTAACAGTAAACTACTGTGAAATTCTACCAACTTGTCAGTACTCTGAATTACCCTGTCCTTGGATAGGCCGGCTGACTTCTAGGTATATCACACTGTATCCTTTGCTTTATTCATAAGCATTTTCAAGAACCATTTCTTTTACATTTCAAATAAAACTTCAGGTTAGAAATAAACAAACTTGATTATATTTTATTGTGCAAGAAATACTGTTACAATATTATTGAACAGAAAAACAATGCAGTGAATAACAGATACACTTTAAATAACATCATGGATGACAGAATAAAAGACTTATAATTGATAACAAGTAATTAGGTTTTTCATTAAATGTTAGGTATGCAGAACAGTACCATAAATAATACTTTTATTGCCTTACTCAAAAACAGTTTTATTGTTTTTTTAGTTCACTCCACTTGCATCCTGTGGAAGAGTCTTGTAACATAATTCCTTTATATTCTAGTGCATAAGCATTAGAAGGCCAGACTTTAGTGTCTGCTAGTTATAAATATACCGGTAAAACTCATTAATAGCATGTAGAATACATACTCAGCTATTTATTATTTCAATTTGTAGCCATAAAATCATTGATTAATTTTACATACTAATGGTGACCACTTAACTCTACATTTAATCTGTAATGTATTACTAATATGTCACCTTTTCCTTACTTGAACTGCCAAAATATCTGTAAAGGGAATGAATCTGAATGTAGTTCCTGTACCCCTATCACTAGTATCTTGAAATATTTTTACTTCTAAATATTATTTATTAACCGTAAAAAAGATAGTAAATGCAATTCAAATGCGCTGAAACATGATTTATGTGGTTAAAAATACATAGTAATAGCAGCTAGTAATTATGTCTAATTTTGACTGTGTAATGAGTTATTTATCTAGGATCAGAGAAATGAATATTTCAGGCTTTTAAGTTATGTGTCACTGAGTCAGAAAATTTTAAAAAATTCAACAATTAACAAACTAAGCCAAGTGTGGGCAAAGCTTGCTTTTCTTTATTCAGTCATTGTTATTCTTCATAGTTTCAAGTTTAATGCATTTGAGACTATCAGAATTCTAATGAGCAAAACAAATAAAGCCCTCCTTCTTATGTGAATAAAAGTATATTTTTCAGCACTTCCTCACTTCCTGCAAATCCATTAAGGTATTATATATAACTTTTCTTTCCCTTTCTTTCTTACTTTTTTTTTAAACTGTTGCTATTTATGCTCTATAATATATAATACTGGGGAAAAAACATACTTGTCATGTTTTTCATGACCTGAATTTCTAATTTATTTAGACCTCTATTATGTGACTAAAGGTAGAATAAATCCTTACATCCCTTAACTATAGAATTAGTTTCATTTCAGGGATTTAGGATGTGATATATTTCATTATATCTATAACTGTCATTACAGATATTATGTACTCACTGGTTGGAACAGAAATGATTGCTCCACAAGAGTGTATCTATCTTGATGAGTTTTGGTGACTCAAAACAAGTAAAGCAAATTTGGGGGGGGGGTGAAGGTGAGGGTATAAACCTGATTGGTCCATCTACATTCTGTGCATATTTTCAGTTGTTTATTAAATTTGGAAGGCTTTTAGAAATTCCTATTGTAGGAATAAAAAAGTAATACAATAAAAAAACATAGTAAACATAATTGGTTATATAAATCCTTTTGAAAATTAAATGTTTAATTTTTTAGAATTAATAATATGTTTAATACAATCACTTAAAATCACTCAGTGCAGGAGATAATTATAGCCATTAGGTAACAATGAGTAATTTGAGAGTTGAGGGGAGGAAAAGTTCATAATTTTATTACTATAGTCTATCATTTCTCTCATCATCTGTGGCACAACTAAAATTTATTTTAATTTATGTTAAGAAATGTTACCACTGGGATGACACATAGAGTTGAATGATCATCTTTTAGGACTTCTAATCCAATCCCTCATTTTCAGATTAAAAAAACAGAACTTCTCTATACTTATTACAATTTATATGAGAAGATTTAGGTTCACATTGGAACACAGATATAATGCTAAGCATTTAGTAAATTTATTATAATTTTAATTTTTAAAAACACAAAATGTCATTTTAGAAACACAAGTCTTGAATTTGAATGCTTATTAATTTTTAGTTTTAAAAATAAAATTCAGTGAAAACAATAGGAAAGCTTATTATCTGATATATATATATATATATATATATATATATATATATATATATATATATGATACAAGTACCCCATTGCCTCAGTTCTAAAAACATTCCACCTTCTTTCCCTAATTTGAAAGATTCTGAAATTGGATTGTGATTTAAAATTTATATAAAAATATAATATGGTAGTTTCTTTTTTCCCCAGGCAAATATTAAATTAATGCTGCATTTTTATACTCATGCTATCTCAAAATTGAGAAATAAGGTATCTCCAAAGTGGAAAGATCTGTATTTTCACAGTCTGCAAATGTCCAGACAAACTCTATCCAAACAGAGAGCAGCATTAGTCCCTTCAAAACCAGCAAGAGTTAAAATACTTAAGAAGAGGGATATTAAATATTAAAATATTTTTTAAAGAGCCAAATAATATACTAAGAATGCAATGTCAAACATATTATATAGTTAGTTTTCAACTGGGCAAAGTTGGTTATTGTTTTTTTGTTTTATCTATTCTAAGTCTGAGTAAATAGGCATGGATTTGGCTGCAAAGGCGTCATAATTTCAAAAATTAGTTATACTCAGAGGAGAGAGAAGATTTTCTCTTACTAATCTGTCTGTGTGGTCATCTGACACGGTCTTCTATTTTACATATTACTTTACCTATATAGTTTATCTGCTAAAAGAGAATACATTCGACTGAAACACTTTCAGGAGGAGAATTGACGATAAAGTAAAAATACAAACAATTAAGTAGTCAAAGTGATATTTAATTGTGCTTGATTTTTCACAGCATTATTGACATCAGTGATGATTCCACAGTTTAGATAACAGAATATTTACATGTATTACAAATAGGAGACATCCACATGGAGAAACTGTTTTCCCAGGAGTCTTCAACATAATGCATTCAAATAGAGTTGACGTATTTGGAAATTTATTAGATCTCTATAATTTGGAAAAAATGGATGCACTCAAATCAATTGTAATAATTACTGAGGGACTAAAACATTGTACAAGAGACTTTACGTTAAGATGAGTGCTGCACAGGTCTCGGCCATCCCTATATTGTTAGTAGCCACACACCTGTACTCCCCTTCATCACCTTTTACTAAGTTTGTTATGAATAAGTTATGAAACCCTATGCCACGTTCTTCAGCACTGAACCTTGCTCCTTGCATCAGTTTCCCATCTTTGTACCAGTAAACCGTGGGTCTTGGAGAGCCACGAACTAAACACTGGAAATAAGCAGCCGTGCCTAACGGGGCATGACAGTCAGAAATATCTTTGATAAACCTGGGAGGCCCTTCCATAACCTGAAATTCAAAAAAGCTGTCTGAATATTTACTTCTTAAGACCAACTCTTCCTTCATACTGCTTAAAGTCACTTTACTTTTCTTTGTTATCGTAGCCAATACATTGAAATCTCCCATGCTGAGAAAACCCCGGCAGATAGCCTCTCCTACACAATTCACAGCTCTACACCTGTATGTCGCACTATCTGAAAGACAGACATTGTGAATTTTAAGGGTGTGACTTCCGTTCTCCTCACTAATCACATATTTAACATTATCTGGCTCAATGCACATATATTCTTTATACCATTTAACTTCGGGACTAGGGATGCCTATGACTGAACATTTGAACACAGCGTCTGAACTTTCTGGAACTTTAAAATCACAAATAGGCGTTATAAAACGAGGAGGCATTTCAAATGCTTCTAAGTCAATCTTTAGATCTTTGTCTTCTTCCCCTCTTGAAGCCATATTTGGATCTGCTAAATTCAGTGGAAGAACATCTAGACTCACAATCATGCTTTTATGATCGGGAGTGAATTCAGGAACTGTGACTATTTTCACTTGTTTCTCAAATTCTTTCACATCTTTTTCACTTAATTCAACTTCCAAGACAATTTCTTGTGGAGAAGGTGTTCTTGATGATGAATTGTTTTCCAAATCAAACTCCATGACATGCTGATGTGTCACCGGCGGTGGGAGTGCCACTGCCCTTTCTTTTTGGGGTACGACATCTACCCTTGCAAAGCTTTTTGCTTCCCCTATGATGTTTACAGCGTGGCACATGTACTCTCCCCCGTCTCTTTTCTGAATGCCGGAAATGACCAAAGAATGCACGTTACCCACTCTTTCTATCTTAATCCTTGCATCTGGCTCTAGCAAAGATTTATTTCTATACCATTTCACACCGGGAACTGGAATGCCCTCAACTTCAACAATGAAGCCTAATGTTGTATTTTCATATATCTTCCTTTTGGTCAGAGGTTCAATAAAAGACGGAGGCATTTCATTGTCTTTTGGTTCGATTGCTTCATTGGGGGTGCCAAATGAATCAGAACGCCATATTTCATACGCTGAACCTCTCTCTCCTGTAGGTGTATGGAAATGATCATTTGGTGTACTGTCCTCCCTTTCTATTTGTGACGGATACCTTTTAAAGTGTCCAGTGGGGTTTGGTCCTCCATTAGGAATAGAATACCTTTCAACTGTTTCTCCTCCTAAAGGTGTAGAATATCTCTCTAGAGTCTCCCCTGGGGGTGTGGAATATCTCTCCAGAGTCTCCCCTGGGGGTGTGGAGTATCTCTCCAGAGTCTCCCCTGGGGGTGTGGAATATCTCTCCAGAGTCTCCTCTGGGGGTGTGGAATATCTCTCCAGAGTCTCCCCTGGGGGTGTGGAATATCTCTCTAGAGTCTCCCCTGAGGGTGTGGAATATCTCTCTAGAGTCTCCCCTTGGGGTGTGGAATATCTTTCTGCTATCTCGTCTTCCAAAGGTGTTGAGTACCTTTCAGCAACTTCCTCTAAAGGCATGGTTCTTTGAATATTCTCACCTCCTGAATTTGTTGAGGATTGTTTGGTTGTATCAAATGGAGTAAAATATAAATCAGGAGACTTCGGAGTTTCAAAATGTTCAACAGAAGATGGCGGGGTATAAAACTGATCTAACTCAGATATTTCTTCACTGCTTATACTTCCCACGTCAATAGAAATATCAGATTCAGGAGAAAATGGGCGACCTAGTGATTCCTGTTGTTGGTTGTAATATTCATAGACAGTGTTGAAAGTTACTTCTTCAACCTCCATAGATGTGATTGACTCACTCTGGCCAAGTTTTGCCTTGTCTTTGGTATCTTTAGTTTCAGGAACTTCATGTTTTCCAGCAGCGAGTAAATATTGTGTTAGAGAGGACCCAGAGTCCATTACTTCCCTGGTATGTGCTTCATCAAATTTAGGAAGATTTTCAGAAAAACAAGTTTCTATATTTTCTTTAGTAGTGAAGAAAGAAGTTTCATTTTGAACTTGAACTTCTTCATAACATTTTTCTTCTTCAGAGACATCATTTTTTTCGCTTATTTGTTCATTTGGATTCTGCTGTTCCTCGGTTGTCAAGAATGAGAAGCACTGGCTGAGGGAGAGCTTTCTGTGGAGTGTGTCTGCTTCCTGAACGGCACCTTCGTGGTCTCCCAAAATTCCAGCGGCGTATCCCTGTGTCTCTCCATCCTGCTTTTCAAATGGTGCCAACTCTGGGTCGAAAGTGTGTTCTGCCTTCCTTTCACAAACATCTAAAAGCTTTTCCTCATTTGCTGATTTTTTCAAAAATGAAATGAAACTTTGATCTCCATTTTCTAAAGAACGTTTTTCCTCAGAAGTATCAGTTTTTCCTACATCTGCAGGTGAGGTCTGAATTAGGGGGCCTGATTCACTATGGATTTCTTCAGAGAAGAATTTAAGAGAATTATCAGTGTTTAAAATTTCTAAATTTTGTTCCTGTATCTGTTGGACTTCTCTTTCCAAATAAAAAGTCCTTTCATCAGTACAACTTTTCTCCATCCAGTCCTGATGAGAAGGAATTTCTTCACTGGTAAATACGTTATTCTGCAATCTTTTAGATGTAGTCTGTGTATCCAACTCTAATATTTCAGGGCTAGGAATCTCTTCTTTATAAGATGCTTCCTGCTGTTGCCTAGTTTCTTGGAACTTCCTAGCTGGATCTCCTACATAAGAATACATTTCTTTTAGATCAAATACAATGTTCTCAGCATCAGTTGTTTCAGAAGTAGGATGATGGGTTTTAAAATAAGCTTCTTCTTCTGGTTGACCACTATCTAATTCTTGGGATTTTAAATCTGGAGTTTCTATTTGAGAGTGAAACTGCTTTAGGTCAAATGTAATAGGTGCTTCATGTTCCGTCCTTTCTGAAACTGCCGACTGTTCTATAAGACCTATTTCTTTCAGTTGTTCCCTCTCTTGTACTTTAAATTCTTCATGAGTTTGAGAAGAAAGCAGCTTTAAATTCATTATGAAGTTAGATGAATCTGGTTCAGTGAGAGGGGACACTTTCTTTACCTGGTGCATATTTGCCTTTAGGTTACTTGATTGTGATTCTCTTTGAATTAGTGAAAAGTCAATGTCATCAGGATCCTTTGGAGGAGGACTAACAAATGATTTCCTGGTAGGTCTTTTCTCTAGAACTCCTTTTTCTATATGTTGTAACTTTTCAAATGCAATGATTCGATGCTTTACCTTTTTTCTTGGGTAGCGTCCCTCCTCACCAAGGGGTTCTTCCTGTACAATGATAGATGAGTCTTTTGTATCATAACTCTCAGAAGTTTTCTCAGAGTGGATATTCGAGAAATGGTCGCTTTGGGCATAATCTTGTACATGCACCCTTTCTGGTCCGCCAAGTTTTTCAAAATCATTTCTTACCTCTTTCCTAATTTTAACTTGACTGAAATCACCAACAAACGGATACACTGTACCCTCTGCTTGATGAAGCTTTGACTTCTCATTTTCATGTCCTTCTCTCCATTCATCCTGACATTGTATGAGTTCAGCCTTGATAGGCCTATTGGTTTGTATGGACCTAGAAGCCACCTGCATGAATCTGGGTGGTTTTTCTCTAGAAGGTATACAGTGAACATGACCTTTCTGGTGTATCTGCTCAGTTGTCTCCAGGTTTTGGAAACACTCCCTCACAGAATATTCTTTTACATATGATTGGGCAGTAAAAGGACCAGCTGGATAATCATATACATGTGCCCTTACAGATTCTCCCTGAATTGGTTGATCTTTGGAATATTCTTCATAAATTCCACCAACATTTTCTAGTTCACTATATTCCCTGTGTGTGACAGGTTCCACTGTTAGATCTGAAATACTCTCAACTTTTCCTGAATTGTTTTCAGCAACACACTTATATTTTCCAGAATCTTGAAAATCAACATCATTAATATATAATCTGTAGCTACAATCAACCTCTTCAAACTGAAACTTTGGGCTCTCCTTTAAAAGAACTCTATTTTGAAACCACGTTACCACTGGCTTAGGCTCACCAGACAGTAAACATTCAAGTACTATGAAATCTCCTTTTCTACATCTAACATGTGTTGGCATTTCTTGTAACACTTTTGGCGACTCATTAGTAATCTCAGATGAAAATATAAATTTGTGTTTTGGTGACTGAGTAGCCTCATCTCGAGGCATTGTTTTCGGTTCCACCTCTTCAAACTGAAACAATTCTCTTGACTCTTTATCCTGTTCTGGGGTAGGAGTTGCTGCTGTTATCTGAATTTCTACAGGAAAGGAAAGCAATTCTATGTCTGCAGAAGGAAGTGCTGGTGGGTGACTTTGGAACATATAGAGATCTGTTTGGCCCTGTTGTCTCAAAGATGGATGCATGCCTTCTGCTTGGTCAAACACCAGTGCCAGCTCTTCTTCCTCATCGCTGTAGTCGTGCAACATTGGAACTTTAGGTGCTCTGACACCATGCCTTTGTTTTGCTTTCACTTCTAGTATGCCAGTAGTCTTTACTGTTCCATATCGGTTAAACAGCACACAGGTGATAGAACCTTCATTTTGAGGAAGAACCGAAGAAAAAGTTAACGTTGAACAGTTTTCCAACGTCTGAGTAATAAAGCCTTGATTATGTGGGATTGGTATATCATTGTTATACCACATCACTATAGGTGGAGGATATCCTTGAAAGTGACACATAAATTTACAGCTCTCACCTTCATCAACCTCTTGAGATTCAATTTCTTGAAGAAATGAAGGTGGACAATGTTGCAGGTGTTTTTGGAAAGAATTTTCAAAAAATCCTGTGGTTTTCCTTTCTTTTTCCGTTTTGTACTCATCAATTCTTGTGGGAGGAGAATGTTGTAATTCTCTCAAATCATCCTTTCTTCTTCTCTTACTATCTATTTCTTTGTTTTCTTTAATATATGTAAGGGTACCAAAAGATTCACTGACAAATGGTGTAACTTGAGACACCTGTTCAGAAGTCTCATATATTTCCTTGCGTACATTAATGATAGATTTAGATGACTCTCCAATTTCAGTTTTGGTCATAATATCTTCAACTTGTCCTTTCTCTTGGGTATTCTCACCCTCTAGAATTGTATCATATAACCGGTCCTTTCGTAGATTTTCTCTTAGAAATGCCTCTTGGCTCATTCTTATTTCAGTCTGCAGAATTTCTTCATCAGCAGTAGTTGCGAAACTTGTGGCAGGTTCTGCAGATTCTATTGGATTAGGATGAGCATATGGATTGTAAGCAATACCCCCAGTCAAATATTCTACTTTATCCTTATTTTCAGCTAGATCAGATACAGACCTGCTTTTTATTTCCTCTCTAGAGAACAGAGTATCTCTATTACTAGCTTCACTTCTCAAAGTTCTTGAGCTTGGTTCAGATGACGTATCCAAAAGAGATAATTTCTTTTTCTCCAGTAATGTTTTCCTAGCCTCCCGTAAACGTTGCAACTTCATTTTGGTCTCCTCGTCCAGGAAATTTTCACCTATATTAAAACATCCTCTTATGTCAGATTTACTTTCTAAATAGTCTTCATCATACATAAAATCTGTTTTCTTGCCAGGACTTACTGACTTAAAGTGTATAGTTCGCATCATTCCCTTTTGTTCCATGTCTTGTTTTTTATTAAAGGGAGAGCCAGTAAATCTCAGGTCAACCTTCACCCTGTCCTCTCTCCTTTCAGCTAACATCTCTATGTTTCCATGTGTCTGTTCTGCCTTTTTCAGAAATTCTAAATATTTCTCATCTTGCCCTTTTTGGATAACAAGCAGCGATGCAGTTGATTCGGCACACCCTTCACTACTAGTTGCTAACACTCTATAACTTCCAGAATCTCTGTCTTGGACCCTTTTAATCTCTAAGCTGGAAGAGTGGTCATGTAAATCACTCTCCGTTTTTATAACCCGCCGGAGACCTGTTGGGATAGGCCGATTGTTATGAAACCAAGTCATTTCTGGAGTTGGACAGGCAATTAATCTACACGTAAAGACAGCAGTTTCTCCTTCTAAAACATATTTAAATGTAAGTTTTTGGGTGAAAGAAGGCTTGAAATATTCAGGCCAGGAGCTTGTGGATAATATTCTACTTGCATATCTTTTAGCAGCTACAGAGCTGTGGTCTAAGTCTTCAGAATCTGAAAAGGCTTCACGTGTATCTCTTTCTGAATGTTCAGATTCCTCTTCGGAGAATAATTCTGAAAAAGAAATAAAATTATAAAGCATTTTACTATTTTCCATAGTGTTTGAAAAAGTTGAAAATAAATGAAATTGCAAAATAGAAAATGAAATAAAATGCATGCTACAGATTCTCACAAATCCATAAGAAAATTCACTCACCATATTTGTTCGAATAAACGCAACACCATGCTCTGTTTAAAAGATTCTGACACGAAAATCGTTCGCTGTCTGGTCTTTTCTTCAAACTGTTGAAATTTCTTCTTGAACAAGCAAAAAATGAATTTCAAAATAACATGTTCCTGTGCATATTTGTTTTGAGAGCAGGAAAACTTTGTTCCTTTGATGGCTAAGAGGAAAATCTTACCTGACTTGCAGAGAGTGGAATAAACGCCCTTTCTGATTCTTTTGATTGTAGATGAAATTATTATATTTTTGAGAGTTAACTATTTTAAATATATATACAAGAACTGTAACCATAAATAGCTAAAATAAAATGAGAAGGCGTTTATTCGAACTAATACAGCCATAAAGTCACAATGTTATACAAAGAAAAGCAGGCAATAAATGTCACATAAGGCAGCTATCTGCAAGCCAGCGTAAGAGACATATCAATGTTAAAATGATATATGTGCATGAAATGGAGACTAGAATGGGAATGTAACATTTCTCACACACCCTAAATAAAGTAGCATTTCCATCATAATTCACTCATGACATTGCATTCTGAAAATGACAGCTAGGTTACTTTCTACTGTTCCCACTTAATCCACTGCGATTTTGGACACAAACTTCTATTTCATGATGTCATGCATTAAGATTCCAACTTTTTCTAATACATACTTTTTAAAAATGGCTGTGAACATGAAATTGAATATGGCTGATAAATTTCAAATTCAAGATTTTAAGTGACTCTAAAACAAATTACTATGAAATGCATGTAACCGTCAGCATACTAAACCAGGCATGCGACATAGTAATATATACTCTAAGAGATATATTTGTACGTCTATGTCATTTTTTCTCAATAATACTAAAAGAAAGAAGGCAGCTCAAGGATTCTATTAATCCTTCAGAATTTCTACTTAAGTCTCACATTCAGTTTAATAATACCTTTCATTTCCACCTCAACTTGCTGTTCCATTCTCTCATGCAAAATTGATTCAGGAGCTAAAATGGAAAAAAAAGAAAAGAAAACTTAATTATTAATTCCAGATACTTTTTGCCTCAATTTATGAGTCATTCATACAGTTACAATTTTCTCTTTGTTATAATAGAAAACAACATACCCTAAATGCATCAAAAAACTTCATGCCAAATAAATCAGTGAGCTGATAAAGTATGTGACCGTGTTGACAGGGAGATTTTAAAACATTTTTATTTTCAGTTTGCCATGAAATTTTCACATTTAGTTCTAGAATTCTCCATGCCTTCACATGCATTCAGGATAGTAAAGGAAAGATTTTTTTTGAATGTCTTATTAATCGAACACTGGCGAAGAGATGAAGTCATATTTAGAAGAAACATGCATTTTCTAACATGCCACCTTTAGTTGATGACTAGTCTCAGTTTTTCCTGCAGAATTAAACATTTTGAGCTAGTAAATACTCCTTTGGTTTAAAACATTAAAGTACTCAAAGTTCAATTACAGATTAAGAGGCAAAACAGCGTCATTCACTCAAAATTGCTTTTATTGCATAAGGAAAAGGTACAGTCTTCAGACACGATCGTCTCTGGGCAGCATCTTCAGGAAGGCAGACACCCGGGTGCCACGCTCCACCCTCAGCTCCCGGGGCCTCGTGTCAGTGTGCTCGACTCCCTGGGTTCTCCGTCCCTTGTGGTCTTTGTCATGAAGTCAATGACAAACTCGACGTTTTCTTTGACGATTCTCTCTGTACTTCAGGGGTTGTTCTAATTTGTGACTCTTTGAGTGTTTTAATACTTTTAGTCTCTGAACCAAGGGTAATTTTTGAAACTGCTCTGGTTTGCGATTCTTTTGCTAGGTAAGAATAAAGTTAGGAAAAGGAATAAATTAGCTGTGTTTGTAAGAGCGCAAGACATGTTGAATTTAAAGAAGATGGAATGTCATTAGGATGAGAAGGAAAGCAGCACATTAGTCCCCAAACTACTAGATAAAATACCTATGCTTCCTATGCGCGTAACACCTCAACTCAAACTGACTTAAGGGGTTTTACATTCTTAATTGATCTTCGTGGATAACTACGTAGCCTATGTAAAGTCATTAGGCCAAAATAAAAGAGGGACATATAAAAACTGGCCTTAGATTAGATAACTGGATAACTGCGTCAGATTCTTCCCTCTTCAAACACTTTAAAGTGGCTTATGTTTTAACTTTCTTAAGAACAACTAAGGCAGTCTGGACTTTCGAAGATAAAAATGTCCATGCTCCAAGGACACTTTAATAATATTTAATTGGGACTAGAATTCCTGGGGCAAAAATGTGCAATTAAATCCCCTCTGGGAACTTGACTTTTAAGCACTGTACTACGGCACTAGGTCTTTAGGAAACAAGTTGAAAGACAGACATTTTTAACACTTCCACAGCACTGCTAACTCCCTATTAAATTGCTGCAGGAATGGTCAGTTGTCACATACAAGACTTGTAGGTGACTCCAGATAAATAGTAACTCTATGATTACTGTGCTATCCAGCAGCTGCAGTCAACTCTCTGGATGGTAGAATTTTCTATCTCATTTGCATAACTAGAGCTAAGATCTTGATATATTTCTTGTATGGGCTTTGGAAATATAACCAGGAATAGCTATATAATGAAATATCAGCTTAAGAAAGAAAAAAGCCTCCTTTGGGGCAGCGAAGAGTGTAGATACATTAAGTGAACTGAAATTCAGGGTAGAAATGGCTGTGCTCGTAGCACTGTATTGGCCTCTGCTCATGTCTAACAACTCAAAAATAGTATGGTCAGATCAGGGAATAACCTGAGGTCACAGCTCTCAACCAACCTTTAGAGATGCCGGAACTTCTGCCAGCTTTCTCCCATAGGACTCAGTGAAGCTCCTTTGTCTACAGATACACAGCACAGACGTCTAGTGCCTTAAGAATAGTTTTCTTATTTTATCAGTATCTAAAAGTCTATGGATAAGAGGAAGAAGCTATCCTTTGCTCAGAAAAATTTATTTATGTCTTCCCAGACACAGGGGAGAATCAAGCACAATAACAAAAATAATGATCTTGCCATGAGATAATTCTGCAATGTCCAGATGTTCTGAGGCTATAAATGCAGCATGATTTATTGAGAAATATCTAGAGACTACTGATTTTGGTCCACATAGCTCCACTATTTTAAGTGCCTAATTTTTTTTAAAAAATGGCTTCTCGTAAATAGTAAGAATCTCCAGATCTGAAAACGAAGGTCAAATGAGAGTTTCCGAGCCTCCTGATACTAAAACAATTAAATTTAAATTTAGCACAGGGTAAGACACAATAATAATTACTCAAAAAATACTTGAACTTTTAATATCTTAACCTTCTGTGGTCAGTTCCTAGGTGGCACATTTTGTAAACATTAGAAAAGGAGTTCATGTGAAATGAACCTTAACTTCCTGAACCTGGATTTGCAAGTTATATACTTCCTAAATCTAAACTGGGAACTTAAATGTTCTAACAAGTTTGGCCAGTGACTTGGCCAACTTTCAGAAACCATTTATGAATATGGTTTTAATTTAGAGATACTCTAATTAATATATTCACTGATTCACTTTGCATGGCAGAGAAGCTGCAGAAAGCGATGAGGATGAAATGGAGCAAGTCATAGCTAAAAGTCAAATAACCACCTTCTACACTTAGTATGGCTGACGTGGTCTTCTCTCCATACTCATTGTGTACAGTGCAGCTGTACCGTCCTTGGTCTACCGGCTGAACATTGCATATGATAAGAAACTGCATATTTCCATCTTGTGACGGCTTCACTCTCTCAGACGCCTCTATCTTTACACCTTCATGAGCCCAGGTTACATCCATGAAAGATCCATCTTCTAAAACACAGAGGAACTGAGCAGTGTCTCCACACTTTATAGACAGGTCCCGAAGATGCAGAAGAATCTTTGGCGCCTCCTCCATCGTCTCTTCAGCACAGGTCTCAGATAACTCAGTGCTTTCTGTCACTTGGGAAAGGGATGCAGGATGGTGCAACCCTACATCTCGAACGAACGCAGCTGTGTGGGTTGACCTTTGAGATATACTTTCAAAAACCTGCACTTCACATTCATATGATGATCCTTGAAAGGACTTAGTTTCGTTTTGGGATATTCTGCTCTCCTGCTTTGTGAAAGAGGACTCTGCCACTGCCTGGGACTTGGTGGACTCTCTTACATCTTTTCCAGAACTTTGCCTAGCTAGGGCGTGCACTGTATAATCAAGTGACAAGAAAAATAAAAGAATATTAAGATAGAGGCTTTGTCACTTGGCGAGGTTAGTAACACAAAATGGCATGGAAGATGAAGATGAAAGATGTCATTGTCACTTGGAAGCAGCATGCCAGATGCAGTATACTGTAAGATGTCGGGATCAGACCAAAGAAAATTCATTCTCAGTGATCCAGTGATGAATGAATGGATGATGAAGGCTCATGCAGATGCCAAACAGTATCTGGGTTTTTTCTTCCATTGTCATTGCAGTTATCCAGAGTCTGTCTCTCTCTCTCTCTCTCTCTCTCTCTCTCTTTCTGTCTCTCTTTTCTCTTTCTGAGATAACATTTGCCCTCCCTCCACCATATACTTTGTAAAGAATATACAGCAAATAGAGCATAATGAGATGTTTAGAAAATTAAAAATGTTAAGTGGAGCTGATGCCTAACAAAATAACTGCTAAGACAACGCACAGAACACCTTGTGAGACTTAAAGTACACAGGTTAGCCCATAATTGAGAGGTAGGGGTAGGAGACTGGTGGGTGTTACTTCATTAGTAGATTATGGACTGACCACAATATGCAGTGAGACACAGAGCTGAGACTCTCATTAGTAATAGTGGGAGTAGGAAGTAGGCAGCAAATCAAAGTCTTTGGAACAAGATGGGCTTTACCTTCTGGAGTCACTGTGAGTGTTGCTGCACAAGTGGCTTTCCCAGCGCTATTGGCTGCTTTGCAAGAGTACTGCCCAGCATGCTCTGAGTAAGCATCAACTATAAGCATTAAAGCCATGCCTGTGGACTCCTCAAAATGGAAAACTATATCTTTTGCTGGTAGAATTGGCTGCTGGTTATGAAACCACTGGATTTCTGGCTTGGGAATGCCAGATACCCTGGTATAAAATCTGACTGTCTCCCCGCTGTGCACCCTGAGGCTTGATAGAGGCTGGATGAAGACGGGCTTTTGGCCAAGGGACTCCTTCTTAAATGAAAATGATGAAGAGATATGCCATTGGGAGTTTGATGTAACTTCTTCAAGTTTGCTAAATCCTGAAAAGAAGCATGCCAACCTTTAATGTTGTACCCTGCACTGAAACCAGAACTCATTTGGAGTTGTCTGCAGATCTGTCGCGAATTTCAACAGCGGACTAGAATCCAGTCCGTTCCTAATGCCTTGTCAATGTAAGTCAGTAGTGATTCCAAGTCCCACAAGTTCACTTCCAGTTTCCAGACAAACAAGCTAAGACCTCAGTTGTCTAAAGAACTTCACTATATTGTTTATAAAGGCAGTATTGGAGTATGCAATTGGTATATTTTCTGTTTTTATTTTTACCTTGTGGTTGTAAAACCAGCTTTTCTAGTTTGCAAACCACTTTAAATTAGTTATTTAAAAAATCTGGTTATTTTAAGTAATTATAATTGAAGGAAAAAAAATCAAAAGTTGCCTTAAATCCTTATGTATTTGTACATGCTCAATACTATGTAGACTAAATTAGCTCAGGAAAAATACTCTGTAATAAATATTGTTATCTTGTTTTGAATCAAAGTGACCCCTACCACCCCCATCATCAGAGAAGTGTTTCTGATTATAATGTAAGAGACCCAAGTAACATAAATGCTAAACCATCCTAGGTCCGGCCCCCCCTCAACCCTCAGGAATTCAGCAGGTGAGTAGTACTGTTGCTCGTATACAGAGCTGAAATCTTCCAGCGTCACCTCCGTGAAATCAGAATTATGTCAACACAGTGGGGGCATGGTGACACTCTTAGATTTAATTTTTTTTAAATTTTCATCCTAGCCAAATAAAAAAACAAATATACCTATTTCTTTACATACATTTCTCCCCATTCTGATACATGCCGATCAGGAAGCACGAAAGCTGGTGATGAGAGCAATGCATTATGACAAAATGTTATGGTGACAAAGCAGGGCAAAATAAAAAAATAATAATGGCACATGATTCATCATGACAACAAGTGAATGAAAAATGAAAACATCACATATAACATGAAAACAATTAGTTGTTTTAAAAGAGAATGATAAGACCAACCATGATTTACATGGAATTTTTAGTGATTGTTACTGACATGAGATTAGATCTATATTGAAATCTGGTTCTTAAAGTTGTTTTACTCTACCTTCTAGTCGCAAGTTGGCTGTGCTTGATACTTGGCCAACGGCATTATTAGCAACAAAAGTATATATTCCTTCATCTTCTGGATAAGCTTCAGCAATTTCCAGTTGGTAAGTGTCTTCAAACTGAGTCATTCTAAAGAACCGAGATGGCTTGATTTTCTTGTCTTTGCTATACCAAGACACTTTCAGATCTAAAGCACACAAAAAAAAGGAGATTTAAAGCAAAAGATCAGGTGGATATTTTTAATTCACCTACAAACACAGTATTGATTATACTAGTGACTATACTTCATGTTTATCTTCATAACATTGTACTTTTCTTTTAGGCATACCATATCTCTTATATGATTTCTTTTCATCTTTAAGAAGGAAACATGATTCTAGAAAAATTCAGCTTATAGATGGGTTGTAATGTTTGAAAAATTTAAATTTGAATATATTCTTTTAATAACCCATTTGCATGTCATGTGGTAGAAATAGGGAAAAGATGTTGACATGTTCAGTGACCTTGAGAACAAGAACGTCCAGAGAAACTCTCATCATGAAGAGTTTGATCTGGGATTGTGGTTTCCTACTGGGACAGAAAGTGAAGAAAATCTGACTTCTGATGTGCAGAAGGAGCAATCAAAGAGAGAGATGTAAAGATTAACAACCCACAAAATCTAAAATAGGCCAAAGAAACACAAAGCCCTGTATTTTTTAATTACCAAAAAGCAAGTATCAAAAACTCTCTGCACCACAGAAAATAGTTTTCGAATTAAAAATAATTTTTACAATAAATGGAAAGAAAGAGTCATGGAATTTGGGCATCTTAGATATACTTGGCTTTTGCTAACAAGGAATTGAACCATTTTAAAGTGATAGAAGATAAAAACACAAAACAAGAGATAAAATAACATTATTATGTTGTTAAGGTGATGGGCACTTCGGTGGCGCAGTGGATAGAGTGTTGACCTGGGACGCTGAAGACCCAGGTTCAAAACCCTAAGGTTGCCAGCTTGAGTGCAGGCTCACCAGCCTTTGTGCAAGGGTGCCAGCTTAAGCATGGGATCATTGACATGATCCCAAGATCACTGGCTTGAGCCCAAGGTTGCTGGCTTGAGCGAGGGTCACTGACTCAAAAGAAAAAAAATAGAAGTATATATATACTTCCATTAAAACAATAACCCTGTAAGTCAAAAGTGGATTTAAATTTATTTACTTGTTTTTAAAAGCCACAATCAAAGGCATTTTGTTTTTAGAATACAGTCCCTATATAACTTCTGCATCTCAGTACCAACCGTGGGCATCATCTAATAATCCAATCATCTTGCATTCATTTGTATTTAGTGCAAATATTGGTTTACAAAAGTTATCCTCCTTTACATGATGGTGTGAAGTTGTTTATAAACTAGAGGTTCTTTTAAAGAAAGAAACCTTTTCACTTCTTTGATAAGAACAAAAAAAGGTAGAAAATGTAATCTTCACATTGCAATTTACCAGCTGTGTGATCTTAGACATGTCATGTAATCTCTCTGGACCAGTTTTCTCATTTGTAAAATAAAATGCATAATAATTTATGGGCTGTTCATTGTATAAAATTGGTGTGTGAATTAAATGGCATACATTCTGAAAGGGCGTTATCAACAGCTAGCACAAGTCAGTCATTAAAGCAAGAATGTCTAACATCATGGAAGGAATCAGCAATGCATTAAATAACATGCCAAAAGACAGGCCCATGTGCGATCATCCTATAACCATTCAGTTAATTTGTTTAATCATCAACGGAAATGGAAGGATAAAGAGTGGGTTTGCATCCTAATTCTCACAACTTCTTTTGGTGAACTGAATGAGCATAAGACTGACATGAATTGACAACAATAAATGAGCTAAAAGTTGAGACTTGTATTGGCAATGGACGTGGTGCTTCTGTCTGAGCTGCCACTATCTGTGTTGGTCATTGGCTTCTTGGGGCTTGTATGAGGCCGTCCCACTGCCCCTGTTCCTCACCTTCACCACTCCATTATATTTGGTTCCTAAATCTTATTCATTCTACCTCCTGAATTCTAGAATTTTTTTAACTTTATTGTTTTTTTGTTTTTTTTTTTTAGAGACAGAGAGAGAGAGAGAGAGAGAGAGAAGGGAGAGGAGCAGAAAGCATCAACTCTTATATGTGCCTTGGCCAGGCAAGCCCAGGGTCTTGAACCAGCGACCTCAGTGTTCCCAGGTCGACACTTTATCCACTGTGCCACCACAGGTCAGGCCTGAATTCTATAATTTATCCCTTTCTTTCCCCCTAGTCCCTTCCTCCAGCCTCACCCTCCACTCTCTGAATTCCTATCACAGTATTGTTTCTAAAAAGCAAACTTGATCATGTGACCAGGGGCTTAACAATCCTTGACTGGCTCTTTAATGTAAACAAGATAAAATCTAAAATCCTAAGCAGAGAATACCAAATGCATCTGGTCCCAGCCATCTTGCCTATTCATTACATCACTTTCTACCCTACTTAACCCCCTTGCCATCTCCCACACACGAAGTGACTTTGTGAATGTGATTCTCTGCCTGAAACACCCCTGCGCTCAATGACCCTACTGATTCTTCGATGCTCAATCCATGCATTGTTCTCTGTCTCCTAGATACAGAGCACTATGTACAGGGGATGTTACAACGCTTACAGTCTGGAATAGAGTTGTGCATCTCCTCACTTTCACACTGAACTCTAAGAAGGGAAAAGCCAGGTGTTGGTATCCCTAGCGCCTATTGTAATGTCTCAATAGCAGGAACACAAATGTTGGGAGAATAAAACGGAATAGATGCCTAAATAAAAAATAGGCCTCCATCATTGTCAGAAAAATCAGTGATCGCTTCACTTAGCTAGCTTTCATTCTGTAAGCATCCAAATGATTCTGACTCTTCTGCAGAATAAATCCTAGCAAACACAAGTTTTACACTTCTATTTTTCCAAGTTGCTCTTCTGCCAGCAGGTGGCACCAGAGACCACCCATAGGCATCATTTTTACTGTCATAAAGCACCACCAGATTGCTCAGGACCATGTTCCAAACTTCAAGTTTTGAGTTCCCCAAAACATGTGACTGCAGCTTCTGAAGCCTTATAATTTTTTTTCAATTTATATAAATCAGAGATGCACTTAATTTCTCAAGGTAATGATGACCAAAAATGGTCAGAGGAAATTCTATAAATATTTTCAGTCCTGGGGGCATAAAACTATGTAATTTGGTAAGCTTTTAAAAGTGCATTTTATGTAATAAACTTAATTTCTGTCATTTAAAAATATTTTTCAAGAGGATGCTAAATCCTGTGTATGTATATAAATATTAACATATATAGAGTTAATAATTTCATGAATTAATAAACTCTATTCAAACACTTAAAGGCATCAATCATATAGAAGAGATAGAGATTTTTTTCTCTTTTTCTTCCTACCTACTTGGAATCTAACAGAGGGCTTCAAATGTATTTTTGCAACACCTTAAAGTCAAGACTATAATATGATCTATAAAGTAAAAAGCACTATACAAATATTTTAAAAATATTTTATTATTTTGGACAATCCATGGGTAAGTATATTTGTTTGAAAATTTTCTAAAAATTTAATAAATGGATAAATTATTTAGTGCAGCTTTAATGAATTTGATATTAAAATGTATTTTTCTTTATTGTGTTAAAAATTTTATCAAAAGAGTCCTCATTTCTTGATATTTAGTATTTCTCAAATAATACGCTTTGAAATGACAAAGGCTATGCTATTTGTCCATGTTGGTACCAGGATTCTATGTTTATATAATTCCTCTCTATAGCTATAATAGAATTAATATGTTAAGCAGCAGTTCCTTGCCAGCCATGCTTATAGGTACTTTGCATACATTATATCCTTTAATTATGCTCATAAAATCAAACAAGTCCATTTGGTTCCTAGATTAACATCTTCATCCCAGAGGAAGAAATCATTAGGACATAGCAGCCCAGTTGAAATATTAACTTGTTCAGAACGAGAGCTTTCAGTAGTGTAATACTGGGCCATAAACTAATGGGAGAAGCATACTAAACAAAACAATAAAACTTATTAGAAGTGCTATGAGATGCCCAGGATTTCAGAATTTTCCTTTGGTGGTAGTATATGTAAGACAGTTAGATAAGGGGATGATTCTCATTTTGGATGAAGTTGAATTATTTTGCCCCTATCTGAGGTCAGTCTACAATCATAATTGGCTTGAAATGGCTTCAAACATTTTTGTTACATTCTATCAAGGTCATATTCCTGGGGTTGGGGAAGGCTTAGTGGTATTTGGGTAGCATGCCCCAATTAAAAATCCTAACTGATCGAGGGATTACTATATGATTGGGTAGCGTGCCAATTGCTGACCTGGGTTATCTAACGTAATCCTGATAATAGTTTTAAGTGATTGGTATTAATCATCCAACAATCATTAATGTGTCTAATCAATAGTGCTTATTGAGTATCTGCTATATGTTTGGAGCTGCTCTAGGACAAAGATCTACCCCTGCTCTCATGGGATTTCCCTTCAAATTACTACTGTGTTACAGGCAGCAGGTTCTAGGGACTAAGACAGAATCCATGACCTCAGGAAATGTACATTCTAACATTGAATGTAGTACAGTATTATTTCCATTTTATTCATGAGGGAAAGAATAAAGAACCAGAGATATCATATATTTGCCTAAGGTCACACAGAGGAGCCAAGATTCAAATCCAACCTCTCTGACCATAAAACCTTTACTTTTGACCACTACCGGACAATATAGCTTTTCACACAAATATTGAGATACTTTATAATGTCTTAATATAAATAGACCCTTCTTTTGAATCTTTTGCAAATGCTATTATACTTAATTTTAATTATTAATTATAATTCCTACTATAGTTTCAAGAGCTAACAAAAGTGCAACTTATAATCATAAAGAAAACATGAAATTTTTTTGAAGTTTAAAGCATTGAAAAATACTGATCTAATTCTTTTTTTTTCAATGTGGCAAGAAAAAACACATAAAATCTACCACCTTAATCATTTTTAGGTGCACAATCCAGTATCAAAAAACACTGCTCTAATTATTAATTCGATATTTCAAGGAAGTCTTCTGGAAGAGTCCCATTAAACTTTAAATTATGCATGAGAGATGTTTGTGATGAAGAAAAAGGTAAGAAAACTCCCCCAGCCCCACGCTCCCTATCATTCTTTGAAAATATGAGCAATGGTCCTGTTGCTTGTAAACCTACCTGTTCCAGAAACGCGGCACTGAAAGCGAGCTGGCCGTCCCTCCGAAGTGACAGTGTCCTGCAGTGGGGTGACGATGGCGGGAGGATAGACTGGCATTTCCTGATCCGGAGACACAACCTCTGGAACTAAAGAGAAGGACCACAAGATTTATCATGATTGAGTCATCATTCAGACCTCATAGGATGGAGCATGCCAGTTTATCTTAATTTAGCTCACAGCGGAGCACTTTCAGAGTTTCCAAGCTGAGTAAGCAGTCTACTTCTATGAGCTCCAAATTATACACTGGGAGAACACAAAAGCTGGTTCTCAGGTTTTATGATAAGCCAGGAAGTAGCAAGACATCCCTACCTTCCACGGAGAGGGAAGCTGCGGTTGTGACAACCCCATAGTCATTCTTGGCTTCACAGGTATAGACAGCTGCGTCCTCCGGGAAGGCTTCAATCAGCAAAAGCGTGTACTCTTGCCCATCGTGGAGAAATTTGCACTTGAAGCCAGTGGAAAGCAGCTGCTCTTCCTTGTACCAGGAGATCTTGGGCTGTGGTCTGCCTGATATGACAGCACAGAAGCGGGCAGGCTTGCCGGATTGCACAGTCACAGGCTGGAGCTCCTGCAGAACTTGGGGCGGTTCTGGGGCTGAGAGGAAATGAAAAAAAATAGCTCATGAAAAAGTGCAAAAACACAGGAGAGCCCATGAAACTCTACATTGATTTGTTTTCAGGTGGTTACGCACCTGGAAGTAAAACTTTGGAATTATGATATCTTTACTTGCCTCAGAATACTACGAGGGCATTCTTTGTGCTGGGTGGGGGGCACTTGGAATTGTGTCCTTAAATAGAAGGAATAGCTCTAGAAGGATACGTTAGATATTTTGCATGGGAGCAGAGGGTGCTGGACGTGTTTCTCAGCATGATTACCTCTGTTTCTGGCTAGGGTCTGGGTGGGGTTGTAGCAAGAGCCTGTACCCTAAAGAATTCTAGAGCAACTTCCACATCCTATTTATTTTTAAAAGTCATTTGAGCAAATTATGTAGTAAGATGGCTCATCTCATTCAGGTTTGTTTGTTTTGCAAATACTTGTGGATATGTTTATAGGTGTTTGTTTATATACTGGTGCCAGTGAAGTGTATCTGTGAATATGAAAGGAGGAATGAAGGTTATTTCAGATCCAGTTAAATGTAAGTAGGTAGATTTTTTTAAAAATCAGCTTTCATATTATGCTAATGAAGGCATATTCTTAGTGTTGTCATGAGGGTAATTCATGGAACCCAGAAATGAAGAGAAATGACTTCCGCGGGACTGGTTTCTAACACTGCCATAGAAAAGACTTTTCCTTTCCTGTGCCTCAGTTTCCCCACTACTTATATAGAAATAATAATAACTGGATACAGGCCCATTTGGTCTCGTAGGGACTGAGGGAAACAATATGGTTCATTTTTGTGAACCTTCAGATTACTTCTCTAGTCCCTTCATGGGTCCCAGGGGTATTTGTTCAGACCACTTCTTATGGCCAATGATAAGGAAGGATTGGGATGGAGGTGTCATTTCTCTGTGTATCTGGGTTAGTCTCAGATCTAGGCCAGCCTCAAATTCAGCTCCAAGGTTTCTAATGAGGAAAGTGCATTACTCTTAGGACATGTTAGTATGTGGAATTCTCCCTGCAAAGTAAGAGCCCCTGGCCCTAGAGCTGGGGGAAGAGAAAAACTCATTCCACATCGCCTGTGGCTCTCTAGGTCCTCTATGGTCTCAAAGGGGACCTCTGGGTTCCCCAGGCACTGCAGACTAGTGGCTGAAAATGTTTTTATCACTTGATAGTGTGGCTAGTCCTTAAGCAGTTAGGGCCAAGGGCAGACAGCTAGAATTGCTGAATGCTATATCTAGAAACCCATTTGGGGTATATTATTTTTTTCTTTTTTTAAGTTGGATTATTGGGGTGACATTGGTCCATTATGCAGGTTTCAGGCGTGCAGTTCTACAACACACCATCAGTACACTGCACCATGCATTCGCCACCCAGTCTCCTCCCATCGCCATTCATCCCCTTCACTCTCTTTACCTCCCTCTTAACCACTTTCCCCCCTGCAATCCCCACACTGTTGTCTGTGTTTGTGAGGTTTTTTTCTTTGCTTAATCGCTTCACCTTTTTCATCCAGCCGCCAACCCCTTTTCCCTTATAATTGACATGCAAGGCATGTTAAATAGTGTTGACCAACAAATAAAGATCTAGCCATCAGGTGTTTTTTTTGGAAATGACATCTTAACAGTTGTTTTAACAGCTGCCACACCTTTTCCATAGGTATAACGTGAAAATGAATACAGATGTAAGCACATGAATACCGTAAGTCTTTTAGGAATTACCCAGAAACTTCCAGAACTTTAGTAATTTATAGGGGAGAGTTATTCCAAGTAGATCCACAAAATACGTTAACATCTCTACCTACCATTGACATAGAGAGTCACAGAACTCCTGTTCCTTCCTGCGACAAAGGTGTATTCACCGGCGTCACTGTGTCTGGTCTCAGAGATAAACATCCGGTGGATTCTTCTCTCTATAACATACTGGTACCGTTCTTGAATTTGGAAATTGATTTCAATGCCATCCTTATACCAGTGGGCATCAACATCATCTTCATTGACCTCAAACTCCACGACAGCACGTTGTTTCTCAATCACCTTTTGATGAAGCAACATAAAAAGAAAGTTGAAGCCCTGGCTTCCTTGCACTTAACCTGTTCTACAATGTGCTCATTTGAAAAGCATGTAAACCCTAGTATGATGATATAATAACTTGACTGGTTATAGCACATTCTAATGTTTTCCTGTCTAGCCTTGGACAAATGGTACTCAAACTTCTTCAGCAGAGAATCATGTTTATACCCGCATTGAGGAGGTTTCCTAAAGAAGCAATGATTTTATTCTTAAATGTTGGCTCGTTAATTAATAATAACAGAAATGATGATACTTTACATCTGTGGCCTTTTTATTATTTATAAAACTCTTTTAAGTGAATATTCTATTTGATATCATGGGATATAAACAATAACCTTGTGGACGAGGTAGGAGCTGTTTTAAAAGTGAGGAAGTCAAGGTTCAGAATTGGACAACAAAGGGTGGAGGGCATATCCAGGTTGTCTGAGCCCTCACTGAATGCTTTGTCACGATGGCCTAAGGCCTACAATGCTTGGCTCTTCTTGGATGAGCAACACGGTAAAGCTAAACTCAACTGGTATTTTCTTAACATGTTACCTCCATGATATCATGGGGGGGGGAATGGCACCCATGAGCACAAGCTCTGCACATGTAGTCGGCAGCAAAGGCGTTTGATCAGCATACTTGCTAGGAATCCAGCTTCCCTCAAACTGATCCTCCTCTTGGACCTCAGAGTGTTCCCAGCAAAGGCCCTCGATATCTGCCTTGTCATAGTAGGCAGCTTCCGAGAAAATGCTACCTTGCTATAAATTCCCTTAATTCTAGTTGATGTGGGAACACCACCACTTAAATTTTAGTTTTTGTAAGGTTGGTGCTGTTTGGCAAGTAGCCATTTATTGTATTAGACGGGAAGTTTCTACGGCTGTGTTAATTAAATAATTTTGATAACTGCTAAGAGCATACTTATTCCCTAAGTGAGGGGAAACTGTGGCTATATTGATGTCTGTACAAGAATCTAAGCTGGTAACAATCAGCTGAATAATTCATTGGAAGACTGTAGTTAGACAATTTAAAAGTCCATATTTAAAATATAAAATTAGGGATTATGGACTATGGATGATTTCCCCCAAAATCTGGCATGTATACAATACCTGGACCTCCTTTTTAATACTTCGGATGCGAACGTCTCTGCCCTCTACAAAGAGGTTAGCAGTCGACATGTTGCCCCCGGCCACCACTGAGTACTGCCCAGCGTCGGACAGCCGGGCGGATGGAATCAGAAGGCGGTGTACATATTTCTCTTGCTGTGTCTTTATTCTACAAATGAAATGGAAACTGAAGTTTACTGTATGATGACTCAAAGGAAACTGGGAATTACTGGAATGTAGCAAGATGGAAAACTGACCTGTCCAAAATCTGCAACTCTTGGCCATCTTTCATCCACTGCACAGTGATGTCAGGTTCCGAAATTTCACACTCAAACATGGCTCGCTTCTTCTCGAGAACCTTAATGTCCTTAATGTGTTTACGAAATTCTATATGACGAGCTGGAAAACAGCATGTAAAAATTAACCTTTGTAATAGGCTTTATTAAGATATAATTCACATACTATAATATTCACCCATTTAAGTATACAATTCAGTGGCTTGTAGTACATTCAGAGTTGTGCAACAATCACCACAATCAATTTCAGGACATTCTCATTACCCGAGAAAGAAACTATGAACACTTTATTCATCACCCCCCCACATGCACATCCTTCTTATTGTATGTCCTCATATTTTGGCCAATTCATGTCTCTATAGACTGTGCATTCTGAACATTCCATATAAATGAATTAAAACAAAAATGTAATCCTTTGTGACTGGCTTTTTCACTCTGCATAAAGTTTTCAGGGTTCATCCATCCTGCAGCATGTATTAGTACTTCCTTTTGATTGCTGAATAATATTCCACAGCATAGATAGACGACATTTTATTTATCTGTTTTATACATTAACATTTTATATAGTTTGCTTGACACAATTTGTGCGGCCAGGACCGTTATGAAGCCGTACCTTCCACATAAAGGGTGGCTGTCGACGTAGCTTTCCCAGCCGCAAAGGTGTAATCTGCAGCATCTCCAAAATGAACATTCCTGATATTCAGTGAGTGTGTGAGCTTTTTGGTCCTCATCTGGCACCTGTCGGTTGATTTGATTTCCACACCATTCTTTAACCATTTGTAAGAGATGCCTTCATAGTTCACTGTTACCTCAAAGGTAATGGTGTCTTTTTCTTCAGCATTGATGTCCTTCAGCATGGATGTAATCATGATTGCTGCAAAAGGGAAAGAAAAGACATCCACGGAGACTTTGTGTTAGTATAACGTGGGTCAGACCAGGTGCAGAAGGAAAACCTGGAATGTATTTAGTATGTCTGTTAAGGTGATTACAGATCAGAGGTAGGAGCTATGATCCCTTCCAGGTACCCCTTTGTCTACAGGACAATGCTAAGGGATAGGTGAACAGGAATCGCAAGTGACAGACACTGGAACATTCTTCTAAGTAGCCTTTCAATGCTACTCTGATTGGAAATGTTTATACAGGTGGCGATGGTCCTAACTCAGTGTGAACTCTCAATAGACCTGTCAATCAAGAATTTTTCAGAGGACTAAATCAAGAAGGAAACATGTAGCATGTGGAATAACAATGAGCCTACTGGATAGTCTATATAATTTTAACTTACGGGTCACTGTCAACGTGGCACTGACTTGGTCATTGCCACAGACGAATGTGTATTCTGCCGAGTCCTCTGTGCTGGTGTTCATGATCAACAGCTGGTGGAGTTTTCCCTGCACGACTATTGTGAACTTTTCACTCATCTCAATCTCCACACCATTCTTCAGCCACATGGAAGGGACATTGAAGTGGGACACCTCACACTCAAAGGAGGCAGTTTTGGTCTCAGGCACCTCGATGCTTTTCATGGTTTTTGTGATATGTAATGCTTAGAAAAATCAGAAAGTACTTCAGTTAACATATTTCATTTTTAAAGTAAAGGAATCAAACAAACAACTGAATACATGGTAATCATCTAGGGAAATGCTGGCGGGGCGGCCCAACACTTACTCTCCACAAAGAGTTTGGCTTTGCATTCCAGCTGCCCCACCACAGCTGTGTATTCCCCAGCATCCGAGGGGGAAATGTGCTGCAGCATGAGCTTGTGCACCTTCCTTTCTGAGACCAGTCTGTGTCTGTCACTTGGCTTAATCTCCACATTCTTGTGGAACCATTTGACTGGAACCGTGTCATGGGAAACACTAACTTCAAAGGCAACGGTAGCATTCTCCAAGGCGGTCACATCCTTTGGCTTTTTAATGATCTTGACAGCTAATAAGGAAAGTTGAAGTGAGTCAGTGAAATGGTCAACTAAATGGTAACCATGAGATGGCAATTTATAAAGTGTTGCTAAGTCAACTTACTCTCAACATGCAGTCTGGCACTGGCTCCTAGCCTGCCGAGCTTGAAGCCATAAACAGATTCATCCGCAATGGCACAGTTTTTAATTCTCAGAGAGTAAATCGTTCCTTTGACTGAGATATTGTACTTGTCATTGGAGTTCAGCACAACCCCATTTTTGATCCACTGGACACCTTTCACATCAGGGTGTGTTAGCTCAATAGTGAAAACGGCGTCCTGTGTCTCTGTCACTGTGAGATTCTTTAAGGTCTTCTTAATTTTGACAGCTGAAGAGAAATTTATGATTGGTTTAGAAAATAAGAATGAAATGATCAAATAAAAAAAGTCCTAGATAAGATCATTATTCGGTCATCATGCAAATGAATGGTTATAAAACATTCTGCACTTATGTAGCATCTTTGTTTTAAAAGACACCTTGAGATTATTTAGGAAAATCTGGTATACAGTTTGAACTATACATTGTGCAATGATTTTTCTATACTTAATGAGAGGAAATTTGTAGAACCAAATACTAACAGCTTAATAGATTGATTGAAGAAGGGCAAAAGAAGGATGGAGAATGAGAACACTTAATTTAGTTGTTCACAGAGCTGAAACCAAAGAAGCTGATTCTTCACATAAACATCTTAGAAACAATTTGGTGGCCGTGGCCAGTTGACTTAGTAGTGAGCGACAACCCAGCATATAGACAACCTGGGTTTGAATCCCGGTCAAGACACACAGGAGAAGCGACCATCTGCTTCTCCACCCCTCACCCTTTTCCTTCTCTTTATCTCTCTCTTCCTCTCCTGCAGCCATGGCTCAGTTGGAGCAAGTTGGCCCTGGGCACTGAGGATGGCTCCATGGCCTCGCCACAGGTGATAAAAGATAGTTTGGTTGCTGAGCAATAGAGCAGCAGCCACAGATGGCAGAGCATTGCCTGGTAGGGGGCTTGCCAGGTGGCTTCTGGTTGGGGTGCATGCAGGGTTCTGTCTCTCTGCCTCCCCACTTCCCACTTAAAAAGAAAAAAAAATCAATTTTGTACCATGAAGTACATGGCTCATAAAGTAAACTTAGAGAGTTGATAATGGTTTTATGAAAAGAAGACTTATGGCATTCAAAATAGTTATACCATTTAACTTTTAAAATGGTAACTGTCATGAATGTAATGTGATTTGAAATGGATAATTTTTTTATTATATCACTGACCTTCAACTTTGAGTTTAGCAGATGTTTTAGAGGTAGCCACTTTGTAGGTATATTCTCCAATGTCATCTAATTTGGTGATAGCAATGATAAGTCTCCTTTTCTGGCCATCAGATTCACTTTTGATGTTATTAGTTAGTGGTAGGTGTTTGCCATCCTTCAACCATTCGCCTTCGGAATCAGGGTTGGCGACTTCACATTCAAACACGGCTTCCTGAGACTCAGCTACCGTCTGGTCTGTGAGTGGCTTGGAGATGGCCCCTCCTATGGAACAGGAGAAGTACAAGTGTGAGTTCTTTAAAATATTTATACAATAAAGAAATACTTGGATTTATCACATTTAAACTATCAAATTTTAAAGCATAAATTTGATCACCATGAAATGTCTAATAAAATTATTTTAACCCATATTTAAAAGGTATCAGAAACTCTTTCTAAGGATGATGACTGATAACCAGCGAAAAATCCTGGAATTAGGAAGGTTTTGTAAAGGAAGAGCAACTTTCAACTGAATATGGAATCTGAGAACCATAGTGTGCAGCATACTACATGGATAGCCTCTAATACAGTTCCTTCTTCCCCAAAAGCATTGTACTTAGTCTTCTTCCGGATTATTTCCTGGGTATATATCTGATATTTGACTATAAAACAATTTGCTAAACAAAATGTCCAAGTCATCATACTAAAAATCACTGTTTTGACAAATGTCATCTCTCCTGTGAAGTTTTTCCCCCCAGTGCTTCCAGTGTCGTATTCCACCGACAAATATTTACTCCTTCAGCAGTCTGGTTGCTGATGTCCCTCTCTAAATTGTGAATTCCTCAAAAAAAATATCATGTCTTATTCATTTTTGTGTCCCAAGTTCCTAGCAAGGTCTGGCTATGGTAGACAGTTTAAAAATATTGGGTGAAATCACAGAAGAGCTCATAGTTTTTTCTTGTTTTCAGACATTTATTTATTTATAAATATTAATAATTTGTTATAACTAAGCAAATTACATTAACATTGTACTAAAAACTCAATACTCAAAATTGTTTTTTCTTATTCTCGTTTTAAGCTTTACTGAGGCATAACTGACAAAATTATAACATATTTAAAGTGTGTAGCATGATGATTTAATATATATATACTCTGTGAAAGGATTCCCACAATTAAGTTAATTAATACATCTAACACCTCACATGATTTTTTATTTTTGGTGAAAACACTTAAGTTTTACTCTCTTAATAAATTTTAATTATACAACACACAATCATGCATCATTTAATAATGGGGATACAGTCTGAGACATTAGGTGATTTTATTGTGTGAACATCACAGAGTGCACTTACACAAACCTAGATGGTACAGCCTCCTACATACCTAGGCTATGCAGTGTGTAGTCTATTGTTCCTAGGCTACACACCTGTACTATAATTGCATTGAATACTATAGGCAGTTGTAACATATTTAAAAACATGTAGTTTATATTAATTATATTAAAGTTCAGAACCTGAAATTTTGTTTCAGTTTTTTTGTAATCAAATCTCTGGATAAAATCTTATAATGTAATAAACCATGAAACTTTCATATCAAAAAAGAAGACAGTACAATTTAATCACAATGTAATATCCCAGCTCCTCGGTATTTAAATTTTAATGAACCAAACAAATTAATGATGACTTCTAGTTCTTTCCTGACAACTAGTTTATACTTTTTTTTGATTGATTCTTTACTTTAAAGCTAAGAATTTTCACTGAATGAAAGTAGTCTATTTCATGTCATCTGAAAGACAGACACAGATATACTGAGTTATATTTTAAAAATATTCACTGGGTTTATAAACAGTATGAAGGGAGCAAAGCTTAAAGAAGCAAAGTGATTAAAAAAGCAATATATCTTTTGAGTAGGAAAGTTTAAATAAAGCTCAATTCAACAAACATTTATTGACCATCTCTCATGTGCAATATATCAGAGTACCCAAAGGAGGGAAAGAAGCAATTCCAGATTTAGGGAGCTTATATGGGGAAAGAGACAAGTATATGGTAAGGACCATGAAAGTGGCCGCATACAATGATCCTGAGGTGGTGGAGTAAGATCTCATACAAATGAGGAGCTTAAGGAAGGTTTCACAGAAGAGAAAGTATTTGAGTTAGGTCTGCCTGGAAGAACATTTGGAAATCAGGATGGTTGTGACAGTCTTGAGCACATTATTGGCTGTGACAACACCATGGAAGTGAGAAACTGATGGGAATTTGGCAGGGTATGTGAAGCAACTTCTTATGATAAAACCAACTGTCCCACAAAAGAGCTTAGGTTACACGATAAATGTACCAACCTGCCACAGTAAGTTTTCCAGATGTCCGGTTTTCTCCAGCGTAAAATGTATATTCTCCTTCATCATCTTTCATCATATTTAGAAGTGTCAACTTATATATCTTTCCATGAGCTTCAATTTTATATTTAGAACTGGGAGTAATTTCCTTGTCCTTAAAATTCCACAAGACATCAATTCCTGAGTGGGACAGCTCTACCTCAAGGACCACATTTTGGGTTTCCATACAGGTAAGGTCCTGAAGACCTCTTATAATTTTAATTTCTGGGGGAAAGATAAAACAATCACTTGGTTATTATGATATTACTGGGGACATAGAACACTTAAAATAATGATAACTTAAATGGAAGAATCTTTACTTTCTACAGAGAGGTTACAGCTGGTTTCAACTCTGCCAACCATAAACTTGTAAGGTCCTTCATCTGAAGCATGGGTCCGGTTAATCACTAGTCGCTGCTTAGTGCCTTTGACAATAGCATGTACGCGATCATCGGGCTTGATTTGTTCATCATTTAAAAACCACTTAACAGAAGTCACATCAGGAACGGAGACCTTACATTCGAGGATGGCCTTGGTGCCCTCGAGGACGTTAACATCCTTTAGAGGAGTCATGACTTCAACACCTGCAAAATCACATGCACACACACACAAATAAAATATTTATGAATGTAAATTTTGTTTTAAATGCCTGTTCATTAAAGTTCTCTACCTCACTGGACCATGTACACATACACCTATGCAAGTTGCACTCACTATAGACAGAGACGTGCCCACTGGTTGACAGTCCAAGGGATGGAAGGGTGAAGGAGTAATTCCCAGCATCCTCTTTAGTCATGTCTTCAATGAGCAGCATGTGTGACTGTTTATCTATCACAATGTGAACCCGGTCACTGGGCTGCACTTCTTGGCCATCTTTCATCCAGACTCCTTCTACATTTTCTAAGGAAAGTTTAACTTCAAGCTGAACAATGTCACCTTCACAGACTTTTTGATCACTAAGTCCTTGTAGGATGGCAATGGGACGGGCTATGAAATATGGGGAGAAAAAAAATAATTTTATAATCATTGCTTATCAATAAACTATAATGTGCTCACTGCAGGCCAACAGGAATAGGAAAACTCACGCTTCATCTTCAGTTTACAGGTAGTCTTTTTCCCATCAACAACAAAGCTATATTCTCCCTGGTCCTCTTTGGTCACATCCTTGACTGTGAGGTTCTGACGTCCACGGCGAGAAGTAATTGAGTATTTGCCATTGGATTTAAGCTCCACATCATTGTGATACCATTTGCCTTCTATATTTTCTGGGGATATAATGCACTCTAACTCTCCTGAAAATGATTCTGGAACTTCTATGTCCTCAAGTTCTTTTATAAATTCAATAACTGCACCTAAAACATGAGATAAAAAGAAGCTAATTTCTCTGGACAGTTATGCATCTGAACTTAGAATAGAGACAATGCCTTGTATATCTCTATCTCTTCCATACTATTAGAAATATTCTTAATCTCTACCTGCTGATGGACTCAAAAAATAAACATTCACTAAAAAGGAGATAACTTTAATTTTTAAATTATTTTTTAAACCACACACTTATATTTCAGTGAAAAAAAATTAAAAGCAAAACATAAAACCTTGCTATTTAAAAATCTAAATTGTTAATATTCTTAATCAGTAGTATAAATTTATGATTCTTTTTATAGAGCTTATGTCCAATTCCTAACTAATTCATTTTAGGAAGGGAATATTGTATAGCTCATTTTATCAGATATTAAGGGTGACGTTATAACCTAAGTCAACACTGAAAGAATTATTTCCTACCTTCAACAATAAGCTTAGCCGTTGTTTTCACATTTTCATCTTCCACAAGTACACAGCTGTAGTCTCCGGCATCAGTTGGGTCAATCGTCAGGATGGAGAGGAAGTGCACCTTCCTGTCCGAGTGCATCCTGTATTTATCTCTCGAATGAACCCCCACACCATTTTTATACCATTTCACTTTGATAAATGGCTCTGAAGTTTCACATTCAAAGGTTGCCATGGTATCTTTTTCCTTAGCAGTAACATCCTGTAATTCCTGTGTGAAAGTGATCAATTGCTTGGCTACGAGAAAAAAGAAAAAAACAACACATAATATTAAATTAATTTACAGTTTGCATAGTGGGAAGGGAAAATAAAAAGAAATACACTACTGGATATTCATGGATAAAGAGAGACACATCCATCAAATGAAAGAAATTCAGTTTATTCACATTACCTTGGACGAGTAAGAATGCGTGGCTTGAGGTTTCCCCAGCTATATTGATGGCTTTTACCATGATGCTGGCAGAGTCCTCAGCGGTCACATCCCTAATGACCAGTTCACAGACGTTGTCTTCGGGCCAGTACCAGTAGATTCGGTCAGAGCGTTCTATCTTGACACCGTTTTTGTACCATTCACATTCAGGATCTGGCTTTCCCACAACTCTGACTCGGAAGTGTGCATCAGATCCTTGGCCCACGGTTTGGCTTTGGATTCTTTCAAAGATTTTGGGGGCCTCCATACTAGGACTTAGTTCGATTTTATCAGGTTTAAATGTTGGAATAGTGATTTTGCCTTGTTCAGCAAGGGCTTTCTTCTCCTCTTCAGTCAGCTCTTTGGTCCAATGGAGAAGTTCGTCCTTTGTCTTCTTGAGGAGCTCCTCATAGGATTCATCCTTCTTACGAGACTTGAGCTCCACAGCAGTAATGGCTTCGTAATACCCTTCCTCTGTTCTGCGCTTGAACTTACTGCGCAGCTCTTCGGATTCCTCTGACACTTTTTCATGGGTAATTCTCTCAGCCCTTTTCAACTTCACAATTTCCTTGGTTTCAGTGGTGTCAACAGGTCTATCTACTTTTTGTACCTCAAACTGAAGTTTTCCAGGTTCATGTATGTGATAGTCGGGCTTTGGTTCAGGGGCTCGCCTGAGGACAGACCTAAAATCTTCCCTCTGTTGGATCTCTAGTTTCACTTTATGCTCTGTCACACCTTCAGGATTCTCGGCGGTGACTTTGACTTCACCTGTATCGTATGACTTGCAGTCCACAATTTCCAGGTAGTGAATGCCGTCATAGCGAACTCTGAACCTTTTGCTTTTGCGGATGAGCTGTCCATTGAGGTACCAGTTGACTTTGGGCTGAGGGTAACCGGTCACTCGGCAACGGAATCTAGCAGTCTCCCCTTCAAGTACTCTTACCGGCTCTGGGAACAAGACGATGTCTGGTTTTTGCTTTTCTTTTTGATCTGTTGTCACACCTGTGAGTGCCCCTTCATGGGCCATCCTCTCTAATTCTTCAATTCTCTGTAAGCCCTTCCTGCCCTCAGGCAGTTGAGATTCTTCCACCAGACTTTTCTCATCTTTCACAATAAGGGTAGCAGATGTGTGATCTGTTCCGTATTTGTTGGTGGCTCTGCAAGTAATGATGCCACTGTCTCTAGAATAGGCTACTCCGTAATCAAGGCTGCAATACCCAAATTCATTGATCATGCGAAGCCTGTTTGCGGCTTCAAGTGGCTTTCCATCATGGAGCCATTCCACCACCATTGTTGGGTCACCAATTGGTGTTAGCCGGCATTCAAAGTGGGCAGGCCCAAAGCGTTTGAGTCTTAAGGAAGTGAGTTTTTTCTTAAAAAATGGTTTCTGTTGTTTCTCTTTGTCATAGAGGTCCCCCTCCTCCCATTGCTCTTGACCATATCGCAAGTGGAGGGGCTCCAGTTCTGGGGCTGCAATTTCCTTGGCTTTGTATGTCCCTCGTGGGATAATTAATCTTCTCTCTGGTTCAGGTTCTGGAAAGTCAACTTCAACATTCACTTTGCATCTTGTCGTGTCTCGGCCAGCCTTATTAATAGCAGTTGCCGTGTACCAGGCGGAATCTTGGCTGACAGTAGAATCGATTTTAAGGGCAGCTTCTCCCTTGGTTCCTTCGATTCTAGAAAAAAAAAATAAAGGGTGAAAAATAAACATCAATACAGAAGTAGTTGCTGCTTTCTTGCTTATTGGATTTGTAGAATGAGCTTAGTTATATTATTGCCATGCAAATGTACCTGATTTTTGGATATTTATGAGGTAAAATGATTTCACTGTTTTTCAACCATACAATGTCAGGGTTAGGGTTACCCGTAGCTCTGACTTTCATTTCAAGTCGGGAACCCTCCTTCACATTGACATTTCTTAGTTTTTCCACAAACACCGGCTTAACCTGGTGTTCCACAGCTGAAAGAGAGAGGTCAAGATTTAGTGTGGGCAAGGCTGAAATACCTGTTTACAACCTAAGGGATCAGGTAATTAATTTTATTATTATTTTAAAAGCATATACCTTCCACAGTTAAAATCACTGAAATGGAAGATTTGCCTGCCCTGTTTTGGGCAACCACGGTCCATTCCCCAGAATCACTGGGTGATGCAGGGACAATGATCAGTGATTGGGTTCCATCTTCTTTAATAACTACTTTATGGGTATAGTCATTGAGGACTTGCTGGCCTGTCAAAAAATAAGCAAAAAAGAAAACAGATGGTTAAAATAGTTTTTTTTTTAATTGTTCGGCATACATATAAGTTTATTTTGGGGTTTAATAATTTGTGAGCAAAAACTTATCATACTTACCATTATGAAACCAGAAGGTCTCTGGCATAGGCCTACCTACAACCTTTAAGTCAAATCTGGCAGTTTGTCCTTCTAAACATTTGAAAGAAGCAGGTTTTAACACAAAGACTGGCTTATACAGTCTCTCAAGTTGTGACTCATCTGTATCCTCAAGCCTACGTCCAGGGGACATTCTGGCTGGGGACATTCGTGCAGGTGACATCCTTGCAGGAGACATCCGTGCAGGAGACATGCGTATAGGAGATCTGCTCACTGAACGTGGAGAGACAGATCTGAAAAACCAAGGAAAACAACATTTTCATGAGTCATACTGAAAACTCAGCAAAATGAACAAACCTCTTTATTTCTTGTTCAATGTTATTTTATAATTTACTTCTTGTATGTTGCAGAAGGTACCTCAAACTCACTGGGGTCCAAATGGAATATATTAGTATAGCCCCCAAAACTATATTCCTTATGTACCCTCAAACTAGTCAGTAGTCCTTTAACACAGTTAGGTATCCAGGTATTCAGAATCTTGGGGTGATTCTTGATACTGTCTTTCTCTCACCACTTTGATTTAATTAGTCATAAACCTTTTTGATTCCACTACCAAAACATCTCAATACTGGCTGGTTAAATAAAGCAATTCATAAATTTATGAAGAAAGGATAAACATACATTTTTACCCCACAAGAGGGAAAAATGTAGACATTATATTTGAAAGCAAAATCCTATCTATACATTGCAGCCAGACTAGATTGGATTGGACCTCAAGCTCTGGGACCTCCCTTACTGGCTGGGTAAACTAAGGCAGTATTCATAATATGGCAGAGACTCAGTGTTCCTACTTTCAAACTAGAAATAATAATCCCTACACTTCAGTGTTATTGTATAGACTGGGGCCAACATATATAAAATCAGGTGTTAGATAAACCTATAGTCTTCATCATATTAGTTACAACACAGGCAAAATGAGTAGTGTGCTACATTAATGAAATGCTTTGCTCATCTTACAGAGGGGCAAGAAATAAAAACCTTTGGCAATTATTGGCATTGCTAATGACAGGTTTCTGTGCTGTCTTAGCCTTCTCGCCCCTCCTGTCCACCCACCTACCCAAACACACACACACACAACAGCAATTTGCTACTGGGATACGTAGTGTTTTAGATAATTTAACTACTAATCAACCCAAATTATTACGAGTCTTACCTGATTCTGCTCACTGACTCTGGTGTAGGCATGTACATTGGAGCGCTAAATGGGGCAGCAGGCTCCACGTACAATTTCCCAGAGCAAATTGCATTTCCTTTAATATTGCTGGCAAATGCAGTATAGATGCCCTCATCTTCTGGAAGAACAACAGGGATGCGGAGACTAGCCCTGCCATCTGGTAGAAAGTCCATTTGGTATCTTTCTCCATGTTTGATGCGCTTGCCATCTTTGTACCATGCAATCTGCAAATAATATGCGAAGTAAATGTACATAAAAGAGTTACAGTTTAACTTGTCTGTATCTTTATTGTGGCATGGATGTGTGATAAATGCTTATATTTTACCTTGGGTAATGGATATCCAGACATCTTGCAATGAAAAGTAACACTCATCCCTTCAAGAATTCTATAATTCTTGATCCTTAAATCAAATCCTGCTTCAACAGCTTCAGATTCAGAAATGTCAACTGCCATCTTTTCTTCTCCATCTTCTTCAAGAAGTTCTTCTAATGTAGTCTTTATTATTCTGTATTCAATTTCTTTAATGAGCCTCTCTTCGAAGGAAGAAATGTGGAATTCCTATGAAGTAAAAAAGACAGCTTGTTAAAAAAGATATATCCTCTAAGGGCTCATTAAAGTTTTTAACTGGGAGAAAACTTTAGAAAGCTTTTTATTTGTTTTCTTTTTAATCTGCATTACAGTCATCTTTGCCGATTCGTACAGCATCAAGCGGCGTCTTGGAGAAATCTTATTCTGGAAGTATGGGTTACAGTTGGGATGTTCATCACACAGCTAAAAGGATCTTGGCAGTAATAAACATGGTCATGTTAAAAAAATTTTTTTCTGGGCCCTGGCCAGTTGGCTCAGCGGTAGAGCGTCAGCCTGGCGTGCGGGGGACCCGGGTTCGATTCCCGGCCAGGGCACACAGGAGAAGCGCCCATTTGCTTCTCCATCCCTCCCCCTCTCCTTCCTCTCTGTCTCTCTCTTCCCCTCCCGCAGCCGAGGCTCCATTGGAGCAAAGATGGCCCGGGCCCTGGGGATGGCTCCTTGGCCTCTGCCCCAGGCGCTAGAGTGGCTCTGGTCACGGCAGAGCGACGCCCCGGAGGGGCAGAGGATCGCCCCCTGGTGGGCAGAGCATCGCCCCTGGTGGGCGTGCCGGGTGGATCCCGGTTGGGCGCATGCGGGAGTCTGTCTATCCCAGTTTCCAGCTTCAGAAAAATCCAAAAAAAAAAAAATTTTTTTTCTGCATGTATGTAATCTCTATATCGAAAGTTGTAGTTTGTTATATATACATGTAATGTTTCCAAAATCATTATGTGTAACATATGAAGGTGAAGAAAAGTTGTCAGCTGTGAACCTGAACCTATTAATAGTAGTCTAACATGACCCCATTACTTAAAAATGAAAATATCAGATAAAAAGGAGAGTAAGGATGGAAAGTCTAATTGATAAAATGGTTCACATGGTCATTATTGTTATACTCACTTGGTCTTCTATAAAAGTTCTGACCATTACAGTGTCTTTGGCCATTTTCTTCCTAATTAAAGCTTGCTCTTTTTCATACTCTTTTTCATAATCAGAGTATAAAAATCCAGGTGCCATTTCTCCAACTTTAGGTTCTTGCATGAAGGCAGTCATTTGTGTCTGATAAAGCATTTCTTGCTGGGATTTCATCAGTGACTCATAATCAGCTAGGAGTTAAGCACATAAGTTAATTTTTCATGTTCTTATGTAAAAGCCTTTCTCTATCCCATTGCTCATTCAGGCAAGCCCCACATTAGGGAAAGTTGATGACCAAAAGACTGATTTTCCAAATTTTACTATTAAAGTGCTCAATAAAGATTAATTAGATTTGAAATATTAATTTCAAAACCAAACTTATACTAACAAGTCAAATCAGTCACTGCTATCGTAAAAAGAATTTTATATTAACAGTTAATCCTTTGTGACGTATCTTAGAGGTTTTTCTAATTTCTTGTGTGGTTTTGGCAATTCATTTACCTTCCTGGGTCTTGAATGCTTTATCTGCTAAAAAGGGGATAATAACCTAACTTTCTCTAAGAAGAGTTGTGCAGATCAAACAAGAAAGAACCTGGGATGGTCCACTGTAAATGTGAACAGCCAAGCAAAGATAATGGCAACTCACAGATATATTTTGTTTGGCCTGAAGGCTATTTTTTTTTTTTTTCAAATTACTGAAAATCGGGACTTCCTGATTTTCTATAAAATATCAAAAACTCTAACAACATGGAGCCTGGTTCAAGTGTGCCTGGCAACAACACACTAGAGACAGAACACGACTGCCCCCTGAGGCAGGGCATACACTCTCCAGTTTGCCATTGTCTTCCTTGCACCCACTGACATTATCAGCCTGGATCCGGAAGGCAACCGGAATTAGAATCCTTGCACATTCAAAGGTGTGAGATGCACCAAATGAATGCCACCAAATAGAAACTATTACTAGAAACTTAGAAATTTTGCACCACTTTTGAGCCATGTAGTCTAAAACATTTCCTATTGTGATTGAGGCCAACAAAGGGAGGGAGCCTGTGTCAGAACCCGGGTACTGCAGGAAGCCTCTAGACAAACACACGGACTCCATGCATCTGTGTTCTCACCATGCACTTAGGTACTAGTTAGAGCTGCACTTACCTTCTCCAAGCAAGGAGGCAGAGGCAGAAGTTTCTCCATGCTTATTACGAATAACAATAGTGTATTCTCCAGCATCATCCGCAAAAGTCATTGAAATCACCAGTTTGCATTCACCGGTTTGTTTGTTGTAAATCACTTTGTATCTTTATAGAAATAAACAAAAAATTCAGTCACATAATAACCCTTATGTGACTAAAATAACCTTTATGTGGATCTGTAGTATACAATTCAATGATCCTATGCATGTGACTAAACTCTACCATAGAACTATAAGATTGCTAGAAATTGAGAAAAATACATGAATATGAGTAATGAGGAACAAACAAGTTAAAAGTTTCAAATATTCTTTAAAATAAATAATAGAATCTAATAGTGCTAGAATCAGATATGTAAGAAATAAGTGTCTGTGAAGATATTTAATTGCAGCAAATTTATTATCATTAATTTTAATGTATAACTAACTCCATCTTCACTATATGACCCTTATTCTATCTTTTAGAGACTTATGTGTTTTTGTAAAAAGTCTCAGATTCTTTCTGGAAAAATGTGTATGTGTATAAAAATACCTGTAAAAATATACATTACTAGCACTATAATTGAATCAAACTAGAATAGATATTATCTTCTGGATATATTTTTTCTCATGGCCTTATATCACAATAAGACTTTGTACAAACGTGTGAAAATACACTATGAAGGCTCCATAGTAAAAGAGCATCCCTTTAGGGAATGGTGTTGTAAGTATATTCTACTTCTCTCTAGGCTTCATATACATGTCATGCAAATCACAGAAACCTCTATCCTTCAGCCATCAAAATACCTGTATCCACTGGTTAGAGGAACACCGGATTTTTTCCAGTAGACATGGGGCTTTGGGTTGCCACCAATCTGGCATTCAAACACAACACTCCCACCTTCCACCAGTTTCTGGACCGCTGGCTTTGAAAGGAAGAAAGGAGCAGCAGGTTCTCCGGGCTCTGCTCGCTCCTCCATGATGCTAGCATCAGTCATTACCACATCTCTTGGCTCCACAAAGCTGGAAAGAAAATTTCCGTCACATTAACTTCTGAATTACAACTTTCCAATATTAAAGGGACTGAAGAAATCAAAACAGTGTGGTAGACTCTTGAACAAAGTTGGGGGCCAGGGGTGCCAACACCACACAGTCAAAAATCTCTATATAGGTTTTGACTCTAAAGTCAGCCTTTTCCATCCACAGGTTTCTAGCTCACAGATAAAACCAAACACAGATTGAAAACAGTATTTTAATTTATTCTGCCATTAGGAATCTATGACTGGGAATATGAAAATACTATTTTTCATCTTTGGTTGGTTAAATATGCAGATGTGAAACCTAACAGACACGAGGACTGACTCTATTTATCGGGAGGGGATGTGTGTAAACAAACCCACTAAGCTCAAATCCATGCTGTTCAAAGGTCAACTAAAACAAAAGTGCATTAGCAAAAAAAAAAAAAAAGTTTTACCGTTTCTCTTCTGTGGTAATTTTCTCAGTCACTGCTGTGGTATCTTTTTCAAACTCTTCCGACACTGGGAAAAAAAACACAGAGGTATCTCACTTAAGTCAGGCATTGAGTCCATTTTGTTAGTGACCCCTGACAATTAAGTTGACTCCGTTATCTAACCCTCAATTCCAAAAGGGGACACCATTACAGGGTTGCAGGAACCCGATGGTGGAAAGAAGTGCCAGCTGCCAGGGATGCGGGAGAGGGATGGTGTGTGCGGGAGGACTGCAGGAGAGTGGCCACTGACCCTGCACTGCCAGATAGCAGGACGTGCTGACGGTCCCAGCCTCGTTAACCGCACTGCAGGTAAAGCGCCCACTGTCTTCTGCAAAGGCTTCCCGAATCATGAGACGAGCAATTCCACTCTGGAAGGTTGTCTGGAAATCGATGGAACTTTCTATTTGGTAGTCTTCCCTGTACCATGTCACTTTGGGGGATGGGTATCCAGAGATGTGGCACTCTAAGGTGACGGATTCACCTTCTATGACAGTCACATTTTTTAATCCCTGAAGAGAGAAGAAAAAGGATATAGTATTGGTACCTGAGCATTTTCATTAATTATCTCTAATGTTATGGCAGATGTGGGGGTTTGAATTTGTACGTTCTGATCATCACAAAATGTTTCTTTTTTAAGATCAGGACTCTAGACATATTATAAAAAAACTCTTTTGGAAACTGGAATATCCTCAACTTAGAATAAATGCAAGGTGTTAGTTACCAAATTGGTACGGTGGAACTATATTAATGCCATATAATGGGGCAACTCTGTACCCTCTGTGATTACCACAAGTCGATCTTAACAAAGCCTGAGGGCTTACCAGCCAATGCTGCCTCTTCAACAAAGCTTCCCACGTTATCCTCAATTTGAAGTAATCTATTCTTCATCTTTATTCTCTCCTCTATTGAGGTGCTTATCACCTCCTGTATTTTATCTTTGCTTGCTAATACACATTTTTTTTTTCTGATAGTAAGGCTATCCTTACTATTCCTGAAGGCTGCATCTGGAGAAATATTTCTCCATATTTTTTAAAGAATGCTGTACATATAATAGAAATTCACTAAATCTGGTCTACATGACTGATGGTTGACACACAGAATCTCCCCTTTTTCTTGTCAATTAATGTGTGGTTTTAAAATGAGCATTTGTAAACTCACTGATGCTATTTTCCAGTTTGAGAAACTGATCTTTGCACATGTTAAAAACATGTTAAAATTATTTGCCCAGGTATGCCTATGGTCACCACAATCACTCACCGAGACCAAAGTTGGTGGAGTAACAGGAATTTCAACAGGTGCAGGTACTCTTGCCGTTTCCGTTACCTAGGGATTTTTAACAAAGGATGTTGACACAATGCCCATCCGATTAGGGAACATCACATAAATGCTTAGCTCATGCTAAATTATAAAAATCAATTGAGAAAAAGAGCTCCGACCCACTCAAATTAAGTTTGAACATAGGAAAGGAGAAAGGCCAGACGTCTGGCTGACTACTTCTGTAGAACAATCTATCAAATGTCCGGCCCTAATTCATAGGAATGAATCAAGAAGGAGCATGCACTCCGGGGACCAACCTTGGCTTCACGCTGGTGCAGAGCTTCCAGGCGCTCTTCCCGGACTGTGCTACCAGCGATGCTCAGCCCCACTTCCTTTTTCACTTCAATGCCAGCTTGACTCTTGTAAGTCTCTGGTGTGTCAGCGAAGGGGAACTGCGGGGAGGGGGTGGGCTCTGCTCTTGCCCTAGTCTCAGCAGGCTTCACAGTGGGTGCCTTCACTGATTTGGTAATCTTCTGAGTGGAAGAGGTAGTTGACAATTCTTTTTGCAAAGTGGCAATAGCACTACCGGCTATTGATGCCTTCAACAGAGAGGGAGTCAGAAAATAAAGTCACTTAATTGTCATCTGAGCTGTCATTGAGAAGTGTTTCACCACTAAGATTCCTGTTGTGAGTCGGAGTCCATTTTCTAGATGGCCCATTTTTTTTAAATGTTCTCAGTGTTATTGAAAAGTCAGAGATAAGCCAGTTATAAACTCATTGTCATTCCTGCCCCTTTGAAAAATATATTTAAAATACATTTTTTAAGAGTTGTATTAACAGCTACTTATCTGACACTCTCATCATAACGGGACTGAGGGTCTTCTAAAGCTCAGTCATAAATTTTCACTTCATTATCCCAATGCTTCCTTTGAAAATACTACATACAGTGAGATGGTCAATATTGAGAAATTAGAATACTTGATAAATTATTAAGAACTATTTTAAAATAGTACATTTAGGTTTCAGTCACAAATCTGTTTGAAAAGTGAAAATGGAGACATTCAGAAAAAAATGACTTATAGGCTTCCTGTTTTTATGTTGCTGTTTATGATGATTTGCTTTCAACAGTAATTTGGGACTCTCTTAAATATAGGTAGCAAATGTAACTTATAAGTCTCTGAAAGCATACAAGACTTGAATTCTATGTCCTGGATGTGTCTAATAAGAACAAGAGTGGCAAATATTGAGGGTTATTACGGGCTGTCAACTTACTAAGGTTTTTTTGGGTTTTTTTTTTAGATTTTATTTATTCATTTTTATAGAGAGAGAAGAGAGAGAGAGAAAGAAAGAGAGAGAGTGGGGGGGGGGTAGGAGCAGGAAGCATCAACTCCCATATGTGCCTTGACCAGGCAAACCCAGGGTTTTGAACCGGTGACTTCAGTGTTCCAGGTCAACGCTTTATCTACTGTGCCACCAAGGTCAGGCTGCTAAGGTTTTTATATGCACTAACTTGCCCTGATGACAGAGCTAATAAGGGCAGAGCCAAGACATTAATTCAGGGCTGTTTTAGTCCACAATCCAATCCTGCCATCACACAATATCACCTCTCTATCTTGCTACACTGAGCATATATGATTTCTTTTTTTTTTTTTTTTTTGCGTTTTTCTGAAGCTGGAAACAGGGAGAGACAGTCAGACAGACTCCCGCATGCGCCCGACCGGGATCCACCCGGCACGCCCACCATGGGGCGATGCTCTGCCCCCTAGGGGGCGATGCTCTGCCCATCCTGGGTGTCGCCATGTTGCGACCAGAGCCACTCTAGCACCTGGGGCAGAGGCCACAGAGCCATCCCCAGCGCCCGGGCCATCTTTGCTCCAATGGAGCCTTGGCTGCGGGAGGGGAAGAGAGAGACAGAGAGGAAAGCGCGGCGGAGGGGTGGAGAAGCAAATGGGCGCTTCTCCTATGTGCCCTGGCCGGGAATCGAACCCGGGTCCTCCGCACGCTAGGCTGACGCTCTACCGCTGAGCCAACTGGCCAGGGCCTATGATTTCTTAATATCTGTCTTTAGTATTAATATCCATTCTCAGTTAAGCTACTCTGAAGTGTCTCCTAGCATAAGGAAAAGGAAATAGTATAATTGCAAAATATGAAACAGAGAAAAGCCTGCACACATTGTGTCCTGTTAGAGCTGTCAGATAACCACCTGCTACTCCTGGCTCACCCTGCAGGGCAAGTGTCAGAAGCCGAACTTTAGGGGCTGAGTCCACTCTGAATGCAAACAGACAGTCCCCCAAAGAGACCACACAGGCCTATATCAAAGATAACTACATCACACATCAGAGACTTAGTTTTTTGAGCTAAACATTTCTTCATCATGCTCTTTAATTTCTTACCTCATATCCCTGTTCTGTCCTAGGAACAGAAATTTTTGAAACGGTAAAATGAGGGCTTGTTGTGCGGGGACGTTTATCCACATGGACTAATCTTTCAGTTGTTACATCTGTAGTTTTCTTGATCTGCATTAAAATGAAACTTGGTGATATTGCTGTCCACCAGACGACCACAACAGTTAAGCTTGCTTTCCCATGGTATTAATAAGAGCAGCAAGTACAAACTCACCTGTGATGATACATGCAGTCCCATTTGATCAGTAGTTGTAATATGAGTCTCAGAAGGAGCTTGGATTACTCTAGGTTTGACTGCTTTAGAAACCACGTGGGGTTCTGAGGCCGGACGCTGGGGGTGCTCAGCTACTTTTGTGGCAGAAACATGTTCTTTGTAGCCATACTCTAAAGTCGTCTGCTGAGCATAAGATTCTTCAGGAAGCCCGGGCTCTCTGACACGGGCCTGGTCCACTGCAGCAACAACTGTTGCTACGGCTTCTGCCTTTTTCCCAGCACCCACCTGGAAATAAGGATTCTAGCATTAATACATAGTAATGTCACAGTCAGGCTGGGTTATCTCCTCCAGGATAGTCATCAAGAACAGACAAATGCCTACAGGCACGGTAGTGAGATGGCACCCATGTTATATAGCGGTTAATATCTCCAGATATATAACTCATAAATGTATTTACAAACATCTCACTGATATTATACTATGTGGACATGAGTTAGATACACCCTGTATACACCTGATTATTTAGGATAGACGTTAAATCACACACAACACAGGACAACACAATATGTACATGAAATGGTAAGAAGATTTTGAGTTGTTCAAGCATTATGTCTGAGGCCGTCAATTAGCACTTGAGAAATCAGAACTTTAGGGCTGGTTATCTTCTTTGATTCTTTTTATTATCTTCTCAATCATTTTGTCTCATGTTGACACAATGACAGCATGATAAAAAAATGTTCTCAAATATCATCATAGACCCATCCAGAAAAATCAGTTGCTACAAAGTTATATAGTTGCATGCAAATCTGAGATAATATGAAAGCTCATGAACACACAGTGAAGCATACTGATTACTTATGAGTCTCAAGGGAGAAGAAAATTTTAATCTATAAGAAGATATCTCTCTTAAAACACATGAATGAAGATATAGTGATTAACATTTAAAAGTGCTATTCTACAGTATTTGTATTCAAGAGAACAAACTTTCTCAGGGAAGTTCAATTCAATTTACTCTCATTATTACTGGGAATTAAAGAGAAGAAAGAAACAGAAATGATGCTTTCTCATTTCCATGAATTTTGTTAAAATAAATGGGGACACAGTTTCCAAAGGAGCTTCTCTTTTTAAAACTGATTTTATGCAATACTTGAAAAGAACATATAAAAATCACATGGCCATGTCCATCAGTGCTCTTTCAAAGTAGTGCTGGAATATTTTATTCATGTCCAGTTTTCTTTTCTACTGCTGTGAATAGACACTTGCTTGCATCTGAATGTTTCCAAGTATATTAAAATTGTTGTCTGAACCATGTAAGATAAAAATGAGGGGTTTTCTGAGATGAAGTTGGGCCTTTACTACCTAATGCTTTACCTAATGCTTCCATCTAAGAAGTCACACTCTCATTAACCTGCCTTGAAGAATTAAAAATGCCATCTTCAGTTTAGATTTGCAATTTAGAAGAAACTATAAAATATATGTGAGGCTTGGGTGAATTAAGTTTGTTCATCTGTTTGGGTTTTTGTTTAAGCCATATAGGCCATTAGTTGACTTTAATTTTATAGATGCTTTAAAATGTTAACATCTTCAACAGATAAGATTGAGTACATAATGTTTATATTATCTTATATAGTATATACTATATTAGACATTACATAATATATATTATCTTATATATGTAACTTTGTTTGTAGAATGATTACATTTACATGATATCTCATTTGAGCCGTTCAACCAATCTATGCGGTAGTCAGGTTGAGTTTTAGTTTTAGTTTAACAACGAGACACTAGGCTCAAAGAAATTGTCTTGCCAACTAAAATATAGAGTTCTAAAACTTGCGCACACATAAAGAAACTTAATTACAGTAGGATATTCTAAATTGGGGAACACATATATTTCTTCTTGAGTTAATAATGTACATCAAATCTGTATATGTCACTTGATATACAACTAAAAATGTGTACTCTGCTGGTAACTGCTTTTATCTCTCAGTGGACTCTAACATCCCTCATTGAACAAAGAGAACCCAAATAATACCAGTTAAATAGTGAGTATTAATTTAGGAGACACAAAGAAAAGTGGTATTTATTCAGGCTTTTCACAAATAAGAACGCTAACTATTCCACTGGAGGAACTGGATTGAATCTAACGCATCTCTAATGTTTGTTGGTCAGTTAAGTGATTAAATGGAACACTAAGAGCACGACGACTCATGACAAATGAAAGGTCATGAGAGATAATGATGAAATGGGATGAATCAACGCTTTTCACCTCCACAGCATCAGTTTTCATCACTTCACAAAGAAGATGTATTTGTTCTTGCTTAATAGCAAATTGTTCCATAGTCCTTGGCAATGTGGCTGGTTCAGTAGATTTTGCAATGGTAACTATTACTTTGGGTATAGACATATTTTCAGCTTCCAATCTTAGCTAATTTTAACAAAAAAAGGTACGACAATCAAATTTGTTTGATTCAGAAATCACAAAAATGCAAATATAGTCACTCATGAAGTATGTTACATATGTGAATTTCTATCCTCAATGAGACATGAAAATTTAATATGGCATTCAATATTAGACTTAGGCAAATGTTTAAAATATTGATCTTAAATCATGTCTTAGAAAACACTTACAAGATGTAGAGACAGGAAACAACACTGACGTAAATATAGACACGACTCAACCATGATGCTAAAGAAATTGAAAAACTTTTGTTGCTAATTTCTGAACACTGTATTAGCAATAAAGAATAAAATTAGGAAAATAGCTCATTTGGGGTAAATGACAGAGTTATGGGAAATAAGTTAAAACATAGAAGTTTGGCCCTGGCCAGTTGGCTCAGTGGTAGAGCATCGGCCTGGCGTGCAGGGGTCCCGGGTTCGATTCCCAGACAGGGCACACAGGAGAAGCGCCCAACTGCTTCTCCACCCCTCCCCCTCTCCTTCCTCTCTGTCTCTCTCTTCCTCTCCCGCAGCCAAAGCTCCATTGCAGCAAAGATGGCCCGGGCACTGGGGATGGCTCCTTGGCCTCTGCCCCAGGCACTAGAGTGGCTCTGGTTGCAACAGAGTAACACCCCGGAGGGGCAGAGCATCGCCCCCTGGTGGGCAGAGCGTCGCCCCCTGGTGGGCGTGCCGGGTGGATCGCGGTTGGGCGCATGCGGGAGTCTGTCTGACTGTCTCTCCCCATTTCTAGCTTCAGAAAAATACAAAACAAACAAACAAAAAACATAGAAGTTTTATGGTAACAAATAATGTTTTCATGGCAATGAGTATTTATTCTGGTTGTATAATTTTTTAGATTTTTTTCTTTTTTTTAAAATTCAGTGAGAAGAGGGGAGGCAGAGACAGACTCCCGCATGCACCCTGACTGGGATCCACCCAGCAAACCCACTAGGGGGCGATGCTATGCCCATCTGGGGCATTGCTCCATTGATCAGCAACTGAGCTCTTCTTAGTGCCTGAGTCAGAGGCCATGGAACCATCCTCAGTGCCCAGGGCCAACTTGCTCCAATTGAGCCATGACTGTAGGAGAGGAAGAAAGTAAGAAAGAGAGAGAGAGAGAGAGAGAGAGAGAGAGAGAAGCAAGAAGAGGAGGGGTGGAGAAGCAGATGGGCCCTTCTCCTGTGTGTCCTGACTGGGAATTGAACCCGGGACATCCACATGCCGAGCCAATGGTCTACCACTGAGCCAATGTGAAGTCCAGGGTCTAATTCTCTAGATTTTAATATTGTATTTTGTTTAGCTTTAGTGGAACAACTCCAGAAGGCCCTCAGTTTCTTTTCTCATCTGATATTTACAGGGGAAAAAGAGATAATGTTTTACATGAAGAAAATTATGGGTAATTTTCTGAAAAAAGTCCATCTTCCACAAAGTAATATGCTGAATTTATGGCCCCCTCAAAACATATATCTTCTTAACAGCCAGTAAGATTCATCATTTACTTATAAATATTTTTTATGTTCATGGAGTATAGTAAAATTAGCCTGCATGCAATTTCACTCATTAACTTCTGGAGAATTTCTAGATGTTAAGAATAAAAAGTGGAAAACAACAGTGAAGAGATCAATGGGGAAAGAATTATGTAGTAATATTAACAATGATAAATAATTTGACTTTTTTAGTTTCCAATTGTTTAATAACCTAAAAAAATAAATCAGGTTAATTGTGTCTCATACATAAAATTCTGAGATTTGGTATTAATGCATTATTACAGGGGACTTCACACTTGGAATAGTCACCTTTCCATGAGTAACTTGGATTTGTTCTTGTCTAGAAGCCATTCCTTCTCTAGTTCTCAGAATTGTTTCTTGTTCTTTGGCTTTAGCAGTAGCAACTGCTATCGTAGACAAGGCAGTTTTCTCAGCTTCCTTTCTCATCTGATTATCACAGTAAAATCAAGGTTTAAATTGTACAGTGCTTCAAATACACACGGTATGACCCATCCCCCCCTCCTAGTTATTCAGGGTTAACAGTAGTTAACTTTCACTTGGCAATGTTTGTACATACTGAGTGGGAATCACAAAACTTAGAAATGTTAACTATAAGAAAAACCTCTGCCAGATGATTTTATATATTGTTTCTTAAAAAATCAGGCTAAAAATGCTAATTTTCATGCAAAAAGTAATGATGAATTACAAATGTTACAGATGGGTGAAAATCAAATGTGCAGGAAAAATGAATGGTAAGCTGTCACATAATACCATTATTAGTTTGGGATTCAAAAGGAAAATAAAGATTAATACTTCATACCACATCATAGTTAATGATTTACTAGAAGTCAGTTTAAAAATAAACTTTTCCCATCTCAAATATCTGTATTCACCTTTTCCTGAGTTATTTGAACTTGATCTCTTTTGATAGTGATGCCTTCTCTACTTCTTGATACTAAATCTTGTTTTTTGACTTTGGGTGTAGCAACTATAACTTTAGGTACCACTGTTTTCCTAGTTTCTTTCATTATCTGATCATATGATAAAAAAAATGAGAAAATGGTCATTAAATTTCATACATTCTCTAATAAAAGAAACTGAAGTCAAAACTGAGGAAGAAAGCAAAGATTCTTCCTTGTCAAGGACATTTTAATCAAACTTGAACACATTATTTGAGTTGCTTTGATCAACCATACTGCTTCACTGGTAAATATATCAAATAAATAAATAAATAAAGTTCAGTCTAATAGAAAATAAAATGTGATTAGCAACAAAGGAATAAAAGATGCATTTTTCTTTCTCACATTATTCTTTTCTTTTTTTTTTTTTTTCAGAGACAGAGAGTCAGAGAGAGGGATAGACAGGGACAGACAGACAGGAACGGAGAGATGAGAAGCATCAATCATTAGTTTTTCGTTGCGCGTTGCAACACCTTAGTTGTTCATTGATTGCTTTCTCATATGTGCCTTGACCGTGGGGCCACAGCAGACTGAGTAACCCCTTGCTTGAGCCAGTGACCTTGGGTTCAAGCTTGTGAGCTTTGCTCAATGAGCCTGTGCTCAAGCTGGCGACCTCAGGGTCTCGAACCTGGGTCCTCTGCATCTCAGTCCGACGCTCTATCCACTGCGCCACCGCCTGGTCAGGCTCTCACATTATTCTTATTGTACTCTATTCTATAGGAAATTCCAGTAAAGCCATAAACAGCACAGACTTTTACATGTTATCACAAACTTGTACATCACATTCTACTTCAATAGGAAGATATTAAAGTGAATTATAATATCAAGTTAGTAACATTCCAAAGAAAGTGTAACGGTTAGGAGTGAAAGGTGGCAGTAAATTCTAGATTGATGGCTAAAGACTCGTGAGAGATTCTGAAGTTCTTCTACTTGAACTATAAGAAGAGGAGAAGGTGAAAAAGTGATGTTAAGACCTGTGATGACAATGTAGGTGGCTTGCAAAAGAACAAAAGAGTGAATTTCACACTGGCAGGAAATCATCACCTTTTCATGTGTTATGTGCATTTGATCTCGCTGTGTTGGAATTTCTTCTTGAGCTCCCAGAATTGTTTCTAGTTTTGTGGGCTGTGCAATGGTAACTACCGCCATGGATGCAGCGGTTGTCTCAGCTTTCTGACTCATCTGATTTCAGAGTGAAATAAAGATTTGAGTTTCCAAAGGCACAGAAGAAATGGCAAGATATCTTGCAACATGCAGGAGAGAAAATATGACATCTCCATTTCAAGGGTCTATACTTGTATTTAAAACGCAGAGTTTTGTTTTTCTGAGGAGTGAGCTTCTTTATTTCCTGCTTGCCCGTAGCACACTGTCCCACAACTGAGAAGGTCTCGTCTTTGAGACAAGTTGACGTGTTATGGAACCCAGTGAGGGGACTGTGGCGAATGGCTGAAAAACTATAGGCAGGCTGAACTGTCAGTCACTGCTGTAATGGCAACAGGAATTTATATGCTCCTGTTATGCACTCAAAGTCTCTTACTCACTATAAGGAAAGGGAAATAAATCCAATGGCCACTGGCCGGCTTTTTAAGTATTAAAGCACAGTGTTCTCAGCCAGACCTTTTAAAAAAAGTAGTTACGGGATCAGCAAAGAGCTTGAGATCAAAAGAGGTGAGCACAGGCAACTCCCAGAACAGAAAGAATTCAAAATAGTTGCCTCTTTTCTGGCACTTCAAGGTTGGATTTCACACATGAAAAGAACTGCATTTTGGTGACGTTAAGTTTGTTGTCACCTGGCAGTATGGCATGAAAGCAGAAAACATTTCTAGGTCACTGCTGACCAACCAATAATTAGGGCCCTTTCTTGAAGAAGTATTGGTCTTGATATCCGGCATTTCCTCACTTTCTTTTGATATTTAGTTGGAGTGCTCATGACTGATGTGTGTGTGCGTGCATGCGTGCGTGTGTGCTTGTGACTTACAACTACGTAGCCCGTGTGTTACAATTGAAATGTCTGCAAGCTCAGGCTATGCATGGAAAAACTGACCATTGGGTAACCGGTCTGGGGTGATAGCTATCTTCTACTCAGGCATGCTCTAGAAATGTCATAGATGTGCTCAAACTGTTGTAATAGACAATCTTCCCTGAAATGATCAGTTGAGTGGGAAATTGTGTAACGAGGACAGAATTTCCATCATGAAAGAGTTCCAATACCAGACATAGAGAAATGACAAAAAGAAAACACACACAAAAGACCCCTTCATTTAAAGGTTATGGTTACAGAGTACAAGCAGCTGACTGTATGTGTCAATGAACTACAAAGTGTTGATAAAATTAAACTTACGGTTTCTTGAGTTATTTGTTTTTGTTCTTGCTTTGTAGTAATTTCTCCAGAAATTTTAGTTTCTTGTTCTTTGGCTTTAGTTGTGGAAATTACTACTTTTGGTACAAATGCTTTTTCAGTTTCTTTTCTTATCTGAAATCAAAGAAAAAAAAAACCTTATTGTCTCCTGATCTATAAAGGAAGTGATATTCTTATTAAATTTAACAAAATAGGAATTTAAAAAAAGATATAAAATCTTTTATCTAGAGATACCACTAAATGAAATAAACGATCTTATTTTCATGAATATGACTATGCTTTTCTTCTGTCTAATTCATAAGTTATATTTCTTAGAGGAAAAAAAGTTGGATTCAACACTGTTTACTTTCTTTGAAAAAAACTTCCAATTTTTATAACTGGATATATGGCACTATTATTCTATGCTACTCTGTCATCTAAAGTGATCTTAGAACATGAATAGAATAGAAGGTCTTAGAAGTAAGTCTGCCTGATTCTTTTATTTTATAAATGAGAAATCAAGTATAAACAATTCACAATCCGCATTTGTACAATTTTTTTGCCTTGAAATTTTTCCTAAATATTATGATAGTTTTAAATATTGAGGTTTATTTTTCTAAAATTGAGACATTACAGGGAGAAAAGATTTATACATATCCCAGGCAAAATGTTTTCCAGATTCTTAACCCCTGAAGGATGCTGTGTTAGATCCAGATGCCGAAAGTGTGTGTACTGGGGTGGGGGCCGGGGGCAGTTTTCCCCATTTGCCCCTCTGCTGTTCTCAGACATCATCACTGAAATTCAGGATCGCAGGGTTGAAAAAGCTTTGAAGTTCATTTTCTCAAACCACCCAACAATTATCTCCATGAGCCAAGAGCCTTACAAGTTGGCTTTATCTAGTCTGTCCCTGAATGCCACCAATAATGGACTACCCTTTAAGCAAAAGGAACTAGTTGGGAAGCTGTTTTCAAAGCAATGTGTGTTCAGTGTTCCTTCCCACTCTTCCCTGTTCCTGTCTACTTCTTCTTCCATGTGTACTCCCTCACAATCACGGATGTGGTTGGTGTGCCCCAGATCAACGTGGAGGAGATGCCTTTCTGCTCCAAGTACATGTTCACAGGGACCCTTCTGTCTACATGAGGGAAGCATTTGGTGACTCTAGGTATTTTGCTATATAGTACCCATGTAAACACAAATGCGAGGGCATTGTATTACTGTGACAGCCACCAGGTTAACCAAGAAACAGCACCCTTCACGGTAAACAATATTAAATGAGTTGACACAGGTAATAACAATAATTTCACATCAAAAAACCATTTTCACCTGTTCATGAGTTACATGCACCTGCTCTTGTTTTGTCATAATTACTTCTCTGGTTCTTGATTTTAATTCTTGTTCCTTGGCTTTATCAGCAGCAACTGCTACCTTAGTTATAGCAGTCTTCTCTGCTTCTTTTCTCATCTGATTTTCATAGGAGAAAAAGAGAGGAAATACTTTAGTACTCCTCGTATAAAAAGTTACAATAATAAATCAGGATAAAGATGTAAATGTCACACAAGAGAGGATAAAGAGGAAAGCTATAGTGATTTTAAACTACAGCAGAAAATCTATTCAAATATGAGATAGGAAATTATCCTGGATTTATAACACATTTCAGCCATGAATCAAGTGTCACATTTACTTTGAGGAAAGTAAAAGCAAAGGTCTTTGGGGGGAGCTTAGAGAAAAGTCTTCCCTGAAATAATGGTTTCCATACTCGGCTCTAGGAGTGCCTGAACTCTTGATTGACTGGTCCGGAATCACAGCACTGAATGCGCAGGTACCTACCTGCCTTGTTTAGCTACCTTTCCAGGCCCCCCTTTGCCTGTCTTGACCCAGGAGCACTTTGATACTTAGAATACCTGTCTGACCTCTTGTATTGATGTTCTGATAGTTAACTCTTGCCTGCCTACCTGCCTGACATAGACCAGGCACTTAGGGTACTTACATCTTGCACACCTTTGGTATCTCAGACTACCTCTTGCTAAGAAAGTCCTAAAAGTCTGGGCCATGTTGGGCTGAATGCTATCCTCAGAAGGACTGGAGCACTGACTGGTCACAGGCTCTCTGTGGGGAGAGCTCAGCCTGGCTGGCCTCATACCTACCTGGTCTTGAGCAGGTAGGATGTGCGTAGCAGTCGTGCTTGTCCTTTGAGTAGTCTGCTCTACAGCACTGATGACTGGTTCTCTCACTCTGGCCATATCAACAGCAGCAACAACAGTCGCAACAGCTGCACTTTTGTCAGTTTCTTGTTTTGCCTGGATTGGAAATGACCAAGTACTTTACTTTTTTTTTTTTTTTTTTAAGTGATCGGAGGGTAGATAGTGAGACAGACTCCCAAACGCCCTCCTACTGAGATCCATCCCTCAACCCCTATCTGGGGCTGATGCTTGAATCAACTAAGCTATCCTCAGCACCCAGGGCTGATGCTGGAATCAATCAAGCCACTGGCTGAAAGAGAGGAAGATGGGAGAAGGTGGAGAGGAAGGGGAAGAGAAGCAGATGGTTGCTTCTTCTTTCTGTGTGCCCTGACGGGAAATCGAACCCAGGATGTCCATATGCCTGGCTGATCCATTGAGCTAACCAGCCAGTGCCATGTTGCTTTTTAAAATGGCATGCTCCACAGAAAATACAAAAGCACCAAAGAAACTGAGCTACCTAGAATAAAATATACATGCGCCTAAGCATTTATCATTGCCAAGAGAAATATGACATAGTTTACTGAAATCTCTATTTTGTCAGCCTCACGGAATAGAGCCTTTGTCCGAATTAAAAATGCTTTCGCAAAGCAAAGCCACATTTGGTCTTTGGTTTCTGTATACCTTCATGCTTAGATGCACCACCTGTACAGACTGAGTTTCAGGACAGTATTCTGGTCGGAGAAGCAAAACACAAGAGGGAGGAAAAGGACAAGACGGGCCACGCAATAAGTACCTCTGTAGCACCAGCCGCGAAGGTCACGCTGGCCGACACACGGGCAGCCGCGTCCGCAGCTCCGCTGATGGTCGTTTGCTCCTGGATCCCATATCTCCCTTCCCATCTCTCTTCTGTCCTGACCTGAGTGGCACTGGTCACCATAGTTTCTCTCATCTCAGACTCAGAGGAGGCCACATAGCCCTCTTGCTTCCAAGGGGGAGGCACTTCGGGGCCTTGGGCCACAGTGGCTGTCTTACGCATGAGCAGTGGAGACTTAACAGATCGGATGGGGGATGTGGATGTGGAGATTCTCCCCGCCGGAGACACAGACCTGAAACCAAATGGCAAAGGTCAAACACCCCAGACAGGAAACTCCTCTCTGGATCACTGTATTTGAATAATGTAAGGAACATCTGGAAGTATTGAATTTAATGCAGTTTTTATAATGTGTGCCTCAATAACCCACTCAGAGGCAAATAATGGACTTGAACATAATTTGTTTTAAATCTCAGTAAGCCTTCCTCTTAACTCATTGTGACTTGGTAATCACTTAATTCTAAGCTAAAGAATTTTGTGCCCTGCTTCACCGTCTCACATTTTAAAAAGTGAGAACAGCAGAAGGTGCTTTCTTAAAATACAATCAAAGAAAGGCTATGGTAAATATAGCAAACATAACTCTTTCTCAGTACTCCCAATTCTGGGGAGTGGGGGCTATAAAATACATGCTGAACAAAGAAAGGTTTCTATAATCAAAATGCATTAATACCCCTCGTATAAAAAGTCACAATAATAAATCAGGATAAAGACATAAATGTCACACCAGAGAGGACAAAGAGGAAAGCTAGAGTGATTTTAAACTATAACAGAAAATCAGTTTAAATACAAGGTAAGAAATTATCCTAGATTTATAACACTTTTCAGTCATGACTCAAATGTCATGTTATACTGAGGAAAGTGAAACCAGAGGTCTTTTGTTTGGCTAGGCTAAACAAGTTAGACCACTTTTATTTTCCTGTGAGACTTCCATAGCCTCCTTCCCCAGGCCCTATGACTTTTGACTCTTCAGGCTAGGAGAAGCTCTATCAGAGCTTTTTAGTGTGTAGGCTGTGCAATGCTTTGGGGAAACTGCTCTTCTAGTCAAAGTGTTGTGGATTGCTCTTTTAAATTGTCTCTGTATTTGTTTACCCTCAGCCTCATTGTACTGTACTCTGGAATTCTTATAAATATCCTTGTAGTTACTGTGGTAACTGGTTAATCTGAAACCTAAGGATTCTATGATTTTTAAAAATTAAATTGATAAAGTGGCTTGTTCCAAAATACATAGTATTTATTACTTTTTATGTGTCCAAAATGCAATACATCAGTTAAAGAATCTGCGTGTTAAATCCTGGCATTTATAGACAAAAAGGCAGTTCCTGCTCTATCACAACAACTCTACGGGTTCGTCGGTCAGCTATTTTAAGACAAAAATTTTCAGAAGTTAATTCTTAATCAATAAGGTGTATGACATTTTCCCCTCTAGGTGGCAGTATTACCTTATCATTGCATTTAACTAATTCATATAAGAAAATGTTTATAAAAATATTCTGGTAATACATAGGATGTTTAACTTAAACTGATTATAAATAAAACAATTATTCTAATTAAAGCTCAAGATACAGTTGATACCCGCTGTAAATTACAGGTAACTTAACATACCATTATTATAATATTAACAGTTTAAAGCAGAAATGTTTAATCATTTTCTTGAAGAAGGGTTTTATTGGTGAAAACAATTTACATTTTATAAACAAAATTGTAATCAAGTGAAGGGAGAACTAGGGGAACGTGTTTCTATTTGAAAAGTGATTGCCCAGAAAAAAACAAGAACTATATGATTCCATACATTGGTGGAACATAAAAAACGAGACTAAGAGACATGGACAAGAGTGTGGTGGTTACCAAGGGTGGGGGGAGGGAGGACATGGGAGGGAGGGAGGGAGAGAGTTAGGGGGAGGGGGAGGGGCACAGAGAACTAGATAGAGGGTGGCGGAGGACAATCTGACTTTGGGTGAGGGGTATGCAACATAATTTAATGACAAAATAACCTAGACATGTTTTCTTTGAATATATGTACCCTGATTTATTAATGCCATCCCATTACCATTAATAAAAATTTATTAAAAAAAAAAAAAAAAAGAAAGTGATTGCCTTAGAAATACAACAAAGACCAGTTTAGAATAATTTGGGTCTACACCAATTGAAGAAAAGCAAAATGACATGTCCTTTCAGAGTTCAACCTGTGCCTTGTTCAAACTGTACCTAGCAAAGTAGGTTTAATTCAAAAAGAGTTAATGACATGATTAGCATGATGTGAATGATTAGCAGCAGGTTGCAGGTAAGCCCATAACTGCGAAAATCAATGTAATGGGAGTCATTATAGGAAAGTGCTTATTTCTGCTCTTACAATAAAAAAGAATCACCTGGTCACAGTTGATTTCAGTGTACCTTATTCAATAAAATATGTTCACCTTACTCTACAAGAAAAATCAAGATTAAATGAAGAGCAATTTAGGAAGTAGTCTATCTTGGATAATTATTTTTTTCATCTACAAACTGATATTTTTACTTCTTAGTTATTTGAAAGCAAATTTGAGGGGGCTAAGTAATTGGGATTGTTATTAATGAACTTTCAGAACTGCAAAGACACTCTAAATGCTCTGTGGAATCAGGGAAGCTCTGTGACTCTAAATGACCCCTAGGCTTAGATTTAAAATACGGTGAGGCTGTTATATTCGCCCCAAATCCTATTTGGCCTGTCTTGTGATTTCATGTTGTGCAAACTTGGAGTTAGCCTGAGACAGAGCACTTTTTATATTTGTTAGCCAGGTATATATTTTAAACTGAGCTTTTTGTCCAAGGCTTCATATTAGTGTTTGTGAATAACTTTAATTTTTAAAATGGCTAATGAAATAAGAATTGGAAACTATCTAGAATTTTTTTCATATATTTATTGGACATTTAAATTGCCTTTTGTGTGAAATGCCTGTCTTCTGGCATTTTTTTTCTCATTTCTGTTGCTTGTTTTATCCTTTAAAATTAATTTGTGCAAGCTTTTTAATACATTTGGTTCATTAGTTCTTTGTTGGTCATAAGTGTTGCAAACATTTCCCCTATGTCTACTGTTTGCACTTTGCTTTTTTATGGGGGCATATACATCATCAGCAGGTACAGTTGTGCAGGTTGTGTAGTTTCTAGGCTTGTACTGTCCACATTATAGCCATTATATATTTGTTATAACACTTTTATGGCAGAGACAATAAAATATCTTGGAGAAGAGGCCCCTTTAAAATGTTTTCATAAATGCCTGTTTGGGTTAACCGTGACCTTGCTTTGCCATACATGAATTTTTATTTTTATTTAGTTGCATCTGTAGATCTATTTTTAAAGGCTCTCCTAATTTTTTTCCAAATTTTCTTCTCATTGTTTTGCTTTTTATTTTTTAATTTAGCTCTCTAGTCAAGCTAAGATTTAGTTTGTAAATGGTGTGAGGTAGGGGTTAATATATGTTTTCTTCCAAATGGATAGCTAATCAGGCCAGCATTCTTTATTGGGTAGTAAAATAGCCTCACCTCACTGAACTGAAAGGTCACTTGGACTAAAAATTAAATTTCTTGAACATTTGTATCTATTTCTGGCCTCTCTATTCTGCTCCCCTGATGTATTTTTTATTCACTTACCAATAGCATACTGCTTTGATTACAGTATCCTCAAAGTAAGTTTGAGTATTTTTTTGCTTGTTATTCTTCTTTTAAAATTTTAATTGGCATGGGTGCTTTCTCTACATTTAAAACATTCATTCTTACTGATCAAGAAATACATTTTTGTTTTCTCCAAACCTTGTACATTTTTTAGTTTATCATATTAAAAGCCTCAGCATGTTAAGCCAAATTCCAAAGTTCCAAATCTGCTATCTATAATTTATACTTGATTATATCAATTCTGAGCCTTGATGATTCATGTTGACATTCTAAAATACCTCCATTTTACTACACATAGAAATCCATTTATTTTTTAGATAAAATAACTTAAGATATGAAAAATATTGAGAAGGTTTTACCTATTCTCAAAGCATACAAAAAATGTATAATTACTTTCTATTTGCAAGGTACCTTCACCTAATTATCTTGAATCCTCACAACATACCTTGAGATTATCCTTATTGTTATTCTTTTTAATTTACAAACTGAAATCTTAAACAAGTTGTTTAACCTCTTTAGCTTCAATTGCCTACCTATAAAATTAGGGATAATAATTCTTTTTTTCCCCTTTTTTCAGTTTTAGAGAGAGAGGAGAAAGAGAGAGAGAGAGAAAGGGAGGGAGGAGCAGGAAGCATCAACTCCCATACGTGCCTTGAAACCTCAGTGTTCCAGGTCTATGCTTTATCCACTGCACCACCACAGGTCAGGCAGGGGTGATAATTCTTAGTGGTTTGCTTTAAATATTTAGTGAGATAATATACATAGAGTCCCAATCAAATGTCTAATATAGTGGTCAACATATAGTAGTGACTATTTAATTATTACAATTATTTTCCTAAATCACATTGGTAGCAACCAGGCTGGCTGAATGTGGAGTGTCCAGCCAATTCCTTGTTGTTCTCATGTCACCGTGATTTTTTTTGGGGGGGGCTCCATGAAGCAGATGTTTATTAAACGGTATATAAACAAGAATTTAGAATTACAGCTTATAAAGTTATTCAATTTACCTGTGGACAGTGAGGGTATTTGTGAAAATCATATTTAGTACCCTTTTTGTTTATCTCTTCTTTATCACATGCTACATTTTTATTGCTTTCTTCCATTTCTCTTCTTATTGGATGAAACCTAATTTAAAAATACATAATGACTTGATCTCTTTTCAGTGGTTTTACCTGACAGGCGATGGGGTTGGTGCCCGCACAGGTCTGACCGGGGAAGGGGAGTGTCTGATCGGCGATGGGGACTGTTGTCGAGCCAACTGCGCTTTTGCAGCTATGGATGGTGGGGTGGGTGACCTTGACTTTGGCTTAGGAGGTATCCTGGGAGGTGTTTTATGTGGCAGCTGTTGCCCCGTGGCACCATCTATGACCATCTCAACTGTTGCAATTGATCTGGCATCAAAGTGGGCTTCAATCTTCTGTAAAAGATTAGAACAAAGCCCAGGATGAGGAGGAAGTTGTGAAACCACAGTCTGAAAGGCTTGCACACCGACAGAATGGAAACATACCTTTTCAATTCGGGTTTGTCTTGTTTCTGAAATCTGAGCAGTCGAAATAATTGTCTTTGTCTTTTTAGCGGGTACTACTTCTTCACCTGGAGGAAGGGAAAGACGCACAGTCAGGAGGGGATGCCATGTCTCATTTTTAAAGGGGTTGTGTTCATTCTGACTACAGAATCAATAAGATTTTCAAGGTGTCCCAATGGAGGTAAATGCAGAAGGTTTTGGATTTTTGTATGAATGTCCATTAGGTTTAAAAAATAAAAAATGATCATTATTAGATAAGAATTTACCTATAACCATTTAAAAATTTTTCATTATTTCCCAATAACTTGAAAACCTAGATGACAACTGAAGTACTTTCCAGCTTCTAATGAGTTAATAACCATAGATGGCTTAAACCAATCTGAGCTCCTGCTGAGAATCTCAGAGACTTTTCAAGGGTATTGAAAATCTAGCCTTAATTTCAGGACTTAGAAGAGAGGTGGGTGGCCCTAAGCCCCACTTTTTCCTAAGTCAGCCCCCCCCCCTTCTCCCTATTCCTCAGCCTCCAGCACATGCCTTGAACCAGTAATTCGGCAGTCGAAGTAGCTCTTCCAACGCTATTGGTGGCATTTACTGAATAGGTTCCGGAATCTTCCGGGTACGCTTCCGTAATCAGTAAGCTGTAGAGGTCGCCTTCTTGTGAAATTTGGAAATCATGGGAGCTCTGGATTTCGGCTCCATCCCGGTAGAACTTCACCACAGGTGTAGGGATTCCAGTCACTTTCACTTGGAGTCTCACTTGGCTTCCTTGTCTCACAGTCATGCTCTGCAGTCGTTGAACAAAGTTGGGTGGCGCTGTTTCTGCTGCAGGGGGAAGAGAAGGAAATTAAAACTGCCAGCCAGGGTGCTTCCAAAAGGCTATTTTTAAGCAATCACAGCTCTGCTTCCAAAACCAGGCAGTGATTCGCTGAACCAAACATCCTTGGCTTGTCCTTGAGCCCAGCTTATTCAGCAGATGACAGCAAGAATGGAGCCAGGAGATGACAGGAGGCAATCCTGCCACCATATTTTATTTCATTTGCTTTGTTTTGTTTAGCAGTTCTAGACCACCACATTTAAAGAAAAAAAAAAGTTTCATTTTGTTTAGTAATGAAAAAGCCTAGATCTTGTTATAACATTTCTAGAGACTCTATCTGGCACTTCTAGCCTCACATCTCACACTATATTAACATGTTAAGAAAACTTCATATGTCAGTAAGTTGCAGTAAAATGAATTCCAATTGGAAGGTTGGTCTGAAGGGTCCACCTGGGACTCACGGGATCATTATATTTTAATGCAATTTTAAAAACTCTAAATTGTCTCCAACTTGATCACTATTCAAATTACTCAAATATTTACTTGCATTCCAAATGTTCAAATAATGACATTATTTAATGTTAGCTATGCAACAGAAAGGGGATTTTTGCTGCTGTTAATGATGTTAAAATAAATATTTTATGGAATAAATGTGAAGGGCTAATGGGATAAATTTTGATATGTTTTTGAGTAATAAACAACAGCAGATGCTGTCAACCCTGTGCATTTTCCATTTCTGAATTTTCTGGTATATGTTAAAGTTCATACCTGATGTGTCTTCTGTTTAGGTCAGTGAGAGCCCTATACTTACTTGAACAGTGCTAACAGTATAGCTTATTGTATAAACATATACACTATTATTATGCAGTTCACGAAAGATATCATTATGTAATGAGTCAAGTCAGGCAACGTTCCGTGTAATAATTCTTATCAGGAAGTAAAGAACGGAGAAAATAACAGTGGCCATGGTTACAACTTTTCTGGGGAAACTGCATCATGCATTTGAATAATAAACAAGCATTTGCCATTTTCTGTGCATGTTTACTGTGGAATATTCTTAAAAATGGAAAATAAATGGAGATTATTAAACTTTATAGCCCAGAGCAGTTTTTCTTAATGAGTAGTTTGTGGTCTATTTGCATTATAATCATGCTTGTTAAAAGTGAATTCCTAGAGATATACATACTGTATTTCCCCCATGTATAAGATGCACCCTTTTACGAAAAATTTGGGGTCTAAAAACTGGGTGCGTCTTACACAGTGGTTGTAGCTATTTTTACTTGCATTTCCTGTTTGTTTATGCTTGTTTTTACGCTCATTGTTGAAGACAGTGATTCGTCATCAGACAGATGAGGACAAGTGGGTGGGAGTTCTGACAGTGATGAGGAGATGTATGAATTTTATGATGAATAAAGCTTGAGTTCAATAACTTTATGTAATACTTTTTTTTTTTCAGATTTTGGGCCCCCAAATTAAGGCATGTCTTATACATGGGAGTGTTTACTTCTTTAGTAGGTTTAAAAACAAGGCTCCAAGCCATTCTGTTTCCTCAGAAATGTAATTGTTAATATTTCCTTAATATACTTTTGAGTGTTTAATTCAGTATGTGTATAGAGAAACTGATTCTCAGCTACGTTTGTGCTGTATTTTGAGAGGAAAATTAAATTCCACAAGGCAAACAGCTTTGCTCTCAATTCAGTCTCCAGTGGGCCCTTCTGGAGGCTGAGACGCAGGTACTTGTGCTCATTAGCTCTTGTGGATGCCCTCCCCCACACCCGTCTTGGAGATGCCCTGTGGGGTGCAGGGGTCAGAGGACAGGCAGGTCCCCTCCAGCCTACCTGTCACGAGAAGCTCAGCAGTACTAGTCGCTTGTCCAGATCCATTGGTGGCTCTCAGGGAGTATCGTCCACTGTTGGCTTTAGTCACGGCGGGGATCATCAGTCTAGCGCGGCCATCGCTAAAGGAGATCTGCACGCCGGGCAGAGTGGAAGTAGAAATTGCCTGGCCATCCCGAAACCAGCTCACCTCAGGAACTGGAAAACCTGCAGCACAGAGACAAGTCACCTTTATGTTAGAGCGGGGCACTGCAGAGTCTTCCGCTCTGGCCTGTTAAGTGCACTTGTCCTAAGCCCTGAAAGCTATCCAGAGCGCAACGCTATTTGATGGCAGAACACCTGACAGTCGCACAATTCAAGAGTAAACTTGCAGACCATTAGGAAAGGCTGTGCGTTCATGTGAAGGCCAGTTCCTTCATTTTACAGGGAGGAAACTGAGGCCTAAGGAGGGGCAATGTGTTTTCCAAGGTCCTTTGTTTATCAGTGGCACATAGAGGATGAGAATTTCCGTCTCCTGCCCTCCTGCCGGGGCAACTAAATAGACATCATTAAAGTCATGAAATGAATTTATAAAAGTGAAGAGCCATGGACTATCAAATAAAATGTGACTATTGTTGTTTTTGAAAATAAGTGAACAGCATAAGCAGCAAAGGGATCTAAAGGTTCTGCCGAACAAGCCCAAAAGGACCCGCCTGTCTCCCTCCCTAGACCAGGGCACTGTCTTCTTAAACTCTTTTGCCTTTCAAATGTGCAATCACTAAAAACGCCACACCTGGAGAGGCAGGTTCTCACATAATAAGACAACGCCGCACCTAGTCTTTCAGAACACAGACAGCTGGAGTTGCAGGTAGAAAAACCAACTTCTCTTCACCTGCCCTCCATAAACTGTGGGGCTCAGAACCACATACATGTGGTTTGGTGTTTCAAATGTGTTAAAACAGTGCAGGCAGAAGGCATGCAGCAAATTCAGAGCACAGGTGGTTTTGCCTTGTCACCAAGGCTGATGGCCAAACCTTCCACCGAGGAGGTGAAGATCACCAAGGAATGTCCTTACATTAGCCAGTCTCCCATTAGAGACAAGGGAATTGTTTATTTGACTAATTCATGGGTATAAAGTATCTTCAGTGGTGCTTTTCTAAGAATTTATTAGCACGTAGTGTGAAGGAATAAGAAGCTATAAAGAAGCCAGATTCCACTACTTGGCAATCAGGCAAAAATCCCACTGAAGCCACGTGTGTTCTGCTCAGTTAAAAAGGGACTGAGCCTTACAACGTAAATAAGTGAATTATTTGGGAGCCTGGCAGAGTTTATCTTGCATGAGGAGAATTGATTTGATGGCTATATACATATACAGTAGAAAATGAAGAATAATATATCTGTGCAATGCAAAATGAAGTGTTACCTAATTATGAACAAGATTGGTACATAAAATAGAAAATGGAAAGAGAAATAAAAAGGAAATCTTATTTGATGTCTTTATTATAAGCCATAAAATAAGTGGGACAATATACTTATGAAGGTATATCAAGCATGATTTTCAATTAAAACCCATATAATTTTATATGACCGGTTATAATATTGCAACAGATAATACTAATTAAATAATTGTGAGATTATTTACAATATAGTTTGTAGATCATCCCCATTTTTACACAAGATGCTATCATAAATCATGCATTTAATGAAACTATTCCTAAACTGAGCTATGAAGAAAAAGGAGGAAAAACAAAAACAGAAGAACTTTCTTTTAAATGAAATTTCATGATCATTATTTGCTTCTCTTTGATATATAGACCATAGTAGCGTATATTATTTTTTGTTGTCATTTCAAAATGATCGGAAAATCCTTTAACTCACTAGAATCACTTAATAAAAATAAAGAAGAAAAGAATTTTAAAAACTTACAGATACAGACAACAGTGTAGGGACTGCAGAGGGAAAGGTGGAGGTAGATAGGGGAGGATAGCATGTGATGGAGGGAGACTCGACTTGGAGTGGGTAACACACAATGCAAATACAGATGATGTATTATAGAACTGTACACCTGAAACCTGTATACTTTTATTAACTAATGTCACCCCAATAAATTCAAAACATTTTTTAAAAAAGAATAAAATCATTAGGACTTAGCTCACCACTGAAAGTTCTGCTTCTGAGAAAAATCAGCTGTACTGTAATTTTCTATATAAAACAACAAAGGTTCAGACACACACACTGGTCAGCCACAGGTTGTGGCTGGCCACCCAGCAGCTCTATGACTGGACCCTCTTAGGCTTGAGTTCTTGGCTTCTAGTCTGGCTCTGCCGCTGAACCCAAAAATAGAATGACCAAATCTGGTCCTACTTAACAGCTGGATTCTGACAGCAATTTTAATCCAATGCTAATTATTTTGCTTTGTAGAATTATAAATATGAATAAAACATTTCAAACCAGTATGTTGTAACGTTTTGTCAGCACTCAGTATATTCTTCCTTATAATGATCCTTCCACAGAGTTGGACCGATTTCACAAAGTGGAAGCCTGCCTTGAGTTTGACATGGAAGGAGGCGGAAAAAACAAGGAAAGTGGTGATGTGTGAGCTTACCACTAACATGAGCCTCAAAGGTTGCGGTACTACCCTCCAGTACCACAATGCTTTGTAACGGCTGCTTAAACGTCGGTGCTTGGGTCGTCATCTTTCCAGGCACTCTGAAAATGAAGAGACAATAAATTAGAATGCCACAGCTAAGGGTTACTCTGGAACTACTGAGACACACATTTTCCAAACAGCGTGCTCCATTACCATCTGTGGGACTAGTGTGATTGATGGGTGGGACTACTCCTTTGTGGCTTGAATTTGAACACTCAGCCTCTGAGTTTACTTGAAGCTTAACATAGTAGCGAGTGTAAGAGGCTATGGGAAAAAATGTAGGCAAGCAGAGCAGGGAATGTACCCTAGTGGTCAATGATGGAAATACAGGTTTATCAAAGTGAAATCTGGATCAGAGTGGAGATAAAAGGGAAGCTGGAGTAAGAGGGTGGGAATGGGGGGTTGGAAGTAGTGAAGAATAATGAAAGAGATATGTGGAAGTGTAAAACAACTATTTGCACCTGTTCAATGTTTAAAACACAATTGGTAAAAAAATTTTCTTTAATCCCAATGTTTTTCACACACTGTAGCTATATAAAGTTGACATACATTCAGCCAGTTTTACTTTAAGTAATTTGGGTGATTACTTAAATCCCAGTGAAACTAACTAAACCTTAGTTTGAACCTTAAAATTTCTTCCCTTAAAAAGTTTTGACAAGCCTTATAAAATTGCAAACCTACTTTCTATTTCTTAGTATTTTTTCAAATTGTACGTGCTCCATAAACGTTGCTAGTACTGGAGTAAATTTTCAGAAAAATTTAAATTTAAGTTAGGAGGCTGAATTTTATTATATGTCTGAAAGAAAATCACTGACTTGAGTTGTTAATGAGGATCAATAACACAAACTCTAAAAATTAAAGGCTAGTGTGAAATGTAGATGAAGTAAATAGATGTTTTTATAACATAAGTATTCAAAATCAGAAAAATGAATATGAAAGTTGCAGTAAGTCTTTTTGTTAAGTGGAAGACAGTACTTTATCAATTTCAGAGAGATTATGTGAAGAATTTCCTGATGCATAAATACTTTATTATTCAATGTGACTATTCCACTTTTCTCTTACAAAAGCAGGTTCTCAATTGTCAGTTGTTTCATTACTGTTTTTCATAACATTCTATGTTCACTGCACGTTTACAGAGCAATAATCTTTCTGGTAATAATTCTGTACCTTTTTTTTTTTAAATTTGGTACCTTATTGTAACTTTTAACTTAGTTAAAAAGAAAACAAGCCAGTAGTCTCGGAGACAATAAATTTTATATTTGGAAAATTCAGGTAATATCTAAACGATTTTTGTGAAACTTTTGTCAAGAACTCCTTATTGTAGCATATTATATTTAGGATGAATTGCATTATGTATAACTTTTCCTGTTAGCAAACTAGTGCATCTTCTTAAAATAGCTGTATTATTTTACCTTATTTATGCATTTATAGTAATTTGCAATTACTAATTTAATTGCAGGAAGATGAGAAATTACAGTGTACTTAGGAATACAAAGTCTCTAAAACATTATTTCTTACCCTTCTTAGCATCAGCATTTACCACATATCGTATAATTTGATTGTGAGTTCAATTAAAATACATAATGAGATTCTGAGTAGTTCAGAAAACAATTATATAGATTTCTCCCCCAAATTTCTAACTTTATTGCAATTAATGGCCTAAATTGGTCTTTTCTTCCTATTGTCTCGGTGAAGTTTGTTGCTTTAGTACTTGTTCTTCAGAGGCCTTTGTCTAATTAGGGCAGAAGGTATGCATCTAAAATGTCAGTCGCCCAAAATAAACTCTCCTGCGTTGACTGACAGCAGGCAAGTGTTCTGTCACTGTCCTGCAGCCGATAGCTCAGCAGTTGATTCCCTTAAAAAGTCATCAGGGTGTAGCTGATACCACACACATTTTATCAGAGCTATTCTTGGTGTGTCTCACTTTGTCACTGAGTAATATAACCTTGAACATTTCCAACAGACAAAAGAAGTCTATAAAAGAAGCAAACATTTCGGCCATAATTTTGGACCTCAACTTGAACAATTTTAGAACATTAGGTGCATTTAAGTAACGTGAGTCATTGACTGTGCTGATATGCTAAAGCATTCAACTTCATAAAGAAAAATGTTCACGTTATTTTTAAACAGAATTTAATAAGCAGATTCAAATAATGGATCAGCACCAGCAATGAGTAATTAGACAAACGTCTCCACATAGGCGTTAGCACACAAAGATAAGCAGGAACTGGAAATCAATTAGAAAGGGACTCGACCATTAAAAAAAAAGGAAAGATGTTGCTCACCTGATTTCTCAAGAGTGCCCAAAAAGAGTGGGACTAAGCCCAAGGTTGCTTCTGAAACGACGTCCTATCTAGAGTTGGTTTGTTCGACCATCTCTGACATGAATCGGTGAGCCTCTAAACCTAAAAACAAAACTACACAGTCAAGACTGTGTAGTTTTGCTTTTCTATGCAATCCCTACACCCGAGGCGAGGCTGGGAATGCACGACTGCTCAAGAGGCAGGGTCTGGCCTGGCCCTTATATTTGCCAGATCTGCTGACAGCCCCACATGCTGTGGCTGGGCCCTGGGTGATTGGCTCTCCTAGGGAGGCATGATGGGAGAGGGACCTATTTGGTGTGTCACATACCACCTGTTTCCCTGATTGACAGTGCTAAATTTAGCACCCCAGAAGAGGCTTTACCAAGGAAATAGAACCATGTTTAAAGAATAACTGTGCTGAGGCTTAGAGAGAAGCATTTGTTGCCTATGTTAAAGTCTGAAAACACTGGTTTGAGGAGAATTTGTGACAACAGAATACTTGTGGGAAGTCATAAATTAGCCCCAAACCTGAGGGCTCTGCCCTGTGAGTCAGGCCTCATTTCTCTTCCCTTCCCCCCATAAAACCAACCAAATGGACCTGTCAATCACGACAACAGATGAGGGAATTTATCTCATGCATAAGACTTCACCTCCTTTGAATACTCAGTGGCTGTAAACCTTAGCACTGAAGAAACTTTGTCTGTATCGACATTCTCCAAAATCCACCTGCACTTCGGGGGGGGAGTTATGATGTTAATGAGCTAAGTGTTTATACAGCCCTGCAAGAATTAATGTTGAAAGGCCAAATCTGAACTCTGCTTAGATTTAGTCTCTATAGTATAATGATTTCGCTTTTGTCAGATTTCATTTTTTTCTGGCATTAATATTTACAAATACACGTGCACTGTTTCTTAATGAGCAGCCACATCTAAATTATCCGTAGGGTTTTTGTTTTTTGTTTTCCCCCTTGGGCACAGGAAGGCTGCTGTAGTAATCTCTGGAGTTTGCTGTTACTAATGGAAAGTTGTTAGAAGATGATATCGTTGCTATTTTAGGATTTAATTTAATTTCAAGCAAGAGATATTTCAAATACAAAAGAATATACTTTATAATAGTTTACTGGAAGATTTTTAAAACTTCACTAAAAGGAAGAAACTTGATAATGAGAAGAAATTTTCTTAATAAATTAAAAATTTTAAATTTGAGTGAAATATATTCATGTCTATAATAAAAATGTTCCCTGTTTTAAAAGAACTTGATAATGCATTAGACTTTTCAACTTTCTATTTCATACTTTGTACTTACTTATATAATGATTAGTTTATTAACATTTAACAAAGCTTAACTATACTAGACAACTGATGTACTACAATTATATAGACAATATGGCACCATGTATTTAATTAACAGTTGTCTCCTTTACTTAAGCAATCATATCTGTATTGGTAGCATTATTCTCCCCCATTCACCCCCCCACAACCTCCAGACTCCATTTGATTGCTTTATTAAAAACAGCTAGTTTTATGTTGTGTATCTTAAAAATTATTCCCAATTAGAGAGTCATGTTATAGGCAACCTGCCAGTCATAAGGCAAAACAAGGCTAGAAGTTTTGTGTGATCTTTCTGACTTGGGGTTTTCATCAATTGATCATTCAAGTTTCTATATGTGTGTGTGTATATGTGTGTGTAGTACATGGTGTGAGTGTGTACATGTATTTTTATTCATTTCACCTAGTATGAAGCATATTGATATCTTATTACATTTCTTGGAATCAAAGTCCACCACTTTAATTCTTATGGGAACTAGAGGGAATGAGTGAATAAAATCTTGAAGCTTGTGTCCTTGTGAATCGGTACAATACAGAGAGCTCAAGAACCAGGATAGATGATAGACCCTTACTATGAACATAAGGTTAAGTGTCAGTTTTCTAATGTTGCTTGTCTATTCACTGTTCTTGGACATTTCTAGATTACAGGGTTAAGATCCTTGCTTTTTGGCATTTACCATATTTCCCCATTTATAAGATTCACCTTCCTCTGAAAAATTTGGGGTCTAAAAACTGGGTGAGTCTTATACAGTAGTTGTAGATTTTTTTACTTGCATTTTCTGTTTTTTTTTATGCTTGTTTTTGCATTCATTGTTGAAGACAGTGTTCCGTTATCAGACACAGATGTGAACAAGCTAATGGATGGGAGTTTTGACAGTGATGAGGAGTTGTATAAACTTTATGATGAATAAAACTTGAGTTCAATAACTTTACGTAATACATTTTTTTCCAAATTTTTGGTCCCCAAATTAAGGTACATCTCATATATGAGATCGTTTTATACATGGGGAAATATGATACATTCTAATAAGACATCCAGAGTTAACACAGGAGGAAGGAAAAGAAGAAGGGGGGAGGAGGGGAGGAAGGAAGGAAAGAAGGAAGAAAGGAAAGAGGAAGGGAGGGAAAGAGAGAAAGGAAGGGAGTGAGGAAAGAAGGAAGAAAGGAAAGAAGAAAGGAAAGAAAGAAGAAAAAAGAAAAAAGGAAGGAAGGAAGGAAGGAAGGAAGGAAAAAAGGAGTAGCTAGTAAATAATATAATACTCTGGAAAGGCCATATTGTTGGGTTAATGAACAGTAATGGACAGTAAGTGAAATCATGGTAAACATTAGTTCAAAATAAAATATGGTATAGTTCGAATATAGTAAGCTAGCCAAGTGGAAACCAAATAGTACTCAGATTTGGGGCATTTGCTGATGCAGTAAGATCTTAATTTATCACCCTAACAGTGGTGAGGAGTCCCATAGATAATCCCAAACAGCTGGTAATTCAAACATAATGCCTACTTAGTTTTGGAATGCATGGCGTGATTCTGTTTTGGAGCATTACAGTCAAGGCAATTCAATAGTTATTAAGAATATGCTCAGTAATGAACACTGCTAAATTATGGTTCCAGATTGTATCATCCCTTATTAATTTAACAAGCGTCTGAGTGGTGACTTTTTACCAGGCATTGTGTGTTAGATGATGGTTAGACAATGGTGACCAAGAAGACAGTTAGGTTTCCTCACTTTAAAAAATTGTGGTCTACATAAACTTTGTATAAATTCTCAGTAATCGACGAGTGAGACTGAGACTAAGATATGTGTAAAACTCAGGCAATAACTCCATCTGCACAGTTGTTATTAGTATCTGACTTGAGCCATCTACCAAAAGAATGACTTACTCGGAGCCATTTGAGAAATAGGTACAGCTTTTAGGATAACATAAGAGTCGTTTCTGACAGAAAAGAGTATAATTCATGTCTTGTAATGCATTAAAATTTTTAGTGTGCATTCTTATTATGTTAAACACAATTCAGACAACAGAATTCTAGCAATGCACACAAAAGACAGAAACCTTGGCTCTTAAAGAGTTTGCATTTTAGGAAGCACAGTAATATCTAGTAACATAATAGCTACAAAGTCCTGCCCACTTATAAAGTATTTTAAAGCTGAAATATAGGCTCATCTTGAGCTATTTTTTTACACAAGGAAATAGAAGAACAAATTCAGGCTATACATAGGGAAACCATGCTGACCCAAACAATTCATTCTAATGCGTTATCTCTGTGTTCCTTGAATTATAAAGGCAAGCGAAGCTAAACTGGGGACAAGGAAGGCAAGAAAGTGCTGCTTAAAATTCATGAAGAGTTGCCCCTTTTTTCCCATTTTCACTACCTCCAGTTATAATTGGTAAGATCAAATAAAATTATTTTTACCATAATTTATGGGAGTACTAATAGTCACTAGCACATTTAATGCCATACGAAACAGAAGAAACTGTTTAGACATGTATGATACCAAAATAAGAAAGATCAAAACATTAGTCTTGAATATCTCTGGAGCACTGCCTCCAGGGGCACATGAAATTTCTCTCCTACCCTGCGTGGGCATAGGTAACTCTCTTGAATCTCTGAGTCTCACTTGTCAGTTGTAAATTGGGGATTATGATATTTATGTCAAAGGGTTATTGGGGTGATTAAATTACAGAATAAATATGACAGTGCCCCAGGAGAGTGAGATTCAAACACATGCAGCGCATTTAGTTTGTTTGCTGCTGCCAAGCATGACACAAAAGAAAACAATTTCTGTCCTTCGTAATATTAATTTGATTAATTATCTAACTACCTTGTTGAGTATCCAGATAATGTTTTCTGAGATGTCTTTGGCCCTGGCCCCAGCAGAAGAGTGTCAGCCCAGATTGTGGAAGTCCCAGGCTTGATTTTCTGTCAAGGCACACAGGAGAAGCGACCATCTGCTTCTCCACCCATCCCCCTCCCCTTCTCTCTCTCTCATTCTCTCTCTCTTTCCTCTCCTGCAGCCATGGCTCAAATGGTTGAGCAAGTTGGCCCTGGGTGCTGAGCATGGCTCCATAGCCTTGCTCAGGTGCTAAAATAGCTCAGTTTCTGAGCCATGGATCAGCGGCCCCAGATGGGCAGAGCATCGCCCTGTAGGGGACTTGCTGGGTGGATTCCAGTTGGAGTGCATGTGAGAGTCTGTCTCTCTGCCTCCCTGCCTCTCACTTAATAAAAAAAATAAAAGAAAAGAAAGAAATGATATCTTTGAAAAGTCCAAAAGTGAGCTCATAAGAACACACGTTATATTCTTACTTGAAGGACCTCATAAGGTGACATGATGTTTATACATGGAATAAAAGCAAAGTTCAAGGATTACTGCAGTCTTAAAGAAGAAATAAGCAGAGTTTATGGAAGCTTAGGACAAGAAACCATTAACCATGTCAGTTCCAGACACTGGCAGATGCTACCTGGAGGTGATATTGTTGTCAAATAATAAGCTTCACACACAACCAAGGGATCCAGTTGGGCTCATTTTATCTGGTAATCACTGAGGGCTAAGGATTTAGGGCTCCTCCTAGGCGAAAAATGTGTTTGAGAGCTGAAAAGTGACTTTCACTCTGAAATACAAAAAGGAATATGCAGAAGTGAAAAATAATAGATACTTACTGAATGCCTACAAAAGAAGATATGTCAACTAGTTGAGGGCATTTCTGAGGGGTATATTTTAATATGTTTGCTATGTTAAGGAATGAACCCTCCAGAAGTAAGCCTATGTGAGATAGAAATCTAAAAGTGACCCTGACGCCTGACCTGTGGTGGCGCAGTGGGATAAAGCGTCGACCTGGAACACTGAGGTCGCCGGTTCAAAACCTTGGGCTTGCCTGGTCAAGGCACATATGGGAGTTGATGCTTCCTGCTCCTCCCCCTTCTCTCTCTCTCTGTCTCTCTCTCTCACTCCTCTCTCTCTAAAAAAAATCAATAAATAAAATATTGAAAAATAAAAAATAAAAACAGCTATTTATAAAAGTGACCCTGAAGGCAGCTCTGCTGTCTCAAAAAACAATAGTAAGCTTTGAAATATGTGAAAGACCCTTTGAGAATTAAATGAGGATTTATGTTTATATGGAATTCTGAATATTTTTGTGTGTCTGCTGAAGAGATTTGGCCTTTTTACCTCTATGTTCCACCCCATCTATTTCAAATTCCTCGTCGCCTCACCTAATTATAAATCTAAAATCCTTTTGAAGAAAGCCCTTACTGTGAAAGCAAAGTGTGGGGTGGTTCTGGGTATTTTCTGGCTGCCCTCCTCCCACTATTTACTCCTTCCCATCCTATTGCATGTGCTGGGGAGGCTGCTCCCTAGAGGGGCCCTCCTTTGCCCTCTGGCCTCTGAGAAGGCTCAGCCAATAGGAAGTGCTGGCAGGGAAAATGTTTGGGGTATTCATTTCTTTGACTCCCTCCTTGCCTGACTCTAGTTTGGCATTGTTCTTCCTCTACTTATGGACATGATCCTCCCAGGAATCTCTTTTCTACAGGTACTGTCTTTGGATTTTGGTAACTTGTAGCAATATGCTGTGAAGATTTACAGAGTTAGGGAAACAGTTAGAGACAGAGAGGTGCCTTAGGGCAAAGGCCCTGAGCAGATGAAAGTCCCGGGGCCTCTCTGACCCATACTGGAAACAGTGAGTGCTGGAAACAGCAAAACAGCAGGATGTGATTCAGTAACAGAGAACGTTTAGGCTCTCAGAACAGAGATTAGGGGTCAGCATGATCCTTGTCCTTTACTTCACCCCCTGAAAACTTTATTCATCTGCTTCCTTGAGTTATTTGTATTGGCTAATAAATATTTGAGTAAGCAGTGGTGCAGTGGATAGAGTGTTGGACTGGGATGCAGAGGACCCAGGTTCGAGACCCCGAGGTTGCCAGCTTGAGTGCGGGCTCATCTGGTTTGAGCAAAAGCCCACCAGCTTGAACCCAATGTCGCTGGTTCCAGCAAGGGGTTACTCGGTCTGCTGAAGGCCTGCAGTCAAGGCACATATGAGAAAGCAATCAATGAACAACTAAGGTGTCACAACGCGCAATGAAAAACTGATGATTGATGCTTCTCATCTCTCTCCCTGTCTGTCTGTCCCTGTCTATCCCTCTCTCTGACTCACTCTCTGTCTCTGTAAAAAATAAATAAATAAATAAATAAAATTAAAAATATATATCTGAGTAAGGCTGGGGATGGGGCTGCAGTCCTTAGGTCTGCTGACTGGGGCTGTTGCCTCCCCTTGGCCTCTTGGGGCATTTCGTCTGGTCGCCGAGTACTTCACTGTCACTGCGACAGTAACTGTTTTTAGCTAGATCTTTGTACTGCCCTTCTCAGGTCTCTACACCATGCCCTGTGAAGTTTCATAAACCTGCCTTCTCTGTGTAGTAGTTAGTGCCTTTGCTCTGCTTTTCAGTTAGACTTTTGAGTTGCATGTTTATCCTGTCCCAACTCTGACCCGACTTATTTGTATGGAGGCCCTAATACAACTCTCAAGCTCAACCAAGTCAAACATTTGCCTTCATTGCTAGGTAATTGCTTCAATTTTCTATTGATTTCTTCCCGAACACAGGTGGCAAGGATTTTTTTTTTCATTTTAGTGAGAGGAGGGGAGGCAGAGACAGATTCCCATATGCACCCCAACTGGGATCCTCCCCGGCAAGCTCACTAGGGGGTGATGCTCTGCCCATCTGGGGCCTTTGATCAGTTTGCAATGGTTGCAACCAGAGCCATTTTTTAGTGTCTGAGGCAGAGTCCATGGAACCATCCTCAGCGACAGGGGGCAAGTATTTTTAACATGAGGTTCAGTCTTCTGTTTCTTTCCAACTCTCTCATCCTTTTTCTTCTCTCCCTCCTTCATTTTCTTCTCAAGTGGTTTCTGAGTGTATTCCATGTACCGAGAACTATGGTGGATACGGAAAATGTAAAATCCTTCACTTAGATATTAGTTGGAAAGAAAAGAGCTATGTAACAATGCAAGGAGAGATAATGAAAGGTAAGAGCCAAAATGACTGATGGTGACACTAAGTACACAGGAATCCAGAGATGGATATGAGCGTGGGGATGAAGCAGAAACGAACCTCCTCCAGCTGCCTGTTTTCATTTCTCCCACAGAGGAGCGGAGGCTGTGGGATCGGCATCTTTTAAGCAGTGACTCGTCCTGAGACGAGGACTTTTGACACCATGGAAATATTTCCATGGAAATCATTTTGGGGAATAATTTCTTGGTCTTGTACTTTGTAGTTAATACATATTATTATAAATTTGTTTTTTAAATTTCTTTTTAATGTTAATAAAATGTTTCCTGACATGAAAAAAAGAATTGAGGCATCTCAGCAAAGGCATGTAAAATACGATAAAAGAGAAATAAAAATAATATTTCAGAAAAAAGAGACAAAGTAGTAAATGAAAAAACATGTCAAAGAACAATAGAAATTTGCCAACCAGGAAGGGCACTATATTTGCTAGAGTGAGTTTTAGTTGGATGATGAGCTTCCTGGAAGTTAAAGAAAAAAGCAATAATTCTCAATGTACACAGGAAAGTGTACCAATTCCTCGGGGTAGTACAATTTTACTAACACTGAATTTTAATAATTTATCATGTACTACTTTATAGAAGGGCGTTGAGTGATACACAGAACATAAAGTGTTTTAAAATGTGGCTATAGCAGTGGCCTAATTTATATGTTGAAATTTTTGGTGAAAGCTTTTAACAACGTCAAGGTCATAACACTAAAAGGCAACTCACTAAATGTACCTGAATGAGGGGCTAAGGAAATATAGTCCAAGTTTTAAAAGACAGAATGGGGGTGGCACTCCAGCCCCTGATTCATATAGAGAATTTATATTGTCCAAAAGATCTTCAGTAACTGTCACCTCTCTCAGAGGTTCCTTTGATAGGAATTTAAACTGAAGGCCAAGAGTACTCTGGCTAAACTCCCAGTGTTCTGTGTGATTGATTGAGAAGAGATTAACATGATCTTTAAGAGTCTTAAACAAAGTTCACATTCCCTGTTGTGATGGAAAGCTTTCCACATTTTCTCACTGCCATTAAGAGCAACAAATCATTACCTTACAAGTGATTTATATTTTCGTGAGTAAATCTACTTCCACTTTGGTCATTCTACTCTTGGATTGTAGGATATTGATGTAGAATAGTCTTTAGAGACACTGATCGGATCTTCTCTTTATAAGTGTGTAAGGAGGCAAACTAACACTCTGAGGACAGGCAGCATGAAATGCAAATAACTTTCTCAGTATCAGAAACTGTTGCTTCATAAGAAGGCTGAAAGCACTAGTTACACATTGTTTTTCATGAGTCCCTGACATAAAGGGGCTTTTGAAGATGAAGCTATGTCATGTGTTATTGTTAGAACATGTCTAGCCAAGCTGACTGTCTCATACTGCGGTTTCTAAGACACTTGTTTCAAGATTTTAGGGGATAATATTTTGCAGTGGGTAGGAGTAGGAATTATCATTAGAAAAAATATTCAAGGGATTAATCAATTTAGGCATTTGATGTTTAAAGTTCTGACGTTCAGAAGGCTATGCATATCTGTAAAATAAATCCAATAGGGTGCAAAGTATTTACATAGTAGGTTCCTGACATTGCAAGGTGTGGCATCTGTGGGTTTGACACACTGTGAGTCACACTATAGAGTCATGGCAGGTGATTTGGGGGAAATGTGAGTTTGAATCATGTGAATAAATCAGCTGTGCTCCAAAGCATCACCTGCTAATAAGTGAACCTATAGCAGATCAGGGACACTTTAATGTGTAGCTTTTGTCCTCCATTCTTGTGACATAGATTACGTTAAATGATGAAAAAACACTTGTTCTAGGAATTTGTAATGGGTGTATAAACTGGAAACAACTTATACATCTACCAACAGGGAGTATTTATACCAATGCAACAGACTATTAGGCCTTTCTTAAAAAATAATAGTAGTGAAAAAAAACTTATCTTGCCAGAAAGTCAACTACATCAATCAAACTGCAGGTTGTTGGCACAGCACTATAAAAATAAATTATTAATAGAATAATAGAGTGTCCATAAATAGATCAAAGTAAATCTGAGGAATTAACCTATGATGACTTAATTTAATTTATATTGGTGCTGGTATAATTGGATATTTATTCAGAAGAAAGCACCTCATACCATGTAAAATAAATCCCAAATGGATTAAATATCTAAAAGTAAAAAGAACATAATAAAATATTATAACAATATATAGGAAAATATTTGTGAAACCTCACAAGGGGGGAAATTTACCTTAAAAAACACTGGGGAAAAAAACCCAAAAAACAAAACAAAACACTGGAAACTTCTCCTGACCTGTGGTGGCACAGTGGATAAAGCGTCAACCTGGAAACACTGAAGTTGCTGGTTCAAAACCCTGGGCTTGCCTGGTCAAGGCACATATGGGAGTTGATGCTTTCTGCTCCTCCCCCCTTTTCTCTCTCTCTCTCTCTCTCTCTCTCCCCTCTCTATAATGAATAAATAAAATCTTAAAAAAAACAAAACACTGGAAACTTAGATGTCCCATAGAAAACACTGAACAATTCTCCGAGTAAATAATTTTAGATGACATAATGTACTGTAGTCAGATTCAAAAGACTGAGAGAAATATTTGCAAGCATATGTCAATAAAGGGTAAAATGTCTCAAAACATAGAGGTATGAGTATAAAGTTGCTTATTTTACCATTGTTTGAAGTGGAAGAGTTTTGGAAACAACCTGAATGTAATCAACTGGGAAATGATTGAATGATTTATAACATAACCATGATATGAACAGTATTTAGCCATAAAAATAACGAGTTAGACCCATATATTGCCCCAGTAAGATGGAAGATAGCCAAAAGAATAGGTGAAAGGCAAGTTGCAAAATGATATATAATGCATATTATTCTTTTTAAAATTTTTATTTAGAAAATTAAATTTAACAGGGTGATATTCATAAATAAGAGTGCATAGGTTTCAGGTAAACATTTCTATAGCATTTGAACTATTGATTATGTTGTAAACCCACCACCCAAAGTCAGATCATTTTCTATCAGCATATATTTGTCCCTCTTGACTCCCTTCCCCAAGCATACTATTCGTGATCACAGCTATCTATTTCAGTCACTGTTCTTATTTTCTTGTTATTGTTCGTATGTTTTACTGTTTTCTTGATTATTGTCTGTTTCTCCCACTGGGCTACATATTCTATAAATTTCTTAAGCAACAAAATCTGTTTAGTTGGACTTTAAATCCCTGTTTCCTGGGATAGCACTATACTAGATGCGCTCATTAAATATTTATTTCATAAAAATTCATAGCAAACTTGGAATAATACAGAAAATAATCTGTTAAGAGGGATTTCCTATAGATAGTTGGGACTAGGTATCTCAATGCGAGGATGAAAAACTTTTATTTCACACCTTATACCTATCTGAAGAGTTTGAATTTTCACCAAGAGCATCTATCACTTTCATTGAATGGCTAAATAAATAAACAAATAAATAAATAAATATGGTACTACATCTAAAACCAGTTGTAAAGTTAAAAAAAATTATCAAATCTAGTTAATAAAAAAACAAACAAAAATAAACAAAATACTTTCTCCACAAAAGACTCCTCATTAAGCTGTTATTCTGTGGATGAAAGTGACCAACAGGCCCTGGCCGGTTGGCTCAGTGGTGGAGCGTCGGCCTGGCGTGCGGAAGTCCCGGGTTCGATTCCTGGCCAGGGCACACAGGAGAGGCACCCATCTGCTTCTCCACCCCTCTCCCTCTCCTTCCTCTCTGTCTCTCTCTTCCCCTCCTGCAGCCGAGGCTCCATTGGAGCAAAAGATGGCCCAGGCGCTGGGGATGGCTCCATGGCCTCTGCCTCAGGTGCTAGAGTGGCTCTGGTTGCAACAGAGCAATGCCCCAGATGGGCAGAGCATCGCCCCCTGGTGGGCATGCCAGATGGATCCTGGTCGGGCGCATGCGGGAGTCTGTCTGACTGCCTCCCCGTTTCCAGCTTCAGAAAAATGCAGAAAAGGAAATAAAATAAAAGAAAGTGACCAACAGCTCAAAAGGTCTAAACAAGAGAAATCACACAGGTGCAGGGGAAACTGGACCAGAAGGAGGCTCAGTACACTGGTGTTCTGTTATTTGAGTGCAACATGCATATATTTCTATAAAGACCAAAAAATTCAAACCCTAACAAAAACCAATTACAACCATCACCCAAATAAATAAGACAGCTGGGGCAGGAAATGAGCCCTCTGGGAAAATCTTTCTTTGCTGTTGGTGCTATGTCTGCCTCTCTTGAACTTGACTTTACCTTCTTCAAGCCCGCAGGAACCTCTATCCTGCTGTCCATAAACATTCCGCATAATGGTTCTTTTCTCAGTGCTTCTGCCCCTTCTTGCTTAGCTGCGATGCGGTCTCGCTGGAGGATGGTGTCCCTCTTGCTGCCTCGTCTGGTGGAAACTGCTTAGTGTCCATGCAGCCGAGAAATGCTTTCCCTAGCTTCCCAATTCCACCTCTGGACATTTACCTTTTTACTCATGTACAATGTCTGCTCTTTCTTTGAAGCTAAAGTTCTTGGCTACCACGTTCTGCTCTTCTCCTGCAGACTTTCAGGGTTTTCTGCAACATGCACCAACGACATCAGCATCGGCACCACTTCTGTAAGCCCTGCTATCATATCACCCCGAGGGACTCCATCCCTGTGTGTAACAACGTACAGGAAAATGATGGACACAGCGCAGCTTCTATATCAGACAGACTTTGGATCAAATCTCAGGTGTGCTGGGTATTAGCAGAAAGGCCCTTGGACTAATCATTAAAGTTTAATTTCCTCTGTGTAGAACAAGAATACTCACTCATAGTATTATTTTCTTTGTTTTTTATCAACTAGATTTTGTAAGTGTTCGTTTTATTTTTTTAACTTACAAATGGTTTTAGATACATTACCGTAACATTTCGCCTTTTTGTTTCATAGCGCAGTATATGGCACATGCTCAGTGTGGTTATTGCTCAGTGTTGCTGGTTATTGCTGGTATTTGAATGGCCTTTATCCCATCTTTGCCACACAGTTTCTGTCTTCCAGGTCTTGAATGTCATTCGTTTCTTCTTTTCCACTCCGCCACTCCTCCTCTCTAGCTATACTTCGGGTCTAGTCCTCCTCACGTCTCTTCTTTACGGAGCTGCTTCTCTTCTGATATCCACAGGCAAGGGGAAGCTCTGTCTCCTATCACCATTACTATAGGCAAAGCCTATCCACTTGTTCTATAACCATACATGTGCCCCTCTGGCCTGACTTGTCTTTTGTGAAGGGGAGGAAAAAATAGAGTGATAGTTGGAGGATTCTTCAGCTTCACAATAGAAACATCTACAAATTCTTCCCTGAGCAGTGTGAAAAATCAGCATTTACTTGTATAATGAGTGCAATTTTATTTATTTCGGGTATTTAACTCACTTTCATAGTGCATAGTGAGAGTGTCAAGGACACCCACCTCACAGGACAAGACATAGAGATACTTGGATAAATAAGGATATACTTCCAAAGACAGACTTTGGAATGTCACTTCATGCTTGCTACTGATTCTAGAAAATTAATGTTGTAATTAAGCTTTTAATACTGAATGAGAAATGACTGAATAAGGACTGGCTCAATAAAGACCCCCATTCACAATGAGTGGGGTGGGTGTGGGGGTAGCCGCCCGCTTAAGGGGCAGCACTGGGGCCAATGCCAGCACTGAATAATAAGGGAAACAGGACTGCTCTCTAGGATTAGACTATTCCTGGATGGTAGGTAGATTTTCAAAGTTACTTTAATGAGACAGAATGGCTTTTAGGCCAGCATAAAATTCAAGGGAAAGAAAGACGGTTCAAATAAGTCACGAACAAGCAGTTCAGGTTGGAGTGCAGGAAAAGGAGTTACCAAGGCAAGTGTTGGCTCTTCTAATCCCTTCCAGAGCCATCTGAAAGGTGGCAGGCAGGCAGCATACCCTGAAAGGCCCACGTTCACCGAACCTTCACCATATTGTGAAGATGAGGCACATCAAGCCATCTGAGCCTAATGATAATGAATTCAAACTTATCCCTCCAACTCCATGCTCTCTGAGCAATCTTTTGAATGATAATTTGGCTTCCCTTATAGCTTGCTATAAAAACATATCCACATTTGAAGCAGTGATTAGGTTAAGCAACATATCTGTCATATTAGTGAAGGATGATAAATATAATTTTGTTGGTTTTGCTTTATCTTCGATTTGCAGCTTTTTATTTCCTAGTATAATAAACAGAAGGAATTTTTTATTTAGTTTAATATTTGAAAAGATTTAAGTAATAAAGTATTAAAATAACATAATCAAAATTCTTGGGGCTTGCAATAATATTTTTCTTTAAAATAAATTTATTATTAAAGTTTAAAGAAATAGTATCACTGAAAAAAAATCTAAGTGATGCCTACAACTTTAACCACTCTATTTTGTGCCTAAGAACCATAATTTGATTATATTTGACTTTTTATCACTTAAGAAATTAGTGGTTTAGTTTTCCGAGACATTTTAAAATCTTCTTTGAACCAAGTAACAAGAGGTCCCAGCCTTTTGCACACTGGGCGGTGTGGAGTCAAATCTCCTTCCTGGGGGAAGGCAGGTCCAACACCTTCTAGGAATGGTGGGATTTTGTCTGCTACTAAAAAACAGAAAGATATTTGAAATTGCTGATATAAGCTGCACATATGGAATACTTAAGTGTGTTCATTTTCAGAAGTATGGATAAACTATCACAGTTTTCTTTTTACTGTCTTATCACTATCCCCAACATCTAGCAACCACTGACAGTTTCCCTGACTTAAAAAAAAGTAAAGTAAAAGCAAAAATAAAAACAAGAGCTAAGAAGGTGCTTTTATTTCAAGACTCCTAGATGTAGTCATCTTGTTAAATGATACTTTCCTCAGACACGGGGCGGAGAGAAGGCCTGACTGGAGGGGGAGCCTGTCCCTAAACTGCCAGGTCTCTCGTGCTCTATGGGGGATCCGTCAGACTAAGGGCCCCAGAGTGAAAAGCCACATCCTTGCAGACTGGATTATAGGCATAGATTTAAACAGAATCTATATTGATGACACTTAGAACTACACATGTTGCCTTTGATTACAAATGTAGCTAGACTTTTAACCAAAAAAAATTATATCCTTCATTTTTTTTAAATTAAAATCCAGGAGGATGTATACCCTAATCTGATGAATTTCGTGGGCTTCTATTTGATATACTTGAATGAACATTATCATTATACTGTTCAACTAAAACCATTTGGTAATCTACCCAGCATAGAAACAATTCACTTAAGGAGGAAAAAAAAACTGGTAAAGGAAAAGGTGAAATAAGGAAGCAACAGTAAAATTGCTTTGTGAAAGCTACATTAATAGCTGGATTTTATTTTCTAAATATTGCTGAACAAAACACCAATGTTTGATCCTGAACAAGTCTGTGCTAACTTGTATTTTAAGAGCAATGGTTCCCAACCAGGGATAATTTTCTGCCAAGGTGATATTTGGCAATATCTGGAGACATTTTTGTTTGTCACAACTGAGGGTGGGAGTGCTCATGACATCTAACGGGTAGAGAGGCCAGAGAGGCTCAATATTCTACAACACACAGGACAGCCCCACAACAAAGATTTACCTGGCCCAATGTTAACAGTGCCAAGGTTGGACACCCTGCCTTAGAGGAATGCACCATAAAAACTACATTTTCTCACTTTTAAATAATTTTAATAAGTACTGTATGTAGATAACATATAGAATGCTTTCCCAAAAACCTGAGCAAAATTCAGTATTCATAGAGAACAATTTTAATGTACATACAAACTGAATTTTTTTTTAAAAAATCATTCCATTAGACTCTAGAGAATATAAGTGGAACATATTTATTGCACATGCTTATTTAACATGTGCATAAACATATTCACCAAGTAAACCACACCAACAAAACTTCTCTTTGTTTATCTGATACATAATAGAACACTCAGGATTTATTGCAATTCATGTTCTATCTCAGGGTAGCTGATTAGAAAGATGTAGTTATTTTTGTTTGAAGATATAGCTGATGCTCTGCTCACTTTGAAAATGGGTGGTACTGAAAACTTAACAGACTATTTTTACTCCTCTTATTTGACCCTGACTTGTATAACTGTGTCCCTGCTTCTTATCTGCCTCAGTTTGGTCACATTAGTAGAGAATGAATATGTGTGTGTGTGTGTGTGTGTGTGTGTGTGTGTGTTTAGGATGGGAAAGGCAGGGTTGTGGCCACTCAGACAAGGCTCAGACCACTTCTCTTTCAGGAATATTTCACTCTGAAAATCGGAATTTATAATTTTACAAAATCAGATTTTCCTTTAGGTATGTATTCTTAATTAAACATACAATCTCTTCCTATAAAAAAGTTAAAAACAAGAAAAATGATATCTGAATTCAGGCACTGAAATATTTTTATTTATGCTTAAGCTTAATTTAGAAAAGAAAATTATACATTCTGCTGTATTTGTAAGTACACTGGATGCAATAGGATAATCATTTAAAAGAGTGACCCAAACACAGTTGTTTCTCCCTTATAATGAGCTGAAAGTATATCAAAGTGAAATCAAAGAATATTTTTTAAAAACATTAATTTATATAATCATCGAGAAGAAAGCATTAAAAACATGTAAACACTTTTTTAGAAAAAAAAAGATCAGCATAGAAAAATAATTTGACTTTATTTCAATATAATAAGGGCTAAAAAAAATTTTTTTTAAAAGCTAAAATTTTTAAATTGCCTAAAGCTGGTACTGAACTTTCCTTTAAGGCTGGTATTTGATAGATAAAATGACTACTCAGCTGCCATTCGGAGAACAGTGCAGGCCCGAAGGAGGAGGAAGGACTCAAAAAAGAACATTCCCGTCCCCCACCATAAGGTTGTAGTTAATTTGCTTGCTATTCTCTCTCTTAATGGCTTCCTAGCCTCTACTTTGAAATGTACCAAAATGTTTACCTTTGCAGGAATGCCAGGAAAAGCTTACATTGGGGAAGGACCTGACAATTAGGGGAGTTTAAATCATAATGGTTGTTTGTAAAAGCTTAGCCACAACCCAGGGGCGCCAGGACCCAGCTGTTCCTGGGAGATTCCCGATCTGGCTATCTTCAAGATTTACCAGACAGGACCATGCAGATTAGGCCTGTGCTATGTCAGAAAGAACTTGCAGAGTTGTTTCTGCAGCTGAAGCCCCTTCTCCTGCTCATTGTCAAGTCAGTGAACAAGGCCACAGACCAAGTTATGCCCAGGTGCACCCAACCCCATGCCAGCAAATGCCTGCAGCAACCCCTGTATCTAAGGTTCTCTCCCACAGCTTGGGGCTGATACCCTCTTCTCAGCCCACCTGCACCCAGGTGTTTTTAAAAATGAATTTTCCTTTTGGAACACACCAGCCTTATGTTTTTGTTCGACCCGTGGTTTCCGCCTTCCAGTATTGTGTGGGTGGACATGTTGACAGGCTTTTTTAGAGTGCTTATGAGGTTGCCTGCCTAGGAAGTTCAAGAACCCACATGCTAAACTTGTCAAAATACTTTTTGTGTTCTATTATACCACTATGTGTTTTTTATACTTATTCCTCACAAAGAGAATGTTCAACTAGGGTTGGTTTTTTTAGAGGACAAGTTCTATAGATACTGACTTTCTTCTTTCTAATGTAGAGATAATTTTTCATCAACTACTATATGCTATATTCTTAGTTATTTTATCATTCAACTCAGTCATACATAGACTGCCACCAGCATTTCTGCATTAAAGAGTTTTAAGGCAGGGACTTTTGGGGGTTAAATAAGAGCCCTACTATGTTTGGGTATACCAGGCTTTTAGATGACTCTATTTGGAGACGTACAGTTATATATATTTTTTCTTCTCTGTTGACTAAAGAAAACAAGGAGTGTACTATTTCCAGCAAAGAAACTTCTTACCTGGCCCTGGCTGGTCGGTTCAGTGGTAGAGCATTAGCCCCGTGTGTGGATGTCCTGGGTTTTATTCCCATCAGGGCACACAGAAGAAGCAACCATCTGCTTCTCCACTCCTCTCCCTCTCATTTCTCTCTTTCTCTTCCTCTCCTGCAGCAATGGCTTGATTAGAGTGAGTTGGCCCCAGGTGCTGAGGATGGCTCCATGGTCTTCTCCTCAGGTGTTATGAAGAGCTCAGTTGCTGAGCCACAGAGCAATGCCCCAGATGGGCAGATCATTGGCCCCTAGTGGGCTTGCCGGGTGGAGCCTGGGTGGGGCACATGCAGGAGTCTGTGTCTCTGCCTCCCCTCCTCTCACTGAGTAAAAAAAGAAAAGAAATTTCTTACCTGACTTCTGTTTCCCAGGAAACTTTCTTTAAATTTTATTCTAGGCCTCTCCATCATTTGGCCCCAAATATTAAGTTCTTGCTAATACCATCTGCCTACTGTAATGAGAATACCAAGATGCACTCGTGTACTTAATACCCTTAGAGATCAGTGGGAGCTGGAAGTACTTTTAGAGATGGTTTAATTTATACCTTCATTCACAGGCAAGGAACATGAGGGTCAGATATTTTAATTGCCTAAATCCTTAGAGCTATTTTGTAGCAAAGCTAGAATTAGAATTTAGGTTTTTAGTTCTTCAAATTAGTAACACTTAAGAGGAGTAATACAGAAAAGCCCAAATCTTTAAAATAAACGCTAATTACTATATGAATGCAAGATTAAAACAGGCTCAAGGGCATGGTATATTTTATAAAATCAGTGTCCTACTATGTTTCTTCAATTAAAAAGAAATTCAGATACCTCTAGGTTCTCAGAGCAACATCAGTAGAGGTACTGAGTTTTATCTCATCTATTTTATCTCCAAATGGCAATTCTAAACTAGACCTGTGAACATATCCATCATTAAAACATATCCATCATTAAAAAATTAAAATAAAAGTGAACCTCAGTTATATTTATTCCTAATAATGTATACAACCAATGTTAAATAATTTAAGTATCAATGATACTCATTTTAAATATGTCGATTTTATTAAAATAGCCATTTAAAACTTGTATATGAAGTAAAAAATATACTTTAATGATATAAGTAAACAACAGAGTTTCCTTGGTAATCTCTATTTACAAAAATGGCAGTAGTAGGTGTTAATAATCTTCTAAAAATTAGATAAGTTACTTTTACTGAAAAAAAAATGTTTAAGTAAGCACATCATAATTCAAGGTTTTAGGTCACATGAAATAATATGCTCTAGGAACTCATATAGGAACTTTCCAAAGGGCATTTGAAGATATTTATTTATTTATTTATTTATTTATTTATTTACAGAGACAGAGAGAGAGTCAGAGAGAGGGATAGATAGGGACAGACAGACAGGAACGAAGAGAGATGAGAAGCATCAATCATCAGTTTTTCGTTGCGACACCTTAGTTGTTCATTGATTGCTTTCTCATATGTGCCTTGACCATAGGCCTTCAGCAGACCGAGTAACCCCTTGCTCAAGCCAGGAACCTCGGGTCCAAGCTGGTGAGTTTTTGTTCAAACCAGATGAGCTGGCACTCAAGCTGGCGACCTCGGGGTCTCGAACCTCGGTCCTCCGCATCCCAGTCCGACGCTCTATCCATTGCGCACTGCCTGGTCAGGCTCAAAGGGCATTTAATGTTGGCACTGACTTGTTAGCTATTTATGCTCATTGAAGTGGCAAATAACTGAGCACAACTGCAAGTGGTTTGTGATTTTTTTTTTGTCTCTATGGGAGTTCTAAATGCAAAGAGTATCGTTTTCATTATGAATGAATCTTTGGCATATTTTCAAACAGACAAGCATTCTAGCCATTATATATAATGGCCTGATCTGCTATGGCTCTAAGAGGCTTAGTTGGGCAGCACTGTGGGTTTGGAACACAGAAGTTTGTCATTTTTTCTGGTACTATTTTGCAAAGTTCTTGGAGGTATTGCTGAAAACCCATACATTGTCAAAGCTATCTGATTAAATATGTCATGCCTAAGCCTGAATTTATTTCCAAACAGGGCTTTACAGATTTAGGAGTGGTCCATACCATTCTAATTTCTTTTACTGTTTCTACTATAAAAATCTGTCAATCTATCTGAATGTCTACATGTTGCATTCTGCCATTTTGAATCTTACAAACTGGAGCACAGGTGTCACCCATATGAAATTATTGCATACAAGGTTTGACTTCTTTAAAAAACAGGAAATTCTCTACAACAATGTTTCTCAAACTTTAATATTCATCAAAATGACCCGGAATCTTGCTAAAAGCAGATCCTGACTCAGCACGTCTGGGCTGGAATCTGGGAATCTTCAACAAGCTCCTATTTGATTCGGCCATGTCTGGTGCTCTGTAGGAAGGATGTAAAAGACTCAGCAGACAAAATCAAGCAGCTGGCTTACAGCAACTTATTCTTTAGGATGTGCAGGTCTGCTTTATGTTACCTCTTCATTTAAAGAAAATCAGGTATGAAAGCAAGGGGCTGCCACATGTGGACACGTAGTAAGGAAATGTTTCTCTTTTCTGCCGTTCTGAAACTTTGCAGGCTAGCTCACACAGGCTACACTCGAGAGATTTACTTGACCATGTTTGCGTTCTAAACTGGAGGAAACTTCCCTGTAGCTAGACTAAAGAGTCTCAGGCGGGATGGTCATATGAAGACAGATGAGGATGCCTGGAAGGACTTTCCAAAGCAAGTGTTTGTAAGATTTTCAGGGGACACCCATAATGGATATAGATATAGTTGGATGCACTCATATATCAGTTTGTCAATATATGTGGATGTGTATGCATGGATGCATACGTGCATGCGTGCGTGTGTTCATTCCAAAGCAAAACAGGGAAAGCATGAGGACACAATTTATAAAAAAATGACCACCACAGAAAAGTACATTAACACAGCTGTTTGCATTTCCTCTTCAGCACTGATAATGGTTCCCATCCTCCATCCCATTTATCATTTCTTCATATGGTTACAGCTATTGTTTGCCATCTTCCCTTCATCAAATCTCACCCATTTATTGTCTTAGATAATATTTCTTGTGTGTGTCTGACATAGAATTCCATTTCAGTAAATTTTACCAGCACAGTTCCATGAATCTGAAAAATGTTTAATGTGACCCTTGGGTTAAATTATCTATACAATTAAGCACATCATACCAGACAAAACAAATTGTTTATTATTTTATCTTGCTAAACATTTTCCCACTAAAACTAATGACATAGTGAGGATGTATAGAAGAAATAGATTCAGTAGTTAGTACCACAGTGAGAAACCAGCAGACTGGACTTTAGAAAACTGTCTTCACTTGCTTTGATCACTGTCCTGTCATAAAACAAAGCACTATTCTGCAATGGGATATGAAATAGAAATATATTCTCTATCAATTATTAACTACCATGATGATTTTTCCTCTTGGTGTAATTTCTTTAAAGAATGTTTTAAAAGCATCTGTGATTCAATATTCATATAAGAATAAATACCCCCTATCTGTGAAAGGTTAAAAGAGATACTCAGATTAAATTTATTACCTTTACAGGGGTTTAATGTTAAATTATATTTTAAAGGATTCCCAACAGAGCCAAAAAGAAAAGGCAATTAAATTCTATTGTTTACAGGTACTTAGTAGATATAATACATTTCATTATCAGCATGTCTAAACCATTAACAATAAAAAAGAAATAAATTCCTTTGGTAATCACATATTCTTTAATAACCTTGAAAAATGAACTAAAAAGTTTGTCTTTAAGGACCTACATTCAGTACTTCATATGAAAAATTTGAATACAATAGCCAATGAATTAAAAAACCAACAGCTGCTTCTAAAGCATAATTTATAATTATTATATTTAAATAAAAGTAACCTCTAAGTTCTATATAGATTGCTCTCTCTGAGAAATTTAAATGGATTTATTTTTGGAGTTGACATATGTATATGTATGCTGATGGATGTTTACCTGAATAATATTTTTCCCTTTTTATCAGCTGGTTGGGAATCCTGTTTGAAATATACTGTTGTTAATTATACATTTTAAAAACTGGATTCTTGCTGAGCATTTTATCTTGTAGCATACACATAAAAATGTTTGTATTATATGACTGTTAAAATTAGAAAAACCTAGTTCTTCATTAACACCTGGCCATAAGTTGTTCATGGCACTGGTACCATTGAAATGAGGTGTTTTGCTAACCTGATTATATCATATATCACGTGAGCAGTTTATATATTACTTAACTCATATAGGTAAGAAGTCATTCTGAGTAGGTATGTACATACACACACACATACACACACACGCATACACACACACACTTGTATCACCAAAATCCAAAACTCTTGAATTGATTTTTATTACTTCACAATAATACTAATCACATGTGACGTGTTGTGCTACAAAATTGTGATTAAGCCAAACAAGAACAATTTTTCATAAAGAAACCATGTAGATTTTTCTAATTCGGAGGCTCTTTCTGAGATGACATTGGCTCTCTGATGAATTTTGACTCATAGAGGTTAGAGTTGGAGCACAGCAAAGCAGGAGTCATGCCAAGAAATCCAGACCCTGAACCTTAGACCGTGGTTGGGACTCACCTGTCAATTCTATGAAGCCTGGGTCATTCTTCACAGTGCTCATGGTCCATTTTTAATTGTAATATAAATAAATATTTGTGTGATTATATAATATGCATCTATAAGTTTAAACCAAATCTACAATGAGTACTTTGCTTGCATATCCATTAATAAACCTGGATGATCTTAACAGTGCTCCACTATTTATATGATTATATTGACAAAGCCTTTGATAAAATACAAGTTTAATAGTTGGCTTTTGCATTGCATCAGTTAGTTTTCTTTTAAGTGATAAAGTACAATACCATTCTATTTTAGACAAATGGCATATGTGACTAAGAATGACCTTTAGGAACATGAAACTGAAGAAAGCAGTTATAGGTAACATTTAGAAAATACAAAGCAACCAGTTGCATTGAAAAGTTTCCAGTGAAATGTATGTGCCAAAATAGTAATTTGTACCCTCATTTAATTAATAGTACATGATATAGTTTTCTGAAATTAATTACCTTTTAAGACAATGGCTGACATTTTTCTCTGGCTTTGACCAATAAATTTTGGAAATATACTGGCAGCCTGAGCCCATCTTTGCTGATATGGAAGTACTTATTCTTGTAGTGCACTGGAGTACACATTGATAAATCACCACTCTGGGACTTGATGTCAGAGGCCAAAAGGATTTCTTTCCTTCTAATATGCTATTGTTGGGGAAGCTCAGCTCTGCAGTGCTATCTTTACAACGTCTTCTCCGATTTTTCTCTTGGTCTATGGATGATGACAATGGCCAGCAAATAATCAAATGTGATTTATGTTCCACATCAAGTATTTCCTTGCTCTCAGGAGCACTGTCCCCTTCAAATAATTTACCTCTTTCAAAACCCCCACAAATATCACAGGAATCTGCAAGAAAAATCAAGTGTTAGATGTTGCAACTCTATTAGAAATATCCATGATGTCTGTAACCAATTTCTAGAAAAGGGACAAATTCATGTTGCCTTGGCTTCTGAAGATTCTGATTCCCTGTGATTTACTTTTTGCCAACTCCCTGCCTTTCTCCTGGATGCAATTGTTGCAGGCTTTCTGCTTTTGATGAACTTGCTATATTCACTTACTAATTCCAACAGGTTTTTTTTTTTTTGTAGGTTTTTGGGATTTTCTGCCTAGAAAATTATGCTACCTATAAATGAAGATAATTTTAGTTCTTCTTTTCTAATCTGCATAACTTTCATTTCCTTCTTTTGTCTTACTTGCTAGTGAGGATTTCCGGTACAATGTTGAATGAGAGCCTGAGGTTTCTCGGGAAGAATCTTCACCACTTCTTCTTGTTTTTGGTGGTCACAGCCCCTAATGCAATGTGGCTCACAGCAGCTGCATGACTCCAGTCTCCGCTGACATTGCCCCATGGTCTTTTCCCTAGGTCTCCCCTTGTCTCCATCTCTCCCACGCCTTCTCGCAAGAACACCGGTCACTGGATTAGGTCACACCCACACACCTTGTTCCACCCAGTGCAGTCCTCTACCTGGGTACAAAAATGTCAGGCACACAGATGTTATTATGGCCTCTAACTTCCTCTCAAGGGCTCCCCACAAGCATTTCCACTCAGTTTCTTTGCTTTGATGTTTGGCTATTTCCCCTCCTGCTTATGTTTCCCCATACTTAGCAGAACACAGCGTATAATCCAAACCTTTCAGGTTTCTGCAGATCCTATTTGTTCGCAAGAATCATCATGGGTTGTTTGTTTTTGAAGGGAGGGAGCATTTTTATTTAATCTGATAACCCAGACCAGGATTTGATCATCAATTCTATTACTCCATTAAGAGTAATAGAAATGAATAAATATGCATTTAAAAAAGATGTTCAATGTCACTAGTCATCAGAGAAATGCAAATTAAAACCACAACGAAATATCAACTCACACCTGTTGGAATGGCTATCATAAATAAATCCACAAACAACAAGAACTAGTGAGGACGTGGAGAAAAGGGAACCTTCGTGCACTGATTGGTGGGAAGGCAGATTGGTGCAGCCGCTGTAGAAAGCAGTATGGAGTTACCTCAAAAAATTATAAATGGAACTACCTTATGACCCTGCAATTCCTCTTCTGGGAATATATCCAAAGAAACCCATAACACTAATTTGAAAGAATATATGCACCCTTATGTTCATTGCAGGATTATTTACAACAGCCAAGATATGGAAGCAGCCCAAGTGCCCATCAGTAGATGAGTGGGGAAAAAGTTGCTGTACATTTACACAATGGGTTACTACTTAGCAGTAAAAAAGAAGGAAATCTTACCTTAAGCCACAGCATGAATGGGCCTGGAGAGCATTGTGCTAAGTCAGTCAGAAGAAGACAAGTACCTTACAATTTCATTCATGTATAGAATCTAATTAGCAAAATGAACTAACAAACAAATAGAAAGTCTCATAGATACAGAGAACAGACTCGCAGCTGTCAGAGGGGAGGAAGGTTGGGGATGCCGGGTGAAAAAGATGAAGGGATTTAAACGAAGAAATCAAGTTCAGAGACACAGACAATAGTGCGGTGACCAGAGAGAATTGGGGGTGGGGGAGGTGGAGGAGGGCAAGGGGGATAAATGATGATGGAAGGAGACTAGACTTGGGGTGCTGAAGACACAGTGCAATGCATAGATAATTTTTATAGGGTTGTACACATGAGACATATATAATTTTATTGACCAGTGTTACCCCCAATAAGTTCAATTAAAAAATGAAATAAAATATTTGACAAAAAATGAAAAGAAATAAAAAAATAAAATAAAAGGCATCTTCTGGAGCCGCATTAACTTCAAGCAAAGGCAGGCCTCTTGAGGGGCGGCATGGCGATGGTTGCTACAGGAGACACGCTGGAGCAGATGGGCAGTTTAGCCTTCCTAATTCTGTCAGGTAGCTGGTTTCCTCCTTCGTGTTTCCAACTGTTCTGTCTGCCGACAGCTTGTTTGTGTGTGGGTCTTCGCCATACTTCTTCCACAGAAAGGGGGCTTTCTGCCATCACTAGATTAATATGGGTTAGTTAGAGCTTACTTTCCATAAGTAAAATATGTTTCCTTATAGTCCGTCTTGTGAATTCTTATCTTTGAAAGATTTTATTAAAGGATTTTTAATGCAATGTAAGATAAAAATGCCATTTTTTAGTTGTTTTAATCAATCACGTTCTTGGAAAAGAAAAGTTGTTGAATGACAGAGGGAAAAGATGATTTCATTAGCTAGCTCTGTAGCTGTATGTTACAAGCATTGATTTATGTGGATTCTAAATGGAAAAAAGCCAAAGCAGGAAGCCATCTGAATACAGACTGAAAATGTCAAATTATGTAACTATGGTTGTTCTGGTTTAAAGGAAAGTCAGGTTGGATCAATGTTTGCCAGCTACCCCTGAAGTTAGAAGATGTTTCAAATGTAACTTTTTTATTTTGCTACCTGGACATACATGCACTCACATATTCCTGTCTATACAATTCTTTCTGCTTTCTTGTCTTTTAAGAAAGATAGTGTGTTAATTTTATGGCATAAAAAAAGGAAGATTTTTTTAACCCTCTATTATAAAAGGAGGGCAAATAAATCATTCTACTTTAAGGAGGAAATAAATTAAAATCTTCCTATTTTATAAAAAGAAGGAAATATCCATTGAACAAAAGGAAGATACCTGGCCAAACTCCAGAATCAAAGAATGTTCATTTGGAGGCGTGCCATGCATCCAACCTTCACCACCAATGCTTAGGTGATTCAAGATGTTATATATACTCTCACCCATACCAGGAACAGTGGTGTGGAGATTCATGGGTAAAGTCCAAATTAGTACCTTGTACTTTCCATTTGAGGTTCAATTTATACACAGCTGATAACATTCAAATCTCATCTGGTGATGAGAGCAGAGAAAATGAATTATTGCTTTAAGTAGGGCACATTCATCTTGTGAACGCTAATCTTTTGGCTCTCTGATGCAGCTCAAGATTCTGCTTATTATAAATGGAAAGCAGTCTGTCATGCTTTGGCATTTGCATTGACAAGCACAATGTCAGAGCATACTAGGAGGAAACATTTTATTTTGTTTCAACTAACCTATTCCATGGATACATTTAAAATACTGTAGCAACAATAGGAATGGCAAAAGCTTCAGATGGCAATCTCCAGTAAGAAATGATCACGAATAAAAACAAAGTGGAAAAAGATGCCACAGTATTTCCTTCCTTCATTTGGAATTCAAGTATGCTAAGTTCTTGGATTTGGCATTTAAAAAAAAAATTGACATTTGAACAAAATGCTGATTTCAAATAAGATGTGTTCACAACCAGATTGCTGAGCCCCAGCCACAATAAATTGGTGCAGTGTTCTAATCTAAAGGACATACATTCTGGTTTGGGCGGTGAGGACACACCTTGAGAGTGGAGACACCCACTTCTACACGGATTCCTGATGATGATTTATGCTTGAGTCTACCTGCTTTAAACTGTTGAAACAATGGCTTGGATTTTGCCTCTTCTCTCCTCGGTTTTATTTTGACTACTAGAGCCAGCATCTATCTTTAATTTTCAATTTTTAATCAGGGTCTAGCCCAGAGAAGTGGGAGGGTTCTCACTCAAGTTTCATAGCTTAAGTAAGTGTTTTATACATACTTCATGGCTAGAGCTTGATTATGACTGGATGATGTTCATAATAAGAAAGATTAATCAGATAACGAATACATCTTTTTTTTTACATTCCCCTACCCCTTTTCTCTAAAAAAAGTGGGGGGAGAAAAAACAAGCTAAGTTTATCTTTGTTTATTTCTGACAACAATTCAAGACATATAATATTAAGTGTGACTATGTCTAGGCGCTGGGAATATAGTGATGAACAAGGCTGTCAAGAGCCTGCTGATAAGGATCTCATACTCTAGCCCAAGGAAACAGATGCTCAAACATGCAATTCTGATACTGTGCATTAAGGGACATAAGACGGGCCGCTCTGGCGCTGACAGTGCACATAGCGGGAATATCTGCACTCTACTTGATGGGTAAGAAGGCTTCCTGGGGGGAGTAGTGGCTCAAATTGAACTGGAAAATTGACCAGGAGTTAAGCTATATGTAAATAGGGTAGATCTAGTAAGGGAGTTTGGAGGGGGGGGGAGACTAGAGAAAAGAAAGAGCACAATAGGGTAAAACTATAATATTGATTTTGGGGATAGAAAGATTAGAAGGGATGGGACAGAGACTGGGAAAGGTAGGCCAGGTATGAAAGAGTCTTGTATACTACTTGAAGGAATTTAAACTTAAGTGAGGCAGTTAGAAGGTTCTTGGAGTAATCTATTTTAAGCCTGTGGCTTGACTATATATGACGGTTAATATTATTGAATGAAATAGCTATTTTTTTCCTGCTTCTTTCCCCAAACATTTTAGATACTATAAAATATGCTGAGATTTTCTTGGAATTCAGTGTGAGAAAAGTTTTACCACCAAATGTCTATACATTCTTTTATTGGAAATTCAAAACTGGAAAACTCAGTGATTTTGCCTTATAGGAAAGCTCACATTTTGTGTTTCACACCTTTAAGGTGTTGTGAAGCCAGTATCCAAGGCCACCATCACAGCAGCCTGGCCCATGCAGATTCGCATTAGATTCGGACAGTTGGTAAAGAAACAACGGAGCCAAAAGCTGCACCTGGTGGCAAGTACAACACACACTGGGCTCCAAAACCCACCTACATTCAGTGCTCACAAAGCTACTGACTTATCCGAGTTTCCTAGAATCAAAGGTTTCTAGCTCACCAGACGTATTCACCTCTGTTCCCCATCTCCTTCCTTCTCCCTGCACAAACTCTGCCCAAACTGGCTTTTCCTTCAGCACTCTGCCATCTTGGCTGCTTCTCCAGGCCTCCTCCACATGGCCTTTCTATGCTCTCTGCTCTCTAATGCTAATCTCAGGAATCGAGAGAGCAAGCTCCTGTTCTGCCCCCATTTTATAGTGTAGAAATCAAAACCTTTAATCCAATATACAAAATAAGGAAGTCTCTGATACAAAGTCACTTATCTGAGGCATAATTGGATTGTACTACCCCACATCAAAAAGGGTGGGAAAGGCTTAGTCCTAAAACCAAGCCCCAGGCTACAAGGATCCTGCCTGCCCACAGCCCACCCCCAACACACATTAATATCACCTGGGCAATCGGCTTCCATGTGGGCAGCGCCATCTTTAACAAAGTGAGCATAATTTATTTTATCTGCCCAACAGGTGTCAAGTAGATAGTCTCTTTACTTTTTCCTTTTATTTTCATTTTGTTGTTGAAAAAAGTGTTTTGATATTATTAACTGTCCAGAATTTTTTCTAGAAGTAAATGGGTAAAAATAATATTTTAAAATAGGATCATCATTTGAAGTTCCCAGGTTTTTTCTTTTTAACCAATAATTTTAGTTTATATAAATATATTCATAAGGAAAATTCTTTGATCTAGGACAGAGATCCTAGCAAAAAGGAAAATCACACTTGTCTTTGAAATTTAATTATAATCAATAGCTAATTATTCTTTACTGCTGTGGGAATTACTAAATGGTCAATTAATAGTGTAAGGTACTTTTCCCTGCCGAGAAGGAAGGAAGGGGCCAGAGCCACAAAGTGTGGAATAATAAAAGGCCTTACTGAGTACAGCCTGCTTCCCACCCAACGAGGTCCTCTGGTTCTGGGGGACAGAGACCAGAGGAGTCTCAAGGTGTGACCTGTGTGAGAGATATTTAAAGGGTCCCTAGGGTGGGCGAGCTAATATGACATGGTGAAATCTCACTGGCTGACGGAGGTGTCGCTCCTTTCCAAAGGACTCCTGGGAAGTTTCTTTTGGCGCACTTGGTTGTGGGTGGTCCTAGCCAAAGTTCCCGGGAGGGCCTGAGTTCCCCACATGACCATCCCCCATTATTCACCAACCTTACTTTCTGACCTTTTGTGTTAAATAGAATAGGGGCACCATTTATTTTTCTGGCTACTTCCTGCTGATTAGGGGCATCGTGGGGAGGGGAGATTGGAAGGTGGTGGTTTTGAGGGGTGTCAGGAGGAACATCTGTTTGGCCGTGACTAGAGAAATTTTACAGATGTGATCCTGTAAGGATTTTTTTTTTTTAAAAAGAGGAGTAACAGGGGCATTTGCAGGGTCCAGCCTTTTGGTGAGCTGGAGATGGATGGAGTCCAGTGGTTCCGACTGCCAGTGGTCCTGTATGGAGGCAAGCTTGAGGCAAAACTGCATGTCAGGAGTGGCATAAAAAGGGGAAAGGAGCCCTGGCCGGTTGGCTCAGCGGTAGAGCGTCGGCCTAGCGTGCGGAGGACCCGGGTTTGATTCCCGGCCAGGGCACACAGGAGAAGCGTCCATTTGCTTCTCCACCCCTCCCCCTCTCCTTCCTCTCTGTCTCTCTCCTCCCCTCCCGCAGCCAAGGCTCCATTGGAGCAAAGATGGCCCAGGCGCTGGGGATGGCTCTGTGGCCTCTGCCTCAGGCGCTAGAGTGGCTCTGGTCGCAACATGGCGACGCCCAGGATGGGCAGAGCATCGCCCCTGGTGGGCAGAGCGTCGCCCCATGGTGGGCGTGCCAGGTGGATCCCAGTCGGGCGCATGCGGGAGTCTGTCTGACTGTCTCTCCCTGTTTCCAGCTTCAGAAAAATGCAAAAAAAAAAAAAAAAAAAAAAAAAAGGGGAAAGGAAGAGGTGCCATCCATTCTCGTAACTGAGACCCATGAGGGAACTAGAGGACCAGAGTGTGATGGCAAAACAGAGAAGGTAGCCCCTGTGTCCACAAGAAATGAGATGGACTTACCCACTAGTTGCAGCATACTCTGTGTTCTCCGAGTCCAGGCCGTATCCTAGGAGTTTGAGCGATGTACCCACCTGGCTGGATTGGCCTCCCATTCAGGCAACTTGTCCTCCATGTAGAGGCACTGAGGAAAAGCCTGTTGCCCAAAGGGGCAATTGCTCTGCCAGTGACCAGACTGCTTGCAGTTCAGGGCAGGGCTCAGTGGGAAGCTGTGGGCAGGGGCCCTGCCGGGACCAATGATCCCGCTTGCCACACTTAAAGCAAGCTGCTGGTGGGGTTCCTCTTTGTGGCTTGGACTTGTGTCGGGTACCTCCTGTGCCTTGCCTCTGTTGTTCTACTGGCCTCAGGGTTGCCACAAGAGCCAGGGTTTGGAGCGTTACCTTCTGCTGCACGCAGGCCTGGCGAACAGCCTTGGCCTGTTTTTACTAGTTGGGACCATTATAAACTTTAAATGCCATGTTCATAGGTTCCAGATAGGGGTTTGGGGGTTGAGAATAAGAGGAGTGGGGCTCATGGGGAGCCTGGCACCCAGATCCGGCAGGAAACACTGGAGCCAAAGGCAGGACAGGGCCAGAGCTTCCTGCAAGAAAATTGGGGTTGGGCCTTGGGGTCCTGCAAACCGGTGTAAGAGCCAATAGTAGGTGGAGAAAGGCCTGATGGAGGAGGGGTTTAAGAACACAGTGGAGAAGGAGGGGCCCCTGGCCAGCAGGGGAGGAGAAAGAGAGATTGGTAGTGGTGAATAAGAAACAAGATTTTGCGAAGGGAGGGGAGGAGGCTCTTGGAGGGAAGAGACCCAAGCGAAAGCGGTCCACAGAGGGACCAGAGAGAAGTCCTGAGAGAGGAGCGACCCTAGGGGTCAGGCAGGAGGGAGAGAGAGTTGGGAATCCACAGAGAAGGAAAGATCAGGAGTGGAGGTTTTAGGTGAGGTTTCTCTGGCCAGAAAAAGGGGCTGCGTGGTGGAACAGGTGGCACAGAGATTAAGGACGGGTGGACATATAACTAGAAGCCATGAATGTAAGAGATCTCCAACCAGCTCCCAGCTTTTTTGGCGAATTAAGTTGGTGAGTGTGTTAAAACTGAGAGTCCCTTCAGGAGGCTAATCCAGTGAGTTCTGTGGCCTGGCCACAGCAGAGAAGAACAGTTTCTTCTTCTTTTGGGAGGGAGATTCCTGTGCCCCCCACAGCTGCCCTCAGTCCTCGAAGTGGTCAGATTTGAGAACTGGCGTCCCAAAACTCAAGCTCTGGCCAAGAATGGATAAGGTAAAGTGGATGTGCTCGGGACGTCTCCACGGGCACACGCACTTCGAATGGAAAGAGGTCCCTGACATAGCTACGGTTTCTGGACAGGGAGTCTTGGCAGAAAGAACTCAAGGGTGGCTGGAGGCAAGGGACTTACCTTATGCCGAAGTGGGTGGAAGGTCGAAGATCCTGGTTCTTTCTCGGAGGGGATGAGGAAGAGGAGCGATCCTTGAGGACTTCAAACTCCTCCCGGGGGGTTTTCAGCACCAAAATGTAAGATATTTTTCCCCGAGAAGGAAGGAAGGAGCCGGAGCCACGAATTATGGATTAATAAAAGGCTTTATTGAGTACAGCACTCTTCCCACCCGATGAGGTCCTCTGGTCCCGGGGGACAGAGACCAGAGGAGTCTCAAGGTGTGACCCATGTGAGAGATATTTAAAGAGTTCCTAAGATGGGCAAGCTAATATGACATGGTGAAATCTCACTGGCTGATGGAGGTGTCGTTCATTTTCAAAGGGCTCTTGGGAAGTTTCTTTTGGCTTGCTTGGTTGTGGGTAGTCTAGCCAGAGTTTCCGGGAGGGCCTGAGTTCCCCACATGACCATCCCCCATTATCCACCTACCTTACAAATAGCCCAGAAATATAGGTAGGTAGGTAAGACACATAGTAGACACTGAAAGACACACAGAGAGCTATCTAAAATGTATCATGAATATCAACATGCTTTTGCCTAATATTTGAACTCTATGCATGTGTGTACATATATGTGTGTGTATATAAAATAATATGTATAGTCTTAGTTTTATATATACATAAAATATAACAAGACTTTTATATGCCTTATTTGTTTATAACCATTAACATATGTGTATCCCAACCTGCTCCCCAAAGGGAACTATGTTAACTGACATGTAACAGGTAAAGCAAATTAGCAAGTGCCTTAACAACCTCAAACCATAAATTCAACCAAATGACAAAATGGGAAAGGAGATCTCACTAAATTAACCAAAAAGAGACAGGGAATGAGACAAGAATTTGTTACCTGGTCCTGCCTATCCTCTTTGGACATGAATAGATTTCACTCTTTAGCTTCAACATGGGAATAGAATTAGGTGAGATATGGACCAAAAGGATAGAAGAGTTAAGAGACTATGTACTCCCTGAGGTGCTGAATATATAAGTTTCTAATAGGTTTATGTCAGAATTTAGAAGAAAATGAAGAGATTTAATATTTTAATTAAACTGAATATGCAGCACAAGAAAAAATGCAACTTTTTACTTGACCACACATTTCACATATTTAGATAACATTTAGTAGATTCACATATTTAGATAACCTTTAATATCAACTTGAATATATTACATTTAAATATTTTTATTACTTGTGGAGTCTTACAGCAACATAATCAAGCCCTTTCTTTCAACAAAAAAACTATAATGAATTATTCTTTCAACTTAAAATTTCATCCTAGCACAACAAGACTAAATTTAAAAATCTAAAAAACAAATAAATCTCTTATCCACATTTATTTTTTAAAGGAGCCAAAAAGAAGATCCTTTTTTCTGAATAATATATTTTATAAGGCACAGAATATACTTCAAAATTAGTGATAATTATAAGAAAGGATAAGATTCATCTTCATTTTACTATACACTCTTTTTCTTAAATCACACTAAATGCATACTCCTGAGTTTAATTTCAAGTCTTTGAAAAGGATGTAGTCTTAATAAATTAGAGAGGAATTTGAGCTTCAATTCATAAAACATCATTTTCTCACATGGGAATTGTTGGAGATCACATAATAACACAACTCCTGTAATTTAATATTAAAAAGGAGTGACATCTAAAAGAGAAATAGTGGGTAGGAGGCAGTGTGATAACAAATTGCATCAAACAATATAATTACCCTTAGTCTTCATAGCATGCTTTTCATTTTCCAGATCTTTACAAGACATGAAATAAAAGAGGTAAATGATGCACCCATTGTCCAAACGGGAAACGGAAGCACTGATATTCCTTACCATAGGCTACAAAAATGGTCCTCAGCATAATCAAGATTAGAAGCAGGAGGAACTAGATACAACTGTATACACATGGCTGCCAGACCATGCCAACAGAATGACAGGAATAATGCTGGTCCCTTCCCACTGCCTGTATTCCATCTTGCTCTATGACACATACAGTTGATGGAAGATCAAAATTCCACTTAAAGTTGATGGCACATCTATTCTCCAATGGCAAACCCATGAGGTTGACACGAGGAGTGTTTTTTTACAGTGGCTTCCTCAGACTCAGGAATGTTGGCTACATTGAAATCACATAGAGTATATTTCAATAAATGAGATCAAGTATGAAAAACAGTCTTTGGGGTTTTCTATATACAGGATAATGTCATCTGCAAAAAGTGATACCTTTATTTCTTTCTGGATATGGATGCCTTTTCTTTCTTTTTCTTGCTTGATTGCTCTAGCTAAAACCTCCAGACTATGTTGAATAAGAATGGAAAGATTGGGCAACCTTGTCTTGTTCTTGATTTTAGAGGAAAAGCCTTCAATTTTTCACCATTTAGTATGATTTTAGCTTTTGGTTTGTCTTATAAAAGTATTAGAAACAATAAACCAATACAGTAAAGTTGCAGGATACAAAATCAATACACAAAAGTCCACTGCTTTCCTATATGCCAATGATGAAACATCAGAAAATAAACTAAAAAGAACCCAATTCTTTTTACAATTGCAACAACAACTACAAAAAATCCCTAGAAGTAAACTTAACAAAGGATGTGAAGGAACTATATACTCAAAACTACAAAACATTATTGAAATAAATTGAAAAAAAAAACACAGTAAAATGAAAAAATATTTCATGTTCATGGATTGGAAGAATCAACATAGTTGAAATGGCCGTATTACCCAAAGCAATATACAAATTAAATGCAATCTGCATTAAAATCCCAGTATCATTTTTTAAAGAAATAGAACAAAAAAATCACCAGGTTTGTAGGGAACCATAAAGAACCCCAAATAGCCAAAGTAATCCCGAGGAAAAAAAATAAATATGAAGGTATCACATTACCTGACTTCAAATTATATAACAGAGACATGCTAATGAAAACAGCATGGTATTGGCAGAGAAACAGACATATAGACCAATGGAGCAGAATTGAGAGCCCAGAAGTAAAACCACATATATATATGGACAAATCATCTTTGATAAAGGAGCCAAAAACACACAATGGAGAAAAGAAAGCCTCTTCAATAAATGGTGCTGGGAAAATTGGAAAGCCACATACAAAAGAATAAAATTTGACTACACTTTTTCTCTATTCACAAAAATTAATTCAAAATGGAGCAAAGGCCTAAATATAAGATATGACACTATAAATTACATAGAAGAAAATATAGGTACTAAACTCATGGACCTTGGCCATAGAAGACAATATATGAATTTGACCCCAAAGGCAAAGGAAGTAAAAGCAAAAATAAATGAATGGGACTATATCAAACTAAAAAGCTTCTGCACAGCAAAAGGAACTGACAATAAAACAAATTTGCAGCCAACTAAATGGGAGATGATATTTGCAAACAACAGTTCCAATAAGGGGTTAATATCCAAAATATATAAAGAATTCACAAAGCTCAGCAACAAACAAGCAAACAATCCAATTTAAAAATGGGGAGAGGACCTGAACAGATACTTCTCCCAAGAGGACATACAAATGGCCAACAGATATATAAAAAAATGCTCATCTTTACTAGCTATTTGGGAAATGCAAATCAAAACTACAATGAGATACCACTTCACATCTGTTAGATTAGCTATTATCAACAAGACAGGTAATAACAAGTGCTGGAGAGGCTGTGGAGAAAAAGGAATCCTAATTCACTGCTAGTGGGAATGCGAATTAGTACAACCGTTATGGAAGAAAGTATGGTGGTTCCTCAAAAAATTAAGAATAGTACTACTATATTACCCAGCAATCCCTCTGCTGGGTATCTACCCCCAAAACTCGAAAACATTGATACGTAAAGATACATGCACCCTGTGTTCATTGCAGCATTATTCACAGTGGCCAAGACATGGAAATAACCGAAGTGTCCTTCAATAGAGGATTGGATAAAGAGGATCTGGTACAGATATACAATGGAATACTACTCAGCCATAAGAAATGATGACATAGTGACATTTATGACAACATGGATAGACCTTGAGAACATTATACTGAGTGAAATAAGTAGATCAAAAAAAGCTATGAACTGTATGATTTCACACATAGGTGGGATATAAGACTCATAGACATAGAAAAAAGTGAAGTGGTTACCAGGGGGATGGGGATGAAGGGAAGAGGGTGAAGGGAAGGGTGTAAAGAGGCACAAATATAAGGTAATGGAAAATGATTTGACTTTGGGTGATGAATAGACAACATAATAGACTATTTAAATGATGTAGTGGTGTTACCTGAAATCTATGTACACTTGATCAATGTCACCCTATTAAATTTAATTTTGTAAATAAAATTTAAAAATAATTAAATAATCAATGTAACACACACACACACAAAGACATAAAAAACAAAATTAAAGGACACCTAATGCAACAACAAAAATTACAACTTCAGTTCAATACTTCCACTGTTATTCTACAAAAAGATGTTTATGAGTACAATTAAAAGTAAATCTTCAAACAACTGGATTTGAAATTTGACTCACGTCTCCATGCTGTGAGCCTTAATTTGCATGCTCCTAACTTAGGAGGGAACGTGCATAGCATCATTTTGCTGTTTTTATATTGAACACATCTCTTTCTAGAATATAAAACGTATCCTTATTTATAGCACATGATTTGCCAAGCTCCTCAAATAGATTAAAGCACTAAAGAAAATGGGCTCATTTCACTGAATAATGGTATTAGCCAAACAAGCAACATGGCCAGAATGGAGGTACGCTTGGTGGGGAGGCTTTGTGGAAATGCAGGAAGATAAACAACTGTACTGTCCTTTAGGCTTGTGAGAATGACGTCCATGGGTGACAACCCCACAGTTACCATACGAGTAGCCAGTACATTAGGGATACACTAACATAGATGACACACAGTGTTATCCAGTTTATTCTTGTGATTGGCGGTCTGCGGTTACCTGTCACGCGGAGGATGACATTGGAGGAGAGAATGCCACTAGAGTTTTGGGCCTGAGCCACATAAAGGCCTGCGTCTGTCCCGCATACCTCTGGAATGAACACCGAATGTCTTGTCTCCTTGTGTAAAACCTGTAAGTGTCCATCTGTAGACAATTTCTGGCCCTTCTTGTACCTGAAGCAGAGAGTCAGTTTTTAAAGTCAGGATCACTGTTATTCATATCATATCCAATTTCCCAAAACCATTGCAAATAGGCCCCTTACCACTGCAATATTCTCTAGCATAAGCAGGAACTTTGCAGTTAACACAGACCCCACTGGGGCTGTATTTCCTTCAGGCAGAGGTTGGAAGCTGGTGGCCAGAGACGTGCGTGATTGGCTCAGAACATGTTTATTTTAAATCAAAATTTTTTTACAGCATTTACCAATTGGAATGCTGCATATGAAATTCAGATATCCAACTACTCTCAAAACACCAGACCATCTGGTCACACCGGGGAACCATTTGCTAACAGCGATGATCTAGAATGGGAAATGGTACCTGCCTATGGGGCCTCCTTCATTCACTGCTACGGAACAGTGACATCTGAAATCTGTATTGGAGTGACTCTCATTGTCCCTATTATAGTCATCCCATAACATCCACATGAGAATATCAATGTGCTGTTTCAGAGGAAGGCCCTTAGACAGCATTTGTTGGAGAAGTGAGTTCATTTAAGTAATGAATTAGAAGAACATTATTTCTAATTATAAAAGACATTTATGCAACTTGATCATAACTGTCAATGACACATTTCAAAAAGCTTCCTGTGAACATGAGCACTTAGCTGCATCCTTTTATAAAGCAAATAGTTTGTTTATTATGTATGTTCTAGATTCTTGTGTATGTATTTATATCCACGTTCTTCTACACAAGAAGAGATGACAAACCCGTGTCACTTCCTGTTCCCATTGCCTGAGTGGTAGTTTGGCATTTTTCCGAGGGCCCTAACTTTGCATGATAGCTTGCCAGTTGTTACTTGAACAAAATGGCAAATCTGAGGACGAGATATTTTTGTCACAATACTTCTTCAGTATTATAATTGCAATAGTTCTTCAATGATATATACTAACCAAGTTATTTGTTATCTGGACAAAAACAAGAAACACTTCAGACAACATTTTTCTTTGGGATAAACTGATATTTAATGATGAATATCATTAATGATCAGATTTCTTGACCTATAAAAACATGCAATTGTAAAAACAACAAAATAGAGCAAAAAGCATAAATGGCTGCACTATCGCACGAATGCAGTTTCTTCCAATCATCTGAGAAACCCCAGTTTTCTCATGAATTCTTTAGAGAGCTTACTCACACTTCAAGTATCTTCAGTGGGCACACACAATAACTGGGACTGATTGCTTAATATCTACTATAACATTAAAATAAATAAGTGCTATTTTACTTAGTTTAGAAGCATAAACGCATTCTCACACATTTGTCACTGTCCTCAAATCCATCTACTTGAGGATGAAAAACGTCTACATGTTTAAAAATAATCCAAGCATTGACAAAGTAGAACTGCTTTTGTAACAACAGTATGTGATTCAAAACCTGTATTCTGCAGTTTACTTTTATTACAACAAAGAGGCTAAAAATAATAGTATCTCGAGTGAAATCAGATTGTTCACAGCTCAGTTATTACAACACCTTTGAAAAATGGGTTTATTACCTGTCACTAGGAGTAACTGTGAATTAAATATTTTAATTCTATCTCTCACATTCAAGAAATGTATAAAAAGAAATCTTAGTGAAACAAACAAATACTGCAAAAGTGACATGAGTATCTGTTGGGAAGAGGAAAAAAATGAAATAGGTAAATTAAAGAAAAGGAAAAAAATCCAACTTCTTATGCTTTTATTAATTGAATAAGGGATGTTAAATCAAGAAAACTTCATGCTTATGTAAAAATAAACAATAGGAAAGAATTTTAACCCATCATCTCTAGAAATGTGGAATGTTAAACTGATAGAAAAACAGCACAACTAAGTCAGCGTGCTTTGGGAGCTTATTAAATTATTATTTTATAGGGTTACTTTGTTTTCTTTCAGGGTATTAGCCATGCTGCTACTGAAATGAGAGTTGGGGTTTGAAGTGAGGTTGAATCATGCAGAGTTGCGGTGTTGCAGAATATTAATCAGCTATCCCTACATCTCTGTGTTAGTGCACATGAATGATTTGCTCAGTCATTCAATTTGCCTCTTTTTTACGGCTTGTCGTTATAGGCTACCCACCATGTCAGTGTAGGCTCTGGAAATCCTGTTACTTCAACTTCCAAAGTCACTGGAGACCCTTCTGTGACCGTTACATTAGACAGGAGCCTGGAGAAATTAGGTGCATGGCCAGCGAGGCTGACCACACTGTTCTTTGCTGATGTACTTTTAATCTCTTCTTGGGGAGCCGCGTGCCTCTGATAGGCTTGGCTGGGGCCTAATTGACACCCGAGGCCCGAGAATGCATCCTGGGAAGCATGCAGCCTATCTTGGGTTTTAGTGACATTATTATCAGCATGCATTTTCTCCCGTGTTTCTAGCAAACTTCCCTGAGCCTGGGGGTGCTGCTGGAAAGCGCTCTCATGCACTCCACTCCGCATGCTTGCAGGATGGTTAGCCCCGGTTTGGTTGATGATAGTACTCTTTTCCAGAAATCTTCTGGAAGTTAGTGAGGCCTCAGCTTTGAGCTGGGGGTAAGGCTTCTCAAAATGACTTGAAAATGTTTCTCTCTTATCATCACACGTATCAGCAAATGCAGCAGGCGGTGGAAGGCAAGATCCCTGGGCCTCCCCTGGACCGCTGGCTTCTGGCTGTATCGTGTAGCTGCTTATGTGGAGGCTGAGGGAGGGGCTGGCTCGCTCTTCTACCTCCATGTCAGATGGGGCGAGGGGGGAGTCTGGGCTTCCGGGGAGTGGAGGCAAGGAGATGTCATCAGGGGAGATACTCTCATGTTCTTCTCCTGAAAGCATGTCCGCAGGTAGGAGCAGGCCTTGGACACCACCTTCTTTGCCAGAGGAGAGCTGCTTCAGGTCCGGAGGAAGCTGACCCTCTCCCATTCCTTTGATGGTCAAATTATCTGCTACCTGCACCTGCTCCTTCAAAAGAGAAAGCCAAGGTTTTGAGTTAGTCATTGAGTTTTCTTTCTCCAGGTCTCAAATTCAACTTGAGAGAGACACCTTGAGGAAACCGAGTGAGTTAAAGCTTGCGGCCCGGCTTAAGCATTACAGAACTTGAAACCACGGGTCTGTTCAACCTGGGTTCAGTCCCGTCTCATGACTAAGGAATCTGTAAACTGACCCCCCAGTCTCTGAGTGGAATGAGACCGAGCTTGTGAAATAGGAGAAAGGCCCAGTTATCATCTCTAATGAAGGAGCTGGACTAGATAATGTCTTTTCAAATTATAACCAGAGGAGCGTCCTTTCACCGGCAAATTCAGCTTTGCGTTATTTGTCCACATTCCACGTGAACACAGTTCCTTTAATGTCGGAGGCTCCTTTGTTGGGTGATTCCTCAGACTCTTCTAGAATAATGCTTCCCTTTTCTCAAGAAAGCTGATCTTTTTACTTTATTCTGTTATTGTGGTAAAACATGTATAACATAAAATTTACCATGTTAGCCATTTTAAGTGCACAGTTAAGTGGCAGTAAATACATCCACACTGTGCAGCCATCACCACCAGTCACCTCCAGAACGTTTTCATCTCTCCGAAGTGAAACTTGATACCCTTTACAAACTAATTCTTCATTCCTACCACCACACCCAGCCCCTTTACTTTCTGACTCTATGAATTTGACAACTTCAGGTACTTCATAGAGAAAAACTCATTTTTAATGGCTGGTTTTATTTTCTTAAAGCCCCTTAGTTTTATTCTCACACTGAAAAATATCTACTGAGAGCCTATGATATACTGGGGACTGTGCTAGGCATTGGAGAGAGAAAACAGTGAGGAAAAGTAAACACAGAGACTGTGTTTACTGTGTCACCTTCAGTAGGTGACAGTCTAGTGGGGGATGTAGATATTAATACAACAGTCACACATTATGACCCTTCCAAACTAAACACACCGAGATATAATAGAGGAATGCCGGCTTCTTATCTTCCTGTCCCACTCGCAGTGTCAGTGCTGCTAGGAGACCATGAACAGTAGTACATGGCCTACTGCTCACGCTGTTCTATTATTTCCCCCCACTAATCCACGTCCAGCTCTGGTTTAAAAAGAGGCTCGAATATGCCCTCTGGCACAGGCTTAAAAGAACACTAAACCTAAAAGAGATCTCTCATCTATTCCAACCTGTTGGCTTACATATACTTCTGTCTTTGCCTTCCCTCAGCATTTTGGGTACCTGTTTACTGAATTAACAATTACTGGAGTTTGTCCCATTGCTACAGCTTGCCCATAAGAAAGTTATGTTTTGTCTTAACTTTGAGTTCTTTGTCTTAGCATGTAGTCCTGCTCCTGATATACTTCACAGGTGATTTTTGAGAAATAAATGTGTTTTTAGGTTGAAGATTAGAAGTAAACATAAAAGTATGCTCTATTAGCCTAAAGACATGACTTGTTTTTGGAGACATCATAAACCTCACTTAGAGAAAGTGGTTTCTTTCAACCATTTAATAGAAGTTTAAATTCTGGGTCTAAAAGCCAGAAGTTCTTAGAAGTACCTCTCATTAAAAATCAATTAAGCAATCAATAAACACATGCCCAGCAGAGAACACCTCTCCTTCTTCTGTCTTTCCTACTGCACTTAGCTCTGCCTCTCTCTTTATCTCTTCCTGAAAGTAGAATATTTATTTTCCTTTTCATAGCAACATTGGTCCAACTTCTTATTCAGTCTAAAATTTTCCTCTCTTGATATCTGGCAGCCTCTGTTTGAACATATTTTCTGAAGGGTGCTTTCTTTGAACATAATTTTATGTTTTACTTGTGTTAAGAATATCTTTTTATATTTTGCAAAGATCTGCCTTCCTTCAGTATCCACCAACGGATTTGAATGGGCCTCCTGGAGTAACAGAGACCTCTGTCTGCTCTCCTCTTAAAACTGCCCTTTGGAGACTTGTTCCCACATTTCCTCAGCCTCTTTCTTTGTACTAAAAACCTCCAAATGTTCTTCTGCCTGGAATTCTGGAACTTTCATCATCCTGATCACATTCTGGGAGGGCCTGTTCCTGCTGGGCTATAAGCTACTTCACAGGACAGCAGGGACATTTGTTAATCTAGGATCATCAGGGGCAGGAAACTGTTAATGTTTTGAGTAACCTATGCCTCTCCAGAGAAGAACAATGTTTTAAAAATGTCTAAAATTTTCAAAACGCTTAGGTAAGAAGCTTAAATGAAAGTTCAGGCTAGTCTCCCCACTGTATGCTCTCTGCTGGAGGGGAACTGACTTACCTAACTGCAGGTTCAGAAGGAGAGACAGAACAGTCTCATCTCTCTCTCTTTGACTTCTCTCTTTTGGATCTGCCTCCCACCAAATGGGTGCATTCACATTAGCTGTAAGGCATGGAAAAGCCTGTACAGGAAGTCTGTGGTTGTCTAGCTATGCACCCAAGTGATAGGGTAGACAAATCCATCTAAGTCAGAGATGAAGTTTAGGAAAACCCTCTAGGTAAGTCCGAGTCATGTCCTCCAATTCAGCTTTTACTGGTGACGGATTCCTGACTGCTGTGTCTCACTTTCAGACAGTGCCAACTTCAAGAAGGCAATCCAAGAATATCACTTTTCACTCCCTACAGTCCTTAAAGTATAAAAATACTTTCCACAGAAAATAACACTACCAGATAACTTCTACTGACAATAAGAGGAAGGGCTTTCTCAAATCTTTTTTAAGAAACTTCTCAACTTATTAATATTCCCCCTACATATGTTTATTTCCAGGATTTGTTTACTTTCCAGAATAGAAAGCAATCAGTGGACTCATCATCTCTTTGCTCTATTTCTTTTTAAGTGACTATATTAGCTCTTTTTTTGTTTTGTTTTTATAAGAACCACATGGGACTATTAATTTGTACTGAAATTTTAATCAACTAAAATCTCCTACTGTCTCTGTGTGTTAATATCATTGAAGAAAATTTTGAACACTGTATAGGTTAGGACAAAGCCAGATGTCTCCTGAAGGCAAGGAAACTGTCTTCCAGGTTGACAGTGATGAACTACTTGACATCGTTGAGTATAAGTATAAACTAACCAAACTTTCATCAGTTCACGTTCTTCCACTTAACCTTAAGAAAGATATCATGAATGTGTTTATCGAATGACTTCCTGACACCATAATAAATTTTCCTTATGGCACCAACCTTGAATTGCCCAGTAAATAATCCTCTCAGAAACAAATAAGGTGAGTTTAATACAAGGTTTTCTGAGTAAATAATTTTGGCTCTTGGCATTTTTATCTGTAATTTCAAATGCAGAAAAATTGGAGGCAGACAACACCAACCCTACAAACAACACAACCAAACACACAGACATAATGAGAAGACAGAGAAGTGCAATCCAAATGAAACCACAAGAGAAATCTCCAGAAAAGGAAATGAGTGATAGGGAAATAACCAAACTGCCAGATACAGAGTTTAGAATAATTACTGTTAGGATGCTTAGGGATCTTAGAACAGCAATGGATGGTCATTACGAACACCTAAATAAAGAGATAGCAAGTATAAAAAAGGACAGTGAAATATTAAAAAAGAATCAGTTGGAGGTGACAAATACAATATCAGAAATGAAGACCACAATGGAAGGAATTAAAAGCAGGATGGATGAAGCTGAGGATCAAATTAGTGAGTTGGAGGACAAGATGAACAAAGGTAGGAAAGCAGAGCAGAAAAAAGAAAAGAGACTCAAAAAGTCTGAGGAAACTCTGAGAGAGCTCTGTGACAACATGAAGAGAAATAACATCTGCATCATAGGAGTTCCTAAAGAAGAAGAGAAAGAACAAGGAATAGAAACTTTAATCAATCAAATCATAGCTGAAATCTTCCCTAAATTGATGCAAGGAAGGGTCTCATAAGTTCAAGAAGCACAGAGAACTCCATTAACGAGAAACCCAAAGAGACCTACACCAAGACAGATCATAATTAAAATACCAAAGCTAAGTGATAAAGGGAAAATATTAAAAGCTGCTAGAGAAAAAAAGGCTGTTACCTACAAAGGAGCCCCCATAAGGATGACATTCGACTTCTCAACAGAAACACTTGAGACCAGAAGGGAATGGCAAGAAATATTCAAAGTAATGCAGAACAAGAGCCTACAACCAAGACTACTTTATCCAGCAGGGCTATCATTTAAAATTGAAGGACAAATATAAAAACTCAAGGAATTCATTACAACCAAACGAATGCTGCAGGAAATGTTAAGGGGTCTGTTGTAAACAGATCAAAGTGGGAAAAGAATATGGCAAAAGGGGAATACAGCTTTAAAGAATAAAATGGCAATAAACAACTACATATCAATAATAACCTTAAATGTAAATGGATTAAGTGATCCAATCAAAAGACATAGGGTAGCTGCTTGGATAAGAAAACAGGACCCGTACATATACTGTCTACAAGAGACACACCTTAAAACAAAAGATGCACATAGACCAAAGATAAAAGGATGAAAAAAAAAATTTCATGCAAATAGAAATGAAAAAAAAGCTGGGGTAATAATACTTATATCAGACAAAATGGACTTTAAAACCAAGACTATAGTAAGAGATAAAGAAGGTCACTACATAATGATAAAGGGAGCAATCCAACAGGAAGCTATAACCATCATAAATATCTACACACCTAATATAGGAGTACCTAAATATATAAAGCAGACTTTGATGAATATAAAGGGTGAGATCAACAGCAATATTATAATAGTAGGGAATTTTAATACCCCACTAACATCATTAGATAGATCCTCAAGAAAGAAAATTAACAAAGAAACAGCAGACTTAAAGGACACATTAGATCAACTTGATTTAATAGATATCTTTAGAACTTTTCACCCTAAGGCAGCAGACTATACATTCTTTTCAAATTCTCATGGTACATTTTCTAAGATAGACCACATGTTAGGACACAAAAGCAGTCTCCACATATTTAAGAAGATTGAAATCATATCAAGCATTTTCTCTGATCACAGTGGCATGAAACTAGAAATCAATCACAACAGAAAAACTGAAAAATACTCCAACACATGGAAACTAAATAGCATGTTATTAAATAACAAATGGGTTAACAATGAAATCAAAGAAAAAATAAAAAAAATTCTTAGAAACAAATGATAATAAGCAAACAACAACTCAAAATTTATGGGACACAGCAAAAGCAGTTCTGAGAGGGAAGTTCATAGCACTATAGGCATTCCTTAAGAAGCTTGAAAAAGCTCAAATAAACAACCAAACCCTTCATCTAAAAGAACTAGAAAAAAAAACAGCAAGTAAGGCCCAGAGGTAGTAGAAGGAAAGAAATAATAAAGATCAGAGGAGAAATAAATGACATAGAAGTTAAAGAAACAATACAGAGGATCAATGAAACTAAGAGCTGGTTCTTTGAAAGGGTAAACAAGATCGATGAACCTTTAACAAGACTCACCAAGAAAAGAAGACAGAGGATTCAAATAAATAAAATTAGAAATGAGAGTGGAGAAATAACCGACACAACAGAAATACAAAATAATGTAAGAAAATACTATGAAGAACTGTATGCCAAAAAATTAAGCAACCTAGGTGAAATGGACAAATTCCTTGAAACATATAATCTTCCAAAAATCAATCTGAAAGAATCAGAAAACCTAAACAGACTGATTACAACAAAAGAGATTGAAACAGTTATCAAAAACCACCCAGAAAACAAAACTCCTGGGCCCGATGGCTTCACTGGTGAGTTCTACCAAACATTCAAAGAAGAACTAACTCCTATCCTTCTCAAGCTACTTCAAAAAATTCAGGAGGAAGGAACACTTTCAAGCTCCTTTTATGAGGCGAGCATAATTCTGATTCCAAAACCAGGCAAAGACAACACAAAGAAAGAAAATTATAGGCCAATATCCCTGATGAATTTTGATGCTAAAATCCTCAACAAAATAATAGCAAACCAATTCCAGCAATATATGAAAAAAATCATACATGATGATCAAGTGGGATTTATTCTGGGGAGGCAAGACTGGTACAATATTCACAAATCAATCAATGTGATTCATCACATAAACAAAAAAAAAGGAGAAAAACCACATGATAATTTCAATTGATGCAGAAAAAGCATTTGATAAAATCCAGCACCCATTTATGATCAAAACTCTTAGCAAAGTGGGAATACAGGAGACATACCCCAAAATGGTAAAGGCCGTCTATGACAAATCCACAGCCAACATTATAATTAATGGACAAAAATTAAAAGCAATTCCCCTAAAATCAGGAACAAGGCAGGGGTGCCCCCTTTCACTACTCTTATTCAACATAGTACTGGAAGTCCTAGCTACAGCAATCAGACAAGAAGAAGAAATAAAAGGCATCCAAATTGGAAAAGAAGTAAAACTATCATTATATGCAGATGATATGATACTGTATATGGAAAACCCTAAAGTCTCAGTCAAAAAACTACTGGACCTAATAAATGAATTCAGCAAGGTGGCAAGATATAAAATTAATACACAGAAATCAGAGGCATTTTTATACACAATGACTGTCAGAAAAAGAAATTAAGGAAACAATCCCCTTCACTATTACAACAACAAAAAAATAAAGTTCCTAGGAATAAATTTAATCAAGGAGGTTAAAGACTTGTACTCAGAAAATTATAAAACATTGATAAAAGAAATCAAGGAAGATACAAACAAGTGGAGGCATATACCGTGCTCATGGTTAGGAAGAATAAACATAATTAAAATGTCTATATTACCCAAACAATTTATAAATTCAATGCAATACCAATTAAAATACCAATGACATACTTCAAAGACATAGAACATATATTCCAAAAATTTATATGGAACCAATAAAGAAAATGAATAGCCTCAGCAATCTTGAAAAAGAAGAATAAAGTGGGAGGTATCACACTTCCTGATATCAAGTTATACTACAAGGCCATTGTACTCAAAACAGCTTGGTACTGGCATAAGAACAGGCATATAGATCAATAGAACAGAACAGAAAACCCAGAAATAAACCCACATCTTTATGGACAACTGATATTTGACAAAGGAAGTAAGAGCATACAGTGGAGTAAAGACAGTCTCTTTAACAAATGCTGTTGGGAAAACTGGACATCTACCTGCAAAAAAATGAAACTAGACCACCAACTTAAACCATGCACAAAAATAAACTCAAAATGGATAAAGAACTTAAATATATATCGTGAAACCATAAGTATCCTAGAAGAAAACTTAGGCAGTAAGCTCACCGACATTTATCACAGCAATATCTTTGCTGAATTATCTCCACAAGGAAATGAAATAAAAGACTGGATAAACAAATGGGACTATATCAAACTAAAAAGCTTTTGCACTGCTAAAGACAATATGAACAGAATAAAAAGACAAACCACACAATGGGAGAACATATTCGACAATACCTCTGATAAGGGATTAATAACCAATATTTATAAAGAACTTGTAAAACTCAACACCAGAAAGACAAACAATCCAGTCAAAAAATGGGCACAAGAAATGAATAGACACTTCTCCAAAGAGGACATACAGATGGCCAATAGACAAATGAAATATGTTCGATATCACTAATCATTAGAGAAATGAAAATTAAAACTACAATGAGATATCACTTCACACCAGTCAGAATGGTTCTCATTGACAAAACAACACACGATAGGTGCTGGCGAGGATGTGGAGAAAGGGGAACCCTCCTACTCTGCTGGTGGGAATGCAGACTGGTGCAGCCACTGTGGAAAACAGTATGGAGATTCCTCAAAAAATTAGAAATGAAACTGCCCTTTGACCCAGCCATCCCACTTATAGGAATATATCCCAAGTACACCATATCATCAACTGAAAAAAAGAAATGCACCCCCATGTTTATAGCAGCATTGTTCATAATAGTGAAGATCTGGAAACAACCCAAGTGTCCGTCATTGGACGAGTGGATTAAAAAGCAGTGGTACATATATACAATGGAATACTATGGGGCTATGAAAAAGAAGGAAATATTACCTTTTGCAACAATATGGAGGGACCTGGAAACTATTGTGTTGAGTGAAATAAACCAGGCAGAGAAAGAAAAATATCATATGACCTCACTCATTTGAGGAATCCAAGGAATAATGAGAACTGAGGAACAGAATTGAGACAGAGGAGGGATTAAAGGAAACAGAGGAAAAGAGGACAGAGGGAAAGGGGATGATAGGATGGGATAAACCTGAAGGGAAGGGGGGAGGGCACTGTAGGGAGGGGGGACAAAGGAGATGTTGAGAGGAATATGGGGGAGAGGGGAGGCATTCGGGGTGACCCTAGAATCTATGTAAACACAATTAATTAAATAGAAAATATTGTTAAGAAGTAAAAAAAAAAATTCAAATGCAAATAATCTTTCAGTTCTTAAATCATTATGGAATTTTATAAAAATTCCTTTTAAATCTCATGAGTTATACTTTCTAGGATATACTAGCTTTCCTTTATGAAAATTGTTCCTAAACATTCACATATACCAACATTCACATTTCCCCACCATAAAAGCATTTTTGCTGTCAGTAGAAAAAAGTGTGTGCAAATGTTCCTAGAAAAAGGTAGTTAATATACATATCTCAGCACAGATAGGGCATGTTTTCATCAATCTGATGAATTCTGGCCAAAAAAAAAAAAAAAAAAAAAAGGGAAATGCTGATCTCAATCACCAAAACCCAGCTCATTCTTGCCTGACCTGTGGTGGCATAGTGGATAAAATGTTAACCGGGAATGCTGAGGTCACTGATTCAAAAACCCTGGGTTTGCTTGGTCAAGGCATATGTGAGAAGCAATTACTATGAATTTTTGCTTCCCATTTCTTCCTTCTTTTTATTCTCACTCTCTCCTTTCTGTAAAAAAATCAATAAATAAAATATTTTTTTTAAAAAGAAAAATACATCTTACTCTCAATGTGTTTCTCCTATAGCTTTTGTTGTTTTGTCTTTTTTGTTGATTCTTTTTTCCCAACTATTCAATATATGAATAATTCATGATCTTGACTTTAAGTTCACTAATCTTCTCTATATACTTTACATTCAAAAATCTCACTTGCTTTCACATCTAATGACCAATTAGCTTTCATTATTTTTTCTTGTTTTTTTAAGTGAGAGGAGGCGAGAGAGAGAAACAGACTTCCATATGTGCCCTGACTGTGATCCACCAACAACCCTTGTCTGAGACCAATGATCTGCCCATCTGGGGCCACGTTTGCAACCTAGCTATTTTTATTGCCTGAGGCAGAGGCTCCACAGAGCCATCTTCAGCACCTGTGGCTGATGTGCTTGAACTAACTGAGCCATGGTTGAGGGAGGGGAAAAGAGAGAAAGAGAGAGAGAAGGGAGAGGGGTGGAGAAGCAAATGATCACTTCTCCTGTGTGCCCTGACTGGGAATCAAACTTGGGACATCCACATGCTGGGCCAACACTCTAACACTGAGTCAACAGGCCAGGGCCATAACCAGTTAGCTTTTAATTAATCCTGAATCTAGAGACTCAAATCTTATCTCTGTCAGGATTTCTGAATTTTTATTTCTATTGATGAACAAAATCACCTGAGTTTATAATCACTCCCACGTAGGCAAACAAAATGAGTGTCCGGAAGACAGAATATAATGATATTCAATATCCACTGAACTAAGTGTATAGCACCAATCCTCAAAATACATAGAGTTGAAGCCACCTATGTGATAAATTAAATTAGGGAACACCACAAGACTTTATCTTCAAAATATCTAAAAAGACAGCCTTATCTTGGCTAAATAAAATTAAATGAAGCTAAGTAGAAAGTAGAGGAAAAAAATATTAAACATAGGGCTTGGTCTACGAAAGGCATTTCTGGGAATTTGGAAGGGGTTTTGGACAGCTAAGGAATGAGTGCCCTGGCACTTTGGGGCAGTTGGGGTAGAAAAAAATAAAAGAGAAGAAAAGGTGGTGAACAACACTTTGTCTTCCGTACTGTTTTTCCAAAGCAAGTGTCTCAAGAACATCTTCCCCTGACTACCAAAGTGATCAGGGTTAGAAGAGGAGGGTCCATGGACTGTCTTCTCCCAGTTTGATAAAAGCATTCCACTGAATTGTTTGGTATAAAAGTAATTCTATGCTACTGCTTTATTAGTCATTATGTAAACAGATGAACGTAAAGAGGAAAAAGGTTTGGTGTGGGAATCTACAGTATCATTACAAAACACGTATGAATATGCAGCAGTTCCTCAGAGCTCCATTTGGTCTTGTTGAAAGAGTTACATGGCTGAAAGTCAGAAGAATGGGACTGCCTGCCTAGCTTTGCCACTCCTTTTCTGTGGTTTCTGGAAGGCAAAGATTTTATCTCTTTTGGCCTCAGTCTCCTCAACTGTAAAATGAGACTTGATCGGGTGATTGTTAAATCCCTTCTAGCACTAGAATTCTATTGCAAGCCTCCATATTCCACTGAACAGTTTTGTGACTTTAGTCAAGTCTCTTAATACTCTGTGCCTCCATTTGACCTGAGGAGTTTTCACATATTATTGTGGATTTAGCTTCAGTCCTCACTTTGGGTACAGAATACCATCACTAATCTGTTAGCAGTGCAATGAGCCATTGCCTAATTCCACCTCCTGCAGTTTGGGGTCAGAAAAACGAGAAGCACTTTACTATTTCCGGGAGAAAATCTTGTGATTAATACATTCTTGTATAATAATACATTCTTGGTGGAATTGTTCTTTCTGACATTTAATTTTCTGAGAAAGACCAACACAATTTAAGGGTATCAAAACTGAACTCTGTGAACTGAGGAATGAAATAGAGATAGAGGCAGGGTCACAGGGAACAGATGGACAGCCATTGGAGGGAAGAGGGGAAGAGGGGACTGGATCAAAGAAGGTGAAGGGATTAGCCAAAAACATGTATATATAACACACAGATACAGACAACAGGGAGCAATACCCAGAGGAAAAAAGATGGTGGAAAGAGACTTTGCATGGGGCATGGGGGCATGACGCAGTATGCAGAGGATGTTATATTGAGTGGGACACTTGAAACCATGTCAACACAATAACTTTTAAAATAAATTTTAAAAATAAGAATTATACTCTTTGATACTTCAACAACCTTTTTATATGTTGTTATCTGCTCACATGGTGTTTTGGGAATCATTACATTCAACCTATAATATGATGATAGAGACAGTCAGAAGGTAAATGTGGTTGAGATTTTTAAAAGTGAAAATTACTGCTACCTTTTCATTTTGTTTTCTGTACTTATTGTACCAGAATGTATACATGAAATTATATCAGTGAGGGTTCTTGACAGCTATACTTGTGGACCTTCACTTTTATCCTAAATAACTGATTATCTATCATAGCTTTTAATTTATAGTAAAATAAAAATGACTTTTCAATAAAAGAAAATTTTTTTTATTAAAAGGAATTAAGCCTGACCAGGCAGTGGCGCAGTGGATAGAGCATCAGACTGGGATGCGGAGGACCCAGGTTCGAGACCCTGAGGTCATCAGCTTGACTGCGGGCTCATCTGGTTTGAGCAAAGCTCACCAGCTTGGACCCAAAGTCGCTGGCTTGAGCGAGGGGTTACTCGGTCTGCTGAAGGCCCACAGTCAAGGCACATATGAGAAAGCAATCAATGAACAACTAAGGTGTTGCAACAAAAAACTGATGATTGATGCTTCTCATTTCTCTCCATTCCTGTCTGTCTGTCCCTATCTATCCTTCTTTCTGACTCTCACTCTCTGTAAAAAAAAAAAAAAAAAAGAAAAAAAAGGAATTGATTCCTTTAACTTATCTTCTAAAATAAATAAAAGCAAGAAAAACCATGTTTACTAAGTATAAAAGAATGTGCTTGCTTTGGTAGTAATAACTTTCATTCCTAATCTTAGTAAATATGTGTGGCTGACCATGTAGAAAAATGAGCAGAATTTTTAAAAAATAACATGATGTGGGATTTAGTATCTTTTAGAAACTTAACTAAGAAAATTAAATGGGGGTTAAGGGGCTGAGTGAAAAAGGTGAAGGGATTAAGCTCATAGACACAGATAACAATATGCTGATTACTGGAGAAAAGGGGGTTGAGGGGAGGCAGGAGAGGGCAAAGAAGGGATTGATGGTGATGAAAGGAGACTAGACTTGGGTGATGAACACACAGTACACCATACAGATGCTGTACTATAGAGTTGTATACCTGGAACCTATATAATTTTATTAATTAATGTCACCCCAATAAATTCAATTAAAAATAGATTATGGTAATAAAAAATGTGATACATTTAATGTTATTCTCTATTATTTTAACTAGTAGATTTCAACTGAGTGTGATTGTGTTCCCCAACAGATATTTGGCAATTTCTCTAGCCATTCTTGTTTGTCACAGCTGTGTGGAGGGTGGGGCAGCCAACACTGGCATGTGGTGAATAGAGGCCAGGAATGCTGCTCAACACCCTACAATGCACAGGACAGCCCAAACAATAAAGAATTCTCTGGGCCAAAATGTCAATAGACAAGGCATAAAATCCCTGATTTAGACCAATTACAATAAGCAAAGACTAAGATATAATATTAGGGTCCAACAAGATGACCAAGGTTTGGGAGCTTTCCTTTGCCACAGAGAAGAACCAAGGTTTAAGTACAACAAGGTCACTGCCCAGAAAGAGGCAGTTTGTTTAATGGTTCTTGCTGCCCGATGGTTATATAATTAAACTAGATCTTTACATACATTTAATCTGTGGAAAAGGACCTATAAACTAGCTCTGAGAACTGTATTGACTTCAAGAAAGATAATTATTTCTCTATGAGATAAGGGCACCACAAGTGGGGAGATTTTTCTTTTTTTTAAGTTTCAGATCATAAGATATATATTTTATTTATTTGGAGCAGTTGAAAATAGTGTTGATTCTGCTTGTTCCTTCAGTTCCTTGGGAGAGGGGGAAACAGAGGGAGCAGGCAACTTGGCAAAGCAAAAAGTCCAGCGGTAATTATTGTCCAGGGATTATGAATAAAGAGTGAGTAATTTATGGTGAAAATCCATAATGATGTGATTTAAATAATATGTTTGTTATCATGGAATATTTGTATTTTGTGGGTATTTGCAGTTTCTGCTACATGCTAATTTATCTGTAATATATAGGTTATAAAGTAATTTAAACACTTCTCTAAATTAGTATTCATATTACAGTTGGATTCTATATTTTAGTGACTGGAAACATCTTAATGGGTACTGTAAACAACGAAAGCATAGCTTGGTGGTATAATAAAGAGGAAGAAGTAAAATCTGAAGTTGGGATAAAGTAGAAAAGAACAATGGGAAAGGCAGCTAATGGGAGAAATGTAGAAGTGGTTTGGGGTGACACTGTTTGAATGGCTGTCCCAATGTCACTGTAAAATGCTATGGTTGTAGTATTCATTAGGAGGGGCTCAGAAGGAAACAGCATAGAGCAAAAGGACTAAGTAAAGAGTAGAAAGGCATTAAGGGATAAGGACATTCACAATGTGCATTTACATTGGAAGATTCAATTCAAATAGATAAGAAGGATTCAATTCACTACAGTGTGTCCATAAAGTCATGGTGCACTTTTGACCGGTCATAGGAAAGCAACAAAAGATGATAGAAATGTGAAATCTGCACCAAATAAAAGGAAAACTCTCCCAGTTTCATACCTATTCAGTGCAATTCGATTTGGGCTCACGCACAGATTTTTTTAGGGCTCCTTAGGTAGCTATCCTGTATAGCCTCTACAGGCTCGTCACTGACTGATGGTCTACCAGAACGGTGTTTCTCCACCAAACTTCCGGTTTCCTTCAACTGCTTATCCCACTGAGTAATGTTATTCCTATGTGGTGGTGCTTCGTTATAAACGTGCTGATATTCATGCTGCACTTTGGTCATGGATTTGAATTTAGCAAACCACAGAACACACTGAACTTCCCTCTGTACCGTCCACATCTCAACTGGCATGGCTGTGGGCTGCTCCACTGTCTACACAGTGTTACATCATCATCTGCGCATGCGCACATGCTGCCACATCATCCTACGGAAACTGGGAGGGTTTTCCTTTTATTTGGTGCAGATTTCACATTTCTATCATCTTTTGTTGCTTTCCTGTGACCGGTCAAAAGTGCACCATGACTTTATGGACACACTGTATTATTTTGTTTGTATGTTGCAATGCACAATAACTTGAATCTCAAAACAGAAGTAATGAGGCTACAGAGTTTTCTTTACCTCATTCATTTCTTCACTGAATACTGTCTGCTTGTTTCTCACTGGTTCTTTTAGTAGGTCAATGCAATCATCATAGAAGTTTTCTGAATTCAGATTCATCTTTAAAACATCTGTCTGTTGTACCAAGTGGTAATTAGTGAGATCCTGGTCCAGCAAAATTGGAGGAACAGTACCACATAATAATCACTTGGACGAAAACAGGCCACTTACAACCTTTCAGTGAATATATTCCACAAGAGACTGATGTACTCCCAACATGTGGTTTATGAAGTTATCCCACCAAGCTCCTCTCCTACCTCACTCCTTTGACAAAGTTCATTGCCAGTAAAAATTAGTTGCTCAGAGGCCCAGCAGGGAAAAAAGTCATTGTTACAATAGGATGCACCCATAGGGGCATTCTTCAGAGAAAGTCACAATTTTATGTGGCAGTGTAAGCCACTGGAAGAGTCTGGGGAGCCAAGATGAGGCAGAAATGACTATAGATTCCTGGTGTAGGATGGAGTAGAAAATCCAGAGAACTGAAATAAGCAAAATATTTGGGAGACTGAAGAAAAGAGGAAGGAAATATCACTGAGTGTAGTAAAAAGTAATAAACAGAATTGAGAACAAAGGATGCTTTGTGTGGTTGATTTTGGTCCTGCATTTCCTGGGGCTCTGTGTCAGTCATGGAGGTGGAGGGAGTGTGCACACTGCTGTGGAGCCAGCATGAGGGCCGAGAAGACTTTGTGAGGGTGAAAGGGGCCATGGGTACACCAAGTGACAATAGCAGTGTAGAATCAGAAAGACTCTCTCTTCCACCTGGAATATGGCTGTTAGATGAGCCTTAAAGGAACAGGCATGCCCTTCAAAGTACACATGCTACACTGACTCAGAGGACTGGGGGGAACACATTTCTGGGGATATTCAGCTTTAGCTTCAACTCTCAAACTCAAACTAGTTTTGTGTTACTGGTCACTTTGCTTTTGTACACACTCGATACCTAATTTCAAAGGGCAGCTGTTGTGGCAAGAATGTTAAATTTTGAATCATCTAAGTTCAAATTCCAGATCCAGCACTACTGACTGTGGGGCCCAAGGAAAAAAAAAAACTTTTATCCTCTTTGAACTTACTTCTGAAACAAAGAAAACAACATTTGCCTTATCTTTATCACAAGGTTATGTGGAAATTGCTGATGTAATTATAGGTGAAAATCCTTTGTAAACTTCAAATGCTATATAAATAGAAAGGATTATTATTACTAATTCGGCCTTCACAAGAATTTCTGGGCCTACTTTTTAATAAGCCCTAAAAAAGAGTCACAGTATCGACCTTAAAAACATAAAAACTAGACATATTATGCTTCTCATGCAAACATCTGTAGAGCATTAGCAAGCTCTCTTTGACAAGCTTTTGTTCAAGCTGTCACTCACAGGGGTGATCCTGATGCAGAGTTCTCTCACCAAAAAGGCCCTTCCTCATTTCTATGTGCGTAAATCAAACCTTTTTGAGTTGCTGAATGAGTCTTTCTTGAGTTTTTCTATAAATGTCAAAACCCTTTCTGGAGAAGCTGCTTTAGGCAAGTCTTTGTGCACATGTGTGGGACACTCTACTGAAGACAGCCACAGTTTCCTCAGATATAATCAGTAGCAGGGCTGGGACCAATGACAGTAGAGATAGGTGATGATTATGCTAGGGGAGAATACAAGTACGATGAGAGATCAGAGAAGAAGTGACATCCAAGGAAGCGGTCATGAAGAAGGCAGTGTTTGGATTGGGTGTTGAGAGGTGATAAGGCTTAAATAAGCAGGATAGAAGGTCATGTATTTGAAATAAAGGCTTAGAAGCAGGAACCTGGAAATGGCGGACTAGTAGACCAGCGAGACAGGAATCTACAATGACAGTAGAAGCATAGTGGTTTGGATAGACAATCAGCCTCAGGACATCGGAAAACCTTTGATTAAAACTTTCTTTGGTAAGAAGGAAGAAATCGTAGTGAAGTGTTTTGAATGTAGAAATGACACTGCAGAACTGTATTTAGGAAAGACAATCTAGCTGGAGTACATCATTCAGGAGGCTCCTCACCAGTGCAGAAGTGAATCTAAGTGCTGGGTAGGGAATAAGAAAGAGGAATGCAATCCTTTCTTCTGGAGGTGTAGAGGAAATGGGGGATGAGGACATGTTAGGGAGAGGAATCAGCTTTCAGGAAGAATAACCATGAAGGTGAAAAGCTAGAAATCGATATAACTGTAAGAGAATAGATTTTATTAAGTGGATCTCATCGAAGCTGTACAACATAAATGGGAGGGGGGGATGTTGTAGACAAGAAGAAGCAAAGCATCAGAGGAAGCAGCGATTTTCACGCTGTGTATCAGGAGTCAGAGTCAGGAGAAGAAACTGCTCCTGGAAGGGGGTGAAGGTGGGCAGGAAATGTTATATGTTGAAAAAGAGGAGAGACAAGATGGCACTGGAGTAGGCGGACGTACCAACATCCACCTCCCAGAACCAAAGTGGATTACAAACTAATTTTATGAACTATCATCTGGAAAAACCAACTTTGGACTAAACTAAGAGAACTCTTCAACCAAGGAACACTGAAGAAGCCACACCAAGACTGGTAGGAAAAGCGGAAACGCGGAAACGCGGAGAGGGCTGCCCAGCTCCCCGGAGCGAACAGCAGCCGGGAGAGACTCGCGTGGTGGGAAGTGAGTTTAGCAGAGGGGGAAGGGTCCTGGGCCCCAGGAACAAAGCCCCAGCCTTCAGCCCCAGAGCCCAGAAGAGGCGTAAAGACAGTATTTAGCTGGAAACAAGTCAGGATACTGTTTGTGAGAAAGAGTCTGTTTCTCAGACCCAGGATCCTTCTTAAAGGGACTGCACAGAAAACCTCTCTCACAACCACTCACCCGGGGCTCCTGGGGACGGGGGGAGAGAGGAGAGGACCAGAGTAACAGGAAGAGAGTGTAATCTAGGAGGCACAGGGAGAAACATTTTGGGAGATAGCCACCCTAACCCCTGGGACGAGTCACTCCCCAAAGCTGAAGTGAATATTTCCCCTGGAAACAGCAATACCAGCAAAGGGAAGCAGGAGAGCAGCCACACAAGCTCCCCCGAGGCATTCAGAGCAGAGTCGCATAGAAGGAGGGAGCTTTTGGGTCTACAGTAGTGAGTCTTAGGGTCTGAGCTGCAACGCCCCCACCCACGTGGCTGAGGGCATGCGGGAGGGCGGGTGGCAGCGGGAGACAAAAGCACGGTTCTGCTGGCAGGGGCAGAAGCCAGCTGGCCACCACTGGGCTCAGGTGTGAGCTCAATCTTGCCCGGCTGGGGAGAAGGGGCGTGCAAAAGCGGTCAAGCTCAGCTGCCGGCAGCCTGTAATCCAGCCTGCGGGAGAAGGGCGGGAACCCTGGAAAGGGTGGAGACCAACCCCTGAGCAAGGGCGCAGGAGCACAGCCTTGCCCTGCCCGTGCAACCCAGGCTTGCGGTCTGACTTGATAGCTGGCTCCTCCCATGAGGGTGGAGCCAAAAGCCCAGAAGAGGTGGAGTTCCGCTACTGAGCTGAGCTTGGGCATGCAGTCTTGCCCAGCGGTAGAGCCAAGGCTAGCAGCCGTTCCTCAAGTGGGCTCCTTCTACAAGGGCAGGGCGAAAGCCCGGAAACAGGCAGAGACCCGCAGCTGAGCAAAGGTGCTTGCCAGTGCACTCAGGACGAAGCATAACATCACACACGGGGGCGGGGCAAAGCCCAAGGACACCAAGGCTTGTGCACATGAGCACGTGATCCACTCCCGTGAAAAGAAAATGCGGAGGCAGAGAAATACAACACAAATAAACCAAGAGAAATCCCCAGAAAAGGACCTAAGTGAATCAGATATAACCAAATTACCAGATGCAGAGTTTAAAATAATGATTGTTAGGATGCTCAAAGATATTAGAACAACCATAGATGGCCATTATGAAAACCTAAATAAAGAGATAACAAATATAAAAAAGGACATTGAAATAATAAAAAAGAATCAGTCAGAAATGACAAATACAATATCTGAAATAAAGAATACAATGGAAGGAATTAAAAGCAGGATGGATGAAGCAGAGAATCGAATCAGTGAGTTAGAGGACATGATAAATAAAGCCATGGAAGCTCAGCAGAAAAAAGAAAAGAGACTCAAAAAGTCTGAGGAAACTCTAAGACAGCTCTGTGACAATATGAAGAGAAATAACATCAGCATCATTGGAGTTCCTGAAGAAGAAGAGAAAGAACAAGGGATAGAGACTTTGTTCAAACATATTATAGCGGAAAACTTCCCCCAATTAAGGCAGGAAAACATTTCACATATTCAGGAAGCAAAGAGAACTCCATTAAAGAGAAACCCAAAGAAACCAACACCAAGACACATCATAATTAAAATACCAAAGCTAAATGATAAAGAGAAAATATTAAAAGCTGCTAGACAAGGCCCTGGCCGGTTGGCTCAGCGGTAGAGCATTGGCCTGGCGTGCGGGGGACCTGGGTTCGATTCCTGGCCAGGGCACATAGGAGAAGCGCCCATTTGCTTCTCCACCCCCCCTCCTTCCTCTCTGTCTCTCTCTTCCCCTCCCACAGCCAAGGCTCCATTGGAGCAAAGATGGCCCAGGTGCTGGGCATGGCTCCTTGGCCTCTGCCCCAGATGCTAGAGTGGCTCTGGTCGTGGCAGAGCAATGCCCCGGAGGGGCAGAGCATCGCCCCCTGGTGGCCAGAGCGTCGCCCCTGGTGGGCATGCCGGGTGGATCCAGGTCAGGCGCATGTGGGAGTCTGTCTGACTGTCTCTCCCGTTTCCAGCTTCAGAAAAATACAAAAAAAAAAGCTGCTAGAGAAAAAAAGACTATCACCTACAAAGGAGCCCCCATAAGGATGACTTCTGACTTCTCAACAGAAACACTTGAGGCCAGAAGGTAATGGCAAGAAATATTCAAAGTAATGCAGAACAAGAGCCTACAACCAAGACTACTTTATCCAGCAAGGCTATCATTTAAAATTAAAGGAGAAATAAAAAGCTTTACAGACAAAAAAATACTCAAGGAATTCACTGCAACCAAACCAAGGCTGCAAGAAATGCTAAGGGACCTGTTGTAACCAGATCAAAGGAAAAAAAGAATATAGCAAAGAGAAATACAGTTTTAAAGAAAAAAAATGGCAATAAACAATTACATATCAGTAATAACCTTAAATGTAAATGGATTAAATGATCCGATCAAGAGACATAGGGTAGCTGTGTGGATTAAAAAACAGGACCCATAACATATGCTGTCTACAAGAGACACACCTTAAATCAAAAGATGCACACAGGCTGAAGATAAAAGGATGGAAAAAAATATTTCACACAAATGGAAATGAAAAAAAAGCTGGAGTAGCAAAACTTATATCAGACAAAATGGACTTTAAAACAAAGACCATAGTTAGTGATAAAGAAGGTCACTACATAATGATAAAAGGAGCAATCCAAAACGAAGATATAACCATTATAAATATCATTATAAGCACCTAATATAGGAGCACCTAAATATATAAAGCAGACTTTGATGGACTTAAAGAGTGAGATCAACAGCAATACTGTAATAGTAGGGGATTTCAATACCCCATTAACATCATTAGATAGATCCTCAAGAAAGAAAATTAACAAAGAAACAGCAGACTTAAAGGACATATTAGATCAACTCGATTTAATAGATATCTTCAGAACCTTTCACCCTAAAACAGCAGAATATATATTCTTTTCAAGCGCTCATGGTGCATTCTCTAGAATAGACCACATGTTAGGGCACAAAAGCGGTCTCAACAAATTTAAGAAGATTGAAATCATATCGAGCACTTTCCCTGATCACAATGGCATTAAACTAGAAATCAACCACAATAGAAAAATTGAAAAATATTCAAACACTTGGAAACTAAATAGCACATTATTAAATAACAAATGGGTTAACATTGAGATCAAAGAAGAAATTAAAAAATTCCTAGAAACAAACGATAATGAGCATACATCAACTCAAAATTTATGGGACACAGCAAAAGCAGTCCTGAGAGGGAAGTTTATAGCATTACAGGCATACCTGAAGAAGCTAGAAAAAGCTCAAATAAACAACTTAACTCTGCATCTAAAAGAACTAGAAAAAGAACAGCAAGTAAAGCCCAGAGCCAGTAGAAGGAAGGAAATAATAAAGATCAGAGCAGAAATAAATGACATAGAGGCTAAAGAAACAATACAGAGGATCAATGAAACCAGGAGCTGGTTCTTTGAAAAGGTAAACAAGATCAATGAACCTTTAATGAGACTCACCAAGAAAAAAAGAGAGAGTACTCAAATAAATAAAATTAGAAATGAGAGTGGAGAAATAAGAACTGACGCAACAGAAATACAAAATATTGTAAGAAAAAACTATGAAGAACTGTACGCCAAAAAACTAGACAACCTAGATGAAATGGACAAATTCCTTGAATCATATAATCTTCCAAAAATCAATCTGGAAGAATCAGAAAACCTAAACAGACCAATTACAACAAATGAGATTGAAACAGCTATCAAAAAACTCCCAAAAAAGAAAAGTCCAGGGCCCGATGGCTTCACAAGTGAATTCTACCAAATATTCAAAGAAGAACTGACTCCTATCTTTCTCAAGCTATTTCAAAAAATTCAAAAGGAAGGAAGACTTCCAAACTCCTTTTATGAGGCGAGCATAATTCTGATTCCAAAACCAGGCAAAGACAACACAAAAAAAGAAAATTATAAGCCAATATCCCTGATGAACTTAGATGCAAAAATCCTCAACAAAATATTAGCAAACTGGATCCAGCAATATATGAAAAAAATCATACACCATGATCAAGTGGGATTTATTCTTGGGAGGCAAGGCTGGTACAATATTCGCAAATCAATCAATGTGATTCATCACATAAACAAAAGAAAGGACAAAAACCGCATGCTAATTTCAATAGATGCAGAAAAAGCATTTGATAAAGTCCAGCACCCATTCATAATCAAAACTCTCAGCAAGTGGGAATACAGGGAACATACCTCAACATGATAAAGGCCATCTATGACAAACCCACAGCAAACATCATACTCAATGGTCAAAAATTAAAAGCAATCCCCTTAAGATCAGGAACAAGGCAGGGGTGCCCCCTTTCACCACTCTTATTCAACATAGTTCTGGAAGTCCTAGCCACAGCAATCAGACAAGAAAAAGAAATAAAAGGCATCCAAATTGGAAAAGAAGAAGTAAAACTATCATTATTTGCAGATGATATGATATTGTATATAGAAAACTCTAAAGTCTCAGTCCAAAAACTACTAGACCTGATAAATGAATTCAGCAAGGTGGCAGGATATAAAATCAATACTCAGAAATCAGAGGCATTTTTATACACTAATAATGAACTGTCAGAAAGAGAAATCAAAGAATCAATCCCCTTTACCATTGCAACCAAAAAAATAAAGTACCTAGGAATAAATTTAACCAAGGAGATTAAAGAGTTGTACTCGGAAAATTATAAAACATTGATAAAAATAATCAGGGAAGATACGAATAAGTAGAGGCATATACCGTGCTCATGGTTAGGAAGAATAAACATCATTAAAATGTCTATATTACCCAAAGCAATTTATAAATTCAATGCAATACCAATTAAAATACCAATGACTTACTTCAAAGATATAGAACACATATTCCAAAAATTTATATGGAACCAAAAGAGAACACGAATAGCCTCAGCAATCTTGAAAAGGAAGAATAAAGCGGGAGGTATCACACTCCCAGATATCAAGTTATATTATAAGGCCATTGTACTCAAAACAGCATGGTACTGGCATAAGAACAGGCACATAGATTAATGGAACAGAACAGAGAACCCAGAAATAAACCCACAGCTCTATGGATAACTGATATTTGACAAAGGAGGTAAGAAAATACAGTGGAGTAAATATAGCCTCTTCAACAAATGGTTTGTGGAAAATTGGACAGCTACCTGCAAAAAAATGAAACTAGACCACCAACTTACACCACTCACAAAAATAAACTCAAAATGGATAAAAGACTTAAATGTAAGCCGTGAAACCATAGCATCTTAGAAGAAAACATAGGCAGTAAGCTCTCTGACATCTCTCGCAGCAATATATTTGCTGATTTGTCTCCACAGGCAAGTGAAATAAAAGACAGGATAAACAAATGGGACTATATCAAACTAAAAACTTCTGCACAGCTAAAGACAATAAGAACAGAATAAAAAGACAAACTACACAATGGGAGAATATATTTGACATTGCATCTGATAAGGGGTTAATAACCAAAATTTATAAAGAACTTGTAAAACTTAATACCAGGAAGACAAACAATCCAATCAAAAAATGGGCAAAAGAAATGAATAGACACTTCTCCAAAGAGGACACACAGATGGCCAATAGGCATATAAAAAAATGTTCAACATCACTAATGATTAGAGAAATGCAAATTAAAACCACAATGAGATATCACCTCACACCAGTCAGAATGGCGCTCATCAATAAAACAACACAGAATAAGTGCTGGCGAGGATGTGGAGAAAAGGGATCCCTCCTGCACTGCTGGTGGGAATGCAGACTGGTGCAGCCACTGTGGAAAACAGTATGGAGATTCCTCAAGAAATTAAAAATTGAACTGCCTTTTGACCCAGCTATACCACTGTTAGGAATATACCTCAAAAACACCATAGCACTGTTTGAAAAGAAGAAATGCACCCCCATGTTTATGGTAGCATTGTTCACAATAGCAAAGATTTGGAAACAGCCCAAGTGTCCATCAGAGGACGAGTGGATTAAAAACTTTGGTATATATATACTATGGAATACTACTCAGCCATAAGAAATGATGACATAGGATTTTTTACAACAACATGGATGGGCCTTGATAACATTATACTGAGCGAAAGAAGTAAATCAGAAAAAACTAAGAACTATATGATTCCATACATAGGTGGGACATAAAGATAAGACTCAGAGACATGGACAAAAGTGTTGGGGTTACAGGGTGGGGGGAGAAAAGGGAGGGGGTTGGGGGAGGGGAGGGGCACAAAGATCATGGCTTTTCAGCATTTGCCATATTCCCCCCTTAATCTATAGACAGCAAATATTTACTTATGGTGTTTCCACTATAAAGACTGCTGTCTTAGGGACAAATGCTGATGAACTATTTCAGCATTTCCTCCTTCTTCAAAGACCTATATGTCAACATAGAGCTCCATGTTTCATAGGACATACTCAAGCTCACTCCATGCTCCCTGGAGCTTGAGCACAAGGGAATGCCCTTTTTTTTCCCTCTCTTTTCTTTTCTTTTTTTTTTTTGTTGTATTTTTTCTTTTTTTAATTTATTTTTTGTATTTTTCTGAAGATGGAAATGAGGAGGTAGTCAGACAGACTCCCGCATGTGCCTGACCAGGATCCGCCTGGCATGCCTACCGGGGGGGAATCCAGGGGGGAATGCTCTGCCCATCTGGGGTGTTGCTCTGTTGCAACCAGAGCCATTCTAGCACATGAGGCAGAGGCCATGGGGCCATCCTTAGTGCCCGGGGTGGCTTTGCTCTGGTGGAGCCTTGGCTGCGGGAGGGGAAGAGAGAGACAGAGAGGAAGGAGAGGGGGAGGGGTGGAGAAGTAGATGGGCGCTTCTTCTGTGTGCCCTGACTGGGAATCGAACCCGGGAATCCTGCACACCAGGCCAATGCTCTACCAGTGAGCCAACCGGCCAGGGCCTAGGAATGCCCTTGTTGAGCAAGCTACCCAAAAGAAAATTATATGGAGCAACCATGACAGACCGAGCAAGTCAGTCTCATACTATTCATCACCAGAACGCTGCAGCCCGGTGTAAACAGTTACAACTTTCTCAGGAAGCAGCACGGCAGATTGGGAAATCCTGTCCAAGGGGTCCTATACTGCCCCTTCATTTGGAGTTAACCCTCAAGGACCCCGACCAGGACAACTTTGGCAGATGGATGTTACTCATATACCTTCATTTGGCAAACAGTCGTATGTCCACATTACAGTGGATACATATTCCGGATCTATAGTAACCTCTGTCAGAACAGGAGAGGCTGCTAAGCATGTTATAGCTCATTGTCTGTATGCATTGTTCTATTATTGGATTTCCTAAACTGGCTAAACTGAAAATTCTCCTGCATATGGAGCAAAAGCATTTACTGTATTTTGTCATGCTTACAATCTTTAAAGTTAAGGTATTATTAAAGTGTACTCAGCAAGCATTTTAAGGTCATTTAAAAAAAAAAAACAATTTAAAAGGGGGTAGTCATATCCTGGAACTCCTACAGGTCTACCATATCATGCTTCTTACTTAAAAAAAATTACATTTCTTTTGAATGCTGATGAACAGGAGACACCAAATCTTTTTCGCCTGCAAACTACTACCTTCTTTATTAGATCCAGCTAATAACACTGTTTTGTCTTTTTTCCAAATAGTTCCAGATATATGGAAAAGATTTATATAGGCGGATGGGGATCCTCAAACCCCTCAGCGAGATCTTCTGAGCATGGCTTTTAAGATACCTAGAGGCAGAAAAAGCCCAAGAGAGATCAGGGGAACTACCAGCTTTTAGGATACACCCTTAAAGGCTCCAACGCCCCAAAGGGGTCTCCTAGGATGCCATCTGGGTCCTGCTTCAATAGTGGAAAGGAAGGTCATTGAGCTAAAGCCTGCCAGGCTTACATGTCTCTGCTGTGAGGAAACAGGGACACTGGAAGGTAGGCTTCCCCCTCGCTCCTCTAAGGGAGGGTTCAGTCTCTTCCAGCCCTGCTCCAGCCACCTATGACCTAACCTTGCCCAGAATGGCTGGGGTTAGCCACTGAAGGCTGAAGGTGCCCAGGGCTGTCGGCCCCATCTACAACACTGTGGACGAGCCTAGGGTATTTCTTCCAAGAGGCAGGTAAACTGATCTCATTTGCACAAGGGCCACTTAACTATGTTTTGCCTGAATAGTTAGGTTTTTTATTCTTCCCTCAAAGATCTCTGTTGTGGGTGTTGATAGTCCTATCAACAATGCTTTGCTTAATATATAGTATTTCCTTTATCCCTCCTACCTCAATGCCCCACTCATATTTCAGGCCGGGACTTACTCTTAATTTAGAGCTCTCTTTCCCCCTTTTGCCAACTTCTATTATGAATCTACCCTTGCCACCCAGCTTAGTGTATCCCAAGGTTCTCTTTACCATGCCACAGTTGCAGAGCTCCAGGGAAAAGAACCTTGGTCTCATCTCTCCAGGCAGAGGAGAACAGAAGCTCCATATCCACTCATGCTGAAAATGGCCTTTCCAGTCTACCTAAATCATTACCAGCTAGAAGCAGCGGTCATTGGGACTTGGACATGAGCTGCAAAGTATAGAATGGTGACAACAATTCCAGTGCCATGAGGACTTTTCCTGGATGTGGACTTTTCCTGGACTCCTGCTCCCTGTGACAGCTCCTAACAGACTGAACTGTGGTTGGGTTGCATTTTTCAGGGATTTGGCATGGTGATGGGCCAACTTGGACTTGGTGAACATGTTAAGGACACTACTCTTTTATGGATTCTTGCTGTATTGGCCAAGAGTTTGCTTAAAGGCTTTTAATCACTGTAAAAAAAATAGAAGACTGGATAAAGAAGATGGGGCACATATACACCATGGCATACTATTCAGCTAGAATAAATGATGACATCGGATCACTTTACAGCAGAATGGTGGAATCTTGATAACATTATGCGGAGTGAAATAAGTGAATCAGAAAAAAAAAAGAACTGCAGGATTCCATACATTGGTGGGACATAAAAATGAGACTAAGAGACATGGACAGGCGTGGAGTGGTTACAGGGGGTGGGGGAGGGGAGGAGGGAGAGGGGGAGGGGGAGGGATACAAAGAAAACTGGATAGAGGGTGACGGAGGACGATCTCTCTTTGGGTGATGGGTATGCAACAGAACTAAATGACAAGATAACCTGGAAATGTTTTCTTTGAATATATGTACCCTGATTTATTGATGCCACCCCATTAAAATAAAAATTTATTTATAAATAAAAAAATATTGAAAAAGATAATATAAGATTTATGACATTCATACATTACTAGTGGCATTATAAGTGTAAAACATTTATGGAATGCAATATAAATATATATATTAGAAACCTTAACAATATTGTTTCATATATACATATGTAAAACATTAACAATTTCATATCTGTTTACTCAAACCTGAAAAACTTATGCATAGATAATAATATAAAAGAAAAAGCTATATACATGAAAATGTTTATTGCAGTGTTATTTAAAATGGTATAGAAATTAAAATTTTTTATATTCTTAACCAAAGGAAAAAGATAATCTTGTTGAATTAAAAGGTTAGCAGACTATTTTGAATGAAGTTGGTATTCAAATACATGAAATGGAAAATCATACAGAAAAAAAAAATCATTGCTAGAAATAACTATGTCTCAATAAGAACAATGATCAGCCTGACCAGGTGGTGGCGCAGTTGGATAAAGCGTTGGCTTGGGATCCTGAGGACCCAAGTTCAAAACTCCAAGGTCGCCGACTTGAGAACAGGGTTGCTGACTTGAGTGTCAGATTATAGACATGACCCCATGGTCTCTGGCTAGAGCCCAAAGGTCACTGGCTTGAGCCCCAGGTCCCTGGCTTGCCTGGAACGCCCTGGTGAAGGTACATATGAGAAAGCAATTAATAAACAACTAAGGTTCTGCAAGAAGGAGTTGATGCTTCTCATCAATCTGTCTGTTCCTGTCTGTCTGTCTTCTCTCTCTCTCACTAAAAACAAACAAACAAAAAACAACAATCACAATAATCATGAGTGTCTTCACATTCGATCTTCAGACCTGTGATTACATTCCTGTTTCCTCCATTTTACAGATCAAGAAACTGAGACTCAGGGAGATTAAGTAATATAAAAAGAGAAAATATTCTCAATATAAAAAATCCAATAATCTGGAAAGTTGGTATTCCTAGGTGGCTGTGTCTCACTTCAGAGCCCGTGCTCTTAATTACCTTGCCATTCCCTTCACCCTAAATAACTGGTTCTTTCAGTCAGTTGTGAAAACAGCAATAATAAAAACAGTTTTTTACATCACACACACAAAACTATATATATATATATATATATATATATATATATATATTCTCATTTAAGTGGATTTTGCCTAGACATAAACATAAATATATTTTCTCTATGATTTTCATCTTTGCTTTTTAAAATTTTTATTGAATTTATTGAGGTGATATTAATAAAATTATATGTTTCGGATGTACAATTCTATAATACATCTTCTGTATATTGTACTGTGTCTACTTCCACCACCTTTTATCCTCCCTTTACCCTCTTCTACCTCCCCCCTTCTCCCTCTTGTGATCAGCACACTGTGATTACACCTTCTATAACACATCTCTGTATATTGTCTGTGTCTATTAGGTATTTTTTTTCTTTTTTTAATCCCTTCACATTTTTCACCCAGCATCCCACCCCCTCCCTTTCTGACACCTGTCAGTCTGTTCTCTGTTCTATGAGTCTGTTTCTATTTGTTTGTTTGTTTTTAGTTTATTTTGTTAATTAGATTCCACATATAAGTGAAATCATATGGTACTTGTCTTTCTCTGACTGGCTTATTTCACTTAGCATAATAATCTCCAGGTCCATTCATGCTGTCACAAAAGGTAAGATTTCCTTCATTTTTATGGCCAACTAGTCTTGTATAAATGTACCGAGTGTTTTTACTTGTCCATCTACTGATGAGCATTTGGGCTGCTTCCAAACCTTGGCTATTGTAAATACTACTGCAATGAATGTAGTAATAATGCATATATTATTTCAAATTAGTATTTTGGATTTCTTTGGATATATTTCCAGAAGTGGAATCACTGGATCATAGGAAGTCCCATTTTTAATTTTTTGAGGTAACTCCATACTGCTTTCCACAGTGGCTGCACCAATCTGTATTATCAGTTGAATTTTTATACACCAATAATAAATTATCAGAAAGAGAAACTAAGAAAACAATCCCATTTAAAATTGCATCAAAAAAATACCTAGAAGTAAATTTAACCAAATATGTAAAAGACCTATACTCAGAAAAGTATAAGACACTGAAGAAAAAAAATGAAGAAGATATAAATAAGTAGAAGTATATATCACATTCATGAACAAGAAGAATTAACATTATTAAAATGTCTATACTACCCAAAGCAATTGATAGATTCAACACAATTCCCATCAATATACCAATAGCATATTTCACAGAACTAGATCATATCCTAATAGATAATTATGTGCCATTAAAATAAAAAATTTGTAAGGACTCACAAAAGACCCCAAATAGCCACAACAATCTAGAGATAGAATAACAAAGTTGCAGAAGTCATGCTTCCTGATAAACTATACTACAAGACTATCATAATCCAAGTAGCATCAATTTTCTATTCCATGAAGAGTGCTAGTGATTAGTTTGATATTTCCATGAAGTTAAATGTTCAATGAACATAATACCTGAAGATTAGTTTTGTTTTCTCTGGGGCCACAATTTGGAGGGGAGAAAAACACATTCATTATTTATGAATGAAAAACAAAGCTACTGAGCACACACACTGTAGTTTGACTGTAATGGCTCATGTTTATCCTTTAGGATATCATCCATGAAAACATAAAGAAACCACCTTAATTTGTGTTTAGCCCTTATCTTCAGCAATGTTTTTTCTCTGTAGTAATGGAAAAGAAACCAAATTAATTATCAGAAACTCTCAGATAATAATGTTAGAAAGTTGTGAAACAAATGTGCACATTACGTCCCCTGCAAATTTCCTTTAGAACATCTTTGTACCAGAAGACACCTGATCAATACATTTTTATTTATACCTTTTGGAAATACATATTCTGAGAAGATATTACCTTTAGCTTTTCTTCAAGCTCTGTGAGAGAGCCGCATAATTCAGTAATTGATTCCAGAACTTCCTTGTGTTTTATCACTATTTTCTCAGCATATTTCTGTCCTTCTTCAAAACCTGGAAAGGAGAAGGGAAAGAAACTACTTTTTAAATGTCAAATCCGCCTGACCTGTGGTGGCACAGTGGATGAAGTGTTGAACTGGAGTGCTGTGGTCACCGTTCAAAACCCTGGGCTTACCTGGTCAAGGCATATAAGAGAAGCAACTACTACGAGTTGATGCTTCCTGCTCCTCCCTGCCTCCCACCTCTCTCTCTCTTTTTTTTTCTCTCTCTCTTTCTCTGTCTTCTCTCAAAAACAATCAAACAAAAAACAATAAATAAAGGTCAAATCTTTGGCAGGAGAAAACAAACAAACAGGCATTAAATTATCTCCCCAGTGTGTGATGTAAGGTCTGGCAGATAGTAAGTGCTTAATAAATACATGCTGAACACATAAATAACTTATACAGGAAAAATAGTAAAAACGTGACATCACATTAGTTTTCATTAATTTTTCAATACATATTTTATAATTTTTTATGTTTTTACTCTTTTCCCTTGGAAAATCATTAACAATTCAGTCTTGATAATTTAATATTAGTTAGTGCAGTATATATATGTTCTACACATTTTTATGCCTGTCTATGGATAGTGCTTCAGGTCACAAGAGAAAATATCCACCTGGAGCAACTATGGGCAGCCAGATCCAGCCTTTTATACCACCAGGCGCTATCTTCTTTATGGGCTGTATTAGCCCGGTCACTGGGAGTAAGTCTTGGTCTGGTAGTTAACAAACTCAGAGAATTCCTGAAACTTACTCCTCAGCACCCTCAAGGACTGTTGTTGCCCAGCAGGCTTCTTCAATGGGGGCCTCCTTTACATAGAAGGACTTCTCAGATTACACAGCTAACAATTTACCTTTCCCAGTCATGAATAAGAGGAAAGCAGAACCCATGATATTCCCATTTACTCCACAAGTGAGAGGAAGGCAGGAGAAAATTTTCCAACTCTTTCTTATGTCCATAAACCATAACCCTCATAGAAATGAGAATGCTGTAGACTTCAGTCTTAGTTTGATACTTATTTAAAGTATTATGGGAATTTCCTGTTGTCAAGGAATCATACTAGTGGAAATTAAGTTTGTTGTTGTTTATATAAGCTGATTATTGTCCTAGTTTTATTACCCTAGAGATGGTCAAGAATAAGGAAGACAAAAAGATTGAGAAGAAAGGTTTACATAAGGTAGTTAAAAATCTGCAGGCTTCATCTCTTCATCTCCTGCAGACAGAAGTTCCTTCCTCTATCCCTAGTGTTCAGTTTTCCTGCTTGTAGGCTCTTATCTTGAGACAGTTCCCTGAATAGGTTGGTGTAGAGAGGACCCTGCGAGCTTGCTGTGCTCTGCTTTCTGCTAGATTAGGTTCAATATAGACTTGTTTCATGGGGAACCACTGCACATTTTAAAAGAGACCTCACCATATAATTGCTGAGCAAGGTCGCTGATCTCCTGAATCCGTTTTTCTTGCTGAGGCACTGAAGGCATAATAAACTTATTGAACTGCTGGTGGAGAATTTCCACAGCTTCCTTTGTCTGGCATTCTGCGGAATATTTCCCAACTCTTACAACTGTGGCACTTGCATCTTCACACCAAAAATGACACTAAATTAAAAGGAAACAAAGCATAGGTTAAAGAGACACCATCACTCTAATGTCCTACATTTTGGCTACTGAAGTATCAACCTTAAATTTCCTCAAACTTATATTCACATTAGTTTGACCTCTCTAAGTCTCTTTCTTTCTTTCTTTCTTTCTTTCTTTCTTTCTTTCTTTCTTTCTTTCTTTCTTTCTTTCTTTCTCTCTCTCTTTCTTTCTTTCTTTCTCTCTTTCTTTCTTTCTTCTTTGTATTTATCCGAAGTTAGAAGCAAGGAGGCAGTCAGACAGACTACCACATGTGCCCAACAGGGATCCACCTGGCATGCCCACTAGGGGGCGATGCTCTGCTCATCTGGGGCGTCGCTCCATTGTGGCCAGAGCCATTTTAGCACCTGAGGCAGAGGCCATGGAGCCGTCCTCAGCACCCAGGCCAACTTTGCTCCAATAGAAATTTGACTGTGGGAGGGGAAGAGAGAGACAGAGAGGAAGGAGAGGGGGAAAGGTCGAGAAGCAGATGGGCGCTTCTCCTGTGTGCCCTGGCTGGGAATCAAACTTGGGACTTCCACACACTGGGCCAACGCTTTACCACTGGGCTAATCAGTCAGGGCCTGACTTCTCTAAGTCTTAATAAAAAAGTCAAAACATAATCATATACTTTGCATTTGTATATTAGAGTCAGATTAGAAAGTAAAAGTTCAGAAATTTATGTGATTTTTCTGCCTTCTTAGATTTGCCTGAAGCACAATTTCTAAGAGGAATGTTGCATATTTACAAGAACAGACAGTATAAAATGTATATAGTACTAAAAAAAATCCAAATGTAAGCTAAAAGGAAATTTTAAAAAGCCCAAACACCCCAAATCCAGCCTAATTAATTGAAATCATTAACAATACACGGATAAAGTATTGCCTGATTAACACTCAAATGACTTTTCTTTTAAGAATGAGATTTAGTCTGTGTATTGAAGAAATATAATCTAAATAGCATTTGACATTTTCTAATAGAAGACAGACATATTTTTGAAGCACAGTGGGGAGCTGAGAGTTTCTTCACTAAAAATAAATGACCGTGATGGAAGAAACATATCTGACAAACACCACAAGCTCTTACACCAAGTGAGACACAGAAATGTGTGACTCTGCGAGGAGCTAGCTTAAATCAGTGCTGCAGAACTACAGCAAATCTATGTATTAGATACAGAAGAATGATCATCTTGATCCTTCTTAATGCGGTGTGAAATCTAAAACTCTCCTGCATCGGTGGTAAAGAGAGATTTTTTTAGAAAAAAATTTCAGAATAACAGGTTGCAAAGAACACTCAAGAAGTTCAAGTGTAGCCCTGGCCGGTTGGCTCATCGGTAGAGCGTCGGCCTAGCATGCGGAGGACCCGGGTTCGATTCCCGGCCAGGGCACACAGGAGAAGCGCCCATTTGCTTCTCCACCCCTCCGCCGCACTTTCCCTCTCTGTCTCTCTCTTCCCCTCCCGCAGCCAAGGCTCCATTGGAGCAAAGATGGCCCGGGCGCTGGGGATGGCTCTGTGGCCTCTGCCCCAGGCGCTAGAGTGGCTCTGGTCGCAACATGGTGACGCCCAGGATGGGCAGAGCATCGCCCCCTGGTGGGCAGAGCGTCGCCCCTGGTGGGCGTGCCGGGAGGATCCCGGTCCGGCGCATGCGGGAGTCTGTCTGACTGTCTCTCCCTGTTTCCAGCTTAAGAAAAATGAAAAAAAAAAAAAAAAAAAAGTTCAAGTGTAGAGTTTCTTTAATATGAAGTATGCAAATAATAACTAACTTGTCAAATTTCCTACAGTTTATGTCTATTCTCCCATTCATGCTCTTGACACAACAAAGATAAAAATACCAATAACAATTTTTGTACCTGAAAAATCCTAATATGACCTTTTCTTTCTAAACACTGTAAAATTAGTAAACAACTAAGTAATTTTGAGCATTTGAAGCAGATATACAGCAGTGAACATGATTCCATGATAGTTCAACATCTTGGATTGATGAAGTTACGGACAAATGAGAAACTTTCATATGCTGTTAGTAAGAAGAAATTAGTAGTCTTTTCTGAAGAGCAATTAAACAATACAATCAAAATCTTGTAACATTCATCCCCTCTGGTTCAGCAATTCTACTTTTGGAAATTGTCCTAATGAGATAATTATGAAAAGGAGCATTATACATTAATGACAAAAGTAGCTAATGCAGCATTATTTTAAAGTGTCAGAGTGATTTTCTAAGACAACTTTATAACATGGATACCACTATAAGAAGAGGATACCTCTTCCATCATCTCCTGGAGATGCTCTGTCAGGTTCAGATTCTTCTTGTAGTCTGTTACAACTTTGTCAAATTCATCCACATGTTTTTGCAAATCCTTCATGGCCTCCAAAAAGATAGTAGCTTTATTATTTGGATAATTTAAGAAAGAATCAGAAGTCTTATTCTCAACCTTTTCCATTTTCCTTTTCAAAGCCTGTGCCAAAAAAAATTTTTTTTAATAAAATTCAATTTTTACTTAAGAGGTTAGCTAGTGACTAATTATTGAAGAAACACTTGGAAAAACTATTGTAGATTCCTCCATTATAATGTGTTAAAATCATAATTATTACACATGTATTTTGGAAAGAATGGATTTTCTTCTAGATAGTATATTGAGTCAACATTGAGCAAACATACAGAAAATTAACTATTTACCAGGTCTATTCCAGATTTGAGAATGATAAAAAATAAGTCAGTGATCATAAATTCAGATATTTTAATGCTTTCAGTAAGTTCCCTGTCTCTTGGGAAAGACATTCAAATAATCTAGCCAGTAGATATAATAATCAATGTAGTGTAAGGGATTATAGAAACAGTGGAGAAAGTTCCTTACACAAGCAGGTGCAAGGAGAAAAAAAGAGATGTACAAAAAGGATATGTATGTGCGCATGTGCACGTTGAGGGCAAGAATGGAAGCAGAGAGGCTAGCTCTGGGCTTCTACTAGCTCCTTCTACTAGCTCTGGGCTTTACTTGCTGTTCTTTTTCTAGTTCTTTTAGATGCAGGTTTGGAAGAAACCATTCTAGAGGTGCTTTCAAAGATAAATTAATTTATTACATATTTTTCATAAAGAATTCAATTGCTATAAATATGGAGAACTACTATTTCAGTCCCAATGCTATATCAAAGCAAAAGGATTAAGCATCTAGAATTAAAAAGCAAAATGATTTTGCAATAATTGTAGTGTACATCCAAACACACACACACACATACTTTTTCATTACCTGTATTTTTTCAGCATACGTATGAACTTGTTGAATTTGGTATTTAAGAACCTTCAAATTCTTAGCTTTTTCATTTTTTTTAGAATAATTAAATTTCAAATTGTTAAATTTCTTTTTGATATCTTTGAATGACTCTCTGAGCTGCAGACCAATAAGAAAAAAAAAGTAATTTCCTTAAAAAGAGAACAGTAATATTCACTTGTAATAAATCAAGATATTTAAACGTGTCAAAATATTCATAATCTTCAAAATAAATTAGGAGTGATTTTTGATAGAAAACAAGTCAGCTAAGTGAACATATAATGTGAATTTAAACATATCCCTAAAATATAAGTAATTATGATTTTGTCTTGGTACTTTCTGAGTTGCAATTTATAATTAGCATTACAGTTATAGAACATCTTTTGGCCTCCAATCAATAAAGTTTTTACCATAGCACAAACTTTAAACAACTCTAGTTTCCTCATTTGTACTTACTTGATATTATTTCTCCTGTTTATCTTATTCTGTTTGGTAATATTTGTCCCAGCTCTTTCCATCTTTCAAAGGTCTCTTACAACTATTATGGAGAAATGTATTAAGGCTCCAAGGAGCTGTTTGGGTTGAAGAGGTCAAAAAAGATTTGACATTGGAACTATCCAGGATATTAGAGGGATATAATAATCAATGTGGGTATAAGGGATTATAGAAACAGTGAAGAAAGTTCCTTACACAAGCAGGTGCAAGGAGAAAAAAAGAGATGTACAAAAAGGATATGTATGTGCGCATGTGCACATTGAGGGCGAGAATGGAAGCAGAGAGGCTAGGCAGGTTTGGAAGAAACCATTCTAGAGGTGCTTTCAAAGATAAATCAATTTATTACATATTTTTCATAAATAATTCAATTGCTATAATTATGAAGAAGTACCATTTCACTGTGAGATTTAGTAGAAAAAGAACTTTTTTGGCCCACATTTGGCAAAAATTATTTTTTATGAACAGTTTCCAGAAGAGACTTAATTCTTAGATACAGGCCATTAGTTTCATTTTGAAAATGGAAAAGTAAAGTGACAGTTGTCACCAATTATAACAATACTAACTTGTATATAAACAAGGCATATGGCTAAATATTAAGAATGACATATACAGATTATGACAGTCTTGAAATAAACAGTTCAGTTTTACCAGTGAACCAAAATTTTAAGCAGTCTAGTTCCATTGAACACACTATTTTCTGTGCCCCTCTCTATATTCAAGAAGAATAAACATACTGACAGACCACTCTCTCTTCATATTATCAGCAAAAATAGTACTGAGAACACGTAAACCTCAGATTATATCGAAGCATTTCAACATCAAAAATGAATAATGTCATGGCCGATAAATTTAAGCTATGATAAGAAAAGCATTAGAATTACCTTCAATGACAGTAAATAAATTATTCTGGAGAAATAAAGCATGTGTACTTGCTAGATTTTAAACTTCTAACACAGAAAAAGATATCTGCCTTAGAAAGTACTTGCTTTCTCAAAATGCTTATTTCAAAATGTGCATAGCATAAAAACAAAACCTTGACCTTACCTTTAACACTTCTTGAAGACAATGGTCTATAAAGACCTCACAGACCTGCATGCTTGGAAATTATTATATGATACAAGTTTTGCGTCCGACACAATTGTACTTAATCAGTGTTGCTTTTTTTTTTTTAATCTTTTTTAAATTTATTTTTATTTTTTATTTATTCATTTTAGAGAGGAGAGGGAGAGACAGAAAGAGAGGAGAGACAGAGAGAGAGAAGGGGGGGAGGAGCTGGAAGCATCAACTCCCATATGTGCCTTGACCAGGCAAGCCCAGGGTTTCGAACCGGCGACCTCAGCATTTCCAGGTCAACACTTTATCCACTGCGCCACCACAGGTCAGGCAGTGTTGCTTATTTTATATGGTAAATTAAAGTGTTGAACATTAGTTTTAAGCTATAAACTAAACCAAGCACAGAAATTACATTAAGCATTTAAACTGTTAAATCAGTAATATTCTAAAAGAGGGAAAAGAACTATATAGCTTTACAATTTGAAAACAATTTCTTTATTGGAATTCAGGAAAATATTTGAAAGATCATATTGTGTTGGAATGTTTATAAAATAATTAATATTTGAATTCTTTGGCATTTCATTTTAGTGGGAAAGAACAAAGAGGTCAATTTTATGGGATTGAGATATAAAGAGACTATATCCTGAGTTATTCTCATAAAACTTTGTGAGGAAAATTTTTGCGTGTGTGAAGTCAAAATCTGCAACTTTGGATACAACAACTACTATATCTAAGGAACTCAGAGACCTTTGTATCTTTAAGAAGTATGTTCTCAATGGACAGTTAGTGTTTGATGAGTACAGAGTTTTTTGTTTAAGATGATGAAAAAGTTCTGGAGATGAACAGTGGTGATGGTTGTACAACCATGTGAATATACTTAATATCCCTATTGCAGGGTAGCTCAGTTGGTTAGAGTGTCATCCCAATACACCAAGGTTGCAGGTTCAATCCCCAGTCAAAGCACATACAAGAATCAATGATTGAATGCATAAATAAGTGGAACAACAAATCAGTGTTTCTCTCTCTCTCCCTCTCTTTTTCTTTCCCCCTCTCTAAAATCAATAAATAAAAGCTTTTAAAAAATACTTAATATCACTGATCTGTATCCTTAAAATGGCTAAGATGGTAAGTTTCATGTTATGTGCATTTTACCAGAATTAAAAATAAAATTTTTGTTTTAAATAAAAATAAATTAAATAAAAGAAAAATTAAAAATAAAAGGTAAGCCTGACCTGCGGTGGCACAGTGGGTAAAAGCATCGACCTGGAACACTGAGGTCGCCGGTTCGAAACCCCGGGCTTCTCTGGTCAAGGCACATATGGGAGTTGATGCTTTCTGCTCCTCCCTCCCTTCTCTCTCTGTCTCTCTCTCTCTCTCTGTCTCTGTCGCCTCTCTCTAAAATGAATAGGCCTGACCTGTGGTGGCGCAGTGGATAAAGCGTCGACCTGGAAATGCTGAGGTCGCCGGTTCGAAACCTGGGCTTGCCTGGTCAAGGCACATATGGGAGTTGATGCTTCCAGCTCCTCCCCCCTGTCTCTCTCTCCCCTGTCTCTCTCTCTCTCTCTCAAATGAATAAATAAAATTAAAAAAAATTAAAAAAAATGAATAAATAAAATCTAAAACTAAATAAATAAATAATAATAATTAAAAAAATAAAATAAAAGGTAAAATAACATTTCCTATTACTAATGTTTTCCATTAAAAAGTAAAATATTATTTTTTTCCTCACAGGAATCTGACATATACAAGGTAGGGGCAAAAGTAGGTTTACAGTTGTGAGTATGTGAAACAGTTTATTCTTATATTATTATTTATTAATTCTTATATTATCTTCCATATGAACAACTGTAAATCTACTTTGCCTACCCTATATTATATACTTCAGTACAGGAAAAGGAAGAGGGTTCCTAATCTTCAGCCTGATAATCACTAGATTATATCTGCTTGTTTAAATGGGAAAGATCAGCATCTATATAAAATCTGTGTGATGAAGATAGATTGAACATTAACCCTTTGATTCTTTAAAAAACAACAATTGATTTTCTAGAGAGAGGAATAGAGCGAGTGAGAGAGAGATTTATTGTTTCACTTATTCATGCATTCACTGGTTGATTCATACATGTGCCCTGACCAGGGATCGAACCTGCAACCTTGGTGTATCAGGATGATACTCTAACCAATTGAGCTACTTGGCCAGGGTCATTAACCCTTTAATTTTAAACCATAAATTTTTTAGTTTACTTTAGATGAAGAAATTTAAGACTGATAAATGATGAGTGCAATTTTATTTATGTTTGTTTCAGAATGTATGCACTTCCACGGAAAATAATTCATAAGGCCAAAGAATGTTCATGGCATATGGGCATGTAAAATGGGATCAACTTCTTTCTGACATATGAACTCCTTTGACAAAGTTGCTGGTACTGTTCTCTTTTGGTCCCACTGGAAATTCATCTTAAATTTTGTGCCTTTCCCAGCTCAAATTCAGTACCACTGCAGATACAAGTGGAAGGCAGCATGCATGAACTACCTTCAGAAAAATATATAGATAATATATACATATACATTATATATATTTACACACACATATACATGCACATATATACATAATCATGCTTAATTTCCTCACCTGCACATTTCCATATGGAAACGTAACTTCCCGCCTAATCCCCACATGAGTTACGATCATATTTTTAAAGGAACTGAGTGCCATAGCTGCTTGACTGTGGTATCATTGTTCATGCAGCTGTTTCTAACTTTAGTTAGCTTGTCAACAATGGGGAATGGTGCCGATGGCTAAAACAACTGCTCACCAGGAGCACATAAGCCCGGAAAAACTCGCAAAACTTGGGACAAGATAACATTTACCTGTCAGAAATATTTAAATGTTGTTATAATTCATATTTATGACATTTATGAAAGTCTTAAAATGTCTTGCTTTTTCTCTAGTGAATAGTATAATTTTCCTATCTTCCCATTTGCTCAGCTTTTCCATATTGGCTATGGAATAAGCAGACTACGGTTAATATAGTTATGAGCAGGAAAAAAATATTAAGACTTTAAAACTGGAGTTCTTTAGATACTAGCACAATGAGCATCTTCCCCAAAAATGTTCCAGGGAGCAGTAAGTCTGTCACAGGGTGGGGAATGAATGAAGCTTATTTGAGAAGAAGCAGACGGGAAAGGGGCTGACGACTGAGGCTGGCTTGCTATTTTTAGTGCTGGTTGAGGCAGGTTTGGCACAAGAATGTATTATTAATGAGTCTGTTGCTGATAAGGCCAATTTATGTGAGAGACACAGGCCATTTTAAAACTAAGGAAATACATTTCAAACAAAAGCCTTTAATTAGAACTATGGCACATGTTTGGCCGGAAGCAAAAACATAAAACAAGTAGTCCATTTCCTTTAATGTCTATTTCTTAAGCTTAATTTCCTGCTCACCATTGTGCCCATTCTAGAAAAAGAAAGCTTTCTGAATGATGCTCATTTTTAGTATGAGAAAGCTGCAATGTTGTCATCTCCAGGGAAGCCTGCATTTGAAATGAAGAGACCTACAGACTCATAATTTAACCAGAATAATTTGTTATACAATTATTAATGGCAGACACTAGTCTTAGCACTGGAGGGATTTTGGGACAAGACTTTCATGCCCTCCTTCCATAAAGTGACTGCATCGCTGTCTTGCTATGCTTAAGGCCAGTCGTATAGCAGCAGGAAGTAGGGCAGCTTGCAAAGAAAAGATGATTACTTTGTTTTAAGTTGTAGGTGGCAGCATGTCTCAGTATTACTTATTTTATCCATCATGCAACTTTTTTGTGTTCATAATATATCCAAGTTTTGTTTTCTGGACATGAAATTATGAGTTTACATTTCAGTTCCCTATATTCTTTAGAAAGAAGAGTCATTTTGCATATGCAATACCTGAAACTTTTACCATATTTTAACTCTGTGAGATGGGCATTTTCAGAACAAATTATAATAGTTCCTATTCTCTTGCACAAACTATCACATAGATCCCAGTGGGGATTGATGGCAAGTGGTGTGACTGAAGTCCCCTGGCCTTTAATATGTCCTAGACTCTGTTTCCTGAGGACTGTGAGTTCTTCTGACCCACCTGGCACACAATAGCCACACTGATATTTCCTGAATGACAACAATGTAGCTGTTTTCTTAAAATAATGAACTAAGGTAATCAATCTGGAAAAATAATAATTACCTGTGCTGTCCCTGTCAGGTGTATTGCGGATATATACACTGATTTTCTGCTTCTTTTTCTGTCAGTGGATGGCTATCCATTGTTACTTTGTCAATGACAAGTCACGGTATACTGTCAGAAGTTGAATTTCATAATTGTATATGTGTTTCCAGACACATACATCCCTCCCCCATTCTAATTTATTACTTTTAATCTGCATATGTCTGGGAGCTCAGAAAAATTACTTATCCAATCTGAGAAAAGAATTTGTATGATTAAAACACAGACTCTGACATATGGTGAAAGAAAGAAAGAAAGAAAGAAAGAAAGAAAGAAAGAAAGAAAGAAAGAAAGAAAGAGAAAGAAAGAGAGAGAGAGAAAGAAGAAAGAAAGAAAGAAAGAAAGAAAGAAAGAAAGAAAGAAAGAAAGAAAGAAAGAAAGAAAGAGAAGAAAGGGAGGGAGGGAGGGAAGGAAGGAAGGAAGGAAGGAAGGAAGGGGAAGGATATATGACATACATTTCTGTTTCCTTCCTAATGGGTTAAAGGTTGCTACAGTATAAAAAATCAAGCTAGAGTAATATAATTATATGAAAGTTTCAAAATGCAAATTTTATTTTGAGAAAATAGATACCAACCTAATTCTGTCATTACTATTTATTTCAGCAAAACCATTGTTGGTGGTCCATAATGAGACTTTGGCTACAAATTTCCATTAACATCATGTCAATATAAAGGTAACTTTTTTGGTCAGATTGCAAAAAGAAAACACGCTCACTATTAACTTATTACATTTCTAAATGAAAACATGTAAAGAATGAGTAAAGATGTTTTGTCATGTAATATGGCATAGAATGTCTATAATGCTCTGCATATTAACAACTTATTTATATTGCCAGGCAAGAAAACACGTAATATAATTCAACATTCATGCATACAAACGTATGTTTGTGTGAAATAAGTGAGAAAGAAAATCACAAAATATGTCAATCTGAAGGCTATGTTTTCTAGTAGGCAGATGTGGAGAAAAAGCAGTTTTATATTTCCCATGTCATACAAGTGTATAAAATTAGAAAATAACAATATTTTACCCAAAGATAATTAAGGCACAAAACCATGGGTTTTTTTGTCTTCATAAAGAAAATCTTTAAAAATAAAAAACCAAAAACTTTAGACTTCCTCACTTTATTTTGCCTTGAGATACCATGTCCTTTTTAAAGGGCTTTTTTGTGTAGTTAAAACCATGTAAGTTAGTTATGGCAACATCAAGAAAGTAAGTTTGGTTAACGTAACCATATTAACTGTGTTATTAGTATATATCAGATCATACAAACAGCTTATGACATATATGCCATAGAATAAAGAAGGAAGAGAAATATAGGAAAAGAGAAACATGTAACATCAGATTGTGCAGTGACTGAACGGACTAAAACATTAAGTGATGGTGTGCTCCGATTATAGCAAATGACAAGAGTGTTGGTGGCCAATAAATGAGCCTTTGGTACAAAGCTGACTCGCTGAAACTCCAGGAGCTGAAATTCTGCCATCCTGTTACACATGTCAAATGAAAATTGTAAACACCTCAGTTTTCCCATCTGAAAAATGAAGATGTTAAACTAGAGAGCCTCCAAAATTCATTTCAAGTCAGAGTCTATGGACTTGTAAGAAGCCCTTTAAGCACATAAGAAGCAAATCAAAATGTGTTTTCAAATTAACTTAAAATGTCAAATGATATGCCTGGCCTAGTTCTCTGGTAAGGTATCTGACTTCATTATTTTATACAGAAAAAAACAGTAGTAGAACATATTACTTTAAATTTTATATAATGTTAGAAACGCCTATGCCAAAATTAATGATGATAATAATAATAAAAATGTCTAAGTGTCCAATATATAATATTTATAGTTACCACTTAGAATCTGGCCATCTGTTTATACTGTGATATTCATAATACAAACTAGAACACACACATCTTTATTTTATTAAAATGCACTGAAAATTTTCTTTCTGATTACTTTCCCATTTAGGCTCATCACTATAAAGTCCAGCGTGTAGATACTATACTGTGACATGCCTAATACATCTATACAGGAAAGGAAAGCGGGGAGAGGACCAAAGATTTTCATATTTTTTTTTAAATTTGAAACTATACCCTACATCAAAGATTTGTTGGGTTTGAAGCAGAAGCAAATGGGAAGGATAGCTCTCTTAATATTTAAGATCATGTTACAGTGATATCTGATTCCTAAATCAAACCTGCACGTATCTGGTTGCTTGTTTCTGCTGGAGTACAGACGATCCTGGGGCATCCCTACTATGACGGAAGAGGGACCTGTTGTCCCTGCCATCTGGCGCCCAGCACAATGCACATCACAAGGCAGCCTCTGTAAACAGAACCTACTGTGGGAAAGGCCTGAACAGGGAAACCCAGCCCTATTAATGCCACAGGGCTTCGGGGAGATGGAAACTGAGCCCCGGGGGCCTGGAAAGGAACTGTAACCAGCTCCACTGGTGGTTTCAGTGAGTAGAGAGAGCTGCATAGCACGTCTGAGAGAGTGATTTTCAGCAAGACAAAAGGTTTTCTGTGTAGAAGATGATGAAGAAGAATAGGAGGATGGGGAAGAGGGAGGAAAAGGAGGACAGGAGGAAGAAGAAAGAAAAAGAAAGAAGATAACTTTGGGTAAAGATAGTAAACAAATTGTTTTCATGGCTTCGAATCTAAACTTGATTGCCTTGGGGAGAAGTATGCTCTCTTTAAGATTGCTTTCCTTTCCAAGACCTGACGGTTCGAGGTTAGCGGTGTACAGGAACCAGGAGGGCCATTCCACTGCCTGCAGGGCAGGATACACTATGGGTTTAACCTCAATAGACTTCCATCCCAGAATGGATGCCTAGAACACAGACTGAGCAGAAACTCTCCAGTCCTGCAGCACATGAGTCCTGCTAAAATGAAGATCATGTTCAATATTAGTTTCTGCTCCCCGCCCCCCCTTTGAATGAGATCCAAGTGGCCTCTCCTGCTTTCTCTTCCTCTTGCTTTCCTGCCTGTCATTCTTGCCTCCTGCTCTTGCCTGTGGTGGGTCCATGGAAGTGTGACCTGTAGGAAAGGGCACTTCCAAGCTAGACTCCTACCCAAGTTTAGTTACAAATCCTTTAGCCCATGCTCTAATGCAGGCATCCCCAAACTATGGCCCGCGGGCCGCATGTGGCCACCTGAAACCATTTATACAGCTCCCGCCGCACTTCCGGAAAGGGGCACCTCTTTCACTGGTGGTCAGTGAGAGGAGCACTGTATGTGGCGGCCCCCCAACGGTCTGAGGGACAGTGAACAGAGTCTGGATTCAGTAAAGTGGCATAAACAGAACATTTAAGAGGGTTTACCACTTCCTTTTCCCTCCCCCCCACCACCATTCTTTTTAATAGATTTGTGACTAGTGGACTCAGATATTTTGCTCTAAATGGGGATAAATCTGAAATTATGGTACCTGGTGCCTGTCAATTCTCCATCGAGAATGGGGACCCCAGCTATCTTGAACAAGAGAGGCTCTGAATGGAAAGTTTAACTAGGATAGGGTGGCAATTATAGTTTAGTTTGTATCTGGGGGTTGGGAAGCTGAGTAGAATTGAAGAAGAGGAGGTGGAATTGTCTGATAGGGGGTGCATTGATGCTGAGGACAATTTTCATCTGTTATTTATTTTTCTCTAGGAGTTGTTTTGCCAGAAAAGCCACTCTGAATAAATATGAAATCAGCCACTTGACTTTGGTGATACTTTGTAGCCTCTGAGGCAAAGAGCCTGCTCTCCTGACCCTGAGCATCCACTTCACCATGAGTCAGGGGCACGTAAATAGAATGAATCTCAGCAAGCTGGAGCTGGCAGTGAAGGGACAGTGTCACCCTTCCTGCCCTGACAGGCTGTATTCCCTCAACCAACTAAATGTCATAAGGGCTTGAGTGTGTGTGTGGGGGGGAAGTACACAATAAACTGTAACACTAAATTCTAGGTTTTTCTCTGCACTGATACTATACTGACTTCAACAATTTGGAGGGTTTGATGTTTACTCTAACTTTGAGTTCTGAAGCCATTGCTCCATGGATAAAAGAAAAGTCAAGGGTGCAAAGAAAGGTGATTGCGTGTGCACGAGTGCGTGCGTGTGTGTGCGTGTGTGTGCGAGGTTCAAGAGGCTTCTGTAACGTGTCAGTCCTGACCTCGGCCACCCACCTCATTTATCTCGTCCCTCGTGGCACAGCACTGCAAGCTGCATATCAGGGTCTTCTCGTACTCCTCAGCCTGGGCATGCCAGGTCACGCTCACCTGCTCCAGGACGTCCAGCTGCTGCTGGAGGTTTTTAGCAGACACATTTGAGGAGTTCTAAAAGGGAAAGAAAAGTGGAAGTAACAAAGGGAGCAAGCAAAACAACAAGGAGACAAATATGCTATTAACCAGCATTTTGAAAATCATAAATGACATTAGGAACAATAGGCTGCTATTTTACATTACCTTAAGCATATTTGAATATAATGATTTCAGAAAGAAGCCAGATAGCCAGTATGATGGGAAAGGTGAACTGTTAGACTTCCAGTCATAAAGCTTAACTTTTGAAGTTCATCATACCCAACTCATCAAAGACACCATTTATTAAAGGCATAATTTTTACTTCTGAAGGCATAAAATATGCATTAGAAACATTCGGCTTCTGCACTGCAATTTTCCTGTCAACTTGAGCTGAACCTCACGTTCATTATGCAAGTGCTCCAATCTCCACTCAGCAGAGGGCTGCTGAGGCCACAGCCAGATGCGGAGTGGAGAGCAATTTACATTAATTGTGCATAGTGAGACAGTTTAAACTTTTTTGCTTTTTAAAATAAATTTACTAATAAAATAAAACTGTTTAAAAAAGAAAGTTCCTCCTTGGTAAAAATAGATTCTATTAACAGTGACAGATATTTTGCACTCCTCTATCTTTTCATTAAACAATACTTTAGGTTAGGCCCTGGCTGGTTGGCTCAGTGTAGAGTGTTGGCCCTGGGTGTGGAAGTTACAGGTTGGATTCCCCACCAGGGCACACAGGAGAAGTGCCCATCTGCTTTTCCACCCTTACCCCTCTCCTTACTCTCTATCTCTCTCTTCCCCTCCCACAGCCAAGGCTCCATTGAAGCAAAGTTGGCCTGGGCACTGAGGATGGCTCCATGGACTCCACCTGAGGTGCTAGAATGGCTTCGGTTGTAACAGAGCAACACCCCAGATGGGCAGAGCATCACCCCCTGGTGGGCATGCTGGGTAGTTCCCGGTTGGGTGCATGCGGGAGTCTGTCTCTCTGCCTCCCTGCTTATCACTTCAGAAAAATATAAAACAAAACAAAACAAAACCTTTAGGTTCAGTTCATTCCATATAGTTAGTGAATAACTTAAATAAATTTTAAAATAAAATTGGCCATTATTATTTTATTAATATTATTGATATTAGATAGAATAAACATAACCATTTCTCCCTGAAATTAGGAATTTGTAGAATGATCTACAGGTGTCCTTTGCCATATTGCAGTTCACTTTTTTTGTGGTCTCACTGTATCATGGATTTTTAAATTGCATATATTTAATTTTGTATTGCAGATTTTTTGCTATATTGAGGGATTTTGCAGTATATAGGTATTTTTATATATTTATTATTTTAATTATTTTTGCAGTAAAATAAGCAAAATAAGTGTGGGAAAGGTTAATAATAACTGTGGGAAAGGTTTATAAGAGTGTGAGGAGGGTTTATAAAGCCTTAAAATATATATAAATAATAAAATAAATATAAGGTCGCTACTTGGCGGATTTTCTCCCATCACAGGGGTTCTGGAACCTAACTCCCATAATAGGCGAGGGGCCACTGTCTCTCCTTTAAAGTTAAAATATAAATATAGTTTAAATCAGGGCCCAAAGTGTTATTTATGAAAATTCAGTCTAGAATTACGTCCTTGTGTTTCAGACAGCTCTGTAAGGTCCATCCAGTAGACCCAATGTCTAGCGCCCAGAGCCTTCGGTCCCCACAGGGCGGTTCTTTCATTATGAGCTTTGACAGATAAAGCAGCTCCCTGGGCCTCAGATCCCTCATGTCTAACGTGAGGGTGCTGGGTGACACGCTCTCCAGGAGACCGTCCAAATCTGAACTGCTGAGCAGCACTGCCCAAGAAATATAACACGAGCCACATAAATCATTTAAAATTTTCTAGTAGTCGTATTAAAAAGTACAAAGAAACAGGTAAAGGTAATTTGCATAATTGAGTTTATTTAAATATGTGCAAATATTCACATTTTACTATAGAACCAAATAATAAAAATATTAATAAGGTTTTTTTTTTCCTTTGTACTAAGTTTTTGAAATCTGTTATTTAATTCACACTCACAGCACATCTCAATGTTTGCTAATTTTCTATCGGAAATTTTCATCTGTATTTAAGTTTCATAGAATTTATAGTTTATAATGTAGATTCCCATATCCAAGTTGTTTTGAACATATTTAAAAGTTTGCCAATAAGTACACTGAGTGTGTCAATCTTTAAATTAAAATTTAGTTCCTTGGTTACATTAGGCCCATTTCAACTGTGGTATGAGACAACACATCTCTACAAATTTAAAAATTAGCATAAGACTAGATGTATTAAACAAGACTTTTATTATCAGATTTTTTTCTCCTTAAAATGTTTTTCTTTTGTTATAGGTGGTAGAAACTCACCACAAATAACTATGTTTTCATGTATTTTTAAATTTAACAGACACTAGGCAGTCTGCCTGGTTTCTCCCTATGACATCCTGAATCCCAGCTATAAGTAGGAAAGAGTGAGGGTATTCTAAGCTGCTTACAGGTCGCTGCACTGATGAGATGATGTCCACTCCCAGGCACAGGGTCAGTTTGTAGAGATGGTCAGCGTGAGCTTGCTTTCCCTGAGAGCGACTGAGGTGAACCTGGGCGTCGTGAGCATTGTCCGGTTCCTTTGGCTGTTCTAGAAATTCCAGTTCTCTTGATTTGATGAGGCGTTCCAGCTGGAATAGAGGGCATTAAAAACTAACATGAGTTTCATTGTTATGAAGACAAATTTTTAAAGCCTGTTTCCCTAGAACATATTTTACTAGCTGATCAAATGCCGCTAAGCCCATCTATAATTATTAGTGCTATAACCAAACAAGAATTACAATGCTGCCAATCAATAAGGGAAAATGAACAAGCTAATGCTGTCATTTCTATCAAAAAAGAAAACACTTCTGTTTTTACTTCTCTTTATTGATTTTAGTGAGAAAGGAAAAGAGAGAAAGTGAGAAAGGAGCATACATCTGTTTCTGTCTGTGCCCTGACTAGGGATTGAAATGGCAACATCTGTACTTAGGGACGATGCTTGAACCAACTGAGCTATCTGGCCAGGGCTAGAAAATACTTTTTTGGTCATAGCCTAAAACTTTAGGAAGATTTAGATCTGTAATCTGAGTAAATTCAAAGGCTATTTAAAAGGGATGTCAATACACCTCCATTTTCTGTTAATTTGGCTAATAACTATGATTTTTTACTGAGTACTCTATGATGTCAAGTACTTGAGATACAAAAATAAAAAAGAATTTGTTTTCTTCCATCGAGCTTACATTTGGTTTGGGGGTAAAAGGTAATTAAAAATTAAGATGCTAAAATGACAGATGTGTGCAGTAATCAATGGGAGTTCTAGAAATGCGGAAGAGAGAAAAGTCACTCCAAGTGAGGTAGAATCTTGGAAGGAAAGACAGGGTTAGACAGACAGGAAAAGAGGAAAGGACCTGTCAGATAATGGCAGCCCAAGAGTCAGAGTTAGAAATCTGTGTGCCATCTTTAAGGGACAAAGAAGAGCTGTTTGTCTGGAACATAAGGGAGGATAGAGGCATAATGAGAGAAACGTTAGAGGCTAGAATCTGGAAAGCATCTAGTGTCAGAATAAGCAAAATGGCTTTTATTTATTATTAAAGAATTTATATTTAATTTCATAGTTTAAAACTGACAGTCTTCCAAATATCTACAAGTCTTACTTCTTCCTTGACTTGGTGGAACTGGACTATCTTGTACAGGATGTCCTCATAGTCTTGAATGCTCTCTTTCTGTTTTTGATGGAGGTGAATGAGGTCCTTCAGCTGTTGAGACTTTTCTTTCACAGGGGCTCCTTTTCCCTGTAACTCTTCTGATTCTCTTATAAGGTATTGAACCTCATCATTCAGTTGCTAAAATGTTGACAGCAATGGAAAACACACACACACACACACACACACACAGCTTTTAGAAAACTTTTTACTTTACAATTGATTCTCTCCTTTGTTAACAAAAACTCATGGTGAGCCTCGCCCTTACCCCTGGGAATCCAGGTATTGCATATTATCCTATCCCTATCTTCTCAGAAAAATGTTTAAATATTATGAGCAAAGAAAAAAAAAGTATTTCAAAATTGGGTGGTGAAATAGAAAGTCATGTATTTGTATAGCTCACCAAATGTTCTAGTCATCTGCTAAGTAAATGTATTTCAGATAGTTTATGAGCCATGTTTATCTGATATTTAAAACAGACTAGAATCAGGTGGTATGGTAACAACACCAAAAAAAGACAAGTATAAAAATATATTGGGGAATTACTTGTCCTCTGTGATAAAAGAATGAGAAAGAGCCGCCACTGAGTAGCACAGTAGGTATGCTGTTTTGAAAGTGGTCATCCCAGAATCCACAATAGTCACCACATGGAGGGAGGAATAAACTGTCTTCCCTTTTACCCAGCACTACCCACGTATCCCTCAGAGGAGTCCAGATCCTGGGGTAGAGTTTTCAAAGTGTGGACAACTCACAGAGGATGCTACTATAATTTCAGGACTGGATCTTATAACAAAGATAAAAGTAATGGATATGATTTAGGCTAAGGAGATAATTTTCAGAATAGTGACCTAGCAGGGGTCTTCTGGTCAAGTGTGTGGGCACTAAATATATCCACGTCATGGAGCCAGAGCTAAAGAAGCTATATGGCCCCTCATTTAGAGGAATTTACATATACACACACTCCTGCATGAGCAGGCATGGGCACATGAGCACACATGAGATGCAAATTAGCATACAACACAGGCTACATCAATAATCTAGATATGTAGGCTAATTGGATATGCTAAGAGGTCACTGTGGGCTGCAATGTTGTGTGTTTTTGTGTGTTTCATGGGGAGGTGATTATATTTTATATTGGCTTGTCTAAAGGGGGATACATTAGATATTCCCTAAAGGAACCTTCAGCCTTCTATTGAATAATTCTGGAACTCTTTCAAGTCGATCCTTACAGAGTAGTGACAAACAGAAACACAGGTATTTTAACTTTGCAGCAGAGAACAGGAATCCAGGCGGGAGGATTACATTACTGGCAACCATTTTGGGCGGTTGTGACTCATTTAGGAGTGGTGGGGGTGGGGGGTGGGGGGTGGAGGGGTTGGGGGTATGGAATGCCTTAGTGGTCGGGGCCTGGGAACATGACTCATGGCTTTATCTCTTACATCCTGAGTGCTCTCGGAGAGGGAAAACAGGAGAGCACAGCAAAATTCCTGTGAGAGTGGTGGGAGCCTGGGGTGATGGGGGGCAGAAACAGTGACATCACAGTGGCCGTTTCTGGGACAGAAGGCAGCGGAGTCTCTGTGTCAGAGGCTGCTCATTCTTTTCTGAGATGACTTGATATAAAACATGTCTATAACCCGTAGGAAAGGGAAAACAGTCAATATCTATGAAAAATACATTAATAAGAAAACTATTTAATGTAAATTAAAATAATCTCAGATTAGACTTCTTTAGGACATTCTGTAGCCCAAATGTTTATGTATCATCAAATCCATAATAGTGTAGAAAAAAAAGGAAGAAAAATGTGTTTTTAAGTAGACTATCAGACAAGCATTTGGCACCTAAAACCTGTATAATTATGCTAACCAGTGTCAACGCAACAAATTCAAAAATAAATTAGTAAAAATTTAAACTGAAAAATAAAATAATAGTAATGCACCAGTCTGTTAAAATCAATTAGGTAAACCGCAATGGACCAGTTCAACATTTTTCCCGTTCACTCAAATCCATCAGTTGGTTTCTTTACCTGAAATTGAGGCTTCATCGCATTCCACTCTTTCTTTAGACCTAAAATGGTCTGGAGGCTCCCTCCAAGGTCAAGCGCAGACACAGGCATAAGTGCTTCCTGAAGCACTTTTAAGTTGTGGGTTGTCTGAAATAAACGTCAGGTTGTTGTGAGTATGTTTTCTTTGCCACTATCAACAGATACGTTGTGCTCGCTACCGTGATTACATCAGACTGTCAATCCCCATGAGAACACCAGCACCTCTAGTGAGCTCCTGATTCTGAGCCATCCCAATGAAGGAGAGCAAGGCCCTGGGTTTCCTTTACTGTTTTGGTTTTATTGTGGTAAAATATACATTAAAATTTTCAGCATTTGAACCACTTTTAAGCGTGCAGTTTGGTGGCATGAAGTACATTCACATTAGTGCAGCCATGACCATGTCCATCTCCAGAACCCTTTCATCATCCCTGACTGTGACTCTGCACCCACCAAACACTCACTTCCCTCCGTGCCCCAGCTCAGCCCCTGGTAACCTCTGTTCTGCTTCCTCTCTCTATGAATTTGGCTATTCCCGGCACTTCACATAAGTGAAATCATATGCCCTATTCCCCCATGTATAAGACGCACCCTTTTCCAAAAATTTGGGGTCTAAAAACTGGGTGCGTCTTATACAGTGGTTGTGGTATTTCAAATGACATACATGGAACTGAGGACGAGGCAATATATGAAGACAGTGATTCGTCATCAGACACAGATGAGGACAAGCTAATGGATGGGAGTTTTGACAGTGATGAAGAATTGTATGAATTTTATGATGAATAAAACTTGAGTTCAATAACTTTAAGTACTACATTTCTTTTCAAATTTTGGGCCCCAAAATTAAGGTGTGTCTTATACGTGGGGAAATATGATAAAATTTATCCTTTTGTATCTGGCTTATTTCACTTAGCATAATGTTGTCAAAGTTCCTCCATATTGTACAAAGTTCTAGAATTTCATTCTTTTTCTTTCTAGGTGTCAATGATGACTTTACTTTTGATTAAATTTATTGCAGTGGCCTTGGTTAATAAGATTATATAGGTTTCAGGGGTACAATTCCATGATACATCATCTGTCTATTGTATGACCACCACTCAAAGTCAGATCTTGTATCACCATTTTAAGGCTAACACCCTCTGCGTATTCGCTCACCTTTCTAAGTTGCTCTTTGAATGCTCCCCACCGCTGTTTCACAGGCTTGCTTGAAGTGGCTTTACGTTGCCATGCCATCCGAAGCTGGCCGAGTTCTTCCCTTTCTGCCTTCTGGCTTTCCACAGTGTTCTCCATAATGTACACTTTATCTTTCACATTTAATATTTCGCTCTCTTTTGCCTGTTAAATTAAGAATCCATACAGTGGCTTTTCTTTCTCAAGAAATACAACATTTTTGCATATAACTACTATAGCAGGCAAATGCTTGATCACAACCAAGGCAGAGCACAGATGATTCTAACATCAAGACAAGTCAGAAAGGCCTGTGCCGAGGCCCAGCTGGGTTCGTAGAACATGTGTTCTAAGCTAAACATCAGGTCCTGAGTTCTCCAGGACCCCGGCAGTGTTTGAATCACCTGCGAGGGTCTGATTATTTCTCGGTGCTTGAGGGGATGATTGAATAAGCTCCTGGATACAGAAATATTAAAGTCAAGATTATTTTAATGCATAAGTTTTAAGGTGTATTCTACCTTTCATTTGAACACTCAACAGCAGGTGTCAAAGTCTCAGTATCAAGGAATATGATATCGAGATGACTGTTCTGGGCCATTTTTTTCTTTAAATTATTCCATTGTATATACTATAACTATTTTTAAGTTTCCCTTGTGGACAGTTACTCAAGTTACTCCCTTTAAGAGAACTGAAATGTACATCTATGTATCTCTTTATTTGTATCTCTATTGTGCACCAGAAGCACAATATCTAAATTAAAAGACCTCTCTCCTTCCCAACTTCTATATGTTCTGGATGACTGATTTGAAATCGTTTAAACAATGATTTCAAACAAGGGGAAAATTAATTGGAGGCAGAAATAGAAGAGAGATAAAGAGTAAGATCATGTGCTATTTTATGTGCAAATGTCAAATAATGCAGAAGAATGTTTCTTTGGTAAAACAATAATTTTTATGTTGATGGCCAGCCTTTCTCAATAAATCCTTGTATTTCTAGGGAGCAAATAAATGTACATGGATTTTTATAATGGCAATGACAACTCAGTATCTAAAAGTCAAAGGACCTTTTAGATTATAGTCAGAAGAGAGTGTCATAAAAATGTAACAGGTTAAAGTAATAGGCTATCGTATTTTTAAATTAATTTAAATTACATATATATCCCATATTTATATTCTTATATAAATTTAGACATTATAAAGAACCAATTAATTTCAAAAACTATCATTTCAGGTCCTAAATGAGATTTTTGCCCATAAATTTGGGGATTGAGCAATAAAATGATATATTATATAATTATATTAACAAAATGGTAATTATTATGAAAAATAGAAGACAACTTCCACCAGATTCACCCAAAATTATAATGTTTATGCTATAAAGTTAGGTTACCTTTCACATATTATTGAGAAACTACTAATCAAAATGTAATATATAATTTAAAGTAAACTTGGAAATCGCAGCATGCCAATGATAGCTGCCATCAGCAGGGTCTGATGTTCTGAGTGTGGTGAGGAAGAGCAAGAGAGAGCAGGATTTGTGGATAGCTAGCTGGTAGGATCCAAAAAGAGTGATTATGTATTTGGCAGACTTAAGTATTTTGACCTCTCAAGAAGATTAAATAAACTACCTGAGGTCTAGTTAGTATTCATTCTATTTCTGTGTAAGAGCATGGAAAAAATTGCCATAATCTGGCCTAATGAGGCACTAAATTGTCTCTTTTCCATTTAGATTCAGGCACAATAAATGGTCTTCGGATATCTTGCTTTGCCAATGCCTTGATAACCGGAAGGCAGTATATCAGACGCATTATTGCTATTCACCACTATAAATTTGTAAATCGGCACTTTCATCAAGATGTCTGCCAGATTGATCACTTAAATTGGCTTTCTCCAATCTTGGTGATTTTTAGATGAACTGAAAAATTTTCATTTTCCAGCTTAAAAACATGAGCCCAGCAACCCAATCAAGAGCATAACACTCAGTGCAAAATGCCAGCTGGCACTCCCCCTTCTGAACAGCCTAACTGGTTACACGTTTCAACAATAATGTCTGTTTAGAAGCCTAACTGTCCAAAAGATATGAAGAGAATAGAAAATGTGTTTCATTTGCTTTACCAACAATTTCTTATCTTAGGATATTGCTGAACCAATACTATGAAGTTTAACTATTATGTGGACCATAATTCTTATCAATAAGGAAGAATTTATTTATCATATGACAGTGGTAAGAAGCTCAGGATAAAATATGTGATTTTTAAAATATAATGCCTGATATTTGATAAATTTCCGCCAGTCCTGCCAAGACAGAACTACATGACAGGAAAGAAAGAGAAAAAGTAAACAATAGAAATAACTCTAGATCCAAACAATTACCTAACACACACTTTAATTTGCCTATGATTAATATGGTTTTAAAAAGTATAGCAAAGGAGAAGAGAGGACAAGAAAGAGAATTTCATCAGGAATAAAAGGCTAATTTAAAAAGAACCAAACTGAAACTTCAGAACTGAAAAATAAAATTTCTGAAATAAAATTAACAATAAATAGGCAAAAAATACAGTTTACAAATATCTAAAATTATCTTATGAGTGCAAATTAGAGTATATAATCAAGAGATGTAAAAGTATATACTGAACAAAAAATACATGGTGGATAACACATTTCCCAAATGAAAAATAACTTAATTATTTTTGACAAGTGCCTGTATAATATAAAAACATGGTCAAACTGCTTAGCAAGCTTCCTCCGATGCTTAAAGATAGCATAAAATATATTAGAACTGTTTAATGTATATTTTGTTACCACATAAACTGAAGAAGAATGGCCTTCAAACAACAAAAGTTAAAACAAAAATAGAGCCCTGGCTGGTTGGCTCAGCAGTGGAGCGTCGGTCTGGCGTGCGGGGGACCTGGGTTCGATTCCCGGCCAGGGCACATAGGAGAAGCGCCCATTTGCTTCTCCACCCCCCCCCTCCTTCCTCTCTATCTCTTCCCCTCCCGCAGCCAAGGCTCCATTGGAGCAAAGATGGCCCGGGCACTGGGGATGGCTCCTTGGCCTCTGCCCCAGGCGCTAGAGTGGCTCGGTCGCAGCAGAGGAACGCCCCAGAGGGGCAGAGCATCGCCCCCTGGTGGGCATGCCCGGGGATGGACCCCGGTCGGGCGCATGCGGGAGTCTGTCTGTCTCTCCCCGTTTCCAGCTTCAGAAAAATACAAAAAACAAAAAACAAACAAACAAAAAAAACAAAAATAGATAATGTCATTATCACTATATTTATTTAATTAAGGAACTCAGGCCCTAGGTCTTGAGATAAAAACAAAGAAGATAAAGAGAAAATTGCCGCTAAAAGTAGATGAGAGCAGTAAGACAGAATCTAACCCTTCTAAATGAATTCAGGCTCCAGACCGAGATTAATCACATCTCAGGGTACTGAGAAAATTGTAGATGCCAGTTATCTTTGCAAGTCTACAGAAAATAGGAGAAGGGCAAGAACATTAGAGAAAGAAAAATTCTTTGACTTTTAAAGGGGGAAAAGGTTGGGCTACCTAGTTTACAGATTGGAAAGTTTTACAGTGAAAAACATGCAATAAACTCAATGTTGATCAAGCAGTTTGTGAGCACTTTGGAAAGAATCCCTTGGTCACTACAAGTCATCCGATTTCTGCCAAATTATTTTTATGCAATGAATAGGATGTTAGGTCGATATAGAATTAAATCCAGGAGAAATGACTAATGTAACCGATGGTCGATTCAAAATTGGCTCAGCAAGACAGAATCATGGGTGAAGATGAACAAATGACATTAAGTAAAAAAATATATATAAATAGCCACATTTGTATGTAAAAGATAAGTAGCTGACACAGATATAAAATGAAAGAGACCAAAGCTTGGCAGGAATTGTAATAAAAATTCATGGGAGTTTTATTTAGTCACAAGCTTAGCATGAACCAGCAAAGTGAAATCATGGCTGAAAGGGAATGCTCAGTCTTAGGTCTTTTTTTTTTTTTTTTTTCTTTTTTGTATTTTTCTGAAGCTGGAAACCGGGAGAGACAGTCAGACAGACTCCGCATGCGCCCGACCGGGATCCACCCAGCACGCCCACCAGGAGTGAAGCTCTGCCCACCAGGGGGCAATGCTCTGCCCCTGGGGGGAGGGGTCGCTCTGCCGAGACCAGAGCCACTCTAGCGCCTGGGGCAGAGGCCAAGGAGCCATCCCCAGCGCCCGGGCCATCTTTGCTCCAATGGAGCCTTGGCTGCGGGAGGGGAAGAGAGAGGCAGAGAGGAAGGAGGGAGGGGGTGGAGAAGCAAATGGGCGCTTCTCCTATGTGCCCTGGCTGGGAATCGAACCTGGGTCCCCTGCACGCCAGGCCGACGCTCTACCGCTGAGCCAACCGGCCAGGGACCTTAGGTCTTATTAGTAAAGAATGGTGTCCACTTTGCTGTACTCTGTTTTGAAGCTGTGCTCCACTTTTTGGTTACATTTTATGAATGATTTTGACAAACCATAGACATTTCTGAGTTGGGGGAGAATCAAGATAGGGAGAGAAATGAAGCTACATCATAAATAATAGAGAGGATCTGCATGTGGTTCACTGCAGGAGAGAGATTAGATATAGCAACTATTTCCAATGTTAGTAGGACTTTCATGTGTAAGAGAAATCAAACATGAATACCTCCCCTTCCCCTTGTGTAGACAGGGTTAGAACCAGATATGAAGTCAGATTTGACTTAACATTTTAAAAAATGTTTTCTAGAAGCTGGTGTTTTCTAACAATGGAATGAGCGGTTTCATTAGGATGATAATTGAAGTATTGAAGGAGAAGTGGACTAGCCATCTTTTAAGAATTCTGGAGAGAACTTTATGTTTTACAGGTATAAGTGGACAACTAAAGTTTAGGGTACATTTCTAAGTAATGAGTCAAAATGAAGGTTCATCCTAGATGTTGACTTGAGCCACTGGAAATTTTGTAAGGACCCTGTTTGCATGCTCTTAATGTAACTTAGAACTTTTGGGTGAATGTCTATGTAATAATAAAAATGATGCATTTAGATGATAGTCTCTCTTTCTTCTAGAGAGTTAAAATAACTTTCACGTCATAAACTTACGAGATGTCTAGGACTAAATAAACATAGAAGTGTTGGACTTCAGCACTGCTCTAGGTTGAATAAAGCTACAAAGAACTTTCTAAACCCACACTGCTAATTAACTGATAGCTGAACTTTTGAATTTATGATTTTGACTATGCCAAGTAATCCTTACAGAAGGTGTGACTCACATAATGTCATTCTCACCATATTTATTAAATTGAGGAATTCAAGCCCTAGGTCTTGAACTAAAAAACTCCTCTTTAAAAAGAGCGGCCACTGCTTCCCAGCTGAGTCAGACCGATGCTTGGCTTCATTAGTCTCCTCTTCCTTCCGTGGGTTTTCAGTTTGGTAAAAGTTCTTCAGGCTCTTACCCTGCTCCTCTACCTAAAAAACAACAACAACAAAAAACTACATGTATGTGTATATATATATATGTATACACACATATATATACACACATATATATATAAGTATATATAAGTATATATATACATATATAAATGCAAGATAACACTTAAAGGCATTTAAAAAAATAACAGTAGAGTCCAATAAAAACTGATATAAATATTAAATGAAAAGTACATTTCAGAATTCTTAAAATAATTATTAAATATTTTCAATTTACTGAAAAGATATGAAACTCTAGGTTGTTTATAGACAGAACTACCACTGGGTAATAAATTGAGCTAACAAGTTTATTACCTATAAGACCTACTTACTGTAATCCAAATCATATTTGTATATTTTTTTGTATTTGAATATATGTTTTGCAATTGGGGACAATTTATGACAAATACTGGTTGTCATATTTAAAGCTGAGTTTTACAATTCAGAAAAAAAGCCACATACATACATACAGAGGCATATATGTATATAATCAAGGAAATAAATAAGAAATGTTAACTCAGTGAAAAATGATTAGTAAATCACAATTTGCTTTGAATCAGTGATGAAAGAGAATGAGAGTATAAATAATTACTAATTCTCCATACAAGTATAAATTGTAAACTGCTTCCATGAACTCACCTTATTGAGGTATGTTGCTTGACTTCCTTAGAATTATATATTTTTATTTGCTAACCAATGTGAGCAATACTAGATTATTTTTAATCTCTCTCTTTGGAAAGAGTTTATATAAAATGAAATGTGCCTATAGAACAAAAATGAACATGTAATTGGCTGATATCAAAATAGTAAAAAAATTTTGACATGTTTTTATGCTTTTTGAACAATAATGGCCAATAGGACAGGACTAAAAGAGCTTATAACTACCAACACCAATCAAAATGGGGTGAGAAACTCCGGGCAATGGTTAGACACCATTCTTAATTTTAATGAACTTAAGAAGAGAGCCTGGAAATGACACTCAAAGACACAAGTACTCTCCTCATTTCCCAAATTCTATATACTCATGGCCCTGTTTTGCTGATGCTTGTTTCCACAGCCCAGAATAATCTTTTCTAAATTTTGTGCTCCTACTCATTCTTTATGAGCTATTTAAAATGCTACCTCTTCTATGAAGTCTACTAAGATTTCCCAGTAAGGATTTAGCATTTACTTCCTTGGATATCTAAAGGTAGTTCTGGAAGAGAGATAACCAAAAGCAAGTTATTACAATACAAGGACAATGTACACACAATGCTCTGGGCACACTGTGGAGGGACCACAAACTCTACATTGAATAAATAGAGAAGGACTTCCCCAAAGAGGTGACATTTGATGTGTGTCTTTCAGAATTGTCCATAGTGAAAGAGAGTAGGAAAAGGGGATCTCAGGTGGAAGTAATAACATGTCTGAGGCACAAACGTCAAAATACTGGCACGTTCCGAGCTAGATAAATGATCTCAGAGTGAGTGAAGTTCAGGTTGTACATGCTAAGTGGTAAGAAAGAGGCTAGAGGGATAATCGTGTTGGAATAAAACCCATCCCTGGTTTCAACTCGTCTACTGTAACCAGCATGATGTGACACATTGTCATTAGTTTGAAGCAACTGATAATTACCATGGTGACTCAGAAACAGCATGAGAACCACCAGCGTTCAACAGAACCATGCACTACAGATTGGGGTGTCAATCTGACGAGCTGTTGGTTATGTAGCAAGTCTCAAAATATAAACTTTAATCATCTTTTTGAGTTCCAAAAAGCCTCTCTGAACGCAAGTGAGAATGATATCATTATAGGAATTCCCTGGAATCTGTACTTGTTTATTTTTTGAGTGAATTAATGATAAATTTTAATACCTTATCCATTTTCGGTAACAATTTTTAGAGCTTGCCTCACAAATTACATTTGCCAAATTGCCTGAATTTCAGGAGCTAACATGATTAAATTTGCTTTAAAATGACCAAGTTTTGAAAGCAGAAGCGAAGGGGAGAATTATAAAAGGCAGAGAGCAGAGGCAGAGGTGACTTTTTTGTGCTGGACCGAGGAAGGGATGCTGCAAATGGAGAGGAGGCAGACTTCAGAATTAGCTTAGGTTGTCTCTACAGACAGGCGTAGAATGGCATGGCCTTTGAAACAGGAAAAAACAAAAGGCAGAAAACGGGGGGTTTAAATTCAGCTTTAATGTTTGCTAGCTGTTTAATCTCATATACCTAACTTTTCAAAGCCTCAGTTTCCCTTATTTGTAAAATGGAAATATTAGTAACTAAACATGAGGTGTTGTAAGGATTAAATAAAATCAGGAGTGAAAAATGGTACTGAGTGAGTCTACACGAAGAGTCTTAGAAGCTTCTACAGAAGACTTCTGAAAGATGATGGGGTCATTAGCCCAACATCCAAGTACGGAAGGAAAACATGTTTGAGGAAAGAAATAACCAGTTGTGTTTTGTTGAGTTTTAGGAGCCCGCAGGATATATAGGTCGTTAGTATGATCGGAATTTGAAAGCATTGGCCTGGAGCTCAGAAGTGTTGGGGCTGAGGAACCACTTTGAGTTATTGGTGAACTGAAACCACAGGGGTGTGTGTGTGTGTGTGTGTGTGTGTGTGTGTGAGAGAGAGAGAGAGAGAGAGAGAGAGAGAGAGAGAGAGAGAGATTTTTATAGGAAAAGTGGGTAGAATGTACAAAAGAGCTCTGGGACCACTGTACTTCAGGAATGGACAACTGAATTAGGAAAAAGGAGAAGGAACAGGTGAAGAAGTAGACGGAGTGACTCCACTTATGTAAAACATCCAAATAAGGCAAATCAATAGAGATAGAAAGCAGGTCAGTGCTTGCTTGAGGCTCTTTTTGGGATTCTGGGACTATACTAAAACTGGAGTGCAGTGATGGTTGCACAACTCAGTAAGTATAATAGAAACCATTATACTCTAAAATAGATGAATTTTACACTATGTAAATTATATCTCAATAAATCCTTTTTTTAATCCAAAAGAGGTAAGAGTAACTAAATTAAATGAATGTGGCAAAAAGAGTAAGCAGGAAGAAGCCTGAAAACAGACCATTTTGTTTATCCATCAGTATGTAGCTCATAAGGACATTTTCAGTGGAGGGAAGAGATGGCAGATGGCAGGATTAAGAGGAAATAAGCTAAACTGCTGTGGGATGAGGACTGGGGAGAGTGAGCAAGTAGAGACAAGACATGTCATCTCATTGCCAACGCCCAGATGTGAAGGGAAGGAAAATTACAGAATGGTGGCCTTCATGAGGGCAAGACCATTTATTTGGGCATGACTGTAGGCCGAAGGGAAGGGAGTGATGGAAAAAGCCAATGTGAATGTCAGAGGGGGTTGGTGGAGCTAGTTCTGAAGGTTGTGGGAACGTGCCAGGAGGGATGGATTTCCGCTTAGTGCTGGACAGAAGTAGGGACTTCACTTTATTGGCAGCAGTGAGGCGGGGTGAATGTATCAGTTGGTTTGGAAGTCCAAGGAAGTCAAGACAGGTAGGTGCAAGGGCTTCTTTTTTGTTTTTTTTTTTTTTTTTTTAGTTACACATAAGGTAAGGACACCAGCTGAGATTTTGGTATGAAAACTGAGGTGAGATACTTGAAAATTACTACTGAATGGGCAGCCATAGGGAGCACATGGGAGACCCAGCTGAGGCAGAGATCCACAAATTTGTCACAGCGCCATCAGCACAGTTGTATGGTTTTCTGTAGGAGTGTCTGGAAGCGTGGAAAGGACAGCTAAGTAGAGAGAGAGCTGGACTGGTGTGGTATTGGGAATTGGCAGGGTTAGTCAGGGTGGAAGGCAACAGTGAGGGCAATAAGAATGGAATGCAAATGAGTAACCATGAGCTGCAGGGAAGGAAAAAACCCGAGGGGGTGGGAGGGGCAGTGACAGCCCTGCCAGGAGTCGGGAAGAGGCTATGCCAGGTAGGAAAGGAGGGTAAGGGAGAGCTGGGAAGACGAAGGGAAGTAAAGTTCTTCTGAGAAAGTGTTGTTTGTAAAACTAGGGTATCAGCCCGAACCCCAAAGCTCCAGAGGCCAGAGCTGAACCAGAAGCCAAGCAGGTTTATTTTTGGCAATCAAGATGCAGAAAACAAATACTTCCTTGTGGCATTTTCACCATTTCAAATTATGAGTTAAAATGTTCATCAACAGGTGGGGAAGACAAGATGGCGCTGGAGTAGGCGGACGTACCAACATCTACCTCCCAGAACCAAAGTGGATTACAAACTAATTTTAAGAACTATCATTTGGAAAAACCAACTTTGGCCTAAACTAAGAGGACTCTTCAACCAAGGAACACTGAAGAAGCCACACCGAGACTGGTAGGAAAAGTGGAAACATGGAGAGGGCTGCCCAGCTCCCCAGAGTGAATGGCAGCTGGGAGAGACTCGCATGGCGGGAAGTGAGTTTAGCAGAGAGGGGAGGGTCCTGAGCCCCAGGAACAAAGCCCCAACCTGCAGCCCCAGAGCCCAGAAGAGGCGTAAGGACAGTATTTAGCTGGAAATAAGTCAGGATACTGTTTTTGAGAAAGAGACTGATTTCTCAGACCCAGGATCCTTCTTAAAGGGAACGCGCAGAACATCTCTCTCACAACCACTCACCCGGGGCTCCAGGGGATAGGGAGAGAGGAGAGGACCAGAGTAGCAGGAAGAGAGTGTAATCTAGGAGGCACAGGGAGAAACATTTTGGGAGACAGCCACCCTAACCCCTGGGACGAGTCATTCCCCAAATCTGAAGTGAATATTTCCCCTGGAAACAGCAATACCAGCAAAGGGAAGCAGGAGAGCAGCCAAACAAGCTTCCCTTGTGGCACTCAGAGCAGAGTTGCTTAGAAGGAGGGAGCTTCCGGGTCTACAGTAGTGAGTGTTAGGGTCTGAGCTGCAGCGCCCCCACCCACGTGACTGAGAGCTCGCCGGAGGGCGGGCGGCAGCGGGACATGGAAGCGTGGTTCTGTTGGCAGGGGCAGAAGCTGGCTGGCCACCACTGAGGCCCAGGTGTGAGCTCAGTCTTGCCTGGCTAAGAAGGAGGGGGCGTGCAAAAGCTGTCAAGCCCAGCTGCCAGCAACCTGTAATCCAGCCTGCAGGAGAAGGGCAGGAACCCCGAAAAGGGTGGAGACCAGCCCCTGAACAAGGGCACAGGAGCACAGCCTTGCCCCGCCCATGCAACCCAGGCTTGTGGTCTGACTTGGGAGCCAGCTCCTTCCACAGAGGTGAAGCCAAAAGACCAGAACAGGTGGAGTTCCACTACTGAGCTGAGCATGGACAACGCAGTCCTGCCCAGCCGTACAGCCAAGGCTAGCAGCCATTCCACAAGCGGGCTCCTCCTGCAAGGGCAGGGCGAAAGCCCAGAAAGAGGCAGAGACCCGCAGCTGAGCAAAGGTGCTTGTTGGTGTCCTCAGGACCGAGCATAACGTCACCCATGGGGGTGGGGCAAAGGCTAAGGCCACCAAGGCTTGTGACCCAAGCATGTGATCACAGCCACTCCCATGAAGAGTAAATGCGGAGGCAGAGAAATGCAACACAAATGAACCAGGAGAAATTCCCAGAAAAGGACCTAAATGAATCAGATATAACCAAATTACCAGATGCAGCGTTTAAATAACGATTGTTAGGATGCTCAAAGATATTAGAACAACAATAGATGGTCATTATGAAAACCTAAATAAAGAGATAGCAAATAAAAAAAGGACATTGAAATAATAAAAAAGAATCAGTCAGAAATGACAAATATAATATCTGAAATAAAGAATACAATGGAAGGAGTTAAAAGCAGGATGGATGAAGCGGAGAATCGAATCAGTGAGTTAGAGGACAAGATAAATAAAGGCACTGAAGCAGAGCAGTAAAAAGAAAGGAGACACAAAAAGTCTGAGGAAACTCTAAGAGAGCTCTGTGACAACATGAAGAGAAATAATATCCGCATCATAGGGGTTCCTGAAGAAGAAGAGAAAGAACAAGGGATAGAGACTTTGTTCAAACATATCATAGCTGAAAACATCCCTCAATTAAGGCAGGAAAACATCTAACATGTTCAGGAAGCACAGAGAACTCCATTAAGGAGAAACCCAAAGAAACCAACACCAAGACACATCATAATTAAAATACCAAAGCTAAGTGATAAAGAGAAAATATTAAAAGCTGCTAGAGAAAAAAAAGACTATCACCTACAAAGGAGCCCCCATAAGGATGACTTCTGACTTCTCAACAGAAACACTTGAGGCCAGAAGGGAATGGCAAGACATATTCAAAGTAATGCAGAACAAGAACCTACAACCAAGACTACTTTATCCACCAAGGCTATTGTTTAAAATTGAAGGAGAAATAAAACACTTTACAGACAAAAAAAAAAAAAAAAAAACCTCAAGAAATTCACTGCAACCAAACTAAGGCTACAAGAAATGCTAAGGGACCTGTTGTAAACAGATCAAAGGAGAAAAAGAATATAGCAATAGAGGAATACAGTTTTAGAGAATAAAATGGCAATAAACAATTACATATCAATAATAACCTTATGATCCTATCAAAAGACATAGGGTAGCTGCATGGATAAGAAAACAGGACCCATACATATGCTGTCTACAAGAGACACACCTTAAATCAAAAAATGCACACAGACTGAAGATAAAAGGATGGAAAAAAATATTTCATGCAAATGGAAATGAAAAAAAAGCTGGGGTAGCAATACTTATATCAGACAAAATAGACTTCAAAACAAAGACCATAGTTAGAGATAAAAAAGGTCACTACATAATGATAAAGGGAGCAATCCAAAATGAAGATATAACCATTATAAATATCTATGCACATAATATAGGAGCACATAAATATATAAAGCAGACTTTGATGGACTTAAAGGGCAGGATCAACAGCAATACTATAATAGTAGGGGATTTCAATACCCCATTAACATCATTAGATAGATCCTCAAGAAAGAAAATTAACAAAGAAACAGCAGACTTAAAGGACATATTAGATCAACTCAATTTAATAGATATCTTCAGAACCTTTCACCCTAAAACAGCAGAATATACATTCTTTTCAAGCACTCATGATACATTCTCTAGAATAGACCACATGTTAGGGCACAAAAGCGGTCTCAACAAATGTAAGAAGATTGAAATCATATCGAGCACTTTCTCTGATCACAATGGCATTAAACTAGAAATCAACCACAACAGAAAAACTGAAAAACATTCAAACACTTGGAAACTAAATAGCATGTTATTAAATAATGAATGGGTTAACAATGAGATCAAAGAAGAAATTTAAAAATTCCTAGAAACAAACGATAATGAGCATACATCAACTGAAAATTTATGGGACACAGCAAAAGCAGTCCTGAGAGGGAAGTTTATAGCATTACAGGCTTACCTCAAGAAGCTAGAAAAAGCTCAAATAAACAACTTAACCCTGCATCTAAAAGAACTAGAAAAAGAACAGCAAGTAAAGCCCAGAGCTAGTAGAAGGCAGGAAATAATAAAGATCAGAGCAGAAATAAATGACATAGAGGCTAAAGAAACAATACAGAGGATCATTGAAACCAGGAGCTGGTTCTCTGAAAAGGTAAACAAGATTGATGAACCTTTAACCAGACTCACCAAAAAAAAAAAAAAAAAAGAGAGAGGACTCAAATAAGTAAAATTAGAAACGAGAGTGGAGAAATAACAACTGACACAACAGAAATACAAAACATTGTAAGAAAATATTATGAAAAACTGTACGCCAAAAAACTAGACAACCTAGATGAAATGGAAAAATTCCTTGAAACATATAATCTTCCAAAACTCAATCTGGAAGAATCAGAAAACCTAAACAGACCAATTATAACAAATGAGATTGAAACAGCTATCAAAAAACTCCCAAAAAAGAAAAGTCCTGGGCCTGATGGCTTCACAAGTGAATTCTTCCAAATATTCAAAGAAGAACTAACTCCTATCCTTCTCAAGCTATTTCAAAAAATTCAAGAGGAAGGAAGACTTCCAAACTCCTTTTATGAGGCGAGCATAATTCTGATTCCAAAACCAGGCCTATAAAAAAGAAAATTATAGGCCAATATCCCTGATGAATTTAGATGCAAAAATCCTCAACAAAATATTAGCAAACTGGATCCAGCAATATATGAAAAAAATTATACACCATGATCAAGTGGGATTTATTCCTCGGAGGTGAGGCTGGTACAATATTTGCAAATCAATCAATGTGATTCATCACATAAACAAAAAGAAGGAGAAAAATCACATGCTAATTTCAATAGATGCAGAAAAAGCATTTGATAAAATCCAGCACCCATTCATGATCAAAACTCTCAGCAAAGTGGGAATACAGGGAATATACCTCAGCATGATAAAGGCCATCTATGACAAACCCACAGCCAATGCAATACTCAATGGGCAAAATTAAAAGCAATCCCCTTAAGGTCAGGAACAAGGCAGGGGTGCCCCCTTTAACCACTCTTATTCAACATAGTTCTGGAAGTCCTAGCCACAGCAATCAGACAAGAAAAAGAAATAAAAGGCATCCAAATTGGAAAAGAAGAAGTAAAACTATCATGATTTGCAGGTGATATGATATTGTATCAATATATAGAAAACTCTAAAGTCTCAGTCAAAAAACTACTAGACCTGATAAATGAATTCAGCAAGGTGGCAGGATATAAAATCAATACTCAGAAATCAGAGGCATTTTTATACACTAACAATGAACTGTCAGAAAGAGAAATCAAGGAATTAATCCCCTTTACCATTGCAGCCAAAAAAATAAAGTACCTAGGAATAAATTTAACCAGGGAGATTAAAGACTTATACTTGGAAAATTATAAAACATTGATAAAAGAAATCAGGGAAGATACAAACAAGTGGAGGCATATACCATGCTCATGGTTAGGAAGAATAAACATCATTAAAATGTCTATATTACCCAAAGCAATTTATAAATTCAATGCAATACCAATTAAAATACCAATGACTTACTTCAAAGATATAGAACACATATTCCAAAAATTTATATGGAACCAAAAGAGAACACAAATAGCCTCAGCAATCTTGAAAAGGAAGAATAAAGCTGGAGGTATCACACTTCTGGATACAATGGCCTCAAAACAGCATGGTACTGGATTAAGAACAGGCATATAGATCAGTGGAACAGAACTGAGAACCCAGAAATAAACCCACACTTTTATCAACAACTGATTTTGACAAAGGAGTTAAGAGCATACATTGGAGTAAAGACAGCCTCTTCAACAAATGGTGTTGGGAAAATTGGACAGCTACCTGCAAAAAAATAAAACTAGACCACCAACTTATACCACTCACAAAAATAAACTCAAAATTGATAAAAGACTTAAATGTAAGCCGTGAAATCATAAGCATCTTAGAAGAAAACATAGGCAGTAAGTTCTCTGACATCTCTCGCAGCAGTATATTTGCTGATTTGTCTCCACAGGCAAGTGAAATAAAAGACAGGATAAACAAATGGAACTTTATCAAACTAAAAAGCTTCTGCACAGCTAAAGACAATAAGAACAGATTAAAAAGACAAACTACACAAAGGGAGAATATATTTGACAATGCATCTGATAAGGGGTTAATAACCAAAATGTATAAGGAACTTGTAAAACTTAATACCAGGAAGACAAACAATCCAATCAAAAAATGGGCAAAAGAAATGAATAGACACTTCTCCAAAGAGGACACACAGATGGCCAATAGGCATATGAAAAAATGTTCAACATCACTAATGATTAGAGAAATGCAAATTAAAACAACAATGAGATATTACCTCACACCAGTCAGAATGGCGCTCATCAATAAAACAACACAGAATAAGTGCTGGCGAGGATGTGGAGAAAAGGGAACCCTCCTGCACTGCTGGTGGGAATGCAGACTGGTGCAGCTACTGTGGAAAACAGTAGGGAGATTCCTCAAGAAATTAAAAATCAAACTGCCTTTTGACCCAGCTATACCACTGTTAGGAATATACCCCAAGAACACCATAGCACTGTTTGAAAAGAAGAAATGCACCCCCATGTTTATGGCAGCATTGTTCACAATAGCAAAGATCTGGAAACAGCCCAAGCGTACATCAGAGGACTAGTGGATTAAAAAGCTTTGGTACATATATACTATGGAATACTACTCAGCCATAAGAAATGATGATATCGGATCTTTTACAACAACATGGATGAGCCTTGATAACATTATACTGAGCGAAAGAAGTAAATCAGAAAGAACTAAGAAGTATATGATTCCATACATAGGTGGGACATAAAAATGAGACTCAGAGACATGGACAAGAGTGTAGGGTTTACAGGGTGGGGGGAGAAGAAGGAGAGGGTTGGGGGAAAAAAAATGTTTATCAACAGGATAATCCTGTCAGTTGTAATACCTCTGCTAAACCTGTTGAGAATTTGGAGCTAAAAGACAAAAAGTGGAGTAATGAGCAGAAGAGGAAGCAGTGACTAGAGATTTCCTGGGACTGGGCATCTCCTTCCTCTAGAGGGGCAAGAATTTCAAATATTACAGAAGAGAGCTGACAGAGCAGTGTGGGCAGGCCAGAGGGCGGGGCTGGGAGGTAGAGGGAGCATGTTGGGAGGGTGGGAGTGAGAAGGTAGAAATCCGGCATGCTGCATAACTTTGGGAGGCTTTAGCCCTGAGTGACCCTGCTGGCTCTGCCTCCCACTGAACCAGCGCCTGCCACCTTGAGAGGAGGGTGATCTGCATGCACCTGGATGCACTGGGATGGGAGTCAAATGAGCTGGGACCCTTGCACTTTTCTCATACTAACACCGTCTTCAGCAAATGGGACCTCTGAGAGATAGAACCCTAGTCTACTAGAGGGGACTTTATAGACTGCCCTGTACAACCCTGTCAAAGAAGTGCCTCAGGAGGAGCTCTCTGAAGCAATTTGTTAAAAGGCACCAAATGAGACAGCTTTAAGAATGGATCCAATAGCCCATAATTTTCAATTCTGTAATGAAGCATGAGAATTGCTTAACTATTCAAAGAGATCCATGGTTTAGAAGATGACTTATTTTTAAATAATTTTGTTCTATGTTTAGGATACTGTAAATATTTATTGGCCACAGTAAAAAAGTATTCCAACACAATCCCTTTGCCTATTTGTGTGTATGTCTACTCATACATACTTGGGGTCTTCGGGTTATGATGGTCTCGACATATGACATTTTGAGTTCATGACACTCATTCCCATAAATACTTAAAAAAATTGAGACGCAAGTGTTTTGGCTTATGCCATTAGCATTGTATTTATGAACTACATGGGCGAACTAGTTTGGAAGAGAAGTAGTCATCAATATTCCAGACTAGCCTGGAACAATTCTTTAAGAAGGTAGAGAGGCCTACAACAGATCCTGTTCCCCTACATCAGCTGCTTCTTGAGATGAAACACCTGTAGTACAGGTAGAATCATCTCCAGCATCTCCTGCATGTTCCAATCCTGATCCACCTGACCCAGTATCTCCAGCACCTTCTGCAGGTTCTCCTGCCTCTCCAGCTCCCTCTTCCCAATAGGTCACTCTCTCCCACCTTGCAATGCCCCTTCCAGTGTGCAAGCCAGCCACAGGAAAAAAGGTAAGGAATATTTTTTTACACTCATTTTTTTCTGTTACTACAGTACAGTGTACAGTACTGTATATCAATCCTTTTCCTTTTTCTGTGGCTTCATTGTGTTTTTATATTCTAGATTGTGATTTTACAACTGTGTTAGGATGGGTAAGTGACCTAGGCTAGGGTGTATTCTGACTTACTCCATAATTTGGGTTATGTCTGTTGTAGGAATGGAACTGTGTTGTAACCCAAAGACTCACCTGTACTTGTATTACATCTTAGTAAAACAACTTACTGTTTTAAAGTTTATATGGTGCTCTGGTGAATAAAGGCCTATAAGTGAGTACATACACTGGGGAAGGGGGAAGAAACGGAACAACTCCCCAGGGCTTCCATCCCCATGGACTGCAGGGAGATGGGCAGAGGCCACCTTGTTGATAAAGACCAGCACATAGGTACCATACCTCCTCTGACAACTTCAGAAACGCCACATAGGTTTGCAGGACTTGTAACCTGGAGCGGATGCTTTGGCCAAGTATGTTTAATTCTTCCTCTAGCCATTTAGCTTTAGAGGAAAGTGATGCCACATCTTCGGGTTCAAATTCGTTTTTCTCTGTCATAAGTTTTGCCGCTGCTTCTAATTCATGGGATGTTTCCTATGAAAGCAAAGCACAGAGGGTCAGAAGCTGACATGGGAATCGTGAACATTCACATTTCACTACCTTCTGCACATCCATTACAATCATTAACTGAACTTGTACCAAGACTCTCCTCGACAAAACAAAGGCACAACGTGCAGATAATAATTTTATAAAAAAGGTGTCTTAAAATGAAAACCATTTCAAGTTATTCTTTCACTCTGCCGCCTACACTTCTTATTTAGAACATTCTGAATTCTGTGTTACAAACAGAAGAAAAGTTGTTCCGTATGAAAGGGGACGAAACAAAGCGGCAGAAATGTTTTAAATAATTTAAATAAAAATAATTATACACCAGAATTGTCTCTGAAATTAACAACAACTCTCGCAAATTCTTAAATTAATTTTGTCATGTATAAGATGGCCAGTTTATAAAAATTGTTAATTCATTTTTTAACGTATAAAAGAAGACATCAATTAGGCAGTCGTATTTGAACTGCTATCTAGAAGGATTTTTAACCAAGTGTAGGGAAGTGCAACATATGAGGTCTATATAGCCTGAAGAGTTGGAGAACTTGACTTGGTTAGGATTGTTCTTCTGTATTTTATTTTGACTGCAATTTCTGGCATGTGGAATCTAACCACTGATTACATGGATAAGTTGGTAGGCATTATATACACAATTGCCACTGAAAGCCATATACAACCACGCTAAGAATCAAACAAAAAAGAAAGAAAAATGCTTCCTTCTCATTTGCAGCAAGAAGGGACTTGCTTCTGTACTTATATTTAATATGCTTCCCAAATACTCCATTGAATGGCAGTAATTATAATTCACGAGTGCTGCTTCCAGAGAGCACTCAGGGAAGGAGGAAGCAAGGGAATTTCTCCCTTGTAATTTCTTCCTTAATTCTAAAAATCTTGGACTAAAAAATGAATTCAGATATACAGTCTACTTCAAAGATTTTTTATAATGAATTAAACACACCCCATTCAAAAATGGGTTTATCTGTGAGTTTTTTTGGGAGGGGAGGCTTTTCTGCTGAGAACTGATGAGGAGACATGGCCACTTCCTGTTGGCGTTGGTGAGCCAGAAGTGACACTTGACTCACTTTCCGGAAAAGCTGCTGGGACACCTGGGACTCAGTGCAGGTTTGGAGCTGCCAGCAGGAATATTTGAACTTAAGTCCCAAGTGAAAGGGGTGAAAGAGAGTTAGAGAAGGTGCTAAGGAGAGGAGAGCAAGTTCTGTCTCTCTGAAGATTTAGCATGCAAACAAGATTTGCTTCCTAGAGTCTTGAATTAAGCCATGTTGCTTCTGGTCGTTTTCTCTTGTAACTTACTATAGCAGAAAAGCACAGTCTTATAAAAGCACATTTCCTGCCCCCTCTGGCATCTCAAAAGGAGTTGCTAATATCTTTCAGGCCAGGAAAAGGGGCCATATGAGTGTTTAATACCAGGCTAGAATGTAAGTGCATATACATATAAATAACTCATACACACACATAACAATATAAATTTTTAAGTAATTTGCCACAATATTAATTTAGAATTGCAACCCTCGGCCCTGGCCAGTGGGCTCAGTGGATAGAGCCATTGGCCCCACATATGGACGTCCTGAGCTCAATTCCTGGTCAGGTCACACAAGAGAAGCAACCCTCTGCTTCTCTCCCCTTTCCTCTCCCTCTTCACTCTCTCTTCCCCTCTCACAGCCAGTGGCTCGATTGATTCAGGTGTTGGCCCCAGGCGCTGAGGATAGTTCAGTTAGTCCAAATATGCCAGCCTCAGGTGCTAAAAATAAGCTTCATTGATTCAAGTATCAGCCCCAAATGGAGGTTGCCATGTGGATCCCGTTTGGGGCACATGCATGAGTCTGTCTCTTTATCTCCCCTCCTCCTTACTTAAAAAAAAAAAAATTATAACCCTCAAGGGAACTAGTATAGCTACAGAATATAAAGAAATCATCTTTACAAAATCATAATCATAATAATAATTCTTATTGTATATACCTTAGCTTGGATGTCTAGTTCCAAATATTTACTCAAAACCTTCTCTGACTCAGAAAGGCTGGACCCGACATCCATTGCATTGGAAAGTACTGGACTGATTTCCTGAACTGACATTTCCACCTTTAGGAAAAAAAGAAAATAATGCAACGTTAGTAATATGCATTTGCATACATGTATGCCTATGCATAGAGAAGGGAAATATTGCTCTCTACATTCTCATTATACTTGAATATATATCAATATTAATCTAAAAATGGTTTCAAATATTTTAGAATTTTATATTTAAATTAATAATGTTTTTCAAATGAGATAATACTACTGACCTACCAGTAGAGGCTACATGTTTTAAAATATTTCTTTTACTAACAGCAATGAGATAAAAGCAATCATCATGACTTCCACAAATTTTTCTGTAATATCTAGAAAGGATAATGCACTTGCCAACACATTAGCAGAGATGAGTTTATCTGGTTCATTAACTCACAATCACCCAGTGTAAGTTGAATGGGACCCAATCTGCAGGTATATTTTGAAGTAGAGGTCTGCAGGGGTCTCCAAACTTTTTACACAGGGGGCCAGTTCACTGTCCCTCAGACCATTGGAGGGCTGCCAAATACAGTGGTCCTCTCACTGACCACCAATGAAAGAGGTGCCCCTTCCAGAAGTGCAGTGGGGGCTGGATAGATGGCCTCAGGGGGCCGCATTGCGGCCTGTGGGCCATAGTTTGGGGACGCCTGGTAGAGCATGGGTATTCGATCACTTTATGGGTTGCTAGATTTAGGGCTGGGGGACCCTGGGGCAGCATCAAACACTGTACATGTGACAATAAAACACAGGAACACAATTAGGCAATTTAATTGATGAATGTAAAAGACTATATTTGATTCTCAGTACACATGAATCAATGAATAAAGTGGCCTTTAAAGGTTTTATTCCAGCCAAGTCACTGCCTTCATCCTGGGCTCTTATTAGAGTCCACATACTTCTCAGGGTCAAACTGGTTCTAAATTGGCAGTGAGACAATAGCAACAGCTGTTTGAGGCCCTACAGTGTCTTCCACCACCACCAAATTAGCTTGACTCTCAAGCCCTAGGGAATGTGGTTCTACAGTTGCCACCATATTTGGAATCTCCCTGGACCCAGGCATCAGAACAAGGCTCAAATTTCCAGGTTTCTGGACCAATAACAGTTGCGGAAGCAATTTAAATAGAGACATGGTTATCTACTAACCTCTCCTGTGAAGTCCACTAATTCTACTTGTTTAAGTCAGGCATATAAATCCATTGTATCAAATGAAAACATCATAAAAAATTTGAGCCCCAAGCCATGCAATAAGATTCATTATCATTCATGTCACTGAGATATTACTAGTTTTTGCTATATATCTTACCTACAGATAAGTAATTTTTTATTTAGTCAAATAGTAGTTGCCTGGATTTATTCCTTTTTGAAAATAGAAAATAAAATTCTTCCATACCAAGCCATTCTGTTCACTCCACAAAGAGAATTTCTACCTGTGTGCTGGTGTTCAGAATGACCATGTTCATGGCACTGGTCTAGTTCAAAAAAATATGATATGGCAATTTACTCCTAGAATCCCCGAAACTCATCATTTTTTGGTATCTACTTAATGTCTTCATGTTGTGTGGTTCCATGTTAACTAACACTTGTGCATATTGGAACAATACAGAAAATCATGTAAATCAAGGACACCATCAAAATATGCACATTGTTCAATTAACACAGTTCCGCAGAATATAATGACTGCCTTTGTGGATATGTGTTCAGAGCTGAGTGGCAAGTAGGATTCCATGTACAGTTTTGGCAACCTGGGGCAGGGATGGTTGATGAGCAATAGTGAATTGCAACCTTACTCTGTTCAATTATAAAACCCAATGTGGCGTGTGAGAGAAGCCTTAAGGAGACACAGCCCTATTCTCCCCCCGAGGCCCACATGCTGCAATCGCCACACCGTCTATCATCAGCTAACAGTAGCTTAAGAAGGACACGTTTTATGAAACCACCTTTCTTAGGTAGCCCTCCACAGAGGCTGCTAACTGTTGTTTCTTAAGAGACAGTTCCTTGTGCGCTGAACACTGTGCCGTCAGATGATCCACTCTTCTCTGAATGCATCCCACCATCTCCTGGACGCCAGTCACCTGAGAGCTGAACGGAACGAGCCAGCTGTTAGTTCACATCACTCCCCAGACGGAAGTCCCGGGAACAGGGAGCATCTGAAAATAAATTTGCTCTTTCCTGAGAAGGATGAGTTGATAAAAGTTATCACGCTTTAGGCTTTAGGATAAGAGAAGTTAAGGAGTTATCGCCCTGGTACGGCAAAGAGCAAAATCCAATTATGTTCTTTTGTTTAAGTCAGTCAGTCTGGAAGGAAAAGATGAGTTCTGGGTTTTACAACCAGGTCTAATCTTCTTCTCTCAAAGTTTACTTTTTAATATTTCTCCAAGATATTTTAAGAACCTTATGGCAGAAAGCACAGTGTGTTTGCCAAGAGTTTTCCTGGGGGTGTTATTTAAAACCTTCATTTATCTCAAGAAGCTCTTTAAATAGAAATATGGATCAGCCAATTGACAAAACATTTACTAATCCAACAGGGTAAAATACTGATGTAACACTAAGGACCTTGTTCTCGATGATTATGAATGCTCGAGGCTGCATTCATTAGAAGAAAACCGAGTTATCACCAACAATTAGGAATCAAAATATACTTGCTCATAAAAAAAGGAACCAAGACTTGCATTGTCATTTTTCACCTGTGCTGGCCTCATAAGAAATCAGAAAGTGACAGGAGAGCTCATAAAATATAAATGGCTTTAACACAACAAATGAATTTAGAATTGAGCCCAATTTGCTTCAGTCTAAAAATAGATCGGCAAGTTTCTTAATCATTTCCAACTCAGGCCTACTAGCAATGCAGGGCAAGGAAAGAACATTGCTCTCTTTAACTTTTCAGCCGATTCCTAAGATAGAGCCTTTCCTAGTAAGTAAGAAGTTGAAGTCTTCAATTTCCCATCAGTCATTTCCTTCAAATCCTAATAAAGATTAACATGATAACTCTTAAATTTAATCACCCAGAGTTTTTTTAAAAAAATCTTGGAACGAGGAACAGATTTCAATAGTTTTACCTCAAATAATTAATTTATGACTATGTAAAAATAAATTTAATTGGCAATGAAATGAGGGCAAGATCCCCAAGGACTGAGAGGTAAAGTAACTTCACAGGAATGACGGTGAGGCTGCTGAAGATGTGTGAGTTTATCAGGCAGCTGAGAATCCAGTCAAACGAGCTTGGGGTTCAAGTGTGTGCTGTTCATATCACCTGAGTCCCAGAGAAGCTTTATTACGGGGAACCTTATTTTTTTTTTATTTATTTTATTTATTTATTCATTTTTAGAGAGGAGAGGGAGAGACAGAGAGAAAGAGAGAGAGAGAGAGAGAGAGAGAGAGAGAAGGGGGGGAGGAGCTGGAAGCATCAACTCCCATATGTGCCTTGACCAGGCAAGCCCAGGGTTTCGAACCGGCGACCTCAGCATTTCCAGGTTGACGCTTTATCCACTGCGCCACCACAGGTCAGGCACGGGGAACCTTATTGCAGACACATAATGTTCCACAAGCATTACACTTAAAACAATTAGATTTGTATTTTAACACCACAAAGACAGTGAAGAGTATAATAAAAGCACTCAGGAGAGTTTTAGATATAATTCTTATGATGCTTTTTTTTTTATTTAGAAATTTAATTTAATGGGGTGCCTGACCAGGCAGTGGTGCAGTAAATAGAGCATCGGACTGGGACACACAGGACCCAGGTTTGAAACCCCGAGGTCGCCAGCTTGAGCATGGGCTCATCTGGTTTGAGCAAAGCTTACCAGCTTGAGCTCAAGGTTGCTGGCTTGAGCAAGAGGTCACTCAGTCTGCTGTAGCCCCCGGTCAAGGCACATATGAGAAAACAATCAATGAACAACTAAGGTGTCCCAACAAAAAACCGATGCTTCTCATCTCTCTCTCTCCCGTCCTGTCTGTCTGTCTCTATCTGTCCCTCTCACTGTCTCTCTCTGTCCCTGTCACACACACACAAAAAATTTAATTGATCAATAAAAGTACATAGGTTTCAGGTTTACAGCTTTATATCTTATGATGCTTAAGTCCACAATGTTAATCATAGTTTAACTAGGTTTTAGACCTTGAGACATTATAAGCTAAAAAGCACTTAAAAGCCAATTGTCCTATATCTTATAGTTTCTGAGTTTTCTATAGGATATGCAAATCTGAAATGAGAAAGACAAATTCTTTTAAAAAAGCGAATAAGTACTATGAAAAGCTGATCCAGAGAACACAGTTTGTGAAATAAATGGGTAAACATTTCTAAACACAATTATTGAGGACTTATTGTGACAGGTCATCATTTAATTTAATTCTCATAACTGCCTTATGATCTCAGTATGCTGTTCTCTCCATTTGGCAGATGAGCAAACTGAGGAACAGAATAGCTCAGTAACTCGCCCAGGTCACAATGAAGTGGTCGAGCTGGGATTTGAACCCATTTATCTGATCTCAGACCTCACACTCTTTACCACCTCCTAGTACCTTTCCTGAGTCTGTACCACATGATAGAGGTATGAGGGTATTGTTCCTTTAAAATTTCACTTTTCCCACAGTTGTGTGTTGATGGAACGATTAGCCTGGCTGACACGCTCTTTTGAAATTGGCTGACATCTGTCTGTAGTTTTTGAAGTGGCCACTAGAGGGCCACGGCACCAGCACAAAGAAAGAAAACAAGAAAAAATGTGAGCATTCCTTCCGTAAAAGTAACGAAGGCTCTTTAGCAACTCACACTTTCATTGTAGATGAAACACCACGAACCAAGTAGGATCTTTCTGTCTATGTCTTTGGAAGTACCACTCATTTTAGATTTTCAATGACCCAGGAGATTTGGTCTCATTATGTGGTGATTTGAGCCTTATCGTGTATATCAAATGCATTGTAAATGTTTTAAGGGAAAAGACAGCATTCTTTTTATTCAGATATCTCTGTAGCTCTAGCACCTGGCCTTGTAAGTAGCAGATTAATAAATGTTTTCAAATTAAATAAAATAGACTTTGACCAACACTTAGGGAAGAGAAGACAGATGTTAAGGAACAAGAACACTTGCACAGATAGTTACTCTATAAAAACGTCACTAGTAAGTTTCCAAACAATGATGACTTTGACCACTTATAGAAGTTTTAGGCTATCCAAAGACTGCCTCAATTTTACGTTGATGGTTTATCATTTGTATTTAGGTGGGTGAGTACTTCCCTCCTTTTCTTAAAGCCGTAGATGGACAGACAGAATTTCCTTGCTTCCCTATGCATTATTGCCTGTCCACTAGGTGTTCTACTCTTACTTGTGGCTTAGACCCCTTCCTCATTATGAGGAATTCTCCATTGTCTGGCTTACCCTCGTCAGCTCCTATTTCCCTTTCTCTGCATCCGCAGCTAGACCCCCTCGTCAGCTCCTATTTCCCTCTCTCTGCATCGGCAGCTAGACCCCTCGTCAGCTCCTATTTCCCTTTCTCTGCATCCGCAGCTAGACCCCCTCGTCAGCTCCTATTTCCCTCTCTCTGCATCGGCAGCTAGACCCTCTCTGTCTGTTCTGGCATTCATCTCTTCCTCTCCCTGATTCCCAGGTGGGAACCTGAATAATCTGTCTGTCACACTCCTAACCCCAGTGCCACTCCCTCTCTATTCCTTCTTAGTGAAAACTTAATCTGCAGGTTACAGCCTGCCTTGCTTCCATCATTTTTAGTTTGGAACTTTATATACTGATTCCACTTTTTTCTTTTTTTTTTCTTTCTTTTTTTTTTTTTTTTTGTATTTTTCTGAAGCCGGAAATGGGGAGAGACAGTCACACAGACTCCCGCAAGCGCCCCACCGGGATCCACCCGGCACGCCCACCAGGGGCGACGCTCTGCCCACCAAGGGGCGATGCTCTGCCCCTCTGGGGCGTCGCTCTGCCACAACCAGAGCCACTCTAGCGTCTGGGGCAGAGGCCAAGGAGCCATCCCCAGCGCCCGGGCCATCCTTGCTCCAATGGAGCCTTGGCTGCGGGAGGGGAAGAGAGAGACAGAGAGGAAGGAGGGGGGGTGGGGCGGAGAAGCAAATGGGCGCCTCTCCTATGTGCCCTGGCCGGGAATCGAACCTGGGTCCCCAGCACGCCAGGCCGACGCCCTACCGCTGAGCCAACCAGCCAGGGCCCTCATTTTTCTTTTGAACATTCCAAACATTTTAAAACACGTGTAGAAGAAATACGGGCAATTTTCTCGGGGCCTGTAAAGCAGATGCTGTGATCAAAGGATAAATATGACCTCACTCTGCCAGCGACTCTTCCAGGAACTGAAAATAAATCACTAGGTTTCCATCAGTCACCCAGGAATGAGTCTTATTATTTCACAATTATATTAAATAAATGATGAGATAAGAACTAAGAACAAAGGACAGAAACTTGTTGAAAGAAGTCTAAGGCTCTGTGGCTCTGTAATTTCAGTGGAAATACTGAGTGATATTTTAGCTTTCTCTATAAGAATGTATTAAATGGTACCTATCTGTAGTGTGAGTATGAGGTTGGTTCATCAGATTATTTCTGATGCTGACTTTTCCAAGCATCACAGATACTCAGAAATAACAGACTGGGAAGGTTTCTTCAGACACTTATTAGAAACTCCATTGTGGGAGCATTTTCTTCCTTGTTCATTGAGCCAGTAGAGAAAAGGGAGAAGAAAAACAATTGATGCCCCCGAAATTACAGAGACATATTGACTTCTGGCAAAAATCGAGTGTTCAATTTGTTGTATGAAAGCAGTTTCCCTGTCTTTGCGTCTGTCATAAACGGGGGCTGGGGAAGGGAGCAAATCCCAATGTTAATGTGTTCTAATGATTCTTTCCGGAGAACACCAAGTTGCTTTCAAACCTTCCATAAATTACTATTGGCAGCCCATCTGGATTAGGAGCTGCACCAGATGGTAAGCACTTGACAGCTTATTCTATCTCATCAGAAGGAATCAGCTGACCATATTTTTCTTTTTGTCCATGGACAAATTATACTTTGAAAATGGAAACATATATATCTTCCTTATCATTAGCTTGCTGCTTCTTTTGACAGGAACCCGAACGGTGTCACTTCATGTTTATAATCTTCTTCATTTTGGAGAAAACAACAGTTGTTCTCTAGTTTTCATAGCTATTTTGAAAGAGTGCCATTTGCACTGTAGAAGTGAAATGTATGTTTTAAAAATTTTTTTGTCTCATTTGTTATACACAGTGAGAATTCTTCCCTACCAAACAAAAATCATACACACACACACACACACACACACACCCCTTTAATATACACATAACAATGAAGAAACAGAGGGTAGGAAGTGGGGCTAAAGTGACAGAGCCCCTGGGTTCCGGTGCAGATATGTGCAGAGATGGCCATAGGTCCCAGTGCTGTGTAGCCACAGAGACCTCCCTAAGGAACCACGGCTAGGAGTGTACCTGAAATAAGTAACAGCCTGAGGTTCTCTCTCCTCATAAAAGGCGGGTGAAAATGCTGCAGCCAAGTGTTTTTGGAGCAAGGAAATCAGATACAGCCAGGAGGTCAGGGACCAGCCCTCAATCCCCACTTGATTTTGTCAATGCGTCTCCGAGAGCCGCTGTATCTCATTAAGAGCTACTGTGATCCTGATCAAACAACAGAAGACTGATTCTACACTGGAGACCTTGTGAGTTCAGGTCGAAGTCATTGTAAAGCTGTTAAAGGTTAAAGGACAAAGAAGAAAAAACAAAACAAGGAAAATCAAGCCAAAAAACAAACACTTCCCATTCCAGATGAGAGTACAATCTAAAAATGTCAGAACACACAAGGAAAATACACCCTAAGTCTAAGACACTAAACAGTCAAGAGCTAAACATACTTTATCTGAAATAAAAATAAGTGGAACAACCTGAAAATGCCTTTACCATAAATGCATCTGGGATCATCAGAGAAGTAAAGGAAAACCCAACACCCACAATAAAAGAACAAGAAACTCCGAAACCATAACACTCAGAAATAAAAACAAAATTGGATAGGATACAAATGATTTAGAAATCCTAAAGATGAAAAAATATAGCTATGAAACTAAAAAAATAAAAACAATCAATGAATAGAAACAAAGGGGAAATTAACAAAAGAGAGTCAGTCTAAGGCAGGGGTCCCCAAACTTTTTACACAGGGGGCCAGTTCACTGTCCCTCAGACCGTTGGAGGGCCGGACTATAAAAAAAACTATGAACAAATTCCTATGCACACTGCACGTATCTTATTTTAAAGTAAAAAAACAAAATGGGAACAAATACAATATTTAAAATAAAGAACAAGTAAATTTAAATAAACAAACTGACCAATATTTCAATGGGAACTATGCTCCTCTCACTGACCACCAATGAAAGAGGTGCCCTTCCAGAAGTGCGGAGGGGGCCGGATAAATGGCCTCAGGGGGCCGCATGTGGCCCGCGGGCCGTAGTTTGGGGACCCCTGGTCTAAGGGATTCACTGAGACTGCAACATGAAGTGCTAGAGGAGTGATAAATACAGACGAGTTCAGAGGTCTGAATGGCAGACAGAGAGGCTCCAACGTTCTATAGCCGGTAGAGGAGCAGAGAACAGAACACTGCAGAAAGTCAATATTTAAAGAGATAAGCGCTAAAAATTTTCCATGCTTGATGACATAAATCCTCAGATAAAAAGGACACAGCAAGAACCGAACACGCAAATGTTCTTATCTGAAATAATCTGGAAAATATAAAAATAGATGTTAACGTGCTTCCTTCCAAAAAGTTTTTCTTCTTGCAGTCCGTGCTGGCCCGTACCCACCAAAGTGAGTGCGATGCTGTAAACACAGCATGGATCTGACTTTGATTCTGTCTTTACTACTCCTCAAACACCTCTGCCTTCATATGGGCTTAAAATACTTCATGATGTGCTTGCACTTAAAATATTAAAACATTTCCTGATTTTCTGGACTCTTGAGGTGGTTTTCAGATTTGCACTAGTAGAAACAGAACTGTGATGAGCATTTATTCATGCATATGTCCACTCATCTCTCTCTCCTTTCCTTGTTCTTGCCTCCTGCAACCTCCAGTCTGAGACCACTCCTCCCGAGCCACCCAGGCGGAGATTTCCATTCTGCCCCCTTCGCCGGCCTTCCTCTGTAGACCTGCGGTCCCAGGTCTTCCTGTTCTGGGATCCTTGCTACTTCACATCACATCATCACCATCATGAACAAATGAATTCATATCATAATGAGGGGCTCCTAGGTATTTTACAAAAACCCAATCCAGTCACTCCTAGATTTAATGAAAGGCGTGAATGTTGGGTGCCTTTCATGCTAAGCGTTGCAAAATGATGAAAGCCTTGACAATGTTAATGGGCCCAGATTGCAGTTATGACATTTACTCAGCCTCTGAAAAGAACAGCTTAATATAGCTGGGAAAATATTTGGAAAGTGGCTGAGTTAACACTGTCATAGGAACTCAACTTTGTAATTTCCTAAATTTCAGTATCTGACATTTACCATCTAAATACATGATCAAATCTTTTTTAAAATTTTTTATAAAACAGCTATTTTAAGTCCTTAACTGCTGTGCAGAATTTCCATAAAAAACACTCATAAATGATTCTATTAGGCAAAGGAAATTTCTGTTTTTCTTTCTTTGTTTTGTCTTGGAAAAGGATGGGGATTGCTTTTGTTTGTTTTCCACTTAAGATCTTTAAAAATCTTTTTACTATGACAGAGGCTTTCCTTTGATGTCATACTGAGTCCCTTGACATTTCAAACCAAGTTCTCTAATGTGTAAATATTAAGATGAGGAACATAAAAGAGGTTTCGCGTACAGTTTCAGCCCTACAGAGGGATGTCATAGTCTGATAAAGAAATGAGACTGTCACAAGTCAAACTAAGGAGTGATTCAGAACACCACAGAATGAAAAGTGAAGGGTGAAACCGTGAGGCAGAGCTGACCAATACAAAGAAATCCAAAAGTATTGTGTGGTACATCCTGACTGTGTTCATCTTGGCTAGAGGACGTAGACCCTTCAGCCATATCAGATTATGAAATTCAACAGTGGCCCTCCTTGTCTTATCCCGATCAGGAGCTTGGGAATGTCTCCCTCTTCTCTCAAGCAGGTGGCCCCAACACTCAATGTCCCCATGACTTCCTCCTGCCCAGAGACAGTGCCTTGGTGAATTATTCCCTGACTGGCTGTTACTAAGGTTCTGGAGATTGAACGCCATATATATATATATATATATATATATATATATATATATATACACACACACACACACACACACACACACACACACACATATGTATATATATATATATAGAGATATAGATATAGATATATACATATATATAGATATATGTATATACAGATAGATAGATATAGATATAGATAGATTAGATATAGATATAGATAGGTTAGCTATAGATATAGATACAGATACAGATATAGATATAGATATAGATATAGATATATAGATTTGACAGCCCTTAGAACCTGGTGCTGGCATGTCATGTTAGAGGCTTATATGTACATTCAATACAATTTTAAACAAATTGAAAGAATAACTTTTAGGGAAGGTGAAACTTGACTGGAAACTAGAAGATGGATGGAGTACATTAAAAGCACACTAGAATTAAAAAAATAAAAATAAGAAGGATCCATGTTCACTAAGTGGTCAGGCTCCTTGTTATGGATTAAAGTTGAATGAAAGGAGTAAACAGAACCAGTGATTCCTGACATAGCGGTTCACACCTGCACTCAAGGTCTTCACCTCGTACTACCCTGTGACAAGGAGCAGGGCAAGTTACCGACCCTCTCTGTGCCCCAGTGTCCTCATCAGCAAAAAAAGGGACAATAATAATGGTAGTACTTCTATTACAGGGTGGTTTTGAGGGTTAAATTCATAATGTTAGAAACTACATAAGTGTTTGCCATTCTTGCTAATGACCATTTGGCCAGTCTGAATTCCACCGAACTCTTCAATCCTGGCTATGCCCTACTGCCCTTGCCACCCCACCTCCAGCCACCCTTTCCTTTCCGGTTCACCTCTGCGGCTGCCCTGCCTGGCGTGCTCACCTCCCGGAATCCTTCCCCGACTACAAGGTCTAAAATGGTCCTCTCCCCACAGTCACTCTCCATCCCATTTCAGTTTTATATGTTTTCATAATACTCATTGCTATGTAAGAGCAGCCTATTTATCGATTTCTTTGTTAGTCAACTGCTTCCTCCTACTAGAATATGAGCAGCACAAAGAGAGACACTTTGCCTCTCCTACCATTATGCTTGGGAGCACCTGATTTACAAAAGATGCTCAATAATACTTTTGGAATAAACAAATAGCCATGTTGTGTCTAAATTCATAATCATCCACAATATCAGCTAAGGGAAGTAGTGGTAACCACCATAAAAGAAAATCGTGGGAAGAGAATGCAAAGTGCTAATTAACTCCTGGTTTTATCTCTCTGTAGAATATGAATGTCTGAAGAATTAACATTAAGAAAGGAATAAGTGTTAGATCAAAACAATACTTAAAGTTCTACCAAAGCCAAATATTCCATCAGGATGAGGTTTTATATGCTTTGTAGACAAAAAGGAATTTAATGGAAAGTAACTTCACAAGGGGGTCTGATGAGAAATTCCTAACTGGGCGGCCATGGTGGTAGGTAGTCATGCCCAGGCACAAAGCTCTTTAGCTAAAGGTTTATCTTTGTCTTAAGCAAAACCTGTCCATTGTTTCTGTGCTACGAGGTTAACACATCTTTGAGATGCCTCTTTTCAGACCCTTCCTAAAAATGTGAACCAGCCTTTCAGGCTCCTGTTTTCAGACATAACCTGCTCAGGAGAGCACATACTCTTAATTAATCTGTTATCCAATGCCTGCCTTGCTTTCTCTGACATTCATGTAATCTTATGTTCCCTCCTTAATTCCCAATGCATAAAAGAAACTACAAACTTTTATTTTCAGGAACATTTGAGATCTTGTTCCCTGGCATATGTCATCAGTTTGGCTCAAATAAATTGTTATAAAATTCTCCACAGGTTTGAACATCTCTTACATTGACAGCTTAAATCCACCACAACAAATGAGGATGAAAAATAGTATAGTCTTTTCTGTAGGGATAGAAATTGAGTCAATACAGAAGCAAATTTACTTGTAAATCTCAAGTTAATTTTAGTAAACAGAAAAAGGCAAGTGCATACTTTATAACACGGCCTGGTTTGGCTGGGTGTTTGCATGTCTTAGCATTCTGAAGTGGCAGCGACACTGACAGCAAAAACGTCCCTCATTTTTGTCTAATTATGGAAAACGTCACCTTCAAACAAGGTCCCTATAGTTCCAGTCACTACAGTTTTCTGTGGCTTAGTATTATACATGCAGACTCCTGCTTGGTAACAGGCCACCTACGGTCTATCCTTAGATTCAGTGCTCAAAGGTGATGCCACGCTAGGCCTAGGAAGAGCTGAGGAGGCCAGAGGTCAGCAGCTTTCAGCTTCATGGGAAATCTAAGTTTGACCGCCATCACTTACTATTATAGGTAACTTACATGATGGCTAAGTGCAAATGAATGCACGACAATACCTTTCAAATTAAAATGTATTTAGGTTTTGCCAGATACACTCTGTCAAATAAAAAAATGATTTAGACTCAGAATTATTGCCAGATTATAGGGAGAAAATAGAAAAGGCAAAGAAATATTTAAGTAAGCATTATTTATGTTGTGAGGCTGCTCCAACTTCAAAGGTGTTTGATTCCAGCATAGAAAAACAGTATGGACCTATTTCTAATAAGGTAGTAATTACAGAACAATCATGACAAAGGTCTCAGATTTACTGAGAAGCTTAACCTCAAATAAATGTGAACTTCTGAAGTCCTATGTTTTTAATTAACAGAAAAAGAATCAGATTTAAGGGTGTAAAGCCAGTATCCATGGCCACCATCACAGCCTCCTGGCCTGTGCAGGTTCGCATTAGATTCAGACAGATGGTTATGAAACAATGGAAACTGGTGGGCTATCATCTTTAATCCTAGCTTGCACCCGGTGGGCAAGTAAAAACACACACTGGGCTCCAAAATCCACTCATTCAGTGCTCACAAAGCTACTGACTTATCCGAGTTTCCTAGAATCAAAGGTTTCTAGCTCACCAGACTTACTCACCTCTGTTCCCCATTTCCTTCCTTCTCTCTGCACAAACTGGCTTCTTCCTCAGCACTCCATCATCTTGACTGCTTCTCCTGGCCTGATCCACGTGGTTTTTCCCTGCTCTCCTCTCTAATGCTAATCCCAGGAACCGAGAGAGAGCAAGCTCCCGGTCTGCCCCACTTTATAGTGTAGAAATCCAAACCTAATTCCAATATACAAATAGAGAAGTCTCTAATACAAAGTCGCTTGGAACTACTATAGAAGCTCATATATCTAGGACATTGACAGAAACCATACTATGAATTATTTTTTAAATGCAGTTACCTAACCACTAATTAAAATGTCTTGAAATGGTCCCTAACAACTGTTTTCTTTCTTTCTTTCTTTCTTTCTTTCTTTCTTTCTTTCTTTCTTTCTTTCTTTCTTTCTTTCTTTCTTTCTTGGCTCAATCTTCAGCCTGAAGACTATAACTACAGATGCCTCTCTGAAAAACCATGTATGTATATATAAATTAAGACTAGAAAGAGCAAAAATAGAGGGGGAAATGAGACTAGCTAAGTAGATAAACATGATCAAAACAGTCACTAAACCCTGAAGATAGAATGCAATATAATATAAGAGCACTTCTCTTATGTTTAAATATTGAAAATAAAGTATTACTGATTAGAAAAAACAAGATAAAGTTTAGCAGTAATAAATTATGACCAGCTTTCCAGCTACAGGAGTTAAGCATCAAACTGAAGAGAGAACTTTGATTTCTGGGCAAGAAGCAGAGACTGGATTTACCTTCATGCCTTAAATGGCTAGAAAATGAACAAAATGTGAAACAATGGTTCTCAGACAGTGAGCAACAAGAGATGAGCTTCCAGATACATCAGTTTATTGCCTCAAAGATAATTTCCAGGTCAGAGCTCCGGGAGGTAGAACCCAGACAGAACCCAGACATATTGCTGACTTGAAGGGACAGAGATCAGACTTCTGGAAGGGCAAGGCACCTAGAATATTTGGGGCATTGTACAAAAGACAGATCTCCAGAAATCTGGGGACGAGGCTGTGGCTACCTCCTGCCACCCACGTGTGACAGGAAACTGCCCAGCGCCAGGGAAGGCACTGCTAGCAAAGAGTAGCCTGAACAGAGAAGTAACAGCTGTCTGTGCGTGGAGACCCACTTCCACACCTGACCTGGGTCCATTCCCCAGTCACAACTGGAGATCTCACCACTTAATCCAGTTATCACAAGACTCAGGATTCAGTTCAATGTCCAGCATGTACCCTGAGTGCAGGCACAAGTGTCTGTGCCACCCCATAGGGTATCATTGTATTTCTATACTCTGGAAGGCTTCACCTTTAGCAGGGGAGGGGAAGGAAGGAGCTCTTATGTCACATCTTGGGGCATGACACGTGCACACTGGGTCTCCTGGAACCAAGTGTACACTTGACTTGATGTATGTGATGTGGAGCTAACATATAGAAACTTGACCGTAGTAAAACTACTGTGATAGCTATAGTTGGTATCATTAGCTTTTCAAAAGGGAGAATCATTTGCCTTTCTTTGGCCTCAGTTTTTTTGGCTACTGCTGGAAGACCTTGGACCATTTCTGTTCTTGGCTTTGTATGATCCCATAGCAACCATCACCAACCTCCGTTAAAGATCTCTGTTGTGATTTACACTGTATTCTGGAAAGAAAATTCCCTTAACTGAAACTTATCAAAGCAACATTTTAAACACTTCTAACATAGAGCAGACCAAAAAGAAAAATAGAATAATTTTACCACATTCCACCTATTTCATTGTTCCTCAAATGGAGTGTTTTTGAGTTTCAAGGAGATTATGGATTGGAAGATAAAAACAACAACAACAACAACAAAAAACTAGATTTAAGTCATTGGCACAAATCTTTTTGCCTCTCTGTCAATATGTAAGCCCTGCTTTCATTTCTTCCTCATCAATATTTATACCATCATCTGCTCTACCATGTCTCTTTTGTCTTCCAATCCCTGATCTTTCTCATACTTCTCTTTTCATTTACTCTCTTTCTCAAGTTCCTTCTCTCTCCCGATTCCCACTCAAATCTAGACTCACTTTGACACACTCACCAAATGTGCTCATAAAAACGACCAGCTCTAGCATACTGGTAAAGAGCATGGGGTATACTGCCTATCAATTTGGATTGAAATTCTGGATCTGCCACTATCTGGCTGTGTGACCTTTTAGCAGTTACTTAACCTCTCTGTGTCTCAGTTACTTGTAAGCGTGAAACATTAATAGTATGTGCCTTGTAGAGTTGCTGTGAGGTTTAATGAGATGATGTTCCTAAAGCACAGCGCCTGGCACGTTGTGGGCTCTCAATAAATGTGAGCCATTATTATTAACAAGGTCAACTTTTATTTGGAGTTTTTGTTTGCTGAGCCACCAAAATCACTGATGAAAGAGAATTCTGGTACTTAATTTGTTTTCTAGAGAAGTAAGAAAATAAACAAGGTAGATTCTAGGCTCATGAATAAATAGAGAAGAAACCCCATGGAGAATATGAAAAGCACTGAGAACCGAAGCTCCGTTTCTCCTTCTGTCCTTCCTCTCTCCCCTCCTCAGAAACTCATAGGAAGAAAGCTTTAGCATCTTCAGGTCCTCAGGCTCAGAATATGGCCTCACTTCCAGCAGAGCAATGCTGTGTTCAGAATCACTGTTGGCCAAAATTCAGTAGATCTATTTAAGCCATGTCATAATGTAGTCAAGTGTCAGAAGCAGAAAAAAAAATCATGCAGCTTATTTTAACAAGTTGTGGAAACTGTGAAAAGAACTGGTTACACTGAGGAAGAAATAGACTCTACTCACCTGCAGGAGTCTAGCTGGCTGATTAAGGCTTGTCCTTTTTGCAATGCATCAGCTGTGCAGTCCATAATTTCTCTGTGTAACTCCTCATGCCTCACTGCCAAGACAGGCAGACTGAAACCCTCTGATTTAAGGAGCTTAAGGTAAGCCTCAACTCTTCCAAGTACATCAAATGCCTGCCAAAGAAAACACACTTTCATTTTCTGCTTTCCTAGGTTAAAATCCACATTGATGTGTACATGAAATACTAGAGATTAACCCACCCTATTTAATTTATTAGGTTAATCAAAACCAGAACAAGTTTGGTCTTGGAAAAGAGCTGGAAAGTTTTAAGGCTCCATTTAGAGAAACTGATCACAGTTTAGTTCAGCAAAGATAAGAGTCAACACCTTAAAATTACCAAAATAGTTTGCATTGAGAACGTAGCTATACAATACAGTTATACCTGTATAGAATTTGGAGAGACAGGCTTATTTTTTGCACATTCTGAACTTCATACAAATAATGGATGGGATAGTTTTCAAATATCACACCAACTTTCATAACCTGAATGTCTCTGTAATATTCTTAAAAGGAAATTTCCCAATAAATTGCACTTTCAACCTGAACCACTGTAGGGAAATAGTCAAGACATGATTAATGTGCTTTTGTACTTGCCTTTCCAAGTAGAAGACCTCTGCCTACTCCCTCCAAACACCATCTCTATGGAGAAGATAAGAATTCAGACCTGAGGCAGTGCACAGATGAAGACCACGGTAACATCTAGCTTTCAACATACAAATAAACTATGCAGGAAAAAACATACTTTTCCAAACCAAGATAGTGAGCAAAGAATTCTGAACTTGTATTTTCTTCCTTTATTGGTGATCAACAACAAAGCACGGGGTAATTAAGTTTATAGAATTAACACAGAGTGGCCCTGGCCGGTTGGCTCAGTGGTAGAGTATCAGCCTGGCGTGCAGGAGTCCCAGGTTCAATTCCCGGCCAAGGCACACAGGAGAAGTGCCCATCTGCTTCTCCACCCCTCCCCCTCTCCTTCCTCTCTGTCTCTCTCTTCCCCTCCCGCAGCCAAGGCTCCATTGGAGCAAAGTTGGCCTGGGTGCTGAGGATGGCTCCATGGCCTCTGCCTCAGGTGCTAGAATGGCTGTGGTCGCAACAAAGCAATGCCCCAGATGGGAAGAGCATCGCCCCCTGGTGGGTATGCCAGGTAGATCCCAGTCGAGCGCATGCAGGAGTCTGTCTGACTGCCTCCCCATTTCCAACTTCAGAAAAATACAAAAAATACAAAAAAAAAAAGAATTAACACAGTAACTTTTGGGTCATTAAGGTTTTAGTTGGCACTAAGATGGAGGAGTATATGATAAAAAGGCCGTAAAAGAGGGCTGTTGTAATAGAAGGAGAAAAGAGAAAGAGAGCCGAGTGCATTGCACTGGTCTTCATAGGTCTTCTGATATCCAGAGGGACTTGAGCCTGGAGAACAGGAGATGAATTAGGTAAATTGAAGAAGAGCTAAAGAGTAAGAGGACTGTTGCTATGTTGCCCTTTGGAGCTGCTAGAAGAAGCCACCATACAGGATGCTCCTTGCAAGTCTGGAGAGCAGTCCTACCCCAGCACGCTGGACAGTGCCATGTCAGCCGGCCCCTGCAAGTCCACCCTTCCCCGGTCGCAGAGCTGGAAGCCAGTGAGCTGGGTAGGGGCCTGACAGGTGGAGCAGGGAGACCCCAGGGAAGACTTGCGATCAATGAGAACAAACGGTCTTAGGAGTCTAGCACCACTGATACTCAAGGCACACCAGAAGAGCAAGGCTTTGTTGATGTAAAGGGGACACAGTTTAAGCCAAATATGGAAGACATAGCTGTGGAACTGTGTCAAAACATCCATGTTCCTACCCTGGCTGCCACGGCAGGGAGAGGGTTTTAATAGCAGATTGAAACTGAAAACAAATTTGAATTTATAAATGAAATCTCTCAAATATTGCCAGAGTACATGTAAGTTGATGTTCTATTCTCCCAGCAGTGTCCTCATGTCTCCTGAATCTGCTCTTTCTGTTTACTTAGAAGATTTAAAACAAAATCATTGCCATTTATTTAGTAGCTAATAGGATGTAATGATAGTAATAACTATGGTTTAATGCAAACTATGTGCTGCTTCTATTTTATTTCATAATTACTTTTCATCACTCAACAAATATTTTTGAGTGTCAGCTGAGTTTCAACAACATTGTACATACCAGCCCTGGGAGGGAGCGGGATGTCACCCCCATTATACAGCTGGGGAAACGCAGTCCAGAGAGGTGAAATAAATTGTACAAAGTGAGACTTCTGCAAAGTGGCAGATTGCTATTGGCACTCAATTTGTCTGGCCCTGAGGCCCTGCTCTTAAACCAAAGGCTATGGCACCATGTGGCAGAGATTTACTGTGGGAGGCTAAGCAAAAAGGGGTATTTCCAAGAAGCCTGTTAATCTTAGGTGAAAAAGTGGGAATTTAAAACTTGCTTCTTATAAACAAGTGTCTACCTTTCTTTCTTACAGGTGAGAAAAGATACAGAGAAAGGTTGAGTGATTTCTCTTACAGTATATTGGACTTTGGATGAAAGATATTTTTATTAAAGAAACTTTGAATCTGAAGAACTCTTCCTTAGCTAATCCTTTTCCTCCCCTGCAGTTGGCAACAGAGCCAAGATGCTGATATTAGAAAAGATTATTTGAATTACTCTCTTAACCATTACATAACACATTAAAATGCCACTTGGCAGTAACCACTGTTTCTGGAATTTGAGAGGGGAGGTTGTTTGTTTGCTTGCTTGTTTGTCTTTAGCAAGAGAGACAGAGAGAGGGACAGAGAGGGACAGACAGACAGGAAGGGAGAGATGAGAAGCATCAATTCTTCCTTGCGGCACCTTAGTTGTTCATTGATTGCTTTCTCATATGTGCCTTGACTGGGAAGGGGGGTTCCAGCCAAGCCAGTGACCCCTTGCTCAAGCCAGCAACCTTGGGCTCAAGCCAGCAACCTGGGGGGTTATGTCTGTGATCCCATGCTCAAGCCAGTGACCTCACACTCAAGCTGGTCAGCCCATGCTCAAGCCAGGTGAGCCTGTGCTCAAGCCAGCAACCTTGGGGTTTCGAAACTGGATCATCTGTGTCCCAGGCCAATGCTCTATCTACTGCGCCTTTGCCTGGTCAGGCTGGAATTTTGTTTATATTTAAAATTTGTATTGCTTAGTTGAATAATGTTGAGTTTCTAGTTAATAGTTAGTCAAGGTTTAATGTTAAAGTTAGTGCCTAAAGCAAAAACTTGGTGTATTCCAAATTATCATGAACTCCCTTCCATCATAATTAAACTTTAATATATGTGAATTACTGCTAAGAGTAATACACACTCACACTTAGGACAGAGAGAGCATTCACTTCTTTCTTCTTTTAAGATAATTCTCAGCCCTGGCCAGTTGGCTAAGTAGTAGACATCGACCCCATATGTGGAAGTCCTGGGTCAGGGCACACAGGAGAGGCGCCCATCCACTTCTCTACCTATCTCCCTCTCGCTTCTCTCTCTCCTCTCTTCTCCTCTTGCAGCCATGGCTTTATTGATTTGAGTTCATTGGCCCCAGGCATTGAGGATGGCTACATGGAGCCTCCACCTCAGGAGCTAAAAATAGCTCAGTTGTGAGCACATCCCCAAATGTGCAGAGCATCAGCCCCAGATGGGTCACTGAGTAGATCCTGGTGAGGGCACATGTAGGAGTCTGTTTAGCCCTCCTCATCTCATAAGTAAGTAAGTAAATAAATAAATAAATTTCAAGCTCCAAGTGGGAATGGGAAAGGATAATTTCAGTTATTTTTCTTGCCTGTCTGTTTAAGTTCTCTTTCTATCTTTCTTTTTCTTTCTTCTTTCTTTCTTTCTTTCTTTCTTTCTTTCTTTCTTTCTTTCTTTCTTTCTTTCTTTCTTATTCAGTGAGAGGAGGAGAGGCAGAGACAGACTCCTGTATGTGCCCTGATCAGGATCCACCCTGCTAGCCTACTAGGGGGCTATGCTCTGCCCATCTGGGAGATTGCTCCATTGCTCAGCAACTGTGCTCTTCTTAGCACCTAAGCTAGCCATCCTTGGTGCCCAGAGCCAACTACTCCAATCGAACCATAGCTGCAAGAAGGGAAGAGAGAGAGAGAGAGAAGCGAGAGGAAGAGAGGTGGAGAAGTAGATGGGCACCTCTCCTGTGTACTCTGACCAGGAATCGAACCCAGGACATCCACATGCCAGCTGACACTCTACCACTGAGCCAACAGCCCAGGGCTCCACTCTGTTTTAATTTTAAGCCATTATAAACCTAATGCATACAATGTTTGTTGCTATTTTGAAAACTGAAGAAAACATGTGAAAGTAACTAGGGCATGATGGTGTATATGTAGTAAGTACTTAGAAAATATTTGCTGGCTATTACTCTAAATTTCCAGTGATGACTCACATCTTTGAAAAATCACCCACTGACTGTCACTCATCCCATGTGGGTCTTTCCTCTGTGTCCCCATGGAACAGGGGCTACTCTCACATTGTTGGGTTGGACATTCATCTCGCCATCACAGGAGGCAGGTTCTAAAGCCACGTGTACATTAAATGCATGTGTGATGTGACTCCACGCCATTCTTGAAATTATCATAAAAGTAGTACTTCCTAATACCCTGGAAATAATTTGAAGAGTTATAATTCACTGGAAGGAGACGGTACTATATATATCAAGGGCCAAGATATCCCATACCTTAGAATCAAAATGGCCAAATTTTATCCAAGATTAAATCTTTTAATTAATCCAAAAGATTAAAGTATTAGGAAAGCACTTACTTATGATATTCTATGTTTCACACTTAATGGAATGATGGCAGCAAAGAGGGGGTGAGTGATTCCATTCCCTCTTTAGCTCAACAAATATATTTGCAAAATTCCTCCTATCAGTAAAATAGGACGGACACTGTAAGAGAACTTATTCCTTATCCTTAATCCTGACCAAACCCTAATAGGAATAATCTATAAACACAAAAGTAGTTAAATTTACTAATTTTAAGAAGCAACTTCTTTCAAGAAGGTTCTTGTCTGTGATTGTCATATGCAAAGCTCATTTCTCTTATCCACATGTAGAATTGGATGAGGAGTCCATGTGCCAATTCCAGAAAAGATCTAAGTCCCATTGCCTCTCAATCTACTCCCAAAATAGAACTGATGCTTTTCTGCTTATGATTCCATAGGAGCCCGATACACTGGGTCCAGCCTGCAGACATCTCTTTGTTACACAAAAGACACAGAACAGCTTATTTCTGGTAAGAACCCTGTGTCCCTCACATAAAACTCCTTTGTGATTAATATTTCACCTTTAGTTTTTCTCTTCACATCCGTCTCTTTCTTCCACCCTTGTGTGTGCTGGTCAAATAAAAGTTTTATGACTGGTTTAGAAAAAAAGAAAGGAGATAAGCACAAGTATAATATTTTCTCCTCCTAGGGTTTAGCTCCCACTGACTATTTTATATGGTACTACTCAGTTCTCAGACAGATAAAGAAGAAATGAACCAGGGTGTTTTTGGCCCTGATTTGGAAAAGACTAAGGAGTTGCTTGGTTTCTGCTCTGTAAGATGCTAATAAAGATCTCTCTCTTCCCCTTGTAAGTGTAAGATCCAAAGCAGGCTGCTCCAAATGAAACAGAGATGGTATCAGGACATGGCACATTTTATTCTCTTTATAACATCTCTGAGATTAATAAATTAAGCAAGAACCACATCCATTCAGCATAATTCTTATACCATGCTATTTCACAAAGATGTTTAATAAGGAATAGTGTTTGCTTCTTGCTAATTTGAAGAGATTCAATATAAAATACACAAACAAACAGAAAAACAAAACACTGCAGAACCTTGAAAATTTCTTACCATTTGTCCAAAAGCCAGAAAATGAGTTTGGTTGGAGTCTTTATAATCACCAAGGACACAAACTCGACTGGGCTTTTTATTAGAGCAGTGGGCTCTTTCTGTGGAGATTCAGATTTCTTCTGGGATCAGTGTTTACAAAGACAAAAAGGTTTGGTGTTTTCCTAAAGACCACCAGGGATAACTTCTGCTTGCTCCCGATATAGCAAGAGAATTCTTAACTTGGGTTCTGTCCAAATCTACGCAGGTTTTTAAATGCCATGGAGGTCAAGGGCAGAAGGGGGTATGGTTTTCAGCTCCCTGTTTTTCCTGTCCCCTACAGGTGCTCCGGTTTTCTCCTTGCCTCTCCAAGGCTGTTGCTGCGGGGCCCAACGACTCCTTCTGCATCGTCAGTGTAACAGGGTGGATTAGTGGTGTCAATGAGAGCAGTCTAAAATCATGAGCACCTGAAGCAGCTTTTGGCCTCAGAATCTGAAAAGCTGAAGAAACACTAGCAGAGGGAGTCTGGCATTGAGAGGAGCAGGTACCTGGAACATTTTGTCAATAAGGAAGTGGGAAATTTCTGTATTGACCACCTCTTACTTTCTCTGAGATGAGCCCACCATAGAAATGGATAGACAAGATCCATAAGTAGAACTTTAGACAGCCAGTCACTATTTATCATTTCTGAGTTCTTTTGTTCAAATTGACTTAAGTGGTTTTAGGATGAACTTGGGAATATTAACATGGAAAACCGTCCTTACAATGTGCAAAGCCTTTTTCTTTAACGTATTCAACAAATATTTATTGAAATCTATGGGGCATACATACTCTGCTATGTGCTGGGGCTATGAAAATGAACAAAAGCTTTTAAGTCATATTGGAGTAGCTAGTGCAGCATCAGATGCATATATAATGACAAAATAATGGCTAGCACTTAGCTGCTCTTTGCACTAGTTCTGTATTAATTCATTTAGATAGCACAATGACTCTGTGAAGTACATATAATTATTATTTCTATTTTACGGATGAAAAAGCCAGATGCGCAGGGAAGTTAAGTAACTGCCCAAGGTCACACAGCTAATAAATTTCTGAGACCAGATTCATACCCAGGCATCCTGGCTCCAAAATACACTGTTATTTCAGAAAAGTGTTGTACCAGCCAACATTTCTAAGTTTTCACATAATACTCCACAATGCCATTTACTTATACTCTAACTCTCTCCCGAAAATATTCTGTACTTTTATCACCAATTATAAGAACTTTTATGACAATGATATTCCTGGAAGTAGAGAAGGATTGTTAGACCTATTTTAAAAAAGAGAAAACTCAAACTCAAAAGGTGAATTGATTTGTCACCTGGTCGTGCATTTTGCAAACAAAACTTTGAACACTAGGTGGCATACAAAGATGATTAAGATGTAATCTCCTCATAAAGAGCACAGAGAAAATACTCAGGGAATAATAAGAAATTAGCAATCAAGGCTGCAAGGAGACTTCTCAGAGGAAGTGATTTGTATGATGACCAGTCTCTACACAACACAACTATCCTTTTCAGACAGGATACAGAGACTGAGAGTGAAATCTGTACTCCTTGCGTATTAAAATAATTAAACTCTCCTTTTTCAAAATGGCCTCATCTCAACTACCGCGGATCAATCTAGTCTCTTATGACCAATGCACTTTATCTTAAAACTCCATAGTTTCTGATATTTCATTGTTTTCATTCATTTGAATACTTACGGAGCATTTGCTACCTGTAAGTCACTGTTCTAGGTGTTCTGGGGAAAACAAAGTGAAATGGGCATGTTTCTTAGCCTTGAGGAACTTTAATTTAGCAAAGGAAAATAAACCTATCTAAAATACCTACAATACAAGGGAGAAAATTGTGCATGAAGGGGAAACCAGTGAATACACTCCAAACTTAGAAGTGATTTAGCTTGGTTGTGAAAGAGACTCACGAGAGTAGTAATAAAATAAGTGTCTTGATTATAAGATTATTAAATACAGACTGAGTTGTGGGCTCTCATGAGAAATGCAGGATGTTAAAGTATTCCTTAACTTTGATCATTGTTTCTATTATATATATTTTAGAAACTTTATTCTAATAGTTTGGCCATTTTGATCAAATATTTGCTGTGGTTTAAAAAACATGACCCTGAGCTCTAAAATCAAAGGTTTCTAAACAGTGGTGTAATTAAAATAATTTAACAACTGGTTCTCTGCCTTAATGACTTAAGTATAAAAAAGCAATATACTGAAAGGTAGTTTATTATTTTATGTATTTAATATTTAAATAAGAACAATAGAAGAGGCACATAAAACCAGATTATAAGAGATTTAAAATATTGGTGAAAAGATATTAAATAATACCTGAAAAAAAACAATAAAACTGTTATTTAAGATATTTCCATATTGCTTCTTGATTGGCATCCTCACTTGCAATTTTTTTCACCTGTGGATGTAATAAACATTACTGTGGGTGCTTAGAATACACTGTTGCACCGATGAACATTAAAAAAGAGTAAGGAATGGAAATTTGTGATTTCCACATTGGGTGGCTGCCCAGGCACCCACCTTAGAGAGAACCCTGATTATAAGTGCCATTTTAACAACCAGTTTGCCAAACTCAACAAAAATTAGTTATCGGCTCTGCTGAACCAGTGCAACCGGCTGAATCCCAACACTGTTTCTAAACCATTCTCTCAGAGGAGTATAGGAGGGAGAGTAAATTAAGACATCACCTGATTCTCCATGAAGAGGTTTGCCTCACTGTGACTTTTCAAATTTTTACTATCTCTGTCTACATGAGGATATGTTCAGCATAAGGTAAAAACTTCTTAGTAGGCTATTCAAGACTCTTTCTTCCCTGACCAGGCAGTGGCACAGTGAATAGAGCAGGGATCGGGAAACTTTTTAGCTGAGAGAGCCATGAACGTCACATATTTTAAAATGTAACTCCATGAGAGCCATACAACAACCCATGCACATTAGGCATTATCCAATAAAAATTTGGTGTTGGATAACCGGAGGACAGCTGTGATTGGCTCCAGCCACCCGCAACCATGAACATGAGCGGTAGGAAATGAGTGGATTGAGATGCATTCATGAGAATGTTTTATATTTTTAACGTGTTTTTTTTTATTAAAGATTTGTCTGCGAGCCAGATGCAGCCATCAACAGAGCCACGTCTGGCTCATGAGCCATAGGTTCCTGATCCCTGGAATAGATCATCGGACTAGGACGTGAAGGACCCAGGCTTGAAACCCCGAGGTTGCTGGCTTGAATGTGAGCTCATCTGGTTTAAGCAAGGACCACCAGCTTGAGCCCAAGGTCATTGGCTTGAGCAAAGGGTCACTCAGTCTGCTGTAGCTCCCTAGTCAAGGCACATATGAGAAATCAATCACTGAACAAACTAAGGAGCCACAACGAAGAATTGATGCTTCTCATCTCCCTCCCTTCCTGTCTGTCTGTCCCTATCTGACCCTCTCTCTATCTCTCTCTGTCTCTGTCACCCCCCAAAAAAGACCCTTCCTGACAGACCCCTGCCTGCTTCTACCACTTTGGTCTCCCATTACTCTGGGCTTACACCCTATATTCTTGGCAAAATGAATTAAATGAGGTTCCCTGAACATGGCATGACTTTTTACCATCCAGCCTTCCCCCAGTCCCTTCCAAATCTAACTCAATGGTCACCTTCTGCAGAGAACCCTTCCTTAACACGTTTTTCCCTGGGCCAGGTAATGGCTCTCACCTCTTTGTTCCCTGAGGCTGCAGGCTCACTCCATCACGGCTTTTCCCACAGAGCACTGGGTCTCTGCTTTCTTGCCTCTCTTCTAAACTAGACTGAGAATGTCTTGAAGTCAAAGATTGCTCCTTTTGATACTTTAGTTCAGGCACCCATAGGGTGCATGGCAACAACAGATACACAACCTATTAGTTGAATGCAAATATGAAAGAAGGGAAGGAGGGAAGGTAAGTTGCTTTAATTTTGCTAAGAGAAAGGAAAGTTGTTCTGGAAATAAGAAATCTAAGACAGGCTGTCTAAGAATTATGAGACTGAAAGTAAATATGCCTTCCTTGATGACCAGTGACTATTAGCTTAATTTCTCGAACTTATTTATGTCACCTCAAATTCCTTCTGGATAATAAGTTATAAATCTTCCATTTGGATGAGTTTCTTCTTTCAATTCATACAACAACTGGACCATTTTAATTAATAGTTTTCCTCATCTATTTTTTAGAATAGTGTATATATAAATGAAAAATAATGAACCCAACTCCATGCTTAATTATTTTGTTTTCATCTGTAATAATAACAATAATATTGCTGTAGGCATTACTGTTTTGCATCACAGTAAATATCTTGAAAGGATAACATTTTTTAAAAAGATGTTAACTTTTCAGCATTGACTGCAGAAGCAGTAGAAGCCATGACAATTGTTACATTTCAAACTGTTTATGGCATATTCTCCTTGCTGCCACAACTATCACTTTATCTATGCATTTAGTCTGACCTCCCAAGAACCAGAACATGTAGATTTGGCCTCTCTCCTCTGCTTGTTTTTCCCTCATAGAATCATGTGCCTGGGAATGAAAAACATGGAATATATATTGACTAGTTAGCCAGAATTTATACCTTTAGGTTCAATCATCATTGTCGTATAAATACAGACTCATGCTGTTCTGCTCTTGAAACATATTATACATACTTATCTCTGTTTGATTCACACCACATTTCCTAAACAGTGATAAATACATTTTTGGGTAATCAATGCATATTGACCATATCTTTCTTTTTGTGAACATGCTAGAAATATAATAAATAATAAATAATCATGAAAGATGAAAATCTTGAGGGATCAAGATAAGTTACTACTATAGGTGCTGTGTTCATATTTCATGCCATGTCCCCGTAACTCTTAGCAACATCTAGGAATCAGAGAAACTCTTCCCCAGTCATCTATCATCCAGTGTTGACAATCAACCCCTACTTTTACTTCTTGCTAAGTGATTTAGCAACTAGGTTCAGAAACACAGTCAATAACTAAAATGGTAAGGAAGTATCTCAGGTTTTTGAGTTAGATGACCCAGTCTCCACTTGACTCCAGTTGCTGGCTTATGGAAAAGCATGAGTAGCCACACTCCCAAGGGTCTGTGTGTTAACCTTGCCACCTACTGTTCCCTCCAGGTATATCTCAAGCCAAAGGCTAGACACTGGGTAAGAAATAGACTTGACTTTAAGTCTTAGGTATTCATCAAATGCAGGATTGAGTAGTTAAAGGCAGTGAGTGGGCACTGATGTCAATGTGGACAATTAGTGATAATTATATTTTATTGAATTGCACAAATTGGAAATATATCGGCTTATAGATTTTTTAAATGAGTGTTACACCGAAAATTAAAGTAGTGAGAATCTTGTGAAATCAAGAGATTCCACAATAAATAAATAAAAAATAAAAATGCCATTTACAAGTTTTGAGAAGAGTTTTCCTCTTTAACTTAAATGGATTTACCCACCACATTATTTCATCATTTATCATTTCTTAATAATACAGTAAATAATTAATTTCAAGTCATAATTAAACATTCTCTTTCCAAACTCCAACTTCTATTTTTGCTGAGGTAAAATAAAAGTATCCATTATCCTTGACATTGAATTCTTAGATCTCTGGAGCTGGAAATTATTTCCTTGGTGCTTAGAAAAGGGAGAAAGAATTCTACACCTTTCTAAATGCACTTGCAAATAGAGCTTGCTATAGTATGGACAATTCCCAACAAAACTTATTACAATTTGAATGCCATGCATTCAAATTATGAAACAGGGGACTAGAAAGCAAGTCTATAGGTTTAAGAAACATGAGTTTTCAGGATCTGACCTGAGTTACTATGACTTTGAAAAGGTAACTACTTTTTTTTTTTTACAGAGACAGAGAGATTTTTTTTACAGAGACAGAGAGAGAGTCAAAGAGAGGGATAGATAGGGACAGACTAGAACAGAGAGAGATGAGAAGCATTAATCACTAGTTTTTCATTGTCCATTGATTGCTTTCTCATATGTGCCACTGTGAGCCTTTAGCAGATCAAGTAAGTAACCCCTTGCTTGAACCAGCAACCTTGGATCCAAGCTGGTGAGCTCTGCTCAAACCAGATGAGCCCGCACTCAAGCAGTCGACCTCGGGGTCTCGAACCTGGGTCCTCCTCATCCCAGTCCGATGCACCATTCATTGCACCACCGCCTGGTCAGGCGAGAAAGTAACTACTTTATTATTTATTTTTAAAAATTAATATTACAAAAGATATCATTCTTTCTCCCTCAAGCCCAGGTATAATATTGAGGAGGGTGTCTCTCTGGCAAGGTTCCATATAATAAGAGCAGAGAAATCAAGAGCCAGAGAATCATAATGAAAGAGAGAAAACAACCTCTGATTTTGCAAAGCTTCCAGTATAGGTTCATACTAGAAACACTGTTTTGCTGTAGATTGTAGCAACAGGTTCTTTAACTGTTTTCCTTAGGAACAGTATTAATTAATTGGCAGATAATCCAATCATTTTAGAATGAGGGTGTAGTGTAAGTTAGGAATTCTCTTCTTCAGAAACAGGACTGCTAGAGATAACCTTAACTAACACCTACCATCTCAATAGTTCAATGGCTCAATAGCTCCAGTAACAGGCTATATTTGTTTTTTCTTTTACAACAAAGAATCCCAAGCAACAAATAATTTTGCAATAAATATCTCTTCAACATTTTTGTACCATAACTCTAGCACCTCTATTTTGGAATTTTATTATTTATTCTTTTAAAAATGTTTCTTATTAGGAAAGAAACACAAACTTTAAATCACACTGTACCTAGCTTCTAAGGGCTGACTCCCCATTCACTTTCTGCCATGTTGTCCAATTTTTAAAACATCATTGAATTTTATAAGATATTAAAAAATTCCAATAAGGCAGATTGAAAAGGTATATTTGGTTGATACACGCAGAAATTTCTTCAAATAAGGTCACCAGCCTCAAATACTGAGCCCTACCCAAGTGATGTGAACAAGTGAACATTACCATATAGCAAGAGCCACCCACTATAATCAATATTAAAGGAATCAACCAGGAGAAGCAGAGCACTCCTCCAATGCAAGAAGACCTGGACACAGCTCAAAGTGACATTTCTCTTTGGCTGACTTACAAAGGCAAGACTTAGGCACGGAAGTCAGGTCAAGTTTCTGTTTTACCCTTACAGTTTGCATGCAGAAGGCTTGCAATAGTCATGTATCTTTTACCTGATAAATGAAGGAAGATTTTAAAAAGAGAGAGAAAGGCCCTGGCCGGTTGGCTCAGTGGTAGAGCATCGGTCTGGCGTGCAGAAGTCCTGGGTTCGATTCCCGGCCAGGGCACACACGAGAAGCGCCCATCTGCTTCTCCACCCCTCCCCCTCTCCTTCCTCTCTCTCTCTCTCTCTCTTTCCCTCCTGCAGCCAAGGCTCCATTGGAGCAGAGTTGGCCCAGGCACTGAGGATGGCTTTGTGGCCTCTGCCTCAGGTGCTAGAATGGCTCTGGTTGCAACAGAGTGACGCCCCAGATGGGCAGAGCATTGCCCCCTGGTGGGCATGCTGGGTGGATCCCAGTTGGGTTTATGCAGGAGTCTGTCTGACTGCCTCCCCATTTCCAACTTCAGAAAAATACAAAAAAAAAAAAAAAAAAAAAAAAAAAAAAAAGAAAAAGAGAGAGAGAGACAGAGAAAGACTTTTGTTAAATCTTTCAAGACTTTTTCTTTCTATTTTTTTTTTTGATCTTGGTATATTTTATAATAATTCCCTTCCTCCATAGAAAACACTACAGAGGTGGGGACAATTATCACCTTCTCCCCTCAAATAAACCAATGACAGCTTATAAGATTAAGTCCTCATGGGGGATTTTGAAAAGTGACCCTTTACATGTCAAAGCTTTGAGTCTCTTAGTTTTAAGAACCAAATAATGACCATAATAAGAATATATTTTAAAAGCTCTTTTTTTGCTGTCATCAAATGTGAAACCCTTTATGAAATCTTAATTTCTGTGATGTGCCTCAGCCTCTTGAAGTAAGGGACGGTTGATCTAAAATGACCAACTTGATCTCACACTGACCTTGTTGGCACTGTGAAAAAAATCATTTGCCTTATTTAACCACGTTTTCCTTTCCGCGATGAGCTGAGCAGATTCCTCCTGAAGCCGATGCAGTTTCTGGTGGGAGAGCTGGAGGTGCTCCTTCTGCACATGGTCCTTATGGAGCAGAATCTCAAGGGCCTCACTCTTCAGTCTCTCAACAGCAGAATCCCATTCCTGCAAGAGATCGCTCTCTTCAGTTTATTTTATTCATCCTCCCCTTTTCATCATCTTTGGTAAGAGTCAGTACATTTAGATGTGTTGGACATTTCATAAATCTGTCATTATACTTTCTAATCATGAAAGATTAAATGCTACATTCCAGGTATGAATACTAACATGTAGATTAAGAGAGAGAGAGAGAGAGAGAGAGAGAGAGAGAGAGAACACAGAAAAGAAGCTAAAAGGGGAGAGGAGATACTAATGGAAAGGCACAGGGTGGCTGAGATGTGAGACGGAAGGAGTGCCTGCTTTGCCTTAACAGAGGGCATTTCCATTCCATAAAAACATACCAAAAGAGGCCCTGGCCGGTTGGCTCAGTGGTAGAGCGTCAGCCTGGCATGCGGGAGTCCTGGGTTCGATTCCCGGCCAGGGCACACAGGAGAAGCGCCCATCTGCTTCTCCACTCTTCCCTCTCTCCTTCCTCTCTGTCTCTCTCTTCCCCACCCGCAGCCAAGGCTCCAATGGAGCAAAGTTTGCCCAGGCACTGAGGATGGCTCTGTGGTCTCTGCCTCAGGCGCTAGAATGGCTCTGATTGCGGCAGAGCGATGCCCCAAGATGGGCAGAGCATTGCCCCCTGGTGGGCATGCCGGGTGGATCCCGGTCGGGCGCATGCAGGAATCTGTCTGCCTCCCTGTTTCCAACTTCAGAAAAAGGAAAAAAAAAAAAACATACCAAAAGAGAGTCAATAGCATTTTTCATCTTCTAACTCATTTTGACCTACTTTTACTCATTTAACTATTAAAAAAAGTCTCTCTCCCAGTTCAGTCTCACTGCCAATGTGGGCAAATGTGTACAAGAAAGGAAGGGAAATCTCATATTTTATGACTGTTGCTTTTGCATCTGTGTTTACTTAGAACTGAAATTAACAGCTGTTATTCTCCGCCAAATTCATAGTTATAATTGTTCAGTGTTCCCTCCATCTTGACCCATTTCAACTCTCAGTGCTTCATTCTTAATGATACATTAACATTTCAGAAGAAGAAAAAAGGTAGTATTTTACTTTCTGTTGCATGAGGATGAAACACAGTAAGAAGAGAAGAAAGAAAATATGAGTTGCTGTAAACCAAACATTATAACATTCAATTTAGTTGAAGGGAAATTCATATTTTTTGCAAATGAACTGAAGCCAGTTTCAGTCTCATCAGAGAATTTTCTGGCTTCCATCTTAGCTGAGACTGAGTGCTAAACATGGGCTGTTTATAAAGAATCAAAAATTTAGCATCAAATTTCAAAAATCACAATCTGACTTCATCCTGGCTTGTTCTTCAGTGCAAAATGTCCTCTTATGAAGTTACATTTGTTAATTATATTGGATAAATTAAGTATAATTTTACTGCATTTTACCACTACTATATATTTCCATTTATTCATTTCACAAGACATGCTAACTACTATGTACCTAGCTCTAGGCTAGAATAGATGTCTTGGGGAATATAAAGAAATAAAATGTAGCCTGACCAGGTGGTGGTGCAGTGGATGGAGCATCGGACTGGGACACAGAGAAACCAAGTTTGAAACCTTGAGGTCGCCAGCTTGAGCACAGGCTCATCCAGCTTGAGCATGGAGTAGCTGGTTTGACATGACCCCATGGTTGCTGGCTTCAGCCCAAAGATTGCAGCCATGAAACCCAAGGTCAGTGGCTTGAGCGAGGGGTCACTGGCTCGGCTGTAGACCCCCGGTTAAGGGACATAGGAGAAAGCAATCAAGGAACAACTATGATGCTGCAACAAAGAATTGATGCTTCTCATTTCTCTCCTTCCTGTCTGTCCCTATGTGGCCCTCTCTCTCTCTCTCTCTCTCTCTCTCTCTTAAAACAAAAAAAAAAAAAACCCTGAAAAATAGCCCTTTCCTTTTACAATACATATATAAACTGCTATTTTATATAATTTCTGTATATACTTACATTATTAAATATATTAAAATATGCGGGTCCTACAAACACATACACACAATCTGGTAATATTTAAATAACAATTAGTGGGGGTTGAAGGGAGAAAGTATACATATTATTTTATGGACACCATAGAACTTATTCTAGTATCTGTACCAGAGAACGATATTCTGGTCAATGAATGCAAGAGTGAGGGCAGCCTGCGCAGCGGTGGCACAGCAGACTGAGCACTGGTCAGGGACACTGAGGGCCCAGGTCGACACCCTGCACAGCAGACTGAGCACTGGTCAGGGACACTGAGGGCCCAGGTCGACACCCTGCACAGCAGACTGAGCACTGGTCAGGGACACTGAGGGCCCAGGTCGACACCCTGCACAGCAGACTGAGCACTGGTCAGGGACACTGGGGCCCCAGGTCGACACCCTGCGCAGCGGTGGCACAGCAGACTGAGCACTGGTCAGGGACACTGAGGCCCCAGGTCGACACCCTGCACAGCGGTGGCACAGCAGACTGAGCACAGGTCAGGGACACTGCGGGCCCCAGGTCGAAACCCTGGGCAGCGGTGGCACAGTAGACTGAGCACTGGTCAGGGACACTGGGGGCCCCAGTTGGAAACCCTGTGGTCGCCAGCTTGAGCACGAGATCATAAACATGATCCCAAGGTCGCTGGCTTGAGCCCAAGGTCACTGGTTTGAAGTCCAAGGTCACTAGAATGAGCAAGGGGTCACTGGCTCGGCTTGAGCCTCCCCACCTCTCTCAAGACACATATAACAAGCAATCATTAAACAACTAAGGTGAAGCAACTATGAATTGATGCCTCCCATCTCTCTCCTCCCCACCTCTCTCCCTTCCTATCTGCACCCCCCCCCCAAAAAAAAAGAGTAAGGGCAATAGATTAAGAGATTGGCTTTATTTTTAGCATCTGTTATAAACCTGTGGCTTGTAAGTATAAACCCCACAAACTTAGGTTAGATGTTATTACTTTTCCAGTATTTACACAGGCTCAGAGGAGCATGTTACTCAACGAGGGGCAGAATCAGGAGTAGTTCACAGGTGTGCATATAATGCTACATTCCAGAGAAATGAGACTAGAGAAACTCCAACATCTCCAAACCTCTCAATAAGTGCAGAAGTGCTACTCTTAGGCACGAATAGGGCTATGCGAGTTTTCAAGAGCCATCATTATTTACAGAGTCATTTTGTCCCCACTTAAGTTCAGCTCGTATGTGCCATGACGTTCTTTCATAAAGCACTGCAAATATCCCTCCCACTTAAAAACCATGACCTTAACTTTATTAGGAAAGAGCAAATATTTTTTTCAGACAGCACCCTTCTGGCACACATAATAAGAGTTCATTAAATGTTAGTCTCAGCTTCTTCCCATCGGTTTTATCATGGTTCATTAGTAACCCGACATTTGTTCTTTATTTATGGGTATTCTTGTTTCCTAATTGTAAAGTAACAAGAGTGGGAAGACTCTCCAAATGATACTGATGATGTTCTGTATTGATCAGTACTAAGGAATAACAAAATAAAGGTTTCTTTACTGCAGTACTTTTCAGAATCTTTAATATGTTCATGTGCATTCAGACTCCTGGAGGGAAACATGGTGTGAAACATTCTGAGCACACTTTTTTGACCAAGAAACTATTTGTTTGTTAATCATCTCAGGGGACTCAGTCTCCAGTTGGAACAACGCTGGGAAGCACTGCTCTGGTGGCTGAGAGCAGCGGAACCACGGACGCCTTCACCGGCTCTCCTAAATCCTCTTCCTTTCCTCTGTGCTTTGCCCCTGTTCCTCCAGCCCCACGATTAGTCTGTTTCCTGTCTTCTGTGTCCATTCTCTCCTTTTCTGTCCGTTCATATTTGTGGGTCATTAATCCTCAGGGAACTCAGATGAAGAGGTACTTAATGTGTGGTACAGAATAAAGCAGGTAATTCTTTAATAATAAAAAAAAAAAAGGACATTGACCTGAACCTTCTGTGTTCATTAGAGGAATACCATGTCAGAAACACAGAGAACCTGGGGAAGGCCTAGAAAGTGAGGGCGGAGGGGCATGGAGGAGAAATTAGGACGTGGAGAAATAGGTTCCAGACACTGTGTACTCAGCCTGGACGGCACTAAGCTCTGCAACAGCGATAACCAACCTTTTTCATCTCGTGGCATACATGCGTTCATCACTAAAATTCTGCAACAGACCAAGAAATATGTCATATTTTTTGCCAATCTGACAAACAAAAATAGATATAATTTTAATTTATTCACACTGGATGGCTATTGCTGTGTTGCCTGTTGTCATTTTTTTTTTATTTGACAGTTGAAGGGAAAAGAGGTCAGTGCCCCTGACTAAAATTATTTTTTTTGTGGAACACTAGTTGAAATCACTGCTCGAGGGTGTTGTCATAACTTTGCAGAACAGTACGGGTTGGTTTTGTCTTTCTATATGCCAGCACTGTGCTGAAAGATTTGCATGTATTATCTATTTCGTTTCATCTTCACCACACCCCTACGAGGCAGGACCTTTTATCATCTTCATTCTACAGATGGGTTAACTGAGGCTCAGGGGAACTTGCCCAACGTCTCTTAACAGTAACTGAAAGAGTCATAGTTCAAACTCAGGTAGTTTGACCCTAGAATCTGCTCTCTCAACCAGCATCTAGCCTTAGCTTTCATAGAGGTCACATACACAGTTGTTTAAAACCAGAGAATGATTAAACATACCAGCTTTACCAGCTTAGAATTATAGAGGTGAAACTTCCATAAAGCCTGGACAAGGACATGAAAATGATAAAAGTGTTAAACGATCCTGGTATTTTCTTCTTTGAAATCAGAAACCTCATTGTTTCTAAATAAACATAATGCTATTAGAGATACAATTAAGAATTTACAACCCAAATTCAAGCTTAATTTTGATTAGCAACTGTACTAAAGTAATAAAGCTCTTGTCTATGAATAAGAAGAGAAATACCTGTTTTCTGATAGTGTTCATAAATCTGCCTTTGGTATAAATTTTGCAAACAACATTAAAAGAGATTCTTGTGGACCAGAGCCAAGTCTTTGAAAACCCACTTTAACCTTGTGCTTCACACTGTGTTACTAAAAGTGGGCTTGTCACCTTCCAGGGAACCTGCAAAGGACCATTCTGCGCATCTGGTCTTTTCTTATTCCCCATCCCAGTCTTCTTAATTACATTTTCACATGAACTCTGTGGGTATTAAATGAAGTTAGGCTTCTTCAATATTTCTATTCAATCTTGTAAGAAATATTAATTCTGTTTTCTGGGCAATCTATAGGCAGTTTCTGATGCATTTCTTTACCTATTTTGGCGATGTATTTCTCCAGTCATTTTCTTAGGGGACACTCCCACTATTTTATTTTCAAGATAAGACTTTCCAGAGTCGTCTGAATCCATCAAACTATTTAAAAATTTTCACTGTCATTGCTGTCAAGGCTGAAGGAGCCCAATGGTGATCATCTTGGTCCTTTTTCTCTAAGCCATTGCAACCTGCCTTCTAAGTGTTAAACCTCTGACTGAGTTTCAATCTCTCCGCAGTAAAATATTTCCTGAACTTGTTCCCATCAACTGTATTTTTCCTTGGCTTTTCAGATTGACAGGGAGACATGTATATTTCTGAGCCAATAGAGACATGTGGCACTGTGTGATCCTGGGCTCACGGTGTCTCCAAAGGTCACTTCATTATTTTTCTTTTCCACTCACAGTAGTAACCCTTTTAAACTGTACATTTCAGTATTTCCTTTGCTGAGGAAATCAAGCTTCTCTTCAACCCCTTGAAAAGGTACTTCTAAGGGATTAGTGCTGATAGAGAAGAAGGTAAAAATAATTCCTTCTCCCCCCTCACCCCTTTTATTTTAACAGTCCCAGGTTAGCTCTTCAAATGAAATTACAGATTTATGAATTAGCATAAAAAACACCCAGCAAGTAGATTCAAAAAGCAAAAACATTAGGTATGCCATTAGAAAAGAAACAACAGGATCACCATATGTTTAGGAAGCTTTCTTTTTTCATATGAGAATGTCTCTGTATGCAAGATTTAATGATTCCACACCATGTGGTAAATTATTTCCATCATAAACTTGATTTCAGAATATAATTTTTAAGTGGGAGAAGATGGACAAGAAGTAACAGGGAACATATTTGTAAACTACAAAGAAAATAGCAGTTGTGAAAATGCTGGCCCAAATCACATCTGGCAGAAACATGTGTCAAGCTCTTGTGTAGTTCCTGCTGCATGGCCATTGCCTAGGATCTCTCATGAGACACAGCCCATGTCTTATTCATTCTCTAAGCCTACAGTCCCCTTTGGTTCAGCACCCGGGAGAATTAACCCATCGACACAAAATCCTAGGATTTTATATGATTGCCTTAGCAGATGGTACAAACAAAATAAATCTGGTGATAGTCATCAGAAAACATCTGATAGTGTGTTTAGAGGAGGAACTCTTTCAGAAGAGTGTCAGTGAGCCCTTGAAAAGCTGACACTGATTATGTGGAGTTGGGTGGCAACCTGGGCCAGTTTCCTCTCATGCTCCCTTTCCCGGGTTTTTCTACCTTGACCTCAACAAAGCAAGGGTCATACAGGAGAGATGGGTCTCATCCCACTCTGGCTGAAGGCAGAGTGCAGTGCCCACAGGCCGTGTGAACTCTGCCCTCACTGTGAAGCATTTCAGTAGAGGCACAGATTGCAAACAGGAAAAACTGAGATATTGTGTATTGTAGCTGACTACCTGGTCCCAATTTATATTAGTGTTCTCAAAGGAAATGCTTTTTTTATTTTCTAGAGAATCTGTTGGAGATACTTTCATGAACTCAACATATAATTCAATTGTGGGGAAATTATTAGTTTTTGATGTTCACTTCTTATAATTTCCCTAAATGAAACAGATTAAGTTGAGAAGGAGGGTAGAACCACATATGTTTTACCCACACTGAACATCAAATACAACCTAGAGCAATGACTCCTTTTTTTTTAAGTGAGAGGAGGGAAGATAGTCAGGCAGACTGCCACATGCGCCCTGACCAGTATCTACTCAGCAACCCCATCTGGCTCTGATGTTCGAGTATCAAGCTACTTTTAGCACCCGAAGCTGATGGGCTCCAATGTAGCTTTCCTCAGCACCTGGGGCCACACTCAAACCAATTGAGCCACTGGCTGCAGGAAGGGAAGAAGAGGAGGAGGAGGGAGAAGCAGATGGTCATTTCTCCTATATGGCCTGACTGGAATCAAACCCAGGATGTCCACACACCAAGCTGACAGTCTACCACTGAGCCACTGTCCAGTGCCTAGAACAATGGCTCTTAAATCTGGCTGTCAGTATCTCCTGGGAAGTTTTTAAAAAACACATTTTCACATTCACCCTGTAAACCACTGAGTCACAATTATTATTGGTAGGGTAGAAGAATATGTATTTTTTAAAATCTGAAGATTTTAGTTGAACTTAAGCAAAAATACTTATAATTAGTCAAATTTTGCAACCATTGGACTAGAATATGCTGGAATATTTAATAAATAAGTAACGCTAAACCTAGAATAGTTTCTGTGTAATCATACCAATAAATAGAGGGGACAAATATATACAGACAATGATAGTTTTCACTTTAAATTTTTAATTAATTTGACTCTGAAAATTACATCATTGTATTAATGACTCCCAAATCTAAAATTTAATTTCAGTTTCACAAATTACTTTATTCATTTAAAAAGCATTGTGTTAAGCTGTGGAAAATAAACAAAATCTTGACCCTATAGTCCTTGAATGATGATACACAAATCTGTCTTGAGTTCAAAACAGCCTTGGTGCAATGTTGGATATCATCAGTCTTAATTCATAAACAGGAGCATTTCTACTCCCTTCACATTATTGTGTCAAAGGAACTGCTGATTTAAAAACGGAGCAGAAAGGGGGTTTTTGGTTTGTTTGTTTTATTAAAGAAGGTAGAAGATACTAACTGGTCAGACTTTGCTTTCCCATACTTCTCTGTATACCTATATGGTCATCTTCCACTTTCATTGCAATCATTTTATAACTATATTTATAATACTTCTATACTGTAACTTTGTTGCAGGAAAAATCCTTATCTCTAATGATTTGGAAGAAATTGACTTTTAACCAAATCTAGTCAAGGTGAAGATTTCTTCAACTCATCTCCCTTTTCATAGGTTCTACTTGTTAGCTAGTCACTATGTATATGCACAGGATTCTTAGTCTGTATTCAATAATCTGGGAACTGCTGCAAATGAGAGTGGCATGGGTACTTGATAACTCTCCTATACTGAATGTGATACAATCTAAAAAGCATTACTTAGCACCTCTTTCAAAAGAGACAGTTTTAATTTCAACTGGAAAACAAAACAAGTATTGACTGGAAAGAGAAATCAGTTCTGATATGGGGAGTCTGGGAGGTCCTCTTGCAGGAGTTTAAGTACGGGCAGGAGTTTCAACTGGTGAGTCGTTGGGAATGAAGACGAAAAAGAATTTATTTTATTGTAGGCCTTATGTATCACACTTTTAACTTTTTTAAACCATGGGAATATATGGTCAAAAAGTAAATTAACCTGACCTGTGGTGGTGCAGTGGATAAAGCGTCGACCTGGAAATGCTGAGGTCGCTGGTTCAAAACCCTGGGCTTGCCTGGTCAAGGCACATATGGGAGTTGATGCTTCCAGCTCCTCCCCCCTTCTCTCTCTCTCTGTCTCTCCTCTCTCTCTTTCTTTCTCTGTCTCTCCCTCTCCTCTCTAAAATGAATAAATAAAAAAAATAAAAAAATTTTTAAAAAAGTAAATTAAATATATTTATAAACAAAGACATGTAATTCACTAAATAAACAAAATAAAAGAGAAAAACCATATGATGATAATCTCAATAGATGCAGAAAAGGGCATTAATAAAATTTATTGTCCATTCATAATTTTTTTTAAAAATCCAGAATGAGAGAAAAATAGAGATAAAAACAAAACAAAACAAAAATACTAAAGAACCCGTATTCAATGAAGAAGCATTTGAAGCATTCTATTTAAAGTCAGGAACAGGACAAGGATGGCCACTGTCACTGCTGCTGGGCTTCATTCTACTGGAGGTTTTCTTCAATGCAAATAAACTGAGTAAATGCATTAGAAATAGAAAGAATAAGGCCCTGGCCGGTTGGCTCAGCGGTAGAGCGTCGGCCTGGCGTGCGGGGGGACCCGGGTTCGATTCCCGGCCAGGGCACATAGGAGAAGCGCCCATTTGCTTCTCTACCCCCCCCCTTCCTCTCTGTCTCTCTCTTCCCCTCCCGCAGCCAAGGCTCCATTGGAGCAAAGATGGCCCGGGCGCTGGGGATGGCTCCTTGGCCTCTGCCCCAGGCACTAGAGTGGCTCTGGTCGTGGCAGAGCGACGCCCCGGAGGGGCAGAGCATCGCCCCCTGGTGGGCAGAGCATTGCCCCTGGTGGGCGTGCCGGGTGGATACTGGTCGGGCGCATGCGGGAGTCTGTCTGACTGTCTCTTCCCGTTTCCAGCTTCAGAAAAATACAAAAAAAAAAAAAAAATAGAAAGAATAAAGCAATATTGCCATTAATCATAAATGTATGATTTTAAATCAGAAGAATTTATCAAAGTTGCTGTATACAGGATCAATATAAGAAAATCCATATCATTTTTATATAGCAGAGATTTTTCAACCTTTTACATCTCACAGCACACATAAACCAATTACTACTGAAATTCTGCAGCACACAAAAAATATGTCACATTTTTTGATGATCTGACTAAGAAAATGCTATAATTTTTAATGGTTTACAAAAATAATAATAGTAATCGTAATTATCTACCCTTTTTGGTCCAAAGAGACTTTTTAAAAAAACAGGTGCCTATAGTTGTATACAAGGATTTCTGGTACCACAAAATAACCAATCAGATGCAACCTTATTATGAGATGTGACCATTAAGATACAACTCTGTTATATGGCCTATATACTTATGGGTCAAGACAGGGCATTCACATCAGATGGCTACTGTTTTGTTGGCTGTTGTCATTTTTATATTTGACAATTGAAGGGAAAAGAGGTCAGCACTCCTGACTGAATAGTCAGGTATTACATGTTTTAAAAATTCTTGCAGCACATGGGTTGAAAATTATTCCTATGTAGCAACAATAGTCAATTATATTTCCTAATAAAGATCCCATTTATAAGAGCAACAGAAACTATTAGGTAGTCACTTGTTCATTTAGTCAAGTATTTATTGGACAGGCCTATTCTATGCCAAGCATTCTTCTACACCAGTGGTATCAACCTGGTCCCTACCACCCACTTGTGGGTGTTCCAGCTTTCATGGTGGGCGGTAGTGGAGCAACCAAAGATAAATAAAAAGATAGATTTAACTATAGTAAGTTGTTTTACAAAGATCTATTTTGCCAACTTAGTGAAAATCTGACATAAAGACCTTGGTAAGTAATTATTATTATATGCTTTAACTGCTGTAACTCTGCTTTATAAATTTTATAAAGTAAAGTTACTTCCCTACTTTATAAATCACCATTACTGTGGAACTGGTGGGTGGTTAGAAAATTTTACTACTAACAGAGATACAAAAGTGGGTGGTAGGTATAAAAAGTTGACTACCCCTGTTCTACACAGATCATCCAGGCCAGTGACTACAGTAGTGGGATGAAGGGGAGCTCCAAAGTTAGTGACGGTGGTGGTGGACCATCTCTTTTATTCTGTTTATAACCAATAGACATGCTAAAACAGTACATAATCTAGTTTGTTAGAAAGTGATAACATTGTAGAATAAAGACAAGTAGAGCAAGTTAGAGGACTTATGGGCTCCATGCAGAGCAGGAGTCCACATGCAGTAATAAGTGCAGTGGTCGGGTAGGCCTCCTTGAGTATGAGATTTGAGCAAAAATGAGGAGAAATTGAGGGGATAAGCCAAGTGGGTCTCTGGAGAAAGAGCTTTCCAGACAGGGACACAGCTAGAGTGACAGCTCTCCTCTTGGGTGAGAGTTTTCCTGCCTGGGTGGAGGAAGGGCCAGGAGCCCAGCAGTGGAGCTGAGAGAGCAGGAAGCAGAGGAGCAGCCGCAGGGAGAGAGCTCTGTGGGGGCCGAGCGGAGGGGCCCTGTCTGCAGGGGCTTGTAAACGCTGCAGTCTTCTATCCTGAGAAAAGGGGAAGCCACCGCTGGAGTGGCATGACTGGATTTAACTTTAAAAATAAGAATAAAAGAAAACCACTGGCTGTCATTTGAGATCACAGAGTGAGGGAGGGATTGCAGGGATGCATGCACCGCGATTCACCAAGAGGCTAGCGATCCACCAGGGAGAGATGGAGGTGGAGCGTGCCCCAGGACAGCAGTGAGCTCATGAGAAACAACAGGATCCTGGCTTTATTTAGAGGATACAGCCCAGGTGATTTCCTGTAAGAGGAAGAGGAGCCAAGACTCTTTGACCTGAGTAACTGGAAAGATTGAGTGGAGATGAGATGAGAAAAACTAAGTGAAAGAGATTTTGAGTGGGAAGTTGAGGAAATCAGTTCATGACATCCTGTCATCCCTCTCTGTCTGGAAAAACTGTGCTTAACTCCTGAAGTGAACACTCGCCACCTGCCTTCACACACACACACACACACACCCTCACACACACACTCCATTAGCAACTAGTCCCACGGATTCCTCCCAAATAGTCCATCAGCCTCTTCAATGAGAACAGCCTATTTAAAAAGACTACGAAGAATCAAGGCTTCCAGTTGCCTATAAGGAAAATAAAATCATAAATCTAAATTAGCAAGACCAAACAAAATACCCAGCAGTTTTCAGATACATTTTAAAATGTGCAGACATGTTTAACAAGAACAGCCAGTGGTTCCTTGTTCCTGGAACAGAATGCAGAAACCAAGTGACTGCGAACACCAGCTACCATGTGAGGTAAGGCGATGCTGCACGTGGATCCCTGACTGCAGGAAAGCCTCCAGGAAGTGGTTTGAAGGCTTTAACATGTTTAGCCACTCAGTTTTCAAAAGTACTGTTTAGACATAGGTAAGAAGTGACATTACTTTTCAAGGTGGGAGCATTTGGGTAGAACATACATGCATTTCTGTAATATCAGGCACAGTGATATTTGTTTCCCTTTACAGTTTCTTGTGATAATTCACTGAAAGGGAGAGGTGCCTAACCCTTTCTGATTACTCTCTAAAAGCCTCCTGTGAGTCAGTAGTTCCTCTAAATCAGTGGTGGTCAACCTGATCCCTACCGCCCACTAGTGGGTGTTCCAGCTTTCATAGTAGGCAATAGCAGAGCAACCAATATATAAATAAAAGGATAGATTTAACTATAGTAAGTTGTTTTATAAAGATTTATTCGGCCAAACAGCAAAAATCTGACATAAAATACTTGGTAAGTAATTATTATTATATACTTTAACTTGCTTGCTATAACTCTGCTTTATAAGTTTTATAAAGCAAAGTTACTTCCCTACTTTATAAATCATCATTACTATGGAACCAGTGGGTGGTTAGAAAATTTTACCACTAACAGAGATACAAAAGTGGGCAGTAGGTATAAAAAGGTTGACTACCCCTGCTCTAAATGTTTAGCAGTTTGGGTTCCCAGATTCTCAGGGACTCACTGTATATGTAAATGAAAAACTTTAAGTGTCTTTATTACTTGTATATGGAATCTAAAAGAAAGTCAACCTCATAGAAACAGAATATACAAGTGGATGCCAGGGTCCAGGGTGGGGGAAATAGGGAGTTGTGAAAGAGTTGGCAACCTTTCAGCTATAAGATGAATAAGGTCTGAGGATCTAATGTAGAACAAACATGTTGACGACACTGTGTTGTCTAATTGAAATTGGCTAAAGGAGTAGAATTTAAATGTCTTCACATACAAAGAAGATAAATACATGAGGTGATGGATGTGTTAATTAATTGATGGGAGGAATCCTTTCACAGTATATACATATGTCCAACCATCAGGATGTATACTTTAAACATCTTACAATTTTACATGTCAATTATACCTCAGTAAAATCAAAGAAGAACTCTGGATTAGCAATGCAGTCAATATTGTATTACAAAAACCAGGTTTATAAAGAATCTGAACAGCCTGTACCGCCCTTTCAGTGCCTATAACCCCATCAATGCCCTATCACCACCACAGGAGGGTACAAGAGTGTGGTTTCTAAGGAAGATAATGATGCTTTAACAGTAGGTGCAATTCAGAGTCAGCATTGCAAACTAGCCACTCTGCAAATCACTTCACTTTTTAATACTGTCTGAGGCTCCACTCTTGTGTTTGGGTTAATAAACATTCGCTTTAAAACACCAGAGGTGAGATAGGGTGCTGAAAAGAAAATAAAAGGGGGAAAAGAAAGAAAAACAGAAGTTAAGGATGTTCAAAGAGTTATGTAACCTGTCAAAACTTCATTTCTTTAATGTGACCTTTTCTCCTTTCTGTCCTTCAGATTCAAACTGGCCTCACCCAGCACCGGGACTCGCCTGCCCCCTTCTCCTTTGTGGGACACCACTCCCCTAATCAGCCGAGCTCTCAGGACACTGAGGTTCTCATCAGCATCTAATAATCTTAGGAACAAAGCCTGGGTCTGTTGAACCCAGACACAGTTTCAGTCAACTGGAGATATCATCTAGGCCTCAGCTGATTTTCAGCTCCAGGCTCAGAAAAAAAGGTGAAACCAGATGAAGCAACAGCATGGCTGGCATCAGGACCAGATGCACTGATCAGCTCCCTCCTACCCTAGCACGGACCAATCAGTAACCAATCAGAGACCACAACACTAACTCCCTTAGTCCCCACGATTAATAATATTTTTCCCTATGTAACCCATGCCCACCAGGGAGCCAGGTCTTTGAGTATTAGCTCACCTGTCTCCAGGTATGCTCCACTTCCTAAAAATAAACCCTTAATTTCTTTCCTGCGAACTCCCGTTTGTGTCTTATTGGACTTTGATGTGGATGTGTGCAGGCAAACACACCCCTTTAGTGCGGTAACTGTTGGCAGACATTCACACATGAGTGTGAATCAGACTGCTTTCCTCAAACACTTGAGGACTGCAGCACTGCATTCATCTTTCATGAATGCTGACCATCATTTCTGTTGCCTTAGAGCCAAGAGTCTTCCCACAGAATTTTATTTAATCTGTAGTTTTGTGATGATCATGCAGTAGAGAGTGGCTCCTGACTTCCCAGCCACACTGAAAGTCACTTATAAACAACAGCAATTTATAAGTCCAGTAGGCCCAACACAGGGTAACATTTTGCTGCCAGCTCTCTTTTCAGTGGAGTCATCCATTGACCCAACAAGCACCAGCTGTGTTTTATTCCATTATCCCAGACCACTCTTCTGAGTATTACAGAAAACCCAGAAATGAATATGCTATGGCTCCCATTTTTGAGAAATTTAACAGCTGTGGAGAAATTTAACATGTAGAGATATCAGACTGAAATAGCAGGAAGGATGGAAAGGATCCTTTAACTGAGCAATAAGCCATGCTCCGTGAGAAAAGGAGAGAAGACAAGCACTGAAGGGATCCAAAAACTCCCTCGAGAAGGAATCTTTACTGATGCTTAGACTCAAGGAGGTTGTCAGCTAAGACCTGCATAGGTTCACCCTCTAGGCTAGACACATTGAGCTTTAGATAGATCTCATCTGCCCAATGTACTGACTTCTGCTGAAAACAAGACAACAGGCCCAAAGAGTCACTTATGCTACTAAGCCCATAGCACCAAACAAAGGCTAATTACAGTTTCACTTCTCCTAGAAATGGAATCTTAAACCAGTCAATCAGAAAGTACTTGATCAACACTAGTGAGGTCAGCTGCCTGAGAGACCCCGACCATCCCGACAGTGACCGTGCCATGACCACTCTGCTTTTGCTAGTACTACTTTCTTATCTCCACTCCCTTCTGCCGTATGTCTTCCATTTTAACAGATTGTTGGAGCTCATTTCTATCTTCTATATGGGGTGCTGCCCAAATTACGAATTGTTGAATAACGCCAACAAGATCTTTAAGTGTACTCAGTTGAATTTCATTTTTTAACACTCAAAATATTATTCAAACGTCCTGAATGTGGGTGCTTTGTCTTGCTTCTTGGCCAATTTCTGTTGAGCCCAATTTTGAGTCACATACCAAACTCTGTTTACCACTTGTTTCTGCTTAGCTTTTCTGACTCAGTTACTAATACGTTGCCCCTGATTTCATGTTGATAGCACACACTATTTTTATTTGACTCCTCTTAGGTAACCAAGTTGTATGACTTTAGGCTGTTCCTCTCTTTTGGCTTTACTCTTCCCATGCCAAGTCTAACACTATAATTTGTGATTATCTTTGAATAAGAAGAAAAAGAAATTCTATGCTGAGGGGTCAGAGTAAACAAGACTCAGAGGTGAGAAAATATGTGGTAGGCACGAGCATGACAAGCAGTCTGTAAGGACCAGGCCAGTAGTCGTGACCGTCATGCCATTCACATACAGGTTCTCACTGGATTCGGGCAGATGGTAAAAGAACAGTGGAGCCAGAAAATGGCAGGCCATTCCTTTATTAAAGTCTCGCACCAGCCAACAAGCAAACACACAGGGAAAACACTTCCCTCTCATTCAGAGCGCCCAAAGCCCTGACACATTATCAGGTTCCACAACCAGGAGAATCTTCTCTAGTTTCTCCTAGAATCAAAAGCCCCACCAGTCTCAGCAGAGCTCGCAAAGCCCCTCAGCTCTGGTTCCCATCTGCGCACCTTCTCTCTCTCTGCACAAACTGGCTTCTTCTTCAGCACTCTGCATTCTCTCTGCTCTCACTCTGCAAACATGGCTTCTTTCTCCTTCTCTTTCTTCTCTCTTTTCAAAATTTTCTGGCGTGAAAACCTCTCTGCCAGCAAACATTAGCAAAACAATGGCCCTTCCCAAGCAGGAAGGTAATTTGCAATTTCACAGACCACATATACCTGGCGCTGCCCAGCCCCCAATGCAAACTAAAAGCGAGCAAACATAAAAATCCTATTTTACAAACTTATTTGACCAACACAGTCCAAGCTTGGAATCAGGGCGATTTACAGGTTGGGGAGAAGGCAAAGGACAGATCAAGGAGGGATTTAAATGCCATTAGAGTTTGTACTTGGAGATAATGGAGAAAAACATATCCTAGTCTCAGCTTGCCCAAAGGTAACTTTGATGACATATAAATAAATTGCAAAATGGGAAGACTGGAGACTCAGAAGCCAGGTAGGCAGGCGGCAGGACAATTTATTGTGTCGTTCCTATATTGTGCTATCAGCCCTGTTTCAAGAAGACAGTCAATATTTTCTTTTGTATTAGTGAAATTTATATTAGAACCAAAAGTAGAAGTCACCTGCAAGCCATTTCCCTTCCTGTGTTCTGTAAAAATACTGAGTCAATGGAAGATATTATGACAGATGTGGTGAAGAATAGATGGTGAGGGCCACTGAAAGACCGGAGGTCTGGCTAGCACTGGAGAGAAAGCTGGATGGAGGATGAGCTGTGTCGAGATGCACAGTCTTCTCAGAGCAGTGCCATGGGGAAGGCTGTGTGTTTCTTCCAGGGACACTGGCATGTGGGCCAGCCTGGGACCCCAAACAGGCACAGAAGCAGCAGAGCCACTGAAACTGCCGTCTCCACCCACGAGACACACGATGGTTTCAGAGGGAACTGGAGTACACTGATGACCACACTGCTGTGCTGCCAGATGGACCCAGGAACACTTGCAATCCCTGGAGCAAGAGGACTCCAACATGCCAGAGACCGAATGTCCCGCCAGTCGGAGGATGGAAGCTCAGAATCAGGCTTCTGTTGATTAAAAACTTTTTAAATTTTAAAACAAACAAGCAATATTTCATGCAAATATTGTCATTTATAAGCTCAGATTTATACTACTACAAAACATAATTGCAAAAGCTTCAGTTAAGAATTTTGAGAACCCGAACTAAAGAGGCTGTCCTGGGGTGAGAAGGCGAGGAGACAAAGAGGTGAGAATTAAAAATAAGAGGAATGAGTTTAGTTGAGTTAGAAGTACCAGTAAGAAATGGGTATGTAAATCATCAACAGGAATTTATAAAAAAGCAAAAAGGCTGAAGTTAAGAAAAGGTGTATGAGTTGAGATTTTTGTTTTCTTCTTCTTTTCCAAGTGAGAGGAGGAGAGATAGAGAGACAGATTCCCGCATGAGCCCCAACAGGATCCACCCAACAACCCCTGTCTGGGCTGATGCTCTGCCCATCTGGGGCCATGCTTGCAACCAAGCTACTTTTAGCACCTGAGGCAGAGACTCCATGGAGCCATCCATAGCACCTCGGGTCAATGCGCTGAAATCAATCAAGCCATGGCTGCAGGAGGAGAAGAGAGAGAGAGAGAGAGAGAGAGAGGAGAGGAGTGAAGAAGCAGATAGTTGTTTCTCCTGTGTGCCCTGATCAGGAATTGAACCCAGGACTTCCACATGCCAGGTCCATGCTCTACCACTGAGCCAACTGGTAAAAAACAAGATTTTTTTTTAAAGTGTCTAGAAATCAAGATAAAAGTGATATTGTCATCATGGGATTAGACAATTCCACCATGAAAAATATATGGAATAAGAAAAGAGCCAAAGATTAGGCATTGTATGCAAAGTGAGGATGGAGGAAGAGGGCAATGAAAGATTTGGAAGGAGCCATCCCAAAGATGAAGGAAGTAGAGAAAGTAGTGCCTCAGAGAACACTAGAGAGCTTCAAGTTGTCAATTACTTGGGAAAGAGCAGCTTCTCATAAAGTGGTAAACTAGGTGTAGGGTAAGCAGAGGGAGGCCAAGCAGGAAGAAAATGAAGTAGTTGTAGTGGTTTCCTAGAGCTGTTGTAACAAAGTACCTCATACTCAGTAGCCTGAACAACAAAACTTTTTCTCTCACAGTTTCAGAGGCTGGAAGTTTGAAACCATGGTGTCAACACGATTGGTTCTTTCTGAGAATTATGAGTGAAGGACCTAGTCCAGGCCTCTCTCCTGGTCTTGCACATGGCCACCTTTTCCCTGTGTCTCTTCACATCGTCTATCTTTATGTGTGTCTACCTCTGTGTTCAAATTTCCCCTTTTTAAAGGGGGATATTTAACCAGGGTCCACTTTAATGACCTCATCTTAACTAATTATATCTGCAATGACCCTATTTCCAAATAAGATCACATTCTGAGATATTGGGGGTTAGAACTTCAACATATGAATGTCAGGGGACACAATTCAACCCAGTACAATAGTCAAGAAAAAGGTGGGTTAGCGTCTTAAGGGTTAAGCAGCAATATCTTTGTTTTCAATTTTGTGGGATTAAAATTTCATTGAAGGAAGAAGAAAGGGTAACTGGAAAGTGAAGTATTAGGAATGAAAAGAGACAAAATATAGAGATGGGAAAGGTGGAATTTAGAAAAGTGGATGAAGCCTTAAATTTGGAAAGAGAGGGTAATTGAAAGTAAACAAAGGCCCTGGCCAGTTGGCTCAGCAGTAGAGCATCAGCCTGGTGTGTGGAAGTCCCAGGTTTGACATTCAGTTAGGGCACACAGGAAAAGCTACCATATGCTTCTCCACCCCTCCCTTTCCTGCCCCCACTCCACCACAACCACAGCTCTAACAGTTCAAGCAAAGTTGGCCTTGGGTGCTGAGGATGGTCCTATGGCCTCACCTAAAGCACTAAAAATAGCTCAGTTGCCAAGTGATGGAACAGTGACCCCAGATGGGCAGAGTATCACCAGGTGCATCCCAGTTGGGGCGCAAGCGGAAGTCTGTCTCTCTGCCTCCCTGCCTCTCACTTAATAAAAACATAAAAAAGGAAAGATAAAGAAAGTAAACAGAAGACTGCATGACTAGTGGTAGCACAGTGGGGAAAGCATCAACCCAGAACACTGAGGTTACTGGGCATGGGCTCATCAGCACGAGGTCACTGGTCAAGAAATCATTCAGACAATCCCAAAGCTCACCAGCTTGAGCCTAAAGGTTGCTGGCATGAAAAGCTCAAGGTCACTGGCTTGAGCAAGGGGATACTGGCTCAGCTCTAGTCAAGGCATGTAAGAAAAGCAATCAGCACACAGCTAAAGTGAAAGCAACTAAAGTTGATGCTTCTCACCCTCCCTTCATGTCTTTCTCTCCCATTTTCTCTCTCTCTCTCTCAAAAAAAAAGTAAACAGAAAACAAGTGGAAAAAGAGATAAACCGTGCAGAGGGAAAAAAGTCAAGCAATTTTTATTTTGTATGACTAAATGACTCTGAGGTTAAGTAAAGCTTGGATGAGAATTTTTTAAAGTTTTGGACCTGTTGTTACAGGGTAGGGTGCAGAGAATTAACAGATAACAAAGAAAGGAATTTGTAAGGCTAACTGATAATAGATCATTTACTTTTTAAACAGATCTAATCTGAAAAATTATTCTAATTGTTTCATCTTTCAGATGTAGGAAGAAACAGAGAAAAGGGGTGATTGAGTTTGCTCACAAATGCCCTTAGCCCATGCTCAATGGGACAGGGAGGGAAGCCAGGAGAAGATGGAAGGAAAGAGGGGGTGATAAGAGCAGTGTTGGGTCACACCATGGAACCAAGTGGGGCCACCTGAGTGGGAAACTGAAGTGAAGGCCTTTTGAATAAGAACATCAAGCTAATCTAAGGCCACAGCACAGAATGTCACCAGATGGACACGGAAATAGCACAGGAAGGTTGTAGAGATTTAGTCTTATGACCATCTTAAACTATAAAAAAAAGATGCCATCTCAGGTGCCCACTTGAAGTAGATTCAGTTTCACTAGCCCTATTATGATAGCAATATAACCTTGAGTTTCAATAATAGTTACTATAAAAGTGAGGTGCTGTGGAAATTTTTATTTAAGGGATGTCAAATATGAGGAGGAAAATGAGAAGAAAGAATATGTAGGAAGAATTTTGGCGAAAGTCACAACTAAAAAAAATAACAAAGGGAAAACCTTTCTTTAAGCACTGAAACTTAACGGGTTGGTGAAGAGTCCATAAGCAAAGTAACAGCAGGTAGTTTGAAACCTTGTGATCACAATATTCTTTCTTTGCTTTTTTTGACTCATTCCCTTCTTAGATAGGCATACATATTTCCAAAGGACTTTGTAAATCAAATTTTCCTTAGAAATGAAAGCATACAGTTCACTAAGCTGTAAATTAACCCACAAATTAAGGCTATAGCTATAGTAATGTTACCAATGTAGAAATCCCACTATTTTGCAGATGTTCCTAATGCTTGTAGACAGTCAATACTATATACATATTTTGCCTGTTAGTAATGGAACTGTTTTTAATTTATGTTCTGTGAGAAAGTGACATCTGCTTTTAATTGGTAAGTTCATTAAAGTATCAGACAAGTAAAACAAATTATTCACTAAACTGAAGACAGAGGAATTGAAATGCACTAATGCAGGTGTCTCTACTGTTTGGAGATTCATTTAATTTCTGCCTTGAGACACTGTAGATTCAGACCCCACTTTATTTTTTTTAATTAGATAATACACTATAAAAGAAATAAAATGTGTCATTTTATAGGTTTTCCTTATAGTCATCAGAGATGTGAGCTGATTTATTGGAGCAATATATTTTAAAGTGGTTTTACCATTTTTTTACATACCTTCAGTGAAGAAATTTGGAGATGTAATGGAAGTTCAAATAGCAGGATAGCCAACTTCTTTATACAGTTACTATATGCCACAATGAGAAAAAATAGCTCAACAATGTTTGTAAAGCACTTGGAAAATATTTGGATAACCCAGAAACTGTTATAAGAACCCTAGATATTGCTACCCACTCCCTGAACCACTCCAGAAACCTATAAGTAGCTCCTTTTGTACTAAATAGTTCGTGTGAGTGTTATTTCTGAGGAAATATTTATATTCTTAAAAAGGAACAATCAGAAAAATTAAATACTTGTGTTTTGATCTTCAATTGCTCTAAGAAGAAATGCAAACAATAGGAAGAAATCAAGTACCAAGCTCAGACAGTCATGCCTATACCTTAAGAGACTCAAAGTTTTCTTTAGACTTAAATCTTCGCAGTTCTTACTATGACCCAATATTTCTTTCTACGCCATCTCTTTACTTTCTTTCATTTATCTTTAGTCCTTCCCCATATAACCTGTGTTACACAAGTGGAGGTCCATAGACCAGTAGCATCAACATTACATTGTAGTTTGTGAGAATTACAGACACTCGGGCCCTGCCCTAGACCTGACAAATCAGAATCTGCATTTTAAGATCCCCAAGCAATTCATGAGTTACTGTAGTCGGAGAAGCACTGATCTAGAATACACTGAAATAATGTTTTTTACAATTAGACAGATGAGCCAGAGACAAATGAATATGGATGAGAAACTTTACAGATAATATATTATATAGAAAAAAATATTAAAGCATACTCAAAACTATTAGAGCTAATAAATTAATTCAGCAGAATTGCAGGGTATAAGGTCAATGCACAAAAATCCACTGTGTTTCTACAGACTAGCTATCTAGAAGGAAATTAAGAAAACAATTTCATTTGTAATAATATCAAAAAGAATAAGACACTTAGGAATACATTTAACCAATGAGGTGCAAAACCCATATACTTAAAATTATAAAATATTATTTTAAAAAATACCTAGATGAATGGAAAGATTCTATGATCATGGATTGAAGAACTTAATATTTTTAAAATGGTAATATTCCCCACAGTCACTTATAGATATGATACAATCCCTATCAGAATTTTGATGGTCTTTTTTGAAAGAATGGAAAAGTCGATCCTAATATATCAAATTGCAAGTGATCCTGAATAGCCAAAACAATCTTGAAAAAGATCCAAGTTAGAGAACTCACACTTTTAGATCTCAAAACTTACTACAAAACTACAGTAGTCAAACCAGTGCAAATCTGTCATAAAGATAGAAACACAGCTCAGTGGAAAAGAAGTTAGAGTCCAGAAATAAACTGTTCCATCTATAGTCAATTACTCTCAATTACAGTGCCAAGATCATTCAATAAAGAAAGAATAGTCTCTTCAACAAGTAGTGCAGGGGCAACTGGATATCTATGTGTGAAAGAATAAGGCTGGACCCTTACTTTACATCTTATGAAAAGATTAACTCAAAATGGATCAAAAAACTAAATATAAGTGCTAAAGTGATAAAATTCTTAGAAAAGAAATAGAAGTAACCCTTCATGATCTTGGATTTGGCAATAGTTTCATAGATATAACATCAAAAGCATAAGCAACAAAATTTTAAAATAGATAGACTTTACCAAAATTAAATTTTTTTATTAATGAAAAGACATTATTGGCAAAGAGATTGAATAGACATTTCTTCAAAGGAGATATTCAAATGGCAAACCAGCACATGAAAAAAAAAAAGTCTTCAACATCTTTAGTTCAATAAAAAACAATGGGAGATAGCACTTCACACACACACCAAGATGACTGTAAAATTATATATATATATATATATATATATATATATATATATATATATATATATATATATATGCATGCACACACACACACAAAAGTTTTGTCAAGGATGTATTGAAATTAAAACCCTTGTACATCTATGATGGGAGTATAAAATGGTACAACTGCTGTTGAAAACAGTACAGTGATTCCTCAATAAGTTAAATGTAGAAATATCATATGAGCCAGAAATTCTACTCCTATGTATATACTCAAAAGAATTACAATCAGGTGCTTAAACAAAAACTTCTATGTGAATTTTCACCTCAGCACTCTATTCATAACAGACAAAAGGTAGAAACAACTCAAATGTCCACTACCTGATGGGTAGATAAACAAAATGTGGTATATTTGTACAAGGGAATATATTTTCAGCCATAAAAGACAATGGTGTATAGACACATTTTACAACATAGAATGACCTTGAAAACATGCGAAGTGAAAGAAGCCAGACTCAAAAGGCCACTTATTGTATGACTCCATTTACATGACATATGCAGAATAGGTAAATCCATAGAGACAGAAAGCAGACTAAAAGGTTGTCAGGGATGGGGAGGAGAGAGGAATGTATTGACTGTTTGATGGGTACAGTCTTCTTTTTGAGAATCATGAAAGTGTTTTAGTACCATATAGGGGTGATCGTTATACAACATTGTGAATATACTCAAAGTCACTAAAGGTAAATATTATGTGTTGGTCAAATAAGTTTGTAGAATATGATTTTGATGTTTGCTCACTTACAGTTTGCATTGGAGGCTGGGCAGCACCAGGTATATGTGATCTGTGAAATTGCAAATTACCTTCCTGCTTGGGAAGGACCATTATCTTGCTAATGTTTGCTGGAGGAGAGGTTTTCCCGCCAGAAAGTTTTGAAAAGGAGAGAAGAAGGAGAAGAGGCAGAGAGAAGCCATGTTTTGTAGGGAGAGCAGAGGTAATGCCGAGTGCTGAAGAAGCAGCCATGTTGGCAGAGAAGGGAGAAGGTCTGCAGATGGGGAACCAGAGCTGAGGGGCTTTTGTGAGCTCCGCTGAGACTGATGGGGCCTTTGATTCTAGGAGAAACTGGGGAAGATTCTCCTGGTTGTGGAACCAGAGAATATGTCAGGGCTTTGTGAGGTCTGAACGAAGAGGGAAGTGTTTTCCCTGTGTGTTTGCTTGTTGGCGGGTGCAAGACTTTAATAAAGGAATGGCCCTCTATTTTTTAGCCCCACTATTTCTTTACCGTCTGCCCGAATCCAATGAAAACCTGAATCTGCATGGCCACAACGGCCACGACTACTGACCACACATTATGTTATGTTTATTTTACCACCATTTAAAAGACAAGGCCTGTATCATGTTTTGGTAGTGTTGTACAAGGCACTGTGCTAAGCACTGTCATATGAGAACATAACTAATCTTCACAATGACTATATGACTTAGATACAATTATTACCCTCTTAAAAAAGAGAAAGAAAGCCCAGGCTCAGATATACAAGAAATCTACTTAAGAGTACATCAGAAATAAGCAGAGAGGTGGGGACTTAACTCCAGGCCCGGGGAGTGTACCATTCACTCCACTGTATATTCTGAGATACTATGTGTTGCGGCCTCAAATAATGTATGATACCGTATAGCTACATGGTTCAATAACATGCAATCATTGAAAAACATTTAAAATACACATTTTAATGGAGAAATATTTATGATAACTGGAAAAATCACACTGTAAAACAACACATACACAATTTTGTATATAAACACACACACATGGTGTATATATACACATATACACACAGTTCTGGAATATTCAATATTATGTGTGTTTTATAGTCTTTCTCATTTTCATACACATCTACACACCATGAGTGATTTTAATTTTCTTCGGGTTTATGTATTTTCTAATTTTTCTAAAATTAGAATGTATTATGTAATCTGAAAAATAATGCAATAAACATTTTTAAGGAGTCACTTTCTTGTAGTGATTCTATGATGATAACTATGCATTTCAATTACTTGAATAAGCTTGCAAGAGATTCTGCTTTACTTCTTTTTTTTAATTATTTTTAGATTTCATTTATTCATCTTAGAGAGGAGACAGAAAGAGAAGGGAGGGAGGAGCAGAAAGCATCAACTCCCATATGTGCCTTGACCAGGAAAGCTCGGGGTTTCGAACCGGCGACCTCAGTGTTCCAGGTCAATGCTTTTACCCACTGTGCCACCGCAGGTCAGGCTTCTTTACTTCTTTATCACATAGTTATAAGTATTTTGTAACTTTAAATTGACTTTTCCCTTTGAATAAAGATTCCGTGGGACCTAAGCATTGGTATTTTTTTAAGATCCCTAAGTAATATTCAAAGACACTTGAGGCCAAGATCACAAATCCAATTTATGAAATCACTTAGCAACAACTGGGAAATATTTTCAATGACTTGGAAAATTGGATTAGATGATGAATCATGGAAGATGGTTTTAGTCTTAAATCTGAAGATTGTGAATTCTACCATATGAAAACATTAAATATGATGTTTCTATACACCATTTTCAGTGTGTTTCTTTCCCAGAACTTCAAAGATTATTATTAATCAAGCACTTTGTAAAGAATATATGTTCATTTATGAAAATTAAGGAGAATATGGACTTACATGAAATATATAGGGAGAACCTTTAAGTCAGTGCCTGTTACACTTTAGTGTCAATTCAGATTCTCTGAGGAAAAATTGCAGATTCTGACTCAACTGATTTGGTGTGTAGATTCTGACAATGAGCATTGCTAAGATTTCCAGATGTTGCTGCTGTTGCTTCTGGTAGCCACACTCTGAATAACAAAGCTGTAAATCTCCTTTAAGCCTTTAAAATGGGGATTAATTATTTCCATCTCAAAAAGTCAACATGCCCCTTCTAAAACCACTCTCACTCAAAGTACAATAGTTTTCTAAGTGACTTTCCTGACTTCAATATCACTACCTTCCATTCTTCTCATTATTATTCCAAAAGTCATCTTCTAAAATGCAAATAAGGTTAGTTACTATTCCACTTGAATGGTAGGTACCTTATTACCCATCATATGTCAAGTCCAAATGCTTACAGGGGCTGGGCACAAAATGTAGGCAAAGCAAAGGTGGGAGGGGAGGTTTATAGTAGGAATGGTGAGGTCTGTGGCAAACTGGAGTGTACATGCCTTTTCTAAAGGAAAGAGCTATACCGGGCTCCAGCCAAGAGCTGCTATATGGAAAGGTGAGCTTGATATTGACAGACATTCCAGTTTTTTGGAGGGAGAAGAAAATCTGAATTTCTCTTTTGATAAAAACTTCAAAACTTTAAGATTGGTGATAAATTTTAAAAAACCCTAATCCCCCAAACAAATTGCACAGAATTCCTAGCATGCACCAACTACAATGGACCTGAACTGAAGCTGCGAAGTGAGGGATTCAGCACTCATTATAATGGTATAAAAAGTGCTTTAAACTGAAAATGTCTGAAAAATCAGCAGCCACAGAAAGAACTATTGAGGAGCCACTGAGCCATTTCACCTGCAGGTGTTGTAAAGTACCAAAGGCTACAGAATTAATATTAATATTATAAGAGGCCTGGAGAACATTTTATTAATTTGGGTTAAGGTGTGCAGAGAAATTGTGAGAGTAGTCTCTGTACTGTGTGATTGGCATAACCAGGATGGCCCTTGGCATTGTATTGTAAATACAAAGGGAAGGAAAACATGGATTCCCAGACATTCCACCACACCTGTGAGGAAAGGGGTGAATAGCTAGCCAGGTGCAGAAAGAGAAAAGCCAAAATAAACCTTTTCTTATAGCAATGAGCCATTTGCGGGCATTTGTCCCCAGGAAACTACCTCTCCTATGTAAATGCGTGTGGTTAACACATGTGACTCTGGACAGAGAGATGGTGGATAAACACTAGGAAATATAGGAATGTCTTTTAATATGTAAAGAGACATCTTTCTACCATTGTGTTGACTTGTAAATTTTGTTTTCTCCAAAATGATGTATGGCTTGCAAATTGAACATGGTCCTATCACGTTAAAGGACATATGACTATAACCAATAGCGGTAAGGGGCTCCTAATTGCAATTTTTGCTTCTGTACTTCCCACTTACAAAACTATAAAAACTAAGTAGGACAAAGGGCCGGCGCGCTCTCCCTCAGATTTCTGTCGGAGTTCCCGCCGCTTGGCCAAGCTAGACAATAAAGCTTTGATGTGCAAACGACGGACCTTGTTCCTGTCTTTCATGTTTTGGGTCCCTCCGAATTTGGCTTAACACTATGATCTAAACTTAAGCAGTCTTCTAAAACTACAGCTACCATTGTCACCCTTCCTGGGAAGTTTCCTGATGGAAAGACTGACCCTTACTTAGTACTAGAAAGTGCAGATTCAGCGGCTATAAACCCTCCCACTGGGAAACCTCCAGCCAGGAAGAAGACAGACTAAAGGTTCTATGAGCACCAAAAAGCTTAACACTTAAGGGATCCTTCCACACTCTACCATCCTTAAAATGATAAGTAAATAAACCTTTACTTTGGGTCTTACACAAGTTTTCCATTATTGGGAGCTCTCCTGTGCATGTGTGAAAACCAACCTGTCCTTACGCCTGTTAACATATCTATTGTCAGTTAATTTGCAGGCCCCCAATCACTGGATCCAAGTTGGAAGAGGAAAAGTTTTCCTCACAACAGAAGTACAGGTTGGTTCCTGAGGACTGTTTTTTTTTATATGAACATTATTTCTGATATGTAGAAGAAGAAATAATTATGCTTCCTCAAAGGAGATAATAAGAAAGTGTTTGTTTACATAACTGTTTTCCTTTTTATTAAATTTATTGTGCTGACACTAGTTAACAAAATTTTACAGGTTTCAGATGTACAATTCCACAACACATCATCTGTATACTGCTTTTTGTGCTCACTACCCCAAGACAAGTCTCCATCCATCACCATCTATCCCCCTTATACACTCCTCTACCTCCCTCTCCACACATATTATTTTATGTATGTATTTTAATTTTTCTAGCAAAGGAGAGAGAAAGACAAAGAGAGAGACAGAGACAGGAAGGGAGATGAGAAGTATCAACTCATTATTGTTGAACTTAAGTTGTTCATTGATCGCTTCTCATACATGCCTTGACTGGGTGTTTTGAGCCAAGCCAGTGACTCCTTGGGCTCAAGCCAGCGACCATGAGATTGTGTCAATGATTCCATGCTCAAACTGGCAACTCCTAACTCAAGCTGGTGAGCCTGCGCTCAAGCCAGATGAGCCCACACTCAAACTGGCAACCTCACGGTTTTGAACCTGGGACCTCAGCATACCAGGTCAATGCTCTACCCACTGCACCATCACTGGTCAGACAACACATATTATTTTAATACATCCTACAACAAAGTCTGAGCTCCAAAGTTTGAATTGAAGCCTTAGGGGATCAAATTAATAAAGATTAAAATCTAGTATTTAAGGTTTTTAACCAAAGGATAATTTATAATTACCAGTTTCCTATTTCTTTATTGATTACTATGTAAAAGGAAAATATTTGTTCATATTTAGTAAAGAAAGTATAATTTAATACAATTACTCATAGTCAACAGTTGTATTTAAAAATCCTTTAGTTCAATTCCTTCAACACATTCTGAATAAGTTATCACATTACGAGATGTGAAAGTTGCCTTATTTCTTACTTAAATGCATTATAGAAAAAAATGATAAAAGTATTTTCAAAGTTTATTTAGAAAGAGCTTACTAAGGAGACTAATAAGCAATACAGAACAGTTCCTGCTGTTTGAGTTAGCTGTGAGAAGCAGAAACACCTACTTTCCCTGTGTACCCAGATTATTTACAGGAGTTTTCACTAATGAATCCCCAGCTGGAGGTCTTATTTCTATGTTAAATCTCCTTTGAGAGGAAGAGTCCCCAAATAAAAGTCATACTCACACCCAAATAAAAGTCCAAAATGGAATATGCTTCTTCCTGTTGAAATACACATTAAATTGGAATCCTTCTCTAAGAATAATGAATGGGACTGTTGAAAAATCACAGATGAAAGCTATTTGAACATTTACTTCAAGGATGGAAAAGAAAACAACATTTTTGGAAAATCACATTCTGTGGATGTTTTCACAAATATTTTCTAATTGAGTTGTGGCTAGGCTCCTCCTTGCTAGTGAGGAAGGTGAGACTCAGAGAGGTCAAGTGGACCCAATATTGCATAGTAAGTGACATAGCAGGAATTTCAACCTGATTTTTTCTCCATGTAGATGCAGCCTATAATATCATTATTACCTCTACTTTTAAAGAACTTGCTAGCCTACGTTGGAAAAGGTCAATAAAGATAGCTAAAGAAAATGTTTAACCATCAAAGGTTACTAGGTCCTTCCAGAAATCTTAACACTGCAAATAAGACCAGCTTCATTGTCCAGTGACCTGTGTCATCACACAGGACCCTGTGCTCAGAAGGGCTCCATGCTTCAGCTCATGTTCTGCAGTTGCTACACTGAAATCTCAAAATTTTTATATTTATTTAATAATTTTATTTTTTTAATGGGGTGACATCAATAAATCAGGATACATATATTCAAAGATAACATGTTCAGGTTATCTTGTCGTTCAATTATGTTGCATACCCATCAACCAAAGTCAGATTGTCCTCTGTCACCTTCTATCTAGTTTTCTTTGTGCCCCTCCCCCTCCCCCTTTCCCTCTCCCTCTCCCCCCTCCCCCCGTAACCACCACACTCTTATCAATGTCTCTTAGTCTCACTTTTATGTCCCACCTACGTATGGAATAATGCAATTCCTGTTTTTTTCTGATTTACTTATGAAATCTCAATTTTTAAAGAAAACCTTTACATTTTTATTTCACACTGAACCTATACACTATGTAGCCAGTCCTTCCTGTAAAGGCCAACAAGTGAGAGTAAAGTTTATAGATAAGGGAACCTTCCTTGAGGAGCCAAAAGGTAGTTGAGTCTCAGTGTCAGGGTCACTGGCCATCTGGAACAGAATAAAGTTGGATGCTATAGACAGGAGATAAAGCCAGGTGAAAACTTTCTGGTATGATGCTTTCTCTCTTTCTGCTAGAGTAGACCACTAGGAGTTAACAGAAGACAAGGGAGCTAGACTGGCTGGGCCTGATGAGTCTGGGAGTTACACTTAATCAGGCTTAAGTCTGGAAGTTATAGTTTCAGACTCCCCAGGGGATAGCTGAATCCCCGCCAAATGGATTACTGTAACATCCCTGACCCAGGGTAGGGAGGAAGGACTGGTTTTCCAATCTCCCCAGGGGACAACAGATACACTCACCTCATCTATGGGGAGAGGAGTAAACAACAAAAGGGAAGTGATTCTGCTGGGTGTCTGCCCACTAGAGACCAAGATGGCGCAGGGGGAGGGAGGTAAGGGCTTGTGCAGTAGAAACCAAGCGATGAGGCAAAATTTAAGACTTGTGTAGGAGCCAAAATGGCAACATAAGGCGTGGAGTTTAGCCTGGGAAAATATGGGGGAAAGACAGAATGGATAGGGGGAGGGACGAGTACAAGTCGAAAAAGAGCCAGTTAAGAGATCAGTTAGTTAGTTTTAAAGCCTTCTCTGTCCTAAGCCCTGAATAATATAATCAACACATAATAAAGACCCAGGTTTGTGGGAATTTTCTCCTGTGGCAGCCAGGGGCTCCAAGTGTGGGTCTGGGTGTGGAGCAGAGACTCTGCTGGACTGGCAGAGCCCCGGGTGATGGCATTACCATTCTGGGTCCTGACCCTCCTGGTGGGCACTTATGCTCACCAGGCCCAGCGCTTCATCTGCAGTGAAATGAAGCTAAGTCTCCTGGTTGTGTATGAGATACCAGGCACCTGGGGACAGTTCTTTGTTTTTACTCCAATAAACCTTGCCACAATTGCTCACATTCTTCTATGCAGGGGTCCCTGAAATGCTTTTCCCACAACTTCACAAGAACTTTGTGACTTTGTGGAAAAACCCTATTTCAACCATCAACATCTCCACCTGACTCATCATTGTTTGTCAGTGTACCTTTCCAGAAAAAAAAGTAGTAGCCTAGCCCAGCACTAGTCAGAGGAGAGATACAACATCAGGATAGCACTGAATTTGACCAGTCGTGAGCTAATAATATCTGAGAAATAAGCACCCCGATCTGTTCTCGGTGTGCCTTCTCCAAGTCTCCACCATAGGATCTGGATAGAATATAACCCAGGAAAATGGGTCTTGGAACAGAGCAGGGTCCAGAGTCCAATCAGTGGGAGGTCCTCCAAGGGGTCTCCTCCTTTGCATTGTCTGGGGTTGAGGGGAAAACTGGGAATGGTTGAACCATAATTGTTAATAGCAGAAACCTCTGCACTCAGGGGCACCATGTCCCCCAACACCTCATCTGGAAAGGGACAAGTTAGAGCACCAGTTTTCACATCACTCAGGCTTTACCTATCAAAGTTGCTGATATACCAAGGGAATATTAACTCACAGGAGAAAATGACATCTGATGACACACTGAAATATCTCAGTCAGAGGAAACGGAACTAATGCACTGGAGAGATCCAAAATTTAATATATAAATAAAGTATACATTAAGATTAAGGAAGGACATCAGACAGATGAAGCAGGGAAAAAAAAGATAGTTATGAAAAGAATCACTGTAAGGGATTAGTGGTGAAAACTAGGTGAAGAATTTGGCAAAAGGGGCTGAAGAGCAGGAAGTCAGGAGAATAATCAGTGGAATCAAGGAACAAGGTATTAGGAAGGGACGAAGGAAAGGGAGGCAGTTAAAATTATGAAGGGTAGAACTAGAACAACAGTTATCTTCGTAATAGGACTTTCCAGCATCACACGGCATCTAGGTGTTACCATAGTGAAGAGCCCAGGGAACGGGGTAAACTAGATGTAAGCAGTGCTGTAGGGAAGAAACACAATGAGAGCTACACCTCAGTGCTAGTTATGCAAATTTTAAAATATGTAACTGCATACACTTTAGGAGTGCAAATATGTCTAAAGGCACATTGAACCCTTTAGAGTGGTGCCTTTGAGGATGGGATTGTAGGGGGACAGAGAATGAAGGGAGAAATAATAAAGCAAGTGAATGACCAAGCCAAAGATTTATGATGAATTAAAGAGTTTGTGTAACTCCACTGTAGTGGGCCATTTGTTGTTGTTAAATAAATAAAGATAATAAGTAGATAGACAGGTTAAAAGAGACTACATGATTATCTAAAGTAACCAGAGAATTGTAGAAACTAAAAGAATGTTTCATTCTTCTTCACAGTTAAAAGGGCTTAATAGATGTGAAACAAACATCTTTTTTTTTTTTTAATTTTTATTTGTTTATTCATTTTATAGAAGAGAGAGAGAGAGAGAGAAGGAGGAAGGAGCAGGAAGCATCAACTCCCATATGTGCCTTGACCAGGCAAACTCAGGGTTTTGAACCGGCGACCTCCGTGTTCCAGGTCTACGCTTTATCTACTGCGCCACCACAGATCAGGCGAAACAAACATCTTCTTTACACTAGGCACTGCTCTCAGTACTAGGAATTCCAAGATGAGTGAGGTACTGTCCCCAGTTTTCAGAAATGTTATTTCCCCAGGCCAACTCTGAAAGAGTGCTTTCTACACTCCCGTTGCTCCTACAATAACAAGCACAGCTGACACTGTAACCCGAGGCCTGTCTCCTTGATGGAATCTGAACCTTCAAGGGAGTTTTGAGATCAGCAAGGCCCACCTTCCACAGCCTCAGGAATGTCTCCTGCTTCTTGGCCTACGGAACTTTCCTTCCCTGTAACGGTCACGCAGGGTTAGCATTTCTTCCCTATGGGATCCCTGTGGATAAGTATAGCCTCTGAGACAATTCCCCTTAGTCTCTCTTCTCTGGGTTAAACACTGCCAGGTCTTGAGTGGGTCAGGACCCTGAAAGGAAGCAGTTGTTTAAAAAAGCAATTGAGCCCTGGCCGGTTGGCTCAGCGGTAGAGCATCGGCCTAGCGTGCGGAGGACCCAGGTTCAATTCCCGGCCAGGGCACACAGGAGAAGCGCCCATTTGCTTCTCCACCCCTCCGCCACGCTTTCCTCTCTGTCTCTCTCTTCCCCTCCCGCAGCCAAGGCTCCATTGGAGCAAAGATGGCCCGGGCGCTGGGGATGGCTCTGTGGCCTCTGCCTCAGGCGCTAGAGTGGCTCTGGTCGCAACATGGCGACGCCCAGGATGGGCAGAGCATCGCCCCTGGTGGGTGTGCCGGGTGGATCCCAGTCGGGTGCATGCGGGAGTCTGTCTGACTGTCTCTCCCTGTTTCCAGCTTCAGAAAAAATGGAAAAAAAAAAAAAAAAAGCAATTGATTTGTCTGAAACATAATGGTGTTTATCAGAAATTTGTACCACTTAAAAAAATAATATTTGCTTGGATATTCATATGGTTTAACTTCTACACATAATCAAATTATAATATGCAATATTAATTCATCCATATAATGAAATAGTTTGCAGCTAAAGTTTACTTATTAGGTTACATAGAAAAACAGCATGATAAAGCCATAAATAAAGAAATCATAACTCTGATGCTTTGTGTTTCTAGGTTTGTATATGAAAAGATTGAAAGGGAATGTATAAATATACTATTAAGAATGGTTATCTTGGGTTTGAATGATTTATTTTTATTTTCCTTATAGTTTAGTAATTTTCTATGATTCACTTTTTATAATAAAATATATTTCTGATTAAAAATTTACTTCTTCAGATATATGAAAAGATGCTCATCTTCATTAGTTATAGAGAAATGCAAATCAGGCCCTGGCCAGTTGGCTCAATGGTAGAGCATCGGCCTGGCGTGCAGAAGTCCCGGGTTCGATTCCCTGCCAGGGCACACAGGAGAAGCGCCCATCTGCTTCTCCACCCCTCCCTCTCTCCTTCCTCTCTGTCTCTCTCTTCCCCTCCCGCAGCCAAGGCTCCATTGGAGCAAAGATGGCCTGGGCGCTGGGGATGGCTCCTTGGCCTCTGGCCCAGGCGCTAGAGTGGCTCTGGTCTCGACAGAGTGAGGCCCGGAGGGGCAGAGCATCGCCCCCTGGTGGGCAGAGCATAGTCCTTGGTGGGCGTGCCGGGTGGATCCTGGTCTGGCGCATGCGGGAGTCTGTCTGACTGTCTCTCCCCGTTTCCAGCTTCAGAAAAATACAAAAAAAAAAAAAAAAAAGAAATGCAAATCAAAACTGCAATGAGATACCACCTCACACCTGTTAGATTAGCTATTATTAACAAGACAGGTAATAGCAAATGCTGGAGAGGCTGTGGAGAAAAAGGAACCCTCATTCACTGTTGGTGGGAATGTAAAGTAGTGCAACCATTATGGAAGAAAGTATGGTGGTTCCTCAAAAAACTGAAAATAGAACTACCTTATGACCCAACAATCCCTCTACTGGGTATATACTCCAAAAACTCAGAAACATTGATACGTAAAAACACATGCAGCCCCATGTTCATTGCAACATTGTTCACAGTGGCCAAAACATAGAAACAACCAAAAAGCCCTTCAATAGAAGACTGGATAAAGAAGATGTGGCACATATACACTATGGAATACTACTCAGCCATAAGAAATGATGACATCGGATCATTTACAGCAAAATGGTGGGATCTTGATAACATTATATGGAGTGAAATTAGTAAATCAGAAAAAACCAAGAACTACATGATTCCATACATTGGTGGGACATAAAAACGAGACTAAGAGACATGGACAAGAGTGTGATGGCTACCGGGGTTGGGGAGGAGGGGGGGCGCGGAAGGGAAGAAGGAGAGGGAGAGGGGGAGGGGGAGGGGCACAAAGAAAACTAGATAAAAGGTGACGGAGGACAACCTGACTTTGGGTGATGGGTATGCAACATAAGTGAATGGCAAGATAATCTGGACATGTTTTCTTTGAATATATGTACCCTGATTTATTGATGTCACCCCATTAACATTAATTAAAAAAATAATAAAATAAAATTTACTTCTTAAGCCCCTTACAACATTAGGATAATGGTGGAAAGAATATCTATGTTTTTTATTTATGAATTATCAGTGCTACAAATATGAATTGTAAAGTACAATAAAAACTGTATCCTATTAGAATTGAGATTATATGCTAACAAATATTCTACTCCAACTGTCCTTAGGGCTGTAAGAAACCATAAATTCACAGTTACAGTGACCATAACCCCAAAGTATGATTAATTATGTGAATATGCCCTTTTTGTTTTAAAGGAATTAATTACCCTATGCTATTCAGGTTATTTCTTGTGCTTACTACTTAGGGTTTTGATAAAATTTTCAATGATAAAACCTGTTTGACATGCACAGAATAAATTCTTATATAATTTTAAAAAATATTTTGTTAAGTAGACAAACTAAATGCTGAAAATCTTTAAAGAACTTTGAAAATCGTCAGTCATAACAGTCTTTGTAACTGTACCTTTTATCAGTCAGGCAAATATTCAAAGCAAACACTGAATTCCTATGTATACTGCTGTGTTCAAAGAGATGCAAAAACAAAGGCAGTATGATCCCTATGAGACAGACTTCAGTCTAGATAAATGCAATCTACTGCCTTTCCTGTCCCCACCCAAATCCCATCCTCCTAAACATGTAATATTTATTTGGTTTATCTTCCTTATTCCCGACAATTGTCTAGTAGCGTTGGCCCACTGTTTTCCAGAGTTTCTTGACGTAGCTGCACTTACAACTATCTGCCAACCAAGATATGAATAACAGAAAATTGCCAGGCCTTGATATTGATGAAAGTATTCATTGTTCTTACCAATCTATTACCAATACAGTTTTTTTTCCTTGCAGATCAAAATGGAGCACCTGTGAAGACCTTTGGAAAGTATCTAAAAACTGAACAGGCACAAATGAGTCAATTTCCAAAGAACAAGACCCAATGCCTAGGAGAGTCCGGTATCTGTGGCTGCTCTGCCCCTCTTGCCTGCAGCACTTCATGCCGCCATTTTGCAAAAATACCTACAAGTGGTTGCTAAGCAGCCATTAATTTGTGTAAAACTAAAAAAAGGTAAAGCAAATTAAGAAACTAAGAAAATATAAATGGAAACAGAAAGTAAACCATGCCCTGTAATCATAAAAGGGATATTCTAATGATACTGCGGTGTATAAAAACTTTTTTTTCTTTTAGAAAACTAACAGTATAGTGTGTAAGAGCTTGGGCCTTGATGGTGGGTAAGACTTGTAATCAAATTCAAACTTTGCCACTGACGAGATATATCATATTGGAAATGTTACCTTGCTTCTCTAAGTCCCTGTTTTTAGTTTGTTTTAATCTGTAAAATGAGGAAAATAATACTTACTCCTTAGGGATTTTGCAATAATTTAGATAATGCATCTCTTAAACTAAATACATTGTCTGACACATAGTAACCATTAAAAACAGATAGCTACTGTTGTGGAAGCTATTGTTTTGTTCATTATTATTCCAGAAAAATCAAGAGGGCAGTGGTATTAGCTAATGTATCAGAATCTTTTCTATGTAAGTAGTGGGTTATTCAAAGAGACTTTTTTAGTACTCCTCTAAATTACCTATAGAAGCATAGTCAAAGGAAGTCCATGCATGTTTCAGTTATTTTTTAATGTGTCTCTTACCTTTGCTTTTATTTTCAGTTCCTCGTGCTTCCGGATCAACTCCTCATTGTCTGAAAGAGATGAACCTAGACTTTGTTCTCGTAAATCTCTTACGGTTTTCTGAAACCAACAAGTGACCTAAGTAAGAAGCAACAGAGATCAAATTTCAAGTTATTAGAATACTAAGTAAAAATTCAAAATTTTTCCTTAACCTTTCAAAGCTTAAGCCACTTCCATTTCTCTTTATATAAACTCATCTCATGTATTAAATACTTATGATAAGGATTTTTTTTTATTCAACCTCTACATGCTTAAGAGAAAAGAACAAAATAATCCCTGTAAAGCATGAAAACAATGTATCAGTTCAGATTACATGGCATGAAGAAAATTATTCAAAGAAGAATCAAAATATATAGAATTTCACACAGTCTATAAATCATACATGCTTTAAAATATAAATCTCCCTTCTTGGATAGAATATAAATCTGAATATAGTTACACAGACCCACAAAAAGACATTAAGCAGCACATGTAGAATTAAATTTCTACTATAAAAAGCTAATGCAAATATATTGTTTGTTGCAATTGCTAGAAATATGTATTCAGAAAATAAATGAAGTTATTAAAATTCTGACGACATTATAAATGGGGCATGCTACATTCATTTAGACTTGGCTTACAATGCATACCTTATGCAGTTTAATACACAAATAGCAAAGAACTTGAAAGAAGCAGTACATTTTAAAATGATGACATAAGTTGATATTAAACTGATGACATGAGGTTTCTGGCTTCAGATTCTTTACCCAAATTAAAGGAAAAAGACTTGGATTTTTACTCTCAAATCCCAGACAGTAGCATGATCACATCATTGCTACTGATTCCCAAGAGCCTATTCCATGCTAGTAAGTTTGCTAGTTGCTTTTTTTTTTTTTTTTTTTTTTTTTTTTTTTTTTTTTTTTCTGAAGCTGGAAACAGGGAGAGACAGTCAGACAGACTCCAGCATGCGCCCGACCGGGATCCACCCGGCACGCCCACCAGGGGCGGTGCTCTGCTCCCCAGGGGGCGATGCTCTGCCCATCCTGGGCGTCGCCATATTGCGACCAGAGCCACTCTAGCGCCTGAGGCAGAGGCCACAGAGCCATGCCCAGCGCCCGGGCCATCTTTGCTCCAATGGAGCCTTGGCTGCGGGAGGGGAAGAGAGAGACAGAGAGGAAAGCGCGGCGGAGGGGTGGAGAAGCAAATGGGCGCTTCTCCTATGTGCCCTGGCCGGGAATCGAACCCGGGTCCTCCGCACGCTAGGCCGACGCTCTACCGCTGAGCCAACCAGCCAGGGCTGCTAGTTGCTTTTTGTGCACCATTTCTATTTCTCTCAACAACTCTATAACAAGTATGATATCATCATATACCATCATTGTAGAGAAGAGAAGTTAAGCAGTTTTTCCAGGGCCACACAGTAAGTGACAGAACCACCATCTGTCCCCTAACCTACATTATTCCAACGTTTATGTTTTTTCCACTGTGCCCTCCTGCCATTCTTGGGTAACCTAAAATTTTACAGCCCTGGACATGAGGGGAAATTACTTCAAACCTGAAAAATTAATCCAGACAGTCCATTCAAAATAATGAGCATTACACCATGTTCTTCTCCAGCCTAGGTTTTCTTGTCTACAACAGCCTCACAATTTCTCTGAACTCCTATAACATGGAGAAATGTTTGAAGCAGGTGCTTACGGAGAAAACTAGATGAGTCCTAAAGTTCCACACAATTAGTGTGTACATGCACACACACACACACACACAAACACACACATCATAGAAGTCAGGGGTTACCTAGATTAAGACATTCCATTATCACTTCAGGGCTGATATTACGAAGCTGGTTATGAAATCAAATGAATCAAATGGTCTATACTGATGCTTAGCATTTTCCAGTATAAACTAGGCAGTAAAATATGGAGTAAGAGGGCTTCTCTGGCTTTCTACTAATTGGAAGTCTTTAATAATCATTATTTTGGGCTACTACCAGTGCAAAGAAAATAGTAATGATGAGCCTGTAGCAGATTTCCTGTGAAGTACACATCATTTTGTTCATATTTGGCAATTTGTGTAAAATACAAACATTAGCCAGTCCTCATATCTAAAGTATAATGTTTACATATTTACAATGATTTGAAAATAGTCTAGTCTGCCTTTCTGGTATCTTAATTAGGAATATATATATAATGTGCATATTGGAACACACAGAGTATTTTATCAAGAGTTATAAAATTTATTTCTTCATTTAAGTTTATACAAATATTTTCTCACAAAAGCTGTGGTGAGCCCATATAAAACTACAAATGGAGAAATGATTTAAAATTTTCATCAAGGAAAAATGAATTGTGAATATAACTAACATTCAGAGATCATTTAGTTCATTAAGTATTGGGACCAAGTTTCATTTGATCTTAGCTAAAGTTGGAGAAACTCAGAAATCTCAAGAATGCTTTAATAGGGAAAGTTAATATAGAATCTGAGTAAATAAAAAATGGGTATAAACAGGTGTTCGTTAATCTCTAAAAACAGGTGAGAAGCCTGGACCATGAGATAATCCTATTTAATTTTGTGAGTCAAAGACTTGTCATCTAACACATGCCAACAGTGATGAAAGCAGGAAAGGAATGAGTTATTTGATTTTCCAAAGGTATCTACTGGCCTCATCCCTACATTTGGCAAATGTTATTTCAACCCCTAAAGAATGCTATTTCTGTATGGCAATACTATTCCCTATAAGAGAACGTAGTTAAATATGTATTATGGAGGGATTGAACAAAAGAGGAAAAAGAGAGAGAGAGAGAGAGAAACCTCATGGACACAGACTGCTGGGGTAGGGGTGGAGGTGGAGGAGGGTGGAAGGGAATAAATGGTGATGGACAGAGACTTGACTTGGGGAGGTGAACACACAATACAGTGTACAGATGATGTGCTGTAAAATTGTGCACCTGAGCCTGTATAATTTTGTTAACCAGTATCACCCTAATAAATTCATTAAAAGGAGGGAAAAAGATCTATGGTGATATTCTATACATCCTGATCTCATACCTGCCTAGTAAAGCAAAGTGACTTTCTAGATCTACACATTTTTATTACCAAATGCACTCTGGGAAGAAACATAAAAAAGTAAGTTGGCATAAACTCAGAAGTAAGTAGTTCATTGTGTGGGTGTTACATTTCATCATGAGGCATTCACACACACGAGCAGCCTCTTAGATCAGATTTCCTGTGTGTGCTGTGGGATGCATGCAGAATCAGCTCTCGGAGTCTTTCTGATGTAAAAGCAGAACACTCTAAATAACTGTGAGAGCATGTCAACTATAATACTCCACCACCCAGTAAATCAGTCATTGTATTCTGCGTGTACCTACTGCAGACAGCTGCATAGATATTCCAAGAGACTTTCTATAAGCATTTAAATTACATCAGTTGCTGTCTGAAAGCCAGAGTGATAAGTACCATAAATGATGCACCAGGACATTCTATGGAACGTGGTCCCTGCAAAGGATGAAAACATGAGCCAAGGGTTGGTGCTGGTGAATACACAATACAATTTACAGATGATGTATTATAGAATTGTACAGCTGAAATCTATATAATTTTGCCAACCAATATCATCCCAATAAAGTCAATAAGCTTTTTTAAAGAAATAAAAATTACCTCTATTACTATACTTTTCTGCTTGTATTGTGACATGTTGCCCATAATAAACCTTGAGGAAAAGTTAAAATCCATCATGCACTTGAACAGGCACAAGGTATCACAAATAACTATGTTCATTTTCTAGTCAAGTTTGAGGTGACACTGGTGTCAAATGAAATCATGTTGCTATTGGTCTCATGAAGACTAAGTTACTAAATAAAGATGAAATAAAATTCTGTCGATTCAGAAAAGAAAGAAAGAATGTTCACATTGGTTAAATGTGGAAATACTATTTTGGATATGTTGGATTAAACACAATATATAATAGTTTTTCACTTTTTTATGAGGTTATTTACTTTTTTAATGTGTCTTTTTCATTTGTTTAATATGACTACTAGAACTTTTAAAATCACCTATGTGGCTTACACTATATTTTTATTGGATGGTTCTGCAATTCAAGGACATTTAGAATATCCTTGTTCATAGATCTAAAAACTGAGTTTTAATAAAGTTTTAATAAAACTTTAATAAAGTTTTTATTTGAAATAGTGAAGTCGACTTCCAGTCAAAATGGCAGTGTGTGTAAACATGGTACTCAAATCTCTCCACAATCACATCAAAATTACAACTAAACTACGGAATAACCATCATTCAGAACCACCTGAAATCTAGCTGAATGGAAATCCTACAACTAGGGATTTGAAGAAATCTCATCGAGACTGGTAGGAGGGGCATAGACATTGAACAGGCTGGTTTCACACCCACGTGTGGCAGTTTAAAATAGGGAGGGCTATCTCTGCTGTGGAGGTTGCCCTGAGTAGCAAGGGGTCTCAGTCCCATACCAGCTCAGGATTCCAGAACCATGACTTCTGGCTGTAAAAACTGATAGGGAGTGTGGCTGAATGAGATGGTGAACTGCTAGAGTCCCAGGCAGCTCCTCTTAAAGGGCCCACCATAGGCTTACTCATATTCATTCCCTCTGAGCTCCAGCACTGGTGCTGCAGCTTCAAAGGAACCAGGGACATACCAGGATAAACTGGATTCTCTGGCATCTGGACAAGAGCTGGGGAGCAGCATTCTACCAGGCAAAAGTGCTGGCAGAGCCATTGTTCCTTTTCTGTGACCCCTACCCCCACCCCATTCCACTAAGCTAGCCAGCAGGTACCACATCTGAGTTTCCATCAACCTGGCTCACACTGCTGACCCTGCCCTGGTGATTCCCTGAGACCCCACCCAGCCAGCTTGCAGGCCTACCCAATTTGTTTTCAGTGGCTTTTCCATACAAAGAACCTGTCTTGGCTCATGCCTTGGACTTTCCTAAAATCTCTCAAACAAGTAGTATATAGCGCCTGCAAACCTCATACCTCTTACTAAGTGGTCCCAGGTCTGACACTAGTGGTAGTAAGCTTTGGTTCACAGCCTAGACTCTCCTGGGCATCTCCAAGCCCAGCACCAGTATCAGCCATCTGCACATTGCTCTGTAGCTCATGCCAGGTGGCTCCAGGCAGGGCACAGGTGGTGGTTGACCTTGCCCCTCCCAGGAGGTCCCAGAGCCAGTATACCATTGGACAGCTTCAGACTACGCCAGATTACAACCCTACCACCTCCACGGGTCATACACTAAGTGAGTGCACTCAGTAGGCACCAAAGCCCCACTGAAGAAAGTTCTGCTTTGGGGATTGGCTCCCACACTGCAGCTTCTCCATTGTAGTTGCAGCCAGTCATCAAAGCTGATCAGTGTGGGGGTCAATTTTTCCCTATGCCACCAACAGCAATCAAGGCTCAAATGTAACAGAGTAGTACACACAAACCTCACAGGAGTGTATCTGCAGTGCCCAGCTCAGGTGACTGAGAAAGCTGTGTCACTGAGCCATACAGGACACTTACTACACAAGGTCACTCTACCAAGTCTGGGAGACATAGTAGTTCTACCTAATACTTAGAAACAAATACAGGGAAGCAGCCAAAATGCAGAGACAAGGAAACTTGTCTCAAATAAAAGAGCGGGAGAAATTTCCAGAAAAAGAACGAACATATTGGAAGCAAGCAATCTACCAGATATAGAGTTCAAAACACTGGTTATAAGGATGCTCAAGGAACTTAGAACTTCAACAAAGAAATAATATGCATAAAAAAGGCATAGAAATCATAATAAAGAACCAGTCAGAAATGAAGAACACACTAACTTAAATGAAGAATATGTAATTTACAAGGTATCAACAGTACAGTAGATCAAGCCAAGATCAGCAATTTGGAATATAAGGGGGGGAAAAACATGCAATCAGAACAGCAAAAAGAAAAAAGAAACTAAAAAAAAATTGAAGATAGTGTAAGGAGTAACTAGGACAATTTCATATCAACTTTTGCATCATGGGGTTCTGGAGAAGAAAGAGAACAAGAAATTGAAAACCTATTTTAAAAAACAATGACAGTAAACTTCCTTAACCTGGTGCATGAAGTAGATATACAAATGCAGGAAGTACAGAGAGTCCCAAATGAGATGAACCCAAAGAGGTCCATACCAAGACACATCATAATTAAAATGCAAAAGGTTAGGGGAAAAAAAAGAGATTTTTAAAAGCAGCAAGAGAAAAGCCATTAATTACCTACAACGGAGCTCCCATAAGACTGTCAGCTGATTTCTCAACAGACACTTTGAGGGCCAGAAGGGAGTGGCAAAAAATATTTAAAGCAATGAAAAGCAAGGATCTATAACCAAGATTATTCTACCCATTAAAGCTATTATTCAGAATTGAAGGATATATAAAGAGCTTCCAGTCAAGAAAAAGCTAAAGGACTTCATCACCACAAAATTAGTATTATAGGAAATGTTAAAGGGTCTTCTTTAAGAAGAAAAAGAAAAAATAAAGATAAAAAATATGAACAATAAAATGGCGATAAATACATATCTATCAATAATTAAAGCTAAAAAACAGAATAAACAAACAAGCAGAACAGAAACAGACTCATAGATACAGAGGACATTCTGACAGCTGCCAGATGGGAAGGAGGTCTGGGCATGGGTAAAAAAAGGTGAAGGGATGAAGAAGTACAAATTGGTTGTCACAGAATAGTTATGCAGATGGGTGTATGTAAAGTACAGCATAGGGAAAACAGTCAACGTTCTTATAACTATGTGTGATGTCAAATGGGTATGAGACTTACCAGGATTATCATTTAGTAAGTTATATTATGTCTAATCACTGTATGACAACTGTAACTGAAATTTTTTTCTAATGATTTTTTAAAAATTAAATAAAGTAGTGAAGTCAAGAGAACGGTGGGATGAAAAATTGGTTGGTAAGCATCTATGGGCCACTGGGTGGGGTTGCTGAAGTAGAACTAATTACTCTTTCAGAGAAGTTTATTGGCTAAGTAAAAGAAGGATCGGATGATAGCTTTAAGGAAAGCAGGGGTAACAAATAGGTTTCTCCCCACCAAAATCCCCTGTGAATACCTTAAGATCCTTTGCATTTACTCTGACATGTCTTAGAGTGAATTCTAGAGACAGCATAAGTGTTAAAATAAAATTTAGTGATAAATTTTAATCTGTGAGTGGTGGAAATTCATGTATGTTTGTTATTGGGCTGCACGATTGAATAATACCAGTATCATCAGGATAATTCAACTCTTATTTTGATCTTATGCCAGTCAATGTCAGAAAGCTACATTCAAAGAAATATTTTCTTAAAAACTCTTATTATGTGTTAGTCACTACATTGGGCACTTCTATATTACTTTATATTAATTTAAGCTGGTTAACCATTCAAGCTCTGTTAGTTAGAAGGTAGTATTATATAAAGGGTGTGTGTGGCCCTGGCTGGGTGACTCAGTTGGTTAGAGCACCATCCCAAAGCACAGAGGTTGCTGGCTCAATCCCTGGTCAGGGCACAAACAGGAAAAGACCCGTGTTCCTGTCTCTCTCTCTCTCTCTCTCTCTCTCTCCTCCCTTCCCTCTCTCTCTAAAATCAATACAATAAACATTAAAGAAATGACTTAAAAAATTCAAGACTCTTAAGATAAAGCAGTGTTCATTTCACTCCAACAAATAATAAAGAAATTTGTTCAAGATTCAGAATGGCCCAGAGCATTGAATTAAAAAAAAGTGTATGTGCATACATGTACAAATGCACACATACACACACATGCATGTGTGTGCGCAAAGTTTTGTAGCTGCCTACCAGGTACAGAACTGGTATCCTGAGCCTGTGCTTATATGTGTCATCTCTGATATTATTTTAATTGCCTATTAACAAGGAATATGATTACATATGGTCCCACAATTATTATATACATTGTATAAAACCTTCCAAATGTGATCCCTATTACCCCTCTTTCCCCCATAAAGATGTGTATCTTACATGTGTATGTGATCGGGTGGTAAAAAGAAATTATCTCCCCTCATTTCTTCCTTAACACTCCTCAATGTCCTTGATATTGTCTTTTACAAAGAGACCATGAATAACTTAGTTTTAATTTATCTGTTTGTCTCATTTATGCCTGATTGGAGCAATTGAGAAAAATTACATTCATAAATCTTCTTGCCAAGATAATTAATTATGCACAAAATATTCCAAGCTGCTTCTGATTTTCATTAATGAGGCAGCAGATTATCTATCTGCAAAATAAAATGCTGCTGGAGTTGGAAGAAATGGTCAGGTGCTCATCTTTAAATGCAAAAGAAGTGCACATTTTTACGTAAGAAAAACACTGACACAGAAAGAACATTCTATGATCATGTTTATCAGACTATCACATCTCAATTAAGATAGAAAAGTATGTGAGTTTTGTTTGTGCGTTTTTTCCTGTGATTGATGTAAATCTTAAATTGTCATTATTCTAGTCATTCAATTTTTTTTTCAAATAGTTTCAGCTAAGCCATTATAGTTCAAAAGCATTAGCCATAATTACTTAGACACAGAGAAGCACAAAATGCATCTTTTAAATAGCCCTTATGAGACGATGCATCAGATATTAACATTATTATTCATCAGTAATCTTTGCTGTAATTATCCACTTAGGTTTCTGTTTTCTTAAGTGGTTAAAATGATGGATGAAACTAGTACTCTATTAATGTAAAGTTTCACAGTTCTTATAGTCCCTTAAAATAAGTGCAGAACTGGCAAAAAAGTTTTTTTCCCTCCAAAAATTCTGTACCATTGTATCAACTCACGGTTCCATAATGTTCTACATTCATTAGGTAGATCATCCAGGAACATGATAATCATAGAACCCAAGTTACTAACAAGAGTTATACCCAATTTGGTGTCCCTGCAGCTTCAGTAAAACTTAGAATAGATCATTCAGAAAACTTAAAAGTTAGGTAAGATAATTATGCTTGTATGTACATGGACTTTTAAATATTTCTTTGCTCACACAATTAAAACACAGTAAGTATTAATACTTGCTTATAATATTGAGAAAACTGAAGACTACTTCCTCACCAATAAGATATTATTTAAATTGTGCTAAATTCAAGCAGTGAAATATTATATACCCATTAAAATTACCTATTGTACTTTTGACACAAGAATATATCCATGACTTGTTCAATTTAACAAAAATCAGGTAATAATATATACATAGGTTAATTCCATTAGTTTTTGTTTGCTTGCTTATCGGTTTCTTTAAAACATTTGTGTGTTGCTATGCCTGTGCTCATGCTTATATGAAAGTCTAAAAGGTGACAGTATGCCAAATAAAAATTATCTGTGTAGATAGTGATCCCACCTACATTTTAACAAATGGGCATTAAGAGCCCAACTATCTTTTTTTTTTAAACTGTTCATTGACTACCCATTGAACAAGATAGTTAATATTAGAAAATTAACTTTTATTTTACCATTCCTTGTGAACTCCCAATAAATAATAAATTAGCCTTTAAAGAAAGACCAGTCTTGACCTGAGCATGGTGGTAGAGGGAGGTTGGAATGAGAGAATGTGTAATATGCTGGGCCTTCACTTTTCTTTTCAGACGTAATGACAAAACTTGCTAATAATAATATAATAGTTACTATGTACCCATAACATTCTAAGCACTCGACCTAGAATCACTCACTTGATAATCTTAACAACGCTTTCAGGTAAATACACTATTATATCCACATTTTACAAAAAAAAAAAACCCTGAGCATCACGGAGCTTAAATAATTGCTCGGTTACTCAGCTGGTAAGTGGTGGAACTAGGATTTGAACACAGCCTATAATCTGGCCCCAGGATCTATACTTTTACAAGCCCACAGAGACAACAATTATCTTTATTAATGATTCCAGTGGCTGTCACTAGTGTTAGCAAGAGAAAATGTAATATGCTATGTTTTTAGATCAAAAGCCTAAATTTCATATTTAAAGGAATCATTAAATTATTTATTGATCTATTTTGTTAAAAATTAATATTTATTCTAATCATTATTATTAAATTTATTTTGGTTAAAGATGGATAGGAATGGAGTCTAAATGAAAGCCTAATTCTTGTATCCACAAGTACATTCTTAATTTTTAAAATTGATTTTGGGGGGAAGAAAAAGAGAGAGGGGAAAAAGAGAGATATTGATTTGTTATTCCACTTTTATGCATTCATTAGTTAATTCTTGTGTGTGCCCTGAATGGGGATCAAATCTGTAATTTTGGCCTATTGGGATGACATTCTAATCCACTGAGCTACCCAGGTAGGCCTTACAAGTGCATTCTTAGAGCCTTAATATATCTATTGCAGCCTCTGACAACTAGATAGTATGAAGAAGCTTCACCGTGTATAACAGTAATGCTAAACCCAGAGTAAAGAACATGGACTAGATGAGAAAAAATGAATAATTTGTAAGGTTTAACAAAGGAGAAGGAAGACAAGGAAACTAATATTTATTAATAACCTCTTAAAACGATAGGCTTTGTGCTACATGCCTTACATGTGCTATTTAATCCTTACAACAATTCTGTGAGTTGTGTTATTATTCCCAACTTAAAAATGAGATTAATTAAAACAATGAGATACCACAACACACCTCTCAGAATAGCCGAAGTCCAAGGCATTGATAACACCAGATGCTGGTGAGAAAGCAGAGCAACAGGAACGCTCACTCTTGCCAGTGGGAATGCAAAATGGTACAGCCACTTTGGAAGACAATTCGGCAGTTTCTTTTTTTTTTTTTTTTTTTTTTTTCTGAATCTGGAAACGGGGAGAGACAGTCAGACAGACTCCCGCATGCGCCCGACCGGGATCCACCCAGCAAGCCCACCAGGGGCGCCGCTCTGCCCCTCCGGGGCGTCGCTCTTTTGCGACCAGAGCCACTCTAGCGCCTGGGGCAGAGGCCAAGGAGCCATCCCCAGCGCCCGGGCCATCTTTGCTCCAATGGAGCCTTGGCTGTGGGAGGGGAAGAGAGAGACAGAGAGGAAGGAGGGGGGGGTGGAGAAGCAAATGGGCGCTTCTCCTATGTGCCCTGGCCGGGAATCGAACCCGGGTCCCCCACATGCCAGGCCGACGCTCTACCGCTGAGCCAACCAGCCAGGACTGGCAGTTTCTTATAAACATACTCTTACCATATATGATTCAGCAATTGTGTTCCTTGGTATTTACCCAAATGAATTAACAATTACTTCTAGGCCCTGGCTGGTTGGCTCAGTGGATAATATGTTGGCCCAGTGTATGGATGTCCCAGGTTCGATTTCCATCAGGGCACACATGAGAAGTGACCATCCACTTCTCCCCTCCTCCCTCTCCCCCTTCTCTGCCTCTTCCCTTCCTGCAGCCAGAGGCTCAATTGGTTCAAGCGTCAACCCCAGGCATTGAGGATAGCTCAGTTGGTAAGAGCATCAGCTTCAGGCACTAAAAATAGTTCAGTTGATTCAAGCATCAGCCCCAGCTTGATTGCCAGGTGGATCCTGGTTGGGGTGCATGTAGGAATCTGTCTCACTATCTCCCCCCTCTCATTTAAAAAAATATATTTCTAGACAGAAACATTTACATGGATACTTATATAGCAATTTTATTCATAATTGCCAAATCTTGGAATTAACCCAGGTATCCTTCAGTAGGTGAAGGGGAAAATATATAAACTGTGGTACATCCAGACAGTGGAATACTATTCAGTGTTAAAAAGAAATGAGAAATCAAGCCATGGGAAGCATGGAGAAATCTTAAATGCAAATTTCAATGCAAAATTATGCAATCTATCAATAAAATTGCTACATATTAGATTATTTCAATTATATGACATTCTAGAAAACACAAAACTATAAAGACAGTAAAAAGACCAGTGCTTGCCAAGAATTGAGGGAGAGAAGGATGACTAGGCAGAGCACGGAAGATTCTTAGGGCAGTGAAATTACTCTGTATGCTACAATGGTGATATATGTCATTACACATATTTTCAAACCCAAAGAATGCAAAGAGGTGGGCAAAAGTAGGTTTACAGTTGTTCATAAGAAAACTAATGCGATTAATAAATAACAACACAAGAACACACTGTATCTCATGTACTTACAACTGTAAATCTACCTTTTTAAACCTTAATGCAAACTATGGGCTTTGGGTGATAATGATGCATTAATGTAGGTTCATCAATTATAAAAAATGTACCACTTTTGTACAGAATGTTGATAGTGGGGGAGATTGTCCATATGTGGGGACAGGAGGTACTCTGTACTTTCTGCTGTGAATCTACTCAATTTTGCTGTGAATCTAAAACTACTCTTAAAACTAAAGTCTATGTAAACAAAGCATCTTCTCCCAAAAAAAGCATACACACCTCCCCAAAACGACGAGGATCCATAAGTTGGAGAACTCACGATGTCAGAAACCTTACTTTCGTCTTCATCTAGACATTTTTCTGTTTCCAGGGTTGGCAAGGTATCTAGATTTCCCTCAAGTATGTGACTGGGTTACAATGTTTATTCTGAATCTTCACATGACCCTCCCTCCCCTTCCCTTCCTTCCTTCCTTCCTTTACTATAGAGCATTCTAGTGGATGATTATTGCCATAGTAAAGGAGCAAGAAAGTAAAAATAAATGAGTAAAACTTAAATGCAGCTGTTCTTTCATTCTTTGGGAAATTGATATACATTGGGAAGCTTCTTTGATGAGCATTTTCTCTGCAGAGAGGTCTCTGTGTTAATCTGGATAAGAGAGGCAAGGGATACGTTCCAAGACCCCTGTGGATGCCTGAAACCATGGATAGTATGGAACTCTATACATATATACAGTTTTTTTCCCTATACATACATACCTAGGATAAAGTTTAATTCATAAATTAGGCGCAGTAAGAGCTTAACAACAATAATAAAACAGAACAATTATAACAATAATCCTGTAATAAAAGTTCTATAGATGTGGTCTCTCTCTCTCTCTCTCTCTCTCTCAAAATATCTTACTGTACTATACTCAGCCTTCTTCTTCCAATGATGTGAGATGATAAAAGGCCTTTCTAAGTGGAGAACATTGACTTTTTCACTTTATGGCATATTTGAATTGCCAGCATCACTACTCTTTGGCTTTGGGGCCATTATTAAGTAAAATGAGGGTGATTTGAATACAAGCGCTGCAATATTGTGACAGTTGTCTGACAGCTGAGATGACACTCTCTAACTTGCAGGTAGGATATATCACATGGAACATTGCATGTCCAGGGTTGCATGGTATGAGACTTCATCACACTATACAGTATGACATACAATTTAAAACTTATGAATTGCTTATCTTTGAAATTATAAAAAAAAATTTCATTTATATGAGGTGGTGGCAGGGAGGAGGAAATGGAGAGAGAGAGAGAGAGAGAGAGAGAGAGAGAAGCATCGACTTGTTTTTCCTCTTAGTTCTATTTAATTGTGCACTCATCTGGTGTGTGTCCTGACTGGCAATCAAACCCACGGCCTCAGCATGCCAGGACAATGGTTTATCCACTGAGCAACCTGGCCAGGGCTAATTTTGGAATTTTTGATTTAGTATTTTCAGGCGGCAGTTGACTACAGGTAACTGAAACCACAGAAAGTGAGACTACGGATGAGGAGGGACTACTGTAATCTACTTTGTAGGACAAGGTAAGAGGGAGGAGTTTAGTGTGTTCCTAGAAGCAGTAGAGACATGTGCTTGGGGTTATGAACTAAATAAAGAGAGGTAAGATGAAGGTTTCTTTAAAGATTTGTTCAGGATTAGAAAGGAGAGAGAGAGAGACAGAGAGGGACTGAGAGAGAGCCACAATGCACCCACCTAAGAGAGGGAGGACAAATAACTTTGGAAACAGGTGATTGATAAACAGTTTCAGAATGACTACTGTCCTGAGCGTTAATTCCCTTTGTTATGCCAGAATCATCAGTGAAACAGTATTGCATTGGACAATAGAACTCTGGGTATAGCAGGAATGTAAAGGAGGGGTAGGGGAGAGCTAACTTAGGGAGGGGCGTTGACAGCACATACAACAGAGACAGGACAGTGACTGGTGGTAGCCAAGGTCAAAGGGCTACAAGTGTCTTGTGACCTGGAGGGGGAGGTGACACAATATCAGTGGAATATATAACTAGAGGTCTCTGCTCTATGTTACCCACCCAGAGAGGCCTTCTTTGATTCCTTCTCTGGTTAGAGAGGACCGACACAAGTCAGAATTCATCGCTCTATATTTTTATTATAGCACTTATTATTGTTCACTCATTTACTGTATGTCTTTCTCATCACAGTGGGTCTCATTGGAGGTCATTTCTCCCCCCAGGAGACATTCACCAATGTCTGAAGTTATCTTCAGTAGCCACAACTGCAGTACATTCTACTGGCATCTAGTGGGGAGAGGTCAGGATGCTGCTCAACATCGGAGAGTGTACAGGACCGCCTCTCAAAAGGAATACCCTGGCACCAAATGTCAGTGGTGCTGAGGCTGAGAAACTGATTTAGAAGGAAAATTCCAAGAGGAAAAGAACTTTGCCTTGTGTGCTGCATACCCCTATTACTTATAATAGGACCAGTACGTAGTAGGTGCTCAGTATTAGTTGAAAGGTTGATTATTTTTTAAGTCCTCATCTTTTCCAGCTTGCAACGAGAACCAGCTTTTCTTAGATTCATATTTGCTCCCAGCTGTACATAAGTCTCTCTAATTTGGATCAGAGTAAGAATATATAACATATGAAGAGATCTTTTTCCAATGCATCCAGACCAGAGGACCTGCTTCCATATCATTTCTCTCTGAAAATTTTCTCTACTTAATCTATATATATATATAGATTAAGCATGGAATGGGGGCAGTTAGATATATTGCAATAAATATCCCACCTATTTGAGTTGGGGGTTTGCAAAGAGTTAGTTCTACCCACTCTTACCTTCAGGTGATTGGGACTCGGAATGAATGCAAGCATATTGACAAGTCATCCGAGCTGTGCCTGCAGTCAGGGTAATGAGCTCTAATAAGCCTGCAAACTCCCCATCCTCCCACCCCAATGCCCTCTAACCACTGAGCATTCAGCTAGAGGCCAAGGTCATATTTCTTCATTGGCACCAGACCATTTGTCTAAGAACATTATCTATATTTGACACTGATAGACATTTTCACTGACATTAGCAGCAGTCTAGTAGAATTTAGCACCATTACACCCTTCTAACTTTCAAGAAGATTGCAGTTAACATTTCAGAATTTCAAAGAAATGTCCCTAAAATAGTGACTAGGAAGGAAGTGAGAAAGAGAATCCAATAGCCATTTCAAAAATACTCATCTATATTCTCCCATTTGAGAAGAGAGAGAAAATGAAATGGAGAACATACTCAAACAAATAATAGATGAGAACTTCCCAAGCCTGTGGAAAGAACTAAAGCCTCAAATTCAAGAAGCAAACAGAATTCCGAGTTTTCTTAACCCCAACAAACCTACTCCAAAGCACATCATAATGAAATTGGCACAAACCAATGGCAAAGAAAAAATTCTCAAGGCAGCCAGGGAAAAGAAGAATACAACATATAAAGGAAGGCCCATTAGATTATCAACAGATTTCTCAGCAGAAACTCTACAAGCTAGAAGAGAGTGGACCCCAATATTTAAAGTCCTGAAAGAGAGGAACTTTCAGCCACGAATACTATACCCATCAAAGCTATCCTTCAAATATGAAGGAGAAATAAAAACATTCACAGATATAGAAAAGATGAGGGAATTTATCATCAGAAAACCCCCACTACAGGAATTACTAAAGGGGGTTCTCCAATCAGATACAAAGAACAAAAAAAAAACAAAGCCACAAGTAAAAGCTCCAAGAAGAACACAATAAAACCAAATTTAAACTGTGACAACAAAAAGAAAGGGAGGGGAGAGGATGGAGATTAACAGTAGCAATGGACGATGGAGTGCAAAAGTACTCACAAAATAGTGCGCTACAATGAACAGGGTAGGAACCCTTTTCATTACTTAATGGTAACTACCATTGAAAAAACCACCACAGAAGCACATGAGATAAAAAAAGATAGCAACAGAGGAAAGATGTATGGAATACAACCAAATAAAAACAAAAGATAGAAAAACAAAAGAGAAGGATCAAACAAGACACAAAACTAACAGAAAGCAATCTATAAAATGGCAATAGGGAACTCACAAGTGTCAATAATCACACTAAATGTAAATGAATTAAACTCACCAATAAAAAGGCACAGAGTAGCAGAATGGATTAAAAAAGAAAATCCAACTGTATGCTGCTTACAGGAAACTCATCTAAGTAACAAGGATAAAAACAAATTCAAAGTGAAAGGCTGGAAAACAATACTCCAAGCAAATAACATCCAAAAAAAAGCAGGCGTAGCAATACTCATATCTGATAATGCTGACTACAAGACAGCAAAAGTACTCAGAGACAAAAATGGCCATTTCAATAATGGCTAAGGGGACACTGAATCAAGAAGACATAACAATTCTTAATATATATGCACCAAACCAAGGAGCACCAAAATATATAAGACAGCTACTTATTGACCTTAAAAGAAAAACTGACAAAAATACAATCATACTTGGAGACCTAAATACACTGCTCTAGATCGGTCATCCAAACAGAGAATCAACAAAGATATAGTGGCCTTAAACAAAACACTAGAGAACCTGGATATGATAGACATCTACAGGACATTTCATCCCAAAGTGACTGAGTATACATTTTTCTCCAGTGTACATGGATCATTCTCAAGAAATGACCATATGTTGGGCCACAAAAACAACATCAGCAAATTCAGAAAAATTGAAGTTGTACCAAGCATATTTTCTGATCATAAAGCCTTGAAACCAGAATTCAACTGCAAAAAAAGAGGAAAAAAATCCCACAAAAATGTGGAAACTAAACAACATACTTTTAAAAAATGAATGGGTCAGCAAAAGCAGTGATAAGAGGGAAGTTCATATCACTTCAGGCATATATGAACAAACAAGAGAGAGCCCAAGTGAACCATTTAACTTCACACCTTAAGGAACTAGAAAAAGAAGAACAAAGACAACCCAAAACCAGCCGAAGAAAGGAGATAATAAAAATCAGAGCAGAAATAAATGAAATAGAGAACAGAAAAACTATAGAAAAAATTAATAGAACAAGAAGCTGGTTCTTTGAAAAGATCAACAAAATTGACAAACCCTTGGCAAGACTTACCAAGGAAAAAAGAGAAAGAACTCATATAAACAAAATCCAAAATTAAAGAGGAGAAATCACCACAGACACTGTAGATATACAAAGAATTATTGTAGAATACTATGAAAAACTTTATGCCACTAAATTCAACAACCTAGAAGAAATGGATAAATTCCTAGAACAATACAACCTTCCTAGACTGAGTCAAGAAGAAGCAGAAAGTCTAAACAGACCTATTAGTAGAGAAGAAATAGAAAAAAACCATTAAAAACCTCCCCAAAAATAAAAGTCCAGGCCCTGACGGCTATACCAGCGAATTTTATCAAATATTCAAAGAAGACTTGGTTCCTATTCTACTCAAAGTCTTCCAAAAAATTGAAGAAGAAGCAATACTTCCAAACACATTTTATGAGGCCAACATAACCCTCATACCAAAACCTGGCAAGGATGGCACAAAGAAAGAAAACTACAGACCAATATCTCTAATGAATACAGATGCTAAAATACTAAACAAAATACTGGCAAACCGAATACAACAACATATTAAAAAAATAATACATCATGATCAAGTGGGATTCATCCCAGAATCTCAAGGACGGTTCAACATACGCAAAACGGTTAACGTAATACACCATATCAACAAAACAAAGAACAAAACCACATGATCTTATCAATAGACGCAGAAAAGGCTTTCAATAAAATACAACACAATTTTATGTTTAAGACTCTCAACAAAATGGGTATAGAAGGAAAATATCTCAACATGATAAAGGCCATATATGATAAACCATCAGCTAACATCATATTAAATGGCACTAAACTGAAGGTTTTCCCCCTTAAATCAGGAACAAGACAGGGTTGTCCACTCTCTCCACTTTTATTTAATGTGGTACTAGAGGTTCTAGGCAGAGCAATCAGACAAGACAAAGAAATAAAAGGCATCCACATTGGAAAAGAAGAAGTAAAGGTATCACTTTTTGCAGATGATATGATCCTATACATTGAAAACCCCAAAGAATCCACAAAAAGACTAATAGATATATTCTCCCATTTATATAAATATAATCAATGTTTTAATGAGAGAAAATAAAGGTATTTGTTGTAATATTACTTGCTTGAGAGAATAACATGGTAGTTTGGACCAACGGCCAAAGATTTTACCATCACAACTGAGAAACTGTCCCAAGAAATAACTGGTCCACATAATAATCAAGCTTTATTAGTTGAGGTCAGGATACTGTCAGTGCCCATTGGATTACCTGATTTTCTTGTTGGCCCCACTCACATATCTGCAGAACCTGACTCAATTCCTGCCGCTGTTGCTTCAGGTAGTTGTCTAGCTGCCGTCTCCTGTCTTGTAGAAGTTCAAGAAGACTGTCGATCTTCAGGCAGCTATTGTGAGCACCCTGAATCAACTCGGGATTTACATTAGGTCCGTCACACTTGAATTTTTCTATGAAGTCAGTAAGCTGTTGACTTTTATTTAGAAGGGCTAGAGATCGTTCTAAGAGTTCTAGAAGGAAATTAGAAGAACAGAATAGTGATATGAGCAAGTTTCTTTATAGTAATATTTGGGCTTTTCATATAATTTAAAAAATATATAACCTTCAAACTAAAATAAGGAATTTAAATATGTACAATACAACTGATTAAATACCTTAGTCTAACAATTACTATAACACTAACAGCCAAGTGATAGGATACTTACTATATATATGTAGTGATAGCATAATTCAGTATGGAGAATAGCAAGACTGTGGGATCAGAGCACTGGTCCAGGTAGTTTTTAGCCATCTGATACTGGTTAGGTGCCTACTTTCCTTCGAACATTCTATATTCTGGGGTGATTAACTAAAGCTGTTTAAAGGCTAATTAATGTTTATAGTGACCAAACAAGAACTTAATGACTGTGGTGGCTAGGGCCCCAGATGCCAGGGCCTATGGCAAGGTAGAAAATGCAGGAGCAGTCTGACAGGATCAGCTGTCACCGGTTCTGACCAACTGTTGACATGAGAAAATAATGGGTTGATAGAACGTACATTTTTAAAACAATTATAAATATAGATCTTTATATGAAAGTTTCTGATTTTAAATGTTCTTAATTTGTATTTTTCATTAAAAATACTGAAGGATAAATAAAATACATTCCTCTGTCAAATGGGCCACCAGTTTGTACCTTCTGGAGTGAATAGGATCATGGTTTGGGTAGCATCTTGTAGAAATGCAAGTTTAAATGTAAAATCAAGGGATCACCCAGGGAAAGAGTATAAAGGGGGGAGTTGGAAACAGCACTTTGGGAAGCAACCCCACTTGAGGATTAATTGGAGAAGTCAGACAATTGTCCACTTTCAATGAGCCAGAAACCAAGGATTCATCCATGATACTTTCTCCTCCCTAACTCCACCAATATCAACACCTATCAATTTCACCCTCTATTTCCTGCATCTGTCTACTTTTCTCCACCCCCACTACAAAAATCATCACCTGTTGCCTAAGCTTCTCCAGCTGCCTCTTAATTACATCCCTTCTCTAGTACATTGATCCATTCTCTAGATTATTAGTCAGAGAGATTTTTTCCAAACACACTATGTGTCACACACACACACACACACACACACACACACTTTAAACAATGGTTACTCATTGCCTTAGAATTAAGGACAGAACCCTTGTCATGATTTCATGTCTGACATGGTCTGGTCTCTCCCTTACCTTTCAGATTGTCTCAATCTCTCCATCCTTTATCTCTATCTTTTTAAATACCTCATACATGCTATTCTCCTTCCTGCCCAGAACTTTTCACTGTGTCTTCTGCCTTCTCCACCTTTATTCTACTGATACTTCAAGTCTTGGTCAATTGTCAGTTCTTCAAAGGACAAATAAGACAGAATCAAATACCCCGATTACATGTTCTCATAGCACAATATTCCTGATATTACCAGCTCTTATCACAGCTATAGTTTTATATTATGTGTTGGGTTAGTTGATTAATCTCTGTCTTTGCCAACAGGCTCCAGTGTAATACAAGGACAGAGACCATGACTGTATCCCCAGCACCTAGTATCATGATTAGCACAGGAAAGATGTTCAACTCCAATAGAATGCTTGAATGAGATTAAATGTAGTAAAAGAGGGAGAAGAATTAGGGAATAGAGATCAACAGTCTTCCAGAGATGTAAAAAAAATAAGGACATTGAAAAGATTTGGGGGTTTGTGATGGGTAAATGATACAAAGAGAAGCCAAGTTACCAGGTTGAGAAGCGGGAGGGAAGAAAGTGATGAAGTGAAATCAACAAGACAGAAATCTTTGAAATATTTCTTTTTAGAAGAAAAAAAAAGAATATCAGCTTTTTATTGTTTGGATGAAAACTGTGAAAAACATCCAGAGGGTAAGTACATTAGCAAACATCACACTGAGAAATGGACTAACCATACCCACTATCCTGTGGCATTCTACTCTGGCATTCTAACACTGGGCAGTAAACTACACAGCAATGATTATGCTGCAGTAGTTGGGCAGGCTACCTCTTTTAACTGACAATTGGAGAGCTGAAAGAAAGAATGAGATAAGTGAAGATACTGTGAAGAGATATCTTGAGATGAAAAGGAAAGAATTTGAAGTGTTTTTGCCATATGACCTAATCTGTCTCATAAGGTAACAAATGATGCTGTCTGCTCTGAGTGAGGCCGCTGCACTGGGCAATCTGATCTGGAGTCAACAACACAAGAAACAAACAACGAAAACAACCACAGACCTGAACCAGGATAAAAGGTGGTACCCCATCAAAGAGAATAGGAAAAGTCAGAGTGAACATTAACATTTAGAGTAAATCACTTAAACAAGGAAATGGAAGTGGATGTGAACAAGACAAGAAGGATGAGTAAGGAAAAAGTCTATTGCCTAGAACAGGTTCTTATGTGGAAGCAAAAAACCAAAAAAAAAAAAAAAACAAACCACCAAAAACAAAAAAAAACTGCAGGAAAAAAGTGAAAATTGTTTTTTTCTATCAAAGAGTTTTAATTTGTATAACCTTACTGTACTATTCAATATCACTAATTATATATATAATGTATATGGATATGTCACACTTAGTATGGGCAGGTGCAGGGTTTCCAATAGTATTTCTTTTCTTTCTTTCCATTACTAGCTCTTACACACTAGACTTTTCAATGAGAAAGAGAAGCATAACTTTAGGTGCTTAGATACTGACAGTGGAGTAAGCCAACCTGTTCTGGCCCCTACAAAATACATATAATTAGCCAAAATTTCCATTTGCAATCTTTTTTTAGTTTCTGTTTCAACTTCTGCCAAAATAGTATAACTACTACTACAGTATCACCAGCATGCAGCCTCTTGAGCCAAAGTTAACCTGTAAAATGTACCCAGGCTAAAATAAGTCTGTCGTGGCTAACAAGGTAGTCATTAAAGTGGGCACATTCTCCTCTCAGTTCCCTCTGTCAGTGCCTTCAGCTCTTCCTCTGTCAGTTTCTCAGACTTTACGTTCATATTGTTTATGCTTTTCTGAATATTTATTCCTTCAGTTGACCATACAAAGTGCTGTATTTTTTTCTAAAGGCTAAACTATCTAGATATAGCATGACCTTCAAGAAATACAAAATCTCTATAGTGCATTTATTTTAAAGATTGTACATTCTGCATTTACAAAACCCTACTTACTGACATAATACTTTATAAAGTAAGGCTAATAAATATTTAAGAAATTTTAATTATTTTGTCATTATATCTAGAAAAGTAACATTAAAGTATATTTTATATGAATACCTATACAGTTTGCCATAATTACTAAGTATAAATATCCAATTCAAGATGGATAAATAAAGAATGTATACAAGTTAAGTAAATTGATAGCTTACTAAACAATCTTTCCAAGTAACAAGGTCACAGCTTTGGCACTGAGAGCATGGGTTATGTTTCTACCTAACACATTTTTAAATATTCCAAATATTTCTCTATGGAATGGTGTTTCTTAAGCTTATTCAATGAGCATTTTCAAATATACACAAAAGTAGACATAATAGTATAATGGACCCCAATGAACCTATATCTCAGCTACGTATAAGATATATATAACTTCTAAGAACAAGGAAATATTAATGTGAATGTTCCTGCAAGGAAGCGTCTTATGTATGTTTATTTTAAGAAACCACTGGAAAGCTGGAGGGTTGAATTGTGATCCTTCAGCACTTAGAAGCAATTTTCTTCTCCTCAATGTCTCTATAGTACCTTGTTTATTACTCAAGTTTCTATCATTCTATCCTGTCTTACATTGGAATTAAATACAAATAACACTCAGTAAACATACTTTGGGCTGGATGTTATTCTAAATCCTGGAGATTCAGTGATATACTAATCCCTGCCCTCCAGAGTCTCACAATTTGGTGATAGAGAAAAATAAGGAAATAAATTATTACTGCAATGTGTGCTGGGTGGTACAGCAGAGAGACCCACAGAACCACAGAGGGAACTCACCAGTAAATGCACTCATGTTCCACCAAATTGTAGGCTTCCTGAGGACAAGGGCCATGTAATCTGCTGACACATGACTCTAGGTTTCTCTTCTGGCATGGGTTCAAAAAATATTCTTTAATTACGTGTTGTGGAATTGAGGGCAACCAGAATGGTAAGTGGTCTGAAAACTATGCTTTTTGTAAAACACTTTAGGCATGTTTTATCCATAGAAGAGAAGACTGGAGAGGACATATTAGTTTTTAACTATGTGAAGGATTGTCATGTGGAGGAGAGAAGAAACTAATACTGTAACATTCCAAAGGGCAGGAACTTCAATCCACTCATCCTGGTTCTGATTTCACAATGTTACAGAATAAGTTTCTAACACGCAATTAACAGCCTTGGCAATGGTGAATAAAGAAAAATCATAGATGAAATTAACTGAAATAAAATGAATATTAAGATCTGACCAGTGGTGGCACAGTGGATAGAGAGTCGACCCGGGATGCTGAGGTTTTGGTTCAAAACCCTGAGGTCAACAGCTTGAGCACAGGTTCACCAGCTTGAGTGTAAGATTGCTGGCTTGAGTGTGGGATCATCGACATGATCCTATGGTTGCTGGCTTGAGCCTAGAGGTCACTGGTTTGAAGCTCAAGGTCGCTTCTTGAGCCTAAGGTTGCTGGCTTCAGCAAAAGGTCACTGGCTCTGCTGGAGCCCCTTGGTCAAGGCACATATAAGAAGCAATCAATGAACTAAAGTGACGCAACTACAAGTTAATGCTTCTCATCTCTCTCCCTTCCTGTCTTTCTCTATCTCTCTCTCTCTCTCTCTCTCTCTCTCTTGCTCTCACTCTCACTAAAAAAAAAAAAAAGAATATTAGGAATATGCTTGATTACAATTTTTACAATTACATTATTAACCTTTGTCCCTCTAAAATTCACATTTTGTGCTACTCATGATCAACATTTCAGAATCTTAATAGAATTGTTAGTGGCTTTTATATTTTATTGAAATATAATTGTCATAATAACTTTTAGCTATACATCATAGCAATTTAATATTGATATGCATTACAAAATGTCACCATAATAAGTCTAGTTTTCATACAAAGTTATTATAATATTATTGGCTATATTCTCTAAGTTGTACATTTACCTAATACAAGCTCTGAAAGCAACCCAAGTGTCTATCAACAGATGGATGGATCAAAAAGACATGGTGTATATATTCAATGGAATATTACTCTGCCAGAAAAAGAATACAATCTTGTCATTTGCCAGAAAGGGGAGGGGCTGGGGTAGAAGACATAGTAAAGGGGATTGAGAGGTATAACTTTCCAGTTATAAAATAAATAAGATATAGATATATTTTAAATGTAATAAATTTAAAAGTAATAAATATTGCTATGGTATGAATGTTTGTATTTCCATAAAATTCATATGTTGAAATCTTACTACCCAATATGAAGGCATTAGGAGGTGAGGTTCTTGGTAGGTGATTAGGTTATGAGGGTAGACCTTTATGAACAGTATTAGTTCTCTTATTGAAAGAGATCTCGCCCTGACCACATAGCTCGGTTGGCTAGAGCATCATGCTAAATAAAGCACAGAGGTTGTCAGTTCGATCCCCGGTCAGGACACATACAGGAACAGATCAATGTTCCTGTCGTCTCTGTCTGTCTCTCTCCCTCCTTTCCTCTCTCTCTAAAATCAATAAAATACACATTAAAAAAAAAAAAAGAAAGAAAGAGATCTCACAAAGCTTCCATCTCCCTTCCCTATATGGGGAAACAAGGAGGAATCTGCAAGCTGGACGATGGCCCTCACCTGACCACGCTGCACTCTGATCTCAGACTGCCAGCCTCCAGAGGTGTGGGAATTGATGTCTGTTATTTATAAGATTTTCATTATACCAGTCTGAATGGACTGACAGATACAAAGTCCTCAACTGAAAATCAGAATTTTGTCCTTGAATATAAGTTTTAAATTAGCTAATCTTAATCAGATCCCACTGAACCAGTTGTCTAACAAATTTCATCTACTCCCATTTTATGAAAACAAAGCCCCTGAAGCCACCACCACTGGATATATCTGGGAGCCAGATTATACTGCCCAGAGTTCCCTGAAGTCCCTGTGCTTTAAGTATCACATAGAGGAACACAAAAATGTCACAATAAATGTGCCATCCGGATAGAGGAATATTTTGTCATCACAAAAGTCAACTATGTTTCCTGTCTTCTGCTAACATTTTCATTCATCTTTTCAGATTAAAAGAAGGCCTGGTGGATACTTGCAGACTGTACCAGTTAAAGGCAGGACACTGGTTCCACAGTTAGCTGGATGCCAGGGCACGGAGTCTAAGGCCTCCAAACAAAGAAGCATGTACCCATATAAACTGGCTCCTTGTGCCACAGATCCCAATAACTCTGAAGGAGCCAACAATAACAAAACAGCATTAAGGCTACATTCCCTTTCCAGTTACAACCTAAAATATTTATGAAAAGGTCCCTACTTTTACAACCCCTTTCTGGAAAACACCTGCATGTGATTGCCTCAGTACTGAACCTCTCAACTGAAGCATCAGTCACTGCTAGGTTTCCACAGGGAAAATGGCTGCGTATGACCACGTTGGCTGGATAAAGACTAAATTGAGACTACAGAACCCATCTCAGTGACCTGGACTTTCATTCACTTTCCAATACCCTATGGGGAATTTGAAGTGATTCTCTTCTTCCTCTTTGGGCCCAGCTAGATAGCTGCCGTTGTACGAAAATGAGTAGGCCGCTGCTTTAATACTGTTATTTTTGATGCTGCTTGTAATCCCTGTCAGTGATAGGTCCTAAAGAGCAACCATCAGTTAGAATTACATCTATACATGTGGTAGCATCTAATAAAAATTTACACAGGAAAGATTGAGTGCTTTAATCATTAAGTTTAAGGGAAATAATGATAATGATCTATTATCTAGGGAAATAATGATAATGATCTGTTATCTAGGGACCCCTTGGAAAGTGACAGAAACACAAAATCTGTTCAAGGCTTTAAAAAACACCTTTTGCCCCTGTCCAGCATGATCAAATTGGTCAACCTGGAAGCTGAGTTAGAACTGTGAGAAATGGGTGCAACCACCCATTGATACCCAGTTCTGTTTGGCAGGAATAATTAGAAAAATACATTAGAAAGAAAAGAAGTGTTGGTACTATCTAACCTGCTTCCACAGAAAGAGATTACAGTAATTGCCTATTCTTTCACAAATGCCTTCCGTACTACAATTCTGCCCACCCCAAATTCTGCTGGAAAAGGACTAGCATACAAATCGTTGGTTAACAATGAGACTATCTTTACAGTGGTTCAGAGATAAGTGAAAGTCTTATTAGATTTTTTAATCTGAAAAAAATTTCACTACTCTTTTTTTTTTAACTATGATAGTAAAAGAGGAATTTTTTTTTTTTTTATCCAGAACTGCCATTTAAAGACTGACCTCCATTTACTATACCTGAGAAGAAAGATTCACTGAATCCAACCATTTATTTCTTGGTGATCCACCAGATGCCAGCATCTTGCTACATGCTGAGTATACACAGGTGAACAAGGTGAAAATGGCCCCTGTCCTCAGAAACCACAGTCTGGTGGATTCAGTAACTCTCAGAGTTATCATGACCTTCCAGGGGCTGTTCCTCTACCACCTCCTTAGAACCATTTACAACTGCTTCCTTCTTGCAGAAGATGAGCAAGAAAAGAGCTTTCTTTAACCTTTCTTGGAACGAGTTGAAGCATGCATACATAATCAAAACTACACTATAATACATGAGCATTCTCACATTAACATCTTTAAATTTTTTTAAAGCTTCTGTGAGGAGTAAACATATTGCTTGCCTTTGGTATGACGTTCATGAAGCTGAAGAAGTGATTTTAAGGCCTCGGCACTCTCAAACTCCTGAGTGTTCTGGAGGAAATCTTCAGCTTGGTCTATTTTAATGGCAAACTACAACAGAAATACAGGGGAAAGACATTTGAAAAAAATAAAACTCAATATGTCACTGTTAGATGATTTTTATGAACTAATGGCCTTGCTGACTGTATGTGGTTGTGTCTATGTGAGGATGTGTGTTTGTGTGAGCATGTGCTGGCTTAGGGTGTCTGTGTGAGGGAGTGCGTTCACATGCAGTCAACTTACCAGCACCAAAGCAAGAACTTTTTTCTCATTTGTCTGCATTCCTTTCATGCCTGGAAATATGTCATGTATGGTGAAATAAGCCAACTTGTTTACTATTCAAATGTCTATTATTAAAGTTTTCAGATAAAATTTCCGTGTTCTACGTAATGAATACGACCACTTTTAACATTATAAGGGAGTTTGGCAAAGAATCACCAGAAAGTTTGCTGGGAAAAAACAACTAACCAGTGATGACATAATTATATAAGTAAATTTGACTTAAGAATCCATTTGGAGGGAAGGTTGAAATATAGTTTTTTCCTCTATAATTAGATCTAGAACTGAAAAATGTATATAATTTAACCCTATTTCTAAACTTGATCTTAGCCAAAAGGCCAGGAAGATTGCAATGTCAAATCCTATTTCTACGCAAAGCAAATATATATATATATTTGTACAGAAAGATGTCTGAGAGCTCTGAAAAGTTATACACTGAAAGGTTACATTTATGAGAAGGAATGGGATTAAGTATGGGTGAAAGGAGGTAAAAGTTTAGTTTTTAAATCTATAATTTGTAATTTTCTTTGCATTTTTAAAAATAATTTTACGCATTATTTATATAAATAAAAATGAGCTTTGATGCAGCAAGAATGGAAAATGGAAAATTTCTCCTCTGTTTCAAAATAAATAAATAAATAAGAATAGCAATTTGACACCCTAGAGGGTGGGCAATACGAACTATCTCGTTCTTTGTGCTTCTCCATGAAGGAAGTATAGAAAGGAGATACTTAAAATAATGCTAAAATTCTCCGGGGAACTACTCTTAGAAACACATTTTAGAAAAAGGTAAGACATATTTAGTTATGTTAGTACAGTATATTCATAGTAGCAGACAAAGAGCTGGTTTGTTTTTAACACTAAGAATCAAAGATAACTATCATAGTTTATAACAGCATTTTAATCAACATGTTCACCTTTGGATCGAGTATAGAATAAACTCACAAAGGCATAGTATCAGTGAGAAAAACAAAAGCCTATCACAGTACTTGTCTTCTTTTCCAAGATTTTCCAAACTCTCATTTTAATAGTAGTGATTTTTAATATTTTTATAACTATTTGATTATAAAATTTGTGTTATGATTGCTATGATAGTGATATAAGACCAGTTATAAATGGCATGGGATAATGAGAGACTAATGAGCATGTCTCCTTGTGAAATGCATAGAAGTCTTCCACCATCCTGTTAGAACAACCTTATGGACACTTGCCATTGTCACTTAGGGACAATGTTTCCTAATTGAAGCACTATGTTTGAGAAGAGAAAAACTTTTTTGATGGTTAAGTCTATGAACAAAAAAACTGTCCTTTAATAATTATCTACCATGCAAAAAGAAATCTTGAATGCATACTTGTATTTCTAAAGAACTCATGAATGCACATAGTTCAATAAGGGAATTCTATCCACATAACATTTACATCTTTAATTCACTCCATTTCTAATAACTGATGTTAAAGGCATTCTTTGAGCAGAACCTTCAAAGAAAAAAAAATTAAAACCCTGTAGATTATTTGTTCTTTTCCTTTAGAACATTACAAATAACTTTTGTAGTCACTATATTCAGCTAGTTATTTGACATTGTAAATATTTTTAAACAATTTGACTCAACAATAGCTTCCCTAAAATACTATTAATTTTTAACTTTCTTTTCTCCAATTTTCTTCTTACTATAGCTTGTATAGGATAGAAATGGTAATGGGACATTTTTCAAAATCCCTATTCTTAATGTCATTCTCTTTTTTAAAAAATCACTAATGAAAATCATTTTGGCAAACTAAAGTGGCAGGGCAGATCATGTAGGAGTTTGCCTTAAGCTAAGTATGAAGTAGTCTACAAAATTGGAAGCAGAATAATACAAGAAACAGTTAGTCATTTCACTAGGAATCCAAGTTCTGGGTGAATTTTGGTTGGGTCAGTACTTCCTTTTATCTTATTTAGTATCTGGAAGTAATTTCTCATAGAGAAAATCAGTTAGCTTTAATGTTATGACACAGTGAGAAACAAAATGGAGGCTAATATTTGAAAGAAGTTAATTTCCTGTGCTCAAATGAGCTGAATTTCAAGGGCATTTGGCAACTATATCTCACTTACTAGGATGGAATAAATCAGGTGTATCTATAATTTGACTTCCGTAGGTATATTTCACCTGGTTGTTTCTTTTTAGAAAAGAAAACTATGCGTAGAACTTCTTAAGATGATCTGTAGAATGAATTGTAAGTTGCACTTCCATGTTCAAATTGTGGAAAACAAACCTTGAAACTTACACTAAGGTTTTTGCTCCTCCTTTGTACTTTTAACCGAGTTCATGACGCATGAGACTGTCTACCCCAGTTTTTATGTTCTATTACTAATCTTCTTTCCTTCATTATTTTAAATTTAAGTCCTGAATTTTCAGTTTGGAAATGTCATATTTTTTAAAGCTTGTGCTTTATCATAATGAAGTGGTGATCTCACATGAAAATGAATGTACTGCCACTTGACAGGGAAGTTAAAAGTGAAATTTCCAATAACCTTCTTCTACAAAACATAATATCTCTTTTGATGATTTTCTGTGAGTCTCATATGTTAAAATGGGAATCTCAAAAAAATTGCAGAATTTAAGAAAATCACAGGGGAAATGACCTTTTCCTTCGCTTACATTTTAAAGAGTTCGAACTATAGAAGCTCAACTATACGCCTTAGAAAAGTACTCTATAAAATGCTAGGTTTACAAGTCATACATTTCAAGGACTATTCTGCAATTTCCTTTGCATAAGCAACAGAACTTTTAGTCAACAGCTTTTAATCAATACCACCATTACTAGTAATCCCATAATCAGGGTAACTTTTTGATTTAATAATTATATTACTGTCTTCTACAGAGAGAAATATATCATAATGACTTATAAGTAAGAGTTCCCATTTTTACTTAATATTTTACTTCATTTTAATGAACTGTATTAAGTTCTTTTGTTTAAAATATTAAAATTTTGGCCCTGGCCAGGTAGTTCAGTTGGTTAGAGTGTCATCCTGATATGCCAAGGTTTTGGGGTTGATCCCCTGTCAGGTCACATATAAGGATCAACCAGTGAATGCATGAACAAGTGGTACAATAATTGATGCTTCTTTCCCCCTGGTTTCCTCTCTCTCTAAAATAAAGAAATTAAAATATTAAAATTTCACCTTTGGCAATCAAAAATTAAATGTGGTATACATATAATCTTGGTTATCCTGCCATTTTTGAACCAACTGCAATATCTGTTTGTAGAATAAAACATTTTCAGGAATGCTGTTTATTTGCTCTGATATTGAGATGGGAGAAGTTTTTATAAAAATACAAACCTCCAGGGCACTTTCAAAAAATTCAGAGGTCAACCCAAGGAGATCCCTTCTTCTTTCAAGCATGGAGACCAGGGCTGCCCATGCTTCACCCAGGGTGTCAGCCATGGCATCATATACCTGACTCTGATCCTTGTTTTCTTCAGCTGTCTTGTCTGCTTCCTGCAAGAGTTCCCACACTCGATCTTCCAAAGCCTAAGATCAAGGAAAAAAGAGGTATAAGGCAGAGAAACCTAAGTCCAAGGGAAGAAGAAGAAGAAGAAAAAAAAAACCAGGTGTAAAGCAGACTGCCACTGAATGTAAGAATATAGGATCACATTTTAAACACTTGGATATTTGAAATTGTATGTGGTCTAGGTAAGTCTAGAAGAGAATTTATAAACTCAAACTGCTATGCAGGCAGGCAGATCAAGCAGGCAGTATGGAGTGGTGGAGATTGTGGTAAACCGGGGAGCATGCCAGAAGAAAGGCATTCCCATTTAAATATTGTTCAAACACTAGAGATGTAGCAAAAGTACATATCCCAGGGGTACAGAATATTGTGTTAATCTTACATTTAAAGAAAATTAATTTGAACACTTCCAGAATAGTGTGCTAAAGAAAAAAAACAAATGAGACATGAAGCCATTAAAACTTACTTTTCATTCTAAATAATTGTTGTTAATATGTTTGTAAACTTAATATAGGTAAATATTAAGACTAGGTTTTTGGAAGAATATTCATAATGTGAAAATGAGAATATCTGTAACGAACATTACAGATTGAACAAAATATGGATGATTAAGGAGAATATGTGCTCACATAATTGTCTGAGTTGGGCCTGGAGGAAGACCCCACAGATTCTGTTCTATTATTGAAGTTGGCACAAAAAATAAAGGCACAAATTAAAAAATATAATAGACTAAAAATAATATGAATAAGTTCCAAAATATCAGCAGAAAGGGGACTAAAATGATATAAAACAAAACAGAACAAAAGAAATAATAGCACATTTATCAGGATATAAAATACAAAACATAAAGCTAGGAATATGGTTAAATATTAGATAACACCAAAAAATTGGATGAGTCAACTTTTTTAATTAAAAGACAAACATCAGATCAAGTAAAAAGAAAAATTCAATTAACTTATATTTGTTAGAGTTGCTCCTTAAGATGAAGATGTAACTTTTGAAAATAGATGAGTTGTATACGGCAAAGAAGGACTATGAAAACTAAAGCAGGATTAGCAATATAAATCTCAAATTAAAAATGGAAACAAAATCATTGAGATTAAAAATGGCATTTTATATTAACAAATAGTACAATCCCCAGTAAAGATAAGGCTCTCATGAACCTTTATATTTATGGCATTGAAATATTTAAAATAGACATACCTAGTCAGACCATAATGCAATAAAAGTAGAAATAAACAATGAATGGTCCAGATAATAAAACAAATCTCATAGAATATTTAAAATAACACTGTAAAAAATAATAATTCTCCCTGCCTGGATAGCCTGGTAGATTTAGCATTGTCCGGAAACGCAGAGGTTGCCAGTTCAATCCCCGGTCAGGGCACATACTGGAACAGATTGATGTTCCTGTCTCTCTCTCTCTCTCTCTCCCTGCCTTTCTCTCTCACTAAAATCAATTAATAAAAATTTAAAAAATAATTCCTCAATCAAATGGAGAATAAAAACTACAATTACAGACTGTTAAGAAAATAAAATAAGGCTACTCTGTTTAGAAACCTATGATACAGCTCACTTTGAATTAAGTAAAATTCACAGCAATAGATAACTTTATTTTTAAAGAAAAAATTAAACATTTAAGTCAAAATTATAGAAAATAAATGATAAAATAATATTAAAGAGGGATTTATTAAATACAGATCAGAAAATAACAAATTTTAAAAAAACAGAAGAATTGATTTTTTAAAAGCTGAGTCACTGAAAAGCAAATGAAATATAAAAACATCAGGCAGATGCCAATAAAAATAGAGTAAATAGATCCAGTGGTCCATTCTTTCATAGAAACATTGAAAAAGCAAGCAAAAACTCTCTTAACACTGTCAGCACTCTGAAGAGCTGTGAGGGATTTACAGCAACCAGGAGGACGCTAAAGCAAAAAATAAAATAAAATAAAATAAGGACACTTGAAAATTGTAGGAAAGCTTTGAGGTCTTTTACTTGCTTTTGCCCATCTTCTTCTAGGTTCAGCAGAGATTATCATGTTTTATTAGCAGATAAAACATGAGATCCAACTATATGTTGTCTACAAGAAACCCAGTTTAAATATAAAGGCATAGATAGATTAAAAGGTAATGGATGAAGGAAGATATACCATGCAACACTAATTTAAAGAAAACTGCAGCGGCTATCTTAATTTCAGGCAAAGCAGATTTCAGAACAAGGAATATTATGAGAGATTAAGATTATGAGAGATTAAGGTATTTTATAACTATAAACAGTTAATCTCCAAGAAGACATAATCTTAAAGTGTACGTGCCTAACAGAACATCAAAATACATAAACAAGCACCAATAGAAGTGCAAGGAGAAACAGACAAATCTACCATTATAGTTGGAGACGTCAACATCCCTCCATCAATAATTCACATGTCCAGCAAGCAGAAAATGATTAAGGATATAGTTGAACTAAACACTATCAATCAACTGGATTTAATTGACATGTATAGACTACTATGTCCAACAAAGAGAAATACACATTCTTCTCCAGCTCACGTGGAATATTTACTATGATAAACCATATCCTGATTTTTACCTAGGTTTTTTCTAATGAATTTTACTTTTTTATTTATGCCTTCCTATATGTTTTGAATTTTTTTAATAATGAAAATATAAATATATTATTGTTATCATTGAAGAAAACGCTATGTTCATTTCTCCAATTACACAAAAGGAACCTATTCAGAAAAAAGAACACAAAAGCGTTCCGCCGCTGTGTTGAAGGAGTAGACCTGAGCTATCTCCACTTAGAATTCTAGAACGGTCCTTTCCTTCCTCACACTCTCATGTTATATCCTTAGACACATAAACGCTTCAGCCATGTTACTGTTCCCAGTTATTTGCTCTTTCTTTCTTTAAAAGGATTATACCCTCGCGCTTTCTAACATCAGACTTGTCCGTGTGACTTGCTCGGACTCATGAAATGCAAAGAGGAGTTTTGTGGGCCACTCCCAAGCAGAAGTTTTAAGAACCAATGAGTGATTCTGCCATTTCTCTTTTCACAGCAGGGGCTGTTCCTTCAGCCTGGATCCTAAAATGAAGACATGAAAAACTGATTTGTAATTACCATGAAGAGAACATGTTATGTAAGAAATAAAATCTGTGGCTGTGAGCCATTGCTATTCAGGGGTTTTGGGTTAACCTACAATTGCCAATGTAAAATCATTTGTTATGTATTATACATTCAAGGTTCTCTTGTGCTTAATACATAAAGAAAATAAAATTCATGACACAACAACAAAAAAGTAGACCAGAGTCTGACAATTTCACAGCTAACTCAAAAAAAAGTCTCAGGCAAATTGTTTTGGACATGCCAATGAATTCTTCAGAGACCTCACTGAATATGTGCCAGCTCTGTTCTCTTTGGTCTTGAGGTTAAACTAAACAAATGGTTATCTAAATTGCCAGGAGAGCTATATCAAATGTATATACTTTCTTATATTAGCTATTTGAGGGCATAATAGCTAGGCATTTCCTTCCCACATAACAAGCTTTAGATTATTTTCAGGGCTGACTAATGTTGTATTGTTGTATGTGTTTCATTTTATACTTTCTGTCCTTTAAAAGGAACAGCTAGGCTTCTGTTTCTACTTTTAATGGATCTTAGTCTAAGACTATGTAAGGAGAACAGAAAGATAATATTAGGAGTTCTAACTTTTAAGAGATGCCATTCATATGACAAAGACTGTATTAAGAGCTGAAACTAGGAGAACTTAAAAATTCCACACTAGAGATGCAGAAGAGCAAGAGATATAGCAGGCAATGAATTCATTCTAGAGCAGAGCGAGTAAAAACTTGATCTTTTAGTGATATTTCTTAGATTTGACACAAAGACAATAAGACAAATCTGAAGGGAGCTACTTCCATGGCTAGGGTTGCTTTGAGAAGTTTTTTTGTTGTTGTTGTTTTGTTTTTGTTTTTTGGGTTTTTTTTTTTACATAGAACTCTTTTAGCCTTGTTAAACACATAACTTAGTTCCTCTGTTCTTTTCCCACTGGAGCGACACATTATAAAACGGTGATGCAGAGGTTTATGGGGCAAGTAGCTTGAAGGACTACAATTATGATTTTGAATATTTCCCTGGGATTCTCCCATGACCTCCACTGCAAAATGTTCTATTTACTGAAATTCCAAGACCAGAACATTACTGCAGAACCCTTTGGGTTTAATTCAGTACAAGTCACACTTTCTCGGAGATTTACTTCAAGAAAGCCAGTAGAAATTCTGCTTTAAGGATTGGCAGGAAACTACTCCAAATTCTCTTGAAATTTTAGATTACTCTTGGGGTGCTGGAATCAGAAGCCAAGTACAGTTCAGTACTCATCAGGGCTTATCAAACACCATTTGAAATACTGGAGGAGAGAGGGATACAAAGTGAATGAACCAGGCAGGATTCAAAGAGCAGGAATATATTTCAGCCAATCCAAAATCTCAGGCAAAAGACCAGTTGATATATACTTTTGTGAGATTCCTGAAATGGAGCATGATCTGAACCCAAAGCTAAACTCCATCATCTGGGTGTTTTATATACAACACTGGGATCTCTGTGATATGTCTTCAGCTTTGGTGAAGGTGTTAGTTCTTTCAGTGTTCTCCAGCTTCCTTCCTGTGGCTGCCCATGTTCCCTGTCACCCTATGAGTCAGGCCTTCCCTTCTGAATCTGGCACTCAGACATATGCTGCCAGCACTTAGGAAATGCTATTCAATTTTAATGCCCGTTGCTGAGCCCCCAGTGAGATTACCTCTTTCTTTTCCGCCACCACCACCACCACCACACTCCCAATGAACAGGATGTTATCATTTAGACAGCCTGAAACACAAATGCAAGTAACGTACTAATGTAGAGGGCTAGAGGGCATAATACTTCAGGCATGCTAATAATAATGATGTCAAATCTATAAAGGAAACACAAAAACCTACATTCTGCCTTATTCATATTTATGGCTCCAGCACCGGTCACTGGTTTTCAATCAGAAGTGCTCCCAAAGGAGTGTTTGAAAACATGTTGAGGCATTTTGGGGGGTTTGATGAAGGACTGCCCCACCAAACTGCAACCCTACTGAGAAACACTAACTACCCAGCACATAGTAGGGTCTCAATAGATGTTTGTGGTTGAATGTGTGGGAGAGGTTCTCTTTCTCTTGAAAATCATTTCACTTTATTTCACAGGCTGTCAGAAAAGAGTTTCAAGTCCAGTTGTTTCGATCAGACACCAACTTTAGGAAGCCTGTCTAACAAAAGCACAACACTGGGGCAGCAGTACTTTGTTACTTTTGGACAAACCTTTCCATCGCTGTAAGAAAACGATTTCTTGGACGGGACCAAAGTTTGCCTCCTCGTTTTCCAGACTGCAACACATCCCAGCATCCTAGTTGTGGAACCCCCCTGACAACACTCTGCAAGTCTTCTATCTCTCTTACTTCTTATTCAAACAGTCCTGAAGAGTTATTTAAAAACTACATAGGATTTATGTACTATAAAGATTAAGCCTGGCCTGACCTGTGGTGGCTCAGTGGATAAAGCGTCAACCTGGAACGCTGAGGTTGCAGGTTCAAAACCCTGCACTTGTCTGGTCAAGGCACATATGGGAGTTGATACTTCCTGCTCCTCCCCCCTTTCTCTCTCTCTCTCTGTCTCCTCTCCAAAAAATGAATAAAAAAAATTAAGCTTGACTCCCAGCAGTGGTGCAGTGGATAGTGTTGGACTGGAACACAGGGGACCCAGGCTCGAAACCCCAAGGTCGCTGGCTTGAGTATAGAATCATAGACATGTCCCCATTATCACTGGCTTAAGCCCAAAGGTCACTGGCTTGCGTCCAAGGTTACTGACTTCAGCAAGGGGTCACTCACTCTACTGTAGTCAAGGCACATATGAGAAAGGAATCAATAAACAACTAAGGAACTACAACAAAGAATTGATGCTTCTTATCTCTCTCCCATCCTGTCTGTCTGTCTCTATCTGTCCCTCCCTTTGTCTCTCTCTCTGTCTCTGGCAACCTTGAGGATATGATTCTGAACAGCTGAAGCATGCCTGTGCTTCCCTCCATCTCTTCAAATTGCCTCTCTCAGTTGCTGTCGGCTATAGAGTTCTTGTCTAAATGGAGAGAAAAGGTTCTTCCGGCCTAAAGACTATCAAAAATCATGCAGTAAAATGATAAATTAGTATCTGAAAACACACCTAAAAGGGGAGAAATCTTATTCGGGCATGCCTTATTTATCAATGCATTCATAATATTGCAATACAAATATTTATATAGTGCTTTACTCCTAAAATTTTTATATTATCACCACAGTACTTATAACATCCTCAATCAACAGGGATCTGTAGAAACTATTTCACTTATGGAAAGGGTGCTCCCTGTCCTCCATTAAAGCTAAAACCAACTGTCACATAATCAAATACAACACAACAATACTCTGAATGGCTCTTATGGTTCAGAGAAGATAACACCTAATGAAAACTAAAATTATTCAAGAAGGTAGTCACTTATCCATGCTCTCACTCATTCAGCAAGATTTTTTTAATCATCTCTTAATTAAATGGTACAAATTGTGTTAATAGACACGAAAGATTGGGGAGGGCAACTTCTAGTTATAAATGTATTGTTTTTCTTTCTTTCTTAATACCCATCCACTTCTCCACTCCTATTTACATGGCTTCCATCCCCACTGTTTTACTGAAATATTCTTGTATAGGTCCACAATGACCTCATATGATATTTGCAGGCCAACAATCCTCATTTAATCACTTCTTCTTTGTGATTTATATCGTTATGTGTTCCTGATTTTTTTTTCTTCCACTGGCTATTAGTACACTCTGATTTTCATTCTGTGCTTTGGCTCTCTTTTACAGATGCACTCTCTCTGTCTATTTTTAAATGTCTAGTTGTTCCAGGAGACCATCGACTTTGCTCTTTTCTTCTCACTTAACAAGTAAATATCAGGGGCGGAGCTGGGGAAATTATATCAAAACCATCTGTGTGACTTTTTCAAGCTCTACTTAGCTTTTTCCATAGCTCTGATGTAGTCCTGAGGACAGGGGGCAAGTAAGTCCAAAGTCTGAATGGACTATTGCAATGAGCCACTAGTATTGATTAGATTGTCTCCATATAATACATGGGAGGGTGGGGTGGAGAAGAAAGAGTGAGAATCATTGTTCCCGCACCTCTTTCCAAGTGAATGCATAAGCTCTTACAACTACAACTATTGTCTATATCAGTGATGGGCAATCTTTTGAGCTTGGTGTGTCAAAATTCACCAAAAAACAAGCATAACCTGCCTATCAGTGACTTTTTTGTTGCTGAATTTCATTGGCTAAATCTTCAATTGAAGGTTGGTATTTTGTGCACTTCAAGCCCAAGCAAGCACTACTAACTTCATCTGTCAATCTGTGTCTTTTGTTGGTTTTGATATTATTTAACGCTGAGAATAAGGTCTCACAAAAGTACATAGAGGGAAAAATTGTGAGTAAAGCCATTGCTATAATTTTCAGGGTGGTAAAAGTGTCTGGTAATCGGTTCCAGGCACTCCAAATTTCCTGTTCGTAGTGGCACTCCTCTTGATTCTCCAAGTGGCACCTTTCCAGATTCTCAAGCTTTGACCTCAAGTCAACAAACACCTGAGCCCAGATGCTGTCCTGAAATTCTGCACGTTGCATCTTATGTAAATTAAGATGGCTGCCACTATTTCTAATGGCGAGAAATGGCACCCATAGCACAGGCCCTCACCTCTCCCAGCCTCCCCCTCACTTATCTCAGTAATGATGGTCAATTAGAAATCCACAACACCCCAGAACAGTAGATTGGATGATGGTTGCCGTGGTTATGTGGTTGCTGGTAATGGCGATACAGGGCCCCCAGAGATGCATCTCCCACAGAATTCTGCTGCTCCCTGCTCCGCCAGCCGGAAGTGAGGTCAAGGGTCCCCTAACAGCCTAACCAAAGTCCCAGAACTAGACACTTTGTGCCGGAGTTCTGTTGTTTTGGCCTACAGACCTCCGGCACAGAGTGTCTACACTACAGCAAATGTTTTAACCTCGGTACTACATCTGGCCATGCAGGAGCCGAGGATGAAACGTCCTTCTCAGCATGCAGCCCCATACTTCTCTGGCATGCGGCCGCGTGTCATCGAAAATGGCTATGCGTGTCAGTGCTGACACGCGTGTCATAGGTTCACCATCACGGGTCTATATAATGCACTTTTTCTGATTTTTTAACTCTACTGAAAATCTCCATATAACCATCAAATGACTATTTCAAATTCAAAATATCTGAAACCAAGCATGCCATCTTCTGTACCAAATCTCCAACTCAGCTGGCTTTCAGAAACAGAAACGTGGAAGACAACCTTTGCTCTTCTCTCCCCACATCTCCAATTCCAAGATCTAACCAGTCATGAAGGCCACTGAGTCCACCTCCTACATAGCATTCAAACCTTCTCATCCCTCTGTTTCCCTCCCCTTGCCTCGGTATAGTTTTTCACCACATCTCATCTGAATTCCTGTTGCTTCTCAAGTTGTCCTCCTGCCTGCAAGCACACCCATACCTAACCTATTTTCCTCTCTGCTGCCATGTAGATATTTCTATATCTAAACTATAATCATGTCACTCAGTAACTCATAAATTTTTCAATAGCTTCCAATGGATTTTAAGATAAAATTCAAAGTACAAGCATAGCAAGTAAGACCCTTAGTGCTTGACTTCTTTCTAATCTTACTTCTCTCTGTTCATTTCCTCACACTGCTCTCCAGTATTCTGAAATCCTTGTGGTTCCCTGACACTCACACAGCCTAACCTTTGTGTCCAGCCCACAGTGCTCACCCCTTTTGCCCCTCACTCTTCCTACTCCCTCCTGTGACTCACTGTGCCTGAATAATTCTTTATCATCCTTCTCTTCTAAGAAGTTTTCCCTCACCCTCATACTCTTTAGGTCTTAGGTATTTGTCCCTCTAAAGTGCCTTTCACTATCATATCAATTTTTTTTTTCTTTTCCATTTTTCTGAAGCTGGAAACAGGGAGAGACAGACAGACTCCCGCATGCGCCCGACCGGGATCCACCCGGCACGCCCACCAGGGGCGATGCTCTGCCCATCAGGGGGGGCGTTGCTCTGCCCATCCTGGGCGTCGCCATCTTGCGACCAGAGCCACTCTAGCGCCTGAGGCAGAGGCCACAGAGCCATCCCCAGCGCTCGGGCCATCTTTGCTCCAATGGAGCCCCGGCTGCGGGAGGGGAAGAGAGAGACAGAGAGGAAAGCGCGGCAGAAGGGTGGAGAAGCAAATGGACGCTTCTCCTGTGTGCCCTGGCCAGGAATCGAACCCGGGTCCTCCGCACGCTAGGCCGACGCTCTACCGCTGAGCCAACCGGCCAGGGCCTATCATATCAATTTTTATAGTGAGTTATTTTTTATTTTTCTGATTATGAAAATAATGCAATTTTATATTAAAAATGAAGGAATTTAAAAAATTATTAAAAATAAAAATTATCTATAATCCATTGCCCAGAGATAACCAGCATTAATATTCACATGGTTTTACATAACCATACACACACATACAGACTCATATGGCAGCAATTTTCAACCTTTCTCTTCTCATGGAACATATAAACTAAATATCAAAATTCTGTGGCACACCAAAAATAGATTTTTTGCCAATCTTACAAAAAAATGGTATAATTTTTATTAATTTCCAAAAAAAAATAGTTGTAGTAATTACCTACTCTTTTGCTCCAAAGTGACTTTTCAAAAAATCAGGTGTCTGTCCTTGTATATAAGAATTTCTGGTACCAAGAATTAACCAATCAGATGCAAATTTACTATGCAAGATGACCAATAAGATACAACTGTAGTACATGACCTATGTATTTATGGTTCATGATAGGGCATTCATACCAGATCGCAATTGTTGTGTTGGATATTGTAATTTTTCTTATTTGACAATCTAAGGGAAAAGAGGCTTGTGTCTCTGACTAAATAGTCAGGTATTACATGTTTTGAAAATTTTTGCAGCACATTGGTTGAAAATCACTGTCACATGTATGTAGACCAGAGATTAGCAAACTATACCCCACAGTCCAAATCCAACCTGTCATCTATTTTTATATGGTCTGCACACTAAGAATGGTTTATATGTTATTTTACATTTTACATTAAGTAGTTAAAATCAAAATTTGTATTTAATTTTTTAATTTTTGTATTTTTCCAAAGTCAGAAGCAGGGAGGCAGATTTCTGCATGTGCCCAACCAGGATCCACCCGATATGCCCACCAGGGAGCGATGCTCTGCCTGTCTGGGCCGTTGCTCCATTACAGCTGGAGCCATTCTAGCGCCTGAGGTGGAGGCCACGGAGCCATTCTGAGGGCCCAGGCCAACTTTGCTCCAATGGAGCCTTGGCTGCAGGAGAGGAAGAGAGAGATAGAGAAGAAGGAGAGGGAGAAGGGTGGAGAAGCAGATGGGCACTTCTCCTGTGTGCCCTGACCAGGAATCGATCCCAGGACTTCCACATGCTGGGCCAAAGCTCTACTGCTGAGCCACAGGCCAGGACCCAAACCAAATTTTTTTAAAATACTATTTTATGACACATGAATATTATACAATATTCAAATTTCAATGTCCATAAGTTTTTACTGAAACACAACCATATTTGCCTGACCAGGTAGGTGGTGGTGCAATGGATAGAGTGTTGGACTGGGGTGCGGAAGGACCTAGGTTTGAGACCCCAAGGTTTCCAGCTTGAGTGGGGGCTCATCTGGTTTGAGCAAAGCTCACCAGCTTGGACCCCAGGTCACTGGTTCGAGCAAGGGGTTACTCGGTCTGCTGAAGGCCCATGGTCAAGGCACATATGAGAAAGCAATCAATGAACAACTAAGGTGTCGCAACGAAAAATTGACGATTGATGCTTCTCATCACTCTTCGTTCCTGTCTGTCCCTATCTATCCCTCTCTCTGACTCTCTCTCTGTCTCTGTAAAAAAAAAAAAGAAAAAAGAAACACAACCATATTTATTGGAACACAACCCATTAACTTATGTATTGGCCATGGCTGTTTTCATACTACCACAAAGAAGAGTTTGAATAGTTACTACTCACAATCTAATATGACCCAAAAAACCTAAAATATTTACATTCTGACAATTTACCAGAAAAGTTTGCTGACCTCTGGTATAGAGAGCTATATTATGTGTTGTTTTTCTGCTTAACATTATGTTATAAATACTTTCTCTTTGATATTTTATAAAAATATTACTTTTACTGGCTAATATCCCATCGATGAGATGCCATAATTAAGTATTCTTTTGTTAAATATTGTTAAATCTAGTTTCCATTTTTAACTGTGGAAGTAATATGGGCTGAGTCAATTCCAGTGATCTTTATTGCATTTGACTCTTTATTCTTTCATAGAAATATTTTTGGACCTCTCTTATTTCCATAAAATAAATTCCTAGAAGTAGAATGATTGGGCTATCCCACATTTTCAAGGCTCTGATATTCTTCAGAAACTTTGCTATCAATTGACTAGCATTATCACAATTTATTAAAATTGTTAGTTTTGTTTCATAATTATTTATTTTTAAATTATAGTATAGTTGACATACAAAATTATATTTGTTTCATAATGATTTGACATTTATATACCTTATGAGTGGATCCCTATAACAATTCTAGTGATCATCTCTTACTATACAAAGTTATTACAACACTATTGACTATCTTTCCTATGCTGTATTTTACATCCCTGTGACCTATTTTATAATCAAGAATTTTGTACTTCTTAATTCCCTTTACCTTTTTCACCTGTTTTGCCCCAAGTCCCTCCCCTCTGGCAACCATCCATTTGTTCTTTGTATGAGTTTGTTTCTGTTATGCTTTGTTTGGTTAGTTGTTGGTATTTTTAGATTTATATGTGAGGGAAATCATACAGAATTTGTCTTTCTGTCTGACTTATTTCATAATACCCACTAAGTATAACCATATTGATGCAAATGGCAATACAGCTGGCCAACAGACACATAGAAAGATGTTCAACATCACTAATCATCAGGGAAATGCCTATCAAAACCCCAGTGAGATATCATCTCACATCTGTCAGAATGGCTATGACCAAAAAGTGAACAAATAGCAGTATTGTTAAGGACGCAGAGAAAAGGGAACACTTGTGTACTATTGGTGGCATTAAAATATTCTTTGGCTCAGTGGTAGAGCATTGGCCTGGCGTGCGGGGGACCTGGGTTCGATTCCCGGCCAGGGCACATAGGAGAAGCGCCCATTTGCTTCTCCACCCACCCCCTCCTTCCTCTCTGTCTCTCTCTTCCCCTCCTGCAGCTGAGGCTCCATTGGAGCAAAGATGGCCCGGGCGCTGGGGATGGCTCCTTGGCCACTGCCCCAGGTGCTAGAGTGGCTCTGGTGCTGGCAGAGCGATGTTCGCCTCGCTCCTGGTAGGCGTGCCGGGTGGATCCCGGTCGGTCGGGCGCATGCGGGAGTCTGTCTGACTGTCTCTCCCCATTTCCAGCTTCAGAAAAATACAAAAAAAAAAAAAAAAGAAAAGAAAAAAGAAAATATTCTTTATGTATCTGATTTCCCCACTAATCCAAGAACAAGGACATATTTAAATTACACTCAATATTATTTTGTGTTAGTTTCAGGTATACAGCATAGTGATTAAATAATCCTATAGTTTACAAAGGGTTCCTTGATATTTCCGAATCCACCTGGCACCATATATTGTGATTACAATACTATTGACTCTATCCCCTAAGCTGTACTTTACATCCTCATGACTATTCTGTAACTGTCAATTTGTACTTCTTCTTTTTTTTTTTTTTTTGAAGCTTACACAATTTACTTTTAATATTAATGAAGAAGAATCAGTGATGAATGAATAGGAATAACAATTATCCTCTGGAATATCTCTTCTTTAAAAACTAAAGACAACCTACTATACAATATTATTATAAAATTTAATAAAATCACATTTGAAAATAATTGTGTAAATTTGTTACTATTATTATTATTTTTTTTAATAAATTTTTATTAATGGTAATGGGATGACATTAATAAATCAGGGTACATATATTCAAAGAAAACATGTCTAGGTTATTTTGTCATCAAATTATTTTGCAAACCCCTCGCCCAAAGTCAGATTGTCCTCCGTCACCCTCTATCTAGTTCTCTGTGCCCCTCCCATGTCCTCCCTCCCCCCCCACCCTTGGTAACTACCACACTCTTGTCCATGTCTCTTAGTCTCATTTTCATGTTCCACCAATGTATGGAATCATGTAGTTCTTGTTTTTTTCTGATTTACTTATTTCACTCCTTATAATGTTATCAAGATCCCACCATTTTGCTGTAAATGATCCGATGTCATCATTTCTTATGGCTGAGTAGTATTCCATAGTGTATATGTGCCACATCTTCTTTATCCAGTCTTCTATTGAAGGGCTTTTTGGTTGTTTCCATGTCTTGGCCACTGTGAACAGTGCTGCAATGAACATGGGGCTACATGTGTCTTCACGTATCAATGTTTCTGAGGTTTTGGGGTATATACCCAGTAGAGGGATTGCTGGGTCATAAGGTAGTTCTATTTGCAGTTTTTTGAGGAACCACCATACTTTCCTCCATAATGGTTGTACTACTTTACAGTCCCACCAACAGTGAATGAGGGTTCCTTTTTCTCCACAGCCTCTCCAACATTTGCTATTACCCGTCTTGTTGATAATAGCTAATCTAACAGGAGTGAGGTGGTATCTCATTGTAGTTTTGATTTGCATTTCTCTAATAACTAATGAAGCTGAGCATCTTTTCATATATCTGTTGGCCATTTGTATCTCTTCCTGGGAGAAGTGTCTGTTCATGTCCTCTTCCCATTTTTTTTATTGGATTGTTTGTTTGTTTGTTGTTGAGTTTTATGAGTTCTTTGTAAATTTTGGATATTAGGCCCTTATCTGAGCTGTCGTTTGAAAATATCAGTTCCCATATAGTTGGCTGTCTGTTTATTTTGATATCAGTTTCTCTTGCTGAGCAAAAACTTTTAATTCTGATGTAGTCCCATTCATTTATCTTTGCCTTCACTTCTCTTGCCATTGGAGTCAAGTTCATAAAATGTTCTTTAAAACCCAGGTCCATGATTTTAGTACCTATGTCTTCTTCTATGTACTTTATTGTTTCAGGTCTTATATTTAGGTCTTTGATCCATTTTGAATTAATTTTAGTACACGGGGACAGGCTGTAGTCGAGTTTCATTCTTTTGCATGTGGCTTTCCAGTTTTCCCAACACCATTTGTTGAAGAGGCTTTCTTTTCTCCATTGTGTGTTGTTGGCCCCTTTATCAAAGATTATTTGACCATATATATGTGGTTTTATTTCTGGGCTTTCTATTCTGTTCCATTGGTCTGAGTGTCTATTTTTTTGCCAATACCATGCTGTTTTGATTATCGTGGCCCTATAATATAGTTTAAAGTCAGGTATTGTAATGCCCCCAGCTTCATTCTTTTTCCTTAGGATTGTTTTGGCTATTCGGGGTTTTTTATAGTTTCATATAAATCTGATGATTTTTTGTTCCATTTCTTTAAAAAATCTCATAGGGATTTTGATGGGAATTGCATTAAATTTGTATATTGCTTTGGGTAATATGGCCATTTTGATTATATTTATTCTTCCTATTCAAGAACAAGGAATATTTTTCCATCTCATTGTATCTTTTTCGATTTCCCTTAACAATGCTTTGTAATTTTCATTATATAGGTCCTTTACGTTCTTTGTTATGTTTATTCCTAGGTATTTTATTTTTTTTGTTGCAATCGTGAAGGGGATTATTTTTTTGAGTTCGTTTTCTAATATTTCATTGTTGGCATATAGAAAGGCTATGGACTTTTGTATGTTAATTTTGTATCCTGCGACCTTACTGTATTGGTTTATTGTTTCTAATAATCTTTTTGTGGAGTCCTTCGGGTTTTCGATGTATAGGATATCATCAGCAAAAAGTGATAGCTTTACTTCTTTTCCGATATGGATACCTTTTATTTCTTTGTCTTGTCTGATTGCTCTGGCCAGAACTTCTAGCACCACGTTGAATAAGAGTGGAGAGAGTGGACAACCCTGTCTTGTTCCTGATTTAAGGTAGAAAGTCCTCAGTTTTATGCCGTTTAATAGGATGTTGGCTGATGGTTTATCATATATGGCCTTTATCATGTTAAGATATTTTCCTTCTATACCCATTTTGTTGAGAGTCTTAAACATAAAATTGTGTTGTATTTTATCAAAAGCCTTTTCTGCATCTATTGATAAGATCATGTGGTTTTTGTTCTTTGTTTTGTTGATATGGTGTATTACGTTAACCGTTTTGCGTATGTTGAACCATCCTTGAGATTCTGGGATGAATCCCACTTGATCATGATGTATTATTTTTTTAATATGTTGTTGTATTCGGTTTGCCAGTATTTTGTTTAGTATTTTAGCATCTGTATTCATTAGAGATATTGGTCTGTAGTTTTCTTTCTTTGTGCCATCCTTGCCAGGTTTTGGTATGAGGGTTATGTTGGCCTCATAAAATGTGTTTGGAAGTATTGCTTCTTCTTCAATTTTTTGGAAGACTTTGAGTAGAATAGGAACCAAGTCTTCTTTGAATGTTTGATAGAATTCACTAGTATAACCGTCTGGGCCTGGACTTTTATTTTTGGGGAGATTTTTAATAGTTTTTTCTATTTCCTCCCTGCTTATTGGTCTGTTTAGGCTTTCTGCTTCTTCATGACTCAGTCTAGGAAGGTTGTATTGTTCTAGGAATTTATCCATTTCTTCTAGATTGTTGTATTTGGTGGCATATAATTTTTCATAGTATTCTACAATAATTCTTTGTATTTCTATGATGTCTGTGGTGATCTCTCCTCTTTCATTTTGGATTTTATTTATTTGAGTCCTGTGTCTTTTTTCCTTGGTGAGTCTTGCCAAGGGTTTGTCAATTTTGTTGATCTTTTCAAAGAACCAGCTTCTTGTTCTATTAATTTTTTCTATTCTCTATTTCATTTATTTCTGCTCTGATTTTTATTATCTCCTTTCTTCGGCTGGTTTTGGGTTGTCTTTGTTCTTCTTTTTCTAGTTCCTTAAGGTGTGAAGTTAAGTGGTTTACTTCGGCTCTCTCTTGTTTGTTCATATAGGCCTGAAGTGATATGAACTTTCCTCTTATTACTGCTTTTGCTGCATCCCAGAGATTCTGATATGTCGTATTTTCATTTTCATTTGTCTGTATATATCTTTTGATTTCTGCGCTTATTTCTTCTTTGACCCATTCATTTTTTAGAAGTATGTTGTTTAGTTTCCACATTTTTGTGGGTTTTTCCCCCTCTTTTTTGCAGTTGAATTCTAGTTTCAAGGCTTTATGATCAGAAAATATGCTTGGTACAATTTCAATTTTTCTAAATTTGCTGATATTGTCTTTGTGGCCCAACATATGGTCAATTCTTGAGAATGTTCCATGTACACTAGAGAAAAATGTATACTCTGTCGCTTTGGGATGAAGTGTCCTGTAGATGTCTATCATATCCAGGTGTTCTAGTATTTCGTTTAAGGCCACTATATCTTTATTGATTCTCTGTTTGGATGACCGATCTAGAGCCGTCAGCGGTGTATTGAGGTCTCCAAGTATGATTGTATTTTTGTCAGTTTTTCTTTTAAGGTCAATAAGTAGCTGTCTTATATATTTTGGTGCTCCTTGGTTTGGTGCATATATATTAAGGATTGTTATGTCTTCTTGATTCAACTTCCCCTTAATCATTATGAAATGACCATTTTTGTCTCTGAATACTTTTTCTGTCTTGTAGTCAGCATTATTAGATATGAGTATTGCTACGCCTGCTTTTTTTTGGGTGTTGTTTGCTTGGAGTATTGTTTTCCAGCCTTTCACTTTGAATTTGTTTTTTGTTTTTTTGGTTTTTTTTTTGTTTTTTGTTTTTTGTTTTTTTGAATTTGTTTTTATCCTTGTTGCTTAGATGTGTTTCTTGTAGGCAGCATATAGTTGGATTTTCTTTTTTAATCCATTCTGCTACTGTGTGTCTTTTTATTGGTAAGTTTAATCCATTTACATTTAGTGTAATTATTGACACTTGTGGGTTCCCTACTGCCATTTTATAAATTGCTTTCTGTTAGTTTTGTATCTAGTTTGATTGTTCTCTTTTGTTTTTCTATCATTTGTTTTTGTTTGTTTGTGTTCCATACTTCTTTCCTCTGTTGCTACCTTTTTTAAGTCAAGTGTTTTTGTGGTGGTTTTTTCAAGGGTGGTTACCATTAAGTAATGAAAAGGGTACCTACCATATTCATTGTAGTACCCTATCTTATAAGTATTTCTGCACTTCATCATCCTTTGCTACTGTTAATCTCCATCCTCTCCCCCCTTTTTTTCCTTTGTTGTCACAGTTTTAGTTTGGTTTTATTGTGTTCTTGGTGGAGCTGTTACTTGTGGTGTTGTTTTCTTTTGTTCTTTGAATCTGGTTGGAAAACCCCCTTTAGTATTTCCTGGAGTGGGGGCTTTCTGTTGATAAATTCTCTCATCTTTTCTGTATTTGTGAATGTTTTTATATCTCCTTCATACTTGAAGGATAGCTTTGATGGGTATAGTATTCTTGGCTGAAAGTTCCTCTCTTTCAGGGCTTTAAATATTGGGGTCCACTCTCTTCTAGCTTGTAGAGTTTCTGCTGAGAAATCTGATGATAATCTAATAGGCCTTCCTTTATATGTTGTACTCTTCTTTTCCCTGGCTGCCTTGAGAATTTTTTCTTTGTCATTGGTTTGTGTCATCTTTATTATGATGTGCCTTGGAGTGCGTTTGTTGGGGTTAAGAAAACTTGGTGTTCTGTTTGCTTCTTGAATTTGAGGCTTTAGTTCCTTCCACAGGCTTGGGAAGTTCTCGTCTATTATTTGTTTGAGTATATTCTCCATTCCATTTTCTTTCTCTTCTCCCTCTGATATACCTATTATTCTTATGTTATTCTTTCTGATGGAGTCAGACAATTCCTGTAGGGCTTTCTCGTTTTTTATTATTTTTGAGTCTCTTTCTTCTTCTCTCTGTTGTGCCTCAAGTTGTTTGTCTTCTATTTCACTAATCCTATCTTCAATCTGGGCTGTTCTGTTAGCTAAGCTTGTTACCTCGTTTTTCAGCTCGTGAATTGAGTTTTTCATTTCTGTTTGATTTGTTTTTATAGTTTCAATTTCCTTGGTAATATATTCTTTGTGTTCATTGAGTTGTTTTCTGATCTCCCTATATTGCCTTTCTGTGTTTTCTTGTATATCTCTGAGTATTTTTAAGATTTCTATTTTAAATTCTCTGTCATTTAGCTCCAAGGCTTCCAATATGTTAAGTCTTTTCTCCATAGATTTTTCCACATCTATTTGTGTTACCTCTCTTTCTTTTGTATCTATAATATTCGATTTCCTCTTTCTTATCAGCATCTGAGGGTGGTCTTATTGATAGCACTAATTAGAATTAATAAAGAGTAAAAAGTAAAAAAAAAAAAAAAAAAAAAAAAAGGTAAAACACCCCACAAAAAAAAAACAGTAATAATTTATTATTTCCCCCTTTTTTTCTCTCTTCTCTTTCCCTCCTCTCCCCTCCTCAGGGAAATATTGTGCCTATAATGGAGGGCCTGATTTGGGGTGAAGAGTTCAAGGGGCAAAGAAAGGGAGTAGGGACCTACTAAATGCAAAAAAAAAAAAAAGGAAGAAAATCTTAGACAAGCATAAGATGATTTGCTTGTAAGTGATGGTCAACTAAGAGATATAATGAGAGGGATAAGGGGGAACCAGAAGAAAGGACCAAAAAAGAATACTAAGAAGAAAAAATAAAAATAAGTAAAAATCTGTTGTATTTAAGTGGAGCGAAGACTAAATACAATGGAGACCTTGGGTTGGGAGGACCCAAAATGCCACAAAAATAAACAAACAAGAAAAAAAATAAAAACAAAAGCAAAAAAGAGAAATAAAGCCAAAAAAAAGCCTTGAGTCCCAAATTAACTAATCTGTTCGTGATTGAGGATTATATAGGAGGAAAGTAAAATGAGAAAAGAAAAAATGAATAGAAAGGAAAAAATAAGAAAAAGAGAAAAACAAAGGAAGAAATAAAATAGGAAGAGAAAAAAACAAAATAAAGCAAGACAAAAAAACAAAAAACAAAAGAGGAGAGAGTGAGAGTTAAGTGTTTTGGAGTATAACCTTAAAGGAGGGTGAGGATGAAGAAGAAAAATAAAATGCAACACTCATGGATAGTGTAGTTCAAGAAAGGGGAAGCATAAGATGGGCAGAGAATAGAAGGACCGAGGTGGAGGAAATAAAGGCAAAAAGATAGAAGAAACAAACAACAACAACAACAAAAAAAAAATTAGTGGATCAAGTTGTAAAGTCTGTGGGTTTTTCTTGATTTTGAGTGGTTAACTTCTTTCTTTTTCTTTTCTCTCCCTCTTCCTGGTCGGTGACTCTGTACCCCAGGCTCTGCCCCTGTGTCACTCTTAGGTAGGGATTTGCAGTTGATGGGATTCTATGGCAATGTCATATAATTGGCTTTAGTCTTGCTGGAAGTAAAGGCTTGTTGGCGTTTGCAGGGTCCAACGATGAGAGAGTTTGCTTTCCTGGATTCTCTCTCCTAGTCCCCCCTTTCTGAATTAGCAGCCTGGTGATCCAGCTATAAGGCTGCAACTGCTTCTGCCTGGGGAGTAAGAGGCTCAAAGAGCTGGGAAATCCCCACTCTATCCCCACTCAGTGCAAGGCTTTGGGAAAGGCTCTGAGAGTCAGGGCCTCCAGTGTAATCAGGCGGGGGTGGGAGTCAATTGTTGTCAAGGTGACTGTTCAGCGCCTATCATTTAGTTGGACCTCTCAACCCAGGCTTTCCACACTTTGTAGCCTGTTTTTGCAGGGAAGAAGAGGCACTAGTCTCTGCTTACGACTAGTGTAGTATAGACCTTATTATCTGCCAAGTCCTTCTTGTTAGCGTTTATCCCTGAATATGGAGGCTCTATCAATCAGAAGTTGCCCCCGCCCCTTTAGCGAGAGGCACTAAAAAATATCACACCTCTTGTCTTGGATCGCTGAACTGAGAGAGATCTTATCAATTAGAACCGAGGGTGCGCAGATTTTATGGGTTAAGCTAATTTCAGTGATTGGGTCGCAGCTGTGTTTCCGAAGGTATTTTAGGCTGCCTGCGCGCGCCCCTCCCCCAACGCTTGATTGTTAGCTTGAATGGCTGGGTGAGGTGCCCCGCCCACGGAGAGAATCTCCCAAGCCTCTCCCGCTCGCCCCGCCGCTGGCGGCTGGACCGCACCAGGCGCAGGATAATGGAGCCCCCTGGGTGTGTGGGCCAGCAGGGCGCCCTGGGTGCGTGGAATGCCCAAGGCACGCGCGCGAATGGGGCGCTCCGGGCACCGGTGGCCGGCGACCCCCACTCGCAGTGTGCGGGCCGCTCGGAACGTCAGCGGTGCTCAACCGGACCGGCGCGGCGGCTCGCGGGGGCTCGCGGCCGCTCGCGGTGGCGGCTCGCGTCGGCCGCTTGCGGCGGCTCGCGGCTCCCAAGTATATGGGCTGACTCACCACAGGCGCACTTCCTTGCGGTTTGAAAGAACGTCCCTGTGGTCCATTCCTCCACACCCTCGTCTCTCAGATTCAAGTGATAACAGTCCTTTCGCTATCAGTTTGTGTGGAACTCCGGAATGCTCCGTGGATAAATTTTTCTGTTTCTAGTTGATAAATTTGTTGTGATTTAGGGGAGAGCTGTCGGACGCGCTGCTCACGGCGCCATTTCCGTGACGTCACTCAATTTGTACTTCTTAATCCTTCACCTTTTTCACCCAGTTCTCTAAACCTCCCCTCTGGCAACCATCAACCTGTTCTCTGTTTCTATAAGACTGCTTCAGGGACTTTGTAAATCCCCAGTGCACAGCAGAGTGTAAGGCTCGTAGGAAATACTGTATACAGTAGATGTGTGAGGAATGAGCAGCACCAATCCCGAGAGACTGCTCATCTGTCCGGGCCCATTGCCAGCACTGTAGGCAGTGTTTCCCAAACTAAAGAACTCGGGAAATCAGAGCGCAAGTTCATGGACTGCTAGTTTGAGAAACCACCAAAAAAGACAAATGGCTACTCCACTGGCACCAATGAAATAAAAAATAAACACAAGTGTAAGCATCGATATTTCACATCTTATATTAAATATTTTAAGATAATAATCAAACATTTGAAATTATTTTAGGTATTTGTGGGTCTCTGAGAATACATCTCTAAACTCCCAGGCATCTGGAAAGCACAGCTTGAGAACAATGCGATAGAGGAAGTGGGGGCATGGGAGAGGACTGGGGGTGCCTAGCTGTGCTGTGCTCCTGTGCAGCTGCAGAGAGAGCAAGGAACACCAGCGCCGCTCTTTGCTGATGAGCTGTGTGATCAATACATTCCGACTGACTAGCAACCACTTCTGCCTTTCCTTCCTTGTAGTTGCACCATTTCTGGAAGGCAAGAACAGGGCGGCCACTTCAAGTGGGAAAAATAAATCATAGATTTGAACTGAATACATCAGCGGAGGAAGGAGAAAGAGGAGGAAGAAGAGATGTGCTGAATAGAAAAACCTCTGGGAATCAGGAAACTTCGAAAAGTAAGGCAGAAATGACAGGATTACAGAGGCAAGGTGATGCTGGTCACTCGAGTTTGATCAATAAGGTTGAGATGAGAATGGACTGTGTGATGGATAAGGTGAAGCTCTCAGGAAGCATCCCAAACACATCAAAATGGTACATGTCACAAACACCCAGAGTACTTGATATCCTTACTATGGATTCACGATCGATACAAAGTGAGTGCTGCCAGGAAACATAAGGGAACAGTCGAGAAATTACTCAGATAATTTGATAGATGCAATCCGCCGATCTCAAAAATTTAATATATTTTTTGCTCAGTGCTTGATTCTGGATTGAATTACCCTGATATTTTTCACCTGTTTGTTTTATCACTTGATGCAATTAAAATTTTCCTTCTACCAAAGAGGAAACAAAAGTTTGCTCATAAAAATTTTTTTTGAGGTAATGTACTGTCATTTCAAGATATTTTCTGACCAACAATGAAGTGTTTTTTCAATGGTGGAGATGAATGTGCCTCAAGTGGCCACATTACTAAATAGTAATAATAAGAAGAATGTTTCCTTTGTGATACATGATATGCAGTATAACAATCATTAAGACAAAGAATCCGGGGCCCATATTCTGGCCCCACTAAGTAGCTCCACACATTTTGCAAGTTACTTTTTCCCATTAAGTCTCAGCCTATTATAAAATGGATACAATAATGAGGTTTTGTGAAGATTAAATGAAATAATCATGGAAGCTCTTAGCATAGTACCTGGTATATATAGTAAGCATTTAATAAATGCTAGCTATTATTTTCATTATGTTTATGTGTAACTTCTTACCATTATTATCATTTTGCATTTCTAAAACCACTGGATGGAGAACATATTGAGATCCTACTAGGAATAAACTCTATAAATGAACCCATCCATATCCATAATAGGAAACCCAGAGGTGTTTCTGATTTGAAGCGGCTGCATGACGTACCACTCACCATAGCCTACAACAATCATTTATTTGAAAGTTCAAATAACAGTTATTCACTTTCAAGGGAAATATATGTTAGAATATGTATATTTAATTGTTCTTTCAGAAAAATTCTCAATCAGTTCCTTTTTTTTTTTTTAAACAAGAGAGACAGACCAGAAAGGGAGAGAGATGAGAAGAATCAACTCATAGTTGTGGCACTTCAGTTGTTCATTGTTTGCTTCTTATACGTGCCCTGACCTGGGGGCTCCAGCTGAGCCAGTGACCCCTTGTTCAAGGCAGTGACCTTGGGCTCAAGCCAGCAACCATGGGATCATGTCAATGATCCCACTCTGAAGCTGGCTAGCCTGCACTCCAGCTGGTGAGCCTGAGCTCAAGCTGGTGACCCCAGGTCGACGCTCTAGCCTCTACATCATCACTGGTCAGGCTCAATCAGTTCTTTTGTCCCTATATCTTGTACTGATTCCCTATAACATGATTATTGTTTATGTATAAAAAATTCAATCATACTGATGAGACAGTACAAACATTCATTATTTAAAATTGAAGGTAAAAATGTAGCAAACTTAAGAAAAATCTTTGTTGTGTAAAGTTTTAAGTCTTAGCATTTGGCTTCATGACAAATCCAACTGTCATCATATTTGGTCCATTAGATTCTGAGATCCATGTTTAAGAATGCAATGTTGTATTCTGGGATTTGTAGTTCCCTTGGGCTAAGGACCACATTAATGACTAAGAAGACATATATATATATATATACACACACACACACACACATATAATTTTTATGTATCTCTAGAGCATCCTTCACTAAAACAAAGTAAACATGCTCTGTCATTACTGAAACCACATTGCCAATGCTGACACAAAATGTATTCTAAATCAATGTTTACAGTAATGTTCAACAATTTCTTCTAATACTAATAATTGTCTAATAAATATGTTTCAAAACTGATCATATAATGCATAATAATGACCAGTTTTAACAATAATAGCCATTTGTTGATCGGTGAATTATGAGTTTAAATATAAATATAATAATCTTTGAATCAATAAATATAATATTTTAGCTTACTGTCAATCTGATTTTAATCTCTGCTGCCAAGCATTTTTGTTATTAATCATTATTTTTCAAAGTCAGGATGAAGATGCCATCTGAAACTTTTCTATTCTACAGATAAGATCTGAAAATAGATTTTCAAGAGTTTTCTTGAAACCACATCTCATCCTATCAGGTAATCTAAAATACCTGCTAAGTAGAAAAAGAACATAAACTTTAGTTTTAAAAAACACAAAATTTCTTATAACTTTCTTATAACTGAGAGTTTTGAAATGACTGAATTTACCAACTTTCAAAGAAGACATTAGTGTGTTTAATATAACCAAGAACAGAACAAGAGAAAAATAATCCAAAAAATAAGATATATTTAGAGATTGCCTACATTTGTGATTTATCTATGGAAAAATAACAACAAAAAATTTATACAGCAATGAACAAACACATTGCATTCTAAAGAACCTCTGTTACCAGAGTAACACTAGAGGTATGGGCTGTGTGCTTCCCATTACCCCTGTTCCAATACTGTGTTTCTTAATATAAGCTACTTCTCTGGAATATTTTCAATCTTGCTACTTTCCAGATGGGGTAGCACCTCATTGCCCTCTTCTCTGTAATCCCTCCACCAGCCACAGGAAACTACGTTAGCTATTGGCCCAGATGTCAACTACTCAGGAAGCCACTACTGCAGGCCTCCTCTCAGGCAGCGCCAAGGCCACCCTTTGAAAGGAACATCACGGTGTGACTGTTAAGCTTTAAGTGGCTTTTCCTATCTTCATTATTTAATATCTGTCTGATTTAACTCCCATTATTATCTCTATGTGTCATTACCTGGACTATCTGTCACAGTCACACAGTGAAGATAATTGATTCAGGAATGCCAGGAAATACTTTTTCTTAGGTTAGCCCACGAAGTCTCAGTGTGGTAGTGTTCACAAGGTGACTGATGTCATCTCCTATGTTCTGCTGTCTTCTTTAAAGCAGATATTTTATCAAAGTGGCTGAGTCTGAATGTTTTTTAAATTAATAGAATAGCTGAAAAAGTCTGAGGAGGCCCTGGCCGGTTGGCTCAGTGGTAGAGCATTGGCCTGGCATGCAGGAGTCCTGGGTTAAATTCCCAGCCAGGGCACACAGGAGAGGCACCCATCTGCTTCTCCACCCCTCCCCCTCTCCTTCTTCTCTGTCTCTCTCTTCCCCTCCCACAGCCAAGGCTCCATTGGAGCAGAGTTGGCCCGGGCGCTGAGGATGGCTCTATGGCTCTATGGCCTCTGCCTCAGGTGCTAGAATGGCTCTGGTTGCAACAGAGCATTGCCCCCTGGTGTGCATGCCGGGTGGATCCCAGTTGGGTGCATGTGGGAGTCTGTCTGACTGTCTCCCCATTTCCAACTTCAGAAAAATACAACAATGAAAAAAAAGTCTGAGTAAATACCTGGACTTTAGGTTATCTACATAATTTATTTTTTAATTATTTGTTTGTTTATTTTTATTTTGAGAGAGACAGGAAGTGAGAGAGAAAATGAGAGAGGGTGAGAAGCATCAACTTGTAATTGTGTAGTTGCTTTCACTTTAGTTGTGCATTTATTGCTTCCGAGGAGAGAGAGAGTGATAAGCATCAACTCATAGATGCTGTCACTTTAGTTGTGCATTGAGTTTCTCATCTATATTTTGACCACCTTGACTGGGGCCGTGCCAGTATCCCCTTGCTCAAGCCAGCGACCTTGAGCTTTTCATGCTAGTAACCTTTGGGCTCAAGCTGGTGAGCTTTGGGACAATCTGCTGCTCAAACCAGAGACCCTGTGCTGAGGAGCCCACACTCAGAGCCAGTGACTTCAGGGTTACGAACCAGCAAGCTCAGCATTCCGGGTCAGCACTTTAGCCACTGTGCCACCACTGGTCAAGCTATATCAATTATTTTGATAAGTCTGTATTTTTAGAGTTTTGGCCAAAGATACACAGGCATACTGCTAGTCATCTCCTTTGCAAACACTAGGGTTAAGCAATGCTCATTCAGTTTGCAGATATTCTTGGAGCCCCTCCCTTGTGCCTGACTTTGTGATACTTTCTAAAGACATACGACATGGCAGCTTGAACAATGCAGACTGATGTGGTAAATGTATTCCTATGCTATCCATTAGGGTTGTCCCGGGCACTGACCGGGTCTGAGCCCTTTGCAAAGCCCTCTGCAGCGGATTCTCCCTGTCATCCCCTCTACAACTCAGTGCTCTCAAACCTCAGCACCATGGAGGGGAGATTTCGGAAAACAAAGAATCCTGGGTCATACTTCAAAGGATTCTGACTCAATAGATGTGAAGCAAAATAACTGGACATCTCTGTTTCCTAAAAACATTCTTGATTCTGATGTATAATCATATTTTAGAAGCAACTTTCCAAACATGCATTTTTCCGGGGATAACAAATAGAACATCTACTCATGAGGGAGGATAGGGCTTTTAAAAGCCAATCAATTTCCAAACTATTTCTATCTCTAGGCTTATCAGGGCATCTGAAAACTTCTCCTTTACCCTAAGTAGTTCTTTTAACTTAAGCATTTCTCTGTAAAGTTCTAATAACAGTGCACAAATCGGGTCACTCCCTGCCTAACACTTGTCAGTGTCCATCCTGTCTCTCTCATGACCCTTTTCCCAACCCCCTTTCCCTAGCCCATGCGCCAACCATACAAAACTACTTACTGCTCTCTCAGTTCTCCACACTGGGTAGCTCCTGGGTCCTTGGTATGTGCTTTTCCTGTTGCTCAGGCTATGCACCCACCCTTACATACCTGGCAAATAATTCTAGAAAGAGCTCTCTGATTCCCTCTTACATTAATCATATACGCTTTTTTGTTGAATCCTCTTCAAATATATTGGCTTACTTGTTTAAATACCCACCCTTTGATATGAGATATATATAAATATTTTAATATGGGAAAGAGAAAGCAAATGTAGAATAATATTACAGTTAGTAAATCTAGGTAAAAGATTTCTGTAGATTTAAAACTTTTCAAAATGCAAAGTACAAAAAAAAAATGGCCCACATTCATATAAGCTTCTTGAGTACAGGAACCATGTCATAGGCATCTTGGCATTGCCCACAGCTAATCCAGCACCTGCTTTCATTAGCTAATGACTGAATCAGTGAGCGGGAAGAATTGCATATTAATATCGAGATATCTTTTGATGCATGAGTTAATTTTTACGTAGTGGAAAACAGGTTGAATTCCAACTGAGGTTAGAAGGTGGGGGTTGGCATCATGGTGAAGGGTAAGGACTAAAGTAGGCTGGAGTTTATAAAGTGCTGAGACTGTGTTTCTAACGGGTAGAAGGTGTTAAAAATGGTGTGTTAAGATGAACTGGCTCCAAGGCAAACCTTGAGTATAAACTATATTCTTTTTGTCAGCACCTGCAGTTCAGGAATTTTTTTAATAAGCGGTTAGGGAGACTTTACTCATGCAGAAAAATGTATCAGTTTTTATTTACTTGAAATTTCAATTTTTTACACAGCAGAAATACATTTAAGTTGTAATGATCAAACTTTCCATGTTATCCAGATATTTTAAACTTTTAAATAATCACAGCAAAACTAAGTGCCTACCAGTGGCCTATTAGTCTAACTTTCCCTACATCTTACCTTCTTGATTTGTATCTAAATAGTAATTGACCTTTGCAATATAATAATAACAATAACAACAACTCAAGTCCTGTATTTTCACAGTGTTACTTGTGTTAAGGAGCCACAGCATCCCATTGTAAACCGGAGAAATCCATCTCATAAATGAGCTTCCACATCCTACTTATGTCTTAACTTGGGAGAACAATGCTTTCTGTGTGATGAGGGTAGCAATCCCTCTTTCTGTCCTGAAGGGTTAAACACGCTGGTTTCCCACCTCTCCAATACTATTTACACCTTCCATCCACATCACCTGCTTCAGAGCATAATAAAGCCCTCCTTTCACCTTGGTACCATCTCTATATTTGAAGAAAGTGGCAGTTGGGTTATACAAAATATCACAAAGAAAAATTAGACACTGTCTGAGGAGCAAAAATATAGTTTAATATATTTTCAAAGTCTAAAGAAAAAAGATTTCTTGTCCTTTGGGGAAGAAAAGACATTTTCAGATTAAAAAGAAAAATCCATTCTCAGGTTGAAGAAGCCTCAGGGAAGTCACCAAAGAAAACACTTAGATTAATTGACAGCGGCAATAATAACGTGGGTGGTTTTTTTTTAAAAGCTAGTTGTTAAACAGAACAAAATGGAATGCCCAGCTTACAGTGTAAGCAGACTTTCTGTTGACAATGAGATATGGAGCTTCTAGGATGAGCACTCCATAAAAAATGGCTTGCCTCAGGACTCAGTCAAGGCCAGCCTAATTTAAGTTTTCCTCTCCCACTTGGTCAGATATTAAACTTAGGAAAGTATTTTGGAACTGGATCTAAGAAAAAGACACTCTAGTAAACATCATAAAGCTGGTTATTTAAAGAGATGTTTTTAAAAGGCACTACTTTCCCTTAAGGTTCCAAAAACAATAGGAAACCAGGGATATCTGTGATATTTGAAAAATGCACTCTGTCTTTTTAAGTGTAGCTTTGAAATCGTTGGTTTTAAGTATAGCATATTTTATGGACATTACACTGCTCCAGCTGCCATGCAGAGCACAGAAAGGATTATGGATTTTCTCTTCAGTGGAGCATTAAATAGTCCCCTGAATAGCAATTTTATAAAAGAGCAAATATATGTGGTATATCCTGCATGTGTTTTCCTGACACTGCCGAGTCTATCTGCAACACAGACTGTGAGATACAGGTAGGGACTCTAGTTCATAGAATTCATCTTTATTTTGCCAGTAAACAGAAGACAACTTGGTATACTTGAAAGCCACAAATAAAAATTTTGGAAAAAATTTTTTTTGTATTTTTCTGAAGCTAGAAACGAGGAGAGACAGTCAGACAGACTGCCGCATGCGCCCGACCGGGATCCACCCTGCACGCCCACCAGGGGGAGATGTTCTGCCCCTCCGGGGCGTCGCTCTGTTGCGACCAGAGCCACTCTAGCGCCTGGGGCAGAGGCCAAGGAGCCATCCCCAGCGCCTGGGCCATCTTTGCTCCAATGGAGCCTCGGCTGTGGGGGGGGAAGAGAGAGACAGAGAGGAAGGAGAGGGGGCGGGGTGGAGAAGCAGATGGGCACTTCTCCTATGTGCCCTGGCCGGGAATCGAACCCGGGACTTCTGCACTCCACACCGACGCTCTACCACTGAGCCAACCGGCCAGGGAAATTTTGAAAATTTTTAAAAATAGTAGTTAAGTTCTATTATTTTTGTTAGTCTCCCACATAACAACACAGATTTGTTTTGGTTTTTGCCGCTCATTTTAACTAGAATACTTTTACACTTTCTTTTTTGCCTATCCAAAACGTGTTAGCCTTCAGGTCCAATGCCAGAGCCCCTCCTCAATGAAACCCCTCTGTTCAACCCAGCCAGAAAGCAATTCCTCCTTCCTCTGGACTACTTTCTCACGTTATTCCCACTTTTCTAATTTGGATGTTACATTTCACTGTATAATAAAATTGTGACTGAGCGAGTTTTAAATTAGATAGATTATAAACTAGGTGAGAGCAAGGACCATCTTATCCAGTTTTATATTTCCTTCAGCACAGTATGGTATTTATTTTTAAATTTATTTGAGATGAAGTTACTGAAAATGGTAACTAGCAAGAAAAGTAAAATCAGTGCTTTAAAATTCATATTTGGAGGAAATGGGTCATTAAATTGTTTTTCTGGTAGTAACTTCTTAAGAGCAAATTAAAAAAAATAAATATCTGGTGTTTAGCAGATTACAAGTTCCCAGAAACCTGACCATTCTCCTCTTCCTTTGGCCTCCCACAACTCCAAGTTCAGATCGTTGTGCTTTGGCGATGTTAACTATTATTTGGTAATTCAAAAATATAACTGTGTCCACAAAACCAATGTTCCAAGCTTAAATGGTGGTGTCTACTTATCATCAGAAGACAAAGTCACTTTGGATCCAATACTTAATAACTCCCAAATATTTCTATCATCTTCATAGGTCTCCCTAGAAACTCCAGGAATCATTAAAATATAATCAGTCTATACTACTAATAAGCAATGCACTCAATATTTTTAAAAAAATTACTACGATAGCCTTTACTTCATAGATGCAAAACATTAATGCTGAGAGAAAAATCATTTATTATAAAGATCTATTAATACCAGAGCCTCATTACTGTACAGGTTGCCCAATACCACACATTGTCTTTTCTTGTATCATTTCCAGTTCAACTACATAAAATTTCTTTCTTTTTTTTTTTAGTATTTTATTTACTGATTTTACAGAGAGAGGAGAAGGGGGGGTGGAGCTAGAAGTATCAACTCATAGGTGCTTCACTTTAGTTATTTATGCTTGCTTGTTGCTTGTCGTATGTGCCTTGACCAGGCAAGCCCAGGGTTTCAAATTGGCGACCTCAGCATTCCAGGTTGATGCTCTAGCCACTGCCCCACCACAGGTTAGGCTAAAAAACTTATTTCTTATAAAAAAGCTTTTATCAGTATTCAGGTAAGAAAAGCTACTCATAAACTCTTATATCTTTTTCTTTCTATTCTTTTTACTTCAGACCTTGTTTTATATCTAAAGCAAAATTATTATTCTCTAGTAGGCCCTACACTGTAATAATATTGTGGCACACATCCAATAGAAGAGTTAAAGAAAAAAGATAACACTACCAATTACTGCTAAAGTGAAGAAAAACAATCTCTGTTTGTCATATGTGCCTTGACCAGGCAAGACCAGGGTTTTGAATTTGAGACCTCAGCATTACATTCTGGTAGGAATATTAAATGGTACAGCCACTTTGAAAAAGAGTCTGGTGTTTTTTGTTTTTTGTTTTTTTAAGAGAAAGAGAGGGACAGACAAGGACAGACAGACAGGACGGAAGAGAGAGGAGAAGCATCAACTAATAGTTGTGGCACCTTAGTTATTCATTGATTGCTTTCTCATATGTGCCTTGACAGGGAGAACTCTCGCTGAGCTAGTGATCCCTTGCTCAAGCCAGCAACCTTGGGCTCAAGCCAGCAACCTTGGGCTCAAGCCAGCAACCTTTGGGCTCAAGCTGGTGAGCCCACACTCAAGCCAGTGATCTCAGGGTTTCAAACCTAGGTCTTCTGCATCCTAATCTGACACTCTATTCACTGCACCATGATCCGAAGAGGTCAGCATTTTTTTATTAAAAAAAAACAAAGGCCCTGGCTGGTTGACTCAGAGGTAGAACACTAGCCCAGTGGGTGGATGTCTCAGATTCGATTCCCAGTCAAGGCACACAGGAGAAGTGCCCATCTGCTTCTCCACTCTTTCCCCTCTCCTTGATCTATATCTCTCCCCTTCCCACAGCCAAGATTCCATAGGAAAAAAGTTGGCCCAGGCACTAAGGATGACTCCATGGCCTCCGTCTCAGGTGCTACAATGGCTCTGGTTGCAACAGAGCAATGCCCCTAGTGGGCATGCTGGGTGGATCTTAGTCAGGTGCTTGCGGGAGTCTCTGCCTCCCCACTTCCCATTTCAGCAGAATATAAATAAATAAATAAATAAATAAATAAATAAATAAATAAATAAAATAAAATAAAAAATAAAACCACCATAAGACCCTACAGTTGTATTTATCACAGAAGATTGAAATCTTATTTTCACAGAAATGTCTGTACATGAATGTTCATAGAAACTTTATTCATAATAACCAAAATGTGGAAACAACCAAAATGTGCCTCAATGAGTGAAAATTAAACAAATTATGGTATATTTATACCATTGAAGGCTACTCAGCAATAGAAAGGGAATGAATTATTGATATAACTTGGATGGATCTCAAAGGCATTCTGCTGAGTGAAAAAAAATCAATTTCAAATAAAAAATCAAACTATATGTCTCATTTATATTACACCTTGAATGGTGAAATTACAGGGATGGAAAAGTGATTTGGCCCTGTCCAGGTAGCTCAGTTGGTTACAGTGTCCTCCCAATACACCAAGGTTGCAGGTTCAATCCCTGGTCAGGGCACATACAACAATAAGCCAGTGAATGCATAAATAAGTAGAACAACAAAATTAATGTCTCTCACTCTCTCTCTCTCTCTCTCTCTCTCTCAAATCAATAATAAGCAAATACATAAATAAATAAAAGAAAAAAGAGAACAGATATCTGTTGGTTGCCAGGGATTAGCAACTGTGTGAGGAGGGAGGTACTAATTAATATAAAGGGGGAGCAGAGGGACATCTTTGGAGTCTTCTGCATATTGACTTTAAAAAGTCGAAACAGTATAGTTCAAATACACTAATGTAGCTCTTAACCTATTTCACAGTAGTAAGAAGATCATTTAAAAAATTTAGATAAGAGAGAATTATTTTTGTGTTTATTAGTAATAGAGTCTTTGTTATTATTATCAGTGAGAATCCAACGGTTTCATTGAAAGCATTTGTGTGTTTCAACACAAGAATGTATCATATATTGTTCTCCTTTCTATTCAACCATACAAGGAACTCCAGAACTAAAATTCAAACGTATAATTTTACCAAATTTTTGTCCTTAGATCTTTTATGTGAGTTATGTATAATAGATCGCCCAAGCGGTGCCGCAGTACTCCTCTGGGCCAATGTACACCGCCAGCAGCAGGGGACCTAAGGGTCTCCACACCAGAATACTCCATGTGGGCATGGGACTAGATTTAGGTCACACTCCCTATTAGAGACCAAAGCATCCCCACTGTTGACTGTGCTATAACAGCACTTTTTGTGGAATCAGGTCTATACTTCTTAATAAGATGAGGCTTGGGTGCTTAGCTTATGCCAGAAGGCCACAGGCTACATGACAAACTAAATATTAATCAGAGTGGAAGTCCCAGCTTAGCCAGTTACCAGCCCTGAGCAAGCCATCAAACCTCTCTGAGGACTGATTGATTAGTGGTTGCTGGAGGTAGAGGAAACAGGTTGGGGGTGGGGAGAATGGGGCAAAAGGTACAGATTTCTAGTTATAAAGTAAGTCAGTCAAGGGAATGTAAAAACAAAAAACAAAAAGACCTCTTTAAGACTCAGTTTCCTCACTTAGAAAGAGTCCATAATACCACACTGGTCCTTATTATGTTAGCAAAAAAAATGAGACAGTATATATGAAAGTAGTCTCTAAAGTAAATACTATGTATGCTGCATAATTATTCTAACCTAATTGTGGCATTGATATTTTATGGAAATATTTCAGCAGTGCAGCCAGTTAAATGCAAAGCTTGTTGTAATCCTAAAGAATGCAATGTTTCCTGACGGCAGCTAGAGTTAGCCATGAACTCACTGTCGATGGGAGGGTAGTATCTGGTGCGATTGCAGGAGTGTAAGGAAAACCCTGATATTCATGCTAAATCTTTTCCCACATGTTGGCTAATCCTAACTCAATTATTAGAGAATAATATTTGTTTTAACTTAAGGCTTTATTTTTATAAAAATACTCATATTACTACCCCCCATTCTACACTTTTAAAAAATTATTGAATTGATTGGGGTGAAATTGGTTAATGAAATTAGGTAGATTTCAGGTGTACAGTTCTTATAGTACACCATCTGTATGTTGTATTGAGTGTTCACCACCCCAAGCTAAGTCTCCTTCTATCGCCATTTATCCTCCCTCAACCCTCCTCTTTCCCCTCTGGTAATCACCATACTGTTATCTGTATCTACGAGGGTTTCTTTTCCTTTCCTGAAACCCTTCATCAGCATCCAGCTCAGGTGTCAGTCAAGGACAAGAAAACTTTTAGAACCAAAGGAATCCCAAGCAGATCTCATTAGTAAAATGTAGCAGGATGGCAAGATGCCTGCTCCACTATTTATATCTGAATGAAGAACAATTCACTGATAGTTTGAAAGAATGCTTCTCTCATGGTGGAATGCTTCTCTAATGATAGGAAGGTCATGAATATGTGAGGGCAAGAATACCCTCCAAGTGTCACCCAAATAGCATCAGCAGCAGGCTCTGTGCTTATCAACTGTGCTAACTTATACAACTACACCAAGTCCCTTTTTTTTTTTACATCTCGAAAATGGGCATATGAAGAGTGCTTTTCCCTTAATACTTTTATAAGACCAAAGTGAGATGATGCACATAAAGCACTGAGCACACTGCATCCATCCAGTGTTCCATAAAAGTTAGTAACCAGCACCCATTGTCATTAGTCACGATAACCAAAATGTAAGATAATGAATACTTAGGGATCACATGTTTCCTTTTTCAGGTATTTTATGCCTTTATTTCACTCTCAACATAGGTGGGATATGTTTTCTTGTATAAACTGTAATTAATTTTATTTTTAGTTTAGACATACATACAGAATGGAAGTAATATAGCCCTCTGCCTCAAAACCTTTTTCTGATGCAAGAGAAACAAACACTCCACCACCTAATTATGGCTGTGAAAACCTAACTGCCCATGCCTGTTTGATGGTGTGATTACCCTGTCCTGTGTACGGGCTTCCCCTAATCCAAACTGGCACACAATAACAGAACTAGATTTCTGGGTGGCTTCCAGTCTGAAATACAAGCTGCCGCCAATGGGCTGCTGGAAACCTGAGGGCCACAGCTGTCCTGAGTGGAAATTGCCTCTTACTGAAAGCAAAACCACAGCCCTCGCCTAATTAAGAATTATTGTGTCAACCTTCACTTTCAGAGGTTTCTGTGTAAAACCAAGCTAGTAAAACATGAGATGGTTCTTTCGTCCTTAGGGGATGTCAGTAACAGGGGAAATAATAGAAAAAGACAAAACTAAGGAAATCAACCTAGAAAATTCTGACATTGTATTGAATCAGTCAAATCGGATTTAAAAATAAGTATTTTTCGGGTCACTTTTCCAAACAGAGCCATTTACAGATCACAACATCTATTCGCAGTGGAAAAGCTAGAACAACCCTTTACCTTTCAAAGTTACAATGTAGTTCCTTTATAATTAAATGTAAATAGAATCAGATAGTTTCATATCTTCAATTTACTGCAAAAACAATTATTGTTTAAAAGCAAATCTTTTATACAGATGCAATAAATGATAGTATTTTAAAACAGATTTTAAATGCACCCCAAAAGCTCTAAAACATTATTTTTTTTATAAATGTATCTTCTTATTGTTTCCTTCTTGGATATTTGCTTATAAATGACTCTTCCATGTCTGCTCAGTGAAGTAAATAATATAATTAGAAATAACCTACAGGTGCATGGATTAGATTATTCATGGTGCTTTCTGTTATTTGAGAAAATTGTCTGTACATTGTTTAGACTTTAATACCTTTCCCTCAATGTTCTGTGGCTTTTTATGTGACTGAAAAAACAGAGCTGGAGGCTTGTCAAGAATGTCTTTGTGTTTTACTGGAAAACTTGAACTTGACCATGCTTGAATAAAAAAACAAACAAACAAAAACAACAAAGAAAAGGACACATACCCTAAGACTTGATGAAAGCAAGAACATTGGGAAGTTTTGTACCAAACAGAAGGATAAATAAATATGAGTATTAAACTAACATTTGTTCACAGGTTAAAGCCAAAGTAGAGGAAAGAGACAGTTACTTCTGTCTGGGAGAGTTTGAGCTCTTCCTTGCACCAGAAACTTCTCACACTGGTTACTTCCACAGCCCCTATTTCAAGGATACCTTAAATACCAACTTTTTCATAAAGCAACTCCAGCTACATTAATATCTTTTCCCCTGAACTTGCCTATAGTACTTTCACTAGCAACGTCTTTCATCTAAGGACTTAATTAATCATGTAGGGCTTGACATGATTTCACTTTTAATTATTTCCTGGGTCTACCAAGGTCATTCCTCCCAATGCTGTTCCACATTATAAATTTCTGGAGGCCAAGGAGGTCGCCTACATTTCTTTTGTGTCTCCCTCTCTCCAATGCCAAGTACAGAGCCAGGAACACAGAAGACAGGGAATTAGCCTGGCAGAGCAGAGCCTTCCTGATGCTATTGTGACAAGCTTCCTGCAAACCCTGTAAGATCCATGACAGTGATGTTGGGAAGAAACTATTAGGTGGTCTTTTTCAGTCATATAAGAAGTGACTTCTACCATTCTTGCAACTCTCCCAAATAAGCAGGATTCTACAGCACCACCCATAGTCAAAGGGCATGTTGCGTGCCGAGTACAGGTACAGAACAGAGACAGACTGCTGGAGTCTGGCCCCAGTTCCACCACTTCCCAGCTGTGTGGCTAACGACTTATGTGAGCATTAGTGTCCTCGTTTGTAAAATGAGGAGGGGATTAAAAGTAATGGTAGCTAACAATTATTCAACACTATGTGTGAAGCCCTGTTCTAAATTCTTTACATATTCTAACTCATTGAATCCTCACACCCATCGTAGGAGGTGGGTGCTATAATTACCCCACTTTACAGGTGAAGAAACTGAGACAGAGGGCAGAGTAACTTTTCCAGAATTACACACTTAAGCAGCAACACTACAATTCACATCCACGCAGGCAGAATTTCCCGGCTCAATTCCTAAAGTGCACTGCCTCTCATAAAATTTATCTGACATGGTTAAGGGTTAAACAAATTAATATATTTAAAGCATTCAAATATATTTAATATTTGATTTAAATATTACATTTTAAACGATAAAAAGTGGTTGACACACAGCAATCACTCAAAAAAGTCCATTTTATTATATCAATATTTATATGTCTGTCATGATTTATGCTTTAAAACTCTTACAACTAATTTAGACAAAAATTATTCAATTTTAGTATATGTGCTGCCAAAGCAAGCACAAGACAAAAATTATTCAGATAATAACTTAAAATGTGCCAATACAATCTCTGCCCAGAAGGAAGCTTACACTCTTGGGAGGACTATGTACATATATACAAATAGTAAGCAAACTAATGTTAAAAGCAACACTAACTGGAGAGTAGGAACCCATCAGAGCGACAGGGGCAAGTGCTGACGTGTCCTTGCCCTACCCACAGAGTCTTATCGTGTAGGGCTCTAGGTAGCTCCTTTCACAGGTACCTTCCATGATTCTGGTAAACATTCAAAACCACACTGTAAACACATTATACAGACTGCGCTTGAATAAGTCCATTAGCGTGTGAGACTGTACTTACACAGTGAGTTGCTGATTGAGAAGCCCAAGAGAGACAAATGGAGAGAGATGGTGCTGAAGCTCAGGAAACATTTCCCAGAGCGGGGGGTGGGGGGGACGACATGGGATGGGACTTCTCTTTCCAAAATGAGGATATCAATAATTCACTTGGAAACTTATCCTCTAGCTCCGTTAAAAGAGGAATAATGACACAAATCAGAAAAACTAATAGTATGAATAATTCATCAGTTCCACCATGTTCTCTTAGGAGCCCAAATGTTCTGTACATTAATAATTGAGTCTTAAAACCTGCAGAACTGTTGTGAGCAAGGCGAGCGAGGTATGTTAATACCATTAAATCACCGCTATTTCATTTTTTTTACCCACAGTCCTTGTTTTGTATGTTTCATCTGTTACTACACAGAGTTGAAAGATTCCTACAATATGTAATAGATATCTGTATTAATTCATTAATTTAGTCTTTCATCTTACAAACATTTACTGAACATATAAGCAAAGCACGGTGCTAGGTCCTAAGGGATAGAAATATCATTCTTATGCCAGCCAGGATGAGAACTACCTTCACAAACTGATGAAGAAGACAAAAATGAAACATATACGGGTTTCCATGAGACAGACACGATAGCAGATATGCATAGGCTATGAGCTACAGAGGGGATGCAGATGAGGACTGGTCACTAGCATACATGAGGAGCATTTGAGAAAGGTTTCAGAGAGCAATAATAATTTTCTCACTGCCCAATCTAAGGGCAGATCTCTGAAACACGCTGCTTCTGCCAACACCACTCAATACTCTGCCTTGAAATTTTCTTTTCTGTAAACTTTGTGATGAAACCCTGAAAAGCTTTGCTCTAACTTTCCATGGTCCCTTTTCCAATTCCATGATGGCACCTCTGTTCATGTCTCTCCCTGCTTCCTTTTTTTATTGGGATGACATGGTTCACCGAACCATACAGGTTTCAAGTGTACAACTCAATATAACACCTAACACCATCTACACATCGCATTATGCACCCCCCTGCCCCAAGCAAAGTCTCTTTCTGTCCCCATCCCACATCCCTTGCCCTCCTCCCCTTACCACCACCCCCTTTCCCTCAGTTATTTTCACCTGTTGTCTGTATCTATATGTTATGCATATATGTGTTCTGGCTAATCCCTTCACCTTCCTTCATCCTGTCCCCTCATCCTCTCCCCTCTGACAGCTGTCCACCTGTTCCCTGTGTCCATACCTCTCTTAATGTGGTTTTTTAATGATAATTGTTTTTTCTAGTTTGGCCAGAGCTTCTTATTTTTTATTGTACATCAGAATTACTGCAAAATCCTTTAAAAATATACAAGTGTTCCAGCCTTGCCTTGACTCTTCGGTTTAGGGCCTGGATCTCTTTTTAAGCTCCCACGTGGTTTTTATGCCAGCCAGCGTGAGAGCTACCTTCTTAGGCCTCCATTCTTTTAAGTGTTCCAAGTGGAGAACGTTCATTTTTATATTGTTTCCTCTCACTGATTTCCTGAACTGGCTATAGTTCTGGGCCTGACACAGCCATCAGCATGAAAATACTGGAGCATGAAGTTAGCATCCTAGACTTCTCTCCCCATAAAAACGAGATGAATTCTACTGCAGCCATTTGTAATCTCAAGGCTGCAAAACACTTCGCTGGTCCTTGGGCACTTACATAAGACCCTCTGGTCTTCCATTCTCTTTAAAATCCTCTTACTGCTCCCCTTCCTTCCAAACTTCACAACTGGATCTTATGGAAATACAGATTCATAGTAAACAAACTCTTTCCTAAGTCTCAGCCATCAATAATTAAATGAATGTCGCTCACTTTCCATAACCCTGCTTTCTCCCATTCTAACAGAGGCTTCTTTCTCAATCAGCATCACCTTCTTGCTTCTCAAATTTATTAGAGGAATAGATGAACAATGAACAACAAATTATGTAGAAAATTATTAATGAAATAATACTTCCAGAATTCACCAGACAATTCACCATTTACTGCCTTCTACTGCCAGCCTTTCAAATTATATTAATAAAAGGTTTCCCCTTCATCATTTCAAAATGTTTATATAATTTATTTGTTTTAAAGAAATTACTTTTTTAAGTAATATCAATTGCAATATTACCAAACACATGCACAAATACATTTACATACATACATGGTTTTTTAAATCATTCTTTATTGGTTTTAGTGAGAGAGATTGTTCCTATATGTGCCCTGACCAGGGATCAAATAGGCAACCTCTGTGCTTGAGGGCGACGCTCTAACCAACTGAGCTATCCAACTAGGGCTACACATATACATGTTTTCAAAAATATTACACTAGAAAAAAATTTCTACTTCTGTAAGAGTATCTACTAATATCACTTTATTAATTGCTTTCAAAAATGGGCATTTAGAAATATTTGACCTTATTTCTTTCATTTCTTGTTCCTGGAAGAAATCTTATATCATAATTATCCTTTTTGGGTCTTCCATGTTTGTTTGGTTATAAGCAGATGTCTCCTGAGCTAAAAATAATGAGCAAAGTCTATTTGCATTCTCAGATAATTGAATCTTCTTCATTCCTTGAGTCTGCATTGTTCAATATGGTAGCCACTAGCCATTCAGAATGTGGCTAGTTCAAATTGTGATATGCTATAGAGTACATGCTGGATTTTGAAGCCTTAATACAAAATATTTAAAATAAAAGTTTTTATAATGATTATATGTTAAATGATAATATTTTAGATATATTGGGATAAATTAAGCATATTTTTAAGTTAATTTTTTTTTTTTTTTTTTACTTTTCCTATTGGGTAAGTTTTGGTAATTCATAGCTTTCAAAGAATTGGCTCATTTCAACTATGTTGTTGAATATATGTGCACAGAATTATTCTTTGTATTATCATATTTTAATGGGGTTTATACTGAAGCCCTATTTTTCATGCCTAATACTGACTATTTTTGTCTTCTCTCATTTTTCCTTTCTCAGTCTGTCTAGAGAGGCCTATCAATTTTATTGACCATTTCATTTTTCTTTTTTTTCTTCTTCTGTTTTTGATTACATTAATCTCTGCTTTTTCTCTTTATTTTTCCCCTTCATTCTGCTTGCTTTGGCTTTAATATGCTTTGATTTTTCTATTTTCTTAAGAGTAAAAACTTAGATTCTTGACCTGAGACATATAAGCTGTTCTAATATAAGTATTTAATGCTCTAAAATTTATATCTTGCTATTAGAAAAATTTTAAATTACATATGTGAAGTGCATTCGTGGTCTACATTATATATTTGTTTATTGCTGTACTGAGAAGCATAACACATTAACAAAGTGTTTTCTTTCCAATGCATTAATAAATGTTTAATAGGCAATGGGATATGTGAATCAAAGAATGTCAGGCTCTCAGAAAGCTGACAGCAATAGCCCTGGGCAGTTTGGATTTCTCTAGTTCCAATTACCTTGGGATATGTTTTAGCTGAAACTTCTTTTGTCAAGGTGGGGCCACGTGGGGCCATTTATTGCTGTTAATTTCACAGCTCTCTATTTTTTTGTCCATTTTTCATAAAGAAAATTAAAACACACCAACAAACTCAAAGGGGAGCATTTAAATTAAAGAAAAAAGGCCCTGGCCTGTTGGCTCAGCGGTAGAGCTTCGGCCTGGCATGCGGGGGACCCGGGTTCGATTCCCGGTCAGGGCGCATAGGAGAAGTGCCCATTTGCTTCTCCACCTCCCCCCCTCCTTCCTCTCTGTCTCTCTCTTTCCCTCCCGCAGCCAAGGCTCCATTGGAGCAAAGATGGCCCGGGCGCTGGGGATGGCTCCTTGGCCTCTGCCCCAGGCGCTAGAGTGGCTCTGGTCGCGGCAGAGCGATGCCCCGGAGGGACAGAGCGTCGCCCCCTGGTGGGCAGAGCGTCGCCCCTGGTGGGCGTGCCGGGTGGATCCCGGTCGGGCGCATGCGGGAGTCTGTCTGACTGTCTCTCCCCGTTTCCAGCTTCAGAAAAATACAAAAAAAAAATTAAAGAAAAAAAATCCTATGAAAGTAAATTTAAGAGCTTATGGTCCTTGAACTCCACGAATACTAACAGAGTAGGATTTCTTTTGAGACAATTAGATCACTCTCTATATAGTCTAAGTTAAGGAGCTGAAGGGTGAGACTGTGCTCTCACCTTCTCTGTCTTCTCATTTCACTGGCTTGATGCAACACCTGACATGTGTACCGTGGAAGTCTGCTGAAAGGTCCCCTGGCTTGAAATCCGGGGCTTTGGTTTCCTCACCCTGGTGCCCTTCCGTCCCCATGTCTGTGGGACCAAGCCATCGGGAGGACAGAGTGAAGAAAACAATGTGAATTCATCACAAGCTCTGGGACCACACTTCCTCCAGTCAGAGAGAGGTCTTCCCTCTCTGAGGTCTGGGCAGCTGCTTGGCTGCTGCCGCCCTCAGCATCACCGTTGCCTTTAGGGCACTACCTGAGCCAGGCTGAGAGAAGAGGGAAACAAAAAGCAAAAACACAGGCAGGGTATTTAATTCCCTTTCTGACCCTTAGAATTCCTGTTTCTACTGCTCATAGAGAAGACTTCTGTGGAGCTTTTTCTGTCCACATCTCGTACGTTCCTCAGGGTGTCACCTGCCGTGGAATCCAGGCTGGGCCACATCGGAATCCAGGCTGGGCCACATCGGTGAGAAAACAACTACAGCACTGCCGGCAGGGTGCTATGTGGAACGCTGATCTCTTCCCCAATTTACCCGGTAGGCTCTACCTTTCAGCATCCTCAGCAAACACACATTCTGTCAGGCTTCTGACCCAGGTTTCAGATAGGAATGTGTTTGGTGACAAATAACATAAAGCCCAACCAACTTGCTGGAACACCTAAGAAGCTGTCTATGTCACAAGAATCTTTGGCTCAGCATAATCTTCCACAGTAGGAAAGAAGCATAAGCAATCCACTTACTAATGTACTCCCAGGTTGTTGGACATTGTTTTGTTTCGAGTTACATTATGCTATAAAGAAAACACGTGAAAAGATGCTCAGTATCATAGCAAAGCATCTTCATATCTCTATCCTCACCTCACTGTGGAAGATTATGCTAAGCCCCAGGCTTCTTGTGACATAGACAAACTCTTGGGTGTTTAAGCCACTGTTGGTTGGGCTTTATGTTATGTGTCATCAAATAAACATCAAGTAAATAGCCATCACTGCCTGTTGCCTTCTGTTCCAATTATTTATTGCTGTGTAACTAAGCTGCTGCAAATTCTAATGACCTAAAACAATAATAATTTATTTTGCTCACAATTCTCAATTTGGGCAGAGCCCCGTGGAAAAGATTTGTCTCTGCTCCATACAAGTCAGCTGGGAAGCTCAACCAGGCCTGGAGAACCTACTTCCAAGATGGCTCAGATGGCTCACTCACATGGCTGGCAAGTTGGCCGGCTGTTAACTGGGCTCTCAGCCAGGGCTGTTGCTGGGAGCCTCTGTACTTCTCCACACAGGCCTCTGCACAGTGATGCCTGACTTCCTCATAAACTGCTTGGGTTCCAAGAGTGACTATCTGAAATTGAAGGAATTAAAGCAGCCAGTGTCTTGAGATTGGGCCCAGAAATTGCCACGGCATCATCGATGCTGTATGCTTTTGGTTAAAGCAGTCCCAGAGTCTCTCCAGTTTTAAGGGAATGGACATAGACTCCACTTGTAAATGAGGGGAGTACCAAAAGAATTTGCGGCCATTTACATCTACCACACCCTTCCTTTGTACTGGGTTCTTCCAGAGTTGACAAAAACGTCGCATTTTCTATAGCCAAGTCATACTCTGTTTCCTGTAGAAATGTGGAGATGACTCTCTTTTTTCCTGACTCTGTGTCACTTAGTGTCCCATCCAAAAAGCAATGGGATGAGTGCCTCATGTTTCCCAAAGGCTCTTCAGCCTCTGCCAAGATATCTAACTCTGACTGCTGAACCAAGACAGAGATGAGATAAAGAGTGCCCTTTCCAAATTATTTACTTTTCAGTATCTATGCCAACAAAAGTTTCTCTTATAGCATGCCCATCCCTCTAGGGAGTGAACTCGCATCAACACTTCAGGAGGTACAGTCATACTCTGAACTGCTGCTTAGTCAGAACTGGCAACACATGATTTGTGATGCTTGCAGTATCAATGTGCCTTACCTCCATGTCTAAAAGCCTATTGTCATGGACTCTCTAACCTCTCTTAAACCAGCTTATCTTATAAGAACATCATTTTATAAAATTATCCATGGCACTTTCCAAATCTAAAGAACGCTGTTTGAATTTTATTTCATTCCACAGCTCTCTACTATTCTCCGGAACTGAACATCTATGAAAGGAAACACCCTGCAGACTAGGAAAGGGCCAAGTGAAGCAGGGAAAATCACTAGGAAGTTCTGCTGTTTCATAGTTGTGAGAAGACTATTTCTGTTTTTTAATGGAAAAAATTCTTCATTGTCAAAGATCTAAAAGGGAAATTAAACTGCCCATTACTTTCCACTCTCCAGAAACCCTCTACGGTTCCTACCTTATTTCGGTGACCTTCTTCAAAATGACTGGTGAAAAATACAACAGGCAGTTTACAAGTATAGAACACTAAGACAAATATCCCTTTGAACCACAGATCAATTAAGTGTTAGAATCTGGTAGGTGCCAATTAATCTTACCTCTCTCCTGTCAAGATTCTGAATCAATTGTAAAATAGACATCAAGGTCAGATAGGGTCAGATATCTGTTCTTATTACTGGTGAAGCTGGACTGGAGAATGGGGTTGATTTGGACTTTCTACATTTTCCTCCCTAAAATTTAGTTCTTGGGGTGTAGCTGCAGAGAGAATTGGGCCAGAAGCTGCCCTGGGTGAGGGGAATGGTGAACTGCCTCTGCCAGGCAGGGACCTCAAACCAGGCCAGCAGAAGCAGAGAGAACAGATCACCAGTAGCCAAAGGGTAGTCAGGGTCCCAGGAGAGCCTGGAAGGCTGGCTTCCCCACGGCGGCCACTTTTCCCCCTAGTCTCACTAATCAGGTAACACAGCCGCCTCGCTACAGTAGGGAAGAGAATGGGAGGAGAGACAGTGAAAGCATCTTCCCCAACATTTCTGAGAGAGCAGAATTTTCTAACTTGTGGGTCTATAGGAAAACAAGGATAGAGAGAAAATGGATCTTCTGTATGAAGGGTAAGGAAGAACACTGCTGTGACACAGGTACTGTAAAATGGGCTATTCCTCTTCTAATAGCCCATTGGGTCCTAATGGGTTCTATCACATCCAAAATACACATGCTGTAAGATTTTCTCAATACATAAGTTCAAGTCACACAGCTTTGCTGTATTAAAATACAATCTCAAAAAACATTATTAGAAAAGTGAAAAGACAACTTAGAGAATGAGAGAAAATATTTGTTAATCCTACATCTGATAAGAAATTAATTTCCAAAATATACAAAGAACTCCTATAACTCAATCAACAACAAAAAGCAAACAACTTTATTTAAAAATGGGCAAAACACTTAACTAGCCATTTCTCTGAAGAAGATATACGACTGTCCATTAAGCACAGAATAAAACCCTGTTTCCCCCAAAATAGACATCCCCTGAAAATAAGACCTAGTGCAATTTTTTTCAAGCATAGAAATATAAGCCCTCCCCTGAAAATAAGACTAGCATGTCTTTAAAAGCAAAAATTAATATAAGACATTGTTTTTTATTTTCAGGGAAATGGTAGATTGTTGTACATGGAAATAGAGTCACAAGAAATTCTTGATGGAATTCAGAGTTGGCTGGTTATGCTGATGTTTGTGATGACATGACTACAGTATATTAATAAATGTTGATTTTTTTGTTCAACAATAAATGTGAATTCTTGTTCATGGAAAAATAAGACATCCCCTGAAAATAAGACCTACCACGTCTTTAGGTGCAAAAATTAATATAAGACACTGTCTTATTTTGGGGGGAAACACAGTATGTTTAACATTATTAGTCATTAGGAAAACACAAATTAAACCATCATGAGAGATTACTTCACACCTAGGAGGATGGTTATGAAGAAAAAGGTTTTGGCAAGGATATGATGAAATTGAAAGACTGGTATACACATGTAATAAACATATGTAATAGGATATTGCTTCAGTGAAAAAATTTTTGGTGTTTTCTCAAAAAGATAAGTATAAAAATGGTTGCTTATTAACAGAACAATTATACCACTTTCTTTTCAGGCAGCAGGCACTTCCACACATCATTGCATTATTCCCCCAAATTTCCTTTTTAGTTATTTCAGGGAAACTGTTATTACCATAATTTTTCAAATAAAGAACCTGAGCCCAGAGAAGCTAGCCACTTTGTTTAATCAGAGCAGACTCAGTACTGAATTATACACCCTGCCAACACTCCTAAGAGTGCACTCTTCTTTAAAATTAGAACAAATTACAGGAAGAAACAGAATAGAATGAACATTAAAAATTAAAAATTACTGGCTTATTGAACTACTAATGTCCCTATCGTTTGGAAAGCTCATAGTAAAACTAACTTGGGTCCAACAATTTTCTACTACAGGTTAAGGCTGTGCTACCCTAATAGCATAATTACTAATAAATTGGCTGAATTAGTGACTTATCTATTTTCAAAATGAAATTCACATTCACATTTTTGTTATTTTTAAAAAGTCTGTTGTCAGCCAGTCTGGAGCAGATTTCAGAACCCTCAGTTATTTTTTAAATCAATAATATTGAAACGTGATATGACTATTTAAAATTTCTTGGGAACGGGTGGCTGGGTAGATAGTGGGGTGTGGGACGGGCAGTGGTATGAGAGATGGACATTAAGATGTCATTGGCTAAAGGCCTCTGTGAAGTCAACAACCCTTTTTGCTTGAGATCTCATGTTCTCAGACCCACACGCACAGAGGGAGTATGGTCCCACGATCCCATGATATATCAATATGGTAAGATACACAATAAATATAGAGCTTCCCTCATCTTACAGATAAAAAGTCTTCAGTCAAAGAAGCTAGTCCATAGCCAGAAGACTGGTTTAAAAGGACGAGACTCTAGAATCTAGAGTCTAGAATCTAGAACAACAAGCACCTTTTGAAGATGGATCTTCCTAAATGAAAAACCCTTTTCCAGCTGAGCTCCTGGAGAGGTTTAAATGACAAATTTGAGCAGAGTTTTTGGGAGAGCTGAAATGCTGTACCTAAGAAACCATTCTCCCTGGAGTTGTGGGCTTGGACAGGAACAGAGGTGGGGGGAAAAGAGGTGGCCTGAAGAGACCCAGACTGCCGTGAGCTTCTCCACCATTCATAGTTCATCATCAGTGGCCCTGAAGTGATGGTTGGACACCACCTGTTAGTGGGATCTGGAGAAGGGACATGGTTTCAAGTCCAGATTCACTTCATAAACAGGTGCACAGGAGGGAGCTGGAAACACATGAGACCACAGGAAAGGGACCCTCTGAGGCTAGGCAGGCAAAAATTGCGAGGAAGCCATTGGGTTCCCACAATTCATGGAACTGAGCGTTTTGTGAGCAGACCCACATGCACAGAGGGAGTATGGTCCCACGATCCCATGATATGTCTATATGGTAAGATACACAGTAAATATAGAGCTTCCCTCATCTATATAGAGCACAACCTTAAATTGTTAGCTAAATATACCAGTAAATGGTATAGTCAGTGTTAAGACATGGGTCTTTTGATTGCTGGCTCAATACTTTTTCATATTATAATGTGGTTTTGTCGATATACAAGGGCTTTCTAGTGGCCAAGGATTATTATCTTGAAAGATAGCCTGGAGCCCAGACAAAGGAGATGTCTAAACAGGGAAATAAGTTCTGGATTCAAATGGCCCCCTACTTAATCACTAATTTTTTCTTCAATGCCTCAATCTGATTTACCCAATTACTTTTATTACTGTCAAATCAGAAAACCAGTACTGGTATAAATTAAATGCAGATCAGATCTGCCTCTAAATCTAGGAAGTAAGCCTGACCTGTGGTTGCACAGTGGATATGCCGCCACCTGGAATGCTGAGGTCACTGGTTCGAGGCCAGGGGCTTGCCTGGTCAAGGCACATCTGGAAGTTGATGCTTTCTGCTCCTCCCTCCTTCTCTCTCTCTCTCTCTATCTCTCTCTCTCCTCTCTAAAATGAATAAAGTCTTAAAAGAAATTTTTTAATTCTTAAATCTAGGGAGTAAGTATAAATTCTAGCCAAGATGTTCAAAGAAGCCAGTAATAAGGATTAAAAACATGGAACAGCTAGTCAGTGCAGGTCTCTGAATCAAATCTCTTTGATCTTCGTGATTCATTTGCCTATGAGGAGTTTTACTCACAGGGCTGGCTGCATCACGGGGCTCCATCCTAAGACAGGAAAACTATCTAGGGTTTACCTGTCACTGTCTTAAAATTCGTAATAATTTTAGTGTTGAATTTGTTTTGTAAGTAAAGTCCAATGGGATAACAGAGGACGTCCTGGAGGACTGGAGCTTCATCCACACGTGGTCCTGTCTCCTAGGGGTAGTCTCTTTGCTATCCTGTCTGCCCCCCCCCTCAGTGACTTCTGTCATCTGCCCCTGCAGGGGTCACAACACAGCTCAGGAAGAGCTGGGGTCAAGCCCGCGTGCTGTGCACTGAGCTGTGAGCCAGTCCCAGGGCCTGGGCGTCTGCACTCGCCCCACACACAGCCTGGTGCCTGAGGGAGCCAGACACTAAACAGCAGGTTAAAAAATAAACACCATGACCGGTCAAGAAAAACTTCATCCTGCTTTTTGAACAGGGAGCCCAAATTTTCCTTTTGCACTGGGCATCAGGAATTATGTAGCTGGCCCTGATTAGACACCTTACCTGGTGATCACAAGCCAATATTATTTTTAGATTCTTAACTAAATAACCATAACACATATGGAATAATAACTCTGATTTTACTAAAAGTATTATTCGGTTTCAAGAACTCTTAATATTAAACACAAAATCATACATTTTCGATAGTTGGACCAAAGGAAAAAAGCCTATTATTCTTGCCAGCAGGTATCATTAACGATACAAAGTCTGAATCTGTTGTTGTGACTTGACAGTATGATGCATGAAATGGAAAAGTAATGAATTTTTTTTCCACTGAGGTAGCCAGGGGAAAAAAAATTACTGATTTCTCCACAATAAAGATATTATCACTTCGTATTTTCTATCACATTAGGGAAAGTTTTAAAAAAATCTTGTTACTTCTCTCCAATGTTGATGTTTGCTCATAAATAACTATAGTGCTTTTCCATTATCTACCTGGCACTATGCTATAAAATAGCCACGAGCCAGTGACAACAGAGGAATTGAGAAGTGTAAGAAATGGCTTTTTACTTCTTTTTAGTTTTGCATCTGCGTCATATCGTAGTATCTTTCTTACCTTGAGCTTGGACAAAAGAAGTTCATGATCATGAAGAAGTTTTCGGGTTTCATCTTGACTGCTGCCAATTTCTAAAATGTTAGGCTGTGACTCAGCCAGCTGAAGCTGTACCCATTTGCCACACTAAGAATAAAAAATGAAATAAAAAGCACTTTTAGTTCCTCTTGTTCCTTCCCCTTCACCCTTCACCCTTCTCCTTTTTATTTTCTTTTTCCCTTCATTCTTCCTTTCTTCCTTCCTTCCTTTTTTTTTTTTTTTTTTTTTTTTTAGTTTCCAGTTATCCTGTGAACACTTTATTCTTTCTGTAGAGATAGGCTTTAATAAACTGAAATATAAGAGGTCTAATAGAAATCCATGCCTTGACTTTTTCTTTTTCATTCTTAGGATAAATTTTTTTCTTGGTATGCTGGATTTAAATATAAATTCCCAAATGAGGAACACAAACAACAGATTCTATATTAATAAATATTACAGAATAATTCAAATAATTGTGCACTCTCTCATTCACAAAAATATTCTTCATAAAAATGGTGAAATTCTTCTCAGGCAAGTAGGATACTAACTTCACCATAGGGAGAAGATTTTGCAAATGCAATTTAAGCTAATCTGTGTCTTCACATTAATTTTGCTGGTTCAACCAGAAAGAACAAACAGCAGATGAAACAACTGATTTGCATCTTATTTCAAAGTTAAAAAACATTTTCTAACTTTTCCTGTTGAGTATTTAATAAAGTATGTAGGAAAATGTCAAAAAAATTAGACATATGTGACAACTATGAAAAGCAGCCATTTGAAAGCAGCCAACTCATTTTCCTCACTCAGGACTCTTCCACTGCTCTAAGTCACATCTGGTCACTGCACTTCCTGAGGAGCTGCCCTTCCAAGATGCAACAGCTAACAAAGCAAGAAGTACCTCTATCAACTACCTGCCCGTGGACAGGGAACTGCTGAAGAGAAATGAAAAAATCATGTCTATTCTAGATAATGAGTGCTCTGCGACTGTTTGGAAACAAGAGGCCATAGAGATCAGTCACGGGCACTTCTATTCCTTTAAGATGGACTTCGCACTTTGAATAGTTGGGAATTTGTTTTCTATCAGATGGCCTTGAGTGAAGGGAGCTGGCGAGGGGAGATGAAGGAAACGTTCTTAGAAACACAGTTTGGTTAAAATAATTTCCAGTGTGATTTTAGTTCATTGTTTTTTCTTTTCTTACTCTCCATCTACCTCTGATCTTCCTTTAATTTAATATATATGCATTATTCTTTATACTGCTTTAAGTCACATTGTATATTTGAGGGAAAGAAAGTTAACTTCTTCTTAAACAGTGAGTTTGCCTTTTCTTGCCTTGTTGCTGAAATTTGCAGATACTCAAAACATCATAAAAAGCACACACAAATTATCAATGTTTGCTACTTTCACTTCAGACTTTTTTCTGCGTCCACTCATTACCTTTAAAGAGACGGGAGGGCAAGGGAATCAGCCAAGGTTCTGTTACGTGGGGCCAACTCTCAACAGCCCTGGGATATGGCCTAGCTAGAAACATACCGCATTCAGTTCTACTAAGTGGTTTTGTTCAATGTCAAGTGCTGTTTCCTTATTATAATTTTCACATTAACATAAAATTCACAGGATTAAGGAAATTGAACAGGGCTCGTTTTCCATGCTGTGATAAAAAGCTAGAAAAATCATTCAGTGAAGCCTGATGGGGTCCTGAAAGTAACTGGCTGGTGGTAAGCACCAGCTTGTTTGCTGGATTCCTTTCCTTAAACACTGAATTCCTTAGGTGGTGGATTGTCTAAATCCGCCAAGCATAATGCTTCATGGGGGTTTTGCAGGGCATTTTCATGAGAAATAAAATTCATGGTTATCTTCTTCAACCTGAAGATGTGTTTTCATCTTTGGAAATAGGTAAATTGCTTGACATAAAACATGTCATATAACATAAGCCCCAAGTGGCTTCAACGTCCTGTTGTTAAGATCAAATCTGACACATGACCTTTGCTGCTTCCCTGACAGGGTCTTTTTTCCCCCAACTATGTGACAAGGATCCACTATGGCACCACCAGCGCTAAGGAGGGCACATGTCAGAGCCTCTTATTAGGTGCTGTCTGCATTCCATCACGCTCAGAACAATGCCACCCCCATCTGCTAGGACCTTCCTCTTCCCTCCTCCATCACACCCGCTCTCAAAAATCACAGGTATTTCACAGAGCCCTGGACTCTTCAGCCTGGCAATCATGAATTTGTAATTATGAATTCCTTGCCTTTAACAAGCGAATTGAAAATACACAGTTTAGTTATTTGTTTTTTTTAACCGAGCTGCTGTAAATGTTTTCTCCCTAACTGAAAGAGAAACTGTAGTAACTGGCTGAAACTTAACAGAGGTTTCTCTTAGCTGCCACTTTAAGAAAATAAGAAGATGTACTTGCTGTTATCTTCTCTATGCTGTGCACTGCTGACTGTGTGGAATGTTCTCTAGGATTATCAACACACAGCAAGGTGCCCACGCCACACAGAAAAAAAAGAAAGTTATTAGCTTACCTTTATGACAGCTATAACGATTTTAGAGTCCCCAGCCTGCACAGCTACTGAACTGACTGTTGTCGTAGAAAACTCCACTCCAGGACTTCCTTGGCTGGACATGGTACTTTAGAACCAGAGTTTAGACTTTGGGCAGCCTTTGTATAGATGTCTGTCTGCTAGTCATTTCAGAAGGCAACCACCGGGGTTACTTGGATTCATTCAGGGAGAGAGCTCAGCTCGCACTGATTACTCTGCCAGAAGGAAAGAACAGGAGGTTAAAAATAGACAACCCCATTGAGTTTATCATGAGAGAGAGAGAGAGAGAGAGAGAGAGAGAGAGAGGAGAACGGGAGGGAATCGCCACACCCCTAGTATGGTAACACTAAGTGCCTGTTATTTTTGCCATTATCTTAAATGTGGAGAGCAGCATTTAGCTCTCTTCCTATCAGCTGATGTTTGATAGCAAATGGGGGGGGGGGGACATCCTGAAAACCCAAGTTAGTTTTGCTATTGAATCTATATGGTTATAGTGGACTTTGAAACCAGCCAGTCATTGACTTGGATATCAACTTTCAAGACTTTAGACCTCTCTTTTACATGAAGAAAAGCTTCCAAAATGTACTTTAAAAATAAATTCTGGTATTTTGTTTTGGGATTAAGCAAACAAGAAAATAGCTTGAAATACATTTCTAGATTAATCTGCTTTTCTAAAACTCACTGCCCTTTGTCAAATAAAGTGTATACGAAATGATCATATTTTCTCAGAGCCTCATATGTCTTAGGGATATTTTTGAAAAAAATATTTCAACGAACATTTATCAGGATTTCTTTGTGATTACTGTACTCCACTGGACAGCATTTTAAAACTCAGTCATCACAAATAGTAAGAAGTGATAGACTTTGTTGTTACCTTTTAATTGTGGCAAGAATGTCTTTTAATTAAAGTTTAACACTACATATATATTTTTTTCAATAAAATAAAAGGTAACACTGTTCTTCAGGTTTGGATTTTATTCTTTCCTCACTGCCTGTGCAGGAAAATTATAGACACTTCACATCAGAACCCAAGATTGGCAGATTAATCCTATTGCTAGAAACTCGGTGTATGTCACAAGTTTGTCTGTGGGATTAAACAGCAGCTGTTGGATCCGTCGTCAAAGAACAGCTGAAACTAACATTGACGTGTGGGTCAGAGGTCAGATACAAACACATCAGAGATAACTGACTCCAGTGCTGCTGGAGCCATCCGAAATCTCCGGGACAATGCCAGAATGGAGGAGATAGCTATGAACAGATAGAGTTAATGTGTCCACTCCCTGTTGAAAGCCTTAGTTCAATTTAAAAGCACGTTCAGGTTCAGGGCCAATATTCTGAAGACTGAGACAGCACCACTGCTTTGTTTTGCTAAGGTTCACCGTAACATTCTTGAGTCAAGGGGTCAAGTGCTGTTACATAGATTTCAGTGTTCTGTGATTTATTTTTCTTTCCCATTGTATGTCATGGCTGCTCTACAATTATGTAGCCATGACCGAGGGCCCTGCTCTCAGAATCTACCTGCTGCTCCAGCGAGAGGAAACCAGTCTTTGGACTGCACGAACCTCACCTGATGCCACGAGGGGAGCATGTGGAGCAAGCTCACACCATATGCCAAGACACTGTGACATAGGAAATATTGTAAATAGTATCATTTAATGGGCGAGATGAAGAGCTTGCAGAGAACCAACCTGAAAAGGAGGAGGCGGCCTCAGTGCTGCAGGCAGGCTTCTCTGCTGGAGCAAATCGCTGGTCTGAACAAACCAAAACAAACAGAGTGAAAAGAGTTTTCAGCTAATTGTCCTTAAGAAAAACCAAGAGTTGATGGTTGTGTCACACCCTAAATTAAAATGCCCAAAGGGACGTTGCTTAAGTCACTGTATACATTGCCAATCAGAACAGCAAACAGTGACCCACACCCAAAACACAGAGAGCACTTTCACCCAGAGTTAATCCTGTTGTTAGGTACTCTGTACCGTCAATTGCATAAAGGCCCTCAGAGGCAAAGGGAACTTGAGGCCATGAGCTGCAAAGACCATGGCCAGGAAGAGTGGTTGAGTCCACAAAGCCCCACTTCAGATGGATGATTGTGTAAAGGGTGTGCAGGGCCACACAGAATGTGTGGGACTGAGGGCCCACGCCAAGGGAAAAGGAGGAAAGGGAGAGGAGAGAGGACACTCCTGAAAGTCTGATTAATTACAAGGTTTAAGGACGCAGGGAATTAAGAATGGTTAAGATTTTGTTAAAAAAAAAAAAAAAAAGAATCCAGTTATCCGGCAGTAAAAATGGTGCCTTTTGTGTGTAGATGACCTTTCTTTCTGTTAATTAGAAGGAGCATAAATTTAAGTGGTAACTAATTTTTTAAAATTCAAATTCTTGGTTTTAAAATCCTCAAAAGATTTAAATCACTGTTTTTTCTCTTCCTTCCTTGCTTTTTATTTTATTTCCTTTTCAGTTCTTCTCCTCTAGGAGCTCTGTTGATCAGATCTCTCTATCCACATCTAACTCATCTAGGACCTTGGCCTACATTCCTCATGTGGCATAATATCTAATTATAAATTGCATTATTAACTCCTATAAGTAGTTTAAAGAATAGTTAATATAAAGCAAATTATACTAGCCTGACCAAGTGGTAGTACACTGGATAAAGTATCAACCTGGGACACTGAGAACCCAGGTTCAAAATCCCAAGGTTGCCAGCTTGAGCACGGGGTTGCCAGCTTGAATGTGGTATCATTAAAATGATCCCATGGTCACTGGCTTGAGCCTAAAGTCACTGGTTTGAAGCCCAAGGTCTCTGGCTTGAGCAAGGGAGCCCCCCTTCCAAGCCAATGCATGCAAGAGAAAGCAATCAATGAACAGTTAAGGTGCTGCAACTATAAGTGGATGCTTCTTATCTCTCTCTCTTCCTGTCTGTCTGTCCTTCTCTCTCCCTCTCTCGTTAAAAACAAACATAAACATGTTATACTAAAGAAATCAGTACTATAATTAGAGAGTTTTTTTTAAGGCTTTATAAGTTACAGTTTGTTTATACTCTGCCTTCCCCATCATCTCACACACACACACACACACACACACACACACACACACACACACAAAAGCCCAGAAAGCAAAAACCTTAGAGGCATTCTCATAATTCTCATATCCTTTGAAGTTTATAGAGGATCTTGCAGAGGATATTATGCCTTCTATATTTATCCCTCTGGGAAATGACTGTTTTTATACCAGCTGAATTTTAGTGAAATATCCTCCATGGGGAATCAAAAGGCTTATAACCGGATTTGCTGAATTGCAAATAGCACTTTTTTCCTCATTTTTTATATTGTGGTAAAATACACACAACAGAAATTTACCATCTTAACCATTTTAAGTGCGTGGTTCAGTGAGATTATACACATTCATAAGGTTGTGCTACCATTCACCAACCACCATCCTTCTCCATGACTCTCTTAATCTTGTAAAACTGAAACCCTACACTGTTAAAAAATAATTCTCCATTCCCTCCTCTCCCAAACCCCTGTCAACCACCATTTGACTTTTTGTCTCTATGATTTTGACTACTTTAAGTATTTCATATAAGTGGAATCATGCAGTATTTGTCTTTTTGCAACTGGCTTCACTTACTATAACGACCTCAAGATTCATTCATGTTGTAATATATGTCAAAATTTCTTTTCTTAAGGCTGAATAACATTCCACTGTATGTATGTGTGTGTATACATATGTGTGTGTGTGTGTGTGTGTGTGTATATATATATATATATGGTGAGAGAGAGAGAGGGACAGACATAAACAGACAAGAAGGCAGAGAGATGAGAAGCATCAACTCAGAGGCAGCACTTTTAGTCGTTCATCACTTGCTTTTTCATATGTGCCTTGACTGGGGGGGGGCTCCAGCTGAGCCAGTGACCCCTTTGTCAAGCCAGTGATGTTGAACTGAAGCCATCAACCATAGGTCATGTCTATGATCCCACACCCAAGCCGGTGACCCCATGCTCAAGCCGGCAACCTCAGGTGTTCCACGTTGATGCTCTATCCACTGCACTATTGCCTGGTTAGGACTTTTTTTTTCCTTCTTTTTTTTAGAGAGAGAGGGAGAGACAGACAGACAGACAGACAGACAGACAGACATGAAGGGAAAGAGATGAGAAGTATCAACTTGTAGTTGTGGCACTTTAGTTGTTCATCGATTTTCTGATGTGTGCCTTGAGCAGGGGGCTCCAACCGAGCCAGTGACCCCTTGCTCAAGCCAGTGACCTTGGGCTTCAAGCCAGTGATCTTTGGGCTCAAGACAGTGACCATGGGATTATTGTGATGATCCTATGCTCAAGCCAGTGACCTGTGGTTTCGAACCTGGAACCTCAGCATTCCAGATCGACGCCCTTTCCGCTGTGCCACCACCAGTCGGGCTATCCTTTGATTTTATCTTCGCAGACCATCTCATAGGGTTACCGCAGAGATTAAAAGAGTTGCTTCACATAAAGTGCTTAGAAGAGGACCTGGCATTTAGCAAGTGCTATATATGAAGTATGGTACTAGGTGCAGAATTGGTGCTTATAAATATTGGCTGATTGACTGAATCACATTTGTCATACAGAAAAAAAGATGGTTTTACTAAAACTCATTTATTCAGTATTTATTCATGCAAGCAATAGATATTGAGCATTTGCTATATACCAGGCATTTACACATTAGGAGTACAGCAGGGTGGGAAACAGAGGTCCCAAAAGGTGACAATTCCAGTGAGAAAAGACACACCAAAAACAATGAAATAAATTAGCAAAATAAAAATCAACTGTGAAAAAGACTAAGGGCAAAACAATCATCGTTGTCTTAAGTAGATGGAATCACAAAAGGTTGCATTTAGAATTTGCCTGAGAAATCAAGGGGTACCTTCCGGGTATTTCTGTTGGAATATAGAGACTAACAGGATTAATACACTGATAGTGATTATAAAACAACAACAAATAAATCACATACTATGGCAAAGGCAATGGGTTAGGGACTCTGAAGGCAGACTGCCTTAACCTCTTTGTGCCTCAGTTTCCTCATTGCAAATTATTAATAAAAGAAATACCAATATCATATTGGGTTGCTAGGAGGATTAAATAATATTTGGAAGAAACTTAAAATAATGCCTAGCATTTAAGTGGTGTTCTGATAGTTAAATATTACTATTACTAAGACAACAACATCTGTTAAGGGATTTCCTAAATCTACTAAGTGCCACAAAACTCGAATTAAAATTTTAAAATTAAGTTGAATTATACATGGTAGGCTACCCGAATGGATTAAATATATTAGAAAGACATAAAATATGCATTACCAGGGAGGAAATAACCTCACTATCAGATGGTAAAATCATTTCAGTGAGTCATCATTATTTCTAGAACACCATCTTTACCATTAGCTTTAGCCAAAATGTTTCCTAACTCATTATGTCATGTAATCCTACTACCGGCACCTCTCTGAGCTCCATGAAGACATTCATTTCCCTAGGAGGGTGATTACCCATGTAGATTACAAGCATTCTCACTTAATTGCCATCCATAAGTAAACTGAAGTAGCTCCTGCCTCTTTAAACAGCCCTTTCTAGTCAACAATTTACTTCCATTGCATGTATTTATTTGTTCATTCAACAAGTATGATTAAATACTTACTGTCAGACACTCTTCTAGATGCCAGGCCCACACATCAATAAACAAAATACAGTTTATCCACCGAGGGAGCTTGCTTTCTGGTATAGGAAACATAACCAATTAGGAAAAAAAAAGTACATATATAATTTAATGTCAGGAGGTAGTAAGTGTTATGAAGAAAAATAAGGCAGGGCGAGAGAGAGAGAGTAAAGGAGGGAAGAAGGATGCTATTTCACGAGTCAGAAAAGGTCTTCAGAGTAGAGGAGATTTGATAAAGACCAGGATGAAGTTGAAAACAGCAAGATACATAGATATCTCAGGGGAGAGCATTCCAAGTGGCTGGGGTATGCTTGCTCTATTTGAAAAGTCTGCAGAAGGTCGATGAGGCTGGAGTTTAGTGTGGACTGAGAGGCAAGGACGCGCTGATAGAACATGAGTCTCTGAGGTGTGTTAGCTAGTCCATGTAGGGCCTTCTAGGTGCCTCTATGTCCTGCTTTGCTTGGGACAACCATGGTTTACACCTGTTGTTCTGGCATAATTACTCTTAAAGCCCCCTTCGCTCTCAAAATAGTCCCATTTGAATGATATATTAGGTGCTTTTAATAACCTTGCTCTTAAGCCAAAGTAAGAACTTTGAATTTAATTCTGAGTCAGATAGGTCATTATGGCAGGGTTGTCACCCAAGGAATGGCATCATTTGACCTAACATCGTTAAAGAAACTCTTTGTGGAGAAGAGACCATAGGAGTCAAGAGTGAAAGCAGGAGGTAGGATGAATTCCATAGCACCCAAACCACAAATGCCAACATGATACTCCATTTGTATGTTTTTTTTTTATATATTTTTATTTTTCTGAAGTTGGAAATGGGTAGGCAGTCAGACAGACTCCCGCATGCGCCCGACCGGGATCCACCCGGCATGCTCACCAGGGGGTGATGCTCTGCCCATCTGGGGCGTTGCTCTGTTGCAACCAGAGCCATTCTAGCGCCAGAGGCAGAGGCCATGGAGCCATTCTCAGCGCCCAGGCCAACTTTTGGCTGCGGGAGGAGAAGAGAGAGACAGGAAAGAGAGGGGGAGGGTAGAGAAGCAAATGGGTGCCTCTCCTGTGTGCCCTGGCCAGGAATCAAACCCGGGACTCCTACACGCCAGGCCAATGCTCTACCACTGAGCCAACCGGCCAGGGTCATTTGTATGTTTCTTTATGGACAATTAAAATTTGAGAATATCTATCCAAAATATCATGACTTCCTTTAAGTTTTAATCTCATAGATTTCCTTATAGTTAAACATGATTAATGACATATAAATCCTTAGCTTCTTCATAAGACCTGGGAAAATAATTAAAATACAACTTTTATATCCAACAAAAATTTTCTTCTATAAGTGGTAAGAAAAACAAAAAACAAAATTTGGACAAGTTCAAAGAATACTTAGCTTGGTCAAAGATCAAAGGTGGCTGTATTTATTATCATTTTAAGCAATGATTTACCAAAAATGATGTGTGAAATTATATCAATATTTGTTCAATTACTATCCACATCTTTTCTTGAAAAATTTCTATTTAGAGCAGTGCATTATCTAGAAAACTGTTATATATTTGTAGACTTTAGTTAAAAAAAACAGCAAATGTGGCAATTATTGATTTGGGAAAAGACCTTTCTGAATGAGAAAGATATATACAATACTTCAAGCTGGAAAATATTTTTTTTAAAAATCAATGAAAATATTTTATGTACAAAGTTTATTTTAAAATTTTAACTCACAAGACTTCCTTCATGTGTTGAGCTGTGCACTTAGGGTCCAATGTAGCAGGGTTCTCTTGCTGATATAATTCCTCTTGACAAAATGAAGTGTCCTGAGAGTTACTCTTAAAAAGGTAGGACCATTACATAAGAAGACGGGACTCTTAGTCAACTTGACTTTGGAAAATTACATTTTCTTTGTTTTTCCTTAGTGTTGCTAAACTACATTTGAGGCTGAGAATTTCCATCCCAGAGTAATCCCCAGGGAAGTCTCCAGAGCAGCAGTAGTTCAGCTGCTTGGGAAACAACAGTGACACTGAGGGTGAGTTGTCATTTCTCCAAGCAGCTATAATTTTTGTCAAGGAAGAAAAAGTAATATAAAATCCAAGGACATAAAAATCAGATACCCTAAATAGAATCATATCATCCATGGATTCTAAATTTAAAAAAGTTTTGTTTTTTATTTCTTTTTCCAAGTGAGAGGAGATAGATAGACTCCTGAATGCACCCCAACTGGATCCACCTGGCAACCCCCAACTGGGGCTGAGGTTCTGCCCATCTGGGGCCATGCTAACACCTGAGCTATTTTTAGTGCCTGAGGCAGAGACTCCACATAGCCATCCTCAGCACCTGGGCCAATGCACTCAAATCAATCGAGCCATCGCTGCAGGAGAGTAAGAGAGAGAGAGAAGGGGAGAGGGAAGGGTGGAGAAGCAGTTGGTTGCTTCTCCTGTGTGCCCTGACAGGGAATTGAACCAGGGGACAGCCACACACTGGGCCAAGGTGCTACCACTGAGCCAAACAGCCAGGACACAAAAGATTTTTTTAATGAGGTTTTATTAAGAAACAAAGTAATTAATATATATTTGTATAATAGCATATATATGTGTGCAGATATATTACACATGATTCATTTAAGTAGTGTTATAATGAGACTTCTCAGTTGTTTGGGGGTGATGTTCCATGATTTATTGAGTTTATTGGCATCAGTTTAATGACAAAGCCATATTTTAAAAGACTTTGAGATTATATTTTTTAAAACTCAACTGAGTTTCTAAAAATTTACTGTATAGGTTCTGATATCCACACTGTCATTTCAAGTAAGAATGCCCCACACCAGTATTCACACAGAAGTATCTTGCTGAGTGAATATTCATTTTTGTTAATACATCACTCACCCAAGTCATAGAACCCACATGAAAGACAATGATTGCTAAGAATGTCCGGAAGGATAAAAGAAGTTACTAACACCTGCAGGAAAAATGATATTCATATACTCAGGCTTTCAGGAAAAACAGGAAACAAGATGAGAGAAACTCCCAGAAACCTGGAAATCAAAACTGGAAACAAATGTAGCAGGTCATTTGTGCCCCACCCTACACAATTCACACTACCATAAGCAAACTGGTTTCCTATCATAAGTCCACCTCATATGGGAAGGACTTCAAAGCATAGTCAGCCCTGGCCAGGTCGACAGTTGGTTAGAGCTTCATCCTGAAGCACCAAGGTCGTGGACTGGATTCCCAGACAGGGCACACACTGGAAGCAACCAATGGGTACATAATTGAGTAGAACAACAAATGGAAGCTTCTCCCCACCCCCCACCTTCTCTCTCTCTAAAAGTAAGCAATAACAAAAAATAAAAAACCAAAGTCAATTTATTTTATTTTTAGGTTCTGCTCTGGCATGTTCTTGCCATAAGCTAATGTTATCAGGGTGATCTGACAGCCTCACCCCAAATATTTGAACATCAACTATGCATAGGCCCTAATTTCCTTTATCAGCACTTTCGGGCAAACAAGTGTGTGAGGCTTGCTTGCTTGTGCTTTGCCTAATTGGTGCATGAGCACAGGGCAGCACCTCCTGTGTATAGTCTATGTAAGGTTGCAGGTATTTGCCCTCAAGATGGCAGATTGTAAATTGCAGATTGCCTGCTGCCCTTGGGAGGGGCCAATTTTTGCTACTGTTCCCCAGAGAAGGAGTTCTTCCCCCAGCCTGTTTTGCTTGCGAGTCCTGTGAGAGAGAGAAAGAGAAGTGGTTTTCCCTGCCTGCTTGCTCGTCCGCCATTGCGAGACTTGAATAAACAGAATGGTGCACCATTTTCCCACTCTACAGTTCCTATACTGTCTGTCCAAATCCAGTGGGAACCTGCGTGGCCACAACCACCAGCCTTACATCTTGTGCAGCTGGCAGGATTTGGATCAGATCAGTATGGAGCTGCCATCACCCTTAAAAGGTGAGGTAGAGGAGTGGGTGTTGTTCTCCAGCATATGGTTCCCCTTGGCTGACCTTTTGGAGGCTGTGGGCCAGAGGTTTTTACAACCCTGAATGAGGAAACCAAAAGCTCTGTGAGAGAGGCTGATTGAGGTTGAGCGCTCCAGGGTGAGCTGTAGATCAAGCAGCAACAACGGCATGAGCTGGAATGGTCATGGGAAAAAAGAGTTGAGAACTGCAGGTCAGGCTACAGGCTGAGAACCAGTGATGGCTTGAACTGGACCAAGTGCTGGAGAAGGAGGCTAACTGCTCTGAAAAGCTGCAGTGTGAGATGCAGGCTGAGCACCAACAGTGCCTGGAACTGGAGAGATCTTTAGAGAAGGAGTTACAGATTCGTGAGCTCCAGTATTACCTGGAAGCAGAATGCTGGCACCAACAGTTGGAGACACAACTGTGGGTTCAAGAGCTGGAATCTCAGCTTCAAGTGGAGAGCTCACAGCCACAGGAGCCACAACGACCACCAAAGGAGCAGCATCTGTGCCAGCAGAATGGCTCTGAGTCAGTGGGAGCAGGTATTTCCAATTCCTCCTCTTCTGAGGATCAGGAGTCTTAGGCTGAAGCTGCCATCAACAGAGCCCAGCCAATGGTCACCCAGAAGGTAAAAACCCAGCAGCCAAGAGTCCCTCAGGGGCTGGCACAGCACCTTCCACAGGTAGTGGAGCACTCTGTGGTCTGTCCTTACACCCAGGCAGAGCTATTGGAGTTGGGGGTGCAATTTAGGCAGAAACCCACTGAACCCCTGGCAGCCTGGTTGCTGCAGTTGTGGGACGTAAGGGGTGGATGGCATCATGCTCTTCAGAACAAAGATGGAGAAATTGGCCACACTCCTCCTTAAGGTAGCATCATCAGAACTGCCAGGACAACCCAGGAAACCATACCCTATTAGAATGGGTGATGTCAATCATTCATATAGTCTGGCAGAATGCCAGAGACTTGCCAGGAGCAATGAGTAGATGGCATTTCTATAGGGAGCTAGTAAAGGTCCTTTGGGAACTAGGTATAAAGAATGCTGCTTTCAATCCCAGGTCTCATGGACCAGATGAGGAAGTGTTCATGGCAGGGATGAGGGACCTTACTCTCTGCAGCACCCCTTCTGCCGTTTTTGAGTCACTAGTGACTCTCTTGGGTCCCTCTGTGGGTCGGCCCATGAATGCAGTTACACAGATGGTAGCAGATTTGGGGGAGCTGGAGGAAGCACGGGACTGTAAGGCTGCATAGGCTGCTGCCTGTGCTGCCCCCCGCCCAACAAGAGAAACAGGCCTATAAATGTTACCCAATCACAGATGCGGGAAGATTTAACTGTGGCTGAGGCAGATAGGGAGAAATTAGGTGGCAAGTCTAATAAAGTTATTTTGGAGTTTTGGTGGCAGCTTGAGTCGGGACAGAAGTTCCAGATGCTGAAAAGGCAGAGGCATGATTACAAGATTTTATGATGGAGATAGCTGTGGGAGAGGATCCTCCTCAAGACCCATTGTTCTAGTTTAAATACAGAGAAGGCCAAGAGACCCACCTAACCGGGATGGGTGGGGAGGCCTGAGGCCCCATGTGAAATTGATAATTCATTGATCATCTTCTAATGTGCAGCAGGTGTTGGCATGAAAATAGATGCTTTTTTTGCTGTGGTAGCAGCAATAGACAAGAGAACTATCAAGGTAGCACAGGCCTTGAATGTGTTGACCCCACCAGGCCCTGTAAGCTTGCTGAGGGGTTCAAATGGGGATTGTGGCAACAGACAGAGCACTTATGGAAAGGCGCTGAGGTCCATTAATAAAGAGCTGTATGCCTAGTTGCCTGTAATGGACCTTTACCTTGGTGATTTGCAGACAGCTGGGCTTTCATTGGACTGACCACTGAATGGTGCCATGGACTCTTAGACTGTACCCAGAGGGGCACCAGCTCCCTTGTTGGATGGACATGCCACTTTTGGACAGCATGAGAAACCCTGATGGGGGGAGGCAACTCTGGTGGAGACCCTCCTGCACCAGGAAGCTGCTCTCATCCAATTGCAGAGACACCAAGGATACTTTACAGTTTCCATGGACTCAGCCCTGGACTATACAGGCCTTCTCACCTACCGTGGGAGAAGGGACTAGAGGTGGGCCCTTGGGCAGAGTGCTCAGGGAGACATTATGAAGGGCACCTTATAATTATTGTAATTGTATAACTTGTGCTGTTGCTGTTGTCTGTTTATGTAATGTACCTCACTCCTCACACAGGGATCATCGCTAGAAGATACCTGTCATGTAGATTGCGAAGCAAGCAACCCTAAAGGGGTGGAATGTTGGGCAAACAAGTGTGTTAGGGCTTCCTCACTTGTACTTTGCCTGATTGGTGCAGAGAACAGGGCAGCAGACTATAGATTGCAGATTGCCTGTCGCCATTAAGAGGGGCCATTTTTTGCTATTGTTTTCCGGAGAAGGGGTTTTTCTCTCAGCCTGTTTTGCCTGGGAGTCCTCAGAGAGATGCAGTCCTCCCTGCCTGTTCGCTAGTACACCGTTGCAAGATTCTAATAAACAGAATGGCCCACCATTTTCTGGACCCAGTTTCTTTACCATCTGCCCAAATTCAGTGCAAATCTGCATGGCCATGGCCACCGGCCTTACACAAATCAGTGTAGTTTGATGTAGTCCTACTTAGTTTTTGCTTTCATGGTTTGTGCTTTTGGTGACATAAAAAATTGTTGTCAAAATCAATGTTAAGCAGCTTTCCCCCTAAATTTCTTCTAGTAATTTTAGTTTCAAGTCTTCTGTTGTCTTTAGTCCATGAAGAATTTTTGTGAGTGGTGTAAAACAGAGATCCATTTAATTTTTCTGCCTGTGGCTGCCCAGTTTCCCCCAATGTCATTTATTAAAGAGACTACCCATTCTCCACTGAGTTTTCTTAGCTTCCTTGCCATGTATTAGTTGACCATATATTTTAACTTTTACTTTCTGAGCTCTCAATTATGTTCCATTGGTCTGTGTGTATTTTTATGTCAGTACCAAACTATTTTGCTTACTATAAGCTCTGTAATAGTTTGATAACAGGAAGTGTGATGCCTCTGGCTCTGTCCTTTCTCACGATTGCCTTGACTATTTGTCGTCTTTTGGGATTACACAAATTTTAGGATTTCAAAAATATTTTTGTGAAAAACGCCATTGGAATTCTGACAGAAATTACATTGAATGTATAGAGGGCTTTGGGGTGTATGAACATTTTAACAATATAAATTCTTCCCATCTATAATCACAGATTATCTTTCCATTTGTTTGAGTCTTCTTCAATTTCTTTCATCCATGTCTTAGTCTTCAAAGTACTGATTACCACTGCAATGTGATATCCCTCTCACCCCTGGCATCCACAGACTGGTTAGGCTTGAATAATTAACAGGGCTGAAACAAAGGGACATTTCAATCAAACCCAAGGATGGAATCAAACTTATTTTAAAAAGAAAACAAAAAACAAAGGTTTAAGATCAAGAAACTGAAAGGAAGCTTTCGTTCAGAATGAACACTCAGGATATGAACAGTATTTTATTTGAAACCACTCCTCAGAATGAACAGTATTTTATTTGAAACCACTCCTCAGAATTCCATTTCCTAACTACTTTTGGATTTGCAAACTTGTATATTAAAACAGACCAGCTCATGGAGAACTGCAAAGCAGACGTCTCTTTTTGTGCCCTCACACTGTTCCCTTCTGATCTTCTCTGCCGGAATGTACACCGCCAGTCCTGGGCCCCTTGCCCAGCACCATCCACTCCTTTGCACTGGTTGTTGAGCAGTCCCCGGTAGGGGGCGGTGTCCTAACAGTATTAGCAAATACTCAATTCAAGTGTTGCCCCTTCTAGAAGATGTTGCATTTAGAAGGGACTCTTGACAAGAAAAGATGAAAGTTTTCACATTTAGAGTGTGGAACGTTAAAAAGCAAACTTAAAATTTTACAAAAAGTAATGTGAATAGAAGCAGAATTCATCAGATCATGTTACAGAAATCAGTATGACTTAATTCTCCCTAGACTTTGTTTATTTACAGAAACCAAACTTATTGTCCAAAGTGATAACATATCAAATAAATACATATTCAATATGCAGCTATTCATTGTAGTCTTTAACATTTTATTGCATTGACAATGTATAGAACATTATAAGAATTTACAGTAGAAACCAAATATCCCAGCCCTTAAAAGTTGAATAGGAAAGACTGGATGAACCGTTCATAAATATCTTTGAACATGAGCAATGGGAACATAAATATAATAATTTTACAGGCAGGTAACTGTTATATGTAATAGAACAGGCGAGGAAGGTAAAACACAGTGGTTAAGAAGGTCACTAGGGTGTGAAATCACAATAGCTGGGTGGTACTGAATAGAGACAACACTGAAAATAGGATTTGTAAATGCTAAAATGTCCTGCAAAAACATAGTTATCCCTTATGCACAACTGTGAGGTAGAATTCTTCCCAGCCAGTTTTCTGTTTTCTTGACCACAACCTGGGGGCATTCCCTATCCAGATAGTTCTCTCACACTGCTGTACGTGGGACTAAGTAGTACATGATTTTTATTCTTTCTGCCCCCATTAAACAGAAATAAATCTTTTATGTTCAATTATCAATCTTATTTTACCAACTGAAAATGGGTGATAAGTTAGTAGTATAAACAATTCAGTGTTATTTCTTCCAGCTAACATATCACCATGCTAGGTAAGTGCTTTAATCTCTCAAAGAGTGAAAATAATGTTAAAATTCCAGGTACAGAAACCCATTGGGACTGTTTCGGGCAGACAGGTGTCTGTTTACCTCAAATAACACCAACTGCCAATTGTGAACAATGTCGATTCTATCCCATAACCACTTCTAGTATTTTAAATATGGATCATAAAAAATGTTTACACCTTTCTACATACCCAAAAATATAGTGAAAATCCAACATCCACAGACAGCACAACTATCCTGGAAAAAGGTATGGCAGTTCCTTTTAAAACTACCCTATGACACAGAAATTCTAATCCTAGGTATTCACCCAAGAGAAATGAAAGCCTGTGTTCACATTAGACTTACATTAACAATAATCAGAGCAGCTTTATTTATAATTGCCAACACTGAAAACAGCCCAGGTAGTCGTAAATAGGAAAATGGATAAACTGCACTATAGTCATCCAATGGAATACTATCCAGCAATAAAAAGTGAGCTGCTAACACACCCAACAACATGGACAAATCTCCAAACCGTGGTACTTCTAGAAAGAGTACATGCTGTGTGATTCTATTTACACAAAGATCTGAAACAGACAAATCCTATATATGAAAAGAAAAAGAACAGTGGTTGCCTTTGGGGGTTGGGTGGGGACAAAGGTTGACTTAAAAGGGCCACGTGTGAATCTTCTGATAACATTTTATATTTTGATAGCCCTATATGCATTTACCAAGTCAGTGGATGTACGCTTAAGATTTATGCATTTCATTGTATGCTAACTTTATATAAAAAGTACTGAACTCTAGTTAATGATACGGTATGAAGTATTTAGTATGAAGTGTACCGATGTCTGCAATTTAAAGTGAATCAGAAAATGGTGTGAGTTGATGAACTGGATGGATATGGACAACACAAACACAGTTAGTGCTGACTAGCATCTGGATGGTGAGCACACTGGAAAATGTTAACTTTTTTATGTTTGAAAGATTTTTATAATAAATAAATTGTTGGGGGAAAAAATCCAGGCTGCAATCTTACCAAATAATGTTGCTGAGAATTTCACTATTGAGCCCATGGCACTATAGTCATCAAATTCTTCCAACTGGTGTCAATTTAAAAGGCTAAGAGCTTGTAAAAGGACAGTTCTGAGTGTGACATGAGCAGTTAGTTTTTTTATTTTTTTATTTATTCATTTTAGAAAGGAGAGAGAGGGAGAGGGAGAGAGAGAGAGAGGAGAGACAGAGAGAGAGAAGGGGGGAGGAGCAGGAAGCATCAACTCCCCTATGTGCCTTGGCCAGGCAAGCCCAGGGTTTCGAACCGGCGACCTCAGTGTTCCAGGTCGACGCTTTATCCACTGCACCACCACAGGTCAGGTCTGATCAGATTTTAAATTTGTTGACTGTGTAGACTAACATAAGAGCTAAGATGAAAAAACACTCTCAAAAGAAAAATCAAACTTAGAAATCGTTTTTACTATGATTTCTAAACTATAAAAGAACCAGAGTAATTATTTAAAAAGATGTGTAGACCCAAAAGATGACATGAGCCTTGCTTTAGTGTCACAGGCCCCTATTTTCTGAATGAAAGGACAACTGAATCATCCTCCTGTCTCTGAGGGACACATTTGGGGACACCCCACAGAGATAATATTTTACTTGTAAATAATACTTCTAAGAATGAATTCTGACTTCAATAGACTTTTGTCAGAAAGGTTTCCACAGGCCTAGCTAAAAATCCAGTAACACATCTCTTACCTCAAATGTGGTAATTATTCTTAAGTTATTTGGTAAGAATTCCTATATATCAATTATATATATGTTTTGTGTGTATGGCTTCATAAGAGTTAACAAAACTAATCTTCATTATTTTAAAAATGTACTCACTGCTCTCAAAATATTTAGTCAATAGTCATGGCTTTGCTTTGATCTCTAAATCCTTCAAGTTCTAGTACAGGCTCTGGCCTTTTCCTGAAACACGGACTAGGGTTGTAAAGTTTCCAACAGCTTTAAAATATCAGTTATGTTATTCAGCATCAAAACTGGGAAGCTTTTTCAGTCTTAAACATTCCCCTACATTCACGCTATCTCATGGAGGACCGACCCTTAGTCCTATCAATCTCTATTACAGGATCAGTCTTTTCCATTATTATCAAAGTTTACCAAGATTTCTCTAACTGAACAGCATTAAGGGTGGTCTCAAGTCATGTTTTCATCTTAACAGCTTTGTGCACTTACTGTTTATCTATAGATTGGTGCTGCCTAAAATCCTCTCCAAGTATGACTTTCTTTCACTTACTTATTAATGGAATTGTGTCATGTCCTGTCAACCTCAGAGTAGGTGACACTCCTCACTTGCTTTCCATCTTGCTGCACTATCATCCTGCCACAAAAAGTTTATTTGTCAGATTTAAAAATCTTGTTATTTAGCAATGAGCTCACCGACTCTGCCCTCAGTATCTTCAGTTGGCAGTTCTGAGCTTGGGGAACGGAGGTTCAGGAAGCAGTGTGAACAATGTGCCGCTCCCCACAGGACCCACGCCTGTAATCCGAGACAAGAGCGAAAGTAAAGAATACCCAATCTTCTATTCTGAAAAAATATTTATAGTAATAATACCTTCCATTTTGGGTAACATTTTAGTTTTCAATACATTTTTAAACATGATTGTTATTTCACTCTTGATATTACTTAACAGGATATCTCTCATTTACAGATCCAGAGTTTAGCGGTTTTTAGCAAGGTCAGTAAATGGCAAAGCCAGATTTTGAAGTCAAGTAGTCAAAATCCGAACTCTTTTCATTATATTCACTATAGTTATTTTAGCTCTTATGGTTTATAGCCATACCACCCCAAACACGCCTGATCTTGTCTGATCTCGGAAGCTAAGCAGGGTCGGGCCTGGTTAGTACTTGGGTGGGAGCTTTTATGATCTTTCTCCTACTATTCCTGCCATCATTTATGCTTCTTAGCAAAACCTAGACTTTTCAGTAGTACATACTAAAGTCAAATAATGTCATATGTTAAACCTGTACTTCATTTTGCATTATCAAGGGATTTGTTACCTAGAGAAGAATAATTTCCACTCCCAACTGAAGCTTTTCTATTTTTTTAACTGAAAGTTACTACTTGTAAATTTGCTAATTACGTTAACTGTATCCAGTTATGTTACAGCCCAACTTTTTAATCCTAAAAAAATTTTCCTTCAGGGATTTAAGCAAAGATATCCCAATCATGGAAATATTGTCATTGATGATCTTTACTAATGTTAGTTTCCTATACCAATTTCAATAGGCTCAAGATGTGGAGGGTTTTAGTAACCACAGTATATTTAGTTTTTATTTTATTGTGGTACTGTGAAGATGGGAAAAGTACATAATAATATCCAATCTCTCTAGCAAGAAACTTACAATACAGTAGGAAATTCTAAATTCTTTCTCAAAAAGTAGACTATACAGAGATAGGTCCAGTTATCCCACAATCACACCACTCTTAGATCAGAGAGTATGGTTTGCTCAGAATGAGCAGGAAAGTAAATGTCATGTTCATATTAAGCTGTATGCCACTAAGTATAATGATAATAAACTAAACAGCACACTGCATGTCAACTGATGGGGTAATGAAACAAACACATTAATACTAGGAACATTCCTATAAAGTGAGAGAAGTATCCAATCATCTCTATAGCAATGAATCCAAGACCTGAAATCAACATCCTCACCAGTGAGCCGAGCAGTTTCATCCATATCACCAATGTCACCCAAGCAGAATAATGTCATCAATAATGAGGACTGGGAATAAAGCCACTTTTATGAGATGAAATGATCATCTTTGCATTATAACACTGCTGGGCAAAATGTGTGTGGATGAATGCCAAAACTGCTAATACTGAATTTACACGAGAGAAAATAAATACATGATAAAGAAAAAAAATATATAACACCCCTCCTAAAAAAAAAAACCCCAAACAAAACTAGTCTAATTAACACACTGCAGTAATTCCCTGAGATGGGCTAAAGTAACGTGAAGGTTGTGGCATATACCAATTAGAAACTGTTTCTTTCTCCATTTGCTGGTCAACACTAATTTATTTCATACAAAAAGCTCATGATTTCAAAAAGACTGCAGTTACCTCCTTCATATGTACTCTAAATGAACTACAAAAAAAATTACATTAGGGAATTGCAGGGTTTTCATTCATAAATGTTATGTTTATATACAGATTAACATACAGAAAGTAGCAGCAAGTTTATAAATGAAGAACAACAATATTTATTATGTTAAAAGCATATTCAGCTTCATCAGAAACACTTAAATTATAAATAACATTTCTACACGTTGCCTTATTTTACTTTTGCTGTATGCAGGATAGCTTAAGGCATATAAAATTTAACTCACTTGGAAAGCAGGTGAGTTGATGGTATAACTATGTTGTAACTCTCATTACTTACAATCCTGTCCTTTTCCAGCAAACTCCTATTAAAAACATTCTACCTACTCTAAAATTCAATAGAAGAAACAGACATTGAGTATAACTGAATATTTAAATTAGCTAGTATTGAAGTACCTAAAATACCAAATGGCTTCCTAATGAGTAGATTCACTCATAACTCAGTCATAACTTTAGGAAGTATGTTTAATACACACCTCAGACTACAAGATGAGGGATTATTACTAATGCCTCTACAAGGCTATTTACATACAAGGAAACTGAGCAACTATTATTACACTTGAGCAAAGGTCTGGGACCAGAAGTCCCTGGTATTCCTTCCCTCAGAAGAGCTTGTAATGTAGCAGGAAGATATAAACAATTGTACCATGTGGTTAGCACCATCATGAGACTGAATAGAGAATCACACAAGTTGACACTCATAGAAGTTAAGCCCTAAAAGACTGAAAGGATTATCAGATATAGAAAGAACTTCCTGGATGTTTTCAGAAGCAGCAGCAGCCCCAGACAGGAGGGAACATTTGAATGTTGCCCCAGATTTTATGGCATGTGGGGCTAGAAAAAAGGCTGTACCTTTAACCAAAATTGCTCCAAGAGGAGAAATGTAAAACATATTATAAATAGCTTCATCTAGCTTGGTTGAAATGTCAAGTAGGTAGTGGAAAGATTTTGGACCAGATTTATAACATAGGACACTGCGGTAAATAGAAGCCGTAAGGATAAGAATCTGAAAGCATTCTGAAGAAAGAATCCGAGAGAGCACATCTGTAGAAGTATTGTAACGCAGAGTGATGTGACTGTATTCAGAGTTATGGCAGAAGATAGTATCTTCAAGGGAGGACACACTGCCCAGGAAAGGTTGCTCAATGGTGTAAATGTTGCAGAGACAGAGAAGGGTAAGAATGCAGCTTGGGAAGAAAGCATTCAGTTCACTAACGGGGTCCACTGAGAAGTTTCAGTGCAGTGCTGTGTATAACCAGATGAAGAGGTGCTGACAGAGAGCAGAGAGCAGAGAGCAGAGAGCCGGCAGAGCCAATGGAGATGGACTTTTCCAAGAAGTCTGGCAGTGCAAAGATGGCTAGAGAAACCAGCACTAGAGGATACATGAGCATTTCTGAGGATAAAGAGAAACCAGCATACAATTCTTTGCATATTTTTATATTGATCAAAGATTTAAAAGTTATTTTTAATCTTTTAAAAATTTTTTCTAAAATAAAAATTAACACAAATTAAATTATATACATTTACCATTTAAACTTAATATAAACTTAAAAGCACTCGTATTTTATAAATTTTATTTCTAAAAGAGCACAGTTTTTGTATAAGGCTACTTCAGAACTTTGCTTCTAATAAGAAATTAAACTTAGCAGTCGCTACTTAAGCTCCAGAAACAGAACTCCACTGTAAGGAATAACTGTGCATGCCGTCTTCCCCAGCCTTCCTCCTCCAAAGACAAAGTCTCTCGGGGGAGTTAATAATTTGGAAAATATTTTTCAAGTTGAAGTAGAGAAAAATTAGAAATAGTATTCCATTATTTGTAAGTTATTAAAGATCTAAGTTGTTCTCCACAATTATTTTTTTCATGATAAAACATGCTTATTTATTATATATACATGCTTACATATAAATTTCTGGCCTAAAACACATGCAACCAACTTGAAAAAACAAGTATTAAACCACCCTAACAATCATAAGAATGCCCCTTCTAATAAGGCACTCATGTTTGGAAATAGGATATAACCACCAAATTAAATAAGATGTTTAAAAGAAGCCTTTTATTAAGAATGAACAACTTTTAATACATTATTATACAAATAGGAAAATGTCTTTTAATGAATATGATATATCAAAGATCTGAAGATTTTCTTCATACTGACACAATAAAAATAATCAATTTTGAAGAAAAATTACAAAGTAAAATTTTGAGGACACCACTGTTTTCTAATAACCATTTAACTATAGTCTAAATTTACTACATTACCTGGGAGGAAGGGCAACCATTTTTATATAGAGAATTCCTAAACTCTTATTAGCACCATTCAAAGCTTATTATCAGTTGTTCATCTATAAACCGACAGGTCAGGTAAAGCTTTAAAGCAAGTTTTCAGTGCAATGTTTACAGTTCCTTCTTTTAAGATACTTGGAGTCTATGGTCTCAAAGCATGTTAAATAATTATGCCTTGGTAGTTGCAAGGTGTTAACATGTAGAGGGAAATGTGAAATGAAGAGAAATGTGGCTTATCTTGGCTGTGAAATGTATCTTTATGTATTGTGGCTAACGCTGTAGTATGCTGACAACATGCGAGATTATTACGAACGCAGATCTGTGAGAAGCTGGTAGCTATTAGCTCTCTGTGGTCATCATTTCAGGATGTCTCAGCTGCTGCCTTTTGAGACTAACTAGTTTCATCCTGTCTCTGATGTGTTCTGCAGTAGAAGCCATGTCACTTGGACTCCCAAAATACTGTTCAGTTCTAAAAATCAAAACAAACAGAAAAAGCCCATTCAGATTAATACAAATCCACTGATCACTGCAAATACAAAAGGAAGAAAATTTACCATAAAAATCATCTGAGATATGACATTAGTTCATCTTTAGACCATACTGTTTCTCTTTGAGTAGTAATTCAGTAAGAGAAACATTTTTTAAATGCATAAAATATATGAAGGCATGTCACAAAAAATACATTAGTGGTATAAATGTTGTATCATGAATAGTTAGGATAATCTCAATAACCAACAATGCAACCAAGCCATGCAACAATAAATGAAACAGTGTAACACTGGAAATACTGATTTCAATTTTGAATCCATAACATATACAAATTTAAATTTTGTATGTGTATTTCAGTGCTATGTGTATAATCACTGTCTAATACAGTTGGCAATTAATACACCATTTAATGTTAAGGCATTGTTTGGGACATTAACAGGTAAAAATCATTTAATTTTATCCTACCTGCAAAGATACTGTATTCAGAGCCACAGGATCTTTTAGAAATAGAAGTTCTTGAAAATTATCTGTTTAAGCTCTTCACTTTTTAGATCAGAAAACTAAGGTATAGAAAATTAAGCGACTTAACTAAGACTGTATAGTGGAAAAACCAAGGTTTGAACTTAAGTCTTCAAGCAGTAACTCCAGAAAAACCATCCATTTAAAAATTTTTTTTCCAACAGACAGTTACAAAAGATAAATCTGAATAATCTTACTATCAAACTTTACATGACACATATTATCATATAAAATGAAATAAAAATTCTAAATATTAAAGTTGGTGGTTGTGAAATTTGAATATATAGTATGAACTGATTCATTTATCTTGAAAGGTTGAGGAAATGAACATGAACTATTTGTGGAACACAGGAGTAGACGCTCAAGCAAAAAGCCCAGGGAAGGATATTCCCAGCCTGACCTGAGCAGAATGGCAGACTGACAAGTGCTGTGAAACACAGAAATGGGGCCTTGGTGGTGGTGGTGGTGGTGGGGTTGTTCTGGAATGGACAACCAGGAGCATCACACTCAAGTTGTTACCAGCTAACTTTATCAGTTTTCATATTTACTCTCTCATACATTGTGAGGTATAACATGACTATAGGCTATTTCTGACTGTTCAAGTTAGGGTACGACTAGAGGTTATATGCATAATAGACTATGAAGATTACTCTTTTAAGGGAATAAAAGTGTATCTTCTCAGTATCAATTCCAAATAATCATTTGATATTCAAGACACACACAGCAGTAGTTGCAATATGTGTCAGATTGGTTTTAAGTAGTTGATATACTTTTACCTCATATAATTGCCATATCCCTATAACTTGAGGAGGTATGAGTCCTATTTTTATATGAGAAAACTGAGGCAAAGGAAGAAAGTGACTTGCCCAAAGTATCACAACTACTAAGTGGTGGTAGGATGATTTAAACCCAAGACATCTGTTTAGAATCCACAATACTAACCATTAATCTATACCAGTGGTCCCCAATTGCCGGGCCGCGGACCGGTACTGGTCCGTGGGCCATTTGGTACCGGTCCACAGAGAAAGAATAAATAACTTACACTATTTCCGTTTTATTTATATTTAAGTCTGAATGATGTTTTGTTTTTTATTTATTTATTTATTTATTTTGTATTTTTCTGAAGCTGGAAACGGGGAGAGACAGTCAGACAGACTCCCGCATGCGCCCGACCAGGATCCACCTGGCACGCCCACCAGGGGCGACACTCTGCCCACCAGGGGGCGGTGCTCTGCCCCTCCGGGGCGTCGCTCTGCCGCGACCAGAGCCACTCTAGCGCCTAGGGCAGAGGCCAAGGAGCCATCCCCAGCGCCTGGGCCATCTTTGCTCCAATGGAGCCCAAGCTGCGGGAGGGAAAGAGAGAGACAGAGAGGAAGGGGGGGGGTAGAGAAGCAAATGGGTGCTTCTCCTATGTGCCCTGGCCGGGAATTGAACCCGGGTCCCCCGCACGCCAGGCCGACGCTCTACCGCTGAGCCAACCGGCCAGGACCTGTTTTGTTTTTTAAAAATGACCAGATTCCCTCTGTTACATCCGTCTAAGACTCACTCTTGATGCTTGTCTCGGTCACGTGATACATTTAACCGTATCACCCTAAATGTCAGTCCGTGAAAATATTTTCTGACATTAAACTGGTTCGTGGCCCAAAAAAGGCTGGGGATCACTGCTCTATACCACAATGTAAGGATAAAGGTATCCAATGATTTAATTTTCCTATTGTTTGAATTAAACATCCTCTGGATTATCTAAATAGTTTTCACTGAGAAGGTCTAGATCCTCAGATAAAGCTCCTTCTGATCTATTTACTGGCCCACTTATTTGCATGAGATAATTTCATATTTTTATCATCAACTATTTGAAATGAAAGAAATATGGAATCAGAAGCCCATTATTTTACAAATGAAGCAACAGGGATACACACAGCACAGTGCAAGAGAATGGATTTGGAGCCAGAAAGACTCGACATTGCATCCTCATTCCACTTAGAAGCTGTGACTTCCTGAGCACCTCACTTAATCTTTCTGGGCCTCAATTTCTTCATCTGTAAATGAGAAATAATCATACTGGCCTGGTACTGTTTGGTCAAAAGCAATGAAGACTTAAATTAGTGCCAGGCATAGACTGAGCTCACTAAACAGTAGTCCCACTCCTTCCCTGAACAATGTCCAAAGTCACCCTACTCCCTGTCATCATAGCCATGGCTGGACCCCAGCTGTCACCTTAGTCAATGATCTTTCTTCTACAACAGCTGTCAAGTAACACATTTGATGGCATAAAGTGCCAAGTGCTACTGTTGCTAAGAGCCAAGTTTGGATTTCTTTACATTTTAAACCAGTTTACTGTAGAAACTGAAAATGTGACCCAAAGCTAACTGACTTGGCTTTTTAAACAAATAGATTCTCCTCTCTTCATGATTTCAAAAATAAAAAAACAATGTTATAAGAACATGCACCATACCCATCAGGATAAACTACAGGAACTGTTAATCTATCCAAAAGTGATTTCCCAACTGCTTCAATTTCATCAAATTGCTCCTCATCATTAATAGCTTCAGGCTCTTCTGGACAGTCTTGCAAAATCTGCAACAAAACATAAGAGAAAGGAAATGAAGCTAATGCAAATAGCTTGAAGATGTTTATATTTAGTTTTATTTTAGCATCTTCATGTACAGCACTATATAAGACTGAGCTACTATTGGCAAAACTAGTTCAAGAAATTCAAATAATACTAACCAATTACAGGGGGTCCTTGGATTATGACAGTTTCGAAATAATATTTCAAGTATATGACACTCCCATAAAAACTTTAAAAAATTGAGTTGTGTGTGTTTTGCCTTATGCTGTTAGTGTAGGCTGAGGATGTCACAGAGCTACTAGCATCACATGGGAGAGGAGTTGTCTGCTGAGGACCTCATTCAGCTGGAGAAGCAGATGACTAAAGAGGAAGAGATAGAAACCCCAGAGTACAAGAGATTCACAAACAAGGGTTTGGAAGGTTTTTCTATGGTAGATGGGTTGGCAAAATTTCAGGCTGAGGACCCCAGCGATGACAGATTCGGTAAGGATCTGTCTACAGAGCTGTTATGGATGCACTGCAATGCTGTAGGCAGATTCTGGGAGAGAAGAAGTAATCAATCTTCCAGACTGGTGTGGAACAATTCTTTGAGAAGGTAGAGAGGCCTGTACAGATCCTGTTCCCTCTACATCAGCTGCTTCTCTAGATGAAACACCTGTAGAACAGGTAGAGTCATCTCCAGCATCTCCTGCGTGTTCCTTAGGCAATCCTGATCCACCTGACCCAGTATCTCCAGCACCTTCTGCAGGTTCTCCTGCCTCTCCAGCTTCCTCCTCCCAATAGGCCACTCTCTCCCACCTTGCAATGCCCCTTCCAGTGTGCAAGCCAGCCACAGGAAAAAAGGTAAAGAATTATTTTTTATACTTATTTTTTTGTTATTTTTCAATGTTTAGTATAATTATATCCTTTTCCTTTTTCTGTGGCTTAGTTGTGTTTTTATATTCTAGATTATGATTTTACAACTGTTAGGATAGGTAAGTGACTTAGGCTAGGGTGTGTTTCAACTTACTTCAAAATTAGGGTTATGTCACTGTCATAGGAATGGAGCTGTGTTGTAACCTAAGGATTCCCTGTATTTGGAAAGTAAGCTCAAACTGTACTTAAGAAGTATTCTTTCATTCATTAAGTCCCTTTATTTAACACTTATATGTTTTTTAGTGCTTGGGATGTAAATGAGATACAGATGCACATAAATGCTGTGATGATCTAGTTAAACCTTTGAGTAGTACAAATGTTCATGTATGTCCTCGTGCCCTCTGACCATCCAGAGTATGATTGATTTATTTTCAAAATGTGTAAGGCAACATTAAAAAAAGGCAAATGTATGTTCTTCTTTTTTCCCATAAACTTGTTATCAAAATAACATGATTTTAAAGTTAATAAAACTGGAACTGGAACTAATTTCATTTTTGAAAAAAACAAGAAACAAAAAACTCACTTCTGGAGGTCAGAGACCATGAAAAAACTTACTACTCAGAGGGTTAACAATTTATAGTTAGTTTAAAAACTGATCTGCTGGCCCTGGCTGGTACCTCAATGGATAGAGCGTCAGCCTGGTGTATGGTCGTCCCGGGCTCAATTCCTAGTCAGGACACACAGGAGAAGTGGCTATTTGCTCCCCCCCCCCACTCCCCCTTCTCTCCCTCTTCCCCTCTTGTAACCAGTGGCTCGATTGGTTTGAGCACAGTACTGGGCACTAAGGATAGCTCAGTTAAAGCACATCAATCTCAGGTGCTAAAAATAGCTTAATACTCAAGCATTGGCTAAAAATAGCTTGGTACTCAAGATGGGGTTGCTGGGTGGATCCCGGTCAGGGTGCATATAGGAGTTTGCTTCACTATCTCCCCTCCTCTTACCAAAAAACCTCCCAAAAGCCAAACAACAAAAAAAATTGATGTGTTGCCATAACTGAAGTAAACTGATATAATTAAAATATAGGGAAGTTCTGCAACCTTTGATATTATTTTTTTTCCCTTAACTATTAACAATTAAATTTAACTGCAAAAAACCTGCAAAATTTGGGGAGAGAGAAGAAAAAGTATTTATTTTTGCAACTTTTCTTTTTATTGTTTTTCAATTTTATTATGTGCTAAACAGAATGCTTTCCATGCCTATATCCTGAGTTGCCCAAAGTTTGGAGTTATTTGGAACTTTGAAGGTAGTTTGGCATAATTGATTAGGGAGACTGAGAAGACAAAAATGTATCATTTATTTCTCTTTTTGGTATTTTTTTCATTATAAAAATAATACATATGAAAAAAATTGGTTAGTTTATTTATATGAGGAGAGAAAAAGTTTGCAATTTTACCACCCCAAAATTACCCCCATTATAATTTTTTTTTGTATTTTTTAGGTCTTTTTATTTAGGAAATTAAATTTAACAGGATGACATTGACCAATAAGAGTATATACGTTTCAGGTACACATTTCTATAGTACTTGAACTGTTGTTTATGTTGTATATCCATTACCCAAAGTCAAATCATTGGGTGGGGGGGAAGGGCATAAAGAGGAAAAAATATAAGGTAATGGAAAATGATATTTTGCAACTTTTTCTGCATTATATTTTACTTAACCCAGTCATTTATTTCACCACTATTCATAAAGGACATTTTTACAGTCTAAACTTCTAGATTCAATTTAAATATTTTCCCAATCATATACAATTTGCTTATATTTATGCTTTTACATTTATGCTTACTGGTATGAAATAGAACACAGTCAAGAGGGAAATAAAATCTGACAACAGAAGATTTTACCAGAGGTTTGCACAGCAAAATAACCTTAAGTCAAGTTTATTATAAGCATAAACCACATACATATTGACAAATCATCTTTGAGACAGGAGCCAAAAACACACAATGGAGAAAAGAAAGTCTCTTCAATAAATGGTGCTGGAAAATGGGAAAGCCACATGCAAAAGAATGAAACTTGACTACACTTTGTCCCCCTGCACAAAAATTTATTCAAAATGGATCAAAGACCTAAATATAAGATCTGCAACAATAAATTGCATAGAAGAAGACATAAGTATTAAGCTCAGGGACCTTGGCCATAGAGAACAATTTATGAATTTGACCGCAAAGGCAAGGGAGGTAAAGGCAAAAATAAATGAATGGGAATATATCAAACTAAAAATCCTCTGCACAGCAAAAGAAACTGACAACAAAACAAATAGGCAGCCAACTAAACGGGAGATAATATTTGCAAACAACAGCTCCAATAAAGGGTTAATATCCCAAATATATAAAGAACTCACAAAGCTCAGGAACAAAAAAGCAAAAAATCCAATTAAAAAAGAGAGAGGAGCCTGACCAGGCGGTGGCACAGTGGACAGAGCGTCAGACTGGGATGCGGAGGACCCAGGTTGGAGATCCCGAGGTCGACAGCACGGGCTCATCTAGTTAGAGCAAAGCTCACCAGCTTGGACCCAAGGTTGCTGGCTTGAGCAAGGGGTTACTCGGTCTGCTGTGGCCCCATGGTCAAGGCAAATATGAGAAAGCAATCAATGCGACACCTTAGTTGTTCATTGTGACTCACAAGTGTCAATAATTACACTAAATGTAAACGGATTAAACTCACCAATAAAATGACACAGAGTAGCAGAATGGATTAAAAAAGATGTGTTTCTGCCTACAGGAAACACATCTAAGCTACAAGGATAAAAACAAATTCAAAGTGAAAGGTTGGAAAACAATACTCTAAGTAAATAACATCCAAAAAAAGCCGGTGTAGCAATACTCATATCCAACAATGCTGATTACAAGACAGCAAAGGTAATCAGAGACAAATACGGTCATTTGATAATGATAAAGGGGACACTGAACCAGGAAGACACAACACTTCTTAATATATATGCACCAAACCAAGAACCACCAAAATATATAAGACAGTTACCAACTGACCAAAAAACAAAATCTGACAAAAATACAATCATACTTGGAGACCTCAAAACACCGCTGACGGCTCTAGATCGTTCATCCAAACAGAAAATCAATAAAGAAATATTGGCCTTAAACGAAACACTAGAACAATTGGATATGATAGACATCTACATGACATTTCATCTCAAAGTGCCAGAGTATACATTTTTCTCTAGTATACATGGAACATTCTCAAGACTTGACCATATGTTGGGCCACAAAAATAATATCAACAAATTCAGAAAGACTGGAATTATACCAAGCATATTCTCTGATCATAAAGCCTTGAAACTAGAATTCAATTGCAAAAAAGAGGTAAACAAACCCACAAAAATGTGGAAACTAAACAACATACTTTTAAAAAATGAGTAGGTCAAAGAAGAAATAAAAGCAGAGATCAAAGGCCCTGGCTGGTTGGCTCAGTGGTAGAGTGTCAGCCTGGTGTGCAGGAGTCCCGGGTTCGATTCTCGACCAGGGCACACAGGAGAAGCACCCATCTGCTTCTCCACCCCTCCCCCTCTCCTTCCTCTCTGTCTCTCTCTTCCCCTCTCGCAGCCGAGGCTCCATTGGAGCAAAGTTTGCCCGGGCACTGAGGGTGGCTCTGTGGCCTCTGCCTCAGGCACTAGAATGGCTCTGGTCACAACAGAGCAATGCCCCAGATGGGCGGAGCATCGCCCCCTGGTGGACGTGCCGGGTGGATCCCGGTTGGGCGCATGTGGGAATCTGTCTGACTTCAGCCCCATTTCTGGCTTCAGAAAAATGCAAAGAAAAAAATAAAAAGAAAGAAAAATAAAAAAAAAGCAGAGATCAAAAGATACATAGAGACAAACGAAGATAACAATACAACATATCAGAATCTCTGGGATGCAGCAAAAGCACTAATAAGAGGGAAATTCATATCACTACAGGCCTATATAAACAAACAAGATAGAGCTCAAGTAAACCACTTAACTTCACATCTTAAGGACTAGAAAAAGAAGAACAAAGGCATTCCAAAACCAGCAGAAGAAAGGAAATAATAAAAATCAGCAGAAATAAACGAAATAGAGAACAGAAATTTTTTTTTTTTTTTTTTTTTTTTTTTTTTTTTTTATAATTTTATTTTTTTAATGGGGTGACATCAATAAATCAGGATACATATATTCAAAGATAACAAGTCCAGGTTATCTTGTCGTTCAATTATGTTGCATACCCACCACCCAAAGTCAGATTATCCTCTGTCACCTTCTATCTTGTTTTCTTTGTGCCCCTCCCACCCCCTATCCCTCTCCCATTCCCCCCTCCCCCCCGTAACCACCACACTCTTATCAATGTCTCTTAGTTTCACTATTATGTCCCACCTACGTATGGAATAATACAGTTCCTGTTTTTTTCTGATTTACTTATTTCGCTTCGTATCATGTTATCAAGATCCCACCATTTTGCTGTAAATGTTCCGAAGTCATCATTTCTTATGGCTGAGTAGTATTCCATAGTGTATATGTGCCACATCTTCTTTATCCAGTCATCTATTGATGGGCTTTTTGGTTGTTTCCATGTCCTGGCCACTGTGAACAATGCTGCAATAAACATGGGGCTGCATGTGTCTTTACGTATCAATGTTTCTGAGTTTTGGGGATATATACCCAGTAGAGGGATTGCTGGGTCATAAGGTAGTTCTATTTTCAGTTTTTTGAGGAACTACCATACTTTCTTCCATAATGGTTGTACTACTTTACATTCCCACCAACAGTGTATGAGGGTTCCTTTTTCTCCACAGCCTCTCCAACATTTGCTATTACCTGACTTGCTAATAACAGCTAATCGAACAGGTGTGAGGTGGTATCTCATTGCCGTTTTGATTTGCATTTCTCTAATAGCTAAAGAAGATGAGCATCTTTTCATATATCTGTTGGCCATTTGTATTTCTTCCTGGGAGAAGTGTCTATTCATATCCTCTTCCCATTTTTTTATTGGATTGTTTGTTTGTTTGTTGTTGAGTTTTATGAGTTCTTTGTATATTTTGGATATTAGGCCCTTATCTGAGCTATTGTTTGAAAATATCATTTCCCATTTAGTTGGCTTTCTGTTTATTTTGTTATCAGTTTCCCTTGCTGAGCAAAAACTTCTTAGTCTGATGTAGTCCCATTCATTAATTTTTGCCTTCACTTCTCTTGCCATTGGAGTCAAATTCATAAAATGCTCTTTAAAACCCAGGTCCATGAGTTGAGTACCTATGTCTTCTTCTATGTACTTAATTGTTTCAGGTCTTATGTTTAGATCTTTGATCCATTTTGAGTTAATTTTTGTACAGGGGGAGAGACTGTAGTCCAGTTTCATTCTTTTGCATGTGGCTTTCCAGTTTTCCCAGCACCATTTATTGAAGAGGCTTTCTTTTCTCCATTGTGTGTTGTTGGCCCCTTTATCAAAAATTATTTGACTATATATATGTGGTTTTATTTCTGGACTTTCTATTCTGTTCCATTGGTCTGAGTGTCTATTTTTCTGCCAATACCATGCTGTTTTGATTGTCGTGGCCCTATAATAGAGTTTGAAGTCAGGTATTGTTATGCCCCCAGCTTCATTCTTTTTCTTTAGGATTGCTTTGGCTATTCGGGGTTTTTTATAGAGAACAGAAAAATTTTATAGAAAAAATTAATAAAACAAGAAGCTGGTTCTTTGAAAAGATCAACAAAATTGACAAACCCTTGGCAAGACTCACTAAGGAAAAAAGAGAAACGACTCATATAAACAAAGTCCAAAATGAAAGAGAAGAAATCACCACAGATATCATAGATATACAAAGAATTATTGTAGAATACTATGAAAAACTATATGCCACCAAATTTAACAATCTAGAAGAAATGGATAAATTCCTAGAACAGTACAATTTTCCTAGACTGAGTCATAAAGAAGCAGAAAGCCTAAACCGATAAGCAGGGAGGAAATAGAAACAACTATCAAAAACCTCCCCAAAAATAAAAGTGTTGGAGAGGCTGTGACTGCTGGTGGAAATGCAAATTAGTACAACCATTATGAAAGAAAGTATGGTGGTTACTCAAAAAATTAAGAATAAAACTACCATATGACCCAGCAATCCATCTACTGGTTATCCCAAAAACTTGAAAATATTGGTATGTAAAGTACACATGCACCCCCATGTTCATCATAGTGGCCATGGCATGGAAACAACCAAAGTGTCCCTCAATACGGGATTGGATAAAGAAGATGTGGTACATATATACAATGGAATAACACTCAGCCATAAGAAATGATGACACAGTGACATTTATGACAACATGGATGGACCTGGAGAACATTATACTGAGTGAAGTAAGTAAATCACGAAAAGCTAGAAACTATGATTTCACACATAGGTAGGATATAAAACTGAGACTCATGGACATAGATAAAAGTGAAATGGTTACCAGGGGGAGGCGTGAGGGGAAGGGTGTAAAGAGGGACAAATATAAGGTGACAGAAAATGATTTGACTTTGGGTGATGGGTATATAACATAATCAACAGTTTAAATGCTATAAAAATGTTTACCTGTAAACTCTAATTGATCAATGTAACCCTGTTAAAGTTAATTTTCTAAATAAGATTAAAAAATAAATAAAAATAAGCATGATAAAGGCCACAGAATAGAAAAAATAGAAATGTTAACTTTTATTTAAAAAACTACCAACCATATATATTCTTATATGACATGTTAAAGAAGCCTAGATTTTAAAATGTTCTTACTGCTACCTTTAAAAGACAGTATCCCAAAAAGTTTTCAATGATGCTAGAAATAGCATGAGTGGTCACCACTGCATTGGAGGGAGGGGTTAGCAGAAGCAGTGTGGCCTAAAGGGACTGGGGAAGCCTCTGAGGTGCTGGTAACATTCAGTGTTTGTGCACTGATTACACAGGTGTGTTCACTTTGTTAAAATTAACTGAGCAGAACATTTATGACCTATATACTAAGTTAATATTATACTCCTATAAAAAAGTTTTCATTAAAATAATCAGTAGAGGAACAAATTAAGCCATTTTGCCTAGTTTATCATTAGGTCCATTTTAAACTAAAGCACTGACCTGTCAAGTTCACTGACCAGTTCAGAAAGAGTTCACTATGAACATTTCCCAATAAATGTACTTCTTAACACAAACAGAAACTGCTTAATTCCTAGGGTTCCTGGCAACACCTCTTCTGTTCAACTGATGAGGCTATCACATCTACAACTCAGGTTTCGCATATCTTAAATTGTACTAACCATCCCCTACATGTAAACTTCCATTGTAAGTGGTCAAAACAAAGCTACCTACATAATCAAGCTCCTCTGCAGAATGGAAATGGAGATCTCTGTGCGAGGTAAGAAAAAGGTTCTATTAAAGACTGCCCAGTGACACTGTTCATTCCTTTCTGATTTCTGGGAGTAAATACCTCATTACATAATAAATTCTAGAATTACTCTTTAAAAAATAACACATGAAGGTTTTAGATTTTCACCCTTATTCTCATTTTAGTTGGACAGACTCTATTTTGAATATAAAAAATTACAAAGTGTTCTTTTAAATAGTTGGACAATTTATAGCAGTTACTAAAGCAAAGTCTCCTCTCCTGGCATTATGAGTGAGATGGGAACCATGACATCCTAAAGAATGGACAGTACATTCTGGGCAGTAAGTTTGTGAGGAGAGAAGCACAGTAGACAGAGAACTACTGAATGTTTTCTGTTTTGTTTTGCTTTTTCAGAGAAATAAAGGGAGGGAAAGAGAGAGAGAAAGAAAGAGAGAAGCATCCACTTAGTGGTGTACCCACTGATTGCTTCTCATACATGCCCTGACCAGGACTTGAACCTATGACGCCGGCACTTCGGGGTGACGCTCTATCCCCCAAGCCACTGACCAGGGCTGAATGGTTTTGAATTTATAAAACCACTGTACTCCGCCACTGGTATCAATTACTGAGAGGATTTGATTTGAACTCTCTAAAACAATATATCTAAACAAACTTTAAACAATGAATATAATTTTTAAAAAACAGACTAATCACATAATTACATGAGTAAGATTAACACATTTTAAAAACACACAATACCACTGTGACCACATTTTTGAAAAAGCAAACCTTTTCAGCATTTGAGTGAAATGCAATAGCCATTTCCAGCCTATGCACTCTCTCTTCAGATGCTATTGTAAATTGTTTCCATACTCTGTTCAGCCGAGGAAGTGTATCCCCGGAGGACCGAGACGTGCAGCGCAAAGACTGGCACAACACAACTGTGGCCTGTAGCAACTGTCTTCCATAGTCATAAGTGCTCTAAAAAAGAGAGTAAACATGAAATTATAGTAAAAGAATTCTGAAAAAGAGGATGGGAAAGTGCAGGAGGAATGTGGTTGCAATCAAGTGCACTACTGGAAATCAATACCGAATGACTTCACTGGAACTTATTACTACAAATTATCAGCATGCATAAATCATGAAGGGGAAGCAGTACTTTTAGTTAGTTTTCAGCAAGTTTCTTCTGTTTTCATCTCAATCTGTTCAATTCCACAGGCCAAAAGAGTGTCTGTTCAGTCATTAACTAAGACAAGTGGGTGAAAACAGGCACTCTATATTCCACATAGGAAGCCACAACTGTTACAGTGTGAACTAAATTATTAGGGAAATTAAAGATACTTTCCACAACAACAGAAAAACCTGTGTTGCTATACTAACGTCATTGAGATGTAGAAACTGGGGTTTCTGACCAACTGGTATTAACATGTATTTCATATTAACTTTCATGAATGAACAGTTGGGATTGCCTAAAAAATTCTGTAATATATGTATCACAAGGAGCACACAGAACCTTTATTCAGGGAAACATAAACCCTCTCACATTGATGTGGGCTAGTTCTGATGCACCAGCTGACATTTTCTTAGTTCTATGATATTTCTGGAATAACATAACTAACCTTCTTGGACTTGGAGGGTTAAGTTACATTATATCATGCAGAAAGCTATTCAAACACTGAGCTTGTAGAAAAAAAAACCAGTTTTGCACCTGTGCGACATCCACAAATTTTCTATGCTTTTCCAGTAAAACTTTCGTTTCCTGAGCATCATCACCCAATCTGATGTGGGTCTTAAGCAGAGCATCCAGAAGTTCACTCAGCCATTCTACCGCCTAAATGGAAATTAATAACAGTGAAGCTGGATTCATAAGTCTTTACTTATTATATCAAAATACCACATTTATAAAAAGAAAGGTAATATTACATAATTACTTAATCTATTAGTTATAGCCTAAGTTCTTAATAACATATTTCATTCAATGACTAGCTACATGAATTAATGAACCCACCTCCCACTCAAAATTTTTAAAAATCTAAAGATCCATGAAAGTGAATCACTCTTTTAAAATTGTTATCATATGATTTACAATAGAAGATCAAATACTTATGTAATATAGATCTTATTGGAATCTCAGACATATTTATGTTACCATTTAAAATCATATATTTCTTCTATGTCAAGCTGAAATGATTTCCCTGATGCTAACTACAAAAAGCAAATTGTTTACATAGTTGAAAAACTCTATTATGGGTTAAAAAAAGCAATGTGCTATCCAGCCTTTATCCTGGGATATAACTGATAACAAGTCAACAATAATAAGTAATAAATAATCCCAACAGAAGATTTTTTAAGAAGGTAAATCAAATAAGACCAGTAAGATAACTAGGAATACAAAACTTTATTATTTCAACAGCATAAACTAGAATCTGACTTAATGTTATTTTCTAAGGACCATGAAAAGCACACTTTTGCTTATAGTTAGGTAAACTCAATCTTAAAAAACAACTACAGAATGCACCAGACTGCTCCTTACCTGGGCAGCATCTTCTTCACACTTAAACAACTGTACCATCTGAAGCATCTTTAACCTTCGCACATCTACCATGTCTTCACATCTAATAAACCCAAACAAAAATTTAGGATAGCACATCGGTTTTGTTGATAACTATCATAGCATCATTATCTGGCACACACATTTTATAGTATACTAACACTATGGAAACTAACTATTTTGTGTTGATTTTTAAGAATTTTAAGGATATCTATCTCTACATTACATCAAACACCCTAAATACCTGACGAATACTGAATCACAAGCCCTCTTGAGAATAGCATGGATTGTGCAAAGTACTGAAGCAAAGCATTTAAAATCCAAAGAAACCTCCATTGCCAATTATTATTAAACCAGCTTCAAAGATAAAAATGCAAAGTTTCTCAAATACTAATCTAGAAGATAATGTTCAAGGAAATAAAATTAATACTTTTCAATATGTTACACTACTCATAGTATCATCTAACTTGAATAAAAGAAACCAAAGTCCACCTATGTCCTTAAGAAGAAAAAAATTTCTATTGCTCTCTGGCTGTAGAAAAACACAATATAGGACATTTTTAAATATACTACGGTCTGCCTGGATAATATACAGATTAAACTTTTAGGATATCTCAGCCTAACTCAGCTCTTCCCTTCAATCCCATGCAATTCTATACACTCTCGGTGGGAAGGAGAATTCTCACTGCAATCCCAAATACCAATAACAAGTTAACCTGGAGGTATGGGGCTCCATTACAGTTGATGTTCCTTAAAAAAGCCTAATAACAATACAGAAATCACTGTCACAAGGCTATTTTTATAAGGATGCCGTCAATAAAATTCTATAGCATATTGTTAAAATGCAACTTGGTTAAAATAATTCTAAAAAGAACTGAAGAGTAGGGGTGGTAAAGAGGATGATAATTATTTCTAAACGCTGAAGCTAAAAACAATGTAAGATAGTGGTTTTCTTTTCTTTCTTTTTTTTTTATTAAGTGAGAGGAGGGAAGGCAGAGACAGACTCCATATGCTCCCTGACTGGGATCCACCCAGAAAGCCCACTAGGAGGAGATGCTCTACCCATCTGGGGCCTTGCTCCTTTGCTCAGCAACCAAGTTCTTCTTGGTACCTGAGGGGAGGACATGGAGACATCCTCAGAGCCTGGGGCCAACTCTCTCCAATTGAGCCATGGCTGCAGGAGGTGAAGAGAGAGAGAGAAGCGAGAGGGGAAGGGTGAAGAAGCAGATAGGAAGTTCTCCTGTGTGCCCTAACCGGGAATCGAACCCTGGACATCCACACACTATGCCAATGCTTTACCACTGAGCCAACTGGCCAAGGCCAGATAGTGGTTTCAACCACTGGTTCATGACCATTGTCAGTCCACGAAAGAGTTAACCACCCTCATATTATATGAAGATTATATATAATTTCTGGCAAATAAGCACCGGTCCAAGACCAGTGGTTGAAAACCACTGAGTTAGAAGACAAAGAGTAAAAACCGAGAAGAAACAGAGTGTCAGAAAGAAGACCATGAAGGTGTCTTGAAAAAGATAAGGATGTCAAGGAGTTTCAAGAAGATAAATTCACTTGTGTCTAAGGTATTCAGAGTGGTCACGCAAAATTAGGACTAAAAGTATTCCTGGATTTTCAGGAAGATCAAGCATTTATTACATATGGCAACTACAAAGTCACTGGAGACATCAGTTAGAGCAAAATCCGTGAAATGGTGAGAGAAGCGAGACTGAGCATGGTTGAAAAGTAAAGTGACTTAACTATCAGGAAGGAGGAAAGTGTATACATGTGTGTTTACATTCTTTTTTAATAGGAGAGATTTAAGCATTTAAATGACAGACAGGGATCAGAGTAAAGAATGGGAATTGATGTAGTGAGGAGAAATTGATTTCCATGAGAGCACATGGAAAGATTGGCTTTGGTAAGAGCAGAGATATATCATCCTTTGTGATGAGATCGAATAATGAAATGGATAAATTCACAGACACGAGAGTGGAAGAAATACCTGCCTGATGACTATTTTCTCTGCGATGTACAGGGAGAGTTTCTGTAGGTTTTGTTGATGACGTGAAAGAAAAAAAGTTATGCAGTTGCTGACATTTATTATGTAGTAAAAATTACAGTGATTTTTTAGGAAAAATATGTATTAGTGCCCTCACCAAATGGTTTTCATAGAGTGCTCTGTAAATGGAAAAGCATTTGTTACTTTTCTGACAGATTCAGAAAAAATAAAGTAGATAATGTGTAAGGTACATAGAGTTTAACATGAAAAGTAGTCACAAAAAATACTATGTTGCTGACGTGTACTATGTAGTTAGGCCTACGACAGTTGTATCTATACTGAAGATGTCTGGACTTTTCTTCTTGTCATTATTCCCTCAATAGAGTATAACAACTATTTACATAGCATTTACACTGTTTTAGGTATTATAAGTAATCTAGAGATGATTTATAGTATACAAGAGGATATTCGTGGGTTATATGAAAATACACCATTTCATATAAGAGACTTGAGTATCTGTGAATTTTTATCTCTGAGGGTCCTGGAACCAGATGCAGAGAAACAACTATAGTTTGCAATTGTTACTGTGAACTGAGTTTTCAAAGACCCCTTTAAATTCCTAGCTCTGTATCAAATGCAACTAACCTAATCATCATACCCTTAGCCATCGCATTCATCATCTTACTCCAACATTAGAGTCTACAGTCTAACCCTCCTACAGCAAATATGACAACAGTGGATATATGACAATTTGTTAAGAAGTTTAGATGAATAAATAGATCAGTGTAGATGACAAATGTAAGTCCAAATAAACCAAATGATAATTGAAAAGCAAATTTCTCCAAAAAGGGTTTTCTTAAAACACAGAAGAGTCATTGGCTACACTGGGAATAGGAATACAAAGTATTTGAGTTTAACTGAAATTTTTTACTACTTAGTAAAAGAGAAAATGAACCCATTCATTAGCTGAACAAATTATCATTATTTGTTAGTATAATTATACACAATTATTATATTCATCAAAAACTTACTACAATGTCTACTATTAACAGGTAAAAACTTTGAATAGAAAATATAAATTATATCAGCTTTTGTTTTAAGTATTATATGTTGTCTTAGCAAAAATTAACATTAACAGTCAAACTTTGCCTTTGTTTCCTCAGCTGCATATCTTCCATCACTCCTTGTATATGATCCACATTTTCTTTATTTTCAATGGTTACATCCTTTCCATAGGCCCAGGACGCCTGATTGGAGATCTGATCCAGAAGACCTTGACCTTTTTCACGCAAACCTTGCAATCCTACATCTAAAAAAAAAAATTACTAGATTTAATCTCTTAAACAACAAAAATACTTTCCCTTCCTCAAGTAAACCCTCTCACAGATACCATACTAGGATTCTAAGTATGACAGTGTTATATATTAAATGATCTTGGGATGGAGTCCTCTGAATATTTTGAGCAATAACACCCTTTTCAATGTGTTTCAAACTGGTGTGCCCCCAAACCCAATACCAAATTTTCCTTAAAGAGAATTTCTAAGGGGTAAATTTCCAGATATAATAATAACTTTTAAAAACTGAAAGCAGAGAGAAAGTATGAAAATTTCCAAGAGTTTTAAATTTTTTTCTTTCTGCTTTTATGTAGTCCAATTTTCTGGAGAACAAGGCAAATATTTTGTTCAAAAAAAGGTATGAGCTGCAAGACTTGGAATCATTCAAGCAACATTAAAGAATGCTAAATATTTTGAGAACAGACACTATCTAGTTTATGCCCAACAAGAAGAAATACTTAGTATATGTTTACAATATTCCAAATTAGAGAAGCATAAAGGCATTTCTTTTCTTTTTTAAACTGCTGACATTTTCAAATACATTCCATCTGGCATATTAAATACTAAATATGTATTATGCTAAAATAACAAAGGTTCCAACAAACAAAAAGACAATACAAATATGATTTTTCAAACCTATTGCTTCAAATGCTTTTTAATAATTAATTAATTTAGTTTAATCATGTTAGCATTTATTAAATCTCTGCCTTAGGCTTCTGTTTCTCCTACATTCCCCTTTGCCCTCCTGTCCCACTCAATCCACCCCTACTTCTGATTTTTACGTCTATCTATCTCTCCAATCATGCCCTAGGGAAAGTCACTGTATTTACTACTGTACTATATTTTACAAGGCCTGGTTGTCAACTGAGAGAACTAGCTTAATGAAATTGGACCCCCCCCCCCCCCCGAGAGTATATCATCTTGGCTATATTGCCAGTCTGGAGAAACATATGCACAGAACCAAACCAACTATTTTTTCACAAGGTTAGGATATAGCAACAACGAAAATCACTGCATAAAACACAATTTGGGGCATACAGGGTTCACCACAGAACACTTCACAGCTAGTTACAGTTTATGCATGCACTACAAAATAACTGCTCGTAGTATATGCAAGACATAGCTCCTATAAATATAGCAGGGTGAAGAAGAAAGGCTAAAGGTCCAATGAAGAGGAGTAAACTAAAAAGTATAAATTTTAGCATAAATTACATCCTTAAAAGGAAAAAAAACTTTTTTATATTAATTTTTCCTGTGTTTCCTGTAAATAATTATCAGTTCAGTATACAGTAACTTGTCTAACGATGGTAATGATATATTTTTTAAAAGAACCCTTATGTTTCAGCATTTTTAAAATCTGCTTACCAACACTTTTCAGCTTCTCTTCAAGCAGTTTTAAAGTTTGCTGAATCGATGCTCCATCAGCTGGTGCTACATCTACGCACAACATCCCTAATAAGCCATCCAACTGCTGAGACAACTAAAGCAGAGGGACACCAAAGAGATAACCCTGATGTAAACAGCATCTACAGTGTTTAATGATTAATGAGGTTTTTATCTAATGAGGTTATCACAGTTATACTTGAAAAAGACTATGCTGTTAAAAGACAAGAATGAATAATTAGAATACATGTTATCTGAAAGAACACACAGATGCATGCACCAGGACGACAGAGCAATATATCCAGGTCAGCAGAATGTACTAGAGTATTGAAACGTCCACTTTGTTCTATGTTATAAAGCATAAACACTGAGAAACAATATAAAGAAAATACATCTACTAGTTGGGACATTATGTAAACAAAAAAGGTTTAGTTGCATGCAGATTGACTTAAAACAAAATCAAAGACTTTATCTCATTTCCCCACCAGTACATTATTTTACTGTTTCAGAAAAATAATTAGGAGACATGCAAACCTGCAAAAATTATGTGCAGATAAGGTTTCAGATAATTTGAAGAAAAGAAAATCAATCAGAGTAGACACTTACATCTTGGGCAACCCCATGAAATTCAAGAGCCGCTTGTAAGAGGTTTTGCCTAAATTCCAGCTGACTGGCCTGTCGATAGCAAACATCGCTAAGTTGCTGCTGCAGGGACTTCAGTTCCACGAGATCTTCCTCATCCCCAGCGTTTAAGAGTGCTGCGATTTGCTGATTAAGCTCCACATATACTGCAAACCATTCCTGTAATAGAGACATTTTAAAGTAAATTAAGGATAAAATTAGTTCCTGGAGAACATATTTTATAATTCTTCCAGATGGACTAAATAACATACAAAAGAATTTTCAAAAAAATTATTTGAGACAAAAAGTCCCCAAGCCTTAAATCCTTCCACTGCAATCCCTGAAACTCACCCCTGCGAACAGCAAACTCTCCCATAGCCTCATCCTGGCTTTTCCTGCTTTCCCTGAAATCCGTCCACACAAAGGAGTCAGCCCTGCATGCTCTGACTGCTGTTTTCGTTCTCACAGCTGACATGCCACAGCCTCGAGGTGGGGGATAGCTGCCTCAGTAATCTTTACTATTTCCAGAGCACCTCTTCTCCCTCCTCTCAAACACCACACCTCCTTTTTCATTAATTCTTCCGCTTCCATTCTATCAGCCTCTTGTCTTCCTATTTCACTGTTTGTCCCTACTTTCTATTCCCTATACAACAGCCAATGATTTTTTTAAAAAATATAAATAGATTCTTGGCTAACATATTTTTTTCTGAATATGTTTCTGAATGATGCTTTTAGGAATAATCTAAAATCTAATACAGGGATCCCCAAACTACGGCCTGCATGCGGACACCTGAGGCCATTTATCCAGCCCCCGCCGCACTTCTGGAAGGGGCACTTCTTTCATTGTTGGTCAGTGAGAGGAGCACATTGACCATCTCATTAGCCAAAACCAGGCCCATCATAGTTCCCATTGAAATACTGGTCAGTTTGTTGATTTAAATTTACTTGTTCTGCCTGACCAGGTGGTGCGCAGTGGTTAGAGCGTTGGAGGACCCAGGTTCGAGACCCCCAAGGTCGCCAGCTTGAGCGCGGGCTCATCTGGTTTGAGCAAAGCTCACCAGCTTGGACCCAAAGTTGCTGGCTTGAGCAAGGGGTCACTCAGTCTGCTGTAGCCCCACGGTCAAGGCACATATGAGAAAGCAATCAATGAACAATTAAGGTGTTGCAACGAAAACTGATGATTGATGCTTCTCACCTCTCTCTGTTCCTGTCTGTCTGTCCCTATCTATCCCTCTCTCTGACTCTCTTCTCTGTAAAAAAAATAAAAAATTTACTTGTTCCCATTTTGGTTTTTTACTTTAAAATAAGATATGTGCAGTGTGCATAGGGATTTGTTCATAGTTTTTTTTTATAGTCCGGCCCTCCAACGGTCTGAGGGACAGTGAACTGGCCCCCTGTGTAAAAAGTTTGGGGACCCCTGATCTAGTACTTGCCAAAATGTTTAACACAAAATGATGTTAAGTTTCTCTAAATTCTACTCCTATTAGCCAATCAATATACTAAAATTTTGTCATAATTTCATAAAACCTGAACAATTCCATTTTTTGAAGTGTTGAATTTTGTTTACAGACAGAAAAGAAAGCTTTTAGTAAAATATTAGACTATCTTAACCATCATGAGCTAGTCTACTTACTCATCCCGCATCAACCTAGTCTCAAGGTGATAATGCAGTGCCATCTATTGGTCAAAATGGTACAATTCTCTTTTATAAACCTTTTAGAATGAAAATTTTCAAGTCTACTCAAAAGTGGAAAAAATAGTACAGTTGACTTTCAACAACACAGGTCTGAACTGCATACATCCACTTATATATGGATTTTTTTCCCAATAAATACTATAAATGTATTTTCCTTATAATTTTCTTAATACTATACAGTATATAAATATGTGCTAATCAACTATGTTATTGGTAAGGCCTCCAATCAACAGTGGGCTATTAGTAAATTTGGGGACAGTAAATGTTACATGCATATTTTCGACAGTGATGTGGAAGGGAGGGGAGTCCATGCCCCTAATCTCCTCATTGTTCAAGGGTAAACTACATGAAACCCCATAAACCATACAGCTTTAATCATTTTCAACTCATGGCCAATCCTGATTCATATGTCCCATCCAACCTGTCCCACCTCCCAATTTTGAAACAAATTCCAGGTGTTACATTGTTTTAAAAATGAGATTCATGATAAGCTATCAATGTTTCTTTTCTTTGGCCACCATGTCTATGAATGAAGATGTCAATGTATATATGCAGCCTGACTGGTGGTGGCAGAGAGGATAGAGCATCGAACCGGGACGCTGAGGTCCCAGGTTCAAAGCCCCGAGGTTGCAGGCTTGAAAGTGCAATCACCAACATGATCCCATGGTTGCTGGCTGAAGCCCAAAGGTCGCTGGCTTGAGCAAGGGGTCACTGGCTCAGCTTGAACTCCCCAGTCAAGGCACGTATGAGAAGCAATCAATGAACAACTAAAGTGTTACAACTATGAGTTGATGCTTCTCATCATCTCTCTCCCTTCCTTCCTGCCTATTTGTCTGTCTCTCTCTCTTAAAAAAATGTTTATGTCCTCAAGTATTAAGGGTAGAAGAATGAAAAAGAAAAAAGCTACATCTTAAGCAAGTCCATGAAATTTAGTATGTTTCTCTGACAGGGGGAGAAGGACAGAAGGAGGAAGGAAGGGAGGGAGGGAAAGAGGGAGCATAGAGATGGGGTGGGAGAGGGAGAAAGGATCTCATCTGAGTATTGGTGTTTTAACATTGTCTACCTAGCCACTGATCAAAAAACGTAATCTCCCTGTTTCTTCATGTATAAAATAAGGTAATTGGTATTTGAAAAATCTGTAAGACCCTTTTCAATTCAAAAGTTTTGAAATTTATTATTGATTTACATTATAAATAAACCTAAGCACATAAAAGGGCCATCCTTAAGTAATTTGTTTCCTTAAGTAGATTTTTAAAACTTATAAATACAATAAAAATATAAAAACAAACATTTAAACACAAGAATCTATGTCATTTGTAATTTCATCCATGCTATATGCAATATAAAATATACTTTTCAATATATAACTTTTGTATATATAGTTCTACTTCTTTTGTGAATTTCTTTTTAAGTCTCTTACAAGAACTAATTAGGAAAATTCAAAAACAATATACTTACTATCTTTAGTTAATATATAGTAAATAGTTCAGTAAATACAGAGCAAATATATAGTACATAGTATCCAAATTTTGTGACCCCTCTTGCTTAAATAGCATTCTCTAAGCCAGACTACAAGTCCTATAGGCTACAGTGTGTATTTCATCTGTCAATACAGCTGAATATTAAAAGTGGATTTGGAAAATATCATAAAGAAAATAATTTAAGGAAGCTAAACAGGTTATATAATTAAAAGAAAAACAATTATGTCAGATATTGTTAAAATACATCTCTAATAAAGAGCAAATGAGTCTTGGTCAATAATTAAAATTTATTCCCCCCAAAAGCAGTCAATATTTATTCTTTAATTTCATTTAGTTAAATATACACTGACTAATACTAGTCAACTTTTAGATTACCACTTCAAAAGGGAAGTTGAAGGGGAAATAAAATAATTACAGAAATATAATGCATAGATGATTCTTAAATCTCATCTGGACCTAGACTTTTAACATTATTATTATTATTTATTTTATTTTATTTTGACAGAGAGTGTCAGAGAGAGGAACAGATAGGGACAGACAGACAGGAAAGGAGAGAAATGAGAAGCATCAATTCTTCGTTGCAGCATCTTAGTTGCTTGTTGCTTGTTCATTGATTGCTTTCTCATATGTGCCTTGATGGGTGGGGGGCTACAAGAAGAGCAAGTGACTCCTTGTTCAAGCCAGAGACCTTGGGCTCAAGGCAGCGACCATGGGGTCATGTCTATGATCCTGCACTCAAGCCACTGAGCCTGTGCTCAAGTTGTTGAGCCTATGCTCAAGCCAGATAAGCCCATGCTCAAGCCGGCGACCTCACGGTTTCGAACTTGGGTTCCCTGTATCCCAGTCCAACACTCTGTCCACTGTGCCACCATCTGGTCAGGCTTAATATTACTGTTGATAAATTTTTTTATACTCTTCTCCACTGTTGTGCATTTAGATCCTAAAGGTCAAGATGCCTATTCGTTCTTGAATATGCTTTTCTTTTCTTTTTTAGATTTTATTTATTCATTGAGAGAGAGAGAATGGGGGAGGACCAGGAAGCATCAACTCCCATATATGCCTTGACCAGGCAAGCCTAAGGTTTCAAACCGGCGACCTCAGTGTTTCAGGTGGACGCTGCACCATCATAGGTCAGGCCATTCTTTTCCTTTATAAATACATAAATCCAATCAGACAGTATTTTAATTACTTGGCAGCTACACTTGAAGGTAGGCTGCCTTCTTTTGTTATCTGTTCATGCGGAAATGTTTTATTCCTCATATTTGTGTAAGGCTGAATACTGTGTGTGTGTGTGTGTAAATTGATCATATTTTTAAGACAGGTACTCTAAGGAGATATAAAAGAATGGATTTCAGTTTTATTTTTCCCAATTTTCTAGTCAATCTATTTAAAATTACCATAATATGATGTGAGGGAGAAAAGGAGGTGAGCTAACTGATGTACAAATCGACCATTTTTGCAATAATGAAGTTAACTATATAACACAGCTTGAGCTTAACATATATCAGTTCCCTCTGAATAACAAGATGTTAAATTTTAAAACGTCTTGAACTATTATTACCTATAATCTGCCTATGATTAATTTATTTCCCAATTCCGTAACTGTGATTTCATATCTCCTTCACAGTTACAAATGTAAACCCTTAAACGCATAGAAAATAAACACATATCCTGCACCCTCCCCACTCACTCTCTATCAGTTATGTTTATGCAACAATTCTGGAATTGCGCTTGCATTCAGTTATAATGTAAACTCCCAAAAAAGTAGGGACAGGTTTCCCTCTGAGAACTTCTGTCTCAGGGACTATAGATAAAAGTCCTATTTTTGTACTATCACTCTTTCTTCTGTCACTGTAGTTTTTAAAATTTCACATGTATTGTGTTTCTATAAATGTTATTAAACTGTATTGAAGATAAAACCAAAGTTAAACTTTAAATGAATATGCATGAAGTGGTCAAAATGTACTTCATGGCCTCTAAAGATTAAACACACTGATGTTTATGCCCCCTATGAAAGTTTATAGCCACTGTCATTTATGCAGTACCACACATGCTACTAGTCAGGCACACATTAAGAACAGCACTGTAACTTGCAGAGGTAAAAGAGCCGCTCACACTGTGCTGGCTCTCGATCTCTTCGTGCTTCTGCTGCAGGGCCTGGGAAGCCCGAATGGAATCTCCAATCCCCCACTGGGCTCTTAGTTGTTCTGATCCAGGTCCTTCAAGCCAGTTCACAACCTGTAAGTGGAAATTGAGACAGTTTTAAAATAATCAAAAGCTTTCCTAATTTTTATTCTAATTGGTTTTTTCCTGCCAAAGTTTGAGTATTTTTCATTTAAGTTCTTTAAATTCTATTGCATAGGAAATATACTTTAGAACTATGCAGCTATAACGTGACTTTTCCAAAATTTAAATTTGAAGGAATGTACACTATTGAACCTTAGGCTTTCAGCTATTTGATCATCTGCCAGGATAAAAGAAATCTGGAATGCTCCCACAAAAAAAAAAAAAAAAAAAAAAAAAAAAGATTAAAAATTAACTGATAAGAAAATTTGAGCAGCAGAGTAGGCGGATGCACAGACACCCAGCTCTCAACACCAAACTGGAATACAAATCAATTTAGAAAAAATCAGCATGAAAAACCAACACTGAACTGCAAGAACAGCTCTCAAAAACCAAGGAGCAAAGAGGAAGCCACAATAATCCTGGTAAGGAGTGCCTGAATCTCCTATGCTTACAGGAAGGGAAGGAGGGGGGTGAGGCTGAGAGCCCAGAGAGGATTTCACAGAGGAAAAAGAGCAGAAACTACTGCTCACAGCCACTTACCTGGCGACCAGGGAGCAAGGTGGGTTGAAAAGACCAGCTTATCTCCCAAGTGGAAAAGACAGGGAGAGGGACAGACTGTGAGGGGCTAAGGTATGCAAGAAACAAAATAAAAAAGCTGACTCATTCGTGCTGGAGGCGGCCATAGCTGGGGGAGGGACTGAACCTTTCACAAAACAGAGCTGAAGTGCTTCCGGATCAGAGATCTCCAGACATCTATCCAGCTCCAATCAGCACAAGAAGACACAGCTGAAAACAAGAAGTGGGGAGGAGGGGCAGTAACTCAGGTCTCCATGGAGATCTGAGATACACCTCCCCCTACTGAAGCTGAGAGAAAAAACCCTGCCCCCAGTGAGATTAGTTGGAGGAAGAGACCTTCATCGTCTCAGGTTACACCCACAGCATTCCTGGATACAGTTTCAAGGAAGCCCCCTGCTGAGATCAGTTAACAAGACTATCACCTGTTAAGAAAACAAACAAATCAAGACTTCAAAGCTGCCCAAATCCGAAAGTGGATTACAAATAATAGCTGATACCAACCCACGAAGACCTAAAAATAACACAACTGAAAACTGGAGGCAGACAACACCAAGCCTAGACTCAATCAACTCTACAAATAAAAAAAAAAAAGAAGATGAGAAAACAAAGGAGTGCAATCCAAATGAAACCACAAGAGACACTTTCGAGAGATGAACTGAGTGATATGGAAATAATCAAACTTCCAGATGCGGAGTTCAAAATAATGATTGTAAGGATGCTTAGGGATCTTAGAACAACAATGGAGGGGGAGTTTGAAAACCTAAATAAAGAAATAGCAAGTATAAAAAAGAATCAGTTGGAGACGACAAATACAATATCAGAAATAAAGACCACAATGGAAGGAATTAAAAACAGGATAGATAGAGCAGAGGATCGAATCAGCGAGTTAGAAGACAACTGGAATGAAGGCATGAAAGCAGAGAAGAAAAGAGAAAAAAAGACTCAAAAAGTCAGAGGAAACTCTTAGAGAGCTCTGTGACAACATGAAGAGAAATAACATCCGCATCATAGGGGTTCCTGAAGAAGAAGAAAAAGAACAAGGGATAGAGACTTTGTTCAATCATATCATAGCTGAAAACTTCCCTAAATTAATGCAAGAGAAACTCTCACAAATCCAAGAAGCACAGAGGACTCCATTAAAGAGAAACCCAAAGAAACCTACACCAAGACACATCATAATTAAAATACCAAAGCTAAGTGATAAAGAGAAAATATTAAAAGCTGCAAGAGAAAAAAAAGTTATCACCTACAAAGGAGCCCCCATAAGGATGACATCTGACTTCTCAACAGAAACACTTGAGGCCAGAAGGGAATGGCAAGAAATATTCAAAGTAATGCAGAACAAGAACCTACAACCAAGACTACTTTATCCAGCAAGGCTATCGTTTAAAATTGAAGGAGAAATAAAAAGCTTCCCAGACAAAAAACAACTCAAGGAATTCATTACAACCAAACCAATGCTGCAGGAAATATTAAGGGGCCTGGTGTAAACAGATAAAGTGGGAAAAGAATACAGAAAAAAAAAAAGAAAAAGGAATACACCTTTAAAGAAGAAAATGGCAATAAACAACTACATATCAATAATAACCTTAAATGTAAATGGATTAAATGATCCAATCAAAAGACAAAGGGTAGCTGCGTGGATAAGAAAACAGGACCCATACATATGTTGTCTACAAGAGACACACCTTAGAACAAAAGACACACACAGATTGAAGGTAAAAGGATGGAAAAAAATGTTTCATGCAAACGGAAATGAAAAAAAAGCTGGGGTAGCAATACTTATATCAGACAAATTGGACTTTAAAACAAAGGATATAGTAAGAGATAAAGAAGGCCACTACATAATGATAAAGGGAGTAATCCAACAGGAAGATATAACTATTATAAATATCTATGCACCTAATATAGGAGCACCCAAATATATAAAACAGATTTTGATGGATTTAAAGGGCGAGATCAACAGCAATACTATAATAGTAGGGGATTTCAATACCCCACTAACATCACTAGATAGATCCTCAAGAAAGAAAATTAACAAAGAAACAGCAGACTTATTGGAAACACTAGACCAACTCGATTTAATAGATATCTTCAGAACCTTTCACCCTAAAGCAGCAGAATATACATTCTTTTCAAGTGCTCATGGTACATTCTCTAGGATAGACCACATGTTAGGGCACAAAAGTGCTCTCAACAAATTTAAGAAGACTGAAATCATATCAAGCACTTTCTCCGATCACAACGGCAGGAAACTAGAAATGAATCACAGCAGAAAAGCTCAAAAATTCTCAAACACATGGAAACTAAATAGCAGGGTGTTAAATAATGAATGGATTAAGAATGAGATCAAAGAAGAAATAAAGAAATTCCTAGAAACGAATGACAATGAGCATACAACAACTCAAAATTTATGGGACACAGCGAAAGCAGTGCTGAGAGGGAAGTTCATAGCACTACAGGCACACTTTCAGAAGCTAGAAAAAGCTCAAATAAACAACTTAACCCTGCATCTAAAAGAATTAGAAAAAGAACAGCAAGTAAAGCCCAAATGTAGTAGAAGGAAGGAAATAATAAAGATCAGAGCAGAAATAAATGACATAGAGGCTAAAGAAACAATACAGAGGATCAATGAAACTAGGAGCTGGTTCTTTGAAAAGGTAAACAAGATTGATGCACCTTTAAGTAGACTCACCAAGAAAAAGAGAGAGAGGACTCAAATAAATAAAATTAGAAATGAGAGAGGAGAAATAACAACTGACACAACAGAAATACAAAATATTGTAAGAAAATACTATGAAGAACTGTATGCCAAAAAACTAGACAACCTAGATGAAATGGACAAATTCCTTGAAACGTACAATCTTCCAAAAATCAATCTGGAAGAATCAGAAAACTTAAACAGACCAATTACACCAAAGGAGATCGAAACAGTTATCAAAAAACTCCCAACAAAGAAAAGTCTGGGGCCCGATGGCTTCACAACGGAATTCTACCAAATATTCAAAGAAGAACTAACTCCTATCCTTCTCAAACTATTTCAAAAAATTCAAGAGGAAGGAAGACTTCCAAACTCCTTTTATGAGGCGAGCATAATTCTGATTCCAAAACCAGGCAAAGACCACACAAAGAAAGAAAATTATAGGCCAATATCTCTGATGAATATAGATGCTAAAATCCTCAACAAAATATTAGCAAACCGGATCCAACAATATATGGAAAAAATCATACACCATGATCAAGTGGGATTTATTCTGGGGAGGCAAGGCTGGTACAATATTCATAAATCAATCAATGTGATGCATCACATAAACAAAAAGAAGGAGAAAAACCATATGATAATTTCAATAGATGCAGAAAAAGCATTTGATAAAATCCAGCACCCATTCATGATCAAAACTCTCAGCAAAGTGGGAATACAGGGAACATACCTCAACATGATAAAAGCCATCTATGAGAAACCCACAGCCAACATCATACTCAATGGGCAAAAATTAAAAGCAATCCCCTTAAGATCAGGAACAAGGCAGGGGTGCCCCCTTTCACCACTCTTATTTAACATAGTCCTGGAAGTCCTAGCCACAGCAATCAGACAAGAAGAAGAAATAAAAGGCATTCAAGTTGGAAAAGAAGCAGTAAAACTATCATTATTTGCAGATGATATGATATTGTATATAGAAAACCCTAAAGTCTCAGTCAAAAAACTACTGGACCTGATAAATAAATTCAGCAAAGTGGCAGGATATAAAATCAATACTCAGAAATCAGAAGCATTTTTATACACCAACAATGAACAGTCAGAAAGAGAAATTAAGGAAACAATCCCCTTCACAATTACAACCAAAAAAATAAAGTACCTAGGAATAAACTTAACCAAGGAGACTAAAGACTTGTACTCGGAAAATTACAAAACATTGATAAAAGAAATCAAGGAAGATACTAACAAGTGGAAGCATATACCGTGCTCATGGTTAGGAAGAATAAACATCATTAAAATGTCTATATTACCCAAAGCAATTTATAAATTCAATGCAATACCAATTAAAATACCAATGACATACTTCAAAGATATAGAACACATATTCCAACAATTTATATGGAACCAAAAAAGGACACGAATAGCCTCAGCAATCTTAAAAAAGAAGAATAAAGTGGGAGGTATCACACTTCCTGATATCAAGTTATACTACAAAGCCATTGTACTCAAAACAGCCTGGTACTGGCATAAGAACAGGCATATAGATCAATGGAATAGAATAGAGAACCCAGAAATAAACCCACAGTTCTATGGACAACTGATATTTGACAAAGGAGGTAAGGAAATACAATGGAGTAAAGACAGCCTCTTTAACAAATGGTGTTGGGAAAATTGGACAGCTACCTGCAAAAAAATGAAACTAGATCACCAGCTTACACCACTCACAAAAATAAACTCAAAATGGATAAAAGACTTAAATGTAGGCCGTGAAACCATAAGCATCTTAGAAGAAAACATAGGCAGTAAGCTCTCCGACATCTCTCGGAGCAATATATTTGCTGATTTATCTCCACAGGGAAGTGAAATAAAAGACAGGATAAACAAATGGGACTATATCAAACTAAAAAGCTTTTGCACAGCTAAAGACAACAAGAACAGAATAAAAAGACAAACTACACAATGGGAGAACATATTTGACAATACGTCTGATAAGGGGTTAATAACCAAAATTTATAAAGAACTTGTAAAACTCAACACCAGGAAGACAAACAACCCAATCCAAAAATGGGCAAAAGAGATGAATAGACACTTCTCCAAAGAGGACATACAGATGGCCAATAGGCATATGAAAAAATGCTCAACATCACTAATCATTAGAGAAATGCAAATTAAAACCACAATGAGATATCACCTTACACCAGTCAGAATGGCGCTTATCAACAAAACAACACAGAATAAGTGCTGGCGAGGATGTGGAGAAAAAGGGACCCTCCTGCACTGCTGGTGGGAATGCAGACTGGGTGCAGCCACTGTGGAAAACAGTATGGAGATTCCTCAAAAAACTGAAAATCGAACTGCCTTTTGACCCAGCTATCCCACTTTTAGGAATATACCGCAAGGACACCATAGAACGGCTCGAAAAGGAGAAATGCACCCGCATGTTTGTGGCAGCATTGTTCACAATAGCGAAGATCTGGAAACAGCCCAAGTGTCCGTCAGAGGACGAGTGGATTAAAAAACTTTGGTACATATATACTATGGAATACTACTCAGCCATAAGAAATGATGACATCGGATCATTTACAATAACATGGATGGACCTTGATAACATTATACGGAGTGAAATAAGTAAATCAGAAAAAAAACTGAGATGAATCCATACATAGAAGGGACATAAAAATGAGACTCAGAGACATGAACAAGAATGTGATGGCAACAGGGGGGGGGCAACTGGGGGAGGGGGGAGGGGGTGAAGAAGGAGAGAGGGGTTAGGGGAGGGGAGGGGAGGGGCACAAAGAAAACCAGATAGGTGACAGAAGACAATTTAACTTTGCGGGAGGGGTATACAGCACAATCAAATGTCAAAATAATCTAGAGATATTTTCTCTCAACATATGTACCCTGATTTATCAATGTCACTGCATTAAATTTAATAAAAAAATATTAATATTAAAAAAAAAACAGAAAATTTGAAAACTACAGGATTTATAGTTGGAAGGGACATCAGACATTACATTAGTCAAATTTCTTATTTAACACTTAAGAAAACTGAGTTTCAAAGAGATTAAGTGATCTGTCCAAGGTAACATAATCCACTGTTGAAAACTACGACTGAAAGCCATGTGTCGGTCCTGCCTAACACTCATCCCAAGGAACTGAATGAATTAACTAACAAAGTTTCAGAGCTACAAGAAGTCCCAATGACACCAATCTACTCAGAAGGCTGCAGGGTGGGGACTAGTTGCCAGAACAGCAGCACTGGGCATTTCTCTTCTGCCGAGTCCCTGAAGCAGTCAGCAATTCAGGCATAAGAAGATGAGACCCGTATGTGACAGATATGGGATGAAGACCTCATACCCCACAGGGGTCATGCTGTCGAAAAAGTCAATGAACTCAAAGATGTCCAAAGTTAAACCATCCATCAAGTTTTATAGTTTTCCCAACCCAGATCCAGAATATTTTTTATTATAAACAATGTTGTCTAGTAACATACTTGACATTCCATTTTTTTAAAATCAGGCTTTCAGGGGAACTAAGCAAAGTTAACTTTGCTAGTTAACGAAGCAAAGATCAAGTTTTCATGCAGAAGAAGAAAAGGTTTTATTAATTCTCTACCCACAAACATATATACTATGAATCCACACAGACACAGTGAAGTAATTTTAACAGAAAAAAAATATTACCGAGACTTACCTGTTACTATATTAGAATAAGGAATATAACAACAGATGTATGCTTATGCCCAAAATCTAAACTTAGACGGCTCCCAAAAAGTGCATGAGGGTGTCTGTCTCTGAAGCAGATTAATTATAGACCCAGTGGATAGATAGGCTAACCTTAGAAATTTATAATAGACTATCACAAGCCATAGCGCATTTCCTTTTTTATTTTTTTAAAGTGAAAGGATAGGAGATAGAAAGATAGATTCCCGTATGCACTCAGACTATGATCTCTTGGGCAACCCTGTCTGGGAGCAATGCTCAAACCAACCAAGCTATTCTCAGCACCTGAGGCTGACGCTCAGATCAACTGAGCCACTGGCTGTGAGAGGGGAAAAGTGGGGGCAGGGAAGAGCAGATAGTTGCTTCTCATGTGTGTCCTGACTGGGGATCAAACCTAGGACGTCTGCATGCCGGGCCGACGCTCTATCCATTGAGCCAACTGGCCAGGGCCACAGTGTATTTCTGTTACTATCACATTAAAATACATTCATTAAAATCTAACAACTTATGTAATTTTTATAATTATATAAAAGTACCACATTATAGGAAAAAAGCATGTATATTTTCTTCCACTAATTTTTTACATGCAGTGTTTTCATATGTTGCTCCAGATTTAAATGCCACAGCCTATTCTCATATAGAACAAGTAATTGCTATCTTGTGTTTTTCACTTAACATTAAACTATACTGTAATGATTTTCCATGTGGCTACAGTTATAATTTTTAATGCTTACAAACCATTTTTAAGAAGGCTGAATGGAGTGACGTCATATAAATGGCGCCGTGAAGACACGGACCGAAAAATCTCCCCAAAATTTCAACAAGTTCAACAACCAGAGACAGAAAAATCTATCCTTGGAGCATCTGAGAGTTTCACACCCTGAAGGCAAAGGTAGGATAGAGCGAAAAATTGGCTAAATATATGATCAACCCTGAGGGAAATAAGTCGGACAAAGAAACTCTCTGCCTTCCTCACTAACCTGAGCAAAGGTTGCTTTCACTTGGAACTGAGAGTCGGGAGGAGCTAGGGGTGTGGAGGTAGCTAGGCTGCAGCGCGGACGTTCGTTCAAGCCCAGGAAACAGTGTGCCTGTGGTGAATCAGCCCACGAGCAAATGCCCATGTGCCACAACCCAAGCATCCCAGCCTCCGGCCCGCCCCGCACCATGAGCAGCCCAGCCTCCCGTGCTCCAGGCTGCGAGCAGCCCAGCCTCTCGCCCGCGAGCAGCCCAGCCTCCCCTGCGCACTGCGCTGGGAGCAGCCCAGCCTCCTGCGCCCCAGGCCTCCCGTGCGGAGAGCAACCACCCGCGTGCGAGTAATCGAGTAATCGCCGGCGCCACGAGCAGCAGCTGCCAGCGGCGCACAGGGAGTGCGCAAAAGTGAACTCTCCTACACCGGAGCTTCTCTAGGCGGGAGGGGCGCCTCGCCCAGCCATTCAAGCTAACAATCAAGCATTAGGGGAGGGACACGCACGCAGCTTGCAGTTCATTCTGGAGAAATTCCGCAGATCCAATCACTGAAATTAGCCTAACCCACAGGCTGCTCACCTCCCAACTGACCTACCCGGCTATAATTGACAAGATCTCTCTCAGTCCAGCTATCCAAGACAAGAGGTGTGATATTTTTTAGTGCCTCTTGCTAAAGGGGTGGGGACAACTTCTGATTGGCAGAGCCTTCATACTCAGGGATATACACTAAAAAGAGGGACTTGGCAGATGTTAAGACCTCCTGTACTGCAGGCAGCACCTGCATCTTCTTCCCAGCCAAAACAGGCTACAAAGTGTGGAAAGACTGGGGACAGTGTTCCCACAGAGTGCTAGGTGTGCTGAACAGGCCTGGAAGCTCAGAGAAAGTCACCTTGAGAGCAACTGGCTCCCAGCCCCACCTGATTATGCTGGTGGCTCTGACTGCCAGAGCCTTACCCAGGTCACTGCATTAAGTGGGCTTAGAGTGGGGATTTGCCAGCTCTCTAAGCCTCTTACTCCCCAGGCAGAAGCAGCGGCAGCCTCATAGCTGGATCATCAGGCTGCTAATCCAGGAAGGAGAGACTAGGAGAGAGGCTCCGGGAAAACGGACTCTCTCATTGTCGGAGCCTGCAAACACTAACAAGCCTTGACTACCAACGAGACTGAAGCCAAATATATGACATTGCTGTAGTAGAGTCTCATCAACTACAAATCCCTACCTAAGCGTGCCACAGGGGCAGAGCCTGGGGTACAGAGTCACCGACCAGGAAGAGGGAGCGGAAAGAAAAGGGAAGAAGAAGTTAATCTCTCAAATTCAAGAAAAGTCCACAGGCTTTATAATTTGTTCCACTATTTTTTGTTTGTTTCTTTCATCTTCTTGCCTTTATTAGTATTATTTCTATTTCCTCCACCTTGGTCCTTTTATTCTCTGCTCGTCTTACTCTTTCCTTTTCTTGAACTACACTACCCATAAGTGTTTCATTTTATTTCTTTTCTTCTTCCTTACTCTCCATGAGGGTTACACTCCAAAACCCTTAACTCTCTCTCTCTCTTTTTTTTTCTTTTTTCTTGCTTTCCTTTTCCTCTTTTTCTTGTTTCTCCCTTTCTATTAGTTTCTTCTTTCCTCCTTTTAATTTTCCTCTCATTCAATCCTCAATCACGAAGAAATTATTTAATTTGGGACTCAAGGTTTTTTTTGTGGCATTTTGGGTGCTTTTTACTTCACTTTTTAACTCATTAGCATTCCTCCCAACCCAGGATCTCCATTCTATTCAGTCTTTGCTCCACTTAATAGTTTGTTCTTTTTTTTCCCTTTTTCTGGTTTCTCTCTTATCCCTCTCATTATATCTCTTAGTCGACCATCATTTACAAGTAAATCATTTTATACTTGACCCAATTTTTTCCTTTTTTGCATTTTGTGGGTCCCTACTTCCTTTTTTGCCCCTTGAACAGTTCCCCACAACTCAGGCCCTCCGTTATAGGCAGTTTTTATTCCATTTAGCATAATATAATTCAAAGTTTATCACAATATTTTCCTAAGGAGGAGGGAAGAGGAGGGGAAGAGAAGAAAGAAAAGGGGAGGGAAATAATAAATTATATTTGGGGCTTTTTTCTTTTTTCCAAATTTTTTTAATTTTTTATTTTTTTTCCATTTTTTTCTACTTTTTATTCTTTATTAATTCTCATTAGTGCTATCAACATGACCACTCTCAGATGTCATTAAGAAAAAGGAAATCAAATATCATGGATACAAAAGAAAGAGAAGTAACACAGACAGATGTGAAAAAATCTATGGAGAAAATATTTAATATATTGGAAACCTTGGAGCTAAATGACAGAGAATCTAAAATATAAATCCTAAAAATACTCAGAGATATACAAAAAAACACAGAAAGGCAATTTAGGGAGCTCAGAAAACAACTCAATGAAAACAAAGAATATATTTCCAAGGAAATTGAAACTATAAAAACAAATCAAACAGAGATGAAAAACACAATTCATGAACTCAAAAACGAGGTAACAAGCTTAGCTAATAGAACAGGCCAGATAGAAGGTATGATTAGTGACATAGAAGACAAGCAAAATGAGGCACAACAGAGAGAAGAAGAGAGACTCAAAAATTAAAAAAATGAGAAAGCCCTACAGGAATTGTCTGACTCCATCAAAAAGAATAACTCCATCAATAAGAATAATAGGTATATCAGAGGGAGAAGAGAGAGAAAATGGAATGGAGAATTTATTCATACAAATAATAGACGAGAACTTCCCAAGCCTGTGGAAAGAACTAAAGCCTCAAATTCAAGAAGCAAAGAAGACACCGCGTTTTCTTAACCACAACAAACCTACTTCAAGGCACATCATAATGAAAATGGCACAAACCAACGACAAAGAAAAAATTCTCAAGGCAGTCAGGGAAAAGAAGAATACAACATATAAAGGAAGGCCCATTAGATTATCATCAGATTTTTCAGCAGAAACTCTACAAGCTAGAAGAGAGTGGACCCCAATATTTAAAGTCCTGAAAGAGAGGAACTTTCAGCCAAGAATACTATACCCGGCCCTGGCCGGTTGGCTCAGCGGTAGAGCATCGGCCTGGCGTGTGGGGGACCTGGGTTCGATTCCCGGCCAGGGCACATAGGAGAAGCGCCCATTTGCTTCTCCACCCCCACCTCCTCCTTCCTCTCTGTCTCTTCCCCTACCGCAGCCAAGGCTCCATTGGAACAGAGATGGCCCAGGCGCTGGGGACGGCTCCTTGGCCTCTGCCCCAGGCGCTAGAGTGGCTCTGGTCACGGCAGAGCGACACCCCGGAGGGGCAGAGCATCGCCCCCTGGTGGGCAGAGCATCGCCCCTGGTGGGCGTGCCGGGTGGATCCCGGTCGGGCGCATGCGGGAGTCTGTCTCACTGTCTCTCCCGTTTCCAGCTTCAGAAAAAAAAAAAGAAAAAGAATACTATACCCATCAAAGTTATCCTTCAAGTATGAAGGAGAAATAAAAACATTCACAAATACAGAAAAGATGAGGGAATTTATCATCAGAAAACCCCCACTCCAGGAAATACTAGAGGTGTTTTCCAACCAGATCCAAAGAACAAAACAAAGCAAAACCACAAGTAAAAGCTCTACCAAGAACACAATAAAACCAAATTTAAACTGTGACAACAAAAGCAAAAAAAAAAAAAGGGGAGAGGACAGAGATTAACAGTAGCAAAAGACAATGAAGCGCAGAAACACTCACATGATAGGGTACTATAATGAATATAGTGGGTACCCTTTTCATTACTTAATGGTAACACCCTTGAAAAAACCACCACAAAAGCACATGACTTAAAAAAGGTAGCAACAGAGGAAAGAAGTATGGAATACAAACAAACAAAAACAGATGATAGAAAAACAGAAGACTCAAACAAGATATAAAACTAACAGAAAGAAATTTATAAAATGGCAATAGGGAATCCACAAGTGTCAATAATTACACTAAATGTAAATGGATTAAACACACCAATAAAAAGACACAGAGTAGCAGAATGGATTAAAAAAGAAAATCCAAGTGTATGCTGCCTACAAGAAACACATCTAAGCAACAAGGATAAAAACAAATTCAAAGGGAAAGGCTGGAAAACAATATTCCAAGCAAATAACATCCAAAAAAAAGCAGGCGAAGCAATACTCATATCTGATAATGCTGACTACAAGACAGCAAAAGTACTCAGAGACAAAAATGGTCATTTCTTAATGATTAAGGGGATGCTGAATCAAGAAGACATAACAATCCTTAATATATATACACCACACCAAGGAGCACCAAAATATATAAGACAGCTACTTATTGACCTAAAAACAAAAACTGACAAAAATACAGTCATACTTGGAGACCTCAATACACCGCTGACGGCTCTAGATCGGTCATCCAAACAGAAAATCAATAAAGATATAGTGGCCTTACACGAAACACTAGAGAACCTGGATATGATAGACATCTACAGGACACTTCATCTCAAAGCGAGAGAGTATACATTTTTCTCTAGTGTACATGGAACATTCTTAAGAACTGACCATATGTTGGGCCATAAAAATAACATCAGAAAATTCAGAAAAACTGAAATTGTACCAAGCATATTTTCTGATCATAAAGCCTTGAAACTAGAATTCAACTGCAAAAAAAGAGAAAAAAATCCCACAAAAATGTGGAAATTAAACAACATAGTTTTAAAAAATGAATGGGTCAAAGAAGAAATAAGCGCAGAGATCAAAATATATATACAAATGAAAATGACAATACAACATATCAGAATCTCTGAAATGCAGCAAAAGCAGTAATAAGAGGGAAGTTCATATCACTTCAGGCATATATGAACAAACAAGAGAGAGCCCAAGTGAACCATTTAACTTCACACCTTAAGAAACTGGAAAAAGAAGAACAAAAACAACCCAAAACAAGCCGAAGAAAGGAGATAATAATCAGAGCAGAAATAAATGAAATAGAGAACAGAAAAACTATAGAAAAAATTAATAGAACAAGGAGCTGGTTCTTTGAAAAGATCAACAAAATTGACAAACCCCTGGCAAGACTTAACAAGGAGTAAAGAGAAAGAACTCATATAAACAAAATCCAAAATGAAAGAGGAGAAATCACCACAGACATCGTAGATATACAAAGAATTATTGTAGATTACTATGAAAAACTTTATGCCACTAAATTCAACAACCTAGAAGAAATGGATAAATTCCTAGAACAATACAACCTTCCTAGACTGAGTCAAGAAGAAGCAGAAAGCCTAAACAGACCTATTAGTAGAGAAGAAATAGAAAAAACCATTAAAAACCTCCCCAAAAATAAAAGTCCAGGCCCAGACGGCTATACTAGTGAATTCTATCAAACATTCAAAGAAGACTTGGTTCCCATTCTACTCAAAGTCTTCCAAAAAATTGAAGAAGCAATACTTCCAAACACATTTTATGAGGCCAACACAACCCTCATACGACACCTGGCAAGGACAGCACAAAAAAAGAAAACTACAAACCAGTATCTCTAATGAATACAGAAGCTAAAATACTAAACAAAATACTGGCAAATCGAAGACAACAACATATTAAAAAAATAATACATTATGATCAAGTGGGATTCATCCCAAAATCTCAAAGATGGTTCAATATACATAATACGGTTAACGTAATACACCATATCAACAAAACAAAGAACAAAAACCACATGATCTTATCAATAGATGCAGAAAAGGCATTCAATAAAATATAACAGAACTTTATGTTTAAGACACTCAACAAAATCGGTATAGAAGGAAAATATCTCAACATGATAAAGGCCATATATGATAAACCATCAGCCAACATCATATTAAATGGCATAAAACTGAGAACTTTCCACCTTAAATCAGGAACAAGACAGGGTTGTCCACTCTCTCCACTCTTATTTAACGTGGTGCTAGGTGCTAGAAGTTCTGGCCAGAGCAATCAGACAAGAGAAAGAAATAAAAGGCATCCATATCGGAAAAGAAGAAGTAAAGGGTATCACTTTTTACAGATGATATGATCCTATACATCGAAAACCCCAAAGACTCCACAAAAAGATTACTAGAAACAATAAACCAATACAGTAAGGTCGCAGGATACAAAATTAACATACAAAAGTCCATAGCCTTTCTATATGCCAACAATGAAATATTAGAAAATTAATTCAAAAAAATAATCCCCTTCATGATTGCAACAAAAAAAAAATAAAATACCTAGGAATAAACATAACAAAGAATGTAAAGGACCTATATAACAAAAACTACAAAGCATTGTTAAGGGAAATCAAAAAAGATACAATGAGATGGAAAAATATTCCTTGTTTGTGGATAGGAAGAATCAATATAATCAAAATGGCCATATTACCCAAAGCAATATATAAATTTAATGTAATTCCCATCAAAATTCCTATGACATTCTTTAAAGAAATGGAACAAAAAATCATCAGATTTATATGGAACTATAAAAACCCCCGATTAGCCAAAGCAATCCTAAGGAAAAAGAATGAAGCTGGGGGCGTTACAATACCTGACTTCAAACTATATTATAGGGCCACGACAATCAAAACAGCATGGTATTGGCAGAAAAACAGACACTCAGACCAATGGAACAGAATAGAAAGTCCAGAAATAAAACCACATGTATATGGTCAAATAATTTTTGATAAAGGGGCCAACAACACACAATGGAGAAAAGAAAGCCTCTTCAACAAATGGTGCTGGGAAAACTGGAAAGCCACATGCAAAAGAATGAAACTCGACTACAGCTTGTCCCCTTGTACGAAAATTAATTCAAAATGGATCAAAGACCTAAATATAAGACCTGAAACAATGAAGTACATAGAAGAAGACATAGGTACTAAACTCATGGACCTGGGTTTTAAAGAGCATTTTATGAATTTGACTCCAATGGCAAGAGAAGTGAAGGCAAAGATAAATGAATGGGACTACATCAGAATTAAAAGTTTTTGCTCAGCAAGAGAAACTGACAACAAAATAAACAGACAGCCAACTAAATGGGAAATGATATTTTCAAACAACAGCTCAGATAAGGGCCTAATATCCAAAATATACAAAGAACTTATAAAACTCAACAACAAACAAACAATCCCATAAAAAATGGGAAGAGGACATGAACAGCCACTTCTCCCAGGAAGAAATACAAATGGCCAACAGATATATGAAGAGATGCTCATCTTCATTAGCTATTAGAGAAATGCAAATCAAAACTACAATGTGATACCACCTCACACCTGTTAAGATTAGCTATTATCAACAAGACAGGTAATAGCAAATGCTGGAGAGGCTGTGAGAAAAAGGAACCCTCATTCACTGTTGGTGGGACTGTAAAGTAGTACAACCATTATGGAAGAAAGTATGGTGGTTCCTCAAAAAACTGAAAATAGAACTACCTTATGACCCAGCAATCCCTCTACTGGGTATATACCCCAAAAACTCAGAAACACTGATACATAAAGACACTTGTAGCCCCATGTTCATTGCAGCGTTGTTCACAGTGGCCAAGACATGGAAACAACCAAAAAGCCCTTCAATAGATGACTGGGTAAAGAAGATGTGGCACATATACACTATGGAATATTACTCAGCCATAAGAAATGATAACATTGGATCATTTACAACAAAATGGTGGGATCTTGACAATATTATACGAAGTGAAATTAGTAAATCAGAAAAAAACCAAGAACTACATGATTCCATACATTGGTGGGACATAAAAACGAGACTAAGAGACATGCACAAGGGTGTGGTGGTTACCGGGGGTGGGGAGGAGAGGGGGCACAGGAGGACAGGAGGGAGAGGGGAATGGGAGGGGGAGGGGCACAAAATGTGACGGAGGACAATCTGACTTTGGGTGATGGATATGCAACATAATTGAATGACAAGATAATCTGGACATGTTTTCTTTGAATATATGTACCCTGATTTATTGATGTCACCCCATTAACATGAATAAAAATTTATATAAAAAAAAGAAGGCTGAATGAACTCTGTGCCTGCTTACCTGCTTTCCTCCCTCCCTCCCATGTGTTCAACCGAGCAAGCAAGCAACTCATCAACCCACCCACCCTTACTAAGAGTTAATTAAGTTCCCTGTCCAGTGGCTCAATGGATAGAGCATTGGCCCAGCATATGGATATCACAGGTTTGATTCTGGTCAGAGCATACAGGAAGAGCCCAACCATCTGCTTCTCCCTCCCCACCATTTTCTCCCTCTTCCCCTTCAGCAACCAGTGGCCCGATTGGTTTGAGCACAGTCCTGGGCACTGAGGATAGCTCAGTTGGTCTGAGGGCAGCAGCCTCAGGTGCTAAAAATAGCTCAGTACTCAAGCATCAGCCTAAGATGGGGTTGCTGGGTAGATTCAGGTCAGGGCATATATGGTAGTCTGCCTTACTATCTCCCCTCCTCTTACCTTAAAAAAAAAAAAGTTAATAATATACTACCTGAAATACCTATTAGAACAAGATTGAGGCTCTAATTCTATATTGTTGAACAGGTAGAATGTTTCCAGTTTCCATTAATTCTAAGTAATTCTATGATGAATATTCTATATATTCTATCTTATTTTTATATTAAGCATTATATATATAGCATTTTACTGTTATATGTAGCATTTTTTTTCTAATTCTGTAATGTTCTTATTTATTACCATGTAATGCAAATATGGATATAGAACCAAATATAAAATGGCTTTTAATTACTTTCAACAATTAATAAAATCAATTATTTTATTATATCTAAATTCTAAAATAAGGGTGGAATGATAGCATCTCAAAAATATTTAATAATGAGCCCTGGCTGGTTGGCTCAGCGGTAGAGCGTCGGCCTAGCGTGCAGAGGACCCGGGTTCAATTCCCGGCCAGGGCACATAGGAGAAGCGCCCATTTGCTTCTCCACCCCTCCGCCGCGCCTTCCTCTCTGTCTCTCTCTTCCCCTCCCGCAGCCAAGGCTCCATTGGAGCAAAGATGGCCCGGGCGCTGGGGATGGCTCTGTGACCTCTGCCCCAGGCGCTAGAGTGGCTCTGGTCGCAACATGGCGACGCCCAGGATGGGCAGAGCATCGCCCCCTGGTGGGCAGAGCGTCGCCCCATGGTGGGCGTGCCGGGTGGATCCCGGTCGGGCGCATGCGGGAGTCTGTCTGGCTGTCTCTCCCTGTTTCCAGCTTCAGAAAAATGCAAAAAAATAAAATAAAATAAAATAAAAAATTTAATAATGTATTATACATTGTTTTTAAAAAGTGAAGACATTATTTAAACTTCTAAAATTTGCTTTTAGAATATGCTAGAAACAAAAGAAGCAGGTGACCATAAATCATGTTAACTGGGGGGAAAAATTCACTGATATGGAACAAAGAGCCATAAATAAAGCAAAGGCATCTTGGCACAAAAAAAGTTACACAGTTAAGTGCACATTCAGTTTTAATGCATGCTAAAACTGATTTCCCTTAGGACGCAACACCAGTAAATGTATGACTATTTCTAATGAAAATGATATAATCTGAGGCTGATGCCCCAGTAAACAAATTTATTTAAATACATTACTGATAATGGTTTATCAAACTAGGTTATAAAACTTAATTTCAATCAGGATATCTTATCAGTCAATTTGAATATTAACTTACTACAAAAGCAGTTCCATGCCTAGTCCATATCAGTGTGACTTGTCAAATGGTGACATCCACATGCAAGACATAACCTTGGAGATGTGTTCTTAAAATATACCATGACAAATATCTCCAGAGGCCAAAAATGCATGTGACTATCCACCATTCTTTCGTGACCAGGCTGATTTCTAAAGAATGCATGAGAGAGTATCTGCAAGTATGTGAGGTCACATCAGGCAGAAGGGCATGGCAAGCAAATGTCAAACATCTGATCAGGAGAAAAAATATGAGGAACTGGGCACAGAGCCTCCAGCTGTATCCTTATGCAACTCAGTGTTCTATTTTGCCTCTGTGGTTCCTTTCTATAAACAAGATAAAGCACACGGATGATTCTAGAAATCACATTTGCAATGCCAGCAGTAATTACTACCACAATAAATAACAAGAATCATGACAGCCTGCTTTAGTGACGCGGCATTCCTCTACCCAGAAAAATGTGAAGTCTAATTTTTAAATGTAGCAGCAGCAGCATGGAGAACCTCTGCATACACATGAATTCTAATGCCACCAATGTGAACTGTAGGGAATATGTGACTGATAACTATAATGGTTATTACTTATCCTATAGTTTATTAGAGCTATTGATTTCTCTTTTATTATGTTTTCAGAGATGTCAGTAAAAAAAGAAATTTGGAATAATCCAATTTTCACTAATTTAACATAAGAGAGATAATCAACTTTATGATTATCTTTACATAACCAAATTTTTTTTCATTTTCCTCAAATTTGCAAGACAGAATACACTATACTTTATGCTGTGTGTGCCGACATGATCAATATGTTACTATATAGCTAAATTTAAGTAATCATTTTGAAAAGGGAAATATATCTTTCCCTAAAATGTGACCTGTGAAAAAGATTGTATTAAAGAATGAATATTAATGTTCCAACCAATTCACACGCAATGCTCATAAAGAAAACTGAATTGTAATGAAGTTTGTTTTTGACAATAATCTTGTTACTATCATCATCAAAATTATAAATATTATCATCATTTCCCTTCTCTAGTTTCTTTCTTCTTTATCGACTTGAGCTGGTCCATCATTTCAAAAATGCATTTGGCAAAACATTACCTCCTTTGCCCTTCTGTCTTTTATCATACCCACTGATCCCATGCAGCAAAGCACAAATGCTGCTTGAACCCAATCTCTGTGCTGTATACCTCAACAGCCAGACACAAATTGGTAGGGTCATACAACAGACCAAAAAGGTCCCACCATAAATTCAGATAAACACTACCTAACAATGCAACTACATTTCTGGGGTAATTTCACTCTTCCAATCTTCATGATGAAAACTGTGAATCATCCCTACTCCACTTATACCTTTACTTCTCTTCAAATACCAGCCTGCTACCCTGCCACCAAACCTATACACTAAGCAGACGGCCTTTGTCTCTTACTTACAAAAAAAAGAACACATCACACAGGAACTCCAACTTCCTGACTTATTCATGGAAGCACCTTTGGATTCAACCTACCAGAACCGTGAGAAAATACTTCTGTTGTTGAAGCTCCTACTCTACAGCACTTTGTTTCAGCAGTCCTAGTACACTAAACTAACGCAACCCCCTTCTATGACTTCTGGGCACTGGTCTATTGCTTAATCTTTCCCTCAAAGACCAAATTCTCAGAGTCATCAGTACTCTGTGTTTCCTTCACCACATCATTTTCATTCTCAAATTCATGACTATGCTTCTGGCCCCGCCACTCAGGCCCTGAGTTCACCAATGACCTCAATCTTGTACTCTCTAATAAACATAAATTTTACACTTATTCAGTTTTCAGCATTTACCGGGTCTCACAACTCCTTCCCTGAAATGCTATCTTCTCTTGCCTTCCTAGTCACAGACCTCTTGCACTCTTCTCCTCCATCTCTGGCCAATCCTTCACTGCCTTCTTTTCGGGAATATGCTCTTCTATCTTGTCATTACAGCTGGAGTTTGTCAAGCTCAGTTAATAAGCATACTTCTCACCTACTCTCAGCTCTTTCCTAGGGCAATTCTCATCCATATCAATGCCTCTGATTACCACTCATCTACAAATGACAAATAAACATGTCACCAGCCCAGACTTCTCTGATTTTTGGACTTGTTCAGAACTACCCTTCTACATCTTTGCTTAAATGTCTCAAAGTCATCTCAAATTCAACATATCTAAAACCAAACTCATGATTCTCCACACTCTTTTCCACCTATACTTAAATCCAAATACTGTCCAGTGTTCTGTAACTGAACACCACCACCATCCATTGTCTCTTTTTTTTTTTTTGGTGACAGATAGGGACAGATAGACAGGAAAGGAGAGAGATGAGAAGCATCAATTCTTTGTTGTGGTACCTTAGTTATTCATTGATTGCTTTCTCATATGTGCCTTAACTGGGGAGGGGGGCGGCTACAGTAGACCAAGTGACCCCTTGCTCGAGCCAGTGACTTTGGGCTCAAGCTGGTGAGCCTTGCTCAAACCAGATGAGCCCACGCTCAAGCTGCCGACCTCGAAGTCTTGAAGCTGGGTCCTACGCTTCCCAGTCCGACACCCTATCCACTGTGCCACTGCCTGGTCAGGCCATCCTCAAGTCTTGCAAGCCTTAAAAATGATTCATCTCTGATATATATCTTCTTTCTCACTCTTACTCCCACCACTTTTTTTCTTGGGGCTTGGAATTGCTGCAGTTTTACAACTCTTTATATTATGTAATTATGTACCATAAAGGTGAGAACTTTGTCTATTTTACTCACCATTATATTTTACCTAGCACAATGTTACATTAATGTACACATTCATATTGAATGAGTGAGCAAATAATATATATTAATTGAAAACTCATTCTGTGCCAAATACTTTATAAAAATTATCTTCTCTAATCCTGGTGACAGCCCTATTAAGTAGGTGTAATTATTGCTGTTATTGTTACGCTCAGTTTACTAAGCAGGAAGCTACAGCAATGAGAGGTTACTGTTAGTTCCCAAGGTCAAAAAACTTGGAAATGGTAAAAGAGGATGAACCCAGTCTACCTGGGTGCCTTGTATAACACCATGCCATTCCATTATTATGGTTTTCAAAAATATACCACCTTATCTGCAGTTTTAGTGACCCATGATCAACAGCAGCTCAATAATTTAAATGAGAAATTCCAGAAATAAATAATTTATAAATTTAAATTGCATGCCATTCTGAGTGGTGTGATGAAACCCTGTACTGACCCACCAAGAATGTGAACCATTCCTCTGTCCACTGTAGCCACACTATAAACGCTTTCTGCTCCTTAGTCACTCAGCCTTTTCAGTTACCAGATCGACTGCCGTGGTACTACAGTGCTGTGTCCAATAACCCTTATTTTATTTAACAGTGGCCACAAAGTGCAAGAGCAGTGATGCTGGCTATTCAGATAGGACAAAAAAGAAGCCATAAAGTATTTCCGTTAAGTGAAAAGGTATGCAAATACAGTAAAAAACATAGTATATACAGGTTTTGGTACTATTTCTGATTTCAGGCATCCACTGGGGGTTTTGGAAACATATCCCTTGCAAACAAGAGGAACTACTAAACTCTCATGATACTTGGCTAAGTTTACCTGAATTTAATACAAGCTATGTTTAACTTATGAATATATTACATAGAAAAAGTTACATATAATTAATTTATGCTCAGAAATCTTTAGTTTAATTACCATGAGATAAAAACTAAGTCCTTTCGCCTAGAATTCAAGATTCTCCATGACCCAGCTCCTTCCTTCATTTCATGCCCTTTGTCTCCATGACATCCTGATGACCTGGTCAGGGGTCAGCAAACTGCAGGCCCACTGTGGCCTACCACTGTTTTTGTAAATAACACTTTATTGGAGCAGAGCCATACACATTCATTCAGGGGTCTCCAAACTTTTTTACACAGGGGGCCAGTTCACTGTCCCTCAGACCATTGGAGGGCTGCCAAATACAGTGGTCCTCTCACTGACCACCAATGAAAGAGGTGCCCCTTCCAGAAGTGCAGTGGGGGCTGGATAGATGGCCTCAGGGGGCCGCAGTTTGGGGACGCCTGAACATAGTTCCTATGTATTATAATGGCAGATTAAATGGCTGTAACTGCAAGAAAAACTGTATGATCCACAAAGCCCAAATATTTATTATTTGGCCTTTTACAGAAAAAAATATGCCAACACTGAAGTAGACTTCTAGACTAAAGTCTAGTTCAATGGAAATAAATGTAATAGCTACCATTAATCGAGTGCTTAGTTTTCTCAAAAAAAACTTTCAAAAGTGAACTTATTATCCCTGTTTTAGTAATGAAAAAAGGAAGGCAGAGAGAGAAAAAGAGAAAGGGAAAAAAAGAAAAAAGGAAGTTAAATGGAGGTTTAGGTAGCTAAATAATGTATCCATTATCACAGAGTAAATAAGTGGAAGAACTGGGATTCAGAACATGCTTTCTGATTATGATGCTCTATGATTTAAGGTCAAAAATTTCCTGTGGTGCCTCACTGTTTCCTTTTTCTTCAGCATAGCTTGGGATTTCATGCTGCTATTATTCATTCATGTTGTTCTTTATCTTCCACAAAATGTCAATTCTTTTAACCTTCAAGAAGATGCCTGATGAAGTCATATACATTCTTGGAGGATAAAGCTCAAGTGCTACCTCCTTCACTAAATTTTCCTACATTACCTGCAACCAGAGGAATAATTCCTTCTATAAATGACAGCACTTCAGTCATGCTCTCATGAACACTCTCTTACTTAACACTCTCTCCATTTAAGTTTAATGATAGCAAAAGCCAGGTCTACGTTTATACCCTGTTAAAACTTAATACAATGTCTTCTACATAATAAGCACTTAATAAACAACTATCTAATAAATAAATAAATCTAATAAAAACTTTTCTAATCTGGATTTTTAAGTAAAATAGTTTAAGACTGATCTCTTTATAATTCAAATAACAGAAATGCCTTCCTAAGCACTAATTTTTAGTATAAAAGTAAAAATTTATAAATACTAAATATATTTAAAACTTGTCATTTCAAGAAATATTAAAATATAATACTATATTTATATTACATTTTATCACTTTGCTAAGATGAAAAACTAAATGCCCAAATTAAGAGAAAATTAACAAATTATTTGAAAATATAAAATATCAATAATAAAATGTTATTGTAAGAATATAAGACCACAGATGCTTCCAACAACTAGTTATTTTTGAAGTTCATTCTGATAGCGTGAGCTGAATGCTCAATGTCATAACTGTAGAAAAAATACAATCTCAATGCAAATACTATTTGTAAAAATATACATTATTTAAAATAGTTTAAAATCAGGTTTGATATATCTAAGGTTCTCTATATAGTTAAAATAAAGCTTAGAATAAAATCACTCACACAGTAAAAATTATTTTTTTTCAGATTTTTTTTTAAATTTATTTATTCATTTTTAGAGAGGAGAGGGAGAGAGAGGAGAGAGAGACAGAGAGAGAGAGAAGGGGGGAGGAGCTGGAAGCATCAACTCCCATATGTGGCTTGACCAGGCAAGCCCAGGGTTTCGAACCGGCGACCTCAGCATTTCCAGGTCAACGCTTTATCCACTGCGCCACCACAGGTCAGGCCTAAAAATTATTTTTAAATAACCCATAACCCAACATTTAGATTTAAAAAGAGTTAAATAGATTCATCAAATCAGACACCTACCTGCATCACCTTCTGCTGAATCTCTTCTAACTGTGTACGCTTACTACGTTGCCGACAAACTTCCTGGTAACGGGTATATTGCTCTCGCAGTGAATCTAATAATTTCATAACCTGTGGCTGTGCAAGCAGTTCATCATCCATAGGAGACCATGACACCCCTCCCTCTGAGCCATTAAATCGACGCTGCTGTAATTCGGATAGCAATTCATGTCCTTTACAAAGAAAAGATATTTATAATTAATATCAATAAAGTAATACAATTCTTCTCAACCTTCTCAATTTTAGTCCTTATTTTTTGAACCTATCTTACCTATATGTCTACCTACCTACCTATCTATCTACTACCAGGTCTTAAGTACTGAAATGTAACTTTTTATTTTTATTTTTTTTAATTTTTTATTTTATTTATTCATTTTAGAGAGGAGAGAGAGAGAGACAGAGAGAGAAGAGAGAGAGACAGGGGGGAGGAGCTGGAAGCATCAACTCCCATATGTGCCTTGACCAGGCAAGCCCAGGGTTTCGAACCGGCGACCTCAGCATTTCCAGGTCTGAAATGTAACTTTTAAATTTATATAGAAATACATGAAGATGGCATATATGCATAAACATATACATATATACACACAATATATAGTATCATATTTATATGCTATTTTGTATATCATAAATATGTATACTAACTCTGCAATACTATAGAGTAAACATACATGGAGTATATATACTTTATCCATCCCTATCTATCACATTCTTCTTATTGGATTCACTGCTCAGTATACTGGACCAACCAGTCCTCTTTCCCTGTAGAGCACAATCACACTCTGGAATTTCTGTCTGATGGTACTACTGATCACCACTAAGCAATATGTTGTAGGATTTCAACATTATTAATCTATACCCTTAATTATATAGCTCCCAAAAGAAAAGTTGATGATGTAATAAATGTATGTTGGAGTAAAGGCAGAAAGTCTTTATTACTGGTACAAAATAATATTTAAGTAATCTCTATTTATTGGACTCTCTACAACATATTACTGTGAATTAGGAGAGGCCAAAGAATTGCATCCAATGTTATTCAATTACAGCACACTAACGGAGAAAACCCACTTATTCTTGAGAAATTAGAATTGCAGTATATGTAAGATGTAAAGCTATAAACATATTAATAACTTTAAAAGTAAATAAATTAACAAATTGCTTTTCCAGTATACTGCTATTTCAATTATTATGTAGGGGTCAAAAATATGTAGATATTTACATACTTTTGTCTTTACCTTTATTCAGAAAAATGTCCTAGGCCCTGGCCGGTTGGCTCAGTGTTAGAGTATCGGCCTGGTGTGCAGAAGCCCCGGGTTCGATTCCTGGCTAGGGCACACAGGAGAAGCGCCCATCTGCTTCTCCACCCCTCCTCCTCTCCTTCCTCTCTGTCTCTCTCTTCCCCTCCCGCAGCCGAGGCTCCATTGGAGCAAAGATGGCCCGGGCGCTGGGGATGGCTCCTTGGCCTCTGCCCCAGGCGCTATAGTGGCTCTGGTCGCAACAGAGCGACGCCTCCTGGTGGGCAGAGCGTCGCCCCTGGTGGGCGTGCCGGGTGGATCCCGGTCGGGCGCATGCGGGAGTCTGTCTGACTGTCTCTCCCCGTTTCCAGCTTCAGAAAAATACAAAAAAAAAGAAAAAAAAGAAAAATGTCCTAAATTTAAATGGCTTTTAATATATAGAAAAAGAACTTCTAATATGATTTAGAGGTACTTCCAATTTCTAAAAAAACCCACAAGATTGTTCTAAATTTGTCCATTCTATACTTTTTTTATCCCTATTTTAAGACTTAATAGCATATAAAAAAGGATTTAGTGGCATATAAAGTTAATTTTTAAATACAAATCTAGGCCCTAGCCATTTGATTCAGTGGTAGAGCATCAGCACAGCATGTGGATGTCCTGGGTTCAACTGCCGGTCAGAGCACACAGGAGAAACGCCCATTTGTTTCTCTCTCTCTCTCTCTTTCCCCCTCCTGCAACTACTTTAAAAAACTTAATTTTACTGCTTAAGTAAGCTTTCAAAATGTTAAATATAAACATGAATCTAAGTTTTAATACTAGAGCAATATGTATTTTTAATGACAGTCTACTACTGTACCTTCTGAACACACTGATTACAATATTTTTCCCCCCAAAGTTAGAAGTGGGAGGCAGGCAGACAGACTCCCCCATGCGCGTGACCGGGATCGACCTGGCACGTCCACCAGGGGGCAATGCTCTGCCCACCTGGGGCATTGTTCCGTTGTGGCTAGCGCCTGAGTCGGAGGCCATGGAACCATCCTCAGCGCCCGGGGCCAAGTTTGCTCCTATGGAGCCTCGGCTGCTGGAGGGGAAGAGTGAGATAGAGAAAGAGGAGAGAGGGAAGGGTGGAGAAGCAGATAGGTGCTTCTCCTGACTGGGAATTGAACCCAAGACTTCCACATGCTGGGCCGACGCTCTCCTACTGAGCCAACAGGCCAGGGCCTACAATTATATTTTTGTTCTCTAAAAATATAAGACATATTACTAAAAAACTTAAAACTGAATCAATACAACAAAAATATTCAGAAATTTTTTACTTTATATTTTATAATTGGAATAACTATCTTAAAGATTTATGTAAAGTCAAGTCTACTTATATATGTAAACATATATTTATATACATATACTCCAGACCAAATATTTCTAGTAGTGGTTTCACAGATTCTAGCAGAAGATTGGAATTCTGTAAAATAATAATACAACAATTTTGTTTCTAATGTATTTTTCTACTAATGGTTCATAATTCTACATCTGCTGTGTACTGGGCACTGTTCTACCACTTTCCATATGTTCACTCATTTATCCTTTCCCACAACCCAGCAAAGTGTATTTACTGTTATAATTCCATTTTTAAGATGGAAAACTAAGCCATGAAAAAATTAAGTAACTTATTTTATAAGTTCTACAACTAGTGATACTACAGCTAGGACTTGAGCAGTTTGGTTTCAAATTATATAGTCTTTGAAATCATTAGGTGGTGCTGCTTCTCTAATGGAAATAGTATACACAAGAAAAATGTTGAAGGTAGTAACTGTCAAAGTAGAAGAAATTTAATATAGTCTAATCTTAATGGCTTATATGAATTTATACGCTACATATCACATAGCACTGAACATACACTATGTGGAAAGCCATTGCAAGATGCTAAGTGTTTTCACATAGATGATTATAAAAACAGTACAGCCAGTGGTCTTAGATTTAGACCTGTGTTTAGTGCTATGATGATAAAGCTTGATCCTTCCTTGATCTTGAACAAGCTTTTTAAATCTCTAGCCTTTGGCTTCCTCAAGTACAAAATAGAGAAAATAATTCTAATTATCTCAAAGAGCTGTAAGGAGAATGAAAGTTAAAAATACAAAAAGAAATAGAATGTTAGAAGATAATAAGTAATCAATAATCCTCACAGCAACTCAATAGAATAAAAATTTTTATCTCCATTTTATAGATAAGAAAATATAGATTTTCAAGGAAGAGATAACTTACTTATTTTTCATTATTTATATTTTTTAATATTATAGAGTATATTAACAGTTCAGCTAAATAAAAAAGAAATTTGAAAAATTTCCCCTTTGATATAGAGCAATTTACCACTTAACACTGTCAATAGGTTCTCCAACTTTAAGCAAAACAACGTATAAGAAAACCAATTTTACCATAGGCTAACTGATATAAAACAAAAGTTAAGTTCCTATGGCATGTCATAACATTATAACAAAATGATGTTATTCAAGGACCAGCTGTACATGCTCAACCAATGTTTCTTTCATGAACAAGTCAAAACAGGACTGGTTTACTGAATTATGATTATTACTGAGCAATAGGTTTTTCCATCTTACCTGTCTGAAGAACTGTTTCAGGATCAACTGATGGAAGGAAGTTTAAATCCACAGACCTGGCAAGCACCAAAAGAACAATTTTTAAAAGCTATATTTCTAGCTCTATAACTTAAGAAAATCCTTTATACATACATATTAAAACAGGTACACGCAAATACAAAAATCTGAGGCATACTGCTCTGCCCTTCTGATTTCTCTTAAGCATTAGGAAGTGCATTAGAAATAAATACTTGTACCCAAAGAAGTATCTGTAAAAATCATAAAATACATTACTTGGAAATATATAGTTTATTATTATATTATTTCAAATATATCAAAAAAATCTATTTAATTTTTACTGAATATTTGTTTCAAAATGAAATTTGTAAGTATGTAATAACCCAAAACTGTCAATATTAAAAATGTAATCAAAAGTTTACTTATCTATGGCAACCGCTGAAAGCTGCAAATATATTATATTTGTGTGTGACTGTAACAAATTGTACTCTCTTCTATGTACTAATTAATGCTTTATATGAGTCATACTAGGGCCTTTATTAAACATGTTTGGGAAACAAAAAATGAAGGAATGATAGGGTATATGGCAATCAAAGCCTAGGACTGTTCATTGATCTAGGCCTTCAGCTCTTATATAATCTAGATGCTTCCTGAGGACTGACATAAAAGAGGTGACGAAAATCTGCAAGAGGAGAGACTTCATCTGGGGTATTGGAGACTAAGCAGTAACACTTGAGTTCCTTTAGGAGGGACTGGCAAATACAAGATTTTATTTGATACTTTGTATAAGGGGTTGGGAACCTTTTTGGCTGAGAGAGCCATGAACTCCACATATTTTAAAATGTAATTCCATGAGAGCCGTACAATGACCCATATACATTACGCATTATCCAATAAAAATTTGGTGTTGTCCCGGAGGACAGCTGTGATTGGCTCCAGCCACCCGCAACCATGAACATGAGCGGTAGGAAATGAATGGATTGTAATACATGAGAATGTTTTATATTTTTAACGTTACTATTTTTTTTATTAAAGATTTGTCTGCAAGCCAGATGCAGCCATCAAAAGAGCCACATCTGGCTTGCGAGCCATAGGTTCCCGACCCCTGCTTTATATAGTCGTGTGAACCAGAATTTCCCAAATTAATTTCCAAACCATTGAACAGATATGATTAGGTGGAGAAAAAAGGGTGCCACTGGAATGTAAACACAAGAAGTTCTAAGGAAGCAATTTAAACAGGTTTCATTAATGTGATACCCTCTTAGAACCTATCATCTGTAAATGTTCACAGTCATTCTCAGAGAGGGAAATACAGTAAACAACATTAAACCCTATGGCCATAACCTCATTTTCTATAGGCACCCTTTAGCATGTCTTTCCTGAGGAACAGTACTTGAAGAATCATCAAATTTACTCTGCTGGACTACTCAGAAAGCAAGAAGTTCGGCTAATTTTTATCAAGTAACTTATGTGAGATTTTCAATTCCTAACCATAACGCATAAGTATCAATATATGTGATATCTATACTCACAAATTTACATATATGTAAATTTTTTACATTTTTATAATGTATCTATGTGATAGTAATGTTCTTAAATGGTTGTTGTAACTTTAACAAGATTTATACTCATATCATTTGTTTTCACATTTTTACTTTGTCTAATCAAGATTTGGTGTTATGCAATGACCTCCCCTTATCCCTCTTATTATCTCAGTTGATTGGTACGTGACTATATCTAGATTTATGGAATAACAAGGTGAATTTTATCAAGGTTCCACTGTATTTTAAAGGCCAGATTCAAAAGAGCTAGACAAGGATAAGAATTTATTCTTTCAAATTTCTTAATGAAAAATTACTGTTTTAGTGACCATTGTTACGAGACACCAGAAAGAGTTAATTTGCATCCTAAATAGCTTTTTACCTGGGAAGAAGGACTTGGCCTACCAACAGAAAAACAAAACTGTTAAGATTGTGAAGTTCAATGGAAACCTGTTAAAATTATTTATCTAGGTAGTTACATTTAGATAACACAATTGAACAATTACTTCATCTAGTATCATAAAACACTATATTCCCCAAGGTGAACTCATGAATTATCACATATTTTACAGGGACACATGAGTTGTACAAGCCAAGTGTTTAAATGCTAATGTATTTAAATAACATTTTATCAATTTTATTTCAAGCTGCAACATTTTCCATATTCTTTACAAGCAAAGCAGAACTTTACTAAGTTAGAAAACTATCTCATTTTGAAAACATGTCCTTGCCAAGAAATATTTTACAGTGTCAGAAAAAAGAAATCACTATTCATTAAATAAAATCTTTTGTAAAGAAACTTTGACTCAAATTAACAAATTTTACATATAAAGTAAATCCTCAAAAATTAAAAAACAAATTTAATTAAAATTTTGTATGCCAATTTTTACTGAATGGAGACTTGTTTACTTAATTCTTTTAGAGTTAATTAACAATAGCGGTATCTTTTATCAGATTACTCATAGCTTTGCACGAGTATAACTGCTTAACTCTGGCCACCTACCTTTCTTTCTCTTGATTTCCTTTATCACTTCCATTGTTAATCAAAGCAAGTTCATCTAATAATGATGTAGATTCTTTTGTAAACTTCTCAAAAACCTACAATATAAAATTTTACTAACATTAAAAATAATCTTAAATTTTTATTAATTTTTAGAAATAGCAAAGACGGGGAAGACAGAGAAACATCAATCTCTTGATCCACTTATTTTTGCATTTATTGGTTGAATCTTGCATGTGCCCTGAGTGGGGATGGAACCTGCAACTCTGCTGCATCAGGACAACGCCCTAACTAGCTGAGCAACCAAGCCAGGGCCAAGAGTAATCTTAAAAGTTAATTTGAAGGGTAATGGCAGCGTGAGATACTCCTGATCTCTCTCCTTGAAATTTCAACAAATTGAACACAGCAAAGGAACTCCAGCTGGACTTGCAGGCACCCCTGAAAGATCCATACACCGAATGGACTAAAGGTGCACAGGGTGAAAAGGGGGATAGAAGATAAAACGCATTCATGGTGGGCTTTGTAGAGGAGAGGAGACAAACCCGGAGTGACTGGGTGGTTGTTTTTTTCTCGGCTGAACTATGGGGAGGAGGGAAGCTCAGGCTCTCTGGCTTTTGTCTGAGGAGTACAGAGATGGAAACTCAGAGTGACTGGGTCTCCTTCAGCTGGACAAGTGGTGAGATAGAGGAGCAGAGGGGGAGATAAAGCGGCCAGAGCACGGGGTGACGGCCAGTGTTCCTGCAGTCCGCCTGCAGCCTGCACTTGGCAGAGACAGGGAAAACTAAAGTGCAGCCCCCCAGCCTCCAAGATCCTGCCTCCCTCACCTTGCAGTATCAAGAGTGGCAGAGACAAACCCAACAGCTAGCTCTCCAGAGCCACTCTCTTCAATGAAGAACAGAGGTGCTCCACTTCTAGTCCCCAGGTCTGTTGCGATATGGGGAGGAGTGCACAGAAGCTGAGAACACCACTGCTAGAGCCCTAAAGCCAGAAAGCTGAAACCATTAAGCCCTCACAACACACACTACCCAACAACTGCAGCCCTGCCTACACACTGTGACAGCAGTATCTTAGCAGGGTTCAACACAAAAAAGGAAACTACAGAACAATATCTCTAATAAATACAGATGCAAAAATCCTAAACAAAATACTAGCAAATTGAATACAACAACACATTAAAAAAATAATACATCACGATCAAGTGGGATTCATTCCAAGAGCACAAGGCTGGTTCAATATATGGAAATCCATCAACAATGTGTACAAAACAAAGAACAAAAATTATATGATTCTATCAACAGATGCAGAAATGGCATTCGATAAGACACAACATCCTTTTATGTTGAAGACACTCAATAAAATCTGATTAGAAGGAAAGTACTTCAACATAATAAAAGCCATATATGACAAACCATTGGCTAATGTCATACTAAATGGCAAAAAAATTAAGGCTTTTCCTCTAAATCAGGAACAAGACAAGGTTGCCCAATCTCTCCATTTTTATTCAACAAACTTCTAGAAGTGTTAGTCAAAACTATCAGGCAAGAGAAAGAAATAAAAGGCATCCATATCAGGAAAGAAGTAAAGGTATCACTTTTTGCAGATGACATGATCCTGTATATGGAAAACTCCGAAGACTCCCCCAAAAAACTATTAGAAACAATAAACCAATACAGTAAAGTCACAGGATACAAAAATCAATATACAAAAGTCCACTGCTTCCCTATATGCCACCAATAAAACATCAAGAAATGAATTAAAAATAAAATTTCTTTTACAATTGCAACAAAAAAATAAAATAAAATAAAATACCTAGGAATAAACTTAACAAAGGAAGTGAAGGACCTACATACTGAAAACTACAAAAAATTATTGAAAGAAATTGAACAAGACACATTGAAATGGAAAAATATTCCATGTTCATGCAATGGAAGAATCAACATAGTTAAAATGGCCACATTACCCAAAGCAATATACAAACTTAATACAATCCCCATCAAAATCCCAATATCATTCTTTAAAGAAATAGAAGAAAAATTACCAGGTTTGTATGGAACCATAAAAAACCCAAAATGGCCAAAGCAATTCTGAGGAAAAGGAATGAAGCTGGAGGTAACACACTACCTGACTTCAAATTATACCATAAAGCCACAATAATCAAAACAATGTGGTATTGGCAGAAAAACAGACATACAGATCAATGGAACAGAGTTGAAAGCCCAGAATAAAACCAGATATATATGGACAAATCACCTTCAACAAAGGAGCCAAAAATACACAATGGATTAAAAAAAAAAAAAAAAAAAAGCCTCCTCAATAAATGGTGCTGGGAAAATCAGAAAGCCATATGTAAAAGAATGAAACTTGACTATACTTTGTCCCTTGGCACAAAAATTAATTCAAAATGGATCAAAGATCTAAATATAAGATATGCAACAATAAATTACACAGAAGAACACATAGGTACTAAGCTCATTGACCTTGGCCATAGAGAACAATTTATGAATTTGACCCAAAGGCATGGAAAGTAAAGGCAAAAATAAATAAATGGAACTATACCAAACTAAGAAGCTTTCTCACAGCAAAAGAAACTGACAACAAAACAAATAGCCAACTAAATGGGAGATGATATTTGTATACAACAGCTCTGATAAGGGGTTAATATCCAAAATATATAAAGAACTCACAAAACTCAACAACAAGCAAGCAAACAATCCAATTACAAAATGGGGAGAGGACCTGAACACTTCTCCCAAGACGACATACAAATGGCCAACAGATATACGAAAAGATGTTCATCTTCATTAGCTATTTGAGAAATGCAAATCAAAACTACAATGAGATACCACCTCACACCTGTTAGATTGGCTATTATCAGCAAGGCAGGTAATAACAAGTGTTGGAGAGGCTGTGGAGAAAAAGAAACCCTCATTCACTCCTGGTGGGAATGCAAATTAGTACAACCATTATGGAAGAAAGCATGATTGTTCCTCAAAAAATTAAGAATAGAACTACCATATGACTCAGCAATCCTTCTACTGAGTATCTACCCTGCAAAACTCGAAAAACACTGGTACATAAAGACACATGCACCCCCATGTTTACTGTAGTATCATTCACAGTGGTCACAACATGAAAACAACAAAAGTGTCCCTTGATAGAGGATTCCATAAAGAAGATGTGGTACAGATATACATGAAATACTACTCAGCCGTAAGAAATGATGACATAGTGACATTTATGACATTGGTTGGATCTTAAGAACATTATATTGAGTGAAATAAGTAAATCAGAAAAAGCTAAGAACTGTATGATTTCACACATAGGTGGGATATAAAACTGAGACTCATGGACATAGATAAAAGTGAAGCGGTTACTGGGGGAAGGAAAGGGTGTGGGGGAGGGGGAGTAAAAAGAAGGTGGGGAAAGGTGTAAAGAGGGACAAATACAAGATGAGGGAAAATGATTTGCCTTTGGGTGGTGGGTATACAACATAATCAACAGTTCAAATGCTATAGAACTGTTTACCTGAAACCTATGTACTCTTACTTATCAATATCACCATGTTCAAGTTTCAAAATAATATTTGAAAATTGAAAGAAAAGGTTAATTTGTACAAAAATATTTTCAATTAAGAGCCTTAGAACTAGCCAGGCAGGATCCCCCTTTCCTCTGGATATCTCTTAGTATGGTTTAAATATCAGAGCACAATAGTGTACAGGAGAGAAGATTCAACCACTTCCTAAAACAATGAATAGTTTCAGTGGATAAGAAATTTTTAAAATTTAAATATGCTAAGAAATTATTTTTAGTCTTAATGAACAAGTTTATTTTTATTCGTATGTTTCCTTGAGAAATATATGCATCAGTAACACTTTTAACTACATGAAGGTTATTTAGAAAAATATGACCCCTTTACTTCCAATTATAGAATATTTCTTTATGGTACTCTATTACCAATCTGTACTGGTTGCACATAATGGTTAAAGAATTTTACATACCAGCATCCAGCATAAAAATAAATTAGTTATAATTTTAACATGAGTTCTTAAAATATTTCCAAAAAGGGATTTGGGCAAGTCTGGTTAAAAAAATAAAGTGAACTTTCATCTGTCTGATAACATTGTTCAAATATGGTGGAAACAGAATTGGTTTTCCATTCTGATATATCCAAAAGTTCATTATTCTTCAATGAAATCAGCATTTAATTTAAACTGAGTTAATATGAAATTTGTTCTTTTACTCCCCACAAGTCTGGTTAAATAATGCTGTATTCTACAGAGTGACTTCAGAAGGCTTTCAAAGATACGCATTTTCAGAAGTGCAAAACCATAACCTGCCAAACTGCTCTCTAATTCAAAATGATGTTTAAATATTTTCTCTGAGAATAGTATATCAACTAGTTTATACCAAACTGCTCTCTAATTCAAACTGATGTTTAAATATTTTCTCTGAGAATAGTACATCAACTAGTTTACCTCCCAGGAAATTATACTACTCTGTTATTGTTATTCTACTTAAAAGATTTACAACTTTGACAAGTTATACTGACACTAATGACAACAGTAATAGCTAACACATGTGAATATGACTTCAGAGTACTTGCCTTCAAGTATTATACTATCATAGAATACACTATATTTCCTTATATTTGTAAAAAGGAAAAACAATATTTTAGTTAATTACATCAAAGCAGATTAAGATAATAAAGTTATCTAAATATCTTATTTACATGTAATAACATTTTATCTCAGCGTAATATACCAACCAGCCTCTTATTTAACCAGTCCATGTGATCATAGGTGAGACTTCCACCAAAATCTTCTGTTAACTGACATGGTTCTATATAACGAGTCAATTTATTGGCAGACACTAAAATAACCTATAACAGGAAAAAGAAAAGAGACATTCAGTAAGTCACGTTTTATGTCCATAAAATAAGGTGGTAAAATTAGGTTATATTATGCAATAGCGTTTCCAACATGATGTGTTATTTCTTTAATTAATACAACATTTAAAATCAATTCAATAAATTGTAGGTATTGCTAAAAAACATGCTATAATATTTCAAGAGAATATTATAGCATGTTTTGAAATATAGCATTCAGTTGAAATATTTTCAAATTTTTATCAATTTCTTGATAAAAAGTCAATTCCTTTAATACAATGATGTATTCTGCTTTTTTTTTTTTTTTTTTTTTTTTTAGTGAGAGGCAGAAAGGGAGAAAGATGAGAAGCATTAACTCATAGTTGTGGCACTTTCGTTGTTGACTGATTGCTTCTCATACGTGCCTTGACTGGGGGACTGCAGTCGAGTCAGTGACCCATTGTTCAAACCAGCAACCTTGAGTTTCAAGCCAGTGACCTTGGGCTCAAGCCAGTGACCAAGGGATTATGTTGATGATCCTATGCTCAGGTTGGTAAACCTGCCCTGCTCGAACCAGATGAGCCCGCCTTCAAGCCAGCGACGTTGGTTGGGGGTTTGAACCTGGGATTTCAATATCCCAGGTTGATGCTCTCTGTCCACTGTGCCACCTGACCAGCCAGGCAGCAAAGTATTTTCATATGCCCTTAAAATTAGCTAAGTACACTAAAATGATAAGTATAAAATAATAATAAATCTGGCAATCAAAAAAACCCCACACTTTAATGAACTCTTGCATATACCCTGTAATAAGGAATTAACAAGTCTATCATTTTATTATTAATTTATTAATAAAAGCTCCTAAAAAAGAAAAATCAAACTTGATAAATATAAAAAAATTACCTCATTTCTCTAACATTCCTTTGACTATATATTAATAAAACATGTCCTATAACAATAGAGTAAAACTTAGGATACACTATATTTAAAATCAGAAATAACAAGAGGGAAGAGGTCAGAGAATTCATAAACTTAAAACTTGCATATTAAAATGATAATTTTTTATTCTAAACCTTAAAAGATTTCAAATACAAATTATAGAACCGCCTAAGAGACCACTGTAGAGCTAAATAAACTTTCAATGAATGTAAAAGAAAATTCGTGGGAGAAAGGTATTCAAATGGTAGTAATGATGGAAAAATAATACATAAATTTGAATTTTTAAAAAACGACTTGATAAGAAAAAATGTATCAAGCTGGAAAGAGCACCATTTCCATCCTAAACAACAAAGGCCAGATAATCCTTAAAATTATAAATTTTCTGGAACTCCTCAGAGGAAGTCACAGAGAAACCAACTAGTCTGAAAATAATAATAATAAGACAGGCACCATAAGTCCCTGATGCCCTTTACAAAATGGAATTCTTGAGAAGAAAGATGTGAAGAGGAAAAGTTACCCTTGTGGTCTTCAATTTGAAGTATCAGTTTAAATTCAGGACATATTTCATTTTAAATGAAAACATACTCACATATACAAATTTTCTAGCTCTGTCCCAATAGGTTTAGAAACACTAACCAATTATAAACATACACAGTCCTAGCATCCAGACTGTTGTCTCCAAATACCATGTCTCACTTACAGGAATCAAGGCTCCTTGGAGAAATGCCATGCCTACAGCAGGAAATTCACACATGATAAGTTTGGGACACCCCATCATGTTTGATAACAAAAGTTATCAAAGACTACTAGGGTTGTGTGGAAGGGTCTTGAAAAGATTTACACTGGCCAACAATGTAATAATTCACATATCAAAAAGAATAATAAATGTCCTAGTTTGAGCCAACCTTTCAGGACCTAAGACCATAACAATTACAAATATTTTTGTTAGCCAATATCAAGTGTTAGCAAGGCTATAAAGCAGAAGAAATATATACAACATAGTGTACAGAGATGTACTGTAGAAGTGGGCATCCGAAACCTGTATAATTATGTTAACCAGTGTCAACCCAATAAAATTCAAGTAAAAAAAATTCTTTTAATGATCACTATTGGACTAGCTGGAGAACAAATTTATTTTGAAGAACAAATTTATTTTATTGAAAATAAGAAAATAAAGGAAAAAAATTATCTAACCTTTCATATACGAACTATACCACTGGGTAAACAAACAATAAATGAGGGTAAATTTCTCAATATAGACGTGTTCTATCTAGTAAATGAAGAAAAAATACTAGAACTAGGATATCGTCATTTTAAATCTTTAATAAACTAAGGGATCTAGGCACTGAACATCCATAGCTGCTAACATTACAGAAGAGAAGACAACTATTATGAGTCTCATGATCAAGGAACACATCACCACAATGAACAGTCTTGGAAAAAGAAAATGAATTATAAACTTTATCAACTGTCTAAATCCAACTGTCAATTTATGGAAATACAGAGATTTGCAAAGGCAGAAGAATATGTTTAATAAACTATATCCTAGAGATTGTTCTCCCAATGAAAAACTCCATATGATAAACTGATCTCCTCAAGGAAAAAAAAATAAAGAAAAGAGAAAGAGCCCTGGCCAGTTAGCTCAGTGGCAGAGCATCAACCTAGCATATGGATGTCCCGGTTCAATTCCTGGTCAGGGCACACAGGAGAAGCAACCATCTACTTCTCCAAACCTCCTCCTCTCAATTCTCTCTCTCTCTCCCTTCTCCTCCCACAGCCATGGCTCAGTTGGAGCAAGTTGGCCCTAGGTGCTGAAGGTGGCTCCAAGGATTCGCCTCACGTGCTAAAATAGCTAAGTTGCCAAGCAACAAAACAACAGCCCCAGGCAGACAGAGCATCGCCTGGGAGGGGGCTTCCCATGTAGATCCCAGTTGGGGCTCATGCAGGAGTCTGTCTCTATGCCTCCCCACTTCTAAGAAAAAAAAATTTTTTTTAAAGAGAAATTAAAATTTAAAAGCTTCATTTAATAGATTAGTATAGAATCCCACAACAATAAGAGAATTACATATTCTTTTCAAGCACTTGTGAAATATTTAAAAGCCTGACTCTGTATCAAGCCATAAAGAAAGCCTTGATAAATTTCAGAGGAAAATTGGTAACATTCTATCACCACAATGAAATTAAGCTAGGAGTCAATCATGAATCAATCAAGTCAGAAATCATTAACAAGATTTTTAAACCCTATCTACTTAGAAAGGCATCTCAATATCTCAACCAATCACAACATATGGACCTTATTTAAATTCTGATACAAATAAATCAATTTGTACCTTAATTTATCTATAATTTATAAATAAATTTTAAAATACATTATTTATATCTAATATTTTATATATAATCAAAATCCTTTTATAATATTTCCCAAGTAATTACAAATTTGAAATCAAATGGCTCTTAGATATCAAAAAATTGTTTAAGGTATGATATTGATAATTGAGTTATAGTTTTTATAGTCTTTATGTTTTAGACATATAATAATATATTTATTTAGAAATAAATTGAAATATCAGTCTTCACTGAGGAAAGCACATGAGAGTAAGGATGAGACAGAATGCACCATGGGTTGATGGCTGTTGGAACTAGGAGTAGGGATATAGGGAGTTAATTATAATATAATTTTTTGTGTTCAAAATTCTTTATAATAAAAATATTTAAAAACTAAAATAACTATCCATTTCTCTTTTCAAAATATCTTCTCAGAAACAAAATACCAAGCCTAGCCAGTTTACAAGTATATTTTAAAAATCAAAAAAGAAAATTTCAGTACCTGAAAAGTCTTTTACTAACAAACCATGCTGTGAGAGTTTGTGTGTAATGGTACAAGGCACACTGGGCCTCAAACTGCTTTCAACTCTGGCTCTGCTCCATACTAGCCTTCAGTGGCCTATAAGCTGCTTGCTTAGCTTTACAGCCTAAGAAGCTTCATTTAAAAAAAAATACAGATCATTTCAATCTGAAATAAATGCTTTCAGATAAAAGAAACAAAGGAAACACCTTCAACTCATTTTGAAACTAAAATAAATTCCCAACAACAATTTGAGAAAAGACCATAACAATTTTTTTTTCCTTTTTCCAAGTGAGAGGAAGGGTGACACACTTCCACATGTACCCTAACCGGGATCCACCCAACAACCCTGTTCTGGGGCCAATGCTCTACCCATCTGGGGCCATGCTGCCAACTGAGCTATTTTTAGTGCCTGTGGTGGAAGCTCCATGGAGCCATACTCAGCACCCAGGGCCAACGCATTCAAACCAATTTGAGCCATGGCTGTGGGAGGGGATTAGAGAGAGGGGAGGGATAGAGAAGCAGATGGTTGCTTCTTCTGTGTGCCCTGAGAATCAAACCCAAGACATCCACAAGCCGGCCAACATTCTACCACTGAGCCAAGCAGCGGGCCTGAGACCATAACAATTTACAAATATTTTTGTTAGCCAATATCAAATGTTAGCAAGGCTGTAAAGCAGGAGAAAATTTTATATACCTCAAGTGGATCTATAAATTAAAAAGCTTCTTTGGGAAACAATCGGGTATTATCTTGAAATTTTAAATATCTCTATAACCTATGCCTGGCTATTCTGCAAACAATATTTATCATGAGATATATATGGGAATGTGTATATATAGGGCATCATTTACAATGGTGAAGAAAGAAAACCACCCAAATACTCATCAACAGAATAAATATGTTTTTTATCACACAATAAAGTAACATTCAGCAGTGAAAACGAGTCAACTATACTTACTACAAGAATATGTATGGACCTTAGAGAATGATGAGTGAGAAAAAGCAAATCAGTGAAGCCTAAAATCATAATACCATTTTTATAAAACCCAAAAAGTAAACAAACTAAATATATTATCTTAGAATCTGTCTCTAAATGATAACTCTATAGACATATAAAATAATTAAAGATAAATACTGTATTTCCTTCTAAAGATTTTATCTTTCACATGTAAATTTTTAATATACACACAGCATGAGAACATAAACAGAGGATAGATAAATACAAATAATTTAGGCGGTAAGAAACAGGGAATAAGTCAATGAGATCAGAGAGGGGTACTCAGATTTATTTCAAGTTATAGATATTTTGGGTCCTTAGGTTAGGTGGTGGATACTCAAGTGTTTACTATTAAGCTTCATGTATACATAGATTTTTTTTTTTCACAAGAAACTTATCTATACTCAGCAAAGTTCTACACCAGTGGAATCTCACTCCACCTTGGCACCAATCCCCAGCAGAGCATGGTAACAAATGGACAGATCCTGGAACCCACAGGAGGTGGAGGGGAAGGGGAAGAACAGACACAGACAGACGGGAACACGTGGGACTGTGGACTGAGGCCAGTCAGGGTCTGCAGTCCTGGGCAGGGGAGAAGGTTGAGAAGCTACAACTTCAATGTGTAAAAATAAACTAAAAATTAAATAGTTTTCTTAAAAACAAATAAGGAAAGAAAAGACAATGAACCAGGCTCTGATGTCCCTGAAGGTGACTCAAGACTACATCCCAGGGTGTAAAAGGCATGATCTTTTCTTTTTTAAAAAAGATTCGATTCATTGATTTTACAGAGAGATGAGGGGAGGGGATGGGGACGAGTAGTATCAACTCATAGTTGCTTCATTTTAGTTCTTCACTGACTGCTTGTCATATGGACCTTGACTAGGCAAGCCTGGTGTCTTGAACCGGAGACCTCAACATTCCAGGTCGATGCCCCAGCCACTGTGCCACAACAGGTCAGGTGCATTTTTTAAAGAATATGTACAAAATACCATATTAAAAAACTTAAGAACAGAAAAGAATCATGAGAAGGAAATGACTTATAGAAGATACAACTTGAGGCTGAGGAAAGGGTACCTCTTCTGAGGCAGCGAGTAAGGTTAGAGGGAAAACAAAGGAACATCTGGAAGTGGTAATGACAGGGAAGCCAAGAATCCATAACTCTTTTCCATTTAAAAAAGAAAAAAGAGGCCCTGGCCGGTTGGCTCAGCGGTAAAGCATCGGCCTGGCGTGCGGGGGACCCGGGTTCGATTCCCGGCCAGGGCACATAGGAGAAGCGCCCATTTGCTTCTCTACCCCCCCTTCCTTCCTCTCTGTCTCTCTCTTCCCCTCCCGCAGCCAAGGCTCCATTGGAGCAAAGATGGCCCCGGCGCTGGGGATGGCTCCTTGGCCTCTGCCTCAGGTGCTAGAGTGGCTCTGGTCGCGGCAGAGCGATGCCCCGGAGGGGCAGAGCATCGCCCCCTGGTGGGCAGAGCGTCGCCCCTGGTGGGTGTGCCGGGTGGATCCCGGTCGGGCACATGCGGGAGTCTGTCTGACTGTCTCTCCCCGTTTCCAGCTTCAGAGAAATACAAAAAAATAATAATAAAAAAATTTAAAAAATAAATAAAAAATAAAAAATAAAAAGGATGTAGAACATCAGATTATATTTTTGGCTAGTTTAATAATAGCAAGGTGTGTAAATCCTGTCTATTTAAAATGACCAATTAATGTTATATCTAGTATGAGGAGTTTGGCCTATTTTATTGTTCTCCTGTTTAGGTAATAATTGCAGCTAATTTAAAATAAACATTAGAATAAAAGAACACAGGAAAATGGTATTTCCTTAGTGAAAAACTTATCAAAAGGGCTTTATTTTATCCTCTAGGTCCAATGCAGCTTCTTTATACTAGTTCTTAGAGACAGACAACGATGTTAAACATTACACAATAAGTGGAGCTAAGTCACAGAAACCATTTAAGCTGTCACCAATTCCTTTTGGATCAAAGTAGACATTCCACACCAGAAAGATTAAACACAAACAAATCCTTCCTCTAAAAATGTCTAGCACTCTATTCACTATAGATATGTACTAAAAATAAAAGAAATATGTATTTATTCTATAAGGAAATAAACTACTTGCTAAATTGATCATCAGTTCACATATGAAAAGATAACATTTCCAAAGCACTCTCTCCTGAAAAAACGACTTAATAGAAAACACAATGAATATAAAACATAATAAATTATCTTTCTACTCTTCAACTGTGCCTTACTTGGCATAATATTCTATTTAAAAAACTGAAATAATATCTCTTGAAAAACCTCTCCATCATGTCCCTCATATTATAACAACTTTTAATGATGTGCTTGCTATTCATGTGTTCAACAATCATTATTTACTGGAAGTTAAATGTATTTATTAAAAGTATTATTTGGCCTGACCTGTGGTGGCACAGTAGATAAAGCATCAACCTGGAAATGCTGAGGTTGCCGGTTCGAAACCCTGGGCTTGCCTGGTCAAGGCACATATGGAAGTTGATGCTTCCAGCTCCTCCCCCCTTCTCTCTCTCTGTCTCTCTCTCCTCTCTCTCCCTCTCTGTTTTCTCTCTCCCTCTCTCCTCTCTAAAAAGGAATTAAAAAAAATTTTTTTTTAATTTAAAAAAAGTATTATTTATTGGAAGTTGTGTGTTCTAGTGCTGGGAATATAAAAATAATAAGGTTTTTGCAATAATCCAGAGACAGTTGTACCACACTCTCATAAAAAGTATATTCAAGTTTTCTATTTGTTTCTAAAGTCTTTGTTGAAAATACATAAATCTATACGTTGTTGCCTCTTTGGTCATACTAATTCAGAGGGCCAAAGGTTTTACTAGACTATCCCCAAATGATTTCCAGATTCCTTTCCTAGGTTAAACACCAGTACAGTCTCACTGGAAGGATACTGAGCTAGGAGCCAATCACTCCAGGTTTATGCCCTAGTTCTTCCACAAATTCACTGACCTTATAGAAACAAACCTAAAGGAATTCATTCTTTGCTCATTTCTCCAATCTGCCAAAGAAGGTAACTACACTAAATTATCAATGATGTCTCTTTAAACTCTTTAAGAGGATATAATTCTGATGAGCTGTTATCCCATACATTTAATTTGAGCCATTCCCTCTAACCTGTCTTGCCCAATGAAGAACACTTGTTACTTTCTACCCACTCTGGTTAATCTCACTACACACACACCTTTGTACATTTTGTTCCTAAATACATAAAATCATTGGTAACAGATTTCAAGTTTAATACACCAAAGGAAAAATCTGAAGTTGCTCAGAGTAACTTAAATGTAAACAGTACAAATTCACTTTTTTTTATGACATAAAATATATTTAAGAGTATACTACAAAAAGGAAGAAAAAAAAAAAGATCACTTTGCAAATCCTTTCAAAGGAAATAAACACCTTGACATTGGAATAGTCAAGTCCTACATAATTACTTTTTCCTTTTTTTATGTTAGAGAGGTTAAGACAAGACAAATTAAATTGCTAAACCACAATATTTTCTTAACTAGCACACATTATTCAAAAACCTTGAAAAAAATATATATACCATATTGTTTTTAATCAAAACATTTATGGAGGTTTTCTTTAATCTGGAATCAAACTCACAGAAAAGCATTAAAACTTGTCCCTCCCTTACTCCTACTCCAAGGAAAATAGTTTTTAATTAAACAAGAATCTATGTTGAATTTAATATTATATACAGCTCTAAGTATCATCTAATTACTGGTGCTGAACTGCCCCTTAAAGTTGAGTATGTTTGGTGGTATATTAGCCAGCATTTGAAATTACTCTCATCTCATTAGGACATTAGACTTTTAACAAGGGCCCAGTTCTTATTCACTTGGGAAAATATTCTAGCTGAATTTCTTCAATGCCTAGTAGAATATATGATTACAAGATACTTTAAACACTTAAGTTTTAAAACATCAATCTATGACATAAAATCAAGGGATAAAGGAATTCTCTGTCTTCTATTTAATCCCCCAAGATTCAAGGTCTTCTATCACAATTAATTCACAAAGCATGAGACCTAACTGGGGATAGCATATCTCAGTAGATAGATGCCTCTGCTCCTCACCAAAGGGATCTTCTCCCTTATCCAGTGTTCAGGCTTTAGTTTCTGAACCACTGGCTCCTGTTTACTTGGCATTCTCTTGGAGCAACACTTCCTGCATGCCCCTGGCAGGAACAGCTCTCCTCCCACACTGTCTGAAGTCATCACTCTCCATGGCAACATTCAGGCCTCCTGCTTTCAGCTTTTACTTTCTTCCCTCACTACACTTCTGTTTCTACTCCCTGGGATGCATTTCCCACTCAATGACTAGAATAACACCTTTCAATGTAATCCAGCAGCCCTGGCTACCTTCCGTTACATGCTAGTGTACACCTTTCTAGTACATCTACATCACAGCCAAGCCAACAGTGACAAAAGCTGCAATGTAGAAGTGAAAAGCAAAACAAAACATTTGGCTTCTGCTTAGCGTGTAAAAAGGTGCAAAGAGCATTGCTCCTACCCCAACAAGAACAATAAAACAGTGCAAGTGTTGGCAGATAAAATAATTATGCTCACTTTGTTAAAGATGGCGCTGTCCGTGTGGGTGCCCATTGCCCAGGTGATAATATTAGTTGCCCTTCTTGCTTGGGGTGGGCATGATTATACTAATGTGTGTTGGGGGAGGGCTTTCATGCCAAAAGGTTTTAAAAGGAGGAGCTAGGAAGCCATTTGGGAAGAGATCATGTTGTTCAGAGGAGAGTGATTACATGCCTGTAGAGAGGAAGAGCTCATGGAGGCAGGGCAGGGAAGCCACGTGGAGGAGGCAGCCAGAATGGCGGGTTAGGGGAAGTAGAAGCCAGTTTGATTAGGAGAAGGAATGGGGAATAGAGGTGAATAAGATTGGTGAGGTAGAAACCTTTGATTCTAGAAAACTTGGATGAGTCGGTGCTTTGGGAGCCCTGAATGGAAAGCGAAGTATAATATTTCCCACTGTGTGTATTTCTTGCCCACCAGGTGCGAGTCTAGAATAAAGAACAATGGAACACTAGCTTTTGGCTCAACTGTTTCATTACCATAGGTTCGAATCAAACCTGAACCTGCGTTGGCCAGACAGCATTGATGGCAGCCGTGAATACTGGCCATAGAGCAAGTTCATCTGAAAAATTCACAATTTTTCTTGAATCCATCAGAGTTAAGTTCAAAGAAAAACCAATTAACCTGAAATCTAAAGAAAGACCTGTGCCTTCAAGGACAGTCGGAGCCGAAGCACTTGTTTACGTGGGGAAGTTACTAAACATGACACAAACCAAGAAAGAATTCCTGTAAAATTTTTAGTGAATTGCTAAAAGCCAAATGTGGGCTAGGGTCAAAGTTACAGAAGCCCCTGGAGAAGTAGACAAAAGAATTCAAACTCACTTACAGACTCTTTTCCACACCTCCCAGGGACTGAAGAGGAAGACTGGGTAGGTAAGAAATTTCAAAACAGCCTCTCTCAGAGTACAAGTCTGGGGGGAGGAAGCAGCAAGCTACTGTGGGAAAGGCAAGACAGGCAACTAGATTCTTCAACTCTTATCTCTCTTCAACCAAAAATAACTGACTGACTTTATCAAAAATAAAAATGACATAGTATAGCAAGGTCCAAAATGAGTCTTAATTATCTGACTCTTACAAGCATTCCAAGGCTCTATATTGTATAGGGTAAAGGTTGGACTTTGTATTCTGTAATTTTTCCACACTTTATTTAACCAATGTAAAGTTTAGTATTTATTAACTCTCCTACTGGGGAGCTGGAATTAACAGGTTATGCAAGGGAAAATAATGACAGAATTGTTTAAATTTGTATTCCATTTTAGGTCTTCTTTCTGATGTACAATAAAATGTACTTTCATGCAAGGAAAGTGAGAGGGAAAGAAAAATGTCAACAGAAAAATGGTGTTCATTTATCAAAACCAAACCAGATACTAAAAATAATTATGACATATCATATAAAATATGCTGACTTTAATTACTCGAGGATTTCCAAGTGTTAAATGTCCTTGTGGTAATGCAGTAAGAATTTAATTTTCTGAATAAAAAGTTTCTACTTACTAAAACAATTAACAAATGAAAACAAAGTATCTGTGGTCTTTGACTAAGAACCATAATTCACTCAACTAGTATCTGAATGCTGACTACATATTTATTTAGGCACTGATTAAACAGTACTTAAGCACTGCTTAGTATCCAAAACTGAACAAACAAAACAATACCAGCAAAATGCTATTTTTAAAGATATAACACACTTGTTTTTTAATAATTTACCTCAAAGCCAAGTCTATCCTTTTCTTTCCAAAAACAAAAATGTGTTACTTTCTTATCCCAGAATTCATCTGGCTTCACCACACAAACAAGGGACACCTCAGCAGGAACAACATTCTATAGAATACAGAAAAATAACGATAAATTAAACATGTATAATATACAGTTTATTAAAGTTATAAATTACTAGATATTCATGATTAGGCTAATTAAGAGAACTCTGAAAAAGAATTAAAATGATAAAGTAGAAGAAATACTCCAAACTTCAAAACATATTGATACATAGCAATAAAGGAATACTTGAAAGACAAGCTGATTCAAAAAGATTATAAATAAACAGCAATATAACAGCACATGTGAACTATTTTTGTGTTTTATTGAATCTATCAAACAGAAATAGGTATAAACTGCAAGACACCTCTTTGTGGAAGAATTATTAAATTTAGTTTTTCTATGAAATAAAATTTTTTTCTTTTTTTTTTTTTTTTATTTATTTATTCATTTTAGAGGAAACAGAGAGAGAAGGGGAGCAGGAGCAGGAAGCATCAACTCCCATATGTACCTTGACCAGGCAAGCCCAGGGATTTTAACTGACGACCTCAGCATTCCAGGTCAATGCTTGATCCACTGCGCCACCACAGGTCAGGCTAAAAATTTTTCTCTAACTCAACTACTTTGGAGAAATTCTTCAAATAATGTAAAATAAATTTTCTCACAAAATAAGTTTCTGATCAGTCATTATACAAAGAAGCTAAAATCTGCATGATTATTAACTTGAAGAAGACAAAGCTAAACTTTGACAAATAAAATTTAACATTTCTATGTATGGTTATTCATACCTAAAAATGAAAATTAACATTTATTGAGTTAATAAATATCCCATGTATATTTTATCAGCAAGTCTTTTAGAGTCTATCTTTAATATATCTTTAAATCTGCCCATTTCTACTACCTACATGAGTAATATCCCAAATTAGTCAGCTTTTTGAAATATTCTCTTAACAGGCCTACCTGCTTCTTGTTTTCTCACGCTCAGAATAAAACTCAAACCCCTTACCAAGGTCTAGGACCCTCCAAGCTCCCGGCCCCAGCGACCTCTCGAACCTCATCTCAAACTTGTCCCCTCTCAGTTCACTCCTCTACACAGCTATTGCTGCCTGTTCCACCTCAAGGCTTTTTCCTTGATGTTTTCTCTGGAATGTTGTTTGTCCTACAGTACGAATACTCCCTCAGTTCATTTAGGATTCTACTCAAATGATTCCCTCTTCAGAGAACTTCCCTGATCACCCTAACATAGCATCATTTGACTCAGTCTCTTTTTACCACTGCATTTTTCCTCCTAGTATTTATCACTATCTGATATTTATAATACTTAGTAATTTGACTATCTACTTATTTTCTAACTCCTCAAGTAGAACACAGGCTTCCCAATGGCAGGTACCTTTGTCTATCATGTCATTCCTACATATGATATGTATCACCATTGCCTATGTCAGTGCCTGGCAAATAGAAGACACTCAATATATATTTGTTGAATAAATGAATCCATATTAACAGGTGGATATCATCCTCTCGATTTACAGAAGAATAAACTGAACTTCAGAAAACTCAACTTGTCCAAACTAAGAGTTGTTAAGTAATGCACTGGAATAGATACCAGGCCCGTCTGACTAAAGTTCTACCATAGCATTTCAAATGTTCTAGATCAAGGGGTCAGTAAATTCTTTCTGAAGGTACAGAAATAAATGTTGTAGGCATCGTAGGCTATACAATCTCTGTTGTATCTCTTTCTTTCTTTTTTTGTATTTTTCTGAAGCTAGAAACGGGGAGAGACAGACAGACGCCTGCATGTGCCCAACCGGGATCCACCCAGCACGCCCACCAGGGGGCAACGCTTTGCCCCTCCGGGGTGTCGCTCTGTCGCGACTAGAGCCACTCTAGCGCCTGGGGCAGAGGCCAAGGAGCCATCCCCAGCGCCCGGGCCATCCTTGCTCCAATGGAGCCTTGCTGTGGGAGGGGAAGAGAGAGACAGAGAGGAAGGAGAGGGGGAGGGTGGAGAAGCAGATGGGCGCTTCTCCTGTGTACCCTGGCTGGGAATTGAACCCGGGATCTCTGCACACCAGGCCGACGCTCTACCACTGAGCAAACCGACCAGGGCCTCTATTTCAATAATGTAAAAGAAGCCATTGTAATATGTAAACAAATGGACATGGCTGAGTTCCAATAAAACTTTATTTTATAAACTCTAGGACCAACCACTGTTCTAGACAACAAATGGCATAACTCAATAACAATATCTAATTATATGATTATATTATCAATTAGGTAAAAATAAAAGACCTTTCTATATATTTAAACATGTCATTGGGCACAGCACAAATTTAGTGTCCTTTTCAATGACTGGGCTGTGAATAAGGTAAGTAAAAGAAATTCAAAAAATTAAAACTTATCAGAGGGACTGGAAAATTAAGGTTGATTAAGGTTTATTCATATACTGACTTGTGAATTATTATTTCAAAATCATTAAATATTAAAGCTGTGAGAAATAAGAGAAGCAAAGCCACCCATTTGAGAGACTATTAATTGTAGGTAGAGCTTGCACTAAAATCTGGGCTCCCAAACAACTGGTACCAGTCAGCATCTCCTGAAATAAAAGCAATGAATAACTTTGTAGAAACTGTTTGACTAAACAACAGGCCATTGCAATTTCTGAAAATGTTAACTACTAATAAATCCAGAAGTTGTTAAAATACCTATTAGAAAAGAAATAGCAAAAGGGGATTAAATTATCTATTGATTGTTCTTCAAATCTGCCACTGATCAAAGTCCAGTTCAAAGAGCAAGTTGCAGCCTATCTGTGACATAGCTGAACAACAGGATGAAAGGAAGAACACAGGTCATAATTAATGGCTTTCTCACCTAATAGTTATTTTAACAACTTTTACAGAGAAGAGTTAATCTCCAGAGTTTGAAATATAAAAGTACTAGAACATATTTGATAGAAAAAGTTATTATTAAAGGACACTAATCTGTGCTCTGTGAAAAATTTATCTATTAGCCCTGGCATATTGGCTCAGTGGTAGAGCATCGGCATGTGGAAGTCTTGGGTTCAATTCCTGGTCAGGGCACAATGGAAAAGCGCCCATCTACTTCTCTACCTTTCCCCCTCCCACAGCTAAGGCTCCATTGAAGCAAAGTTGGCCAGTGCGCTGAAGATGGCTCTGTGGTCTCCACCTCAGGTGCTAGAATGGCTCTGGTTGCAATGGTGCAACACCTCAATGGGCAAAGCATCGCCACCTAGTGGGCATGCCGGGTGGATCCTGGTTGGGCACATGCAGGAGTCTGTCTGCCTCACACCTCTCACTTTAGAAAAAAAAAACAACACAAAAAACCCCCCAAACAATCTAGGGAGGCTATTTCTTTTCAACCCAAAGAAGTAATTCTAATGTTGAAAGTTTAGGCCAAACACTTAAGAATGAGGTAATGGGTAGATAATTTGGGGACCACCTCAGATACATCACCTGGTAAATATTTTATATAAACTCTATAAAGGATAAAGCTAAGCCCATGCTTAGGCCATGCTAAGTTCCAATTGTGGCTTTTTCTCATTTTCACTATAAAAGAGCCTCACTAAGTTATTTAAAATCCTTGAACTTCAGTTCACTTTTGCAGATAACAGAATTTGTTTCCCAAAGTTGTAAGGATAATATTAAATGAGATAATGTATATGGCAACCTTGGCACAGCGCTCAAACCCTATTAAGCACTAAAACTAAAAAATTACCAGTTCCCACATCTTGAATCTCTTTTCCTAATTATCCCAAATAAAAGATATAACATTCAGAGTCATTCTCCTTAGTTAATTAAAATTTTTAATTATATTCCTTTTCACAAAATTCTGAAGCAGCTACCAAATATTTCCTAATTCATTTACAATTCTTAGTGCTTCTTTCAATATCATCAATATTTACCTAATTGAATGCTCACTATCCTATGTAACTGCCAACTTTTATTTCCCTCAAACTGGCCCACCATCAACTATCAGTGTCCCTGTCAGGAATGCTCTTTTCACTTTCTTTCATTTATTTAGACAACCTCTTTTATTTCACTCGATTTTTACCTTCTCTAGAAGCCCTTCTAAGGAAACCCAGGTATGAGAGCAATCTGCCCCTTTCAATTACTCAAATGTTTTATTTTTCCATTTCTGATCATAATATCCTCAACAACCTTATATCAACAATAGTTATTAAGTACCTACGACATGCAAGGGATCACAAAAATATTCTGTGAGGAACACAAGAAAATGTAAAACACAAAACTAGAATCAGATCAGGGACTGAGTAACTGTAGTTGTTTATTAAATTGTCAGTTGATAGATTCCCTGGGGACAGGGCTGTTAAGTACATAAATCTCTTCTGGATTAGAAATATACTGGTCACAGAGCAGTATAAATAGGACCATCTTAAATCTTGATGCTTGGTAGAGGAAACAGGAGAACAAAAGGGAGAGACTTAACAAAACCAACCAAGAGCTTTTTTCAGACTAGACTTACCCAGTCCTATTCCCTACCTGTAGTATCAGAACAGCATGAAGTGGGGATGGTGGAGATTCTCCAGTCTGCAAAAGCTCCCAGGTGAGTCTGATAACATCTGCTCTCACACTTCTAGCCTCACGGGCCTACTTGCTTAAGTTACTTAAATATGAGTTATTTTGGATCATTTACAAACCTTCAGAATAGAGCCAACATTTATTTTTACTCAAAGTCACACCTACAAGAATTGAATTCAACATATCAACCCAATAGTAAGCTGCGCACTGCAGAGGTCAGTCACTGCGGAGAAGCTTGGGCACAGTCCTAGAAATGAAATCCGTTTGCCATTATAACCTTATCTGTTGTTGTAAAACAAAACTATTTCCTAATAGTCAAAAATAAAATTACCTGTAGCATTAAGACTACTGTTTTCACCACATTCCACTGTGATTTTCTGCCATCCACAATCACGGTAAATCCTCTAGCCTTACACTTTTCACTGAAATGAAACAAAACTACAAAATATTAAAATAAGCTTCATATTTTATCCTTCATTATCTTAAATAAAGTTCACATCTTAATCGTATATAGAGCAACATTAATTTCACTTGGTTTGGTGTACATTGTCAATATAGATTATCTTTTGTTTTATCAAGCAACTAATTTTTCTCATTTCAGAAAATACTGTGAATTTACAAGCTAATTTGTTAAGAAAATTACCCTAAAAGCATGGAAAGTCACTCTCTTAAAGAGAAGAAATCAGGCCCTGGCCGGTTGGCTCAGCGGTAGAGCGTTGGCCTAGCGTGCGGAGGACCCGGGTTCGATTCCCGGCCAGGGCACATAGGAGAAGCGCCTATTTGCTTCTCCACCCCTCCGCCGCACCTTCCTCTCTGTCTCTCTCTTCCCCTCCCGCAGCCAAGGCTCCATTGGAGCAAAAATGGCCCGGGCGCTGGGGTTGGCTCTGTGGCCTCTGCCTCAGACGCTTGAGTGGCTCTGGTCGCAACATGGCGACGCCCAGGATGGGCAGAGCATCGCCCCCTGGTGGGCAGAGCGTCGCCCCCTGGTGGGCGTGCCGGGTGGATCCCGGTCGGGCGCATGCGGGAGTCTGTCTGACTGTCTCTCCCTGTTTCCAGCTTCAGAAAAATGCAAAAAAAAAAAAAAAAAAAAAAAAAAAAAAAAGAGAAGAAATCAAAGTAACATTCAAATAGTCTCACTGGTCTCTCCATTTCTTCCTCTATAAATGGGAGCACAGTGAAGTAGGTAACAAATGACTGCTACGTACACAGGTACCTCTTCTCTCTTTTTCTGTCAGAAGGGTAGGGTTTGTTCAGTGACAGCGAAAGCAGGTAGAAAACAAAGTATGCTATTACTAAACCACTGGAAATGGGCTTCTTTGTGTTCTTTTGGAGAAATGATATGAGATGAAGTAGCATTTGGTGTACATAATTCAAAGCTTGAATATACCATCTGTGACCCAACTCTGTTCTCACTTTTGCACTCTCAGTCACCTGACCAGCAAAATATTATCTTGTGTGTTGAAAAAATGTGTTATTTTATATATTATATTCAATTATCCAAGTATTTACTAATGCTTCCCAGAAGCCTACCCTAAGTAAAATGCCACTATATGAAAAACACTATCCTAAAGACCAAAATCACATAGATTTATTATTGTTTTACTTATAAAATCAATTTGATGCAGGGATCTCAACTGCTCTCCCTCCAATACAGTGGAAAAAACTATAGCTTTGCTTAGCAGAGCAAAGATTTGGCAGTGAAACCTCTCTCCACTCAAAGTTCTCCCAATTGAGTACATTACATAGGAAAGGTAAATAGTAGGCCCTTTCCCGAGATTTAAATCCAGCCCCCTGAGCCATTTATCCAGCCCCTCCCCCCCCCCCCCCCCCCCCCCCCGCCGCACTTCCGGAAGGGGCACCTCTTTCATTGGTGGTCAGTGAGAGGAGCACTGTATGTGGCAGCCCTCCAACGGTCTGAGGGACAGTGAACTGGCCCCCTGTGTAAAAAGTTTGGGGACCCCTGGTCTAGGGCATTTTATTCATTGTCCTTTACTCCAAGAATTCACATTAGTCTCAAGAAGGTTCTTGGAGAAGTGGTGTCCAATTCTATTGAGAAATAGTAAGACCACAAGAATGAGAATGGTATTGCTAAAGATTTGGAAGAATAGGTGCTCTTATGGACAGGGGCAGAATTGAACTACCAAAAATAAATAAATAAATAAAAGAGAGAGAGAGAGAGAGAGAGAGAGAGAAGTATTCAAGAGGTCAGACAATTTAAATCATATGTCCACATAAAAAACTTGTATACAAATATTCACAGCAGCATTAATTTAAAATAGCCAAATATAGAAACAACCCAAATGTCTATCAACTGATAAATAAAAAAATGTGGTAATGCATACAATAAAATATGATTCAACCATAAAAAGGAATAAAGCACTGATTCATGCTCGAGCATGAACAAAACTTCAAAATATTATACTAAATGTACTGAAAGAAGCCAAACACAAAGGCCCACATATTATTATTAATATATATGGTTCCATTTATAAGAAATGTACAGAACGGACAAATCCATAGAGGCAGAAAGCAGATTACTGGCTTCCGAAGGCTGGAAGGAGGGGAACGAGGAGAGTGACTGCTAATGGGTAAAAGTTTGTTTTGGGGAGTATGGAAATGTCACACAACCTTGTGAATATATTAATAAACAATGAACTGTACACTTTTTAAAGGTATGTGAATTTTATGGTATCTGTATTATATCTCAATAACTATATATCTCAAATGCTGAAGTATTCTATTTTTGGATTTTGCCTTGCAAAACATAGGACCCACTAAGTACGATGGGGGCGGGGAAAACTGAGGCAATATAATAATCATTTCTGGATTAGCAACAGCACATAAAGTCTTGCTGGGGGAAGTCAATCCGGTGTTTAATTGCTGGCTGTGGGATAGCTAAGGAGAAAATTTTTGGAGTTCCTCACCAACAAGACATCTAGAAAGACCACTATGCTTAGGGAGAACAAAGCCCAACAGAGATCAGCTAGACAGGATAGCTAACTGCTGAGTGGTCTTCAGAGAAGTGGCAGCAATTCAGGGACTTCCAATGCATTGTGGGAATTTGCAGGAGGGAGAGCTAAGACACAGAGCTGCCCAGTAGAAAGTCTTTCCCAGCTGGGACTACAGCCAAGAGAAGTGTGCCACTTCCATAATTTGATATTTTCCTGTCACTGGCATGTCCATGTCTCAGATACAGGATACACAACCATTTTGTTAAAGAAGTTTTATACAACACATTTATATTTCAAAGTATACACTAAATTAATCTGTATATTAAGACAAAGAAATTAATGAAGCTTACAAATACCATCTGCAGTGATCTTAAGGGCATGAAATACTCCAAATTTATCTTTCAGGGTACTTAAAAACACCCTTGATCAGAATCTTCTCACATTTTACTAAAACAGACAATGAAAATACAATTCAAAAACACTATTTGAAAACTGCAAGACCAAGTGATCTTTCAACTACTTAAAAAGAGATAGCTTTTCTTAAACTGCATTCCTACAAATGGAGTGACAGTTTAAACTGTTTTTAACAACATACTTAATTTAGAAGCATGTATGTCCTTTATAAAGAGTATGCTGGAGGAGCGGAAGTGCTATATTAATAAATACTTATATTACCATTAACATCTTTATAATTATATTTTTAAAATAATCACAAAAAATCAATTAAAACCCTGCCTCCCTGTTTCTACTCTGTTAAGAGCCTTTGAAGGGTGAGGTGACTAGTTAAACAGGCAGTAAAAGAGGAGAATCTCCCTAACAAACTCACTTACTTTGACTAGTAGCCAGTGGATTTCCTGGTTTTGTTTTCTGGAGCTCTTTCTAATTTCTCTGATTACGATGTAGAGCTCCTTCTCTTCCATCGAGCTCTGCTTATACCTATATAATGGCACTAATTTCACTCATATGCACTTATTATAATTATTGTTTACAATTTATGTATCTTCATTAGGTAACATGCTCCCAAAAAGCAAGAATATTATCTTATTGATACCTTTGCAACTAGCACAGTGCTTTAAATACAGAGGACCTTTAAAAGTGTTAGATGATTCAATGAAATCACTCCTTAGAATGGAACTATGGTTTTTCTTCTCATTCAAAACTGAAGTCCTTACCATGGCCGACTAGGTCATCTATGATCTGATTCAAGCCTCTCTCTCTAATCACTCTCCCACAACTCTGTCCCTCTCTCAAACTTCTCCAGCCATACCAGCCTTCTTACTGATCCCACAACATGCTGGGCCTGCTTCTGCCTCAGGGCATTTGCACTTACAGTTCCCTTTATCTTAAATGCTCTTTCTTAATGCCCTTTCATCAGATAGCTGTAGGATTTTTTTCTCAATTTAATCACATCTGGTAAAATATTATTTCATAAAATAGAGACTCACATACCCATTCCAACCCACCCCTCTCAACTCTTTTTTTCATAGCTCTCATGAACATCTAGTACACTGTGTATTGACTCATCTGACCTTTAAGAAATAAGGCCCATAAGGGCATGACCTGGGTCTGCTTGGTTCACCCACTTCCTCAGCACCTGGAACAATGGGGAGCTCATTGTAGGATCTCACATGTTTACTAAGTAACTAAAGACTTATAAGCTTAATGTCTGTATAGTTTTTGGCAAGTCATTGAACCTCTGTGTTCTGATGTTTCTTCTATAATAAAAAATGAATTTTCTACACCTAAGAGGAACCAGTTTAAAATCCAAATTTGAATTTAAAAAAATTCAAAATTTGAGAAAAATTGAAAGGTAACTTCTGTACATACTGGATCTATACAGAATCAAGAATACTCTAGAGATGTTTTTCAAAATTCTGATGCCTAAAGTCCACCTCCAGGGATTCTGATCCAACTGTTTATAGGAGGCCTACGTACTCATCAGACTTCAGCCCCAAAATATCACATATGGAAAAGAAAGTTGGGGAGGCAACTTTTTGTTTTAGTTTTTGCTGAAGTGAAGGATAGGATTGAGCAAATAGAAAAGTTTATGTTTTGTCTTCAGCCAAGAAATAGAAAAATTGAAAATACAAGGACCTTTGGATTAAAATACAAACATTTTTACATTTTTAAAAATAAAAATGTTTAAACCCGTAAGAGCCTTCACTCAATATACTAAAATCTACAGATGTACTTATACAGTAAAACAGATAACTAAATAAAAGATACTTTCAATTTAACATATTTCTCTGTTTTCTCTGTCACATAATATATAAATACTCAATCTTCATGTGCCTTAGAATTAACTTTGGAAATCTGTCTATCAGTCAGTGCATCAAGAGCATAGAATGAGTACTATATCTGCTGTGGTATCATAAATTCTTTATTCTAGTATTTTAAGTTATGATTTCACTGCTATATAAACAGATAAGATAGCAAAGCATACTTTAACAATAGCAGGGATCATTAGTAAGTGAGTGAAGACATAGTGAGATTTAAGAAAAGACACATTTAGAGTCACCTTGGAATGCTGAGTAGGTAGTCTAAGGTGACACTCAGCTCATCCATATTTGTCTGTTCCAAGCATAACGGAATTGTCAGAATGAGGCCACTTCGCCTATCCTTTCCTCCTATTAAAGAAAAAAAAATGATTGAAAGTTCCATATAATTAATTGACTTTTCACACTGAAGACTATCTGCTGACCCAACTGACACTTCTGGCAATCTTAGAAGCCTAAAAACTAGCAGATACTAGAGGAAAGAAGTCTTTATGATCTAAAAGGTATGAATTGAATAAAACGACGCCTATGGGTGACAAGAACGCAACTCACAATGTACCAACCATGTATGATCTCATTTTATTAGATCAACCATATAAATTACTGATATTCAACCACTTTATTTAACCTCAATAAACAGCAATTTCAAATGGTTCAACATAATAGATTAATAGTAACTTTCAATTAACTATGTTTTTTGTTTAAAATATGTTTGCTTCTTTTAAATAGACTGCACGTATGGTTATTGAACTCTTATCCCCTGAATAATTATGCTGGTTTAAAAAGTTTTTCTCTATTTTTAAAAAAGTTTAAAAACTAAGTATTAACTTAATGATTAAAATAATTAATGGCAAAAGAGATAGTCAAGAGAGGTGGGCTAAGAGATGTTTCATTTGCTCCCCCCAAAATGCTAAGCTTTATCCCTGCATTAAACGAAATCCAAAAAAAGGTTATCGTATCTGGACTGCAGCATTCTGACCCACTGTGAAATTGTCTTCAGAAGACAGGTCAAATATCCAGAACATTTAACCTCATGCCCTCAACTCTCACTAATAAAGACAATAAATTAATAATCCCTGGTGTAAAAGGAAAAGAAGGCAGAAGCCAAGAGGAAGAAGACTTTCAAGATACATAAGGTCAACAGAGTCAAATGCTGCACAGAGACAAGTGTCATAAGGAAGCAAAGATGTCAGTGATAAAGATTATAAAAGAATAATAGGCCCTGGTCTGTTGGCTCAGTGGTAGAGTGTCGGCCTGGCGTGTGGATGTCCCAGGTTCAATTCTCAGTCAGGGCACACAGGAGAAGCAACCATCTGCTTTTCCACCCCTCCACCCCTGATTGTCTTTCTCTCTCTCTCTGTCTCTCTTGCTTCCCCTCCTACAGCCATGACCCAACTGGTTCAAGCAAGTTGGCCCCAAGCTCTGAGGATGGCTCGATGGCCTCCCCCTCACGTGCTAAGAATAGCTTGGCTGCCGAAGAACAACAGAGCAACGTCCCACAAGGGCAGAGCATCACCCTGCAGGGAGCTTACTGGGTAGAACTGGTCAGGGCGCATACAATAGTCTGTCTCTGCCTTCTCTCACTTAATAAATTAAAAAAAAAAAAAAAAGAATATCCACTGTTGGCAACAGTGCTGGGCAAACAGACATTTTGAAATAATTTTGTCAGAGGGCAAACTGACAAAGCCTACCACAAATTTAAATGTAAATTTTCTTTAACACATCTACTACTTTTACATGCTATTGAATTTGTACAAAATGTACAAACTGAATAAAAATGTTTCCTACAACACCATTCATATCAGAAAAGAATGGAGAAAAATATAAAGGTCAACTTGTAAGGGAAGAAGTTTCTTTATAAAAAGGAAATACATGTTAAATAAGGAAACAATAATACTAGTGGATAATATTTTTGTCCTTTATACTACACCAGGAAAGTAGGCCAATTTACAGAGATACAATATGCTTTGAGAAAAAGATATTAGTAGCATAAATATCAAGAAAAATCTGATTGGATCTAAAGAAAGTAAGAAAGAAAAAGTGAGATAATATAACCCAAATAATCCTGAACAGATGGGCCACAGGACCTATTTCTAAAGCATGGGCTAATCTACCCAGTAATCCAAAATTCCAGAGTCACTACACCCAATGTACCAGCCACTACTCCCTCACGGAGCAAGTATCTCACAGCTTCTGACTCCCCTCAGCCGATAAAGGCTGGACCAATAATTGATGGTAAAAATCAAGCCTGTATAACCAGGTTCGAACAGTAAGAAGTGAAAATCATGTAACTGATATTTCATAACTCTTCTAGCATACTGAAACTTTCTCATAGGAAGATAGAAGATACAGGCTAGAATACAGGATATCACAAAAACTAATTACCTGTGCTTTGATTTCAGAAACAATCATTTAGATGCTGTTTAGTCGATTACTCTTGGAGTGTATCACTTATTTCATTTTCATATAAGTGAGACATCATGACATCTACCTTGTAGAGGTCATTTTAACCAAATTACAGAACAGAACAAAAATTGCCCTGCCAAGAAACCACAGTGACAGAGCTGACTTGCAGAGCTATCCATTCTGATTAAAAAACGTCTCAAACACCTTTGAAATAAAACCTTCAGAGAAAAATGAAGTGCATTTCGGTCAAACTTATCACACAAAAAAAGAAATTTAAAAAAGTTTATACATCAAATGTTTCCAATTTTAAGAAGAAAACATACCTGAAAGGAAGGCTAGTTTTTTCTTCAGAATGGGTAATATTACTGAGGCCTCCATTTTACTCCAGGAAACTTCAGTTCTGAAAACAAGAAAGTTAAACATTAACCACAGATGATAATTACTCTACGAAATATATACTTATGATGGCTTACACCAATATTTCCAAATCTCAGCACTACACACATTTTGAGGATTATTTCTTTTTATAAGGAGCTGGCCTGTGCATGCATAATATTTAACAGCATCCCTAGCCTTTATTCACTAAAATACCAAGAGCATCCCCATTCTCAGTTTTGACAATCCAAATGTTTCTAGACATTGTCAAACACCCTCTGGTAGGCAAAACCACAAACAGCTGAGAATCCCACTGGCTTCACTGTTTTTCAGAGCAATATTCTTGAGCTAGGACAGTGCCTGGTACATCACAGTAACTCAATAAACTATCTGGTGAATAAAAAAAGGAATCAATCAAACAGGCAATCATTTCTCTACTGGTCTCCTTATTAATTTTACAGCTTAATTCCAAATACCTGATTCTTTCAGTTCCACTATTAAACAACTTTCTCATATTTCTCATACATTTGATTCCCATAATACATGGTAACACATCTTTTCTTCATGCTTACCTCAAGATACTTCTTAATCCAGTTTCAATTTATTCCCCACTAATAACTACCTCCATCTCCCTACATTTTGCACTTTTAAATTCTCCAGGGAAAAATATGATTAGCCCAGCTGATCTTTTTGTACGAAGCTATAACTCAATGTTCTTGGTTTGGCTTTCTAGAGCCTACTTGGCCACAACCAGGGGTTATGCCTAAATACAAGATGGGGCTACATATACAGCAAGGTTTCCCTCAAAAGGGAGCTCTAACATGGCAGGCAGCTAAAGACTTGACCAGCTCTGTTTAACATCAAAAGAGGATTTCGAGGAGAGAAGGACCTTTAAAACAAAACAAACGCTCAATTACATTATCCATCTATATTTCGTTTCACATCTCAGAAAGTATTCTCCATCATATTTTATCCCTCTTCCTGCTGTGCCATCTCATACCCATCCACCATCATAATATATAGTTAACAGCTCCTTGGAGTACAACGTGAAGTTGCATTACATTTAGCAAAAGCATTCTCTCTCTTTTTAAAACAGCCTCTTTCTAAAATTGCTATATAATTGACATACAACATATTAGTTTCAGCTGTACAATATATTTTTTATAGTACAAAGTAATTACAATAAGCCTACTTAATATCTGTTATATATAGTTACAAAATTTTTATTTTGGGGGGATGAGAACATTTAAGACTCTCAGCAACTTTCAAATATACAATAGAGTATTATTAACTATAGTCACTAGAAAGCAAAATCTCTCTTAAAAATAATTTTCTAGCAGAGTAGAAAATATGACTCTTCTATATGAAAGAATATTATTCGGCAAATACTTGCTATGAACCTATTCCGTTTCACACACTGTGCTAGCAGCTAGAGCTAATAATTAAAGTCAAAGCCCTGCCCTAAAAAATGAATAAATAAATAAAGTAGCCTTTTAAGAATCCCCCATATTAAGGGAAAAAAATGTATTCAATATTTGTCAGATAATGACAAAATAAGCAAAACTACTTAAATAAATATATTTTATAGCTTTTGTGTATACAACCAAAAAAAAAAGACCACTATTTTCACCTGTATACAAAGCACACACACTAGCAAACTGAATACAATATATTCTTATCAAGTTTTATCCTAAAATATTTGTTTGTAATTTATTCATTCATTTTTGTTCTACATCAGCCCAGGCTAACATAAAATTAGCAGGAAGTACAGGGAAAAGTTCACATTTTATACTAATCTAAAACCAGTACCCGTCCATGTTTCCAGATCAGTATCTTGACCTGATGGGTCTATAATCCAGCTCTACAAGAACCAGACAGCTCAGATTCACATGTTTGGTCCCTTCTCCTGTGACCAGCATGTCAGAGCCCAGGTGTATAATGATGACAATAATAATGACTCTGACAACACTAAGTGTTTACTACAAGGCATGCATTATCCTAAGTTATTTATTTGTATTAACTTATTTAATCTTTACAACATATCTATATGTTGAACTGTATGAGGTAAGTACTATTATTATCCCCATTTTACAGAAGAATTAACTGGAGCTTAGAGAGGAAAAACGTAGCCTAACATCTCACAGTTAGTAAGGGGGGAAGTTAGGATTCACAGCCAAGCAATCTGGCTCCAGTAATGATATTCGCATACAGCACTATCAGCTTACCAATAAAACAGCTCAGAAAATATCCAGTGACATCTGGTCAACTGAACAAGATGGAGCTCTAGATTATATGCAAAATTAAAATATCTAGAGAATTTGTGTGTGCACGCCATGCTAAGGCACCAGCCCTTTTGCCCACCAATTCTTTTGTATTATCAGTGCAAATGTCAACACAATGAAAGGGGCAAAGATTTACTATAAAAGTAGTTTGATCTCAAAGACCCCTGAAGCTAGAAAAAAGAGAAGTGCTGATCTAGGCCATCAATGGGATGCTCCCACAAAGGGATTTCAACCTTGAGGCAGTAATGCAGATACAGGAACAACAGCCACAGAAAGAGAACTGGCTTCCAAAATCAGACTTTTCCTATTGTACGGATATGAATTTTCAACTGCCTTTGGTTTTTTCTTATTTTCTGAGCCTATTTCTCCAACCTTCTCATCAATCAGTTACCTTATACAACATCTTTCCAATAAATCCCTTTTCTACTTGAGTAAATATGATTTGACTTCTCTTCTAGTCAATGGAGAAACTTGATTGGTATATGAAAAATCGTAATTTAAGAGTAGATCATGTCTGTAGTTATTGTAATGCTTCTTTTTTAACCTGTTGCTATTTATTCTGAATAAAAATGTTCATCACTATATTGAAGTTTTAAGCTTTGCTACATAAAACCCAATTAACCAGCACCCAAAAGAAAAGAACATCTGAAATTCCTATGATCCAACAAAGCATAAGAAATGCTAGATGCAGTGACCCTTGGAGTATGTATTATCTAAGCATTGCAAGTCAGGTTATTAATTTTTGCCAACAAATATGAACTTTTTCACCATGGTGTTCTCCATATATAAATACTTAGAGCAAAAAGGGAGATAATTTCAGTCTTCAGTCTAGATTTACCCTGGAAAATTATGATGTCCAAAAAATATCTTACATTTTATCTCTGTCTCCTGAGAGATAGATGCTTTATCCAAACTCTTCATTAGTTTATAGAACCAACTCAGAATGGCAAAATACTAAATTGGTTTTTTTAACCCAATATCTTTTTTAAAAACATCCTGATAGTGACTGTTGGGAAAACAGCTGTGTTAGGCTTGTTCGTTTTTACTTTGCCTGATTAGTGTGTGAGCACGTGGCAGCACCCCCTGTATACTGTCTATGTGAGGCTACAGGTGCTTGCCCTCAGGGTGGATGGTGGATTTCAGATTACCTGCCCACTACTGTGAGGGACCATTTTGCTGCTCCTTTGCCTGAGAAGAGATTTTCCCCTGCCTGATTGCTGGTCGCCACTGTGAGACTATTAAACGGGAATGGCCCAACACTTCCTGGCTCTACAGTTTCTCTACCATCTGCCCAAATCCAATATGGACCTGCCTGGCCTCGGCCATCGGCATTACAGTGATGAAAAAGAAATTTAACATATAATGAAAAATATAGGTTTTTTGGATCTGTGATCCAAGATCAAATGAACTGATGGATAAAACGTGAAACAGTCAAGAAATGAAAGCTATAATATACATATATATTTATTCTTTATGCCTCCCTCCCTCCTAGAGTCTCCTTTCTATTAATCTTTCATTGTTGTTATAAAAGAGATGGTAATGAAAAATGACTATTATACCACTAGTTCCAATTAAATTTAGTTTTTCAAAAGTCATCTGTTTTTGATTTTTTAAATGTTTAGCACAGCCATGAAAAAAACAAAAACAAAAAACAAATTTGCCTATCTCTGGTTATCTTATGTATCTCATAGTAGCTAAAAGTGTACAAAACACATACACACAGAAAATATCTTGCAAAATATAAACATCCACTGCCATTACCACAATAAAATGTTAATATGAAGGTACCAGCTCATACTCTTCACCAATGGGACAGACAGCAGGTCATTATTTCTCACAAGAAGCTTATTCAACCTTAAATATAGTTGAGTGGATTTTTTTTCACAAAAAAGAAATGAAGCCAATGACAGGCATTTTCCTGATGTGAATTAATGAACAATGGCAAGGAAAATACATTTTTTAAAAAAAATTTGCCAAGTGAAGCAGGCTAAGAAATGGAAAAATTAAATTACAACATGCTTAATAAAAAAACATGTCATATTTCATACATGGTCATTTTAAATGGCATATTTTAAGCCACAATTTATTAAATATAAAAGAGGCAGAAAGCTAGAATTTATAGTAGATGAGGTACCTTAGAGACTGGTAAACATAAAGAAAAATCTGCAACCACACTGCATGTTACCTTCAACCAAAAACAAGAAACACCAAAGTAAATTAATATCATTCCTAAGTACAAAATAAATCCTACCTCAAACAGAGCTCTTTCACAGTTGGGGATAATACATTCTGAGAACTAGTCTGACCTGTGGTGGCGCAGTGGGTAAAGCATCGACCTGAAATGCTGAGGTCGCTGGTTCAAAAACCCTGGGCTTGCCTGGTCAAGGCACACAAGGGAAGCAACTACTTCCAGTTAATGCTTCTCATCCCTCCCCATCTCCTCTCTCTAAAATTAAAAAATAAAATCTTTAAAAAAAATAAAAATAAAATGTGAGAACTAGAAATATAGGAAGACTAAATTTCTACTGATATTTGTATCCATTTTCTTTGAACATCTTTCCAAGATCTTGTAGAGTTTACAAGAAGAAAAGTGGGGCAACCAAGTAGTTAAACTGTTATCTTGTTCCCCCAAGAGCAGAGACAAGTCATGTTTATCTTTGTATTTATTCACTCATTTAACAAATCTATAATGAGTACCTACTGAATCAAAGCACGGTTAGGTATAATATACCAGGCATTCAAAAAATATCTGATAAATGGGTAGATAAATGAATGAACAAGCATAGGAAAAAGTAAATCAAAACACCCTTGGAATCCTACCATTATCACAACCACCTGGATGTCAACACCTTGTGGTGCAATCATAGAATTATATATGCATGGTATTCCTTAAAAGCAGCTCCTGTTTCCTTCTCCTGGGGCAGCCTCCCACAGATCCAGTAGCTACATAAATTGCTGGATGCTGGAGAAAGGCAGGTCTACGGATAGTGGTGTGACGGACATAATGGGTGCTATCAATGGGAAGCCAGTAGAGGGCAGCAGAGGATATATTGAGTAGCAGGAAAAGAGAACTGCAGGTCTTTTAATCAAGACTGGGTAAATTACAATTCATAAGAGACTGTAATTGATGATATGAATGGGTGCACTGGAACTCCTCTTTCAGCAAATATAAATCAACCAGTTTATTTGGGAAAATTTAGTTAGGTTCTTCAAACAGCATTATTAACAACCAGTGAAAACCCATTAGGATAGCCTAAGGCTAACTAAATCATCCCTATCTAATAAGACTACATCATGTAAACATGTAATGGCAATAGACAAAATCAGAATGTGAGCTCCTTAGCCTTGTATTTCCAGAAGAAATATTGTCCTTAATTTCAGATTAAAAATACTTTCAACTGTTGTTATAAAGAGCATTCTTTTTTTAAAATAAATTTTTATTAATTTTAATGGGGTGACATCAATAAATCAGGGTGCATATGTTCAAAGAAAACATCTCCAGGTTATCTTGTCATTCAATTATGTTGCATACCCATCACCCAAAGTCAGATTGTCCTCCGTCACCGTCTATCTGGTTTTCTTTGTGCACCTCCCCCTCCCCTTCCCTCTCCTCACTCCCCCCCCAAACAACACACTATAAAGAGCATTCTTAGAAATTAAAACAAATGAGCACACTTACTCAATATGGTCCTCACTAGTACCTAAGTGAGTTCATCTTATCCAGATCCAGGCAGTCCAGATCTAGGCAGTCCCTGGGTTAGGAACGAGATGGGTTCTATAGGTTTGTTCTTAAGTTGAATTTGTATGTAAGTTGAAACAGGTACATTTACTTATTAATTGCAACTTAGATGCTTGTCTTAACACAGTATTTATTTTTACCTTTTTGTGCATATAAATACTTAAACATTTTCAAATACAATCTTAAATAATCTTGGATGATGCAGATGAAGGACTTGCTGGAGAGGCTGGGACTGGTATTCGAGTCAGGGTCTGACTGTGCCGCTGGAGTCAGTTTCTTGAAGTATAGGCATCAAGGGAGGTTTTGTACAGAGCTTTTCTTTTTCTCATTATAAAGGCCCTGAAGCATCTCTGGCCTTCAATAACTGCACAGTAAACTTTGGTAAACTCTGTATCAGGATATTGCTCCCCTAACTTGGCCATTCCTGCTTAAATGAGATGAAAAGCATCAGTTAACTCTTCTGTAGAAAAATTTTCAGTTCTGGAGTTTCTAGGACCCTACTCTCTTCCCTAAATGTTATTATCTGCTACTCTAGTTCCATAAGGTCTTCATTGGTTAGTTCTTTGCCATGGGAGTCGAGTAGCTCTATGATATCATTTTCACTGATGTCCAACTGCAATTGATTACCAAGAGCCCTTAAGGCACTCCATTCATAAGTACAAGTTGGATGTAAGTTGGATTTTTGCAACTCAAGAGACTCACTGTATATGAAATTACAAAGAAAATAAAAAGTCCTCAAGTTCAGGATAGTAAAGCAGATCACCAGTTGAAAATATAGGTAATTTGTTATTGCGAGTGCCAGTGTACAATTATTAACCTGGTTTTACAATACTGGCAGTTCTAAATGAAAGATCAACAATTTTTTTGGATAGATTTTAAACAAAAATGATAACATAGTCGTTAATTTTCATCACAATACAGTACTATCCAAAACTGTTATTCCTCTAAATAAAACTCAAAGCTAAAGCATCATTGTATAATACAACTTTTATGAATGGATCAGGACCTCATTTATTCAGTGAGGAAAGGAGAAAGGAAGAAATAAAAGAATGAAAAGGAAGGAGACTTAGAGATCCCTATGAAAATATATTAATAATCTATCCTGAAAGAAAGAAAAATTCTGCACTAAAAAGTCCAGCTGGATATTAAAAAGTCTTACACTGTATTAAATTTCAAACATTCAAAAGTCTAATGGTAATGACACACTGCCTCTTAAAAACCCTTTCAAAATCTACAAACTAGGCATCTATACCTACACTGCCCACCCAGCCCTGCCCTGCCCCTTCTCAGCAGCAGCCATTGACACTACTGTACAGTCAGAACAGGGGGAAGTCAGTGCCTTTTAAGAATTCCTCAGCCCGACCCTGGCCGGTTGGCTCAGCAGTAGAGCGTCGGCCTGGCGTGCAGGAGTTCCGGGTTCGATTCCCGGCCAGGGCACACAGGAGAAACGTCCATCTGCTTCTCCACCCCTCCCCCTCTCCTTCCTCTCTGTCTCTCTCTTTCCCTCCCGCAGCCAAGGCTCCATTGGAGCAAAGATGGCCCAGGCACTGAGGATGGCTCTGTGGCCTCTGCCTCAGGTGCTAGAATGGCTCCGGGTGCAACAGAGTGATGCCCCAGAGGGGCAGAGCATCGCCCCCTGGTGGGCATGCCGGGTGGATCCCGGTCGGGCACATGCGGGAGTCTGTCTGACTGCCTCACCATTTTTAGCTTCGGAAAAATGAAAAAAGAAAAAAAAAAAAAGAATTCCTCACCCCTCTAGCTATTCCACTAGACCCTTAGAGGGTGTAAACCTCCATTTCTAAAGGTCCAGCTTCAAAAATTTCTTAATTGTATGAATTATTCAAAATTTTGGCTCTTCTTATCTGTGTTAATTTATTGATAAATCCTCAGGAGTTTGACAGTTTGTTCACCAAAATTGTTCAGCAAGAGGAAAAAAGTGTTGCTTTAGAGAAGTGAATCAGGCTTGTGAAATTTCAGGAACGTAAAGATAGTTTTGGTATCCTCAAATGTAGAGTACCTTGTGGCTAGAAACTCTTTACTTGCTGTTGGAGCTCTTGACCAGCATGGCTTCTACAACTGAGTCTTGCACTGAGCTCCAACAAGCCTGGACCAGACCACTTCCTTCTCAAGGGCAATGATGTGTCCACTGAGTTCACCTGGATGGGTATGTGTCCTTTCATCAACAGAGGAGGAAGCAAGCCCAGCCACAATAACTTTTTAAACTCAAGCTCTAATTTCTACATCTCAACCACTCTTCACGCACTCCAGGTGTCTCCTGACCTCCTTTCCATCTCAAAATTTCTCTGGGTCCTCACCATACCTCTTCTCTCCTGACCTTTATCCTAGAAAAAGGTGATCTTCCTCTATCTTGGCAAAGACACATATGCCTTTCATTCAGCTGATCTCAGACTAAGTCCAATATAAATTCTAGTTTAATGATTCTGAATACAGGTTCAGATGTATTATGGAGTTCCTAATACAAATAACTGGCATATAAATTAATTTTAGGTATCCAATTGTTTATACAGGGTGGAGCAAAAGTAGGTTTACAGTTTTTCCCATGGAAAATACTATAATACACTGGGGAACAAAATTTTTGTTGCATCCACAAGAACACTTGTTCTTACCTAATGCGAGTGTGCTGAGCTCAAATCTGACATTAGTTTTTCTCTGTAAGCTACAGTTCTTTTGCAATTCAAGATTTTAGGTTTTCATCTTACTGTAAAATTTTCAACATTTAGTTTAACATAATGAAGTAGAATGTCTTTTTTGGCATCATCTTTGTGAAAATATAATAATTTATATAATGCAGTAAATACACTAATACACTAAAAGATATGACTGCATCAGAATTTGTCTACAATTTCAAAATAGAACATATTAAAACACTTATTTTAATCATAAAATTTGCACAAAACTTATTTAAATTCTATTCAGGCAAAAATTTGCGTTTGTAGCTCTTGCGTTTGTGTACTTGTTGAGGACAATCTCGTTTGATGCTCCAGCAGTAGTCTGCTCATCACTAACAGCTCCAAGATCTTCGGGAAACTTATCAAGGTGACTGTTCAGGAAGTGAATCTTAATGCTGTTACATCCAATGTCGTGGAAAGCCAACAGCATCCTTTGAACTAGAAGTTCATAGTTTTCTAAATTTTGTTGCCAAGGAAGTTCTTTGTAACTGCCACAGAAGACTGCCATGCTGCTTTCTCCTCCTTATTCATCTTCCTGGAAAATTCTCCATCACGTATGAGGGTTTGAATTTCAGGTCCATGGAATACACCTGCTTTTACCTTCTCGAAAGACAAGGCAGGGAAAGCAGAAGTAATATGCTGAAAGCATTCACTTTCTCTATTCAAAGCCTGAACAAACTGCATCATTAAGCCAAGTTTGATGTGAAGTGGAGGAAAAATGATCCTGTCTCGATTAACTACAGGTTCATTCACAATATTTTGCATCCCTACTTCCAGAGCTTCACGTTTTGGCCACTCCTTCTGGGTCCAGTGTTCCCCCCAAGGTCGGCTGTCCCACAAACAGAGAAAGCAAGGATACTTCGTGAAACCTCTCTGTTGTCCTAGCAGGAAATTTACCATTTTAAGATCCACACAAATGATCCAGTTATGCTCCTCATACTTCAGAAAGTTGAGGACAATTTTTATGTCATTCTTACTAAGTCATTCAATTTGGGTTGGCTAAACTGCAGAGAAGTTAATGACTGCTTGGAATCAGAGGAAGACCCTTCAGATTCTACAACCATTTCCTCATGCATCTTATCAAAATACACTTGATCACCATGTTCACATTCTTCGTCCTTAGAAGAAATAAAACCATTGAAAACTGGAACTGGGAGTGTCTCAGAGTGTGTGATAGGTCGTATTGCTGAAGGAATATTACGATATGCGATCATACGCCGTTTTTTCTTGCCGATGCCCTTTGTATGGATCAGACAGAAATAACAGTCACTGCTGTGGCCCTTAGGTTCACGCCAAACCATGGGAATACCAAAAGGCATTCCTTTGCGTTTTCCTTTTGTCCAGTCACGAAGCATTTCCTCACAATTATGACACACAATATGAGGAGCCCAATTCTTGTCTTGATCGCCAAGGGGAACTTGAAAATAGGCAATATATGCACGTGTCACAAATGATGAAATATTGTGCCTTTGACATTGAAGTGTGTAACAGCCACATATATAACAGAAGGTGTCAGGACTATTCTTACATTTACACCTACTCGAAGAAGCCATGATTCAATCTTAAAACAAAGTAAGAGGGTGTTCTTATCAGATAATTTTTTACATTTAAAAACAAGTACAATTATGTAAAAGTTATGTTTGTAAAACATTAATTGCCTTGTGGTTAATTATGTTCAATCCAAGAGTCGTTGCCCTTTAACTCCAATTTAAAGACCAGTGCATGTTATTAACTGTAACAAAAAGAAATTAAAATTGCGTAAAAACTAGAGCATGCACCAAAAAACATTTCAGATTTGGAATCAGCGATGCAGAAATATACAGAAACAGTTCTAAAACCTCATGCAACAGAAAATGAAAAAAAAATTGTTCTCCAGTGAATAAATTGTGTCTCATATACTCACAACTGTAAACCCATTTTGCCCCACTCTGTATATTAGAAAACACACAGATACAAAAAAGTACTTTTGTTCAAACAAAATACTATTAAATTTATTTATTTACTTTTTTTATTAAGTGAGAGGCGGGGAGGCTAAGACAGACTCCCACATGCATCCTGACTGGGGTCCACTTGGCAAGGCAAGCCCCCTATCAGGCAATGCTCTGCCCTTCTGGGATGCTGCTTCATTGCTTGGCAACCAAGTTACTGTAACGCAGGGAGGTGAAGTGATGTAACTATCCTCTGTACCCCGGGCCAACTTTGCTGAAACCATCTGAGCCATGGATGCAGGAGGAGAAGAGAGAGAGATAGAGTAGGGAATGGAGGGGGAGATAGTCACTTTTTCTGTGTGCCCTGACAGGGAATCGAACCCTGGACTTTCACATGCCAGGCCGATGCTCTACGGCTAAGCCAACCGCCCAGGGCAAGTTTTTTTGTTTATATATAGAATATAAATATTTGGTACATACCAAGTACCACACTGGAAAAAAAAATTAAAAATAGTACCAAAAAAATTTTTTTTAATATTTAACAAAAAAGATGAAAAACTGTTCAAGAAGTAGAAATTATAGTATTAGCCATGCAGAAATAAGTCAGTGGAACATGTGAGAGTTGTTTTCCATCAGACTAAAAGTACAATTAAAAAAAAAAAAATGTAGGCCCTGGCCGGTTGGCTCAGCGGAAGAGCATCGGCCTGGCGTGTGGGGGACCCGGGTTTGATTCCCGGCCAGGGCACATAGGAGAAGCGCCCATTTGCTTCTCCACCCCCCACCCCCTCCTTCCTCTCTGTCTCTCTCTTCCCCTCCCGCAGCCAAGGCTCCATTGGAGCAAAGATGGCCCGGGTGCTGGGGATGGCTCCTTGGCCTCTGCCCCAGGCGCTAGAGTGGCTCTGGTCATGGCAGAGCGACGCCCCAGAGGGGCAGAGCATCGCCCCTGGTGGGCGTGCCAGGTGGATCCCAGTCGGGCGCATGCGGGAGTCTGTCTGACTGTCTCTCCCCGTTTCCAGCTTCAGAAAAATACAAAAAAAAAAAAAAAAATGTATATTGTACCATTTCTTAGGTAAAACACAAAAATGATATTGAACATACTGCAAATCCTTTAATTTATTTAAAGCTGAAATGTCATTTCATTATCACATGGAACAACATAATGTAAGGTACATATGGAAAGCTTTCTAGAATGATCACCTCTTTTATCCCTCATAAGAACTGTTTAACAATACTTGCTATCTTTCCTAAGCAAAGACCTTCCCACTCAAAACCTCTAGAGGATTTTGTTCCAAAGAGTTGTTCTCCCTGAAAGCAATTTAGTACAGTGGTAAAAGATCATGGCCTTGGAGCCAGGTGTGACCCAAGGCAACCACTTAACTAGCTAGATCGTTTGGGCAATTCATTTCTTTTATGGGAATGATCACTGAACCTAAACTCACAGGACTGAGGACTGGGTGAGTTAATGTATAGTGTTTAATATACTGCAGGATGGTAAGCACTCAGTAAGTGGCATCTATTATTAGTAGTTAAATTTTTCTCCCTCCACTAATTACTGGTTTGCCTCCACTGATTCTCACTGAGGCTACAAGTAAAGCATTCCCACTAAGACCTTCTTGATCTAACACACTAAATTATAACCTTGTTAATAGTAACTTAACACATTCTGGCAGTTTTTTACATTCCAAGAATATTATTTCATTCTCAGAATAACATACAATTCTATTAATATCTCCATTTTTTTCTGATGAGAAAACTGAGGTACAGAAAAGTTAAGTAATTTGTCAAAGGCCATACAGAAATTAACAGATTTATAAATCACAGACTTAGAACCTAGGAAGCATCTAGTCCAACTTTTTCATTTTACTGTTAGGAACCACCTGTATTAGTCCATCTGGGCTGCTATAACAAATATACCATAGAATGGGTAGCTTAAAAGTAAAAGAAATTTATTTCTCACAGTTCTGGAGGCTGGGAAGTCCGAGATCAAGGCACAGAGAAAGACTCAGTGTCTGATGAAAGCCCACTTCCTGATCCAGAGGGCCATCTTCCACACGTGTCCTCACATGGTAAAATGGACAAAGGAGTGTTCTGGTGTCTCTTATAAGAGCACTAATCACCTCTCAAGGCCCTACCTCCAAATACCATCACACTGGGGATTAGTTTTCAATAAATGAATTTGGGGGAACATAAAACATTCAATCTAGAACAGAAACTGAGGTCTAGAGACCTAGATTTACCCTCCTAAAGCTGCACAGAAAGTTAACAACATGGAACCCAGGCTCCTAAAATTGCACAATGCTTCTCTCCACTGTATTATGTTATCACATAGTAAAGTCAAAATTAAAAACACAGAAATAACAGAGAACCATTATTTCATACATGTTAATTTTTTATATAAAAAATATGTCCTCACAAATACACACAAATGTTCAAAGCAGTATTAGTCATAACATTACTTAAGACAGAAAAACAACCCAATGTCTATCAATTCTGAGTGGATAAACAAAATGTGGTACATCCATATAATAAAATATTATTTGGCAATTAAAAAAATGAAGTAATGATACATGGTACAACATGGATGAATCTTAATACATTATGCTAAGTGAATAAGCCAGACACCAAATACCACATATTACATGATTCCATGTATTTAAAATATCAAACACAGGCAAACCCATAAAGACAGAAAGTACATTAGTGGCTGCCTAGGGCTTAGGGTAGGCACAGGGAATGACTGGAAATGGACATAAGGGGGGGGGGTTACGGAAATGTAAAATAAAATTCTGATGGTTCCGTAAATCTACTAAAAATCACTAAATAGTACATTTTAAATGGCTAAATCTTATCACATGTAAATTTTACCTCTTTAAATAAAAATTTTAAACATCTTTTACTTAAAGATGGCAAAAATAATTTTAAAAATAAACAAAACAGCCCATTTTGTAAAACAGAAAAGTCTAGATAAAAATGACTGTACTTTACAAGTATTAAAAACTAAATATATGTATGCAGAATGTTCCAGAAACTCTGTAAAATGAATTGCATATGCTGAGCAATTTATCCCCCTGACACTATAATTAGAACACATTGCTATGAAAGAACTTCACTGCAAAGACAAATTTCTTTCAACACTATACATACTGGATGGGGTAAGCAACCAAAAAGATTAAATGCATTTAAATAGAGGGAAGAAAAAAGAGTATATGCAATAATGTTGATAAAATTTTTATGTTCATAGATGCCCAAACTCTACCACTCAATAAATTAGTACTACAAAGGCATTTAGATTTGCTTTTTGTTTTTAACCTATAGAGAGGTTTATAAATAAATCTCAGGGTATCTCAAAAAAAGTTTTCACACATACACATAAATACATTCAAAATTATATTCAAGGTTATTTTTTTTTTATTTTATTTATTCATTTTTAGAGAGGAGAGAGAGAGGGAGAGAGAGAGACAGAGAGAGAGAAGGGGGGAGGAGCAGGAAGCATCAACTCCCATATGTGCCTTGACCAGGCAAGCCCAGGGTTTCGAACCGGTAACCTCAGCATTCCAGGTCAACGCTTTATCCACTGCGCCACCACAGGTCAGGCTATATTCAAGGTTAAATATTTATTCTTCTCAAGAGTATCCTGGCCATGGATGGATGGTTCAGTGGGTAGAACACCATCTTAGCACACCAAGGTTGCAAGTTCGATCCCTGGTCAGAGCACATATGAGAAGCAAACAATGAGTGAACTAAGTGGAACAACAAGTTGATATTTCTCTCTTGCTCTCTTTCCTTTCCCCTGCCTCCTTCTCTCCCTTTCCCCATCTTTTCTTTCTCTGAAATCAATGAAAAACATTTTTTTAAAAACAAGTTTGCTTTTGAGAAAAGTATAAAATGTGCCTTTGAATTAAAAAAATTACTCACACTGTTTTGCATTTCCTAAAAATCAAAGGTTTACAGGATCACTGTAGGTAAGTCACTTCGGAAACATCACCTATATACTACAGTGAAAGGTCGGCACTCAAAGTTAGTTATATTTATTTCCTTAAGCCTCCAAATAAAAATAACAATAAGCCTGACCAGGCGGTGGCGCAGTGGATAGAGAGTCAGACCGGGATGCAGAGGACCCAGGTTCGAGACCCCAAGGTCGCCAGCTTGAGCACGGGCTCATCTGGTTTGAGCAAAAGCTCACTAGCTTAGACCCAAGGTTGCTGGCTCGAGCAAGGGGTTACTCGGTCTGCTGAAGACCCGCAGTCAAGGCACATATGAGAAAGCAATCAATGAACAACTAAGGTCTCGCAACGAAAAACTGATGATCGATGCTTCTCATCTCTCTCCGTTCCTGTCTGTCCCTGTCTATCCCTCTCTCTCTCTGTCCCTGAAGAAAAAAATAACAACATAACTGAGAATGTTCTGTGCATAAAGTAGTATCCTAATCACTTTATATGCATTGTTTCATTTATAACTCACAACAAGGCCATGAAGTTAAAATTATTGTCATCATTTAACAGGTGAGTGTAGCATCCACCAGGTACAAGAACAAACGTCGGAGACTTTCAGGAGTATAGATGTAACTTTATTGGCCAGTTTTACCTACGCAGGGGCAAATTCCCGAGGTGTCCAGAGACACCGTACTCACAAGGAGCTGCAGATGGGAATCGCACCTAGCGCTCACAGCTAAATCTTTTTATAAGCTAAGCAAGCAAGCCTAATACAGAAGCAGATGTGGCGGTAACCTATTTGCTAAGGGGCTGCACATAGCATAGCAACAGGGGCTGGGGTCTAGCTCATTGGCGAATTCCAAACCTAAACTTCTGATAAGGGTCTTTTAACCAATAAAATGCAAACGTTTGTCTCTTTTTCTTTCTTTTTTTTTTTCTTCTCTCTCAGCCTCCCAGAGTCCCTATCTGTCTCAGCTTCTTGAACGACCTTGGGCATGTTATTCCTAACAGAACAGGAGCAGGACCTGCCTGTAACCCTTAAGTTCCCTTTCCATCAGTGCCCTGCTTATTTTCTGATCTTCTCTTGGTCCTTACAGTGAGCAAAAAGGTAAGCTGAAGAGAGATTAACCTGCCCAAGTTACACAACTTCGAAGTAGCAAAATTGGCATATAAACCTAAGGCTGAGTCCAAGATTTAAATTATATTACTTCTTAAACTCTTGTTTAATGTAACCTTTATTACAACATGAATAATCAAATTCTTTAAAATTTCTGGGATTGTTCACTTTTTAGATACAACATCAAGGTTATTTTTGTTAAAAAGAGTATCTTTAAGTGACATGTACTTTAATATTTAGATAAAAATATCTGGTATTTACTTAAACAAAGGGATGGATATATGTAGAATAGGATTGGCTAGATGTTCATTGTTGAAAGTTTATGACAGGTCAACAGTGGTTCATTTTACTGTTCTGTGCTTTTTTATGTTTGAAAACATCCACGTTTAAATTAAGAAAACTAAATCTTTAAATGTACCAATACTATGAGAGGAAACTACATTCCATTTATTTTTGTACTTAGTAATATTTTCTGTATTTCAAAATCAAGGAGAGGGAATAGACTACACATAATTTTAAAATATTCACCATCATATTCTAAAGTTCTTTATGAAAAGAGATCTGAGTATTTGGTTCCCCAGTAAGACTGAGGAGGAGAGGTAAGCCAATTCTGACAATGCAAAAACCAGAAGATAAAGTGAGGCAGGAATGCAGGGAGAAACCCTGCCTTCGCTGCTTCATTAGTATTGGAGACTCGGTTCCCAGTCTCTTTAGGACTTTTTCACATTGTGACTGGAGTCATTTTCTCAGGAATCACCCTCTCACTCTCTATCACTATCACTATGTTCAACTCATCAAGTGACTGAATAAGATAACAAAAGTGTATGTCCACAACATGCATTCACTGTGATGTGTAAATAGTAGTGCCTGGTCCAAGACCAGGCAGATCTCTCAGGTGAACAGTCAGTTAACTACCACATTGTTTGACCCAGAAAAGAAAGAGGGTCCAAGGGTTTTTGCATGAATCACGCATTAACACTTAAGTGCATGTTCCAATTTAAAAACTATTTTAACTGTATAGTCAATAGAGCCAAAAAAAAGTTATTTCTGAAATTAATGCAGGTGTTGGCTCAGTCTTTTGAATGTGTCGATTTGTTTCACTGGGAAAACACCGGGCACATGACCAACACGCAATAAACACTCGTTGAATAAACTCCCTTCTTAGGATCCTGCCAGCTTACTCATTTAGGTGCCATTGGGCAGAATTAAAAAGCAGAAGAAAAAGGAAAAAACAAACCTAGATAATTTTTAACTTGACAAAGCACTATGACTAGAGCATGCATTACTCTGAACAGAATATTAAATTACATACATAGTTTAAGGACCTTTACTTGAACTTTACATAGTCTTGGGACCTGGCTCCTCAGGATCATGAATAAAGAGAAGCACTTTATAAAGCCTTCTTTATACTAAGCCAATTCTAACTTTTGGCTTTTAGAATGGTTTGTTTAGCTTTACTACATTTAAAGTCTAAATGAGTTTTCATTATATTTCAACATTTGGAAAAAATTTTCCATTTTCTGAAATTACAACTTCACCTTTATTACAATACACAAGCACTCTCTCCTCCACCTCACTTTCTCACTTTAATATCTAAAAATACTTCCCACCTCCTAGTTGTTTCTTGCAGCATTTAGATGGCTCCTGACTCGGACACCCTCATCTCACTTGGCAGATTATCCAATCTGTAGAAGCCACAAAAGAACCACAGAGGAAACTCAGAATTCCTCTGAACAGTCAAAAATGTTTGTGCTAGCAAGTATTTCTAATAAGGCAATATCATTTCTGTCATCAACTAATACTATATTCTAGAAGTGTGACTGTGACAATAGCCATTAGAAAAAATAATTTTTGTAGAAACACACAACATAACAAAGTCAACTTTTTTTTTATTTATTTATTCATTTTAAAGGAGACAGAGAGAGAGAGAGAAGGGGGGAGGAGCTGGAAGCATCAACTCCCATATGTGCCTCGACCAGGCAAGCCCAGGGTTTTGAACCGGCGACCTTAGCATTCCAGGTCGAAGAAGTCAACTTTTTTAATGAAAAACTATGATGGTTGTTTACACAAAAATAATTTAAGTTTAAAAGTGCTTTCTTGAAGTGTCCACTGCCTCTACAACAAAGCATACCAGTTAGGTAGGGAGCCAACAAAGCTGCACTTTCTGTTTTTAATGACTTCTGTACTGTATGTGGTACCCCTGAAAACCTTAAGCAAGTTGCTTTACCTTTCACCCAAGTGCCATCTGTGTAGGGTGAGATGCCAGAATTCTTTCATTAAATCCCCCTTTTAGTTTCAGCTCATTATATTGGCCTCAATTCTAAAAATTAAAGAAACTCGACCTAACACAATCACCCTTTCATGAACTCCTTCCTTATAATCTCTCCACCTCCCAAGAATCTATCTTGACAGCTATCAACCACTGAGGCAAACTGAAAGGCACAAAACCATTTACCCTACATGGGGAAATAGACATCCAACAAACAAACTATACTTTGCTACAGGGACAGAGGAGAGGACTCTTAAATTAGTATTCTCATAAGACCCCCTAAAATAGCCCTGCTCACAGAAATGCAGAGGTATAAGCAACCTTCATCTATGTAAAACTTTAACAAAAGAAATCAGAAAAATTAAGAATGACAAGTACCTCCAAAGAAACAATAAAGCAAAAAACTTTAATGTAATGTTCCAAACCAAATTATTGCTTAAACAAGCACTTAGAATATGAAAAAACTCTGGATCAGAAATTTAAAACCTAAAAATGGAATGCACAAAAGCAAAGAGAAATGAAAGAGATGACTGAACTCAAGTAGAGACAGAAGAAAAAGACAAAATCATATCAGAATTAAAGACTAAATTAGAAGGTCTCAAGAATAAATTCAAATAATAAAAGGTATGGAAGGAAACAGTAAAATAACCAAAAGAATGAAAATGAGACAACGAAGTAAAAATACTATAGTAAGTTATTGAAATCAAAGACAAAGAGGATATAATCATGCACAACTGAAGTTCCTGAAAGAGAAAAACAAAACACTGAAATAAACTAGTATTTAAAACTATAATCAACAGAAACAAAATACCCAATTTTATATGTTAAAAGGATTCACGAGGTAGCAGGGAAAATTGACCTGCTACAATAAACTCGAAGTGAAGCAGTTAGACTTTAAAAACAAAAAGGGAAATAAAATAAAAAATTCCAAGCAGAAGTATCAAGTAACTTACAAGGGCAAGAAAATTAACACTGACATTAGGCTTCTTCAAAACAACATATAAAGTAAGGCCACATTATAAACAAAGAAAAGAAGTGTGAACCAAGAATTTCATTTCTGGGCAAGCTGTCCTTTCAGTGACAAGGCTATAAAAAACAACTTTAAATACATAAGAACTCAGGAAAAGTTGTGATCGTGAACTCTTAAGAAAATTAATAAAAACTGAAATACAGCTAACTAGTAGGTGACTGGGAAACTTCAGCCAAGCACTGATCATAAGGACTTTCTATCTTAGTTGTAGAACTGAAAGAAAGATAAGGTTGCAGTTAAAGCTTGAAAACATAGATATAATGCAACTAAAAATGGGAAGAGAGAAAAAGAAAACCAAAGAATAAATTCATTGACAGATGGAATAGCAATAGGTAAGAATGAAGCACACTCTTAAAAATTAACATAAAGGAAAGTTGAAAGTTAAATAATAAAACAAGGAAATGAGCTCTTTTTGCACAGGCTAAAAACACAAATAGCTACTAAACCAAACAAAAAACCAACAAATCCAAAATATCAAAAGAAAAAAATTCTAATGAAAACACATTATAAAGAAATAAAGAAAAATGTAACTTAATTCACATATTTATAACAAAATTGACAGAACTGAGATCAAATTTAATACTCATTAAAAATAATTTTAAATTTTATTTATTTCAAAAAGAAAGAGGGAGAGAGATGGAGAGAGAAGGAGACAAACATCAATTTATTGTTCCACCTATTTATGCATTCATTGGTTGATTCTTTCGTGTGCCCTGACTAGGGTTCAAACCCCCAATCTTGGCATATCAGGGTGACAATCTAACTGAGCTATCCGGCCAGGGCCACAAAAATGATTTTTAATATGATCATAAAAAAATAATCTAACTAAACGCTGTATGCAAGGCATAACCTATAGCAAAGTAAATCAAAAAGGCTAAAAAACAAAAGGGATAAGCAAAGGTATATCAAACAAATAGAAACAGTAAGAAAGCAAGAACAGCCATCCCGATACAAAAGAGTTCAAGTCAAAAAACACTGCATGTGGTAAAGAGAAATACTGTTTAGTGTTAAAAGCTACAATGCACAATGAAGATATAACAGGAATACTGATTTATCAAGTAACACAACTATCTTTGAAAAGCAGAAACTATAAGGGGTGCAAAAAGACAGAAATACAACTTTAATAAAATATAAGACTAACACAAATATAACTGAATATAAAAATAATTGAGAATATAAACAATTTACATAGCATAAATAAGGTAAATATACATCAAACTTTACTCCCTGATAAAAACCACACCTCCTACTAAAAGCAGACTTGAATACTGACAGAAAAAAGGGATCAATCAGGCGTAGTTCTTAAAGCAAGCAACAGTAAATTTCATGAAGAATAACACAAACACTGATCATCTAATAAAATTAGACAAAAAGAGCATTCTACCTCAAAATTTTAAAACTTCTATTTAACAACTCTTAAATAAAACAAGAAAAAATTATATTTTCTAAAAAAAGACATTAAAATAATACATTTTTTACACGGAAAGAAAAATAAAACATTTAACCTTTAACATTTATATAAATAATGAAAGTAAGTTCCTAATTCAAAAAGAACAAAGTAGACACGGTGGTATAGTTTGGTTGGTCAGAGCATTGTCTTGATATGCAAAGGTTGAGGGTTCGATCCCAGTCAGGGCACCTACAGGAACAGATCGCTCTCTCTCTCTCCCCCCACCTTCCTCTCTCTCCTCCTTCCTCTTTCTCTAAAATTAAAAAATAATTTCAAAAAGAACAAAGTAAATCAAAGGAAAACACGAGGATGGTAAAACAGACAAAAAGAATGATGTGGAGATTAAAAAAATATATATCTAATTCATAAACCATAATTCAATCTTTTAAATTAAGAAAATAGACAAAGTTACTGGAGAAAAAGAAAAAAAGGAGAAAACACAAATATACAGAATAAAGGGGAAGATACACGTTCGACAATGTAAAAAGACATATTACACAAGATTACTTACTGCAGTATAATTGGAATTGGAAAACAATTGAAAATAAATAACCTGCATGTCCATTGATAAAAGTAGTTGAATAAAGAATTGGTATACCGCCCTGGCCGGTTGGCTCAGCGGTAGAGCGTCGGCCTAGCGTGAGGAGGACCCGGGTTCGATTCCCGGCCAGGGCACACAGGAGAAGCGCCCATTTGCTTCTCCACCCCTCCGCCGCGCTTTCCTCTCTGTCTCTCTCTTCCCCTCCCGCAGCCAAGGCTCCTTTGGAGCAAAGATGGCCCGGGCGCTGGGCATGGCTCTGTGGCCTCTGCCTCAGGCGCTAGAGTGGCTCTGGTCGCAACATGGCGACCCCCAGGATGGGCAGAGCATCGCCCCCTGGTGGGCAGAGCGTCGCCCCTGGTGGGCGTGCCGGGTGGATCCCGGTCAGGGGCATGCAGGAGTCTGTCTGACTGTCTCTCCCTGTTTCCAGCTTCAGAAAAATGAAAAAAAAAAAAAAAAAGAATTGGTATACCCACCCAATGGAGTACTATGCAGTTAAAAAAATGAATGAAAAGATCTTTATGAAACAGTATAATTTGTTAAATGGAAACAGCAAACTGCAAAGAATATCTACAATGAGCTATTTTCTGGGCAGTAAAGAGGAAAATACACACACACACACACACACACACACACACACATATTCATCTGCTTGTTTTGTGCAAAGAGAAACAAAAGACAGATAAACTAATTTTCTACAGAAAATAAGGGAGAATGGGTGGAAAGCATGGGGGATTGGAAAAGGAGAAGATATCAAAGGAGTGACTAACACTTCTCAAGGACAGCTTTCTGTGCACTTCTGACTTCTGTAACCATGATAATGTTTCACAAACTCAAAGATTTATAACAAAATCAATAAGGAAGAGAGGGAAAAAAATACCCTAAAATAGAAATCAAACTGAAAGAAATGTCTCTAATGGCATTTCAAATGACAAACATAACTATACCAAAGGGATGTGGAAGCAGGAAAAAATAAGCCAAGTGATTTTTGAACACACTGTTTTTTTAACTCTCAAAAGCTATAAGCAAAAATAAATAAATAAAATCCATAAATATTGCATTCCAATAAATGGGTTTATTTTTATAGTGTTAAGGATTAGCACTTTTGAATTACAGTAATTTCTGTGTATTCTAAGATTCAGAAAATAAATAAGTAAAATGAATAATATAAGCCAGACTTCTGTCAAAGAAAGGAGTTACAAATACAGGATGAGGTTTATAGTTGTTTTTATGGAAAATAAAACAAATAATAATACAAAAAATAAACCGTTTTGTATACTCACAACTGTAAACCTACTTTTGCCCCACCCTGTATAGAAAGAGGGGAGGCTAGAATGAATATATACTGATGTTTGGAATAGAAAAAACTATATGTACTGTTTTTTATATAATGGATGTGTGTGTGTGACCCCTAGTTCTGTTCACTAAGAAGGCGCTGACAGTTAATTTTATATGTCAACTTGACTAGGCCAGAATAACCAGATATTTGATTAAACATTATTCTGAATGTTTCTGCAAGGGTATTTTTGAATGAGATTAACATTTTAATTAGTAAAGCAGACTGCTTCCCATACTCATCTAATCAGCTGAAGACCTAAACCAGGGGTCCCCAAACTGCGACCCCCAAGGCCATTTATCCACCTCCCCCCATTTCCAGAAGGGGCACCTCTTTCATTGGTGGTCAGTGAGAGCAGCATAGTTCCCATTGAAATACTGGTCAGTTTGTTGATTTAAATTTACTTGTTCTTTATTTTAAATATTGTATTTGTTCCGTTTTGTTTTTTTACTTTAAAATAAGATATGTGCAGTGTGCATAGAGATTTGTTCAGAGTTTTTTTTATAGTCCGGCCCTCCAACGGCCTGAGGGACAGTGAACTGGCTCCCTGTGTAAAAAGTTTGGGGACCCCTGACCTAAACAGAACAAAAAGACTGACCCGCCCCTAATAAGAGTTCTCCAGGAGGCCACCCTCAGATACAATCTGCAACATCCTCTCTTCCTGTCCGGTATTCCTCGAACAAGAACATTAGATACCCTGGGTCTCCCACCTGCAGCCCACCCTACAGACTGGACTTGCCAGCCAGTCTACATGACCACATGAGTCAATTCCTTACGATTATTCTCCTTATATAATATATACCCTATGGGTTCTACTTCTCTGAAGAATCCCAACTAATGAAAGGGCCTAAATTTAGTGACCTTTCAGTAGCAATGAGCATATGTGCCTAAATTTGGATTCCTAAATACTATTCACACTGAAGAGAATCAGGGCTGCTTGAGAAAAATGGTATTTCAAGTTGAGTAAGGAAAGTACAAGATGTCTCTTGACCATCTTTTGCCAGAATATAAAGAAGTTCTCAGAGATTTATAAGTACATGTCAAAAGGACACAGAATGATATAAGAATTATTATCATGTTAAAACTAGTGGATAAAAATGTTCATAAATAGAATAATAAGAGAGTCTCAAAGTATCTCCCCAAAAGATACTTCTTATTTACAAAGGAAAAAAAAAGTAATTTTACAGTAGGGTAACCTAGAGGACACTATCATAATTGATAAGAATTTAAGAATTTATATCACTAGTACTACAACAATAGACTGAAGCTCTAGATATGACTCACTGATACACTGCAGTAGTATTCCAGCCAAAAATGCATAGCGTGAATCTAATCAGGAGGAAACATGAGACAAAGCCAAATGGTGCAATACTTCTAAAAAAGATCTGACCTGTATTCTTCAAAAATGTCGTATCATGAAACACAAAGGGCATGTTACAGATAAAAGAATAAAGATGACCCCCCCAAAAAAAAAAAGGTAATACATGATCCTATACTGGATACTGTCATCAGGAAAAAGTTTCTCATTTACTCAGAAGGACATTAGGAAATTTAGCACAATCTGAATAAAGGCAATAGAGTATTGTATTATTGTTCTGTAGTTGTATAAGAAAATAGCTTTTTGGGAAATGCACACTAAAGTATTAAGGGGCAGAGGGACATAATATCTACAAATTACTTTGAAATGATTCAAATATAAAATCTATCACTTTATGAAAAGCAAATGTGGTAAAAATTTAATATCTGGCTAATATGGATGAGAACATATGAGAATTCTTTGAATTATTTTTACAACTTTTCTGTAAGTCTGAAATTATTTCAAAAATTTAAAATTTGGTAAAATTACAGTAGTATTTCATAATAAGCTTACCTATATTATTCCCCAATGTGTGCATACATCCATACATACACTATAAAAACCGAAGTCAAAAACCTGAGACATTTAAGTTAAGCTCTCTTCCTGTACGTTCTATGTAAATACCACAGAACCTGCTGACTCTATCCACTTCCTTTCCATTCCACTAATGCCTCCATTATTGTGTAACCTCTGAAAGAAGACTCCTCTTTCACATACTTACAAAATTAACCACCTCCCTACTCTACTTTAAAATCTTGAATGGCCCTCCATGGCCAACTCTTCTGCAAGACTTAAGTATTTTCCAGATCATGCCCTGGCCTCTCTCTCTCTCCACTTCATATCCTTCTCATCAGCAAAACACAAGTGCAGTCCTCCGAACCTACAATGCTGTTTCATTGTGCTCTTACAGTTTTCTCCGCTTATCTACCTAGTCAAAGAAATTCCTTATTCTTTGAATCTTAGTTAGCTTCACCTTCTCTGTGAACCCTTCCCTTATGCAGCACTCTTCATGTGAGGATGAGTAACAATTCTCTCCCTCCTTAGTGCTACTATTTTATCTGACACTAATCTCTATTATACTTATCACACAGTATAACTATCTCCCACTCTAAGCTGAGTGGGGATTCACAGAACCAACCATGTCATATCTATTTTTTAATATATTTTTGATTATTTTTTTCAGTTACTTTCAGTATTATTTTGTATTGGTTTCAGGGGTACAGTATAGTGGTCAGACTACCATCTCCTTTACAAAGTGTTCCCCCTGATATTTCCAGTACCTTCCTGGCACCACACACAGTTAACTGTGATATTATTGACTAATATTCCCCATGCTGTACTATCTTGCTGTGACTATCTTGCAACTACCAATTTGGACTTCTTACTTCCTTCACCTTTGTCATGCAGTCCCCCAAAGCCCCCTCCTCTGGCAACCAACAGTCTGCTCTGAGTCTGCTTCAATTTTGTTTGTTTCTTTATTTTTTTTCTTTAAGATCCCACATACAAGTGAAATCATATGGTATTTGTCTTTCTCTGAATGACTTACTTCACTTAGCATAATACCCTCTAGGCCTGACCAGGCGATGGCACAGTGGATAGAGCGTCGTACTGGGATGTGGAGGACCCAGGTTCAAGACCCAGAGATCGCCAGCATGAGCACGGGCTCATCTGGTTTGAGCAAAGCTCACCAGCTTGGACCCAAGGTCGCTGGCTTGAGCAAGGGGTTACTCAGTCTGCTGTAGCCCCACGGTCAAGGCACATGAGAAAACAATCTGCCTCCCCGTTTCCAGCTTCGGAAAAATACAAAAAAAGAAAAGAAAACAATCAATGAACAACTAAGGTGTCACAACAAAAAACTAATGATTGATGCTTCTCATCTCTCTTCGTTCCAGTCCGTCTGTCCCTATTTATCCCTCTTTCTGACTCTCTCTCTCTGTCTCTGTAAAAAAAAAAAAAAAAAAAAAACCCTCTAGATCTATCCTGTCATAAATGTATATACATACCACAGCCTTTTTATTCACTCCTCTATTTATAGGTACTTGGGTTGTTGCTTCCATATCTTGGCTGATGCAAATAATGTGGCAATGAACATAGTGGTGCATACATTCTTTCAAACCAGTGTTTCCAGTTTCTTCCGATGTATTACCAGAAGTGGACTCACTGGGTCATAGACAGTTCCATTTTTAATTTTTGAGGACCCTCCACATTGTTTTCCCTACTGGCTGCACCAGTCTGCATTTCCTAAAACAGTGCACCAGAGTTCCCTTTTCTCCACATCCTAACACTTCTTGTTTTTTTCCTTTGTGGATATAGTACTGATGACAGCCATCTGACAGGTGTGTGGTAGTATCTAATTGTGGTTTTAATCTTCACTTCTCTTACAATTAGTGGCATTGAATATCTTTTCATATGTCGACTGGCCATCTGTCCTCTTTGGAGAAATGTCTATTCATGTCTTCTGACCATTTTTAAGTTGGATTATTTTGGGTTCTGGTTTTTTTGTTTGTTTATTTGTTTTGGTGTTTATAGTATGAGTTTGTTATAAATTTTAGATATTAACCCCTTACCAGATCTATCCTTAGCAAATATGTTCTATTCAGTGGATTGTCTTTTCATATTGTTTCCTTTGCATTGCAAAAACGTTTTAGTTTGAGGTAGCCCAATTTGTTTCTTTTGTTTCTCTTGCTCAAGGTGACATATCAGAAAAAAATATCACTAAAAGAAATGTCAGAGATTACTACCTATGTTTTCTTTGAGTAGTTTTGTGCTTTTAAATCTTACATTTAAGTCTTTAATTCATTTTGAACTTATTCTTGTATATGGTGTAAAAAAGTGGTCTAGTTTCTTTTTTTCTTTTTTGGCATGTGTGTGTCCAATTCTCCCAGCACTATTTATTGAATAGACTGTCTTTACTTTTGTAGTTCCATATACATTTTTTTTTTGTTCTAGTTCTTTGAAATACACTGTTGGTATTTTGGTAGGAATGGCACTGAATCTGTAAGATTACTTTGGGTATTATCAACATTTTAATAATGTTAATTCTTCCTATCTATAAATACAGTATTGCTTCCATTTGTTTGTATCTTCTTCAGTTTCTTCAATGTCTTCTAATTTTCTTAGTACAGGTCTTTTACCTCCTTGGTTAAATTTATTCCTAGATTTTTTTTAATGCAACTGTAAGTGGTATTCTTTCTTAGCTTCCCTTTCTGATAGTTCATTGGTATAAAAAAATGCAACTAATTTGTGAATATAATTTTGTATCCTGCTACTTCACTGAATTCATTTATCAGTTCTAGTAGTTTGTTTTTTGGTAAAATCTTTACAGTTCTCTATATACAATATGGCATCTGCAAATGACGACAGTCTTATTTTCTTTTCCAATTTGGATGCCTTTTATTTCTTCTTCTCTGATTGCATATTTATTTGTCAAATTACTTATAATACAACAGGTCCTTAAACACTTTATTTTATTTTATTTTATTTTTTTAAAGGTGATGTAGTTTTTCTTTTTTTTTTTTTTAATTTTTTATTTATTCATTTTAGAGAGGAGAGGGAGAGACAGAGAGAGAGAGAGAGAGACAGAGAGAGAGAGGAGAGACAGAGAGAGAGAGAAAGGGGGGAGGAGCTGGAAGCATCAACTCCCATATGTGCCTTGACCAGGCAAGCCCAGGGTTTCGAACCGGCGACCTCAGCATTTCCAGGTCAACGCTTTATCCACTGCGCCACCACAGGTCAGGCAAACACTTTATTAACATGAATAATTACACACACACAAGCATGTAGTAGAGGGTAGAAAAATATTTTAAAAGCCTCACGCTACATGTTAAAAAGTAAAAGCTAAAAAAATAATTTTAAGACTAATAAACATTTCACAGGGGAGATACGGTGTTTTCCCTTGTCATTTGATGTAAATTAGAACAAGCCCTAGACTTATATTTTTATACTAATCCTTAGAAAACCAGTAATTTGGTAGTTTTCAACTTTTATTTTCTACAATTTGATGAATAAGGACACTTCGCTGTTCACAGGCTTTAAAAATAATGAGCTGAGACTAAAATAAATTTATGTAAATGAAATAATACAAAACCAAAGGTAGTTTTATTTTATAACATGTAAGTACAAGAATCATCTTCTTGGTCAAAGTGATTTAAAAGTACTAATTCCTGATTTAAAGTTAATTCTACAAAAACCTAATCATTGTTTAATCTTATTTTCTTAATCTAATCTAAAACTAGGTCAATATAATACTCTACCAGAAAGAAGTTTAAAAGTATTATGTATTGCACTTTCCAAGATATACAACACAAGAGATAAATGATACTATTTTCTAATCTTAGGAAAAAGATCCTTAAATTATTAATGACATAATAATCCATGTATAAGCTTCTATGAAGAAAATGCAATCATATACAAAATATGTAAAATCATAACTAGAAATTGGCACTGTTGTTGATATATTTGATATTTCACTCTCCTGACTTTTCAATGGCTTTCTAATGATCACTTTGTCTTAAAGACATCTGGGGGTCCCAAACGTGATCTGACCCCTGCTTTCCTGGACTTTCCCACATGTTTTTATCATAGCTTGTATTCCCAAGCATAAGGTTTAGCATCTATTAAAAGTACATGCTGGCCCTGGCCGGTTGGCTCAGCGGTAGAGCGTCGGCCTGGCGTGCGGGGGACCCGGGTTTGATTCCCGGCCAGGGCACATAGGAGAAGCGCCCATTTGCTTCTCCACCCCCACCCCCTCCTTCCTCTCTGTCTCTCTCTTCCCCTCCTGCAGCCAAGGCTCCATTGGAGCAAAGATGGCCAGGCGCTGGGGATGGCTCCTTGGCCTCTGCCCCAGGCGCTAGAGTGGCTCTGGTCGCAGCAGAGCGACGCCCCGGAGGGGCAGAGCATTGCCCCCTGGTGGGCAGAGCTTCGCCCCTGGTGGGCGTGCCGGGTAGATCCCGGTCGGGCGCATGCGGGAGTCTGTCTGACTGTCTCCCTGTTTCCAGCTTCAGAAAAATACAAAAAAAAAAAAGTACATGCTCCAGAAGGTCAAGGATTGAATCAATTTTATTTCCTACTGCATGTCTGTTCCTTTCCTACAAGTGCCAAGTATGACTGAGCTTGAATATTTTAAGTGGTAAATTTTATAGGTATTTAGTTTCTTTTCTTTAAGAATAAGGAAAGTGATTATTTTCCAGAATAAGCACTGATCATAATCAGACATGACCATACATGTACTTTCAGTAGCATAAAGAGTAAGTTCAAAATCTCTCCTTAAGTCTGAGGATACAGAGACTTCCCTTACCCTCACTCCATGGGAGCTGACACCTTTAACCTCCTATCAGAAGGACAGAGCTACAACCATGCATACAAATTTTAAAATGATTCCATAAGTATAATGATACTAACAAGACCCTAAAAACCTATTGGCATAATGAAAACGAATGCCTTCACTTAATCTTACCTTACAAATTGTATAACTGTTAATTAAATTCCTTCAAAATTCTCAGATTCCCCAAAAATATATATTAAATGAAGCACTATACTTACAGCATATGCTACATTTACAAAAGAAAATCTGACAAATCCAATAATTATCATCATCATTCATTAAAATTAACTTAAAATAAAGTATCAGCTCTTTTGAAGTAGTCCCCTTGGTCATGCCAATTTCTATAGGAAACTAAAAACTTAACACTTAGAAAATTACTGTAGAAAAAAATCAGTGTCATTTTATAATTCTCTGCGTAATTTGCTTATAGAGGTCACATATAACAAACCAAACTGAGTAAGTGTCCCGAAAATAAAGAAGGAACTAGAGCACCTACTTCTTCTTCCTCAGAGGAAAGGCTCTGTTCCCACAAAAGTTAATTGAATTCTTGTCTTTGATTCTTTTTTTCTTCTATGTTCTTATTAATTGACCTCTTTTTTCTCTTTCTCCTTCCTCTAACTTGCCCTTATTTCCTTAGCCCTAACAATTTTTATTATTTAAACTGAGTCTTGTCAAGCTCTTAAATTAACTACACTACTTAGATGCCATATGTCTACCAATTTTATCATAAAATGTTCAAGAGCACTGTATTTACTAATCACTACTGTCTGATTTCTCTGCTCTAGTATGTAGCAAAGTCCTTTGTTACAGGTACAGTAGTTGATAGAGTGTATTCTTATTATGTATCTCAGTGCCTGACAAAAGCTGAAAAGTCAGATTAATACTATTATCTTAATAAAAAAAAACTAAGTAATCTGTATATGTGCTATAATATATGCACTGTTCCTACAACCATCTTGTAAAAAAAATCAGTAATTAAATCTTTCAAAGACTACTCTTGGACTTAGTAATTTTAAGTTGCCTAAAGAAATATTATTTTCATAAAACATTTTCTTCTCTTTGCAAACCAGACTCAATTTTTAAATGTCACCTGAGTTAATCACCATTTCCAGCATGATCCTGCACACAAAAAAATGTAAATTATAAAATCACCTCTCCTCTTCTATCAACATTCTTATTTCCTTAGTATCTGATCTTAGCCAAGTACAGTATTAAGAAAAAAAGCAATAATTATCTACTTAACTGACCCTAAGGTATAAAGTAACTGACAGGCTTAAATTTTTCACACTGTACAAAAGCAACTTAATGCAAATGGTATTTTTACAGAAATCATATGTTTAAGATAGAATTAAACTGTAGTCCAAGTGTTGTTATTTAATTTGAATACCTTAATGAACCCAACTCCCCATTTCTGATCTTGGCATTCTTAGGTATTTGGGAAATAAATTGGACACAAATCATAAATTACAAGGTGGTAGTAGTAGTTTCCACCTCTCAAGACGCCTGTCTGGTTGTAGCTGGCTCTCATAGGGAGGAAATACTTGGACTAGTGCTTTTATTTGTCTGTAAATAAAGACAATCCAGGATCTGGTAAAAACTGTACAAATCCATGTTTGTCTTTTCAGCTGCCTCTAAGCTTCCTTTCTCCTGCCTTCTAAATTATCACTCCCACCTGTGGGGTTGACTTGGTTTGACTGAGAGTGTAGGAGCTTTACTTTCTTTTTTTGCTGAGTCCACCAGGAAAAATGTTTATTACTGATAACAAGCTGGAGGAGCTGGGTCAAAAGGGTTAACCTGAGTTCCCCTTTGCCTTCTCCTTCTCCACTCTTTTAACTTCACTATTCAGAAGCTAAGATTCAAATTCCACTTTCTTTTCTTTTTTTTTTTTTATATTTTATTTATTCATTTTAGAGAGAGACAACTTGAGAGAGAGAAAGAGAAAGAAGAGCGGAGAAGTAGGAAGCATCAGCTCCCAGATGTGGCTTGACCAGGCAAGCCCAGGGTTTTGAACTGGTGACTTCGGCATCCAGGTCGACACTTTATCCACTGCGCCACCACAGGTGGGGCCTAAATTCCATTTTCATGGAGTCCACTCCCTTTTCCTGGTTTGATTTCCCTTTCCTTCTTTCAGAATGGTGGTCATTTTGTATCTCCTTCTTCCCTCCAACCTCAAGCAATCTGTTCTCATGCAGCCAAGTTCTTGTAGCCTCTGATATGTGAGGGCTAAAGGAGCTAGAGGGGAAAGCGTGCATATAACTCATGAGTACTAAGCTGAGCTCATGGACTCCTCCAAACATGAAATTCAAACAAAAGACCATCAGCCCCACTACTACCCCCATCCAGCTGATGTAAAAGACTCAGTATTCTTGTTTTTCACAGTGTGGTTGGGAAGTGGGGTTGAAAGGGGTAGTTTCATGATAACAGCCCTTAAACAGAACACACAATACAGGATTATCAGGAAAAACTACCAACTGCTTATGATTATACATACTGCAGAAAGCAATGAAAGAAAAACTTCTAAAATTAAATGTGAAAGTTAATTACGATTACATATGTGAACTGCTTGAATTTCTGCCTAATTATTATACAACATAATAAACACACACAACATTAAGGATGGGTCAGACTTTTAGTTTTATTTTAATGCGACTGCAACATTTCCTTCCAACGTCCATCCGTGCCGTTTCATTCATTGTTGGCTGTAAACATAAGCCGGTAATCCTCTTAAACTCTTAAAAAACAATTACCCAGACACTATGCTGTCACATCAGAAGAGAGGCCAGCAACTTAGTGTGCCACTTCTCAGACTGTCCCTCTTGCAACCACAGTGCTTTCAGTCTTTCCCTGGTTCAACTATTCATCTGGTGACTATAATTATTTCCCCAAAACATTTCTTATTACTTGCCAACAGATGAAGCACAGCTTGCTTCATAATTTGCAGTATCAAAGTCTAAACTCTTAAATGGCTCAATGAAAAGATGATCAAATTAATTCATAATAAAAGATATGCATTAACTGGTTGGCAAAGATCAAATAATTTGATAACATAGATATAAGAACACAGATGTTATCACATATCCCTGGTGGATATGCAAAAATGGCACAACATCTATAGAAGGAAAATCTGACAATATCAATCAAAATTACAAATGCAGTACCCATTCTAGGAATTTATCTTACAAAGTTATTTATTTCAGTATTATTATAAGGACAAATTAATAACAGTAATAGCAGATATTTACTAGCACTACTGACAGACACTGACACAGCACTTTACACATTTTCTCATTTAATCTTCCCAGCAAACAATCCTGTGAGGTAGGTACTATCAGCACTGCCATTGTACAGATAGAGAAAGTATTAAGCATGACCCATGATCACATAACTAGTGTGGAGCCAGGATCTGAACCTAGGTAAGTGCAGTTCAGAGCCTCATCTCTGAACTAGTAGGATATACTAAACCATCTAAATAAATATTAAAGGGGAATAGTTGAATAAAACATATTGTATACCTATCTAAAGGAATATATTTTCCTTTAGGAAAATGAGAATAGGCTGAACTTAATGGATCACTTCCAAAAATAAAGTTTGGAAAAGGATACATAGTTACCTTACAGTGGAGAAACCTGGCAAACACCACCTTAACCAAGTGATCTAAATTCACATCACCAGTAATATGAAAATTATCAAGCACTCCCTCATACAACATAATGAGTAGGAAAACTCAACTTTATGTATTATTTCCAAAAATCCATAGCCCCATTCTAATCACGAGGAAAACATCCAACAAACCCAAGTTTGAGAGATACTCTATGGAATATCTGACCAGGACACTTCAAAACTGTCAAGGTTATAAAAAAAATGTGGTATTCTGTATGAATCATGGAATAAGGTTTCTCACACCCCACTTCTTCACTTCATTTTGCCTCAAAGCATTGCGGACTTTTCATTCTAGCTGAGGCAATCTGACTGCCAACCACCCAAAATAACAGGCTTGTTTTCCAAATCCACATCTCACCTGGAAAAACTTAATTCTAAACTTAAAAAGCCACTCAACCCATTGTACACCCAGCATGCTGTATATTTTGTCTACAACAGGAATGACAAATACAGACCATCAATACTCCTATGCCCATAACAACAACATTGCTTAATGATCACAGTAGCCTTTCCCACTAAATCCATTCGAGGCTGCCAACTACTTTTTTTTTAAGATTTTACTTATTGATTTTACAGAAGGTGGGGGAGGAATAAGGGATATCAACTCATAGTTGCTTCACTTGATTGTTCATTGATTGCTTGTCACCTGTGCCTCAACCAGGCAAGCCCAGGGTTTTGAACTGCTGAACTCAGCATTCCAGGTTGACACTCTACCCACTGTACCACCACAGGTCAGGCTCCAACTACTTCTTAATGCAGTGTTCCATTCAGCCACTGTTATCAATCAGAGCTGCCTCCCAAAATAAACCCATCTGCCATATATGGTCTTTACTATATTAATCTGTTTGCCTTAATATGTTCTCATTTACTTACCTCTGTTTTGTTCTGAAAAAGATTAATGAGATAAAAATACATGAACCATAAAAAGTTAATAAATTAAACAATAAAAGCAAAAAAATCAAGAAACACCAAAATGGTGACCAAAAAAGGCTAAAAAAAGAAAATGTACAGCATAAAACCTATATGCCCAGTCTGGGGTGTGCTGCAAATCTGGCTCTGGCTTTCTAGTAGCCATCACAAAAAGGAAAACCCAATCCACAGTCCAGGAGATAAACAGCAAAGTACTCAAGAGCAACTATTCTTGGTACTTAGACCAAACAGTAATTTTTGTAAAGCAAAGAGAACACTACAGAATGAAAAAGTTATACAGGACACACAACTGCCAGTTTTCCAAGGGGTAGGTTGTTTCTGACAGTATGCATCAGGAGAAACTTATATCTTATCAAAGCCCAATGCAGCTACCATGATTTTACAAAGAGCAAGCACAAACTTTAAAAGTCTTCTGTGTCCTTTTAGCTGGTGTCCTCCTTCACTGCCTCCCTAACTAAAAGTAAACTTTTGATGACAAGAACCATGCTTTATACTTCTTACATCTAGTCTACCACACTAAGGATTCTGCAAAAGAGTACCCTTCAAAACCAATGAGAATTTTCATTGTGCAATTCAAGCCACTCTGATAAAAAATTCTCTAAACAGAGGAATTTCTGCTACTATTCAACAGAATAGAAATAATAACTAAAGCCTCAATATAGAGAATTTGTAAACCTATATTATTACTAAATCACAATTTATTTTGAAATATCCCAACTGCATTTTTGTTGTTGTTTTGCATTTCCTGAGCACAAGGTTTGGAAAAATGCTAAATCATTATCATTAAGTCTGGCCAAATAAAATGAAGCCTAAAGCAAAAGCTCTGATAACCACTATGGAGGAAAGACAATATCACTATCTTTCATAAATATAATCCGTAGCTCTTTACAAACCAGCTGACAAAAGCCTGGTTCATTTTTTTAAATGATGCTGCAAGTCTAAGATAGATAATGAATTATAACACAGATTTTCCCTAACTGTTCTGTAGTTTCAGGAAATACGAAACTGCCAGAGAACTCTACTTCTCACCTCTTACACACACACACACACACACACACACTCATCAAACAAGCTTATATTTTCTATTATGACAACGACCTACTACCTACCCCCTCCCCTCTCCTTTACCTGGTCAAATCGAAAATGCACTGAAGTCTAATAAATTATTTAAGTAAAGTGGTAAAGTGGTTATAAGCAACACAAGTATTTTTAAAAAACCTTATATTACAACTCTTAAAGCACAGACACTATCCCCAGGAGGAGATAGCAATAATGATTAAAAGAACATGGACAGGACTAGGGACTGGCAGAGGGGAGTAGACAGCAAAAGGGTTTCAGAAAACCCAACAGCCGCACCTCTGTTTCTTCCTCTATTAAAATGGGAAATTGCAATTATCTTTACATGATAGAATCATTGGGAGAATTAAATGAAGATTTGTAAACTGCCTAGTAAATGCATATGAAATAGACTCCCTGCAAGTGTTTAGGTCTGTTGCTCTTTTTTTTTATAGGTAAGTAAATGGGAGAAGCTAAGCAGATGACTTATTCAAGATCAGTAACTAGGAAGTGTAATTAATACACAAGCTAAAATCCAGACTTAGGGCCTAATGTTCTTTCCACATCATACAGCTTGTAAAATAGCAGAACCCAACAACTCAAGCTCATCGATGTTAGGCACCCATTACATGCAAAGGAAAAAAATAACTGATTTGAATACCTATTAAATGCTATGCATTATACTAGTCTCTTTCCTAATAACTACCTTATAAAGTAAGTGTATTTATCCCATTTTACAAAGAGAAATTAACTTGTCCAAAGTCACACGGCTAATAAGTGATAATGCAGAATTAAGTCAGGTCTGCTTCCTCCAGTACTTTTCCCTACTCTCCTGCCTCAAAAGTACATACAGGTATTTAGAAATCACTGTCTACCAAAATTAAATTTTGGAAATGTTTATAGATTCTTCCAACTTCTTAGTGAAAACTATCTCTATAACTCCACCTTGCTTTCTCCTTACATTTGTTCTTGGTAGGCTAAAACAATTTATGATAATTACGGTGACAAATTTACATTTACATGGCACATTACAGTTTAGTAATTATTTTTCATTTTTATTAGATGCAACTACAGAGGTTTTTCATATACTATCTCACATTTTATTTAATATTTTCAAGACTTCTGTTGAGGTAGGGATCATAACCATTTTACTAACAAGAAAACATAACTTTGAAGAGGGTAACTTGCCTAAGGTTATACAGTAAGTGTAGGATTTTACTCTGGAATCTCTAAGAGAAAAGTGCATATACTCCTGCATTCACTGGTTTATTTGCTCACTTGTTTTTGTAAACTTACTTATAAAAGCTGAGAGAAGAAAAGTGTGGGTAGAAGGATTCCTTCAGCAAAAGTGTAATAAATAATAAGGTTCCGAAACTTGACAGAACAATAAAAACAGGAAAAATGAGAAAGGTTCTCTTGGATCTTGTCCTTCCCCCAAAGTGGTCAGGTGATTTCTAAACTATATTTACAGAGTAGACATTTTAAACTGCTCCAGAGCACAGGGAAAATAAGGTGAGTATCCCAACTCATTCTTAATGGTTGGCTTAATCCTGACAACACCAGGCAAGAATAGTAAAATAAAAAGGAAATAAATATTATGTTTATCTTTACTAATTATAGATGCAAAAGTCTTAATATATTTAAGGAAAAACAAAGGATTATGTGTAGAATGATCCCACCTGTAAAAGAAAAACCAATGTGAATGCACACGTATGTAATTTGAGTATGGTTGGGTACGTAAATGTAAATTTGTACATTTGTACACAAAAATTCACAGATCTAGGTTTGCAAATATAAACCCAAAACTGTTACCAATGATTACCTGGGACAAGAGCAGTCTTGGAATGAAAAGGAAAGGGGACAAGAAGTAAATGGAAGATTTTCAGTTTTCACTCTGTATACCCACGTATTACTTAAATTTCATAATTAACACATATCATGTTTGACAATTAAAATTTATAAATGAATAACAGGGCCTAAATATTAATTTGCTGTTATCCCCTCTACCTGTTATACTAAAAACGAATTGTTGTATTCACTCATTGGCATTTATTTATTTAACAAACACTCAGGGTACAACTCCTATGTTTGGGCACTGAGCTTATAACTAAGAATGTGTTACCAGGTACTTAAAATCTATTTTTTTAACCCAGGATGAAACGACAGTTACTTCCTTCCATAAGATACAACGCTGACTTTTAACTCTAGTCCTACTTTTCATTACTTATTAGTTTTTAGCTCATATGCAAGAATAAGAAATATTTTCTTTCTCTGAAATTTAAATCACCTTTATTCTAGGCCCTGGCCGGTTGGCTCCGTGGTGGAGCGTCGGCCTGGTGTGCGGAAGTCCTGGGTTCAATTCCCGGCCAGGGCACACAGGAGAGGCGCCCATCTGCTTCTCCACCCCTCCCCCTCTCCTTCCTCTCTGTCTCTCTCTTCCCCTCCCGTAGCCGAGGCTCCACTGGAGCAAAGATGGCCCGGGCACTGGGGATGGCTCTGTGGCCTCCGCCCCAGGCACTAAAGTGGCTCTGATCGCGACAGAGCGACGCCCCAATGGGCAGAGCATCGCCCCCTGGTGGGCGTGCCGGGTGGATCCCGGTTGGGCGCATGCGGGAGTCTGTCTGACTGCCTCCCCGTTTCCAGCTTCAGAAAAATACAAAAATCACCTTTATTCTAAAAAAGAATACCAGATAATTTGCATTATGTTTTGCAATTAAATAATCTATTTGTATTCATTAATTAAACAAAAGTTAAGAATCTCTGCTATCACCAGGCATAATGCTGGACAACAGATACTAAAAGATGAATAAACAACCACATATGGACTCTACTCACCCTCTAAGGAGTTGCGAATTTTGTCTATGACTGATACAGACCAGAACGTAAAAACCTAAGTATATATCCTAGTAATCCTGCACTTCAAAGTGAAATTGGCATACTATCTAGTTCAAAAATAAAAATTTCAATTTAATCCAGAAAAATTGTAATATTTATGAAAAATGTGAAATTGTTCAATTACTTTAAAATTAAAGGGGATTAATAAGTGAGAAATTGGAGAACATGGAAGCTGCAGGGGAAGAGAAAGCATAATGTCTCAGGGAATAGTGGGTTGTAGGATTAGCTATGCCACTAAGAAGCTGTTGGTAGGTTTACATGCTCTGTTTCTCCACAAGAAATATGGAAATCATATCTACTGTACTAGGTTAAGAGAAAGAAATTATTTGAGAAAGCACAACAAAATCTGGTGAAGATGAGGTAGTGCGGCTGGCCACAACACCTGCTTTTTGTTGTTTGATTTTTTAAAAAATTTATTATGCCCCCACTTTGGCAATGATTAGCTAAGCAAATGTGCAAACACAATTTAACTTCTGTATGCCTTATGAAGTTTGAAGAATTCAGGAAGCAAAGTCAAAAGAGCTAAGTTTACATTCAGACCCTTACTCTTAACTAACTCTACAAGGTTAAAAACAATCAACTTAACCTCTTTGCACCTGACTTTCCTAGCAGCAAAACAGAAATAAACATATTACAGTATTATTTCAAAGACTAAATAAGAAAATACAAGTAAAAACATAAACCTCGAAATGATTATAAGTCGAGCATTAGAGCAATGCAAATGAAAAACACAATGAGATACCACTTCACATCCACTAGTGACTAGCATCAGTCAGACTACATTTTAACGAGTATTGGAGAAAATGGAACCTCATACTTTGTTGAAGGACTGGGATTTTGTTTGGGACTGAAAAATGATGTAGTAGCTATGAAAAAGTTTGGAAATTCCTCAAGAAGTTAAACAGTTTGCCTGTCTGGTGGTGGTGCAGTGGACAAAAGCATCGACCAGGGACACTGCAGTCCCAGGTTCAAAACCCTGAGGTCACCAGCTTGAGCACAGGCTCATCAGCTTGAGCGCAGGGTCTCTAGCTTGAGTGTGAGATGATCAACATGACCCCATGGTTGCTGACTTGAGCCCAAACGCCGCTAGACTGAGCAAGGGGTTAGTGGCTGGGCCTGACGCCCCAGTCAAGGCAGGTATGAGAAGCAATCAATGAACTAAAGTGACACAACTATGAGTTGATGCTTCTCATCGCTCTCCCTTCCTGAGTATCTATCTCTCTGTCTCTCTCTCTCTCTCTCACACACACACACACACAAAGGTTAAAGTTATAATATGACCCACTAATACCGTATCTAGGTATAAACCAAAGAGAACTGAAAACATGTCCACACAAAAACTTGTAAATAAGTATTCATAGCAGCATTACTCATAATAGTCAAAAAGTGGAAATGTGGCATATTATCCAACCATAAAATGGAATGAACTATTGATTAATACGTAAATCAGAGGAACCCTAAAAATATTCTGCTGAGTCAAAGACACAAAGGGCCACATATGCTATGATTCCGTTTACATGAAATGTCCAGAAAAGGCAAATCTATAGAAACAGGAAGTAGTTCAGTGATTACCAAATGCAAGGGAGAGGAAATGGGAATGACAGCCAATGAGTTCAGGGGTGTCTTTTTAGGATGACAAAAATTGTTTTTGAATTAGGGATACATTTTCTCTACTTTTTGAATATACTAACACCACTGAATTGTACACTTTAAAAGAGAGAAGTTTCCTTTATATGAGTTGTATCTCGATAAAAGAAAATTACAGAAATTTAAGTATCTGCTACTTTTATTTTAAGTTAGTAAGAGGAGGGGAGGCAGAGACAGACTCCCGCATGCACCCCAACCAGGATCCACCAAGCAAACCCACTAGGGGGCGATGCTCTGCCCATCTGGGGCCCTGAGGCAGAGGCCATGGAGCACCTGAGGCAGAGGCCATGGAGCCATCCTCAGTGCCCGAGGCCAACTCAGCCAACTATGGAGCTATAGTTAGCTATAGCTAACTCCATGGAGCTATAACTACAGGAAGGGAGGAAGAGAGAAAGAGAGAGAAGAAGGGAGGAAAGGAAGAAGGGAGGGAGGAGGATAGAGAAGCAGATGGGTGCTTCTTCCGTGTGCCCTGACTTGGACATCCACACTCCCCGCAAACACTCTACCACTGACCTAACAGGCCAGGGCCTACTTTTTATTCCTAAACGTCTGCCTTTCTCAAGAGGTGGTTCCTCTTGCTTTTTACAGCTGTGAAGGCTCTTTGAAGTTAGATGCTATACAGATAAATGGTATTTTTGGTGAAGTCAAACTACTAATTATGCCACAGAAAACTTTCTACAGGTCACATATTTTGTATAATTTTATTTCTTCCAAAGAAAAGTCCTCATTAATATCACATGTGTTTTTAGGAAGTAGAGCTTTAAGGACACTATTTACATGAAAAAAAATAGGTCACATGTAGTTATGTTCTTCTTTTTAAATTAGTAGGCATTTAGTTTTCAGATATGCCTGTCAAACAAAAACCCAAGTAGATGAACTTTGGAACCTCTACCACTTCAAACGTTCTGCATTCTACTGTCAGGCTTCTAAGTCCATCCATCATCAGCTCCTAATCTCATCTATCAATTATTCCTTCCAATTATCATTCACAGGGGTTAAAATACTTGATAAACTCCATCAAGTCATTCCCTAATGGAGGGGGAATTTAGAGTAGGCCCAATTTTTATGGTTAAACTTAATCTAGATTGTTCAAATAATTTTGCAGCAAATTCACTTCCTGGAATTTTGGGTGTACAAACAATCTATAGACTTGTGTAATGCTTTTTTAAGTCCGCAGGGAATATTTTCGTGTATTTGGTCATGCGGTAAAAAGAAAAAAAGTCATCAACTTCTGTCCACACAAAGTATTATGTGTAAAAGCTTCCTGGTTCTAGAACAAAGAAGTATTTTATTGCTCAAAGCAAAAGGAAGATATTTCCCTTCTATTTAGTATTGTTATACTAAAATAGCACACAAATAGAAACCAGCTAAATACAGGACTCAAGGTATGTAAACAAAGATGAACTATTCCTTATTATGTATTCCTTCTTGACAGAAGAAAAAAAGTTTCTCACACCCAAGAAAATAAGGTTAGGCCAAAGGAAAACATATGGGTTAATATTTTCCAACAAGGGGATATTCAGAAGGGCAATTTTAGTTTGAAGATTTGCCAACCTAGGCTAGGCGGCACAGTGGATATACTGACACAGACAAAAATGTGAAGAAGGAGGTGACCTGCGAAACAGCCGCTATCAAGTTACTCCCTTAAACAGCGCTTCCAACTTCCAGGGTGAGGCCGGTGTATGAAAGGAAGATGTCAAAGCAGCTTGAGAACCACAGGGGCTGTCACGGGAACACCAAACCCAAACCGATCGTCCCAGGGTGAAATCCCACTGCACCCTCAGGAGCCGACCCGACTGCGGCTCTTCTCTCATATGAGTCAACCTCACCTACAAAAGAAATACCTAGCCAGAGATCCTTGCCAAGCCCCTCTCTCCTCCCTTTGTGGTTCCTCCAAAGCCTGCAGCAATGTTAAAACCCTGCAGACCCGCGGAAGCCGAGTCCCACTCCGCGAGGGAGGTGTCCAGGAGCCTCCGCGCAGCCCGGGGGCCTCGGGCCGGACCCCCCACCCACCGGGTGGGCTGGTCACCCGCCACACAAAGGAGCCAGCCGCGGGCGCTGGACACGGGGACTCGCCCCGGAGCCGGGAGCCACATCTGGTCCCCGCACGCCGGGAAATACGGATTAACGCCTAAACCTGTTGCACGATTCGGGTCCCCCCACTTCACCCAGAAATGAACGAGGGCGCTCAGGACGGGTGACGCGAGCGGCCCGGGCTTCGCGGGCCGAGCCCGCACCCGGCAGGCGGCGCGGAGGCCAGGACCGCCCGCCCGGCTTCCTGGCTCAGGCGCTTTGTCTGCGGCGGCCGCGGCGGGGGCGACGGGGGCAGCGGGGCGGGGGCGCCCCTCCGTCGGCCGCGCGGCCCGCCCTGGGGAGGAAAGCGGGGCCGCCACCCCCTCCCGCCCGCGCTCGGCGCCCGGCGCCCGGCCCCCGGCCCCAGGGCCTGCGCGCTGCTCCCGCGACCGCCGGGCCACACGGCGGCCACACTCACCTAGCTGGCGCTGGCGCTGCCCGGCTGCTCCGGGACGGTGGGGAGGACGTGGGGACGCGAAAGAAAACGCGGGCGGAGGGTGAGGAGGGAGAAGGCGGGCTGGGGGCGGGGCGGGCCCGGGAGGCGGTGGTGGCGGCGGCGGCGGCGGGGCTCGAGTCACTCGTGGCAAATCGCGTCCAGCCCCTGCGTGCGTCAGGCAAGGGGCGGCGGCGCGGGCGGCCGGGAGACCTCTGAGTACCCGCGGCCCAGCCCGTGTCCGCGCGACCCCGCACGCGCCGGGGTAGCAGCTGCGCAGAGGCCCCGCCCAGCTCGGGAAGGGGGCGGGGCCGGGAGCCCGCAGGACCGGGGTGTTGGGGGCGGGGCGAGGGGGGGTCACGGACGCAGCCACGCGGATCCTGGGGTCTTCCCGGTGAGCTCACGGTGGTTTCCCAACCCTCAAGCCGTGTGGGGTAGTGGAAGGAGCGCTGGACCTAAATCAGGAAATCTGGCTTAAGAAAGGATTCTTCTACCTGACACCTTGGCTTTATCTCCTTATCCCGAAATATGTATGTAGGTTCGAGTATGTGGTGTGCAGTTTTTCAGAATTCTAACTTTGTCATCTCGGTTTGTTGGGATTCCTTTGCCCCCAACTACCTACTGCCAGGAAATGCCCGGAGATGGTACACACACACCGCCTCCTGTGGCTGAAGGATGAAGGCAGCTGGGGTGCATTAGCGGGGAATGGGATATTACACTGAGGAAGGGCTGGATTCACGACATTTGTTCTTCCTTGAGGATTTTTCCACTGGACAGTCCCAAATGGCCCTCTGACAATGGCTACTTCCAACTCTCCACCAACCCTGGTTATTTTGTTCCAAATGTAATGACTTCAGTCTTTATTCTTCTAATTTCATTGCACAAATCATTTTTATGTCATTACCTGAATTAGGCTCAAGAGCCATCAATTAATACACACAAACTCAGAGTAGCCATGTGTTCTCAAACCCAGGCCTTCCATATTACTAACTGCTACTTACTTCACTATCACCTAACTCCATGGATAAAATCTTGCCACTCCAGCAACTAGGCAAATAAATTTCTCTCTACCAAAGTTCTCTGGATGAATTATTCCTTTCAATTCTGTGACTAATAATCTGTCTCCACTACTTCAACCTCTTTGCCACTCTTTAGGCCAAGCCTTTCTAATTCCACTTCCTTCTGTATTTTATGATTACCACAGTATACTCCAAAAACACAGAGACTCCCTCTTTAAAGTCTCTCAGAGGTGGCCCTGGTCGGTTGGCTCAGCGGTAGAGCGTCGGCCTGGCGTGCGGGGGACCTGGGTTTGATTCCCGGCCAGGGCACATAGGAGAAGCGCCCATTTGCTTCTCCACACCCTCCCCTCCTTCCTCTCTGTCTCTCTCTTCCCCTCCCGCAGCCAAGGCTCCATTGGAGCAAAGATGGCCCGGGCGCTGCGGATGGCTCCTTGGCCTCTGCCCCAGGCGCTAGAGTGGCTCTGGTCCCGGCAGAGCGACGCCCCGGAGGGGCAGAGCATCGCCCCCTGGTGGGCAGAGCATCGCCCCTGGTGGGCGTGCTGGGTGGATCCCAGTCGGGCGCATGCGGGAGTCTGTCTGACTGTCTCTCCCCGTTTCCAGCTTCAGAAAAAAAGAAAAAGAAAAAACAAAGTCTCTCAGAGGCTGTCCACCTGGACAATCAGCATCAATTTCAATACTATGGTATACAGGCCTTTTTTATGATCTGATCCCTAGACTTCATCTCCAACTCCAATTCCCACATGCCACACACAAATTCAACAGGCTTGTCTCTGTGCGTTAGTATATTTTCCACATCTGAAACCCATCCATCATTTAACCAGGTGAACTTCCTACTATCCTTCAAGATAAAGATAAAGCATAATTTTCTCATTGGAATCTTCCCTGACCTCCAGTCCTTTCACCACTCCCACACGCTTGCCCGACACACTTATGCTTCATTAAAGATTTCCTGGCCCTGACCAGTTGGCCCAGCATGTGGATGTCCTGGGTTTGATTCCCGGCCAGGGCACACAGGAGAAGTGCCCATCTACTTCTCCACTCTTTCCCCTCTCCTTTCTCTCTATCTGTCTCTTCCCCTCCAGCAGCCAAGGCTCCACTGGAGCAAAGTTGGCCTGGGCACTGAGGAGGATTCCATGGCCTTTGCCTCAGGCACTAGAATGGCTCTGGTTGCAACAGAGCAACGCCCCAGATGGGCAGAGCAATGCCCCCGGATGGGCATGCCGGGTGAATCCTGGTACGGCGCATGTGGGAGTCTCTCTGCCACCCTGCTTCTCACTTCAGAAAAATACAAAAAAAATTTTAAAAAGACTTTCTTTTCTGTTTTCATAGAACTTTTTCTCTATGCTCTATGACAATCATTAGTGCTCTGTTTTTGCCCATTGATTTGCCTGGTGGTCCTTTCTTATTAGACTGTGAGTTACTTAAAAGGATAGAGAGTTTTGTTTACTTCATTTTTGTCTCCCAGACAGAGCACACTGCTCAGCACTAAAAGGGTTCTCTTTAAATGTTTGTTGAGGTATTGATATCATTATTCATTTCAACAAATACATGTTGAGTATCTACTCAAGAGCAAAGACAATACAATCCACAGTCCCTGCCTTCCTTAGGATTCCACTGTATTCTGTTCTCATTTATTAAGTAGTATTCTCTGCTTATCATTTTAAACTCCCTGCTACTGCCTCTTGCATTCTTTGCTTGTTTTAATAAAGCAAGAGCATGCCAAATAATTCATATTAGGAATTCACAAAACATTCCTGCCCTTCCTCTTTCCATACCCTCTAGATCCACATTCTGTTACCAAGTTATTAGATAAGGGTAACTGCTGCAACAGAATAAACATTACATTGTAAATGTAGAGAACAAAATTCGGATGCTATGAAATGCGCTCAGCTCAGTTACTTAAATTCACTAGTCCTTAGTTCTGGAGGTCCTTTGGCTCTAAGATTTGTATTTATTTTTAATATTTTGTTTAATAAGGTAAGAATATCATTATATAAACATATATACTGCTCAAAAAATTAGAGGATATTTCAAAATGAATATGAAGCAATAAAAAGAAGCACTTGCTTCTTTTAAATTAAAAACATTAGAAAAGCAAACGACAAGTCAAAGAAAGTTGTTCAATTATGCAAAGTTGATGCAAAACCAAATTTTATTTTATTGGTGAAAATGCAATAAACAAAAGGCTGAAAGTGCTGAAGTATCTGCATGTTCCCTGATCCCCTAATTTTTGTGAGCAGTGTATATGAATTGAAGGGTCCACCAGATCCTGACAAAACAGCTGTCGAGCATATGCTTGAACTCAGAGTGATAAGGAACTACTTACTACCTCACCATGGTATCCATCTTTGAACAGTCCTGCTATTTCCTACATTGAACTGAAGTGTGTCTCATTATAAATTTGGAAGGTAGGTATGGTATTGGTAGAAACACCACTATGTTTAAACACAAAGAGGTATGCTTTATAACTTCCTAAAGGTATGACCCTGGACAAGTGCAAAACAACTCCAACTATAAGTTTGCTCAACTCTAAAAGGGGAAAATAATAATAATGATAAGCCTTTAAATAATTATTATAAATATGAATACAATGTGTATTAAAGTGTCCAGTGAATGTGAAGCTAGTACTAATGTGTATGGTGTACTGCATAGCCCAATTCCCCTTCTGTACATTGTCTTCAAAATTTGAGTTCAACAACAATACCATATGCTTTCTCAAACCACCCTTTACTTAAATACCCCATTTATCTCCACTCTCAATTAAGTATACACTAATGCTTCTTCAAATGTGGCATCTAGAACTGACTCCAATATTCCAAGAATAAAGAAAATATCAGAGAAGTACAATTTTCTGCATTCTTAGAACGATATTTCAAAGCTTACTTTAATTAATATATTTGTACTACCCCATGCTGTTTATAAACATTATGTTTTTGCCAACTAAAAAACAAAAATACGGCCCTGGCCAGTTGGCTCCGTGGTAGAGCGTCGGCCTGGCGTGCAGGAGTCCCGGGTTCTATTCTGGGCCAGGACACACAAGGGAGGCGCCCATCTGCTTCTCCACCCCTCCCCCTCTCCTTCCTCTCTGTCTCTCTCTTCCCCTCCCGCAGACAAGGCTCCATTGGAGCAAAGTTGGCCCGGGCGCTGGGGATGGCTTTTTGGCCTCTGCCTCAGGCGCTGGAGTGGCTCTGGTTGCAACAGAGCAGCGCACCAGATGGGCAGAGCATTGCCCCCTGGTGGGCATGCCGGGTGGATCCCGGTCGGGCGCATGCGGGAGTCTGTCTGACTGCCTCCCTGTTTCCAACTTCAGAAAAATACAAAAAAAAATAAATAAATAAATAAAATAAATAAAAATAAAATAAAAAACAAAAATACCCCCAAAATATTTTTTAACTCTTTAATATGCAAACAGCTATAAAACCCTATTGTCTTTCAATCTGTATATTTACAGTTTCTTTTTGGAGACTGAGTGCAGATCTTTGTATTTATTCCTATTAAATACTATTTTGTAAGTTATGTACCAGGAGCCCCTGCCAAAGAGAAATCGGTAAAATAAGAATAACATTTTAAAAACATTCAGGGCTGAGGGAAAGAATCCCAAAACTACATGAAGCAATAAGTTCCTAAATTCCTAATTTCTCCCTACAACTTCTCTTAGGCTTTCTATTAAATGCCACTTTTAAATATCATCTAAAATTAATAATTTCTCACACTCACTTTGTTTTATTTTTATAATAATATTTAAAACACCTTTTATGTGCCTGTGTTTCTCCTACAGTGTTCCCTGGATCTTCTGAAGAACTCACTAAGCTCAGACAAACAGGTATTGTATGTAATACCATTGTCCTGAAGCTCAGGAGGGTTAGGCAACTTCCTGAACACTCACTCTGCATCGAAACCGGTTTTTGGAGAAACTGCCTCTACACAGCCCCTGCTGACCGGGTTGCCCCCAGGCATCACTCTTTTGTGCTGCATAATCCCAGAATAGCTGCTGATAACTCTGGGAGGGCACCTGACCTCCGAACAGCCAATCACAACTATTCAGAAATGACCTGGGCAAAAAAAAAAATCACCCTGTAAAGCTGGTCTAATGAGCCTGGGAGAAGCTGAGTCCAAAAGGAGGCACAGAGAGTGGTGGCCATGGGTGAGAAGGGCCCTGACATCACCAGTGAACAGAGGTTAATATCAGCCAATGACTAAGCAGAGAACATAAGTTCACATATCCATTCACTCATTCATTCAAATATTTATTAAGCATCTTCTCTGGTCTAGATGCTGGGGATACAGTATGGATGAAATATACAAAAATTCTGCCTCATGAATCTTGCATTCTGGTGGATGGGACAGGCAATAAACAATAAATAAGTAAAACAGTATATTAGAACAGGGGTCTCCAAACTTTTTACACAGGGGGCCAGTTCACTGTCCCTCAGACCATTGGAGGGCCGGACTATAAAAAAAAACTATGAACAAATCCCTATGCACACTGCACATATCTTATTTTAAAGTAAAAAAACAAAACGGGGACAAATACAATATTTAAAATTAAGAACAAGTAAATTTAAATCAACAAACTGACCAGTATTTCAATGGGAACTATAGGCCTGCTTTTGACTAATGAGATGGTCAATGTGCTCCTCTCACTGACCACCAATGAAAGAGGTGCCCCTTCCAGAAGTGTGGCAGGGGCCGATAAATGGCCTCAGGGGGCCGCATGCGGCCCATGGGCCGTAGTTTGGGGACCCCTGTATTAGAAGGTGATATTGGATAAATATAATGCCGAGGGAAGGAGCATAGAAAGTGCCAAGGACGATGGGGACAATGTTTAGTAATAATGACATGGAAGGCCTCACTAAAAAGGCGACATTTGAGCTAAGACTTGAAGTAGATAAGGCAGTGAGTCTGTGGTCAAGAAAAGACACACACAGTAGACGCTGAGGGAGCCAACTGGCAGTGGGCTAATCACAAAGCAGATACCAAGGGAATAGCAGAATCAGGCAACGCATAGAACGGGGTGTTCAGAATCTAGCAGGGAGCTTTTTAAAAACAAAGTGATCCTGATACTTCCCCAGGTGTGCTACACAAGAATACTTGCCAATGGGGCCACAAAATCTATATTTTTAAAACACTCCCCAGGTGGTTAGGATGTCCCAATGGGAATGACAGCCCCTGATCCAAGAGAAGATCCACAAATTGCTCCTGATGCCCTGGGTTCGGAACATCCTTCAAATTCTGTGTTCCAGAAAGCCAGTTCAACACTGGCTGTATTCCTGTCCTCCTAGAAGTCTCGATTGTTCATCTTTTCTGTTATCCCTGGGAAGCCTGATATTACGGCCAAGATTTCAGTTTTCCTAATGTAAATATGTGTTCTTTACAAACTGAATGAACAGGAATCAAACCTCAATACCCTATTTGCTGAGGTCACATGTTTGAGTTTCTGTATCTTGCAACCAAAATTGCTTAACACACCACAGGACTTAACACACCATCTCAGGACTCCATGAGATGATGGTGCCAGAGCTGCAGCCTGGGCTGGCATGCTTCGCCCTGCAGTTTACGCCTCTAGGGGCAAGACAAAAATGGAAATTTGTGGTTCTTTCTTTAGGCTTTCAAAATCAATTTCTGAAAAACTGTCCAACTGTATTTTAAAATCTAAAAGTGGCCCTGGTCAGTGGCTCAGTGGATAGAGCATCAGCCCAGTGAGTGGACATCCCAGGTTCAATTCCCAGTGAGGGCACACAGGAGAAGCCAACATCTGCTTCTTCCCCCACCCTCCCCACTTCTCTCTCTCTTCCTCTCCTGCAGCCAGTGGCTGGATTAGTTCTAGTGTGGTCCTGGGCACTGAGGATAGCTCTGTTGAAGCACATCAGCCTCAAGTGCTGAAAATAGCTCGGTACAGGAGCATTGGCCCCAGATGGGTTTGCTGGATTGATCCCGGTCAGGGTGCATGAGGGAGTATGCCTCAATATCTCCCCTCCTCTCACCTAAAAAACAAAAAATCTAAAGGTGTATAGCATTAATTTCATAATATACATTTAATGCATTTTTGGTTTCTTAAGAAAAATACTTAATAATTTTATTTTGTAATTACATTCAGTACTCAGTTGATGAGTTTTTATATTTGACATTTTAATTCCAAGCTCAAAATTTTCCTCTTTCACTGAGGAAGTTAAAAATACTTAATATAGGCCTGACCTGTGGTGGCGCAGTGGATAAAGCGTCGACCTGGAAATGCTGAGGTCGCCGGTTCAAAACCCTGGGCTTGCCTGGTCAAGGCACATATGGGAGTTGATGCTTCCAGCTCCTCCCCCCTTCTCTCTCTGTCTCTTCTCTCTGTCTCTCTCTGTCTCTCCCTCTCCTCTCTAAAATGAATAAATTAAAAAAAAAAAGAAAGAAAAATACTTAATATATTTTTAAACATACTTTCATGGTTCTGAAATTATGTAAATAGCACTTTTAAGGGTTTTTGGTTGTTTTTTTGTCTGGGTTCTTGGTGGAATTATGTTGTTGTTTTTGCCACCTATTAGTTTAACATCTAGGCCACTGTATTTGGAGTCTTTTATACAACAAAACATTTTCCAAAGCCAACATAGTTTGCATTCACTTGTGTCAGGTGGCTTGTGTTTTTGTTTTAGTTCCCCCCACCCCCAAATCATACTTTCACAAAATGTTTTCGGTAAATAGGCCAACGGAAAGAGTAAAAAACTGTGTTTCATTGTTTTTGTAAAATCAGCAAAACCTTTTCCTAACAAAACTAACTTCTTTTTCTAGTTGTGGAATCATGGGATTTTAAAGCTAGCAGAAACCCTACCTATTTCAATACCCTCATTTTCCCATAACCCAAAGAAATCAAGCTGGATTCCCAACTCTAGACTTAGTTAACAAAACATCAAAGACTAGAATCCAGGCTTCTTGACTACTGACTGGCATAGCTGATAGCATTTAAATATTTGCAGTATCATCTATATCTGTATAAATAGATGCGTGACATAATTCAGGCATCAAGCAACTTTATCTCTTAAATATCAACAGTGCTTTAAAAGTATTCTGAATAATAGAAAATGAAACTAAATTTCAGACTAAGGAAAAGTCTCTAATTTCAGCATTCATGTACTGTCACTCTTAATTAATATAAGGTTTGTAATAGAGTTTCACAGAGGCCAGGTTAAAAGAAAACTGTCCAGGCAAGTTGTTTTAAATACTTTTGGCAATGTACAATATATCATATTACATAATAGAGTACAGTAAACTTGCTATGCCAATTTTTATAGTTCTTTCCAATAAATTTTATTCCAGAAAGTACCATTAAATGTCAATTCAATATATGTTCGGCCCTGGCCAGTTGGCTCAGCGGTAGAGCGTTGGCCTGGCGTGCGGGGGACCCAGGTTCGATTACCGGCCAGGGCACACAGGAGAAGCACCCATTTGCTTCTCCACCCCCACCCCCCTCCTTCCTCTCTGTCTCTCTCTTCCCCTCCCGCAGCCAAGGTTCCATTGGAGCAAAGATGGCCCGGGTGCTGGGGATGGCTCCTTGGCCTCTGCCCCAGGCGCTAGAGTGGCTCTGGTCGCCGCAGAGGGACGCCAGGGAGGGGCAGAGCATCGCCCCCTGGTGGGCACAGCGTCGCCCCCTGGTGGGCGTGCCGGGTGGATCCCGGTCGGGCGCATGCGGGAGTCTGTCTGTCTCTCCCCGTTTCCAGCTTCAGAAAAATACAAAAATGAAAAAAAATATATATGTTCAAATAGGTCTTGTTGAATCAAACTCTTTGGTTGCAAGTATCAAAGACAATTTGAACTGGATTGGGGCGAAGGAGCAATGGACTTTCTGGAACAATCCTGAAGTAGCTTAAGAACATTGAAGGAAGAATTCCATTTCTGAGACTTCAGGAACCTAAGGAAAGTCAACATCTCTCTCAGTCCCTTCTTGAAAATCTGTTCTGCTGACTTGTCTTCAGTCTGTGCAACAGCAGTAAACCAGTCTGCTTTACCACAAGAAGGCCAGTCCCAGGGAGCACTGGGTTATGCTCCAGTTTACAGATAGCTCATGTTAAAAAAATCAGGGGTGGTTGATACATTGGGTCACATGAATGTTTAAACATTGGGGCCAGCAGAACAAGACTGGCCTGTGATGGGGGTGTGATGTGGAGAGCTCGGTATCATAACTGGAAGCTTCTATCATGGAAGGAACTCTCTTCCAAAGGAGGGGAATTATCAGGCATAGGGGGAAAAGGATCATCAGACAAACAAAAAAAGTAGATATTCACTGAAAGATTTGTGCAACATATGTTAGAAAAGTAAACCTCACACTAAAAGGCAATGTTTGTGAAATACTTTTTACCCATCCAAATATTAAAATTGTACTGTAAATTATTTCTAGTCTCACCTTATATTAAAGCCCTACATGCAAGTACTTTTTTTTATGGTTTATTGATGCTCCTTTAAAACCCTAGCCTAGAAAAATCCTTCAATTTATTCATGATTATGGTAGAAAAATACAATTTTGCTTGATCAGAGCATTACTTATCACTCATTACTTATACTTGCATTATAGGTTTTAAAAAAATTAGATCTAAAAATATTTTATTCAAAGCTAAAGAAACAAAAGCATTTGATTGTCAGATTCAAACTGCATAGTGAAATATTCAGGTCTCATTTAGAGACTTTTAGTTATGGAGAGTTCTTTAGTTTCTTTTGCATGGTATTTTAATATAGGGCTAGGTCCTAGTTATTAGTAAGACAGAAAAGAATGTTAAAAACAAGCTTGGTCCAAGTCACAAGGTTGACTTTTGTTTTTCTAATGTGTTCCAGTCATAGCCTGAACACAAAGGTCAAGAACATTTACCTCAGTGACCAAGCGATGTGTTCTGCTCTAGACTGAAAATCTGAGGCCAGAGACTAAAATGTTTCTTGCTAGCTTCAGTTCTCTTGTGCTCAGAAATGGCTTTCCTGTTTATCTACATAAAACAAAAACAAACAAAAAAAACACCCTGTGTTCTTGAACAAATAGGGACAAACCACATTTAAAAATACTCCCCACCCATTGCCAGGTTCCTTCCACTCAGCCACCCTCTCCAGCTGCTTGGAGAGGTGTGTGAAACTCAGCTGTGACTTCAGCAGCCGAACAGCAGGCAGCTCAGGAAAAATCCCAGAACACCAAGTCAGAGCGACACAAAAGCAAAGAATTGATTTGGTTGTGGGATAAAGTAGAAGAAGGAAAGAATTGCCTTTTGTATCAGTCTAACTTTTTCTCTCCTTCTGAATAAAACATTATTATGCAACAAAGAGCCTTTAAACAATTTCTCTCTTATTTCCACTGGAAATTTGACAAACACAGATTGTGTCATCCTGGGTTAGAGCCACTTCTCAGGGTGTGGAGTTACTTGATTCTGGCCCAGTGGATCAGTGTACTCAAAACATGTGACACAAGTGAGGTCCATGCCTCACTGATATTATCTTAGATTTAGGGAAAGAAAAGAATGAAAAGAATATTTCTCTTTGGGGACTTAAAGAAAGAGAACAAGTGGACCCTAGTTGACTAATGTATTCCAAAACCTCAAGTTTTATCTAAAAATTATGCAGATAAACCAAAAAACATATTTTATCACCATTCCTAAAGATAAGAAAAATTATAGCCTAGATTTTTCCATTTAAAAGATGGCAGCAAATTTAGGACAAGAGTTTATTTACCCTCTGAAGAAACCATTCTGAAAGTCATGTCTCTACAGAAACTGTGCCTAGAGTCTTCTGAGGAAGACTATCTTAGCCTAGAACAGTGTTTAGAGAGTCTGTGTTCCTAGTTGTGTCCCGGAAGATGTGTGGTTATCATGGAAAAGGACCAAATTTAAAGCATTTTACATGGATAAAGATGAGAGTAAACACAGACGTGGGAAAAGATGTTCAATAATTTGTTGTTTGCTTATGCAACCAGAAATGTAGTGCTGGCACTGCTGTAGGGACCTGAACAGCAATGAGGACATCCTGAGTTTTCCCGCAGTCTAACTGGGAGACAGGAACCCAACCAAACATTCAATGCAACATGGAACCTGCTACTACAGTTGTCATTAAATTCTACACAAAATGCTATTGAGACTCACAGAAGAGTCACTGCCAAGGTGTCTAGTGAAGGCTTCCCAAAGGCTTTGCCACTTGGACTGAGTGTGGAAGACAGAGTCAGAATTATCTAGGCTAGGAAAAGGGGGGGAAAGCACAAGATAATATCCTGTGGCCGAGAGGTACTAAAGAACATGCTACTTGGAGAAGAATTTTGAGTATTTTTGCTATGGGTACATGAACACAGAGGGAATCACTTAAGGAAGGATCCAATTGAGAAGAACCTGTGGGCAAGGAGTGAAAAATTCAACAGCCTGCAGAGGCAAGGCAGGTAATGCACATGAGTGAAACCAAGCAGGTCCAGGTATAAACACATTCACCACGAGCATACAAAACCTCTAAAAACACGCACCAAATTATGCTTACCTCCCAAATGCGAGAGATTGGCTCTTTCTCCACAGCTTTGTCAAGAATGGGTATTTACTATAATACTTTTCATTCCTTAAGCAAATATGTATTAAGTGCCTTCTACTGTGGGGTGTTTGTATCAGGAATAGAGGATACAGCAGTAAATAAAACAAAAATTCCTACCGCTGTGGAATTTGCATTCTGGTGAGGGAGACAGATAAAACAGATAAAGAAGTAAAATGTTAAGTTGTCAGATAAATGTTATGGAGAAAAATAAGGGAGGGACAGCCACTATAGAAGGAGAGACAGGTTGAATTTTAGAAGGGATGAGAGAGAAAGAAATTGTGTGTGGTCTTTAGGGAATTGTAAAAACTCAAGCTTTTGCTCTGAGCAAACCGAAAACCTTTGAATGGTCTTGAACAGAGGAGTAATAGGTGAGGTTTGTATTTTGAAAGACTCTCTGTCACTGCCGTGTATAGAACTGAATGCCTGGCGGGGTGGGGTGGGGAATAGAAGCACAGAGGCCAACTGAGAGGTGAGAGCTACCAATCAGGGCTTGGACTAGCACGGGACAGTGGGAGGTGGTAGGAAGTGGTTAGATTCTGATGGTATGTTAAAGATAGAGCACCAGGATTTCCTGACAGATTAGATGTGGGTGTCAGGGGAAAAAAAAGAGGAATGCTGGGATAACCCTGGGCTTTTTGGTCTGAGCTACTAAAACAACAGTATTTCATTTACTATGGGGGAAATTGTGGAGAGGAGCAATTTGGGCTGGAGGATGGGTGTAGAGAGCAGATTAATTTGAGATACTAATCAGACAATAAGCATCAATTTAGAGAATGCACCTGGACATAGGAGTCTGGAGTTAAAGAGGAAGATCTTGACTAGAAATGTACATTTGGAATTTATTGGTGTATCAGTATATAGATAATGTTAAAGCCATGAGACTCTGTGAGATTAATGAGAGAGCAAGTATAGAGGTCTAAAGACTTAGCTCTGGAGTGTTCCAGCACTTAGAGACTGGGAAGATGAGGAGGAATCAACCCAGGGGATTGAGAAAAAACAGCTGGTGAGGCCCACCCACATTATAGAGGGCAGTCTGCTTTATTCAAAGTCCACCGATTTAAATGTGAATCTTATCCAGAAACACTCCCATAGAAACATTAAGAAAAATGTTGGATTAAATATCTGGGTACAGCAGTTCATCCAAATGGACACATACAGGTAATTGTCACAGCAGGTAAGATGAAGCTGAGAAGTGTCCATTGTATTGAGCAACTTAGGGTTATTGGCAACAGTGGGAAGCACAGTTTTGATGAAATGGTGGGAGAAGAAAACTTGATTAAAGAGGTACACAAGAAAGTGCAACAAAATGTGAATTCGTTATAAGTGGGTATAAGAAGTATATAAGTAAACACATTCATGAGAGTATCAGAAACAATGAACATCAAATCTAGTCCCCCAAGGATTTCAAATATTGAAGTTATCAGAAAAAGACTAGGAAAAACTATTATAAGATGTTGAAAGAAATAAAAGATAGACAAGCAATAAGAAGTTCTCCTATGAGACCAGGCATATTTGAAAACAAACCAAATGAAGCTTTCAGAAATAAAAATAATAATAAAATTGCTAAAATAAAAATATTTCAGTTGGTTAAAACTCATATTAGGCACAGCTGAATAAAACTATTGATAAGTCAGAGGCTAGATCTAAGAAATGATACAGAATGCATCACAGAAGATAAGCATATGGCAAATATGAAAGGTTAACAGATATAAAAACAGTCATATGAGATTACTGAGAAGAAAGAGAAAACCATGCTCCACATGCTCAGCACCGAATAGGTGAGTAGAAGAGAAAACTCCCTGGGTTCAGACACGCCGACCCTGAGCCTGACTGGGTGCTACCAAATCATAGATCGATCTAATGAGTATTTTCTCCTTTGGGGGAGGTAAAATTTGGAGTTGGAAAAATGGCAGAGACAACAGAAGTTCTTCATTCTGTTATTACCAAAAATAAGTGTGATGCATAAACAGTGGACCCACCTGCAATGTGCATATTTTAAGATGGGACTAAAATCTTTCTGTGAAATAGGCCCCTGCCAGTTGGCTCAGTGGTAGAGCATCGGGCTGGTGTGCAGGGGACCCGGGTTTGATTCCCGGCCAGGGCACATAGGAGAAGTGCCCATTTGCTTCTTCCCCCCCCCCTCCTTCCTCTCTGTCTCTCTCTTCCCCTCCAGCAGCCAAGGCTCCATTGGAGCAAAGATGGCCCGGGCGCTGGGGATGGTTCCTTGGCCTCTGCCCCAGGTGCTAGAGTGGCTCTGGTCGTGGCAGAGCGACGCCCGGGAGGGGCAGAGCATCGCCCCCTGGTGAGCAGAGCATGGCCTCTGGTGGGTGTGCCGAGTGGATCCCGGTTGGGCGCATGCGGGAGTCTGTCTGTCTCTCCCCGTTTCCAGCTTCAGAAAAATAAGTAAAATAAATAAATAATAAAATAAAATTTTTCTGTGAAATTAATCTTGCTGTGTGACATCAGAATTGTGGAAAGTTTCTTCTTCTGTTCCTACAAATAAAAAGCATCTATTTATTAATAAAAACCAAAATTCAAAGAAATCTTTCAAGCTATACTCTTCTCTTCCCCCTTCAATTCAGTGACAAATTTCTTGGGTAAAAATCATCTAGACTTGAAATGATTATCTGTTCACCATTCATTCACTACGCCTTGCCTTACCAATTAATCAACTGAAATAGTTCTTTCAGAGTTAACAATAACTACTTACCATATTCAATGAATTTTTTTCTCTCTTCCGTCTTTATATTACTTTGACACTATTAACCACTCTTTTTCTTCTTCTTTTAATCCAGAATCATTTTTAAAGTTTTCACTGGCCTTTAAACTAGGCTTTGGAGATAAAAAGATAAGATAGTTCTCTGATATCAAGTGATTTACAGTCTACTTATATTACAACTAAGTAAAATTAAGCACTTAAATGAAAAAGTGGAACCACAAAGGAGAGAGTGATCACTTCTATATGGGGGAGTCAGAAAAAGCTGTATACTTGATTTTTCCTGAAAGAGTGTTTTTGACCAGGCAGATGGGCACAGATATACCATCATCCTAGGCAGAGAATGCACATGAGCAATGGTACAGAGACATAAAGCACCCAGATGTGGCCTGACCAAATGGTGGTGAAGTAGATAGAATGTCGGCTTGGGACACTGAGGACTCAGCTGCAAAACCCCAAGGTCTCTGGCTTGAACACAGGCTCATCCAGTTTGAGCGTGGGCTCACCAGCTTGAGCGTGGGGTCGCTGGCTTGAGTGTGAGATCATAGACATGACCTATGTTCGCTGACTTGAGCCTAAAGTCGCTGGCTTGAGCAAGGCGTCACTGGCTTAGCTGGAACCTCCCCACCCCACCCCACCCCGGATCAAGGCACATATAAGAAAGCAATCAATGAACAACTAAGGTACCACAACTATGAGTTGATACTTCTCATCTCTCTTTCCTCTCTGTCTGTCCCTGTCTATCTGTCTGTCTCTCTCTCCCTCCCGCTAAAAAAAAAAAGAAGCAGCATCCAGAAGATGTGTCGCAGGCACTACAAACAGCTCAGTATGCCCTGGAACATAAGAACCAAGATGTGCATCATTCAGGTCAGAATGAAAGGCAATGCAAAATCATGGAAGGTTTTGAACCCATTCAGAGGAATTTGGACTTTATATAATGGGCAATCAACAAGGTGCTAAAGGGGTTCTCTTTTTTTCTACTTCTTCTTACTGTATTTATAATTTAGAAATAAGATGGAGGCTGAATTGAAAGGCTAGTCAGCCGCAGGAAGGAGATCATTTAGGAAACTTAAGTTTTGAGTGAGAAAGGGTAAAGATCTGAACAAGGGGACAGCCAGGTGTGAGAGATGGTGAACGGAGTCAGCGAGAGTCCCGTTAGGAGAGAGGAGCAGGTTTGGGGAAGATGCTCTGAGTTGGAGAGTGTGCTCTGGTTGGGCATCCCAAAGATGTCTACTTTAATTGATAATTGGGTGTTCCTTTTTGGCCTTTGTCTTTTTGTTGTTTTTATAGTATTAATCACTTTTCTCATTATAAAACACTTATCTTTTCATTACAGATGATTTGGAACATCTTAAAAAGTAAGTAAAAAAATAACCATCTGTGATCTGATAATACAGATATTATAGAACATTTTAAAAGTGTGAGTTATGCCTCTAAATATGAAATTAATATTCAGAAATTATTTGCATTTTTATATACCAATAATGAACTATCAGAAAAAGAAATGAAGAAAACAGTCCTGTTTTCAATTGCATCAAATAAATACCTAGAAATAAATTTAATTGTGGAGGTAAAAGACCTATATTGTGAGAATTGTAAGACATTAAAGAAAGAAATTGAAGAAGATACAAATAAATGGAAGCATTTATCATGCTCATGGATAGAAAGAATTAACATCATAAAAATGTCCATACAACCAAAAGCAATCCATATAGATTCAATGCAATCCCTATCAAAATACCAATGACATTTTTCACAGAACTAGAACAAATAATCCTAAAATTAATATGGAACCACAAAAGATCCTAAATAGCCACAGCAATATTGAGAAAGAAGAACAAAGTTGGAGATATCACACTACCTGATATAAAACTGTATTACAAGGCTGTAGTAATCAAAACAGCATGGTATTTTCATAAAAGCATATATAGATTAGTGAAACAGAATAAAGAGTCAAGAAATAAATCCACACATATATAGCCAATTAATCTATGACAAAGGAAGAAAAATATACAATGGGGTAAAAATTTAATAAGAGGGTGTTGGAAATATTGAATGGATACATGCAGAAAAAAAGAAACTAGACCAAATTCTCACACCATATACAAGAATAAACTCAAAGTGGGTTAAAGACTTAAATGTAAGACTTGAAACCATAAAACTTCTAGAAGAAAACATAAGCAGTAAAATTTCTTACATTGCTTTTAGAAATATTTTGTTCATATATATTCTCAGGGAAAGGAAACAAAAGAAAAAAATAAACAAATGGTACTATATCAAACTAAAAATTTTTGCACAGCTAAGAAAACAACAAAACTAAAAGACACCTACTGAACGGGAGAAGATTTTTGCCAATGAGACATCCAATAGGGGTTAATACCCAAAATTCATAAAGAACTTATACAACTTAACACCAAAAAAATAATCCAATTAAAAATTGGGCAGAGGCCCTGAAGAGATACTTCTCCAAAGAAAACATAAAGATTGCCAATAGATATATAAAAACATACTCAACATCACTCATGAGAGAACTGCAAATTAAAATCAAAATGACATATCACCTCACACCTGTCCGAATGGCTATCATCAATAAGTCAACAAACAGCAAGTGCTGAACAGGATGTGTTGAAAAGGGAAACTTTGTGTATACTATTGGTGAGATCACAAATAGGTGCAATCACTATGGAAAACAGTATTGAAGTTCCTCAAAAGATTAAATATAGAACTAACATATGCCCCAGCATTCCAGTTCTGAGTATTTATCTGAAGAAATTCAAAACAGTGTTCATGGCAGCAATATTTACAATAGCCAAGATATGAAAGCAAGCTAAGTGCCCATTAGTATACATTGGGTAAACAAGAAGAGGTATATATCCAAGCATGGGCGAAAGGAGGTTTACAGCTTTGAATAAATTATTTATTAATTATTGTACTATTTTCCCATGTGAACAACGTAAACCTACTTTAGCCCACTCCTGTATGCAATGGAATATTACTTGGCTATAAAAAGAAAGAATCTTTACATTTGTGACAACATGAATGGACCTAGAGGGTATTATGCTAAATGAAATAATTCATACAAAGAAAGATAAATACCATGATTTTATTTATTTGTGTAATAGAAAGAATATAATAAATGAACAAACAAAACAGCAACAGGCTGATAGATACAACAAACAAACTGATGGTGACCAGAGGAAGGGCTGTGGGAGGCTGACTGAAAAAGGTGAAGGGACCAAGCAGTACAGATTTGTAGTTACAAATTAGTCATGGGGATGTAAAGTACAGCATAGGAAATAAAGTCAATAATATTGTAATAACTATATATTACAGGTGAGTACTAGACTTACTGGGGGGAATACTTCATAAATTATATAAATGTATAACCATGATGCTGTATACATGAAACTAATATAAAATAATATTGAATGTTCACTGTAATTGAAAAATGAAAATAAAATTTAAAAAGTGTAAGCTATGCATACATGCATATTTTTAGAAAATTGTTTCATACCCTTTATAGAATGTTATATCCTGCTTTGAACAATTGATCATATACTGTGAGCACAGTTCTCCATTATGAGATAATCTTTGAATATATAATCTAAGTGGCTGCAAGGTGTTTTATACTAAGAATGAACTACACTTTACCTGATGATGGACACTGAGACTGACTTTTACTTGTTATTAGAGATGTGATGGATGTTCTCCCATATACAGCATTACATCACTCTGATTAGTTCTTTGGTAGAAATTCCTGGAAGTGGAAATTAAGGTGTCAAGTTTATGAACAATTATAAAGTCTCTGGATATATATTGACCAACAGCTTTCAAACACACTGTCTCAACTGATATTCTCATTAGCACTGAGAATTGCATTAAAATGTTTTTATTATAGGCAATAATTTCTTCTTTTAATTTGCATTTCTTGAATTACAAGTTAATACAATTATTCAAAATTTGTAATTCTTCTTTTTGTGAATTATCCCTTTGTGTTCTTTGATTTTTTTTCTTTCTCTCTTTCTCTCTCTCTCTTTCTCCTCCCTCCCTCCCTCCCTCTCTTTCTTTCTTTCTTTCTTTCTTTCTTTCTTTCTCTCTCTCTTTCTTTTTCCCCCTCCCTCCCTCCCTCCCTCCCTCCCTCCCTCCCTCCCTCCCTCCCTCTTTCTTTCTTTCTTTCTTTCTTTCTTTCTTTCTTTCTTTCTTCTTTCTTTCTTTCTTTCTTTCTTTTTTCTTTCTTTCTTGTGAGAGGAGGAAAGATTCAGAGATAAACTTCTGCATGCCCTGATCAGGACCCACTCAGCAACCCCCATCTGAGGCCACCGTTCAAACCAACGAAGCTATCCTCAGTGCCTGAGACCACCGCTCAGACCAACTAAGCCCCTGGCTGTGAGAGGGGAAGAGAGAGAGAGAATGGGGAGAGGGAGGGCAAGATGTTTCAGTGCATTACTGACCCTCTAAAACAAAAATCTGTTTTTTATAAGAAATATATTTACATAGTATAAAATTCAAAAGCGCAAATAATATAAAGTAAAAAATAAGTCTCTCTTTCTCCTGACCCCCATCCCACCGAGTTTCTCCCCTAGCGGGCAGCCACTATCACAGTCTCTTGCAGAACCTTCTAAGACTTTTCTATACATTTACAAATGTATGCCTTCATATTATAATGTACAAATATAAATTATATATATAATATTCCCACACAAATTTTAGCATGCTGTGTATACTGTTCTACACATCACTTTTTCACTTGAATAATAGGTTTGGGGGATCTTTTCCTACCAGTACACATGAGACAGCACTGCATTTCATTATTTGAATATATCATAACTTTTTAAACCAGTCTTCTAATGTTAAACATTTAGTTTGCTTCAAGTTTGTTGCAATCTATTACAGACATCATTTTGTACTTACAGGATAAGTCCTTAAGAGTACGGGCACTTGTCATTTTGGATGATTATTGTGAAATTACCTTTCATTGAGTTTGTACTGATTCATAGCCCCTCTAGTCACGCTTGGTATAAAGTGCTTGTTAATTCATTTTTTTTTTTTTGGCTTTTTCCAGGCTGATAAGTGAAATATAGCATGTTAGTGTATTATGTAATTGGGTGAGGATTGGCATCTTTTTTACAGATTTAAAAGCAATCTGTTTTTCCTTTTTAGTATACTATCTTTTAATATTCATTGTTCCCTTTACTCTGATATTATATTGAATAGGTCGTCTTTCCTTTTGTAATTTATAGGAATTTTCTTCTGATATATGTTGTATGAATTATTTCTCAGTTTTTTAGTTTACATAGGATGGTTTCGTTTCCTGTAGAATTTCTGTGACTATTATGTAAATAAATTTACCCATCGCTTCTTTATGGCGTTTGAGCTTTGTGTTATATTTGGAAAGCCCTTCCCATGCTGATATTACTTTAAAAAAAAAACTCCTTATGTTTATTCTTGTACTTTTATGGGTTTATTTTTATGTCTAGATCTTTGACTATCTAAAATTCACATACATGCAAAGTGCAAGGTAGGGATCCACAACATTTTTTTTTAATTGCTATCTACTAGCTGCGACACCATTTCTTGAATAATTTTACTTTCCTCCTCAATTTAAAGTGCTATTTTGTCACCTTCTCTGTTTTGTGGTTTATTTCTGGGCATTTCTGTTATGTTTTATTAATGAACATGCTCCAGTTTATTTTAATTACCACAATTTCTTTATATAGTAGGGAGTCCCTTCTCATTTTTCTTCTTTTCTGAAATTTTCCAGGCTATTCTTGCTTATGTATTTTTACATATGAATTTAAAATCAGCTTGTCTAGTTCTAAATTTAAAAAATTCTTATTGTTATATTGATTGGGACCAGATTAAACTTACAAATTAATTTAGAAAGAACTGACATTTTATAATTCTGAGTCTTCCAATCCAAGAACATAATATGTTTTTGATTTGTTCAAGTCTTCTGTTTAAGCATCCTTCAGTAGTGCTTTATTCCATATAAATGATGCATATTTATTTTAAAGTTTATTTTTATATATTTTATCTTTTTGTTGCTATTATAGTATCCATTACTTTATGCAAATCACTTTCAAATTGATATTTCAACCTTAATGTCTTTTAAAAGAACAACACAGACATGTCCAGCTATTTTATGGATATTTCTACTTGAAAGTTCTGCTGTTATTTTAAACTCAACAAGTTCCAAATTTGACTCATCATTCTGTACTAGCCAAAGTGCGGTCTGTCTTCAGTATCAGTGCCTAGTACTGGGCCATGTGCCTGGCACATATCAGTTTATATATATATCTTCTGAGTTCAAACACTTGGATGTGTGCCTTCTCTCTCTTTTCTTATTTACTTCTCTCTGTCACACACATGAACACACATATACTGAGGGCCAGATACATAATTTATGGGGCCTAATACAAAATAAAAATGAAGAGCCCTTGTTGAAAAAGTAGGGAAATAGTGCTACGAAAAGTACTAAGATACAAGGCTTTTTACTTTCTTCCATGGTCTCTATTTCAACTTGTCATGATGTTTTTATTTGATATTTAATACAATCTTAGGTAAAGAAAAATAAAATATTTTAGTGATTAGCATGAATTTTACCATAACATAATTAACCATATTAGTCTTTAGAAAGTTTTAATTATATAGAACATTCATATATACGTAGAAAAAACTCACATGTAGGGAGACTTACCCTGAAACCATAAAAGCAACATTTTGAACTGAGAGACAAAAAGCCTCCTCATGCACATAATAAAGAATGGAGCTGCCACCGACTTAACATTTACTTATTCATTGTTTAATTACATAATATGAATTTGGAGTCTATTATTTCCTTAGAAATAACTATTCAGTGAAGCATGAAATATGAAAATACTGGACATATTAAATGCAGCTAATATACGTCTTGGGTAGCTAGGCATTTAGATAGTGTGTGTAACTAGAAAGGAGATAGTTGTTTTTCTATCTGACATTTCCACATCTCCCTTACCACTACTCACAAACACTGGTTCTGCAGGAAACAAAGGTCCTGAGGTACACTGGAGTAAGCCACTTATTATTGAACATTTTCAATAAAACAGCTTTTTAAGAATAGAATAAAAGTTTTGAAGACAGGTACATCCCTTTTGCTTGTTGCCCTTCAATGCACCTGCTTTACTGAAAGCAACTGGAGTCCCATTAACACAATAGAATTCAATGTAAGATGTAACCTATCCAGAAACATAGAACTTCTCTGCATATGTTTAGAAGTTGTTTCACTCACTACTCATATTTTGAGATACAAGGGGAAACACCAACTATTCAGCAGACTTAAAATTTACAGTTGGGATATGGCCCACTTCTTCCATCATATACAATAATCGCAGTGAAGTTCAGAAAAGTAAACAGAAATAGACAACTAAGAAAGTTCTATAGTTTATTATTCCCAAAGGGAGAGGAGCAAGAGAAACTATTTCAGGTTTCAGTTTCTTTCAAAATCTTTTGAAGGTTTGACGTCTCTCAAAATCACTTTCAAGGCCTCTAGACACCAATACTAAGATGGAGAGTTGCGTCTGGAAAGTTTATTGGAAAGTGCCCTCAGGAAATATATATATATCTGTAGTGAGGCAAAGGGAAAAAGCTTATCTTCAATTGGTCACAAAGGACACCTCCGCCAATTTTAAGGGGACATCTAAGCTCCCTTTATTTATTTATTTATTTTTTACTTTGCAAACCTTAAGATGAGAGAGTCCAAAATGAAACATGAGCTAGTGTTGAAAGATGAGACTCCCAGGTCAAAAAGCTCTCAAACAATTACGAGGGAAGAGCAGAGAACAAAGATGAATAGTGTTGTTAATGACACAACTAGTCCAAGCCATAAAATAATCTAGTGGCTAATGTGCACAAAGGCAAAAAAAGAAAACTACAATACTGAACAAGTAAAATCAAAACATGGCACATAAGAAGATGAACCAAGGTAAACTGGAAAGCATAAAGCAAGACAAGATGTCTAAATAATGCGGTGCTTGATGTTTGTGAACAAAAATGAACTGGAATGGGACATTTTCAGAAAAACAACTACAAAGTGTTTTACTCTTGAAATGTCACTTCAGAACAACCAGAGTGACTTAATACTAAGGGAAGGCTGGCAAAGCCAGGGGCTACAATGCCAGTCCTGACCACATAATATCAGTCAGACTTCTAGGAAAATCTAGGAACAGAACCACCATTCAGGTTTATGTGTCAACTTCAGGGGCCGAAGAAGAAGACACTGAAAGCTTTCATGCAAGTATCCCAGACAACAATTAACTGAACACAAACCAGAACTATGGACTGAAACTAGAAATATTACTAGGGAAGAATGCAAAAAGACAATACTGAAAGTAAAAAGGAAAGAAAAATCGAGGTGGATGAAAAAAGAAACATGAAAGATTCTGAAAGACAGGCAAAAGGCAAAAGGATTCTAGAATCCTTAACAGAATTTCAACGACTATCATGTAGAGATAAAGAAGACCATTGCAATAGTCAATGTAAGGAAAGATAGGAAAGAAAAAAAAGAAAGGAAAAAGAAGTCATCTCTACCAGAAAATTCAAGAAATAAAAGAGAAATTCAAACAGGAGTGCTGGACAACCAACAAAAAAGCTTATCATCTGATCAGGAGAAAATAAATGGAAGATGGAAATGGTATATTAAAAATCTATACAGAAGAGACAAAAAAGGGACAGATACTTCTTTTTAAAAATTTATTTAGCCTGACCAGGCGGTGGCGCAGTGGATAGAGCGTCAGACTGGGATGCGGAAAGACCCAGGTTCGAGACCCCAGGATAGCCAGCTTGAGCGCGGGCTCATCTGGTTTGAGCAAAAAAAGCTCACTAGCATGAACCCAAGGTCACTGGCTCGAGTGAGGGGTTACTCAGTCTGCTGAAGGCCGTCGGTCATGGCACATATGAGAAAGCAATCAATGAACAACTAAGGTGTCGCAACAAAACTGATGATTGATGCTTCTCATCTCTCTCCGTTCCTGTCTGTCTGTCCCTATCTATCCCTCTCTCTGACTCACTCTCTGTCCCTGTAAAAAAATTTAAAAAAAAAAATTAAAAGTTTATTTATTGGGCCCTGGCCAGTGGCACAGTGGAATGAGCATTGGCCCCAGTGTATGGAAGTCCTGGGTTCAATTCCCAGTCAGGCCACACAGGAGAAGCAACCATCTGCTTCTCTCTACACTCTCTCCCCCTTTTCTCTCTCTCCCCTCCCACAGCCAGTGGCTTGATTGGTTCAAGTGTGGCCTGGCATTGAGGATAGCTCTGTTAGAGCACATCAGTCTCAGGCACTAAAAATAGCTCAGTATTTGAATATTGGCCCCAGATGGGATTGCCAAGCGATCCTGATTAGGGAGCATGCAGGAGTCTACTTCACTACCTCCCTTCTTCTCAACACCCTGAGAAAAATGTATTGATTTTCAAGAGAAAGAATAAAGAAGAAAGAGACAAAAACACTGATGTGTTCTTGTATGTGCCCTACTGGGAATCAAACCAGCAACCTTTGTGTATAAGGACAATCCTCCTACCAACTAAGCTATCCAGCCAGGGACAGAATGACAGATAGTTTTGAAGATGATTCCTATGAGGAAGAATTTGTAATTCTAGAAAGCAAAATAGAAGCTTCCCTAAAAGTATTGGAAAGAAAGAAATCACCAGGGGTAGATGGGATGGCAACAGAATTATTTTAAGCCACAAAGACTGAATCTGTCAAAATCATAACAAGAATATGTCAACAAATATGAAAAACAAAACAATGGCCTACATATTGGGAACAGCCAATAAATATCCTAATTTTAAAGGAATAAGATGCTAAGGAGTGCAGCAACTATAGGACCATAGCTTTAATTTCTCACACAAGTAAGGTGATGCTCAAGGTGATGCAACAAAGTCTTCTACCTCACATGAAACAAGAAATGCCAGATGTTCAAGTGGGATTCAGAAAAGGATCTAATTATGAACATTTATTAGATACTGGCATGCTCTAAAGAATTTTAGAAAAAGGTTAGTTTATGTTTCATATATGACAATAAAACCTTTCTTTGTCTATGTGGATCATGATGACAGTTTCTGATACAATTAACCTAAGTGCTTTATCTGAAGAGGCCTAGGGTGTAACTCATGGCCCAGAGGCTTGCTTTGCTAATCAAACTTTTGTTTTCTAATATTGAACAGGAGTGCATTCAAATAATGTTTATTGTATCTTTGTTGCAATTCTACTAGAGATGAAAATTAATTTACTTTATGTTCCATTAATAAGTTTGCATTCTCTATAAAGTTGTAAATTAAACTCCAACATGGATTCAAGAAATATATGAATAACTTTTTAAAAATTGATTGAAATTGGTTAAGCACTTTAATGGGTTAAATTGTGTCTTTATAGGAAGAGGAAGTTTGGACACATAGAGAGACACTAGAGATGCACAAGTACAGAAGAAAGACCTTGTGAGGACACAGTGAAGGCAGCCATTTGCAAGGGGGGGACTTCTGTATTGCCTAATCCAGAAATTGGGAAAAAAATTCAAAGGTCATGCTAGCACTTACTGAACACTTACAAAGTACTTAGAAAGCATAATTATATCTGCATAAATATTAATATATAGTTTATACAAACACAACAAACTACAGATTTTTATTTTATTTTATTTTATTTTTTATTATGTAAGAGCTGGAGAGACGGGGAGGCAGACAGACTCCCACATGCGCCTCTATAAGGCGATGCTCTGCCCATCTGGGGCCACTGCTCTGTTGCTTGGCAACCGAGCTATTTCAGCGCCTGAGGTAAGTTCATGGAGCCATCTTCAGCACTCAGGGTCAAATTGTTTGAACCAAGGCATAGTTGTGGGAGGGGAGGAGAGAGAGAGAGAGAGAGAGAGAGAGAGGGAGGGGTGAAGAAGCAGATGGTCACTTCTGTGTGTGACCTGACCAGGAGTTGAACCTGGAACTTCCACAGGCTGGGCTGACATTGTACCGCTGAGCAAACATCAGGGCAGATTTTGCTTTTGATGGTGATATAATAAATATGGTGATATAATAAAAAATTTTTTTAAATTCCTTTTATTTAGCTCAAAATTTTCCCTAAAATGTACTTTCTCACTCTTGATTACTCCCCACTCCATGTTATGCTTATAGCATTATCACATTCTTTGATGTCTCCATTTTATATTTTGGAGTGTAGTTTCAGCTAAAAGCAAACAGAAACTTTCCTAAATATTAGGAAAGAATTTTTACATGAGTAAATTTTAGGTTTACAGTATTCACCAAGGAAGGTAAACATAGCAATCATCTAACTGATAAAGTCACAAGACAATGAAATTTATCATCTTGAGACTGTGACCCTTGGGTAGTTTTGTTTTTTGTTTGTTTGTTTGTTTTTTTAAGGATAATTGAGACCTTAAGTATAAAGCGATGAATAAGTCTGAATAACAAAAAGTCATAAGCTTTATGACAGTTTTGTGATCTAGAGTGATAATCATAAAGCTATGAATAAGTCTGAAAAGCAAAAAGTCATAAGTTGTATGACAGTTTTATGATCTAGAAGAGTGAGGTGAGGACAGAGAAGAATGAGGTCATGGGCCTGGGGCTGAAGCTCAGGGGCCTCTGGTTGTCCAGAGAATGACTGGAGGGCCCAGCACAGTGTCTGGTCAGCTGAGCTGAGTCTATTCAATTATCCATCAGCCACCTAATGCCTGAGGAATGCCTACCCCGCACCAGTGCTGGAGAGAGTGGTAAAGGAACCACATCCTGGGTCTAGGTCACATCTGTCATGTGTCTATGACTCAGGTGACACTACTGCAGTGGGGAAACGTGGTCTTTTCCAAAATGATGCTATGTCAGCTGGATGTGTAATGTGGAAAAAAATTCATCTTAACCTTCTGCCTTCCACCACATACAGAACTCAATTCCAAATGGATTAAAGATCAAATGCTTCTACACGTTTTAGAAGAGAATTTAAGAGAATATTTTCTTAAGCTTGGGATAAGCAAAAATTTCTTAAAAGGAACATAAAGAAAAAAATTATATAGGGGATTATATTAAAATGATAAACTTCTGTTTATCAAAATATTATTAAGAATGAAAAGATGAGCCACAGAGAAGATACTTGCAATACATGGGTCTCACATCTAAAATATATAGACTTGTGGTTCCTACTTCCACGTGTACGGAGTTGGGAAGTCACCACTCTACCCTAACAAAAGTAAAAAGCTGAACAGACTCACAAATCATCAACTCCATGAGAGGGGAGGTCACAAACCCTTGGGTAATTTTTGATACTCTAGTTCACAGGATTAGGGTGAGTTATTCAGTATTAGTGCACCAGGTGAACAGTGTTGTTTGGAGTTATGATTGCTTGTCTCCACTGCACAGGTTTACCTGAGGTGGGGGTATTGACCAAAAAGAAGGAGTTAAAGATTAGCTCTTAGTCTGTATAGCAGTTTCCCTCATATACATTTATAAAGAATGGCCCAGTGCCCCCTCAGCATCTTGGGGTCCCTTTTAACTGGGCAGTCGGTGGTATCCAATGATCGTTCAATGAGTACACTGTGGATAGCTCCTTCATTCATTCCTACATTTGTAAATTTTCACTACCTCCTTCTTTGTCTCAGAAAACAAACCTGCCTCTATTTTAAAGGGAAAAGAAGCTTTTGAGGGGAACAAATATCTCTATTACCTGCCCTTCTGTGTCGTTTGTGACCCTACCTACCCCCAAACTTTCCCTATTTCCTTGCCAACTCCAGAGTTTCACCTCTCATTTTTATTTATTTATTTATTTATTTATATTTATTTTTAGAGAGGGAGAGGAGAAATCTTTGTTGTTTCACTTATTTATTGGATGATTCTCATATGTACCCTGACCAGAAATCAAACCTGTCACCATGATGTTATTGGGACAATGCTGTAACCAACTGAGCTACCTGGCATGGACACCTCTTTCTCTTGTATTTCCTAAATCTCATTATCTTCTTCTCCTGTTCATTCCTCTGAGCTCCTAGTTAATAAATCCAATAGACGTTTCAGATCCTGTCTTACTGTCCTCCCATCTCTTGAACCATTCTTGGATCTTCTGGGTTGGCACCCTCTTCTTTTCCTGACCTTGATAATCGGTGCTTTGAGCCTTCTCTTCTTTCTGCATATGTTCTCCAGAGAAAATCATGACTTTAAACATAGCATCTGTGTAATACACTGAGGATTTCCAGATTAACATCTCTAAGCCAAACTTCTCTTCTGTTCTCATCTCTTGTGTATCCAATTGTTAACTTGCCTTTCTCTCATCTGTCCCACTTAATATGTCTAAAACAGGGGTCCCCAAACTTTTTACATAGGGGGCCAGTTCACTGTCCCTCAAGAGTGTTGGAGGGCCAGACTATAAAAAAAAAACTATGAACAAATCCCTATGCACACTGCATATATCTTATTTTAAAGTAAAAAAACAAAACGGGGACAAATACAATATTTAAAATAAAGAATAAGTAAATTTAAATCAACAAACTGACCAGTATTTCAATGGAAACTATGGGCCTGCTTTTGGCTAATGAGATGGTCAATGTCCGGTTCCATATTTGTCACTGTTAGCTGTAACAAGTGATATGATGTGCTTCCGGAGCCGTGACGCGTGCATCCCGCGTCACCGGAAGTACTGTACGTGATCGACGCTGCTACATACAGTACTCCAGGAGCACAGGATGTGGATGCTGACCACCAGTGAAAAAGGTGCCCCTTCCAAAAGAGTGGCAGGGGCCAGATAAATGACCTCAGGGGGCCGCATGTGGCCCGCGGGCCGTAGTTTGGGGACCCCTGGTCTAAAGCATGTTTTCTCCTAGCTCAGCTTGCCTCCTAGCTCTGTAGCTCAAAATGGGGCACCACCATTTACCTAGATGATTAAGCCGGAAACCTGGAAGTTATCTTCAATTCCTTTCTCTCCTTGACTATCTACACCTATACCATTTAATCAAACAGCAAGTCCTGTGATATAGCCTCTAAAAGAAATCCCAAACCAACACTCTCTGTCTTCACTCTAGCTTTTACTTCCAGGCCACACTTACCTCTCTTCAATAAGAGTCTCCCGTTTCTATTCTTGTTTCCATGTCAAATTTCAGGCCCTCACCACTTTTCCCTCGGATCATTGTCATAGCCTCTCACCTTCTTCTTCTTCTTTTTTTTTTTTTTTTTTTTTTACAGGGATAGAGAGAGAGAGTCAGAGAGAGGGATAGACAGGGACAGACAGACAGGAACGGAGAGAGATGAGAAGCATCAATCATCAGTTTTTCGTTGCGACACCCCAGCTGTTCATTGATTGCTTTGTCATATGTACCCTGACCGCAGGCCTTCAGCAGACCGAGTAACCCCTTTCTCGAGCCAGCGACCTTGGGTCCAAGCTGGTGAGCTTTTTGCTCAAGCCAGATGAGCCCGCGCTCAAGCTGGCGACCTTGGGGTCTCGAACCTGATATCCTCAGCATCCCAGTCCGGCACTGTATCCACTGCACCACCGCCTGGTCAGGCAGCCTCTCACCTTCTTTCTAATTCCTTCTCCGTGTTGCTGTCATTGGATCATTTTAATATGTGAGATTCAGAATCTTTAGCATTGCATACAAAGCCTTTGACGATCTGGTGTTTCTCTGTGTCTCCAAACTCATTTCCTTGCCCTGTTTCTATGCTTTTTCTGTGCTGTTGTCATGACAACCACCAATTATTTATCTGCCTTACTCTTATTTACTCCTTAAGAGACTCAGTTAAAATTTCATCCCTTCTAGAAAACCACTCCTGATTTCTCACAATTCAAGCAATATGGCCCTTGAGTTCCCTAACTTCTGTAATGGCACTTTTCATAGAATATTCTATCTGTCCCACCAGATTGAACAATTCAAGAGTAGAGACTCAAACTGTGTATGACTGACCCAAGGTCAGTGCTCATTTAATGTTTACTGAATAAGTTAACAGATGAAGAACAAAGTTATGAATAAGATAGAGAAGTACAGATTTCTGGCTACAAAATAAAAAGATAACAAAACCGCTAATTCTGGAGAGAGTTGTGAGGTAAAGCACTGAGTATTTTCTTTATGTATTTAATTTAAAAAATTTTGGCTTGCTTTGTGGGAGTTATGAGACTAAGAGAGCATAATGACCTAAGAGTTATCAGAACTGGGGTCTTATCCTATATTAGACTTTTAACTAATTGAATAATTCTAGACAAACCACTTAACTTAATCTGGGCCTCAATTTCCCCTTCTGTAAAATCAAAGGATTGGCTAAACTTGTTGTTCTTTTAAGATCTTTTCCAAGTCTAGGTCCTAGCCAGGTAGTTCAGTTGATTTGAGCATCATCCCAATACGCCAAGGTTGCAGGTACTATCCTCAGTCAGGGCACATACAGGAATCAACCAACAAATGGATAAAGAAGTGGAACAACTAATTGATGTTTCTCTCTCTCTCTCCTTTTTCCTCTCTTCTCTTTCTTCCTCTCTTTCTCCCTTCCTCTCCTTTAAAATTTAAAAAAAAAGAAAAGAAAAAAGAAAAAAAAGATCTTTCCCAAATCTAAAATTCTACTGTTTTGCAAATGGAATAAATTAACAACTTTAGGATGGAACTCTTATCTTTTAAGAAAATAATTTAAACTTCTGTTTTGAGACATGCTTTATATACTCTTTGAATGTTAGAAAGCAATTCCACAATTCCCTAGGACCAGTTTAATATCTAAGGGTGGCATCGCAACAGTATCAAATTTTCTGTCTGCAGGATATCAAAGAAAGTGTTAATGTTCTCTCTTGGCTTGTCTGACTTTTAGTGAAGAATGTCTGAATAACTACATGTTTCTTTTGAGCTGCATTTTCCAAACCAGTGTTCAGGAGATGGAAATAGTTCACCTCAGGAGAGGTCAAGTAAGTTTGGGAAATTGCTACGTCCTAAAGCCCTTTTTGGAGGTGGGCAATCTATTTTGGTCTCTTGAAGCCTTCAGAAGTCCTGTAGTGTAGAACTATGCTTAATGCAGAATTTCCCTAACTGATGTGAGCATGGAACACATTTTTTATTGCACATATATTCATAGCTTGTGGCAATTTGTTCAGATGGCATCAACTTGGGAAATTCTGACTTAGAGCAACCTTTCTACTGTTCCCCTTAGTATTTTGTTCATAAAATTCCTTGTATAAGCAGTTTGACTTAAGATAGGACTATTTTATAGTTTGATAAGTGCACTTGACAATTCCTTTCCAATCTGATCGTTATCTCCACCTAATGCAACTTTCTGTTTCAGACTGCCTCATGTGAAAGTTAATTTCTAAGGAATTTCTTAAATTTCACCTTATAAGCTTCTTGCCACTGATTACAGTGTCTATAATTTTTTCTTTATACTGTTTTAAAATTTTATATAGATATATAGTTATAGAACGTATCCAGCTAATCTATTTGGCTTTTAAGCTTTTCTAAAAAGTGCACTATTTTATAAAGTGCTTGATTTTCTTGTCCTATCTCAATTGAACCACACCTTATGGGTAAAGTACTCAAAGTACAGAGGAATATATTCTTTTCATTTCCCTTTGCACATAATAGATGATATTCTGAGAAGTCAGTTGAACTCTGAGTATATCTTTCTGTTATCTGCAGTACAAACTGAAAATCTGTAAAATGTCTTTCTCATGTCTTATTATTCAAACAACAGCTTCTCATCTTTTTTCTAAGCACATGTACTAATGCTTTATCAATTTAAGATAGGTGTTGAGGCCCCAAGCTGAAAAATTACAAAGCTTCAGTTATTTGTCCTACTTTATAGGGATTTATTTTTAAAGCAGGCGGAGAACAGTTTTTTGATGGCTGTGCTGCTGGACCTCACATGCTCAGTGTGACTACAGACAGCTGCAGCCAAAGTTAGCAAAGGCTAACAGGCTCTGACCTGACTGCGGAACACCCTCAATAATCTGCAGTGAACACGAGGAGCTGTAGCTGAGAGAGTTGACAGCTGTCTCCATAGAAGCATTTCAAAACCATTTTAGTGAGCCTAATTGTAACCTCTTTTTAAAATTCTTTGGTTTCAAATTTTGGGAGATTGAGGAGTTGAATGTAGCTAATCTGAATAATGTCATGACAACTCCATTTAGAACTCAAATGAAACTGTTTGAAGGAGCTGTGAAATAAATACTGTTTAGAGAGATAACAAAGTATCGTTATAATTAGCATTGTTTTTTTTTTGTTGTTGTTGTTGTTTTTTGGGTTTTTTTTTCTGTATTTTTCTGAAGCCGGAAATGGGGAGAGACAGTCAGACAGACTCCTGCATGCGCCTGACCGGGATCCACCCAGCACGCCCACCAGGGGGCGACGCTCTGCCCACCAGGGGGCGATGCTCTGCCCCTCCGGGGCGTCGCTCTGTCGCGACCAGAGCCACTCTAGTGCCTGGGGCAGAGGCCAAGGAGCCATCCCCAGCGCCCGGGCCATCTTTGCTCCAGTGGAGCCTCGGCTGCGGGAGGGGAAAAGAGAGACAGAGAGGAAGGAGAGGGGGAGGGGTGGAGAAGCAGATGGGCGCGTCTCCTGTGTGCCCTGGCCGGAAATTGAACCCGGGACTTCTGCACTCCAGGCCAACGCTCTACCACTGAACAAACCGGCCAGGGCCATAATTAGCATTGTTTTTGAAGAGCAGACCCAGCTTTAGAAAGAAAACTGGTTATAAGATATATCCATAAAATAGACTGACACAAGCTCCTCCAAAAAAGTTATAAGTATTTTAACATATTATTTGTAGATTGATTATTTTATAGTTATGAAAACTAAAATAGAGTATTGGCCGAAGAAGAGATAAATTAGTGGAACAGAATAAGTGAACCAGAAATTAATACTATAAGAATTTAATATCAGATAGCGGCCGCACAAATCAAAAGCAGATGAAAACATTATTGAATAAATAGTCATAGTAACTGGATAGCCACAAAAATAATTTATCCCCATCTTGTACGATATACTCATGTTTCTAGTGGGGAAGTGTATTTTAAAACTAGGGAGCTTTAAGAGCTAAATAAAAAAAGGCCAACTTAAACATTCAGTAATAGGAATTGCTTATGTAAACTGTGGCACATTTATGAGATGAAATTGTAAACAGCCATTGAAAATTATGGTTACTGTTTTCACCCATTCAGGCTGCTTTAACAGAATACCAGAGATCAAGATCGGGTGGGTGGTTTATAAATAACTTAAATTGATTTCTCCTAATTCCAGATGCTGCCAATATAAAGGCACCAGCAGGGCCTCTGTGTCCGGGGCCTGCTTCTAGTTCCCACATGGCTGTCTTCTCACTGTGTCTTCAGGGTGAGAAAGCTCTCTGGAGTCTCTTTTAGCAAGGTACTCATCCCATTCATGAAGGCTCCTCATCACCTCCCAAGGCCCCACCTCTTAATATTATCATATTGGGGGTTAAGATGTCAACAAACAAATCATGGAAACATACAAACATTCAGTCCATAGCGGTTACAAAGAATATTTGGCAATAAAAATATATCATATTAAGCAAAAAAAGGTGGACTATAGCAAAATTCATGGACCTATATTATTCGAGATTAAATGAGATGAAATGCGAATATAAGTGTAGAAATCCTAAATGGCAGTGGCTTAAAGTAGAGAGAAACTTATTTCTCTGATAAATGGAAGTCCATTTGGCTGTTCAGGGCTGGTACACTGATAGCCCACAGACATTAATCTTGTTGTTCCACTATGCATGGGCTCAGCCTCCAAGTGAAAGGTAGAGATGTCTGTGTTTCAGGCAGTAGGATGAAGAAAAAGATGCAGGAAAAAAGGCAAAGGGCACTTGTGTTACTGTGAAGGGTAGTTCCCTGAAATTGCCATATGACCCTCCTACAGGCTCCCTCTGGTCAAACTCTATCAAGAGGCCCTTCCTAGTTGCAAGGAAAGCTGGGAAATGTAGTTTCTAATATGGAGGGCAGTGTGTAGCCAAAAATCAGGGGCTCTATCACCATAGAAGGGAGTGGATATTTTAGAGGACAACCAAAAGGCTCTGTCTTAACACCATTTTATAACTATGTAAAAGAGCAAAGAGGGAAAAGACTGGGAAGTCCTAGAAAGTTAAGGGATCCACTCTTCACAAGGCAATGCTATTTTGTTATTTCAGTTCACAATACTTTCCCCAAAAGGAAGCTGTTGTATTACACCAGTTAATCACTGTGCCCAGCTCACCCACAGACTCTGAGGAAAAGCTGCCCAATTCTTAACCTGGAGCTGGGGCAGCAGGCTACAGATTTTCCTCTAAGTCACAACTGGTTAGACCTGAAATAAGCACCTGATCTCAGAACAGCCTGGAAACAACAGTACAGTCTAAAGGAGTGACAATGGAGGGGAGCTGGGTCAGCTAGAGAACATAGTATTCTGAGGGCAGGCAGAAAGCTGCAGTAAGAAGTATGGAGATGGGAGCGGAATTGGTTGGTCATGGTATTTCCATATGGAAATTTCTTCTCAGCCTTGCTCAGGAAATTTGTATGTTTTTCTGTATTCTGAATCTGTAGAAAACTCAGTTTAGAAACTGAGAAAACAGATAATTTACCAAAATTCTATGAGAATTAAAGCCCAACAATGAATCTGGAGACATCACTGGGTTCACAGAAGCTCCTGATGTCATGTCGAAAGCAAGAATAGGAAATGCCGACAAGTGGAGTCAAAGGTTAAGGTTGACATTTCTGGGAACAGGCCAGGAGCATGTACAATTAAAGTGGTCACAATCCAACCACATGCTGTGTCTGTGGCCATGTTATAAGTGTATTTTTATAGCCCCAACTTTTGTTAATGATGAGTTATTTTTGAAAATTAAAATAAATTAATGAGTTCACATGCATAGTACACTTCATATAAATCCTAAGAGTACTGGTCTAAGACATGTTTTGGAAGCAAAATGAGTCCTTCAATTGGTAATTTTTACGTATGGTTCTATGAAGTGTTATAAAATTTGCTAACTTGTTTGGAAACCTGAATATCAGATAATTTGAATACTACCTAACGTTTCCTTGTATTGTCAGTGTTTGCATATTATAGGCTACAGATCTTTGTAAGTACTCTAGCAATAACGACAACAACAAGAACACGGAGGGAAAATGATGTGTATGCTGTAGAATATTAGTATATGAAATCAGAAAAAGATCCAAGATCCCAATTAACAAAAGCAGTATTGATTTCACAGCAAAACCAAAATGGGGCAAGCAGGCAAAATATATTCATCATTAAACAAGGAAATGAACTTTATGAAACAACATGTACCCTAATGTCCAACTTGGGGATGCTTTCAGACACACTTTTAGCAATTTGACCAATGTGAATGCAAAATAAAAGACTTTTTTTTTTTGCGTTGAACAAGCAATTGATTCTACGTGCATTTTGAAGTTTTGCTTTAAGAATGATAATTTCAAAATATTAAATATTTATGACATTCTATTATAATTTTCCAATTGTTTTCATTTAACAGTTATTTTGTGTTAGCCTTTCCTTCTTTTAGTGTTTTTTGATGATCAGATAGAGATTATTTTTACATTTTATATATGTTTACCTGCTACTATATATTTATAACACATTTTATATATTTACATGTCTATATATATTTACTTATTTATATTGATGTAAATTTTATTTACATGTTTATATATATTTACACATTATATATATTTATATGTTCATCTATTAGGGCTGTGATAATTATAGTAATAATCTATAGAAAAATCACTTCTATAGAAAAGCCTCTGAAGATTTGTATAATCCTATCACATAAAAATGAATCATTGTTTATTATTATAATCATTTATTATTACTGAACAACACACAGTTTATGGAAACTATTATATATGGAAAATTTGTATAATCCTATCACATAAATCTGAATCATTATTTATTATTACTGAACAACACACAGTTTACGGAAACTATTATATACGGGAAATTTGTATAATCCTATCACATAAAAATGAATCCTTGTTTATTATTATAATCATTTATTATTACTGAACAACACACAGTATTACAAGAATGAAATTCCAGGCATTTCTGAGAATTTCCAGAAATTCTGATTTGTTTGGTTTGTTTTCTTTTTTGAATACTAAAGATTAAAGTTTGGAAGGTCATGGCAAGAGCCATAGAAACAGCTGGAAATAAGCCACCATCCAGGTGGCAGGTAAAGCGACTCCTACGGCACACGCGTGAACCTTGCTTAGCACCGGGAGTTGCTGAGGGTGTTCCAGTTCGCCAAGCCTCTTTCCCATGTCTTTAAGGCCCACATGGAATACAGATTTTCTTCTTTCCATGAGAATCTGGTTCTCTTTATTGCCACATGTTACCTTACTGTAAATTACTTTAGGTAATCTGAGCCATCGAAAGGCCCTAATATGCACAGAAATTTAGACTTAAAGCAGCAATTTTCAACTGGTGTGCTGCAAGAATTTTTAAAAGATGTAATGCCTGATTATTTAGTCAGGAGCGCTGACCTTTTTTATCCCTTAAATTGTCAAATAAAAATATGACAACAGCCCACACAACGACTGCCATCTGGTGTGAATTAATTATAATTATAGGTATATTTATTTTGTTGGATAGGCAAAAAATATACTTTTAGTAATTAGTTTCTGTGTGCCAGGAGATGAAAAAGGTTGAAAATTGCTGAATTAAATGATCAGTCCTTGTGTGATGAAGAGCATTAGCATTTACTTTCAAGTAGGTATAATCAATGAACAAGAAATGATTTTAGTTCCCCTTGTGATTGAATAGTTTTATTGACATCAAGATGTGGTATAATCCTAGCCTCTACTATCTCAGAACACCACACTACCTCCTAAGCCTGGTTCTGGCCTCAGCCTGATGGAAGAATTATTAAACACGCTAAGGAATCCAGGTAGCACTGTAAGATGCTTACTACATTCTATAGAATATAAAAGTATTTATTTGGTCTCCAACATTATCAGAAAGAAAGACAACACTTCTTTTTTTTTTTAATTTTTTTATTATTATTTTTTATTTTATTTATTCATTTTTAGAGAGGGGAGAGAGAGAGACAGAGAAGGAGAGAGGAGAGAGAGAGAGAGAGAGAAGGGGGGAGGAGCTGGAAGCATCAACTCCCATATGTGCCTTGACCAGGCAAGCCCAGGGTTTCGAACTGGCGACCTCAGCATTTCCAGGTCGACGCTTTATCTACTGCGCCACCACAGGTCAGGCGACAACACTTCTAAAATAGAACTAATCATTGAAAAACTGTACAGATGTATGAAATTCATGAAGAATTTAACAACTTTGCCAAACCTATTTCTTCTATTATAAGTCATTCAAATGTGTTACTAATTGTGTTATTTCTCTTTCTATACTCTGAATAGAGTTTTTCTTTTCTTTTTTTATTCAGTGAAAGGAGGGGAGACAGGAGAGACAGACTGCTGCATGTGCCCTGACCAGGATCCACCTGGCAAGTCCACTAGGGGGTGATGCTCTGCCCATCTGGGACGTAGCTCTATTGCTTAGCAACTGAACTCTTCTTAATGCCCGAGGCAGAAGCCATGGAGCCATCCTCAGTACCCAAGGCCACCTCGTTCCAATGGAGCCATGGCTTTGGGAGAAGAGGAGAGAGAGAGAGAGAGAAAGAAGTGAGAGGGGAAGAGTGGAGAAGCAGATGGGTGCTTCTCCTGCGTGACCTGATTGGAATCAAACCCAGGACATCCACATGCCAGGCCAATGCTCTACCATTTAGTCAACTGCCCAAGGCTGTATTCATGTTTGATTAAAATAAAATACTAGCGTGACCTGTGGTGGTGCAGTGGATAAAGCGTCGACCTGGAAATGCTGAGGTCGCTGGTTTGAAACCCTGGGCTTGCCTGGTCAAGGCACATATGGGAGTTGATGCTTCCAGCTCCTCCCCCCTACCCTCTCTGTCTCTTTCTCCTCTCTCTCCCTCTCTCTCTCCCTCTTTCTCTCCTCTCTAAAAATGAATAAAAATAAATAAATAAATAAATTACTAAAATATATAAAAGTTTCCTGATTGAAATATATATAGATTATGTGGACATATAAGGTCCAATATTCCTAAGAGAAAGTAGTCGTGTTGAGAGAGTGGTTACAGAGGTGATTTTATTTACTTATTTATTTATTTATTTAATTTTTTTGTGTGTGTGTGTGTGGGAGAGACAGAGAGAGTCAGAGAGAAGGACAGATAGGGACAGACAGACAGGCAAGGAGAGAGATGAGAAACATCAATTCTTCGTTGCCTTAGTTGTTCATTGATTGATTTCTCATATGTGCCTTGACTGGGGGGCTACAGCACATCGAGTGACCCCTTGCTCGAGCCAGCGACCTTGGGCTCAAGCTGGTGAGCCTTGCTCAAACCAGATGAGCCCGCGCTCAAGCTGACAACCTCAGGGTCTCGAACCTGGGTCCTCTGCACCCCAGTCTGATGCTCTATCTACTGTTCCACCGCCTGGTCAGGCACAGAGGTGATTTTAATGAAGTTAATTCCCCTTTCAGTAAGAGAAAAAAAATAATTATAAATTGATGCAGAAATAAATCTATACATCATTTTCATTTTGGGGCACTTTGATCTATGATACAAAATTTCTTTTGGCTGTAATTCAAAATACAAGGGACAGAAAAATTGAGTAAAGAAAAAATTCTGCCCTGGCCAGTTGGCTGGCATGTGGATGTCCCGGGTTTGATTCTCAGTCATGGCACACAAGAGAAGCGACCATCTGCTTCTTCACCCTTCTCCTCCCCTTCTCTCTCTATCTTTGTCTTCCCCTCCCTCAGCAGCCATGGCTCAGTTTGAGCAAGATGGCCCCAGGCACTGAGGATGGCTCCATGGCCTTGCCTCAGGTGCTAAAATAACTTAGTTTCCAAGCAAAGAAGCAAGACCCCAGATAGGCAGAACATGGCCTGGTAGAGGGCTTGCTGGATGAATCCCAGTCTGTCTGGGTGCATGTGGGAATCACTCTTTGCCTTTCTGCCCCTCACTTAATAAAATAAAATAAAATAAATACAAAATTTCATTGTTTAGCTATTTACTGTTGGGATGTAAATGATCTATGAATATATGTAATATTTCAGCAAACTTCTTCAGTAAAGGGACAGCCTGTATATATTTTATATTTTGGGGGCCACATGGTTTCTGTCTAAATTATTCAACTTGTCTTAGTAGCATAAAGGAGGCCATAGATAATATACAAATTAAGGAGTGTGGCTGTATTTCAATACTTCATTCATGAAAGCTGAAATTTAAATTTCATATAACTTTTAATGTGTCAAAAATATTTTTTTCTGTTGAATTTTTCCAAGCATTTAAAAATGTTAAGTCTACATATGTGGGTCATACAAAAACAAACAGTGGCTGGATTTGACCTGTGGGTCGTAGTTTGACAACCATACACTATACCGGATTCATACGTGCTATAAATATTATATTTTCCACATGATGTTTCTATCCGCTTTTACTGGTTAGGAATGAATTACTATATTAGTTATTAGTAGCCAGAAATCTAGTTTTATAGGGAAATCTCTGACAGTTTCGAATTCACTTACATATTTCAACACTGTGTTGCCAGGATGACAGGGAGATAATAACTAGCTTTCATTTGAGTCAAAGTGGTTTAGTTAATCATATATAGAAACAAAATTGGATTAATAATGCTTTCTTCTCATCCTCAAAGGAGAACTGGAAGAAGTAATTAGTGATTTTTACATCACATAAGAAGTAAAATTTCTGTAGAAATATGGAATTGACTAAAGTATGTGGATTTGGCTTCAATCAAACCTAATTATGGATGTTAGATTTACACAAAGGACAGTAGAGGGATATTGCTGACTTTACCAGAGAAGATATGCCTGTATTCCTTTATTCAGTGAGCTCAATGAGTACATTAAAAATATAATTTGGTTTGCACACAGCTTTCCCCACAATTTATCTCTTGTATAAAATGAAGAACTATAAAGTACTACAAAAATATCTATAAAATTTTCACCCACCCACTTTTTACCATGCACACTGAAAAGCACAAACTGAAATGAAAAGCCTGTATCATCTGGTTCTTACTTCAGGGTGATCAGCAGAGCCTGAAAGCCTAGAGCCCCTACAAAGATGTTTCTCCATGAATCAAAGAAGCCTTCTGGTATACAAGGAGCAGAGTTTACCTGTAGGTTGAATTTTTACATTTAAAAAATTCCAAAAACCTAGAAACAATCTTTTTAATCCCATCTCTTCCTAAATCTGCCTTCTTGATCAGCCTTTCTTATGTTCTGTACTCTGCTTCACCCACTGTTGAACACATAAACCTTTTGAGCATGGCTTAAAATACCAACCAGGGAATGAATTTCTAGCCATGAACAATGTGCTACTTTTGCCTTTGGAAAGGTAAGTTTTGTAGCACCTTCTAGATACTGTATGTGGGTGCTTGTTAAGAACTAGATGCCCTCTCAGTGGTAGCGAAACCTTTGCTCTTCTTTTATTTTTTTTTTCGGGGTGTTTTTTTTGTTGTTGTTCCTTTTATTTTTTTTAACATAAATTATAAAGTGGAAACTCTTATGCATATCAAGTGTGAGAACAAAGTGAGTCATTTGACATTGGGCTGCGTTCTCCTTGTTCCTCTGTGATAGAAGAGCCATTTGGTGTGACTTTGTGGTTTTGGAGACAAACATTGCCACATATATTAAGAGTTTAATTCTGGTGGAAAATCTCAAGCCTCATAAATCTCCTTTCATGCTTCCAATGAACTATTTTGTATTTGCTTTGTTCAGTCTGCCCCTTTTAATTCTTTGCATTTCTGGCTTCGCTATAACCAAATCATGCCAACACAAAACTGACCTAGTCTCAAGTGGAATATTAACTTACTCTCTAAAGGAAAATTAGATTTTAAAATTCTGGATGTCAATAGTTTTCCACAAAGTACTTTATCTGACATTAAGGCTTAGCTTTATTATAGTTATTACGGCAAATAATTTTACAGATGTGCAAAGTACCACAGGCAAATAGAGTGACTTTTCTAAAAATTGTCAGGAAATCCTGGATTCCTTAAATTTGAATATTTTGCTTATCTTTCTCAGTTACTCCCTATCTTAGAGTTTTAAAATCCCCTTAAACTGTTAAGTTAAATAGATTTTTCTTAAGGCTGAGTCAAACATTACAGAACATTCAAAAAACATATAAATATAGCTCAACTTTTTTCTCTTGAAATTTTTATACTGAATTTCCATCTTTAACTTTAAAATATAAAATAGCCTCTTAAATATGTTTCCCTGAATGGAATTTAACAGTTTTTTTTCTCTTATCTTCTTTTTTAAATGATATTTCAGATGGTTTTAGAAAGCTTCACTCTTACATCAACTATTCAACAGGACTCACTTTTCATTTTCCAGATGAAGTCACTTCTACAGAGTAAACTTCAGAAACAGACATAAAAATCCATTCAAATATTCCAGGCTTAGATCATTGAACCACACACACTCTGTAATGCATAGAGGAAATGGTATACATAGTCATATTATTTTCTTTGAGTAATTACTTTTGTATGTTTCTCTAGTGCCCGTAGAAAGACTAGGTTCTTGATTTTTAATTCCTAAGTTAGTGCTAGTGTTAACATCCTACATATATCTCTAGATTCATGAACTGATTAAAAATTGAGACGTTCATTGGCTCAAGAACCAGAGAAGATAATAACACAGATATCTAGCTTTACAAATCCTTAAGGAAGTTATGTAGAGCTGACCAAAGAAAATGGGGATAAACTACATTACCTAGAATTTGAAGGTAATCTTCGTTAATTAAAAGACTAAACCAAAGAAAGGCAGACAAGAACCAGAATTGTACAAAACAAACAAACCGAACTCAGAATTGTGAGTCCTAATTACAATGTAATTTTCTAAGAAGTAGACCAAGAAACAACTATCAATATTTTGTTAATTTTTTTATTCAATAAATAAGGATTTCTTGGACATTCAATATGACCAAGGCATTGTATCCCACTGGAAACCCAGAGTCCGACTCCTGCCCTATATGAACTCATTTTCTAGCTGGAAAGCTTTTCATCTGTAAGAACAAAGCATCTCTTACCATTTGTAATGTCCAAATCAAAATTTAAAAGATTTCTTAACTAGCCTGACCTGTGGTGGCGCAGTGGATAAAGCATCGACCTGGAAATGCTGAGGTTGCCGGTTCGAAACCCTGGGTTTGCCCGGTCAAGGCACATATGGGAGTTGATGCTTCCAGCTCCTTCTCTCCTCTCTCTCTCTCTCTCTCTCTGTCTCTCCCTTTCCTCTCTAAAATGAATAAATAAATTAAAAAAAAAAGAAAAGAAAAGATTTCTTAACTAAATTAGCAAAGGTATACAAACGGCATAGAAATTGCTTTGACTACGGTACGAAGTGGCTTAACCTTCAGGCCTCAGTAGATGCTTTACTGCATTCAGATGTTCAGAGTGTTGCTTCTGAAATTAGAAAGATGTTTGGACATTTTGAAGTAAATTCAAGAAGAGAAATGTGTATTCTGTCATTCAGTATAAAGTATAGATTTTATTTCTGGATCTCTCACTGAAGTATTCTACTTGTCCTCTTGGTGCTTCAGTTTTCTCGTCTATAAAATAAGAGACTTAGATCAAATCTCTAAAACCTCTTTCTAGATCTAATTCATTACACAGGGTAGGGCAAAAAGAAGTTTACAGTTAGTCATATGGAGAATACAATAATTAATGAATAGTAATACAAAGATAAACTGTGTCTTGCATACGTACAACTGTAGACCTACTTCGCCCACACTGTATTTTAAGAATTTAAAAATGAGATGTTGATTTATTTATCAGATACCAGGGCTGGTATAAATTGAACAATTGCAGATTTTATGGTTAAAATGCCCAAGGAACGACGATAAGTAGAAAAAAAGGAAACAACACAGAAAGGGACGATGTTTACTTCCAAGGTTAAGGGGCCAGACAGAAACCATTAAAAAGAATTCATAACAACTTGGCTGTAGCATGCTTGAGTTGAGTTTATAGGACATACAACGTAGCAAAACAAAACTCTTTTGACTGCACATCCTCTTCTTGCCTCAACCCCATTTTTTGCTTCCCATTCACAGCAAATGTACTAAAAGAGTGTTCTTTATTCACTAGCTCCATAATCTCATTATCATTGGGTTTTGACCCTTGACTCCACCTTTTAAAGTCACCAGCACTTCCCATATTGTCAAACCTAGGGATTAAGTCCTTGTCTTCCTCCTCTTCTCAGCAAAAGTGATAGCAAGTCACTGTCTTCTTCTTGTTCTCTTGAGCCAAACTTTCCTGATTTCTGTCTGCCTCACTGTTAATTCGTTGCAGTTCCCACCTATAGTCTCTACTCCTTTTTTTGGTCTCGAAATATGGAGTGTGATAAAATTCAGGCTTCTCTACATATATTACTCTTGATTCCTAGATGATCTCATTTGTCCCATGGGCTTAGAAATTATTTATGTTCTAATGACTTCAAATATATATTTATCTTCATACCTGACCTCTCCCAAATTCCAGATTTGTAGTGTTCACTGCATACCTGCTCACTCCCCTTGGATGTCAATAAGTATATTAGACTCAACATGAATAAATAAAATCCTGGAAACTATCATTCATCACCATTTCTAGGAACGCAGTTCCTCACTCAGGCTTTCCTATGTTGTAAAAAACTTCTTTTGAATTAATTTTTGATTTACAGATGAGTTGCAAAGAGTACAGAGTTCCTTTATATCCTTCACTCAGCTTCCCTGAATGTTAGTATCTTATACACAACCTCAGTACACTTATCAAAGCTAAGAAATTAACATTGGTACAAATGGTACAAGACTATTAACTGAACTGCAGACTTTGTTCAGATTTTGCCACTAGTATCTTTTTCCTGTCCCAGGATCCAATCCAGAATACCACATTGCACTGTAATCATGTGTCCTTAGTCTCCTCAAATCTATCAGCTTCTCTGTATTGCCATATTTTTCATGACTTTGACACTTTGAAGAGTTCTGGTCAGGTATTTGATAGAGTGTCCCATGCCCCTCAATTTCTGTTTGTCTCAGCTTCCCTCATGATTACACCATAATTATAGATTTGGGGGAAGAAATACCACAGAAATGTGCCCTTCTCATTGCATTGTAAGTTATCATTTTAAATATATAAGGAACACATGCTTTTTGCTTTATAATGATGCCTATAGTGGCTCCCTAGAACACCTAAAATAAAATTCAAACTTCTTACCATGATGTACAAGGCCCTGCATTCATAGCTGGGCTCCTACCTACTTTATTATTGTTTCTTACACTGTTCTCCCCAATGTCATTATGATCTATCCACACTGTCCTTTTTTTCTTCAAACATACCAAGCTCAGTACTACGTGAAGGTTTTTATGCTAGCTGTTTCTTCAGCCTGGTGTGTTTATCCCCTTAAATATTTGCATGGCTCTCTCTTGCTTGCCATTCATATAACAGCTTAAATGCCGTCTCCTAAGAGAATTTTCCCCATATCTCTCTGTTTAAGGTTACCTCCCTTTTAATCCTTCTCTGTTACATTAATTTTTCCTTTCACCACACCTATTATTATTTGAAATTATATGTATATATATATAATATTATTTATTGTCAGTTTTTTCTCTCTAGAATGTAGAAAAGGAACTCACCTCAGTTGTTCATTACTATAACTTACATCTTAAACAGTGCTTGGCACATATTGAAAATCAATAAATACTTTTCCAGTAAATAAATGAATTTCATAAAGAAAGAATCATAGGCTTTAGATTGTAGAGCTCTATGAGACTGTAAGATTAACCATTTGTAGTTTTTTATTTTATAGATGAGCTAAGTTCCAGAAAGGTGAAGGACAGATAAGCTAGCTGATTATTCAACTTAGTTATATAACTGGTTAGTGGCAGAGCCAGTATTAGAACTCAGATCACTTGAGTTCCAGTTCAAGCTTTAAAATATACTCCATACTTCTTTGGTATGTTTGCATAGGATGTCAGGCATAACTTTGGCTATCAGTAGTTTCTGACCCGTCTTTGAAGTCATTGTGCTATAAGTAAGAATGAGTTTATTCTAATCTTCCCCTGCGGCTGTGTGCACCTGAGCTGCTAGAGGAATTTGTCTAGTGACATAAATTGGTGTCATTATAATTCGTATTTTCCAGCCTATCTAGGTTCTTTTTTTTTTTTTTTTTTTTCATTTTTCTGAAGCTGGAAACAGGGAGAGACAGTCAGACAGACTCCCGCATGCGCCCGACCGGGATCCACCCGGCATGCCCACCAGGGGCGACGCTCTGCCCATCCTGGGCGTCGCCATGTTGCGACCAGAGCCACTCTAGCGCCTGGGGCAGAGGCCACAGAGCCATCCCCAGCGCCCGGGCCATCTTTGCTCCAATGGAGCCTTGGCTGCGGGAAGGGAAGAGAGAGACAGAGAGGAAAGCGCGGCGGAGGGGTGGAGAAGCAAATGGGCGCTTCTCCTGTGTGCCCTGGCCGGGAATCGAACCCGGGTCCTCCGCACGCTAGGCTATCTAGGTTCTTAAAGCTGTGTGAAATATTGCTGCTTATTCTTATGTGCCTTTTTCCCTATCTGTACACCAGCTGTCCCAAACTTTTATAACTCACTCATTTTTATTTATTTATTTATTTATTTATTTATTTATTTATTTATTTATTTACAGGGACAGACGGACAGGAACAGAGAGAGATGAGAAGCATCAATCATCAGTCCTTCATTGTGACACCTTAGTTGTTCATTGATTGCTGTCTCATATGTGCCTTGACTGCGGGCCTTCAGCAGACTGAGTAACCCCTTGCTTGAACCAGTGACCTTGGGTCCAAGCTGGTGAGCTTTTTTTTTTTTTTTTTTTTTTTTGCTCAAGCCAGATGAGCTCACGCTCAAGCTGGCGAGCTCGAGGTCTCGAACCTGGGTCCTCGGCATCCCAGTCTGGCACTCTATCCACTGCGCCACAGCCTGGTCAGGCTCATTTATATTTATTAAATGACTTTATCTTCAACTTCTCATGAAAACAGAAATGACCTGATACGTTGTGTCTCATCTTCTCAGAATCCTAACTATAGACTTCCCTTTACTTTCTTTGATATTTCTCTTATTTACTTGAGCCTGTTCTAAATTAAATTTTTTATCTAAAAAATTTCTTTGATGAGGTAAATCCCTCTTCTCTTTCTTGGAACTCTGTTTGCCCTTTTTCCTGTCACCATTACTTCCTGCTTTTCTTCTTACCTCTCAGACCACATCTCAACCTTCCTCATTGAACTTATCTACTCTTCACAAAGTATTTAATTCTGGAGTTATTTCCAGCACTTTTCTAATGTTAAATCTCTCTCCTAGGAAAGCTCATCCATTCTGTATCTTTGCATAACACCTGTAGGTAGGAGCCATATTTCCTGTAGGAATGTGAAAGTAATCTGGCTATATTTTCAGCGCCCATATTTTATCTGAACTTCATATCCACATTTCCAACCAGACACCATTATAGGGGAGATGTGCTTGCCATGTGGTGATGAGGTTCCCAAAGCACTATTTTCATACCACATCTAAATGAGATTTGCCTGGAGATAGTACTTTTCAATTACTGCCATCAAACTAATCAGCAGATTCTGTGTGTGTGTGTGTGTGTGACACAGAAAAAGGGACAGACAGGGACAGATAGACAGGAAGGGAGAGAGATGAGAAACATCAATTCTTCATTGCCTTAGTTGTTCATTGATTGATTTCTCATATGTGCCTTGACTGGGGGGCTACAGCAGACCGAGTGACCCCTTGCTCAAGCCAGATGAGCCTGCACTCAAGTTGGCATAACCTCAGGTTTCAAACCTGGGTCCTCTGCATCCCAGTCCAATGATTTATCCACTGCGCCACCGCCTGGTCAGGCAAATCAGCAGATTCTTACTAAGAATCTACAACAGTCAAAGCGTTGTGCTTGGCCCTTTATCTTCTGCTCCTAACAACTCCATTGGGTCTTCTTGACTTTGCCAAAATTAGAAAAATCAGTTAGAACTTTGATAAAATTGATCTAGAAGAAAAGAGCACAAAGGGACATCACTTCAAATTAAATATTAGAGGGGAGAAGGATTGGGGGACTGGCTGATAGAAGGTAAAGGGATTACACACACACACACACACACACAGACATGTAGGCACAGACAGGATTGTGTTGTGGTGGTAGCCAGAGGGAAGGGGAGTGGGGGTAGGTGGAGATGGGCAAAGTAGGGATAAATGGGGACAAAAGAGGCTTTGCTTGGAGTGATGGGCACACAATGCAGGTTGCAGACGATGTTTTATTGAGTTTCACACCTGAACTCATACCCCAATAAATTCAATTTTTTAAAATGTCAGAAATGTTTGTTCTTTTTTCCACCAGAAATTATTATGTATGAAAACTGATGTGCTCTGCATTGCTGCTAAACAAACTCTGGAGAAGTGTCTATAGTCCAACCTGAGACTAATGAGCACATTAGAGAAAATATCAGAGGGATGATGCTGTGTTATTGTAAGAACCCCAAATTCATATTCTGCCTCAAGAAGCTGATCACTTCTGACTGGCTGGTTCTATTTCAAGCAACATGAGAAAGTATATATTCTGGACATCAAAGATAACAAATACTGCACTTCTGATCTGATTGATTTAAAAATCTTCTAAGAATGCAGGAAGCAGGTGCACACAAAAGACATGAAGCTCCAATGTCTGGTATGTGGCTTTGGATTCCAAGTGTAAGTTCAGGCTGAACTGGAAGGATCCATGAGTGATATGTGCCTTGGTTGTGTAGTTGGGGAATGGTGGCACTCACACACAGAGCGTTTGCCGATGTGAGTCTAAGGATATCAGTATCATGCCAGAAAAAAGTCTGTAGTATAAGATGTAAACATGATAAATGAAAATGTAAGAAAAAACCCGTCACATAGCCCCCACAAAATATGTGAAACACTGGTTAGACAAAAGGCAAGTTCTGTTATGGGATGAAATTATTAATAGCTCTTGAAGGAATTTCTGTGCCCTAGTAATATTTGGAGTTTGTGAACTTTAATAATTAAAACAGTGTGTTATGCCTGACCAGCGGTGGCGTAGTAGATAGATTGTCGGACTGGGATACGGAGGACCCAGGTTTGAGACCCCGAGGTCGCTAGCTTGAGCACCGGCTCACCTAGTTTGAGCAAAGCTCACCAGCTTGGACTCAAGGTCACTGGCTTGAACAAGGGGTTACTCAGTCTGCTGAAGGCCCACGGTCAAGGCATGTATGAGAAAGCAATCAATGAACAACTAAGGTGTCGCAACAAAAAACTGATGATTGATGCTTCTCATCTTTCTCCATTCCTGTCTGTCTGTCCCTTTCTATCCTCTCTGACTCTCTCTCTCTGTCTCTGTAAAAACAAACAAACAAACTAAAAAACAAACAAAAAATCCCAGCATGTTATAAGAGGTTAATTATCAAATAAATAATGGGATACCCATAGATCAAAACAAAGAAAGTGCATATTCCTATTATCCAGAGATGTGATAAATTCACTAAATCCAAGATTCACAATCTTGAATGCAAACACAATATAAACCCAAAATTTAAATAAATATTTATAATTTGGGCTCTTTTTCTATTTTGTCTTTTGTTTATATACTGATTCCAAGTAGAGCTTTTATTTATAACTTGGCAATCAAGGTATCTCTCTACCTCTGCCTTTCAGTTTAATTTCTTTTATAAAACAATTTTGAGGTGAGCTATAATAGGAAACAAAGAAAAGACAAAGGAAATTAAATGACTAATCACCAAATTAAATTAGAGGCTTATCTCCTACCTCTTCCCTTCTAGTTGGCTAACATCTATGCATTTATGAAGTGTTCACTGTGCTTTGCAAAACCATAGTGCCACAATGAAGTTTAATCTGTTTCACAACTAGCTAAGTAAAAGCATTTAGGAAGTAGATGCCTTTTACTACATGTTCTGGCTTAATTTATGCACTTAAACTGGCTATTTTCTCAAGAGGGAAAGATTATAAGAATACATGCACACTATCCCATGTATCATGAAAACAATTTCAAATCATCTCTAAGATTCAGACAAAACATGTTCTATTCATCCTGTGAAACTTTTAAAAAAACTCAATTTGCCCTGGCCGGTTGGCTCAGTGGTAGAGCGTCGGCCTGGCGTGCAGAAGTCCCGGGTTCGATTCCCAGCCAGGGCACACAGGAGAAGCACCCATCTGCTTCTCCACCCCTCCCCCTCTCCTTCCTCTCTGTCTCTCTCTTCCCCTCCCGCGGCGAGGCTCTATTGGAGCAAAGATGGCCCAGGCGCTGGGGATGGCTCCTTGGCCTCTGCCCCAGGCGCTAGAGTGGCTCTGGTCGCGGCAGAGCGACACCCTGGAGGGGCAGAGCATCGCCCCCTGGTGGGCAGAGCGTCGCCCTGGTGGGCGTGCCGGGTGGATCCTGGTCGGGTGCATGTGGGAGTCTGTCTGACTGTCTCTCTCCGTTTCTAGCTTCAGAAAAATACAAAAAAAAACCCCCAAACAAACAAACAAACAAAGAAAACTCAATTTACTAAAGATTACAAGGTCTTCAAGCTTAGTAAAATTACCTCTTGAAAAAGGAAGAAGACACAATCAGCTTTTGAGAAGTTACAGTTTTGCTGGGCAAAGTACAGAATCGTAGCTTTGAAGCAAAGCCTCAGGAGCAAGGGAAAACTCAACTCTGAGATGTTTCTAAGGAAAGAGATGGAAACAATATCTCCTGAAATTACTTGATTAGTTCTTGTAACACCAGCCAATTGTACCTAAACATTTATAAAAGAACATATTAACAAATTTGATTAAATAAGTACTTCTTGAACATCTACCTCAGTCTGTGCAAGGTACCAGGTTAAATACTGTAAAGAATAACCAGGAGAAACAAATGACAGACTTCATCATCAAAGAAGTCACAGGTGAATGGAGGACTTAGCCATTTATGTAAATCTGTCACTCCATCAAAAATGTGATAAACAAATGTAACCAGAAGAGTGGGTCAGAGAGTTTTTTTGCTCAATATAATTTCTCTGGCAAGTGGCGAGTTTCTAATGTCTTCACAAACTAGAAAATACTCATTAGGCATGTATGGACTGGAAAGAGCCCTACTCAATAGGGAGGGAGACAAATGTTGTGGTACGGAAGACAGAAACAATGGAATTAGAAGATATTATTCCAGTTACATTATTCTCTTGGAACAATAATTAGTGAATAATTATAATTGATAAGGAAAAGAATGGTAGTAGACTGTTTACATAGTATTTACTTGCTTCTAAGGTGCACATCTGTCCATAGTTTAATATTTCTGAATTCAAGATTCATCCTACAATTAACATTCACATTTAATAGATAGCTGTTATTAAGTTGTATATTTAAAATTTTTTTATTGAATGATTTTAGCGAGAGAGGAAAGGAGAGGGAAGAAAGAGAAAGAGAGAGAGAGACAGAGACAGAGACAGAGACAGGAACATCAATCTGTTCCTGTACGTGTCCTGACCAGGTATCAAACCAGCAACTTTCGCACCTTGGGACAATGCTCTAACCAACCAAACTATCATTCATCCAGGGCAAGTTGCGTACTTCTTATAATCAATGACATCTAAGATGAAGAAACCTTGGTTCTGCTACCCACTGACTATTTAATCTGGGCTTTCTGAGACTCATCTCAGTTTCCTCATCTATAAAATGGGAATGATAGTACCTCATAGAATTTATGAGGATTGGCCTGACCTGTAGTGGCGCAGTGGATAAAGCATCCACCTGGAAATGCTGAGGTCGCCGGTTCGAAACCCTGGGCTTGCCTGGTCAAGGCACATATGGGAGTTGATGCTTCCAGCTCCTCCCCCCTTCTCTCTCTCTGTCTCTTCTCTCTCTGTCTCTCCCTCTTCTCTCTAAAATGAATAAATAAAAAATTAAAAAAAAAAAAAAAGAATTTATGAGGATTAAATGAGATGATGCTAAGTAAATCATTTAGCAGTACCAGGCACACAATAGGCTCACAGCTTAATGTAGTCCTAGTCATTATTATTTGTATTGCTGCTGACGTTTACCAGTTCACAGGCTGAACATTGTTCATGATGAATCAGCTATAAAACACTTTCTCTCAGAATTTTATCATTATACACAAAACATGACCATGTTCCAGTCACAAACTTACTTTTCGAGAGAAAGGGATTATGATAGGGCTCAAAAAGATGAGGCAAACTAGAGGAGGAGGGTTGCCAAATGTTGCAAATCTTCTTTGGGAATATAACCTATAAGAGAGGAACTATTTTTCTTGAAAGCATACTACTTCTCAGAGAATGTCAATTTTCTATTGTGTGGAAGGATAAGCAAATTGTGGCTTCTCATCAAAAAGTTCAATAGTGACAGTAATATGATAACAGTTATCCTATGACAATGGCAGCCATGAATGGGGAGAAAGTCTTCAGAAGAATAACAATTATAATTAGACCACAAGAAGGAGGATAGAAGAATGCATAAAGTAGAGGGATACTTATAATACTGCCAAAGTTACTTAGCAACAGGATAACTTTATTGTTGTTGCTAGAAAATGGCAGAATAGAATATCAAGAATAGGATGCAGTAATGAGCTCAGGAATGCTAAAATGCATAATTATAAATGAAGTTATAATTACATTCATAGCAACATCAATATAAAATGGGGATTTGTGGCACATGCTTCAGCAGATTGGTTGAATAAATAGGTGTGCGTGTGAGTGTATTATCATTTTATAATCACATCTATTAGAAGAAAGAATAACCAGACTATAAACAATTTAGATTGTGTGGGGAAAAAGGATCTTAGGTACAACCCTCAAATGAAATGTGAAAGACAAAAAATTAAACTCAGGGTGACATTCTATATAAACCAGATGTGAGTTGGCTAAATATAAGGCTTTCTTTCCCAGTAATATTTTACATTTCAAGAGGCACCTCCTAAGATAAATTTTTCTAAGCTGTAAGATACAGGGAGGAGTAAGGATTCCAGCACCTGCAAAGCAGATATTTTTGATGTAGAGAACCTTTGAAACAGCTGAGATGAGTTTATATCACACGCACAATCTGTTCTCCTGTCCAAGGTCAGTGTGGCCAAGTGAAAAACTGCCCTTTTTTAGAAAAGGCTAATATAATCCATAGCAGTAACTACAGAACAGCATACACTGTGAACCCAAACCAGCATGATGAAAAGTATTTAAATCAATCAATTAAAAACAAACACATACTGCCTGACCAGATGGTGGCGGAGTGGATAGAGCGTTGGATTGGGATGTGGAGGACCCAGGTTCGAAACCCCGAGATCGCCAGCTTGAGCGCGGGCTCATCTGGTTTGAGCAAAGATCACCAGCTTGGACCCAAGGTCGCTGGTTCCAGCAAGAGGTCACTCGGTCTGCTGAAGGCCCACAGTCAAGGCACATGTGAGAAAGCAATCAATGAACAACTAAGGTGTCACAAAGAAAAACTGATGATTGATGCTTCTCATCTCTCTCCATTTCTGTCTGTCTGTCCCTATCTACCCCTCTCTCTGACCCTCCCTCTGTCTCTGTAAAAAAAACAATAACCCCTCAAAAACAAACAAACAAACACGTACATAATACATTCACCACCCAATTCTGTACTGTTTTCTTGGCTGGGTTCATAATCAAGGAAGTTAATAATGTTCTTTAAAATGCAAATATACAGCCCTGGCCAGTTGGCTCAGTGGTAGAGCGTCGGCCTGGCGTGCAGGAGTCCCGGGTTCGATTCCAGGCCAGGGCACACAGGAGAAGTGCCCATCTGCTTCTCCACCCCTCCCCCTCTCCTTCCTCTCTGTCTCTCTCTTCCCCTCCCGCAGCCAAGGCTCCACTGGAGCAAAGATGGCCCGGGCACTGGGGATGGCTCTGTGGCCTCTCCCTCAGGCACTGGAGTGGCTCTGGATGCAACAGAGTGATGCCCCAGAGGGGCAGAACATCAACCCCTGGTGGGCATGCCGGGTGGATCCCGGTCGGGCGCATGTGGGAGTCTGTCGGACTGCCTCCCCATTTCCAGCTTTGGAAAAATGAAAAAAAAAAAAAAAGAGCAAATATACATGTTTTTAATCCTTGAAGGCCTTGCTAAATAGAAAAATAATAAAGTTCTGCCAGGTGTAGTTCATGAAAGCTTCATGACAAATTCAGTGTAAGTCAAAAGGAGATCATAAAGAGAAACACTCCTATGTCTCCATGGTACTCTAAGATCTTTGAAAGTGCTAACCCATTCCTGGCCATTAGCTCAGTGGTAGAACATCAGTCTGGCATATGGATGTCCAGAGTTTGATTCCTGGTCAGGGCACACAGAAGAAGTGATGTCTGCTTCTCCACTCCTCTCCCTCCCCCTTCTCTTCTGCCCATTCTCTCTCTCTTCCACTCCCACAGCCATGGCTCAATTGGATTGTTTACAGCAAGTTGGCCCCAGGTGCTGAGGATGGCTCCTGGAGCCTCTACCTTAGGTGCTAAATATAGCCTAGTTGCCAAGCAATGGCCCTAGATGGTAAGAGCACCCCTCTATATGGGCCTTGCTGAGTAGATCCCAGTCTGGGTGAGATCCCCTCCTCTTAACTAACTAACTAACTAACTAACTAAATATATAAAGTGGTAACCCAATGTTTACTGGTGTGTTCCCTAACCTCCTCCAAAAAGGCAGAGCAAATGGACAAATAATTCAGAAAAAATATTAGGTACTCTTAAGTTCAGCCTGCAGCTGAGCCCCAGGATCTCCTAAATCCAACAACCTTCACCTTCATTATTTTTTAGGTCTTTCTTCTTTGTGTTTAAAGAAATACCACTGAATTCTCTTAATTCCTGTCTAGGAGGGCACCAGCAGGGACAAACAGGTACCTCGTGTTCCAGAAGCAGATCTCTCAGCACACTGCTTCTAAGTCTGGAGAATATTTGCTACTTAAAGCATAACTCCAACTGTGCACTGTAGTCAGGAATTCCTGCTGCGCAGACCTTTGGTATTTATTGGGAGAGCCCCAAATACTAGGCAAGGATGCCCAGAGGGAGTCCTGGAAAACCCTTCTGAGCTTCACAGATGGACTCCCTTCAGGCTGCACAGCTGGCATTATTTTGGGGCAGTGTGCCTTAGCTTCTGTCTGTGAGGACAGAGAGGCCAACCCCCCTGTGCTGTCTGAACACCTTCCATTTCTTTCCATAACCAGCTGTTGCCTTTATGAGAAGAATTTGTGAATTGATTCATTCTTAAAAGCTCTCTAATTTCTATCAATTTATTAATGCTCAGTCCTAAATTTGGTAGGTTTCACTAAAAAAAGTACTATAGATTAGGCCCTGGCCGGTTGGCTCAGTGGTAGAGTGTCGGCCTGGAGTGCAGGAGTCCCGGGTTCGATTCCCGGCCAGGGCACACAGGAGAAGCGCCCATCTGCTTCTCCACCCCCCCCTCCTTCCTCTCTGTCTCTCTCTTCCCTTCCTGCAGCCGAGGCTCCATTGGAGCAAAAAGATGGCCCGGGCGCTGGGGATGGCTCCTTGGCCTCTGCCCCAGGCGCTAGAGTGGCTCTGGTCGCGACAGAGTGACGCCTCAGAGGGGCAGAGCATTACCCCCTGGTGGGCGTGCCGGGTGGATCCCGTTCAGGCGCATGAGGGAGTCTGTCTGACTGCCTTCCTGTTTCCAGCTTCAGAAAAAAAAAAAAAAAAGTACTATAGATTAAATGGGTATTATCTAACTCTGAGAATAGGCTCTTCTCTCCTTTTCGATGTGAATGAAGAGCAGGTGGCCCCAGCTAATATTGGCAACCATATTGGGAAACCAACCTGACAGCAGAGCTGATGTATAAAGGGAGGTGAATTCAAAGAACCATTTTTCACAGAGTCTGTACCCTGACTGAATCTCATTTCAACCCCCACACAATTGCTGGACCTGTGAGCCAAAAAATTCCATTTATTGTGTAATTCAGTTTGGGTTGAGTTCTTTGCTTCTTGCTTCCAAAAGAATTTCAGCTGACAGAAATTAAGGTGCAACCTGAGTATCCACAAATTTTTGTAGACTTCTGTGGTAATTCTTTATTTTAATATTATAATTCAGGCCCTCATCCTTGGAGACTGCTAGAAATACTGTGAGCTTTCCAAGTGCTCTAGAATGACCAGGGAGTGAGTCTTTCTCTTGTGCTCTTGTTACCTTTTTTCTTGTGGCTGGGGCCACTCTCATAATCTAAGTTATCTCTCTCCTCTTTAGTTTCATGGTGACAACTCTACTGTTTCTGGGGCCACTACAGCTCCAACTAGGGTGTTTTAAATCAGTTATTATAACAGTCTCTACATTTGGGAAAGGTAGGCTTTTATTTAATTATGGAGAGAATTATTATGTCTCTGTAATACCTCCTTGCTTGAATATTGCACCCCAACACCATTTTAGTACAAAGTTTTGGGTTTTATATTGACTAACTACAAGTTTATTAAAATATTTTCCCCAAGAAATGGTCATTTTCCCCCAAGGAAGTTGTAGCCACTTCCATTAATACAGAACACACTTGGTGTTTTATTTTTTTTAATGCTATTATATATATACAAATGTTAAGCAAGAAACTTGCTTAACATTATGGCTGAACCTTTTTTAATGCCTGATGTTGATTTCTGCATTTTGAATAATAATGAATAAAGTTTGAGAAAACTAATAGAGGATATGAACTTGTTGTCTTACTAACATAACAGTACATTGAATAAATATTACTTAATGTCTAGGCATAAAGGTAGTAACACAATTTTTTTATTTTATTGGGATTCTCTGTTGGATGTTGTTGGGCAGATAAAATATATTATGCTCACTTTGTTAAAGATGGTGCTGCCCACGTGGAAGCCCATCGCCCAGGTGATGGTTCTTGCTTGGGATAGGGTGTGTGATTATATTAATGTGTGTTGAGGGTGGGCTGTGGGCAGGCAGGATTGTAGCCTGGGGCTTGGTTTTAGAACTAAGCCTTTCCCACCCTTTTTGATGTGGGGTGGTGCACTCTCACGAGGAATCCCATTATGCCTCAGATAAGTGACTTTGTATCAGAGACTTCCTTGTTTGTATATTGGATTAAAGGTTTTGGTTTCTACACTATAAAGTGGGGCAGACTGGGAGCTTGCTCTCTCTCGGTTCCTAAGATTAGCATTAGAGAGGAGGGCAGAGAAAGGAGAGCAGAGTAAGGCCACGTGGAGGAGAGGAAAGGCAGCCAAGATGGAGGAATGCTGAAGAAGCCAGTTTGTGCAGAGTTTGTGAAGAGAGAAGGAGATGGGGAACTGTAAAGCCAGGAGGCAGGGCCAGGGCCACTATCACAGCAGCCTTCTGGCCTATGCAGGTTCGCATTGGATTCGGACAGTCGGTAAAGAAACAATGGAGCCACAAACTGGTGGGCCATCGTCTTTAATCCTAGCTTGCACCCGGCGGGCAAGTAAAAACATACACTGGGCTCCAAAAGCCACTCACATTCAGTGCTCACAAAGCCACTGACTTATCCGAGTTTCCTAGAATCAAAGGTTTCTAGCTCACCAGCCTTATTCTCCTCAGTTCCCCATCTCCCTTCCTTATCCCAGATACAAACTCTACACAAACTGGCTTCTCACTCAGCACTCTGCCATCTTGGCTGCTTTTCCTGGCCTCCTCCACGTGGCCTCCTTCCGCTGCTGGCTCTACTCTCTCTTCTGAAGATAATCTCAGGAACCAAGGGCCGAGTCCAGTTCTGCCTCCCTTTTATAGTGTAGAAATCCAAACCCTTAATCCAATATACATAATAGGGAAGTCTCTAATACATAGTCACTTCTCTGAGGCATGATAGGATTGTACCACCTCACACCAAAAAGGGTGGGAATGGCCTAATCCCAAAACCAAGCCTCAGGCTACAACAATTCTCAACACACATTAATATCACCTGGGCAATGGCCTCTTTAACAAAATGAGCATAATACATTTTATCTGCCCAACAGGAACTGTAAAGCCAGAAGCCAGGGCCACCATCACAGCAGCCTGGCCTATGCAGGTTCGCATTGGATTTGGACAGTCGGTAAAGAAACAATGGAGCCACAAACTGGTGGGCCATAGTCTTTAATTCTAGCTTGCACCCGGCGGGCAAGTAAAAACACACACTGGGCTCCAAAACCCACTCACATTCAGTGCTCACAAAGCCACTGACTTATCCGAGTTTCCTAGAATCAAAGGTTTCTAGCTCACCAGCCTTATTCTCCTCAGTTCCCCATCTCCTTCCTTCTCCAGTGTCAAACTGCACAAACTGGCCTCTCAACACTCTGCCATCTTGGCTGCTTCTCCTGGCCACATGGCCTCTTTCTCCTCTCTGCTCTGCTCCCTCTGCTCTCTCATGCTAATCATCCCAGGAACCAAGAGCACAAGCTCTCGTTTTGTCCCCATTTTATAGTGTAGAAATCCAAACCTCTAATCCAATATACGAAATAGGGAAGTCTCTAATACAAAGTCACTTCTCTGAGGCATGATTGGATTGTACCACCCCACATCAAAAAGGGTGGGAAAGGCTTAATCCCAAAACCAAGCCCCAGGCTACAAGGATTCTCAACACACATTAATATCACCTGGGCAACGGCCTCTTCGTGGGCAGTGTCATATTTAACAAAGTGAGCATAATATACTCTATCTGCCCAACAGGAACACAGGTTGTTGGGCAGATAAAATATATTATGCTCACTTTGTTAAAAACGGTGCTGCCCACATGGAAGCCCGTCGCCCAGGTAATGGTATTGGTTGCCCTTCTTGCTTGGGATGGGCATGATTATATTAATGTGTGATGGGGGCAGACCAGGAGCTTGCTCTCTCGGTTCCTGAGATTAGCATTAGAGAGGAGAACAGGGAAAGGCCACATGGCGGAGGCCAGGAGAAGCAGCCAAGATGGTGGAGTGTTGAGTGAGAAGCCAGTTTGTGCAGAGTTTGTGCAGGGAGAAGGAAGGAGATGGGGAACAGAGGTGAATAAGTCTGGTGAGCTAGAAACTTTTGATTCTAGGAAACTCAGATAAGTCAGTAGCTTTGTGAGCACTGAATGAGTGGGTTTTGGAGCCCAGTGTGTGTTTTTACTTGCCCGCTGGGTGCAAGCTAGGATTAAAGGTAATGGCCCACCAGTTCTTGGCTCCATTGTTTCATTACCGTCCGAATCTAATGCAAACCTGCATGGGCCAGGCGACTGTGATGGTGGCTATGGCTACTGGCTTTACAGATGTTTTTTTTTTTTTACAGAGACAGAGTGGGATAGATAGGGACAGACAGACAGGAACAGAGAGAGATGAGAAGCATCAATCATCAGTTTTTCGTTGCGACACCTTAGTTGTTTTTGTTGTTGTTGTTGGTGTTGTTTCACAGGGACAGAGAGATAGAGAGAAGGATAGATAGGGACAGATAGACAGGAACAGAGAGAGATGAGAAGCATCAATCATCAGTTTTTTGTTGTGACACCTTAGTTGTTCATTGACTGCCCTCTCATATGTGCCTTGACCGCGGGCCTTCAGCAGACCGAGAAACCCCTTGCTGGAGCCAGCTACCTTGGGTCCAAGCTGGTGAGCTTTTTGCTCAAGCCAGATGAGCCCGCGCTCAAGCTGGCGACCTCGAACCTGGGTCCTCTGCATCCCGGTCCGATGCTCCATCCACTGCGCCACCGCCTGGTCAGGCTTTACAGATGTATTTTAACAAATACAATTCTTTCTATACTTTCTATTTCATTATTTTTTTTTTCCATTAAGAAAGTCTTTGGTTAAATTTCCTTACTCAGCCCTGGCCGGTTGGCTCAGTGGTAGAGTGTCAGCCTGGCGTGAAGTCCTGGGTTTGATTCCTGGCCAGGGTACACAGGAGAAGCGCCCATCTGCTTCTCCACCCCTCCCCCTCTCCTTCCTCTCTGTCTCTCTCTTCCCCTCCCGCAGCTGAGGCTCCATTGGAGCAAAGATGGCCCAGGCGCTGGGGATGGCTCCTTGGCCTCTGCCCCAGGTGCTAGAGTGGCTCTGGTCGCGGCAGAGCGACACCCTGGAGGGGCAGAGCATCGCCCCCTGGTGGGCAGAGCGTCGCCCCCTGGTGGGCGTGCCGGGTGGATCCTGGTCCGGCGCATGCGGGAGTCTGTCTGACTGTCTCTCCCCATTTCCAGCTTCAGAAAAATACAAAAAAAAAATTTCCTTACTCATCAAAAGTGCCTTCATCTGATTTAGTGTTGCATTTCATCAGTGAAGGTCTGGGCCAGGGGTCGGGAACCTTTTTGGCTGAGAGAGCCATGAACGCCACATATTTTAAAATGTAATTCCATGAGAACCATACAATGACCTGTGTACGTTACGCATTATCCAATAAAAATTTGGTGTTGTCCCGGAGTATAGCTGTGATTGGCTCCAGCCACCCACAACCATGAATATGAGCGGTAGGAAATAAATGGATTGTAATATATGAGAATGTTTTATATTTTTAACTTTTTTTTATTATTATTAAGGATTTGTCTGTGAGCCAGATGCAGCCATCAGAACAGCCATATCTGGCTCATGAGCCATAGGTTCCCGACCCCTGGTCTAGGCAAATAAAGGTCATTGGGGTAGTATTTGAGTCTGGAAGATAGTATTATGATTAATATTATGCTTTAATTAAATTACATTGGCATTCATAATAGATCTCTATCTGGCTAATAAGACTAATATTTTCTTGGATAAAGAACAATGCAAATTACAGGCAGACAGTGATCAACTACTAGTGCTTGGTTTTAGCACTTCAGATAAAATGTAATACATTCTATGGGGAAATTACGGAACTAACAGTGAAGAGTAATGATGCTCTGAAAGTAGATTCTCAGCAGGAAATAATTGTAACAGTTATGGATAAGTCTAAAATTTGTAATATCTAAAACTTTTCATGAGAGGGTTAGATTTTAACATTGTCATTTTCTCTTTAAGAACCACCATGATTGAGCAGCTTCTAAGATAACACAATGTGCAACACACAACACAAAGTGGTAGGGTCAGATTGCGTTTTGGCTCATGGCAAAGATCATTCCACCAGGTCCACTTCTCAGCATCAACAAAACTCAGCTCAACTCAGCCCCAAAGCATCTTTCTTTCCCTACAACCATCAATTAATCATTGTCTATAAAAACAAACGAAATGACTGCAGACCTTGGGACTTCCAGGCTCATCACATTCTGCTCTCACATCATCTCCACCTTCCCCACATCCTCCAACACACAGACACAGATCCATTCACTGAGTCTTTCCAACATACTTTCATTCACACCACTCTCTACCTTGATCAGTTTGTTATAGACACAGATACTTTTTGTTCCTCAAACATACCAAACTTGATCTTGCCTAGGGGACTTTGATGGCTGTCCTCTACTGAAAGTCATTTCCTGCAAGATTTGCATGATTAACTTCCATTCATGCCTCAGAGCAGATGTCACATTCTCAGAGAAACTTTGCTCAATGAGTCATGCCAAGGTGGCTCACTTTCCCCACTCACAGTTACATTATCCTGTTTTTTCTTTTTCTACCACTAGCCCAAGTAATCTTTGCTTATTTGGCTGTCTCTTTTTGTTCACATTCTAGATTGAAGTCATTTTTCCCAGAGCAAAGACCTTGTTTGTTTGTTTGTTTGTTTTCTGTATTTTTCTGAAGCCGGAAACAGGGAGAGACAGTCAGACAGACTCCCACATGCGCCCGACCAGGATCCACCTGGCACGCCCACCAGGGGGCGATGCTCTACCCACCAGGGGGCGATGCTCTGCCCCTCTGGGGGGGGGTCGCTCCGTTGCAACCAGAGCCACTCTAGCGGCTAGGGCAGAGGCCGAGGAGCCATCCCCAGCGCCCGGGCCATCTTTGCTCCAGTGGAGCCTTGGCTGCAGGAGGGGAAGAGAGAGACAGAGAGGAAGGAGAGGGGGAGGGGTGGAGAAGCAGATGGGCACCTCTCCTGTGTGCCCTGTCCAGGAATCGAACCCGGGACTTCTGCACGCCTGGCCAACTCTCTACCACTGAGCCAACCAGCCAGGGCCTGTTTGTTTGTTTTTTATATCCCTTTTTCCTTTTATATCCCTAGCCTAAGGTATTCAAAACTACATGTTGGATAAATGAAGGGAAAAAAATGAGTGCATGAATGGAGGTACAAATGAAATTTGGGAGAGAAAAATCACAAAAAGGCATCTTTAGAAAGGAGGATGGCATATATACCCAAACAGGCTTTCACAGTAGAAAAAGCTTTATGAACTGATTTTATGGCTAGAGTTATAAGAACTTCTTTCTCCCTCAACACTGCTTTCTTGAGTTATTGGCCAGTAGCCCTGTTTTAAGGATGGATCCTAAAAGTTTCACCTCCGCCCAAGAATAACCCCATCAATTAGATTTCTCTTTTCCCTCAATATATTCTGGCACCAGAACTGATGGAGCGACCATTCAACCATAAATCAATTTGTAGTGAGTGAATGATCAGAAAACACACAAAGCCTACAGAGGCAGGAAGCTTCATATTTCAGATCTTTTGGAGCATTGTACTTTTTTTTTTTTTTAATTTGATGCACTTGTACCTATTAAAAGAGGAAATACTGAAGTATTCTTTTGGGTGTTAGGTGTTAGCACTACTCCTTGAAGTATACAGTCATTTTTTTTTTTTTTTTGTATTTTTCTGAAGCTGGAAACGGGGAGAGACAGTCAGACAGACTCTGGCATGCGCCCAACCGGGATCCACCTGGCACGCCCACCAGGGGTGACGCTCTGCCCACCAGGGGGCGATGCTCTGCCCCTCTGGGGCGTCGCTCTGCTGCGACCAGAGCCATTCCAGCGCCTGGGGCAGAGGCCAAGGAGCCATCCCCAGCACCCGGGCCATCTTTGCTCCAATGGAGCCTTATTTGTGGGAGAGGAAGAGAGAGACAGAGAGGAAGGGGGGGGTGGAGAAGCAAATGGGCGCTTCTCCTATGTGCCCTGGCCGGGAATTGAACCCGGGTCCCCCGCATGTCAGGCCGATGCTCTACCGCTGAGCCAACCGGCCAGGGCCACAGTCATTTTTAATATTTGTCTGGAACAACCTATTGATTTTTAGGCAAGAAAAAAAATGTGTTTTTTTTCTTTTACCTTGATTTCCTAAGTCCTAAATGTTCTGAAATCAGTGACAATATCAAGATGTGAGCCTTTTCTTGCTCAAACACTACTTCTCTCTCCCTGTACATGCTTTGCATACCCAGAGACTTATATTAGTAGAAACAGGCACCAGAATACAGGGTAAGACTCTGGGAAAGCTCATCTGAATGTGGCAGGAATACTTGAATGTCTATATATATATATATGAAAATATTTATTTCCTGTCTTAATACAAAATTTAGAGCATTTGATGATAAAAGGCACAAATAAACTCTCACATTTCATCCAAACAGCCAAATAAAGAATGGAGGGAACAGAGAAACATTGTCAGGACATGTGATCTCTCTGTCTAAATAATTTATTTATTTATTCATCTATTTATTTACTAATTTATTTTTAGGTGAGAGGAAGGGAGATAGTGAGGCAGACTCCCACATGTGCCCTGACCAGGATCCACCCAGCAAACTCATCTAGGGCCAATGTTTGAGTACCAAGCTATTTTTAGTGCCTGAGGCTGATATGCTCCAATGGTGCTATCCTCAGTGCCTGGGGCCACACATGAACCAATTAAGCCACTGGCTGTGGGAGGGAAAAGGGAGAAGAAGGTGAAGAAAAGCAGATGGTCACTTCTCCTGTGTGCACTGACCAGGAATCAAACCCAGAACATTCATATGCCATGTGGATGCTATATCCACTGAGCCATCAGCTAGGACCTATTTATCTATTTATTATCTGTTTATCAAAGTAATGTGCTAATAGTTAAAAATGCTGTTTCTTGTCCAAATCACACTGTTAGAAGATGAACTGATTACCTAAGTAGTGTGCCTGGAGACTCCCTGGGCAAATATACTTCTTCAAAATTCTAGCATGTCATCCCTGTTCCCACAAAGGGGAAAGTAGCCAAAGAAGGCCCCAAAGATATTAAGCCAGTGCTTCTCAAACTTTAATGTGCATGAGAATTACTTATGGAATTCTGTTGAAATGTAGATTCTGATCCAGTAGGTCAGGGTGAAGCCAAAGATGCTGCTTTACTAACAAGCTTTCAGGTGATTATGCTGCTGGTCTGCGGACTACACTTTGAGGAAGAAGTGTTCCAGTACAGAGGCCCAGCCCTGACCAAATTGGCTTTATAGTCCCTGATATGCTGCCCTCCTGTGGCTCCTGAAGTAACTGCCCTCTGTGCTAGCATTTTTATTCTTGAATGATATATCTGCAATCACTCTCTAGTTACTCCAGGTAAAGGCTTTTCAACCTTAATTCTTCCCATAACAGTTTCATGTTTTTCCATATCACTACATTACTTTATAATTTCAAACATATCCTAATATCTAATCTCCTCTCTGAACTAATTATTTTAATTAGCTTTCTTTTCCTTAAATAGATTTCTTTTCAAAGGAAACTTTATATCATTACCTCAAATGAGAAGATAAGTATTATTTTTTTCACCAATACAAGGTACCTGTAAAAATAATTGAAAGGAAAACAAAATAATTTTTTAAAAGCCCAGATAGATGTCCTCCAAAGCTCCAAGCCTAAATTTTTGTTAGAGGGACATGAATAAGTGTTAAAGCAGGGGTCGGGAACCTATGGCTCGCAAGCCAGATGTGGCTCTTGATGGCTGCATCTGGCTCGCAGACAAATCTTTAATTAAAAAAATAATAACGTTAAAAATATAAAACATTCTCATGTATTACAATCCATTCATTTCCTACCGCTCATGTTCATGGTTGCGGGTGGCTGGAGCCAATCACAACTGTACTCTGGGACAACACCAAATTTTTATCGGATAATGCGTAACATATTCTGGTCGTTGTATGGCTCTCACGAATTACATTTTAAAATATGTGGTGTTCATGGCTCTCTCAGCCAAAAAGATTCCCGACCCCTGTGTTAAAGACTCAGATCACTAAACCGGCTCAGTTTTGATAATATCAAGAGGATTGAAAATGAACTGAGTACAGATTAAGTTTTATGCAGTTCTTGCCTTCTAAATCATCTCTTGGGGAACTTGCTGTAGATAATGTGTTAAGGGTCTTGCTGTTCTGCATATTTGTGTCACTTGTATTCGAGGAGTGTGTTTATAGATCTAAGTTAATCATTGTCACAGCAGGATTGGTCTAAGGCAAAAGAATGTGCAAGTGGGGTTCTCCTACAGCCCCTTCTGCATAAGCAATGGTGTAGAGGCTTTGAGTGTTCTTCATTAAACAAACATGGTTGATTTCTCTGCCTCACTGTCAATTTTCTGAATGTTACTAGAATTTCTACCTGGAGTTATAAATAAGTTTATTCTCATTCACTCATCCTTCAAGAAGTAGTAATTGAACTCTAAGCACAAAGCTTTGAGGAGAGTCATAGATAAACTCTACTTCCCTCTTCTCTACAGATGATTAATCAGATCAATATTGAAAATCCAGCTCCCTTTACCAGTGAATGGTTGAAGGTGAGCCAATGAGATGCACAATACACCAGGGAGAAACTAGTTAATTGTAGGAAATAGGTTTGTTTGTTTGTTCTTAATAGACCTATAGGGAGAAAAGCTTTCCTCTCCTTTCATACGTAACTGAAGTGTGATTCCTACTGGTTACCTAGGTCACCATACCTCCCCTTCATCCGTAAGGGTAACAAGCCTCCAAGGAAAGCAGATCTTGTGGATGGTGGATCAGACAGAAAGAATCTAGGTCCTCGATGACATTGTTGATTGTTACAGAATCAATGGTGGGATTCAAATAATTTAACAACCGGTTCTCTGCCCTAATGACAGTTTTAAGTATAAAAAAACAATATACTGAAAGATAGTTTATTATTTCCTGCATTTAATAGTTAACTAAGAACAGTAAAATAGATACACAAAACTAGATTATGTTATAAGAAAGAATTTTAATATATCAGTGAAAAAATATTAAACAATATCTGACAAAAACCAATAGAACTGTTAAAGATATTTCCATATTGCTTTTTGATTAGCAATTGGAAATTGCTAATTGTTTTCACATATGGATGGAATGAACTTTACTATGGGTGCTTAGAATACACTGTTCCAGCCCTGGCTGGTGGGCTCAGTGGTTGAGCGTCAGCAGGGCGTGTGGATGTCCGGGGTTCAATTCCTGGTCAGGGCACACAGGAGAAGCACCCATCTGCTTCTCCACCCCTCTGCTCTCTCTCTCTCTCTCTCTCTCTCTCTCTTCCCCTCCTGCAGCCAAGGCCAAGGGCTGAGGATGGCTACATGGCCTTGCCTCAAGAGCTAAAAAAATAGCTCGGTTGTTGAGCAATGGAGTAGCTGCCCAGATGGACAGAGCATCCCCTGTGAGGGGGCTTGCCAGGTGAATCCTGGTCAGAGCACATGCAGGAGTCTGTCTCTGCCTCTCTACCTCTCACTTAATTAAAAAAAAATGCTGTTGGGCAGATGAACCTTACAAAGGAGTAAAGAATAAAAGAATATAAATTTGTGATTTCCACATTGGGGGCTGCCCAGTCACCCACCTTAGAGAGAACCCTGATTACAAGTGCCATTTTAATAACCTGTTTGCCAAATCAACAACAGATTAGGTATCGGTTCTGCCACACTGGTAAGAATCCGCTGAATCCCACCACTGGGATGAATGTATAAGAGTTCTGAGCTTTGAGACACCTGCATTTAGCTACTGATCTTCAGCTACTTACTGCTTCAAAATCAAAATCTAGGTACACTTGAACTTGCCATTTTATATTTCCCAAAGGACAGTGAATTAAAAGTAAACTCTTTAACCAAAAGAATGAAGTGTCGCAGGATATACAAGTAAAACTTGACAGTATAAGACTTAAAAATGGTATTGATAGCAGCTTCTTACAAATCAATAATATTTCAAAATAAAACAAGTTAAGAAGGGTGTTGGTCAAATAAGTTTGTAAATATGATATATATGTTTGCTTGCTTATAGTTTGCATTGGGACATGCTGTAAACAGGCAGGGTTGTTATAGCCTAAGGCTTAGTTTTAAGACTAAGCTTTCCTACACACTCTTGACTGTTGCATGATAGGAGGTGGTGTACTCTCATGAGGAATCTCATTTATGCCTCAGATAAGTGACTTTGTATCAGAGACTTCCTTGTTTTTATATTGGATTAAAGGTTTTTATTTCTACACTATAAAATGGGGCAGAGGAGCCCATGCTGGAGGAGAGCAGAGAAAGTCCACGTGAAAGAGAGGAGAAGCAGCCAAGATGGCCGAGTGCAGAGGGAGAAGCCAGTTTGTGCAGAGAGAAGGAGATGAGGAACAGAGGTGAATAAGGCTGGTGAGCTAGAAACCTTTGTGTTGGGCAGATAAAATATATTATGCTCACTTTGTTAAAGATGGCGCTGCCCACGTAGAGACCCGTCACCCAGGTGATGTGTGTTGGGGGCGGGCTGTGGGCAGGCAGAATCCTTGTAGCCTGGGGCTTGGTTTTGGGATTAAGCCTTTCCCACCCTTTTTGATGTGGGATAATACAATCCAATCATGCCTCAGAGGAGTGACTTTGTATTAGAGACTTCCCTATTTTGTATATTGGATTAAAGGTTTTGGTTTCTACACTATAAAATAGGGGCAGAATGAGAGCTTGCTCTCTCAGTTCCTGAGATTAGAGAGCAGAGCAGAGAAAGACCACGTGGAGGAGGCCAGGAGAAGCAGCCAAGATGGCGGAGTGTTGAGTGAGAAGCCAGTTTGGGCAGAGTTTTTGCAGGGAGAAGGAAGGAGATGGGAAACAGAGGTGAATAAAGTCTGGTGAGCTAGAAACCTTTGATTCTAGGAAACTCAGATAAGTCAGTAGCTTTGTGAGCACTGAATGAGTGGGTTTTGGAGCCCAGTGTGTGTTTTTTACTTGCCAGCCGGGTGCAACTAGAATTAAAAAAGATGGCCCATCAGTTTTTGGCTCCGTTGTTTCTTTACCGGCTGTCCAAATCCAATGTGAACCTGCATGTGAATGGCCACGATGGCGGCTCCTGGCTTTACACTTTGATTCTATGAAACTCGGATAAGTCAGTGGCTTTGGGAGCTGTTGGGAAGATAAAATGTATTATGCTCACTTTGTTGAGGATGGCAGTGCCCACGTGAGGCCGTCGCCCAGGTGATATTAATGTGTGTTGAGAATCCTTGTAGCCTGGGGCTTGGTTTTGGGATTAAGCCTTTCCCACCCTTTTTGATGTGGGGTGGTGCAATCCAATCATGCCTCAGAGAAGTGACTTTGTATTAGAGACTTCCCTATTTTGTATATTGGATTAGAGGTTGTGAAGCTACAATATAAAATGGGGGCGGAACGAGAGTTTGGGCTCTTGGTTCCTTGGTTCCTGAGATTATCATTAGAAGAGAGAGCAGAGGAGAGCAGAGAAAGGCCACGTGGAGGAGGCCAGGAGAAGCAGCCAAGATGGCGGAGTGCTGAGTGAGATGCCAGTTTGTGTAGAGTTTGTATCTGGGATAAGGAAGGAGATGGGGAACTGAGGAGAATAAGGCTGGTGAGCTAGAAACCTTTGATTCTAGGAAACTCGGATAAGTCAGTGGCTTTGTGAGCACTGAATGTGAGTGGCTTTTGGAGCCCAGTGTGTATTTTTACTTGCCCGCCGGGTGCAAGCTAGAATTAAAGACTATGGCCCACCAGTTTTTGGCTCCATTGTTTCTTTACCGACTGTCCGAATCCAATGCGAACCTGCATGGGCCGGGCTGCTCTGATGCTGGCCCTGGCCCTGCCTCCTGGCTTTACAGGAGCCCTGAATGGAAAGGGAAGTGTTTTCCCACCGTGTGTATTTCTTGCCCACAGGGTGCAAACTAGGATTAAAGCTAATTGTCCACCAGTTCTTGACTTCATTGTACAAAGGGGCATTGGTCCTACCCAAACCTCTTTATGAAAGAGGCTCTTTTCATAAAATGACTGGTGAGTCTGGTATTTTGACAATGCCCTCCTCAAACCCTTTTTATATATTTCAATCATACATACACCAGCTACCATTTGAGTAGCATGTTCTCATTTTGACTATATCATTGTAAAGCCAGTAGCCAGGGCCACCATCACAGCAGCCTGGCTGTAAAGCCAGTAGCCAGGGCCACCCCTATCAAAGCAGCCTGGCCCATGCAGGTTCGCATTGGATTCGGACAGTCGGTAAAGAAACAACGGAGCCAAAAACCAATGGGCCAACATCTTTAATCCTAGCTTGCACCCGGCGGGCAAGTAAAAAAACCACACTGGGTTCCAAAACCCACTCACATTCAGTGCTCACAAAGCTACTGACTTATCTGAGTTTCCTAGAATCAAAGCTTTCTAGCTCACCAGACTTATTCACCTCTGTTCCCCATCTCCTTCCTTCTCCCTGCACAAACTCTGCACTAACTAGCTTCTCACTCAACACTCTGCCATCTTGGCTGCTTCTCCTGGTCTACTCCACATGGCCTCTTTCTGCTCTCCTCTCTACTCTCTCCTCTAATGATAATCTCAGGAACCAAGAGAGCAAGCTCCTGTTCTGCCCCCATTTTATAGTGTAGAAATCCAAATCTTTAATCCAATATACAAAATAGGGAAGTCTCTAATACAAAGTCACTTATCTGGGCATGATTGGATTGTACCACTCCACATCAAAAAGGGTGGGAAAGGCTTAATCCCAAAATCAAGCCCCAGGCTACAAGGATCCTGCCTGCCCACAGCCCACCCCAACACATATTAATATCACCTGGGCAACAGCTTACATGTGGGCAGCGACATCTTTAACAAAGTGAGCATAATATATTTTATCTGCCCAACACCTATCTACTGTGTTAAAACCATTAAATAAGGTAATATAGGTAAAACAAGAAGTACATTGCCTGGCTCATACTAGGTGCTTAATAAGCAGATCATTACCCTACAATATTTTTTTAATTAAATGAGCAGGGGAGGCAAAGAGATAGACTCCCGCTCGCCCTGCAACCAGGATCCACCCAGCAAGCCCCCTATGTGGGAATGCTTTGCCCATCTAGGGCAAATAAAAATAGCTTTGTTGCAGTGCTTGAGGTGGAGGCTATGGAGCCATCATCAGCCCTGGGCCAACTCACTCAAGCCAATCAAGCCATGGCTTTGAAGGTTGGGGAGAGGAAGGGAAGGGGTGAAACAGATGGTTGTTTCTCCTGGGTGCCCTGACTGGGGCTTGAACCTGGGACATCTGTATTCCTGGCTGATGCTCTACCACTGTGCCAAACAGCCAGAGCTTACAATTTTTAACTTATATTGAAATGCACTGATATTTAACTTTTTAAATGTGTTACAGTTTCCCCAGCTAGATTAAAATCCTATGACTTGTACTTTTTTTTTTACAGAGACAGAGAGAGAGTCAGAGAGAGGGATAGATAGGGACAGACAGACAGGAACAGAGGGAGATGAGAAGCATCAATCATTAGTTTTTTGTTGCGACACCTCAGTTGTTCATTGATTGCTTTCTCATATGTGCCTTGACTGTGGGGCTACAGCAGACTGAGTAACCCCTTGCTCAAGCCAGCGACCTTGGGTCCAAGCTGGTGAACTTTGCTCAAACCAGATGAGCCCGTGCTCAAGCTGGCGACCTTGGGGTCTCGAACCTGGGTCCTCTGCATCCCAGTCCAATGCTCTAACAACTGCGCCACCGCCTGGTCAGGCTTGTACTTCTTTTGTATCTTTCTTGTCAGTTAGAATGCTATTGATTACATGTTCTGGAAACCAAAGCTAAGGTGGGTTAAACACAAAGAAAATCATTACCTCACACAGGAGGATGGCCAGGGTTGGTCTGAGAGGTGGTTGATTCTGTACAGTGGTGGGATTCAGCTGGTTCGCACCAGTTCAGCAGAACCAATGCCAAATTTTTTGTTGAGTTTGGTGAACTGGTTGTTAAAATGGCACTTGTAATTAGGGTTCTCCCTAGTTGGGTGCCTGGACAGCTGCCCAATGTGGAAATCACAAATTTACATTCCTTACTCTTTTTAAACATTCATCTGTGCAACAGCATATTCTAAGCACCTGTAATAATGTTCATTCCATCCACAGGTGAAAAAAATTGCAAGCGAGGATGCCAATCAAGAAGAAATATCGAAATATCTTAAATAACAGTCTTATTCTTTTTTGTCAGGCATTGTTTGATATTTTAAAACGTTCTTATAATTTAGTTTTATGTACCTCTTGTATTGTTCTTATTTAAATATTAAATACATGAAATAATAAACTACCTTTCAGTATATCTTTTTTTATACTTACAACAATCATTAGGGCAGAGAACTGGTTGTTATTTGAATCCCACCATTGATTTATCCCCTCAGTATTCTTCTGTTATAGGAGCAGAAGTCATTACCATCCTGTTTCACTGGTGAAATACCCAAAGACTGAGGCCAGTAGGAAAAGATGAGAAATCAACAACTATCTGCAGTCTCAGAATAGGGCTGATGCACTACCTCCCTGCTGCTAAATAAACGAATTTTCCACTTGTACAGTTTTCATTTATGAAATATGATCTCCTGCAAGCAGTGTGAAATGGACTTTGTTCCTTTTACCCTGCATGAACTTGTCGCCCACTTTCCTGAACCTTGTGAATTTGCTCACTCTTGAAAGTGAACTTTTAAGTCTTGGGAAATTTTTTTTTTTCAATTGACGGCTGCTGCCAACAGAATGTCTCTTGCTTCTGTTGAGTTACTCAGCACCTTAGAGAGAAAAATTGTTCTGTAGAGAATGTTGAGACAGGCCACACTACTGCTGCAGAAAAGAAAGATCAAGTCTTCCTTCAGGAAAAGTTGAAACACTAAATTTAAATATTGGAGATAAAAGCAACAGATGCTGGAACTCCTGTAAGGACAGCAAAGGAGAAGGGAACCACTCAAGTTCTCTTAGTAAGAACAAGGCAGGTACCATGAACAAAGGGTCCCTGATCACTGACCATACTGTTGTTGGGGGAGGAGGGGCAGGTATGTAGAGTCTACCCTCCTTTGTTCTGATTCTTGGCTTTGTCTTCCCTTTGCTTACGTTGAAAGTTTATAGGTAGAGGAGTTTGTGTAATGAGTGGATTTAATATAGAATTTGAACTTGGAAAATTGCAAAGAAACAGAAATTACTGTTTGCTGCCTGTCTGATTTGTCCACTTGAAATCAAAGCAGCTGGCCTATTTCCTGAAAAAATAGTCAGTTTTAAGTTGTCTGTATTGTCACTGTGAGGTCGGTTGGCAATGGGGGGAGGCCAGTCACCTGAGGAACCAGGCCTGGAAACTTTGGCTGGAACCACCCATACCCATGCTCGCCAAAAGAAACTTCCCAAGAGCCCTTTGAAAAAGAACAACTGTCAACCAGTGAAATTTTGCCACATCATATCAATCGACCACCCTACCGATGCTATAAATTACCCCCAAACAGGGGAGGCGGCACAACTTCTCTGGCCCGTTTTGCAGACTAGAGAACCTTGTCCGGGATGTACTCTACTAAATAAAGCTTTTGCTGTTCCGCACTTGGCGGCTATGCCATTCTTTCTTCCTTGGCAGGGAAAATACCTTACATTTGGTGCCGAAACCCGGGAGGAGCTTGAAGCCTGCTGGGGCCGCTCCTCTCCCCTTCCCTTCTGAGGAAGAACCAGGACCTCTGACCTCCCATCCACTTTGGCACGTGGTGCAGTAAGTTCCCTGCCTCCAGCCTCCCCTCAGTTCATTCCGCTGAAACTCCCTGTCCATAACCGCAGCTGCATCAGGGACCTCTTATCTGTTTCTAGTGTGTGTGTGTGCCCGTGGAGACATCCTGAACATACCCACTCTACCTAACCATCCGGTGACCAGAGCTTGAGTTATGGGATGCCAGTTCTCATCTCTGATCATTTCGAGGGCTGAGGGTGGCCATAGAGGCACGGGAATCTAAACCTGACTCAAAAACACTCTTGGAGTGCCTTATCCAGAATCTCTCTCTCCCTAAAGAAGAAGAAACTGATCTTCTTCTCTGATGTGGCTGGGCCATTAAACCCACTGGATAATCAAACCAAGTGGCCTCCTGAAGGGACTTCTGATTTTAACACCCTCACCAATTTAACTATTGCTGAAGAACTGGGAAATGGTGAAGATCCCTTACATTCAGGGCTTCTAGTATATGCACTCCCGTCCTAATCTCTGTGCCGCCTGGTCTATGCGCAGGCTGATTTTGGCCAGAGAAACCTCAGCTAAACACTCCACCCCTGATCTTTTCTCCTTCACTGACCCCCAACTCTCTCTCCTCCTGCCTGACCCCCAGGGACGCCCCTCTCTCAGGACCCCTCTCTGGTCCCTCTATGGAACTCTTCTACTCGGGTCTCTTCCCTCCAGGAAGCCCCCTCCCCTGCCAGCAGGAGCCCCACCCTTCTCCGCTGTGTTCTTAAGCCCCTCCCCCATCAGGCCACCTTCCACTGGCCGTTGGCCCTCATGCGGGTTTGCAGGGCTCCTGACCCCACAACCCAACCCTGATCTTCTTACAGGAAGGCCTGGCCCTGTGTTGCCTCTGGCTCCAGTGTTTCCAGCTGAATCTGGGTGCTGGGCTTCCCAGGAGCCCCCCTTCTCTTATTCTCAACCCCCAAACCCCTATCCAAGACCTGTGAACATGGCATTTAAAGTTGGGAGGAAAAGGCCGAGGCTGCTTGCCAGACCCGCATGCAGCAGAAGGTATGCTCCAAACCTAGACTCTTATGGCAGCCCTGAGGCCGGCAGAGCAACAGGGGCAAGGCATAGGAGGTGCCTGACCCAAGTCTGGACCTCAAAGAGAAACCCCTCCAGAGGCTTACTTTAAATGTGGCAGGGTGTCCTTGCCCGAAGCCACCCACTAAGCCCTGCCCTAACTGTAAGCAGCCTGGTCACTGGTGGAGCAATTGCTCCCTTTGGGAAACAGGCTCTTCCTCAGTGCCTCTATGTGGAGGACAAGCCACCCAAATGGGGGCCAAATCAGCCAGGTGGGCCCGCCACTCAAACTCCTAGGCCTCATGGACGACTGACGTGGCCCGGACTCGAAGACCCCCATCACCCTCGCCAAGCCCAGGGTAATACCACACGTAGCGGGTAAGTCCATCTCATTTCTTGTGGACACGGGGGCTACCTTCTCTGTTTTGCCATCACACGCTGGACCTCTAGTTCCCTCACAGGTCTTGGTTATGGAAGTGGACAGGACCCCTTCTTTTCTCCTTCGCATGCCACTCCTGACATGCAGTTTGGACGGAATCTCCTTTTTTGCATGCCTTCAGATTCTTTCTTTCCTCAATCTGATAAGCTTCTTTCGACACTGAATTCCCAATTTTTCTCTCTTAGCCAAAACACCTCCTCTTGCCACCTACTTCCCCCTTCTGTCTTTATACTGCCATCTTCTCAGGGAACACGTGGACCAGACCCTTCTTCCCATAGGGGGTCCAGATGAAGCACACCCAGTGGTCCCCCTCCAGCCAGGAGACAGGGTTCTTCTGAAAAACTCCAGCCCGGCTCCCTACAGCCCAGGTAGATGGGACCCCATACGGTAATACTGACTATTCCTACTGCAGCCAAGCTCCTAGGGCAAACACCTTGGTACCATATCTCTCACCTCAAGCTTGCCCCCATGCAGGACCGCTGGCAGTCGGAACCACTGGGCCCTACCCGTCTCTGGCTCACCAAAAGTTTGGGCCCTGCAGATCCTCCTGTTGCTCCTAACCCTCCCACTGGGAACCTGCCACCAGAATGAGTTAAAGCAGGGAGCAATGCTATTCAATGAGACTGCCTAATGGAAGAAAACATCAATGTTTTCAACCATCTGCAAGAGAAACTGCACAAGAATCTCTCCTCCTACAACCCGCTTAACTCCTGGTGGCAGCCACCCATCCTGATCAGGGCTGCCCCATCCTAGGTCCTCTTCTAATTATCAGCATATTACTCATATTTGCTCCTCTTTTTAAAATTCTTACAGGGCTGCATCTGCGAGGTTTCTCGAGTCATGGTCAAACAGACTCTCCTACACCCATATACGCGACTCCCCTCAGAGCCACCACCTTCTGACTTCCCTTCCCCACGATGCCCCTAGCCAGCAGGAAGTAGCCAGATGAATAGCAGAGCCCTAACTAACATAAAAGGTCGGAATGTGAGGTCGGTTGGCAATGGGGGAAGGTCATGTGAGGAACTTTGGCTGGAACTGCCCACACCCATGCGCACCAAAAGAAACTTCCCAAGAGCCCTTTGAAAAAGAACGACTGTCTGTCAGTCAATGAAATTTTGCCACGTCATATCAACCCTACCACCCTACTGATGCTATAAATTACCCCCAAACAGAGGAGGCAGTGTGACTTCTCTGGCTCGTTTTGCAGACCAGAGAACCTCATCTGGGAAGTGCTCTACTAAATAAAGCTTTTGAAGTTCCACACTTGGTGGCTAAGTCCTTCTTTCTTCCTCAGCGGGGAAAATACCTTACAGTCACAGTGGATCTTGTCAGAGCTGTCTATGTACCTGGGACTTGAACTCTGCCTTTCTTCTTGAAAACAAGGAAAAGTCTTCCATTTGTCATGTTTCCATCAAGTCAGAAACTCTTAAAATCACTGCAGACTGTTTTAGAAAAAACAGAATGAAGCAATAAACTTCTTCATTGTGTTGACTTGAAAGTATAGTCATAACAACTTCCCATCACAAATTTACTTTTATTTATTTTTTTCATTCATTTACTTCTCCCTTCCTTCTCCTTATATGCTTTGAAGGAGTATATAAAAATGAAAAATAAAGGAGGAAATCAATGGCTGAATAAAATCAGAGATCAGTACACCAAACATGCATTTAAACATTTGCTAGAGGAACACCATCTATTTGATCCAGAGGTTTACAACAGCTAAGCCGGGGGTGGGGGTGGGGTGACTTGTAGTTTTTAAATTGATAATACAAACTGTAGTGTTCATAAGATTATAGCAAACTCCTTGCATAGAAATATTATGGTGATTTTTGACCTGAGAAAAAAAAAATCTCTCCTAAAGTATAACAATGTGGTAAACAATTGTTTCAACCGACTTCTACATTTAATGCAATAATGGGTTTCATAGAATTGTTTTTTATAAGATCCCTTAATTCAAACTAATGCTCTCATGGCCAAATTCATCTCTGTAAAGGTAATTCTGTAAGGAGCTCAACAATGTGGTTGTAGAATATGGCTGTAAGATTTGATGGTAAAATGTAGAGTCTCAGAGAAAATAATATATTATACGGCCATCTGAGAGTTTTACTGCAAAAAAAATTTATTTTTTTTTTTACAACCAAGTTTTTTCACTGTTTTGGACAGCAGAGTTCAAGGTTATACTCTGTGGAGAGAGGCTCAAGTATAGATAATCTATGACAACAACGAAGGGCACATCTATCAGAATCAGTTGAGCTGGTGGTAGAATTGACATTTTTCTCATGAAAACTCAGGAGGTTAATCCAGAGAAATGGTTAGATAGGAAGCACCTAAGGTGGAGGTGCCTGTGTTTCAGAATAAACAGAACACAAACAAAACAGGATCCTTTCTCTTCAATGCTAGAAATTAGAAGTTTATTTTGGGAATTTTTATGCATTAGTGCGCCTTAATTGTTGGAATTTAAAAATAATAAATGGCTATTTCAACAATTTAGTGTGGACAAGTCCTGCCAGGGGTGAGGACGACGGAGACACAAAGACCCGACTCCGGGGACCAGGTTCAGTGACGCAGATCCACTTTATTCAGGAAGTAAACTAGCTTATATACGTGGGTTCAGCCTATAGGGTGTTACAGCGTGTCCTTCATAGCCAATGGCTGAAAAGATCAGGGAGCTGCGTGGTTGGCGCTAAGTCACTTCCTTATAGCGGGTGAGCTCCCTTCCTGGGTGTGCCCAGGGGCCTTCTGGGAGCTGGAGTATTCTCACAGCATTGCATCAGCCACAGCTGCTAGGAATGTGCTCTGCATTCCACCCACAATTTAGAAAATACAGAGACAAATAAAGAAAAAAGTTGCCTGACCTGTGGTGGCACAGTGGATAAAGCGTCAACCTGGAACGCTGAAGTTGCCTATTTAAAACCCTGGACTTGCCTGGTCAAGCCACATATGGGAGTTGATGCTTCCTTCTCCTCCACTTTCTCTAGAAATTAATTAATAAAATCTAAAAACAAAAAAGTTAAAGTCACCTTTCATCCAACCACTAGAGACCATCCGCATTGACTTCTATTTTCTATAATTTTAAAAGTCAAAATTGGGATTTTATTATATAGCACTTTTTAAATTTTTCTTTTCCTTTTTTTATTTTTAATTAAACTTATTGGGGGTGACACTAGTTAACATAATTATAAAGGTTTCACGTGCCCAATTTTACAACACGTCTCCGTGTACTACATTGTGTGCTCACACCCGAAGGCAAGTCTTCATGCATCACCATTGACCATTAAATATTTACAATGTCATTATTGCGTTTTATTATTGCTTGATTTTTTTAAGTGAGAGGAGGGAAGATAGAGAGACAGACCCCCACATGTACCCTGACCAGGATCCACCCAGCAACCCCTGGGGCCAATGCTCAATTAACCAAGGTATCCTCAGAGCCTGGGGCCCATGTTCAGACCAGTCATGCCACTAGCTGCAAGAGGGGAAGAGAGAAAGAAGGGGAAAAGGAAAGGGAAGAGGAGCAAATGGTAACTATTCCTGTGTGCCCTGACCAGGGATTGAACCCAGGACATCTGTATGCCAGGTTGATGCTCTATCTACTAAGCCAATTGGCCAGAGCCTTGCTTCAGATTTCATTGCATGGGCAAAGCATAACTTAGTCATTTCACTATTTGGGGCATTTTGTTTGCTTGTTTGTTTTTGCAGATACTGTGAGGGGACTCACCCCTCACTTGGCTCCTATAAAGAGACAGTCTTTGCAGTCAGGTGGCTTGGGTTCAAATCTCAATACAACTACTGTGTGACCCTGATAAAGTTCCTTAACCTCTTTGATTCTCAACTTTTTCATCTGTAAAGTGGAAATGATATCAGAACCTGACTCCTAGAGTTTTTATTAAACTGTAAAAAAGCTATCACATAGGAAGGCTCACCAAATGATAGCTATTATTATGATTACCTGCTAGAGGAGCCTATCCAGAGGTGTGACATCAGAAGTCCAAGTTCAGGTCGTGGCTGTCAAATCCAAGTACTGCAGCCTGCTTCCAAGATAATTAGAGGTTTCAGGAGGAAGGGAAGAAGGTGGCCATTATAATAAACATTTCAGTATTTAATATAAAGGTAAAGGGGAAGGCAATTAAATATATTGGGGTTCTATTTTGTTTGCCAGGGGTGCCATAATAAAGTACCACAAACTGGGTACTTGTATTGTCTCACAGATATAAATTTTTTTTTTTGCCTCACAGTTCTGGAGGCTAGAAGTCCAAAATCAAGGTGTCCGCAGGGTTAGTTTCTTCTTAGGGCTGTAAGGAAAGAACTGTTCCAGGCCTTTCTCCTTGGCTTGTACACGGCCAGCTTCTCCCTGTGTCTTCTCACATCATCTTTCCTCTGTGTGTGTCTCTGTGCCCAAATTTTTCTTTTTATAAGGACACAGTCATATTGGATGAGAACTCACTTTAATGACCTCGTTTTTCATTTTAACTTGATTATCTCTCTAAAGACGATCTACTAATAAGGTCACATCCTGAGGTACTGGGGGTTAGGACTTTAACACAGGAATTTTGGGAGGGTTACAAACTCTTAACAGGTTCCAAAATGAGCTTCCTTTTACTTTCTTCTTTGGAAAAAATCACTCTTTATCAAGAGAGACAAAAAACCACGCCCATCTATCTTTTTAAATAGCCCACAGTAGCATCAAAGGCATGTGCACAATGTAAACTGTCTAAGAGAGGCGTGGCAACTGGCAGAGGAGTAGACGGGGGAGAGAAGACCTAGATTAGGTAATAGAGAGGCCTGAAGGGCCATTCTGTTGAATTCTATCATTCAAATAGTCTGTCTCTTCACCAAGAAATTCTTCATAAGTCCTGAGGTGTTCGTTATATTTTGAGTTAGCTACATGAACATTTTACAAGATGTACAAAATGCCAGGAGTGTTTCAAGTCCAAAGGGGCCTCACTTCTTCGATAAAAATCAGAGAACAAAATTGAACTTCTAATGTGACCAAACAATGGCTTAAAAAAGGAGAAAATCGTGGGGAAAATGTTTTCTTTACTATAATTCAAAACTAAAACAATAACTATATGTAACTATAAATTTAATTGGCTGAAAGCAATAAGCATTCTTTAAATAAATTGTATCTAGGACTCAAATAATTCAAGAATATAAGGACTGGGTTTTCAGGGCAATGGGAATCTAATGGATCAGCAGTAACTGAGACCAAAAGTCCTTGGGAAGGACGGTGGAGAGCCAGCTTTACTGAGCCTATTCTATCTGTGATCATCCTTCTTATTATCAGGTAATACAATTATGATTCAAGATAAATCATCTATGGATTTACAGAGCTGCAGGACTTGAAGAGGCTTTAAAGGTGACAGTGGCAAGCAAAGAACTACTGACAAAATTATTACTTAGTGTCTCATGACTTTGAAAATTGTTCTAAATATTGAAACTGATACAAGGTGGAGACTCAAGCTGTAGTGTTCTTGCTTTAATTTCCAACCTCAAGGCTCAGGACTAACACTGTGGCATCCCGGAGCACGACAGATTCAAAGGCTCCTCCGTCAGATTAGATTTTTGACTTCCCTTGAAGCACCTGTTCACAGCATGGTGTCTAGGATCTCCCTGCTTTGTGCAGGTGTACAGCCTGAAGCATTACTCAGGAAACTGTTTTACCTCCAACGCTGGCCAGCCTGCCTCCGGAAGTGGGGCTGAGAACTGAAGAGTCTTTAGAAAGGAGAGGAAACCGAAAGTGGGACAGCACTTAAAAGCACATTTGTCCCAATGACCTTGGGTATGTTTCCAGATGTGGAAATTTCCAGTCTGAGGGGTTTTAATGTTTTCTATACTTTCTAGTTGAAATATGGTTTCCTCCTTTTTAAAACATCAAAGGATGGTGTCACAGGTAATGTAGGAGCAAGGCCCGGTAGGATTTTGGTAATACATATTTCACCCAGAGTTAGATAGATTTAGATTTGGACATCAGCATCATAATGCTTTCTGAGAAATGTTTGCTTTTGTACTTTGCTTCCAAACTGCCATCAGTTCTGACGACGTGTGTAAACGCTGGTTGTTGGGGAGACTTGTTGCCTCCAAGATAATCTTCTTGGTTTAGTAATAAACTGAATGTAGACATCATTCCCTTGGCTTTTGAAATGATGATATTTATAATTAATTCATGACTTATTTCAGCTGCACTTCATTTAGTCAATGGATAATTTACATCTCCTCACCAGAAGATTCAAATGCAAAGGGATCTACCTAAATTTTAGTTTTACAGTTGTAGTAGTAACACACAAAGAAAGGTATATATAAATAAAGAGGCATAAGGAACTTCATGTCATAAATATTTTATTCTCAGGTTTCTATTTCTCTCTCCATCACAAAGACCTGTGAGATATGGCTGAACTATGTATCTGTAACAAACCTTTTTAACAGATATTTGACATGAGTAATGAAAATGGCTTAGCAACTTCAATTATACTGGGGGTTTTAGGGGGGGGGGTTGGTAAGGTAACAAGGACTTTGATTCCTGAAAAAAATTGGTCCACTGAATTCTTAATATATTTAAGAATAAGAATGAGCTAGTCATTGCCTTCTGCTTAAAAATCAATATTAGGATGTTTCCCCCCCCAGTAATTTATACCATGCTATATATAATATTCACTAATATTAACAAGGAACTGACCTACTTATTTTTAACCAAGAGATAAAAGGAAACTGACTTACCAATTACTGAGTACTGCTCTTGCTATAAACTTGTCTCATTTTATAAATATATTGAGGTAATTTAAACTCTAAACCTAGGGGGAAAGAAAGTGGCAGAATTAGAATCCCCTGGCTTTCTTATCAGGACTAACAGGAAAGTATGCCTAACAACATCTCTGTTTCCTTGGCATTATAGCTCCAGAGGAAATATTTGGAAATATTTTAAATTAAAACCCAACAAAAAATAAATTGCATAATGAATGACAGAGAAAATCAAATGCCAATTTTATCAGAAGGAATCCATTAGGAAGACCCATTAAAACTAGAAATTCATGGCAACTTATGCTTCTGAGAGACAGAAAGTGGGTCCATTGCTACTCACAAAATGTTTCACAGCAATATAAGATAAGTTAAATAAGTTCAAATAATTTAATTAGACATCTTAATTCTTTGGATGGTCAGGGACAAGCCACACATCAGCCCCGTCCCACTGAGGTGGAAACCTGGGCGGGGTACTGGCAGCTCCCTACGAGCAGAGGGTACATACGCTTTGCCTTTGAAGTCCCCGGGGAAAGAGATATATGCTAATGTAAGAATACAGAAGTCGCTGAAAATATGCAATAATGAAAACAAAAGTAATCTATGACCCACTCCCTTAGAGACAATTCATTGTTGACAGTACAGTGAACAGTCTCCTAAACTTTCAGGGGCTGTGTATATCTATAATTTATCTTTCTTTTTTTTTTTTTTTTTTTTTTTTTAGTTTACTAACTTGTTTTGTTATTGGCTATCTACATCATTTCTATTTTTTAATATTGTGTGACACATGAATAAGTTAATACATATATTTTTTTCTTTCTTTTTAATTATTTCCTTAAGGTAAATTCTCAGGTGTTCCTTTTCATTAGCGTTACGGGCCCTTTACCTATTACAATTGGTGAAAATATTTTCCTTTATTTTATTGTTTTATTATCTTTTTAATATAATGAAATGTTCACTCTGCATTTAATTCAAACTATCTAAAATATATAGAGAGAGAGCATTTAGCAATTTTTTAATTTATATGTCCTCATACAGGCAAAGTATTTTTCTTTTAGGATTCAGGAATATGTTGGAGACTATGTAAGAAATTTTTTCCCCATATACATTACTTACTTTATCAGATTTTTAAGGGTGACACTGATTAATAAAATGACATAGGTTTCAGGTAGAATTATACAGCTCTACGACACATCATCTGCACACTGCACTGTGCGTTCACCACCTCAGGCCAAGTCTCTTTTCATCTCCACTAATCCCTTCTCCCTCCCTCGACTCCTTTCCCTTTTCTAATTACCGTTCTGTTTGTTGTCTGTGTCTATGAGTATTTTTCACCCAGTCCCTCAACCTCCATTCCCTCTGATAGCTGTTAGTCTGTTTTTCATATCTATGAATCTGTTTGTACTTTATTTTGTTCCTTAGGTTCCACATATAAGTGACATCGTATGGTACTTGTCTTTCTCTGCCTGGCTTATTTCACTTAGCATAATACTCTCTAGGTCCATCCATGCTGTCACAAAAGGTAAGATTTCCTCTTTTTTTTTCTTCTTATTCTGTATTTTTCTTTTTTTTCATTTTTCTGAAGCTGGAAACAGGGAGAGACAGTCAGACAGACTCCCGCATGCGCCCGACCGGGATCCACCCGGCATGCCCACCAGGGGCGACGCTCTGCCCACCAGGGGGCGATGCTTTGCCCATCCTGGGCGTCGCCATGTTGCGACCAGAGCCACTCTAGCGCCTGAGGCAGAGGCCAAGGAGCCATCCCCAGCGCCCGGGCCATCTTTGCTCCAATGGAGCCTTGGCTGCGGGAGGGGAAGAGAGAGACAGAGAGGAAGGAGAGGGGGAAGGGTGGAGAAGCAAATGGGCGCTTCTCCTGTGTGCCCTGGCCGGGAATCGAACCTGGGTCATCCGCACGCGAGGCTGACGCTCTACCACTGAGCCAAACGGCCAGGGCTGTATTTTTCTGAAGCTGGAAACGGGGAGAGACAGTCAGACAGACTCCCGCATGCGCCCGACCGGGATCCACCCGGCACGCCCACCAGGGGGCGACGCTCTGCCCACCAGGCGGCGATACTCTGCCCCTCCGGGCGTCACTCTGTCGCGACCAGAGGCACTCTAGCGCCTGGGGCAGAGGCCAAGGAGCCATCCCCAGCGCCCGGGCCATCTTTGCTCCAATGGAGCCTCGGCTGCAGGAGGGGAAGAGAGACAGAGAGGAAGGAGAGGGGGAAAGGTGGAGAAGCAAATGGGCGTTTCTCCTGTGTGCCCTGGCCGGGAATCAAACCCGGGACTTCTGCACGCCAGGCTGACACTCTACCACTGAGCCAACCGGCCAGGGCATTTCCTCTTTTTTATAGCCGACTAGTATTGCATTGTGTAAAAGTATCACTGCTTTTCTTAACCACTCATCTACTAATGGGCATATGGGCTGCTTCCAAATCTTGGCTATGTAACTAACACTGCAATGAACATAGGAGTGCATATATTCTTTTGAATTAGTGTTTTGGAATTCTTTGGATATATTTCTAGAAGTGGAATTGCTGGTTCATAAAGCAGTTCCATTTTTAATTTGGGGGGATAACTTCATGCTTATCTTTCTATTTTAGGAAACAAGGTAGAAGTGTTTTTAGATTGAGGCTGGAAAAATACTTTAATAAATAGTTGAATTAAAAGGTGAAGCCAATTGCAGTGGATAGAGCATTGGACTGGGATGTGGAGGACCCAGGTTTGAGACCCCAAGGTCGCCAGCTTGAGTGCGGGCTCATCTGGTTTGAGCAAGGCTCACCAGCTTGAGCCCAAGGTCACAGGCTCGAGCAAGAAGTCACTTGGTCTGCTGTAGCCCATGGTCAAGGCACATATGAGAAATCAGTCAGTGAACAACTAAGGAGCCGCAACGAAGAACTGATGCTTCTCATCTCTCTCCCTTCCTGTCTGCCTGTCCCTATCTGTCCCTCTGACTCTACCACAAAAAAAAAAAAAAAAAAAGGTGAAGCCAATTAAAAGGTGTTGGTCAAGGTGTCAGTTGACACTCAAATTTCCAAAAATAAGGCAGAATTGCTCTGCATGAGACAGGGAGAAAAATTATTTTTTTCTTTCCAAACATGCAAAGGGAGTAGAGCTGAGAAAAAAATTATCAGGAGGAAATAAACAAGAAGGAAGAGAATGGAGACCAAGAACCCTGTAAGACAAGGCGCTGCATGGACGAGGAGTGAAAAGGTTTCATAGCACTGGGGTGCCAAGAACAGTGCGGACACTGGTATTCTCTCATGGGGGCCTCTTGGGCAAACAGATGTGTGAGGCTTTCTCGCTTATATTAATACTTTGCTTGATTGGTGCATGGTCAGAGGGTAGCACCACATGTGTATAGTCTATATAAGGCTACAGGTGCTTGCTCCCAGGGCAGCAGACTGTAGATTGCAAATTGCCTGCTGCCATTGGGAGGGGCCATTTTTTCTATTGTTTACTGTAGATGGGGTTTTCTCCCTGCCTATTTGTTCATCAGCCCTGAGAGGGAGAAGCAGTTTGCTCTGCTTGCTTGCTTGTCTGCCGTTGTGAGACTCTAATAAACAAATGGCCCACCATTTCCTGGCGCCACAGTTCCTTTACCCTGAATCCAATGTGAATCTGCATGGCCATGGCCACCGGCCTTACATCTGGCACAGCTGGCAGGATTTGGATCAGATTGGTATGGAGCCACCAACACCCTTGAAGGGTGGAATAGGGGAGTGGCTGTTCCTGATGGTTCTTCTATTGGGGACAGTGGGCTAGGTGTTTTTTATAATCCTGCACAAAGAAACCAAGAGCTCTGTGTGAGAGGCTCAATGAGGTAAGAAACTCCAGGATGAGCCGCAGACCAAGTGGCAACAACAGCATGAGCTGGACTGATCACTGGAGAAAGAGCTGCAGGTCTGAGAACTGCAGGCTACAGGTTGAAAACCAGTGATGGCGTGAACTGGAATGAGAGCACTGGAAAGGAGACTGACCACTCTTAAAAAGCTTCAGTGTGAGATGCAGGATGAATACCAATGGTGCCTGGAACTGGAGCGATCTCTGGAGAAGGAGTTACAGGTTTGTGAGCTCCAGTTTGCCCTGGAAGGAGAAAACTGACACTGCCAGTTGATGGAGAAACAAGTTCAGGTTCAAGAGCTGGAATCTCAGTTTCAGGTTGAAAGCCAGCAGCCACAGGAACTGAATGAAGCAGGCGCTGAAAACAGAGCTGCATCTGAGCCAGCAGGAGCTGATGTTTCTGACTCTTCTGAGGAGTAGGAGGAGGGTTGGGTGACTGAAGCTGCCATCCGCAGACTCAGAACCTGGCCAGTGGTCGCCCAGAAAGTAAAAACCCAGCAGTGAAGCATCCCTCAGGGGCAGGCAAAACCCCCTGTGCAGGTAGTGGAGTATTCTGTGGTCTGTCCTTATACTCAGGCAGAGCTGATGGACTTGGGGGCACAATTTAGGCAGAAACCTACTGAGCCCCTGGTAGCCTGGTTGCTGCAGTTGTAGGACATAGGGGGGTGGATGACATTATGCTCTCTGGAACAGAGATGGAGAATTTGGCCACCATTTCCACACGCTCCTACTTGAGGCAGCATCTTCATAACTGCCATGACAACCCAGGAAACCATATCCTATTAGAATGGGTGATTCTGCCGTTCGTACAGTCTGGCAGAATGCCAGAGACTTGTCAGGGGCGGTGAGTAGGTGGCATTGCTATGGTGAGCTAGTAAAGGTCCTTTGGGAACCCTGTAGGAAGAATGCTGCTTTCAACCCAAGGTCCTGTGGGCCAAATGAAGAAGTATTTATGGCAGGGATGAGACCTTATTCTCCGCAGCACCCCATCAGCCCTTTTTGGGTCAGTAATGGCTATCTTGGGCCCCTATGTAAGGTAGCCCATCAACATGGTTATTGTAATTGTATAAACATGGTTATAGTAATTGTATAACTTGTGCTGTAGTCTGTTTGTTTATGTAATGCACCTCACGCCTCGCACAGGGACCATCATGGAAGATTCCTGTTGTGTAGATTGTGAAGTGAGTAACTTTAAAAGGATGGAATGTTGGGCAAACAAGTATGTTAGGCTTGCTTGCTTGTACTTTGACTGATTGGTGCATGAGCACGGGGCAGCACCACGTGTGTATAGTCTATGTAAGGCTACAGGTGTCGCCCTCAGGGTGGCAGATTATAGATTGCGGATTGTCTGTTGCCATCGGGAGGGGCCATTTTTACTATTGTTTTCCGGGGAAGGGATTTTTCCCCTTGCCTAGTTTGCTCCTCAGCCCTGAGAGGGAGAAGCAGTTTTTCCTGCCTGTTTGCTTGTCTGCCATTGCGGGATTCTAATAAACAAAATGGCCCACCATTTTCAGGCTCCACAGTGCCTTTACCACATGCCCGAATTCAATGTGAATCTGCATGGCCACGGCCACCAGCCTTACAGGGTCTCATACCGTTTGGTTCTTTGCCAGGCCCCCAGTGATTTAGTAAAAACTGTTCTATCCACAGAAATTTTGGTGTGAGCGAGCCTTTCTTGAAGCTGTGTGTACAAAGACCACACCAGACGGGGCTGTGGGCCATTGGTCCCTGCCTTCTTTTCTCCCTATGAATTCACAGAGGTTTTGAATTTTGTGGTACAGGACTTGAAATTGGGATTGGGTGTTTAATCACCTTTACCTTGAGGATTATAACTACTCTAATCCAAACCATGATGTTGAGGCTTCTCCCCAATCTTCTTTATTGACTAAAATGAAATCCCATACAAAGAATGCCTCTCAGATATTTCTTTCTTTTATTATTATTATTATTATTTAAGTGAGAGGAGGGGAGATAGAGAGACAGACCCTTGCATGTGCCCTGATCCAGATCCACCTGGCAACCCCCGGGCTGATGCTCAAATCAGCTGATCTATCCGCAGCTGAGGCTGACACTTGGACCAATGAACTATCCTCAGTGCCTGGGGCTGACGCTCAACCAATTGAGCCACTGGCTATGAGAAGGGAAGGGAGAGAGAAGAGGGAAAGATAGGGGAAGAGAAGCCAATGGTTACTGCTCATGTGTGCCCTGACCAGGGATTGAACACAGACATCCTCATGTCGGGTCAATGCTCTATCCACTAAGCCGGCCAGCTAGGGCTCTCTCAGATATTTCTAATGGTTTTTGATACATAACACATGCTTAGGAACATACCCCTGAAGTTCATCCTTTCTGGTCACCTCTTTTTATCAAAGTGGTTCTCTTGCTTTAGGGATGATACTCACAATCTCTACTCTAGAAGACATGGCAGCCTTTGCCAGCAATGGCTGTCCACTTGCCTGGACACAGGCTCTCCAGTAATATGCCTTCAGTACTTCTGACACCATAGAGAAGGACGAAGACTAATGGAATGAAAATTTCTGTTGCAGCTCAAGCCTTGGGTCCTTTATGGGCCAAGACATCTTTCTGACTTGTCATCAGCTTGTCTCCATGTGATCAGACACAGGTCAGGGCTCCTGGCCTCTCACAATCTTCCAGTCTCAAACCCAGAGAAAGAAAGTAAAATTTTTTTCTTACCTCAGTCTAATTTCTGCTCACTAAATCCTCACTTTCTGCCCCAGGCTGAATCTCTTCTTAGTGGGATTGACAGTGGAGAACATCCATCTCTTACAACAAGACCCAACTCATATTCAAAAGTGAGACCTGTCTCTGTGTCCCTGAGAAGAAAATCACAAAGATGATGATTTTCCATCATCTGGATTAGATGGCCTTACCCTTGGTTAGTGATACAATATTATTTTTATAAGAGAAATATATAAGATAACTGTAATACAATTTTCTATTCCATTTCTTCATTTCACTTGACAATGTATCTTATTCATCATTCCATGTAGGTACATAGTCACATCTTTTTTTTTTTTTTTTTTTTAAGAGAGAGAGGTAGAGGAAGGGAGAGATGGGGGAGGATAGAGTGAGAAGCATCAATTTGTAGTTGCTTCACTTTAGTCGTTCATTGATTGCTTCTCATATGTGCCTCAATGAGGGCATGGGAGGCTCAAGCAGAGCCAGTGACCCCTTGTTCAAGCCAGTGACCACTGGGCTCACATCAGCAACCTTGGGTCTCAAGCCAGGAACCTTGGGATCATGTCAATGATCCAATGCTCAAACCAGTGACTCCATGCTTAAGCTGGAAAGCCTGTGCTCAAGCTGATCAGGGTTTTGAACTAGGGACCTTAGTGTACCAGGTCACTGCTGCATCCACTGTACCACCACCAGTCAAGCACACCATTCTTTTCAGTAGCTACATGCTACTCCATTAAAGGTTTATGCTATAGTTTATTGATGAACATTTTGGTAATTTTTAAAACATATTACAAGTTTTTATTTTAAAATATTTTAATAGATAATGTAAGTGGTATGTATACCCCAATATTTACTATCCAACAGTTTTTAAAGTTGTGGTCAAATATTAATAACATAAAATTTACCTTTTTGATCAGTTTTAGGTGTACAGTTTCATGGCATTAAGTATATTCACATTGTCCAATGACGATCACCAACAATTATCTTCAGAACTTTTTCCTCTTCCCCAGCTGAAACTTTATATCCATTAAACTAACTCTCCACCTTCCCTTCCCTTAGCTAATATTTCTATTTCTATGAATTTGACTACTGCAGGTACCTCATATAAGTGGATTCATATAATATTTGTCCTTTTGTTACTGGCTTATTTCTCTTAGCATAATGTTTTCAAGGTTCAGCCATGTTGTAGCGTGTATTAAAATTTCTTTTTTAAAGCTAAATTATATTCAACTGTATGTATTTATTACATTTTATTTATCCTTTCATCTATCAACGGACACAGCGGGGTTGCTTCCACATTTGGGTATTGTGAATAATGCCACAAACACAGATGCATAAATATCTGTTTCAGTCCCTGATTTCAGTTCTTTTGGGTATATACCCAGAAGTGAAATTGCTGGATCATATGGAATTATTATGTTTCATTGAATTACTTTGTTTAATTTTTTGAGGAACTCCCATACATTTTTCTACACAGGGCAATTGCATTATTTTTAATAATATAAAAAATAATATAATAGCTCTATACATATATCTCTGCACATTCATGCAAAGTATTTAGGTAGGATAAAGTCCTAAAAGTGCAGAAGTGAAATTACTGAGTCAAAAACATTTTAATAAATATTACCAAATTTAGTTCCCAAAAGATCATATTAACTAACATTTCTCCCTTTAGTACTGAAACACCTTGTTTCACCATACTCTGAAAAGTTTGGCATTATAAACTCTTCTAATATTTTCCAGAATACTCAGTGAAATTTTTAGCTTGTTTAGATCTGTGTTTCTGTAATCATTGGTGAGGTTGAACCTCTTTTATTGTTTTCTGCCCATTTGCAGGTGCTCATTTGTGGTTTGCCAATTTATGTGTTTTGCCAATTTTTCATTGAGTTGACTTTCTCTTAGTGACTACAGAGAGCTCTTTGTAAATTAATAGAAAGTTAGTGCTTTGTCCTCACAGATACTATGCCTATCTTTTCAGTTTTAGCCTTCTGACCATAATTATGGAAGACTTTCCTAAATAATTTCAAAGTTGAAATCTGTATAATGTTGTATTTACAGGTATTTTTCTTTATGGCCTGAGTTTCATTTTATGCTTATAAATGCTTTCCTCACTCCAAGATATATTAAAATACTAGTTCTTATTTATTTTCAGCATTTTGCTATCTTTTAAATTTTAATTTGTGGATTATACTAGACTATATTTTGGTGTGAGGAGAAAAGTAGGACTTTGTGTATTATCTCCAAATTGTGAATTAATTGTTCAAATCCCTCTTTCCTCACCAATTCAAAATGTCAATATTAGCATTTATTTGCTTAAATACCACATATCACTGCTTGTTTGTTTTTCTATTCTATTGAATAGAAAACTCCCCCTTTTAGTGTGCTATGTGATAACAGTTTTATTTATTATGGCTTCATATCACCTTTAAACACATTAAATCTATCTTTCCTACTTTCAACCTTATTTTAATTTTGTTGTTCTTGGCTATTTTCACTTGCACATTCTTTCAGATACATTTTAGAAACATCTGGTCAAGTTTATTAAAATTTTATTGGACATCACTAAATTTCTAGGATAATTTAGAGAAATTGACATCTTAAAATACTAAGTCTTTTTTATCCAGAAACAAGACTTTTAAAAATCTATTTATTAAAGTCATTTTAATTTGTGGTTATCTATTGATTACTCTCTGTTGACAATAAATCTTAATTTCAAGTTTTTGTTGAAAACCACCTGTTCTGTCTGATTATCTTCTTTGTTTTTCTGACCTGCCTTTATTCTCATTATCTATATTCAGACTGTAACTTATTAGGAATTTGAAAGCAAAAACTTTAGAATAAAAATATCTAATTAAATTTCTACCTGAGAAGGATGTAGACAGAGATAGCAACATCTTTAGCAGCAGGTGTCCTGACCTTGTGCCTCCTCTCAGTTTAAAGCTGCTCCCTGGTAGCCTTGGGGTAGGGAGAAGGAAGTGGGGGAGGCATGGGAAGAAAGTGGATAAATTCCTAGTTCTTGCAGAATCAGAATTTTCACGTGTGGCTTTTTAATTTTATTTCAAATGTTAAAAATTCTAGAAAATGTAATATACTCTTGACCCTAAATAAGTTAAAAGGGCCTCTAAACACAAATATAAATGATATTTTTGGACATGCGGAATGCTACTTCCTCTGGTAGTGTGAATAACTGCCTGCGGGCATTAATCCAAAATTTCCTTCATTTTGGAAAAAAAAATTAAAACATTTTAAAAAAGTGGAATGAAATTTGGATGAATAAGATGTGAGGAAAATGAGTCAATCTCCTCTGAATATATTTTTGATGCATTTATAAACACCATAGTGTTAAAATCATAGAAATGATTTTCATTATTTGCATCTCTGGAAAGATTGATAACAATTTTTGGTATTGTACAATATACAGTACAAGTCAAAACAATAAAATAAAAATATTTTAAAGTAAATATACAGTGGGTTCACAGTAAAAGGACAAAGAATGGAATAAAAAAATATTTTTAAATGTCACAGTCACCACTAGAGGGTACAATAAGCAACTTTTCTTCTTGATATTTGAGCAGACGAATATTACTGAGAAATACAAGGAAATTTAGACTCACACTTGAAACAACCTCTATAGGTCATTTGGAAGAGAAATGTTTTTTTTGGAAATGTTCATCAGACTTGACATCTGACCAAGGGCAGAGCGTACCAAGCGACTTTCAAGGGCAGTGTTTGACTTCAGTGAAAGTACAGTAAGTTTATCCAGGAAAATAGAAATATTTCTAAAGTAATTAAACAGAAAAAAGAATATACCTTTTATACTTACATGGAACTGTGGGTCCGTCTCGCTCAGCGAGCCTGTTGTTTAAAGTTCCTGCTAGACTGATTTTTCTCTGGAAAGATAAACTCCATGCGAGCTTGCAACATTAAATGATGATGTAGGCTTTCAGAACTTCAGCAAGATTCACGTTGGCAGTAAAAGAGAGTGACAACATTCTCAAACCGGCTTATGATGATTGGCATGACACAGATGCAGAATTTATGAATTCCTCTTTTCAAATATTTCACCAGATTAGTGGATCCCATGCTGTGAAACATAAACACATTCCTCATTAGAATTCTAAGAGCAGTTTTTTTGTTTAAGTTGGACCATCTCTTCTAGTGCATCATCTAATCTACTGTAATGGTCCTGGGGAAAAAAATGCATAAACCCATTTTCTTTAATAATACAGTGGTACTTTGAGATACAAGCAGACCAACATACAGATTTTTTTTTTTTTTTTTAAGATACAAACTGCGACTTGGTTCGTATTTTGTTTGAGATCCAAGCAAAATTCTGAGATATGAGTCATGATTCGGGAAGCTGCCGCTAGTTGGCGCACGGGTCCAGTATCGGTAGCACAACACCAGCATCTCGTTCTTTCTCACGTGTTACCTGCAGAATCAAGTTGAATCTCATGTGCTGTACTGGTTCTTGCATCATTTTTGCATTTTTTACTAACTTTTTTTGTGTGCTGTCATGGGGTCAAAGAAAGTGAGTGAAGGTTGGTGGTGAGAAGAAGAAGAGAATGATGTTGACAGAGGTAAAGCAGGAAATAATAGAAAAACATGAGCGTGGTGTACAAGTGATTGAATTGGCAAGGCTGTACAACCACAATACATCTATAATTTGTACCATCATTAAACAAAAAGATGCCATCAAGAGCGCAAATCTAGCAAAGGAACTGCAATTCTGTCCCAATTAAGGACAAATATCCATGAAGAAATGGAGAAGCTTCTGCTGGTGTGAGTGAAAGAGAAAGAACTGGCAGGAGATACAGTGACGGAGACTGTAATATGCGAAAAGGCACGTATTATTTACAGTGACTTGAAGAAGAAAGAACCATCAACCTCAAAAGAGGCAGCAGAAGATATGTTTAAGGCAAGTCACGGCTCTTTGGAAAATTTCAAAAAGAGATCTGGCATCCACTCGGTGCTGAGGCATGGTGAAGCTGCGAGTGCTGACGTTAAGGCAGCTGAGGAGTACATCGCATATTTTGCTGTACTTATCGCAAAGGAAAGCTACATCCCCCAACAAGTGTTCAACTGTGAGGAAACAGGATTGTCTGGGAAAAAAATGCCCTGGAGGACTTTCATCACTGCAGAGGAGAAGAAGCTGCCAGGCCATAAACCCATGAAGGACTGTCTGACCTTTGCATTGTGTGCAAATGCTAGTGGTGATTATAAAGTAAAGCCACTGCTAGTGTATCATTCCAAAAATCCTCGAGCTCACAGGATTCTTTAAAAAAACCTGCAGGTTATGTGGCGTGCCAGTGCTAGGGCATGGGTTATGAGGCAGTTTTTTATTGAATGGGTAAATCTCATCTTTGGTCCTGCAGTGAAGAAATATTTAAAGAAAATAAACTCCCAATTAAAGCATTACTAATCCTTGAAAATGCTCCAGCCCACCACGTGGTTTTGAAAATGACATTCTTGATGAGTTCAAATTAGTGAAAATCCTCTACCTCTCACCCAACACGACTTCAATCTTGCAACCTCTGGATCAGCAGGTCATTTCCAACTTTAAAAAGCTTTATACAAAGCACTTGTTCCACTGCTGCTTTGAGGTACCTGAGAATACAATTCTAACCCTTCAAGAGTTTTGGAAAGATCACTACAACATTGAGATATGTTTATGCATTATTGACTTGGCATGGCAAGAGGTTACAAGAACCTTGAACTTGGCATGGAAAAAGTTATGGCCTGATGTTGTTGCAGACAGGGACTTTGAAGGATTCGAACCAGAGACTGAGACCAAGGTGGAAGCGTTGGAGGAGATTGTGTCCCTTGAAAAGTCGATGGGTCCGGAGGTAGATGAGGGTGACGTAAACGAGCTTGTCAAGGAACATGAGGAGGAACTCTCAACTGAGGAGTTGAAGGAGCAACAGATAATGCAACATTCAGAGCTTCTGCAAGAGATTAGTAGTGAGGAGGGGGCAGAGTTGGAGGAAGTGATTTCTACAAGTGAAATTAAAGACATGCTGGCAATGTGGGAGAAGCTTTCAAGTTTCATTGAAAAGAAACACCCAGAGCAAGTTTCAACTAGTCATGCTTCAGCACTTTTTAATGACACTTGTTTGTCACATTTCTGTAACATTTTAAAAAGCAGGCAAAAGCAAACCTCTTTGGATAGACTTTTATTCAAAAGTCCTGCAAGTGAAAGTGCCGAAAGTGAAGCCAAAAAGGCAAAAACAGGTGATGATTAAATGAAAAATACGTAATGTTAAGCTTAGGTTAAGTTTAAAGTTAAGAAAGTGCATTTTTTTGCAATTAAGTTTTTGTGATTTCATTTTAAGTAAAGAAAGTGCAGTTTTAGTTTTGTTTAAAGTAAAGAAAATGCAGTTTTAGTTAACTTTTAGTGTTAAGAAAGTGCAGTTTTAGTTTACGTGTCTACAGTGCCTGCATCCCTTCCTCCCTCCCTCCTCCTCCGCCATTCACCTCTGTTAGCCGCACTCATCTGTCTCCAAGGTAAGAATACAGTAGTAAATAACACTTTTTTTTAAAATTTCATATATTTTGTTATGCATTGGTAAAGTATACATGTGTGTTTCTTAATTAAAAAATGTCTTTTTTCATAATTTAGGATGGTTTGGGGATGTTTCACAGGTCTGGAACGGATTAAATCTATTTCAGTTATTTTAAATTGGAGAAATTTGTTTGATATACAAGTTGACTGACTTACGAGCTCGGTTACAGAACAAATTAAACTCGTATCTCAAGGTACCACTGTACATGATTTCCCCTATTTCCCATTATACACATGCTTCCAACCTTCACATTTTAAGTATTATTCTGTGTTCCAGAATAACCACACTTCTTAAAAAGAAACACACCGAATTTTGCAATATTAGAGGAAATAAGGTAAGCGAACATTATAAGAGGAAAATGTAAGCCTTCTTTTGTTAATTCTTGTTCTAAGCATAATATTGCTTAACAGGCATATAGTGCTTTACAGTATAAAATGTACCTTGACAGTAGTCTTTTGATCTGGTCAGGTAGGTATTTTACTTACAGTCTCTGACAAAACAGAGACTTGGAGCTGTGAGAGGCCTTCCCCAAAGTCTCTGTTAATAGAGGATGGAGCTGGAACACTGGAATTTTTGGATTCCTTAATGCAGGGGTCCCCAAACTACGGCCCACGGGCTGCATGCGGCCCCCTGAGACCATTTATCCGTCCCCACCGCACTTCCGGAAGGGGCACCTCTTTCATTGGTGGTCAGTGAGAGGAGCATAGTTCCCATTGAAATATTGGTCAGTTTGTTGATTTAAATTTACTTGTTCTTTATTTTAAATATTGTATTTGTTTCCTTTTTTTTTTTTTTTTTTTTTACTTTAAAATAAGATATGTGCAGTGTGCATAGGGATTTGTTCATAGTTTTTTTTTATAGTCCGGCCCTCCAACGGTCTGAGGGACAGTGAACTGGCTCCCTGTGTAAAAAGTTTGGGGACCCCTGCCTTAATGCAATCCTATTGCTCCTATATGCTGATGCTCATGCAACTACAATGAATCAGTGTCAGAAATCCCCTTAATGGAACATTCACATTTCTTTGAAGAAATTTTGACCTAATCAGAGAAGAATTTTCTATTTTCCTATGAATGTTCTTGTGTTTGTGTCCAGTTACTAACCTTTTCAATTTCTATCATTTTAGTTTCCCAGGTCCATTTTATCATCTGGGTATGGCAGTCAAGGCAATATATCATCAAAATATTATTATATTTCTCCGATGGTTGAAGTCTTTAGGCCTTCCTTATAACACTGCCCTGTCTTGTTTTATTGATTGCCTGGAAAACAGTCTCAAAATGTACAAAGTTGTTGAGTACATGTTTAAATCTCCTTAGCATTTGTTAAATCATTTAGAATGGTTTACAATGTTGATGTATATTATTACTCAGGAATTTTAATGCACATGTATTGAATGTATTCAATAGGAAAATATTTATCATATTTTTATATTTTAATATATTGAACACAAATATCACTAGATGTGGATTACAGAAAATCAAAAGTATAATAATGTCATCAACATCCTCATTATTTCAACATTATATGGAGAGTGCTATGAACATATTCTTTCTTAAAAATATTTAATTTAAATTCCAAACTTGAACTTAATATGGCCACTGGACCAGTTTTGAATGGATTCTCAAGATATTGGTTATAATTTCACATGAACTTGATTTGGTAAGAGTTTCAAATCTCAATCATTTCCCTTCAATATTTTTGCCCTACCTATATGTCATCTGTTCTATTATTTACTATATACATATATACCTATATGCATAAAACCAAATTTGCTTCTAATTATTTTTCCAATATATATTAAAATAAACATGTAACTAAACTTTTGAAGTATTTTTTTCATTCTCCGTTTAAAGTAATCATGGACACTATAAACGCTATGTGTATCATATTTTGTGAGATACTGATCCAGTCGAAAGAGTTCTGGACTAACAGGTAGAGGCCTAGATTATGGTATCAACACTACCACTTTCTAACTTTGATCACTGAGCAAGTCAATGGACTTCCCTGAGCCTGAACCTTATAAAGCTGTGAGGATTAAATAGCTAATGACATAAAGATCTTTACACATATAATACTGTACGCTTAAATGTTAGTTTCCCTCCCTTAAAGAAAATTCAGCTGAATACAGCTGAATACATGTTTACTCAAGTCAAGACAGTATGATTTGAGTTTGAATAGTTTCTTCCCTGTGTAATTCTTATCCACATGATATGCAACAAAATTCTGATAAAAGACACAGAAGCTGTTTCAGGGAGGCCAGACTACTGATAAAAGCAAGTGAAGAGAAGGATCTCTACTGTAAATACTTTGTCTAAAAGTTCACACAATTATTTATCACATTCTCTTAGGAACTTGATTGTTCTTTTCAAGGCTGCAAGAACGAACGCCCACATCGGAGGGGAATGGAGCTATCATGGGTATTAAGAGATGCCATGGAATGTAAAGACACCTAATGGCATTCAGCTAGGTCTCACGTCAACTAGAACTGGAAAATCAACCTGTTTCCCAGAGGCATCCTAGTCTCTTCTGTCTCTGTCTCGTTTCTGTTCATTTAGGGCTCTTTCTCACAAGTTTTCTTTTTTGCTCACTTATCTTTCTCCTGACTCCAAAATGTCAGTAAGAGAAATTTGGTCCAGCTTATATATCTATTTTTCTTTCTTTTTTCATTTCTTTTTACTTTTTAGCAATTAATGAAGGTGGTATTTAATTTATGATGAACTCTATATCACTGTTTCTCTAAATTTGCTTTTATTTATTTTGGAAAAGATATTGGTTCTGATACAAATTAATAAACTTGTCCTTTTAGAAAACCATAAAAACAACAAAACAATCCTATGTAGAAACAAAAAAAATCATTTTCAATGGAACTAAGATGTGGCCCCAAACTTTATGCCAGCTCTGGGAACCACCTGCAAGTTGCAAGGCAGCATTGGACATAACTAAGGACAGTTTTTGCAACTGAAGTAGCGCTCTATGACATTGAGTGAAAACCTTTAAAGGATTCTGTGATCACTCTTCTGTGGCAGAAAGGAAACCTGAAGGAGAAGCATGCTTCGGGAAAGACAAATAATACTGCACTGGCTGACACCCTGCTCCAGAGGATCAGCAAAAAGAGACGGATTGGAAGAGAGAGAACACACAGTCCCAGCTGCCCTGGTTTGCAATCCAAGACTGTCCACCTAAAGCCACGGGAACTTGGGTGAGAAATAGAAGCTACCTGTGTTTAAATGTTCCCATCTGTAATAAGCCAATAATAAAAATAATACCTATTACAATTATTTTACAGGTCAAATAAGTTTATAAATAAAAATTACTTTCAGCTTATAGATTTCCACGAAGCCAGACATCTCTGGCTAACCAATGGCTGACCTCCTCCGGGAATTCACTTCAGGAGCAATGAGCTGTGAAGGGAGGCGAGATGCACTTCATTATCCAATCATGAACATATAAATTCCTTCCACTACCCAACCATCCCTCCCAAGGTTTTAATAACATTTTGCTGGGTGTCAGGCATATTGAATATCTTTAGAAACATGTGATTTTAAGATTTTTTAAAAATAATACATTGTATGTCTGAAAAATAATACATTGTATGTCTGAAAAATATAAAGTATGTTGCAGGATATTTCACTGCAACATACTTTAGTCTTTTTACACTGTTACCTTTGCTGTTTTGGCTCTCAAGTTAAACCTACAATCCTTTTCTGGGCCAGGCCACATTCATACTTTAAATTAAAAAACAAACAAACAAAAACACACAACAGTATTTTTTTCCCAGAGAAATTGAATTTGTGAATCTGAATTCTCTATCTGAAAAAAACATAGCTACACCACACCCTTCTAAAGTGGGAACTGAGGAAACAGCATTAATGTGATATTTACCATGATGGGCCCTTGCCAGTTGGCTCAGCAGTAGAGCATCAGCCCGGTGTGTGGAAGTCCTGGGTTTGATTCCTGGTTGGGGCACATAGGAGAAGCGCCCGTCTGCTTCTCCACCCTTCTCCCTCTCCTTCCTCTCTGTCTCTCTCTTCCCCTCCCGCAGCCAAGGCTCCATTGAAGCAAAGTTGGCCCCAGGCCCTGAGGACAGCTCCATGGCTTCAGCCTCAGGCGCTAGAATGGCTCTGGCTGCAATAGAGCAATGCTCCAGATGGGCAGAGCATCGCCCTCTAGTGGGCATCCCAGGTGGATCCTGGTCGGGCGCATGCGGGGGTCTGTTCTGACTGCCTCTCCACTTCTAAACTTCAGAAAAATATTTGTGTGTGTGTGTGTGTGTGTGTGTGTGTGTGTGTGTGTGTGTATTTACCATGATGGCTCAACTGGCTTTGACAATGTTGTAATAAAATATTTTATTTCTTCAGCAGAGAATCAGTAGTTATTTTTCCTCAAATGATAATATTCCATCATGTAGACATAAGCTAATAATATTCAATAGTACTAATTAAAGAAGTGAAAATTCTTATTTTCAGTATAATTTTAAATATTGAGTGATTCAACAAAAAATGGGTAATTTTTATATGCAAAAATTTGCTGGACTCTTGACATAAGACATGCACATTAAACCCTAGCATGCCTAGAATCAAATTAAAGATGTTTATCCACCAGGTCTGTGAGAGCACCAAGGTAGCTGCCTTTTTATAAGCACCCTAGATTTTCCTGGTGCGAGCAGTTTGAGAACCACACTTTGAGAAGCAGTTTTGAGGAAACGGCTCTGCATGGATGAGGATAACCTAACCGAGCTCCCCTGGGTGGTCTTGCTTCTGCTCTCTGCAAACGGATCATCACATCATGTACTTTATATTTGGGACACTCGTGTGCTAGGCACACTAGCATAAGTCCTACTTACCTACCTTGGAATCATTTTATAACAACTGATATTTGGAAACCAGGGTTTCTCAGTGCCTAGGAAGAGAGCCTGGACCCTAACTGTTTAAAGTCAGGGGTCCCCAAACTTTTTAGACAGGGGGCCAGTTCACTGTCCCTCAGACCATTGGAGGGCCAGACTATAAAAAAAAACTATGAACAAATCCCTATGCACACTGCACATATCTTATTTTAAAGTAAAAAAACAAAAAGAGAACAGATACAATATTTAAAATAAAGAACAAGTAAATTTAAATCAACAAACTGACCAGTATTTCAATAGGAACTATGCTTCTCTTACTGACCACCAATGAAAGAGGTGCCCCTTCCGGAAGTGCATCGGGGGGCCGGATAAATGGCCTCAGGGGGCCGCATGTGGCCCGTGGGCCGTAATTTGGGGACCCCTGGTTTAAGTATATGCTGGCCAACCTGGTGCAGTGGGATTCTGGTGTTGGTTTTGTGTTAGAACACAATCTTTTCACATCCCTGGCTACAGTGATGCTCTGTGTTTTCAGGGGATGCTGTGAAGTAAGAAGCTTTGCTCCACTTTGAAACAGGTGCTCTGTCAAGGGAAATGTGTCTTGAAACGAGGCACATTTTCGTGGGTGTTAGAACACATCATTGTAGCAAATGATTATAGAATTGCTATGAGTCTTTGGGGCTATTTTAAAAAGTCATACCATATGATTTTTCAATCATAAAAACTTACAAGTAAGTACTACCAGTTCAAATTGAATATTGTATGACTAAAGTACTTAAGATATTCTGGAGCCTACAGGGATTTTTTCCTGTCTCTTAAAGGGAAAATGTAGGAAAATTGAAGGCATGTGATAGCATGAGAGACTTTTGGTTATTTATCATAAAGATCTCTTGAGGTTTAAATGGAATTTCAAAAAAATGATTGTTCCCACACATAAAAAATTTAGAAAACAACAAAGGCAAACTTATTTTCCAAAGTTTTAACCTGTATTTACAACTAATACTTCCTGCATATTGGTTATAAAGCCCCTTTATTCTTTACCCTTAGGCTTAATGTTGGCCTTGGGTCTTTAAAAAGCTTTGTTCTGTTTTAAAATCTCTTTTTAGCCATGGCCAAACTTGTCTTTGTGATTTTTATATTTTTAATCTCTCAACCATGAAAAAAAGTGAGATCCTAAAAACTTGTTTATTTTGTCTGATTTTTCCCTTGGAGATTTATATTATCACCCACTACACTCTTTCCAATCAAAATTTTGGAAGCCTTCAATGATTTCAGCTTTTATTTAACTCCTAATTATTCCTTATACTATTATCGAAAAGCACTATTTATGTTCTAAACCAGTGGTAGTCAACCTGGTCCCCCTCTCTCTCACTCTCTGTCTCTGTAACAAAACCCCCCAAAAAAGCCCATATGCTCCGACTCACATAAACATTTAAAATTTTATTTTGGACAAGAAAATATGAACAAGAATAGCTTCTCTTCAAAATACCGCCCACTAGTGGGTGTTCCAGCTTTCATGGTGGGTGGTAGCAGAGCAACCAAAGTATAAATAAAAAGATAGATTTAACTTTAGTAAGTTGTTTTATAAAGATTTATTTGGCCAAACTTAGCTAAAATCTGACATAAAGTACTTGGTAAGTAATTATTATTATATGTTTTAACTTGCTATAACTCTGCTTTATAAATTTTATAAAGTAAAGTTACTTCCCTACTTTATAAATCACCATTACTGTGGAACCGGTGGGTGGTTAGAAAATTTTACTACTAACAGAGATACAAAAGTGGGCGATAGGTATAAAAAGGTTTTCTATCCCTGCTCTAAATTAATTAGACTTGTACATCAGGTATGCTTTTTCATGGTGTTCTTGTTATAAAGCCTATTTTTTTTCCCAGCCTCCAGTCTGAAATATTTCTACTTATCTACATAGTCTCAGCTCCTTCCTCTTTCTTCTAAAAATGTTTTTTCTTGTTTGATTTTAGAGAGAGAGGAAGGGAGAAAGAGACAGGAACATCAATCTGTTCCTGTATGTGCCCTGACCAGGGATTGAACTGGCAACCTCTGAGTTTTGGGACAATGCTCTTACCAACTGAACTATCCAGCCAAAGCAGAGATCCTTTCTCTTAAAGACTTTCCTGAGAATCTCTTGCTTACTTTGGTGTTCTTTGTCCTCTTTTCTAACCTCTAATTCTGCAATTATCCTATGATAATATAGCTGTTGACCTAGCTTCCTGATAGATGCTCATGGCAGGCAGGGCACTCATATCCAGAGTACCTAGTGCATAGAGATCTGTCTTTACCAGTTTAATAGAGTACCTAGTGCATAGAGATCTGTCTTTACCAGTTTAATAGAGTACCTAGTGCATAGAGATCTGTCTTTACCAGTTTAATAGAATACCTAGTGCATAGATATCTGTCTTTACCAGTTTAATAGAGCACCTAGTGCATTATCTACTGCAAATAAAATGCCAAATAAATATGTGAAGAAATATACATATCTTAGACTCATCAAAACCATATGCTCCACCTGATCAGGCGGTGGCGCAGTGGATAGAGCATCAGACTGGGATGCGGAGGACCCAGGTTTGAGACCCCAAGGTCGCCAGCTTGAGCACGGGCTCATCTGGTTTGAGCAAAGCTCACCAGCTTGGACCCAAGGTCACTGGCTTGAGCAAGGGGTCACTCGGTCTGCTGAAGGCCCACAGTCAAGGCACATATGAGAAAGCAATCAATGAACAACTACGGTGTCGCAACAAAAAATTAATGATTGATGCTTCTCATCTCTCTCTGTTCCTGTCTGTCCCTATCTATCCCTCTCTCTCACTCTCTGTCTCTGTAACAAAACCCCCCAAAAAAGCCCATATGCTCCGACTCACATAAACATTTAAAATTTTATTTTGGACAAGAAAATATGAACAAGAATAGCTTCTCTTCAAATGTAAGAAGTTCTGGATTTACCGGAGAAATTGGTTGTCAGAACTTTTATTTAAACACAGTTGATCCTGAAATCCTAAAACATGGTTTCTTGACTTTGGTACTACTGACAATTTAGGCTGGATGATCTGTATTATGAAGAGTCTGTCCTGTTCATCATAAGATGTTCAGCTGCGTCGTTGGCCTCCATGCAGGACATGCTAGTAACACCCGTAACCCCAACTGTGACAGCCAAACATGTCTCTAGACTTTGCCAAATGTGCACTAGAGGGAAAGTCATCCCTGGTTGAGATATAAAACCCTAGAATGATAACTACCAATGTCAGGTGAGTCAGTATCTGAAAGAGACTTCAAAGGTCATTAGAAATCTAATCCTATTGACTCTGCAAAACATCCACCTTTAAGTTTGACTTGCCCATTTAAACTTACAATTAGCTCACAATATAAACTTGTATTTTCTTTCTTTCTTTCTTTCTTTTTTTTTTTTTTTTGTATTTTTCTGAAGCTGGAAACGGGGAGGCAGTCAGACAGACTCCCGCATGTGCACGACTGGGATCCACCCGGCATGCCCACCAGGGGGCGATGCTCTGCCCATCTGGGGCGTCACTCTGTTGCAACCAGAGCCATTCTAGCACCTGGGGCAGAGGTCACAGAGCCATCCTCAGCGCCCAGGCCAACTTTGCTCCAGTGGAGCCTCGGCTGCAGGAAGGGAAGAGAGAGACAGAGAAGAAGGAGAGGGGGAAGGATGGAGAAGCAGATGGGCGCTTCTCCTGAATGCCCTGGCTGGGGAACAAACCTGGGACTCCTGCACGCCAGGCCAATGTTCTACCACTGAGTCAACCAGCCAGGGCCAACTTCTATTTTCTTTTTAACATTTACCTTAAATTTTATTTTTTTTTAACCAGTCTTCCAACATGTATTTTGATTATACCTAGCATGGCAGTTATCTATTGTTTCTTAACAAAACACCTCAAAACATGATAGCATAAAACAAAAACCATGTTGTTGTGTGCATGACTGGGAGTCAGCGATTTGGATGGAGCATAGTAATGGTAGCTGGAGATGCCTAAGCTCAACCTGGCCATATGCATGGGAGCCTGGTTCTGCCTGGTGGTGGAGTTTCTCCTTTCTCCCCAACCCCCCATGTTGCGGCTGCTGGAACAAGAACGTTCAAGATGGTTCTTTAGCTTATGTGTTACCCTGTCCTGTTTTGGGGAAGGTATCTTAGCTCATTTACAAAGTTTAGTTTTAGTTTTATTGGGATATTTTTCAGAAAATAAAATTTGTTATCCTGGGGGACAGAGTAAGCTAATAAGGAAATTTGCTCCTAAGGTCCAGTCATGATTTTTGGCTTGTCATAAAAATAAGCTGTGAACACACGTGGGTCTTGGGAGTGGTTTAGTGGGGAGAGGGTACGGAAGGAGACAGGCCTGGGTGTAAGTTCCAACTCCCCCTCTGTGAGGGTTGGTGTCAATTTCTCAATTCTCTAACTCTCATTTCTCTTCTCTGGAAAGTGAGTGAAATACGCTTACTTTGAAGATGTTTTATTAGGTATTGATTGCTGGGACATAGTCCTCTACAGGTCTCACAATTTCACGTGGCCTGGAGGCACTGACTACCTTTCCTCTGTACTGTCTTTTTAAGGTTGATTATGTAGCAAACAGACTTGGAGGAAAGTGATTACCTCTGTGACAGAAGGCAGATAAGTTCCCTAATCATGATAATAAGACAATATCTACCTCTGAGGCAAAGTTCAGATAGGCTCACTGTCTATTATAAAAAATTCAGGTTTCCTAAAATCAAAGTTTCCTGTAGTACAATCAATTAATGTGCAGGAGTGATGTGGCCCTCTTCATGTCACCCTGTGGACATCCAGGCTGCAGATGCTGACACTCTCAGTACCGCTATTGCTACGATTAATAAGTCCTTTGTTTCTGACCAGCAGTCTGTTCTGAGGAGTGGGGCGCTAGAGGCAGGGACGGTAGCAGCAGCGCTGGTATTTCTCCTACTCACTCTGCTCCCTTCTGCTCTGTCTACTGCACTTCCTAATCCACCAGGCCTAGAACAGGTTTGTTTCCTTCCTACGTTTATTTCCTCTTACTATTTAATAGCATATCTCTTAAGCAAAACAGGATCACCAATCTCTCTAAAGGTACAGAAAAGGAGCTTAGAAAATCCTGTTGGTCTCTTTTTTTCCATAAAAATTTGCTGAATTTTGGTGTCCAAAGCTGAATATTAACACTATTATTTTTTTTCTTATTTGCATTTATGTTTTTAAAATTCTAAATCATGCCTGACCTGTGGTGGCTCAGTGGATCAAGTGTCGACTTAGAATGCTGAGGTTGCTGGTTCAAAACCCTGGGCTTGCCCGGTCAAGGCACAGATGACAAGCAAACTACTACGAGGTAATGCTTCCCACTCCCCCACTCCTCTCTCTAAAATCAATAAATAAAATCTTTTAAAAAATTCTACATCGCCCCTAAGCAAATTTATTGCCAGGATAGAATCAAGATAAGAATATAAAAATGCAAAACATATAATCTATTTCATGGATATATTTTTTAAAGTATCTATTATTACTAGCTCTCAAGAACTACTATGGGGTGATTCCTATCTATCACTAATACATAGAATCAATCATTGTAGGTAAGTTTGGTAGCAGCCCTTTGCCTGGAATGTTTCTTTGAAGTAGTTGGCTATGTTAAAGCTTGTATTTCTGCCCTTTAGGAAGCTCAGTGTTCTCCATGCCAGATAAAGAAACTGAACATGTAGAAGCCTACTAAACAAAACCAAGCATTGCTGTATGTATTTCTACATACATGGCTCCTTCCAGTCGATTCTGAGAGCTGAACTATATATCTTACTCAAATTCTCAATGCCATCGTCAGTTTCCCTAAGCACCACTTAGATTGGTTGAAAAGCAGCTGAAAGACAGACGACACTGTCTAGCAATGTGCTAAAGTACGTTTTACTTCTATTTTGAGAAGTATGTCACTTGAGATTTTCACTAGGATGACATTAAATTAATTCTCCCCATATATGTGTAAAATTCAAATTAGGACTCATATCACCTGGGGGTGTACTTTATTTATGGACTCCAAACTACATTTTTTCCCTTGACCTAAAGAATCAATTCATTTTTTACCAGGTAGAGACAGGGAAGGTCAGTCAGTATGTCCAGCAGCAACATTGAATCACCTTCTCCCTTCTCCTCTCAGGTACATACCGAAAGTCATTTGAGTACTTATTGTTCTCAATTCATCTCAATTTAACATATTGATCATTTACTAGGTAATTAGCATGGATCTGAGCATTGAGTGGAATATTAAATAAGTATCTAGGGCTTATAACCTTGTTGGGTCAACTTGACACTTAATGGAAAATAATATAAGACAAAATAAAAATTGTGCCAAAATATATAGTAAACCAAAAGAAATGAGAGCATATATATATATATATATATATATATATATATATATATATAAAGGTTTACATACAAATATTTATAGCAGTTTTACTCATAATATCACCAAACCTGAAACAACCTATATTAGTTTCCCATTGTCATATAACACTTTACCCCAAAATTTAGTGACTTAAACCAACAAATATTTATTATCTCAACATTTTCAGTGGATCAGGAATTTGCAAGCAGTTTATCTGGGTCATTCTGACTCTGGGTCTCCCATGAGGGTGCAGTTCTGAAGTCTGGACTGAAATTGGAAGATTTGCTTCTAACACGGCTCACTTGCATGGCTGTTGACAGGAGACTGCTGTTTCTCATTACCCAGGCTTCTCCATAGGGCTGCTTGAGTTTCCTCGCATCATGACTTTCCCCAGATGGAAGAAAGGAGGAAGTCTAAAATCCTATGTGACCTAATCCCAAAAGTTGTATTCCATCACTTACACTTTATTTATTAGAAAAGAGTTGCTAAGTTTAGCCCACAGTGCAAAGGAAAGGGAAATTAGGCTCCACTTCTTAAAGGAGGTAGTATCAGAAACCTTGCGGACATATTTTAAAACCAGCATACAACCTAACTGTCTATCAACAGGAGACTTCATAAAAAATTGTTTGCATATTGCACAATGGAATACCACTCAGCAATAAAAACTAATGAAGTTTTGATACAATGATATGAATGAATCTCAAAAAAATTATACTAAATGAAAGCAGTCAGCCCCCCCCCCAAAAAAAACCCCCAAAAGAAAAAACAACCATACACACACACTGTAGTATTTCATTTATATAAAATTTTAAAAAGTGCACACTAAGCTATATAGAGAGAAAGTAGATCAGTGGTTGCCTGGGGACTGGGTTCCGGGACAGAGTGATAAAAGGAAAGAGGAAAGGATTTCAAAGGAACAGAAAGAAACTTTTGGATGTGATGGTTATATACTCATTATCTTGTTGTGACAATTTTAGAGATGTGTAAATATGTCACGTTCATTAAATTGTAGGTTTTAAATATGTACATTTGATTATATGTCAATTATACCTTAATAAGGCTGGAAATAATTGATAGTAAAGAATTCCTTAAGTTCATATGGCAATTATATTTTCTAGAACTTTATTTTTCAGCTCTGTCTCTTTAATAATTAATAAGTCTGGGACTTATTCATTACAGGATAGTTTTCAGCATGGAAGAAATGTGTTAACACTTGTGGGGGACTCTGGGTTCTTACTCGGTTAATCAACACACTTCAGGTTATTTTTATTTTAAAAATGTACCTTGAAGAGTTTGAATATACATAGCCCACAATTTTGACTTTGTTTTGTGCGTTCATCCAAAATCAAAACAATTTCTTCCTCCTTTATCACTCCTTTATCTCAATTTATTCAATCATTCACCCAGCACCAAGATCTAGAAACATGTACTACTTCTTCATTAACATCTTCCTCAAACCATCTTTCACAATTTGGATATTAATTCAATAAATATTCATTGACCAACTACCAGATGACAGACATTATCCTAGTTATTAGGTGCTCAGTGGAGACCAAATTGTGTTTGATTTCTCTCCTTATGCATCTTATATCTTAGTGGAGAATATAGTCTCCAAGTCTGGTCAATTCTATACTAAAAATGTGTCATATATTTTCTGTTATCACATTGTTACTGATTCTGTATAAAAGCTCATCGTTGCTTGCCTAACATAATTTTCTAATTGGTATTTATCTTTTTTATCTTCTCAGACTAGTTTTTTCTCCATATAGCTGCCAAAATCTTCTGAAACACGTATCTTATTATATTACCTTTGACTCAGATAATTTTTGATGGGTTCATATTACCAGCTGAATGAAGCCTGCATTCCCTTCATGACTTGACCACTACCTATGGACTCAGCTTCTAATTTCATCAACGCACTTCCCTCATGTATTCTAGCATACTGTGCTACTCAAAGTTTCTCGTCGTGCTGTATGCTCACCTCTCTTTTTGTACTTTGTTTCTGTGTGGAAATGACCTTTGATCTCTCCTTAATCCAGTACATTTCTGTGCATCCTTCAAGACATCATCATTCACATGAAACTTTTCTAAAAAGCACCTTTCATAGGCAGAATTTATCAGTCTCTCAAACTCAACATTTGTGTATTCTTATAATTAGCAATTATCAAGGTATAGTGTAACTCAGTATCGAGGAAGAAAAAGCAGCCCTAGCTCGCAGCTGGGCCATGGTGTTATCATGCTGAACATAACATTTTCACAGACTCTCAAAATCATACGAGGTCCCTGTGTGGCTAATCCACTTAATGAATTAAAACAGAAACATGAACCCTCCATAACCACATCTGAGGACAGACAAAAACAAGGACACTGTACCAATCACAAAAAATAGCCACACATCTGCCTTCCCCAGCTAACATAAGTGGCTGCCACTACTTTACCAATTACAGTTTTAACCCCATTCCATTCCTCCTTTCTCCCTCATAAAAACTATTAAGATATCCAATTATAGAATTGACCTACTTTCTGACAGCACTTAATCCAAAGCAAATATCTGCTTCCTTGAACCCTCCTGAAAATTAGTTAACATGAAACCAAATTCTGTAAGTGCCCCTAACACCCTCAGAAATTCCCCTTTACTCCCATGGCATGAGGTCTCCTTTGCTGCAGTAATAATACGCTCCCCTTTGTTTGAATGTAGGTATATTTCTGGTGGTGTTTTGCTGTTGGGCACCAAAGCATATACATATTTGATCTTTCTACTCAACTATGAAGACTTTGACATCTGAGGCATTTATTCCCTCATTCATTTTGCCACTCCCTGTACCAACCATAGTGCCTGACTAGATACTGAGTACACCATACATGCTTGTAGGACAAATGAATGAATGTGTATTTTTATGATTGAAGGCACATACTTCAACAAATAGAAAAAGCTGCTTTCAAAAAACGTCTTCTTCTCACCAGAGGGCTCTGCTAGTCTGCTACTGACTGAGTTTGCTTTTACATGTAAAAGTGCTCCTGTGGGTTTGATGTAGCAATGTCTTGTATTGTACCTGTGTGGTTCTTTACAATCCTTACCATTCCCAGCATGTATAGATACATTTTGCCCACCAGGTGTGAGGATGCTGTTAGACCAACTATACATTATAGGAAATAAGTCACAGTAAGAACACAGATTAGGACAGTTTAAAGTGTGGGAGAAAAGAAGCTATGAAAAACTAGAAAGGAAATTCTTTTCTTTTCTTTCTTTCTTTCTTTCTTTCTTTCTTTCTTTCTTTCTTTCTTTCTTTCTATTAAGTGAGAGGTGAGGAGGCAGAAAGGTAGAGAGACAGACTTCCTCATCCCCCTGATTAGGATCTACCTGGCAAGCCCCCTACAGGTAGGGGATGCTCTTCCCATCTGGGTGCTGCTGCTCTGTTGCTCAGCAACCGAGCTACTTCAGCACCTGAGGTGAGGCCACGGAGCCATCCTCAGTGCCTGGGGCCAACTTGCTCAAACCATTTGAGCCATGGCTGTGAGAGAGGGAGAGAAAGAGAGAGGGGAAGAAGTGAGAGGGGGAGAGATGGAGAAGCTGATGGCCACTTCTCCTGTGTGCCCTGATTGGAAATCAAACCAGGGACTTCCACATACTGGGCCAACACTCTACTACTGAGCCAACTGGACAGGGCCCAGAAAATTGATTTCTAACTATAGTTAGACTCCATACTTGTTTTGACTTCATGGATGTTTAATATAGATGTCCTCTCTCTCTAGGACGTATTTCTATCTGTAGATTTCCAGATCCCTCAACTTTAATCATATGGATCTTCTTGTTTTGTGCTTTAGTAACTTATTATTTAAAGTGGAATAAAAAGTACCTATTCTAATCAAGGTATTTATCCCATTTTTTCCCCAAAAGCATAGTGGTTAAGAAGTTGTAAACTAATTTAAAAAAAAAAAGAAGTAAGTTGTTTTTGCATCAGAAAGACATGGATTGGAATGTAGGCTCACTAACTTCCTGAATATATGACTTTAATGTCAATCTTTCTCAACCTTAATTTTCTCATCTGTAAAATAGGGTTATCAATAATAAATACTTGATAGCATTGTGACAATATAAAATAAGATAGTGTAAAAAAATCTTCCCTGTCACATAAATTGCTCAAAATTTATAGCTGTTATTAAATTAATTAGGTCATTATTTTTTTTATTAGCAGAAACTGGATTTCTAAATTCAGGATAAAAGTGAGATACTATATACTATGCAATATTATATTATGTAATACACTATTTTATACATTATAATGATTTATAATATATCATGTATACTATAGTATATAAACTAAAATATAATGGTTTATATTACAGGATTTAGTCAAACTTGTCATTTCAGTATTAAATACTTTGCAGAACTGGTCTGTGCATATTATATCTTGCCTGAAATAAACTGCTAGAAAAATAAATTCTTCACAATATCTATCATAGTGGGAATTTTAGTCATTGGACTGGATGACTCAATGTTTCCTGTTGTCGAAAAGAAAACAGTAAATTTGACAAAGAGCAGGACAGATTAAATTAAGTGGGAAAAGAAGCAGAATCAGACTGGCCCTTGGGAAGGATAAGCATTATTGTCAGATCCACCTGCAGAGGACAAAAGGCAGTGCAGTTAAGCTGGAAGTTAACAAGAATGATGATAGCTAATGGGTTGGTCTAAGCAGACAGATAGCAGTAGAGAATTCAAGAAGAGTTGGAACACAGCAGAACAACTGGGTAAAATATGTAAACAAGATATCATTGTAGTATTAGTAATAGGTAATATTTTTTTATATAATTTTATTTTTTTAATGGGCAACATCAATAAATCAGGATACATATATTCAAAGATAATAAGTCCAGGTTATCTTGTCATTCAATTATGTTGCATACCCATCACCCAAAGTCAGATTGTCCTCTGTCACCTTCTATCTAGTTATCTTTGTGCCCCTCCTCCTCCCCCTTTCCCTCTCCCTTTCCCCCCTCCCCCTCGTAACCACCACACTCTTATCAATGTCTCTTAGTTTCACTTTTATGTCCCACCTACGTATGGAATAATGCAGTTCCTGGTTTTTTCTGATTTACTTATTTCGCTTCGTATCATGTTATCAAGATCCCACCATTTTGCTGTAAATGTTCCGATGTCATCATTTCTTATGGCTGAGTAGTATTCCATAGTGTATATGTGCCACATCTTCTTTATCCAGTCATCTATTGACGGGCTTTTTGGTTGTTTCCATGTCCTGGCCACTGTGAACAATGCTGCAATAAACATGGGGCTGCATGTGTCTTTACGTATCAATGTTTCTGAGTTTTGGGGGTATATACCCAGTAGAGGGATTGCTGGGTCATAAGGTAGTTCTATTTTCAGTTTTTTGAGGAACCACCATACTTTCTTCCATAATGGTTGTACTACTTTACATTCCCACCAACAGTGGATGAGGGTTCCTTTTTCTCCACAGCCTCTCCAAAATTTGCTAAGTAATAGGTAATATTAATGAATTCTTTTACTATGCTAAGGGTTGTTCTGAGTTGCACTTGTTAGCTCATTTAATCTTCATAATACTCTAACATAGGGGGCACTATGTTATTCCTATTTACAAATGAAGAAAGGGGCTAAAATGAAAAATGGTGAAACTTAATTCCAAACAAAGGTATTTGTCAGATGTCTTTGGGTTGGAGCTTCTTCAGGTATATTTAATCTCTGACATTGTATTTTCCATGTTTAGAAGGTCGGTTTGGATCATTATTATATCTTTCATGTTTTCTCCTTAACATGCATACATATGCAGTACAGTCATGGTAATTCTTTTTATGCTGTTTATTAATTCTATCATCCATGTAATTTCTGATTCCATTTTGATGGGTTGAATAATTTTCTACTTATTAAGGGTCCCCTTTTCCTGCTTCTTTGAATGCCCTGTAATTTTTTATTTTGTGACAGATAATAAAAGTTTGTATTGCATGGTTCTTTACAATCCTTACCATTCCCAGCATGCATAGCTACATTTTGCCCACCAGGTGTGAGGATGCTGTTAAACCAACTACACATTACAGGAAATAAGTCACAGTAAGAACGCAGATTAGGACAATTTAAAGTGTGGGGGGAAAGAAGCTATAAAAAACTAGAAAGGAAATTGATTTCTTTCTACGGCTGCCAGATATTTATGAATTTTAAAAAAAGTATTGTTGAACTTTATTCTGAGACAGTTTAATTCCTTTTTGAGACTTGCTTATAAGTTCTGTTAGGTGGAGCCAGTTTAGCTTTTAGGGCTAATTTCACCCACTAGTGAGCCCTACCTTTCTGAGGACTATGCTTGATGTCCCATATATTAAGTCGTTTTCTACTCTGACTGGAGGAAACATCAACGATTCCGCTGACTGATTTCGCATGATTGCTACAGTTAACCCCTTGGGTGGTTCTTTCCAGGGCCTTGGGTAGTTTCCTCATACATATCCAATGATCAGGACTCAGGTAAAGATTTGGTGGGTGTGGGAAGGAACTCTTAAGAACTCCAGAGCTCTGATTATCTGCAGTTTTCTTTATCTTTGATTCTCTGCCCAAACTTTAGCTTTCTTGTCTTCTGTGAACCTTCAATTTTGTCTTTCCCAACTCAGGAGAATGCTGGGTTCTGCCTGGCTTCCCCCTTCCTGCACTGCACTCTAAGAACTTTCCTTAGGCAGGAAGCTGCAGCAATCTTAGAACTCACCCCATTCGCTGTTTCTCTCGCAGGAGTCACTGTCCTGTGCTACCAGCTATACAACGTCTGAAACTTATTGTTTCATTTTCCCACTTACTTTTTAGTTTTCTTGAGGCAAGAGGGTAATTCTAATCTCTGTTATTCCATCTTGACCGGAAAAGGAAGTCTCCAGTATGTTTTTAATAAGTTCCCTGAAGCTACATCCCAAGTAACTATATAATATGCATCCTAAACACAAGGCACAGCGCTTAATCTACAGTTTCATGAACAGATTACCGTACATTCCCCCCCCGGACTCAGTCAACTCATTTTAAGGTCTGTTACCTGCCATTTTCATGTACGTATTTTGGTATTGGCTACAGCCATTTCAGTTGAAAGTAGTAGAAAATTTACTCAGACTTAAGAAGTTAAGAAAGAAAAGTCTTTTTAGCTTATTTAGCTAAACGCCCACAAAACAGGAATGATATCAGGCATGACAAGGCTGGGGTGGGGCAGTTTCCAATACTATGAAATTTTTGCATCTCTATTTCTTGGAAATGTTCTCTTAACTGACAGCCTAGAGTGCTGTTGGTACAATAAGACTTACATTCTGGCAGTTAGTTACCTCAAGACATACCTCATATCAGTCTAAAACCCTTCAAAGAAAAAAGTTTTGTTTTTGTTTTTGTTTTTTTTGATAGCACTTGTAGAAAAATCCTCATGTACAGCCAGATTAGCCAGATTGGGATCACACGACCATTTTAGACCTGATCACTCTGGTCTAGGGCAAGAGATTTTTTTCATTGACCAGGACTGGTTGTATGTCCTCCTGCGTCATATAGAATGGGTTATGCTTGGGAAAGTGGGGTTCAGTTATCAGAAGAAAGTGATAAATTTTGTTCAAGACAAGATGCACATATTAGATTTGGTGCATAAAGTTGGGGGTGGGGTATTAGTTTCAGAAATGAAGAAATCCAGTATCACATCTGACACACAAAATAGAGAGGACTTACCTCAAGTTAAATGTGTCTCTCTTGGATGAATAACACGTTGGGCAAAAAATTTTAGGTGTGGTCAAGTCTCTGACTGAGGTCCAGTAGTCTCTAATTGAGGTCCAATATTCATATCTATAAAAATAAGATACCGTGAGAGAGCAGAAATAACACATTGTACTTTTAATAGTGGGAATAGGTTCTATTAAAACATAATATAGAAAGAGTATTTTCAGTAGCAAAATGCTCTTGGTACATAAAATCTCAAGATGAATTTTTTTATATTGATTTTCAAGTTAGAGAAAGACATCATTCCTTGGTGTATTTTAATATAAGCTTTCTAACATTATATTGTTTAGATTATTATTTTTGTGTGTGTGATAGAGACAGAGAGAGATGATAGGGACAGACAGACAGAAAAAGAAAGAGATAAAGAGTATAAATTCTTCGTTGCGACACTTTAGTTGTTCATTGATTGCTTTCTCATATGTGCCTTGACCTGGGGGCTACAGCAGACCAAGTAACCCCTGGCTCAAGTCAGCGACCTTGGGCTCAAGCCGGTGAGCCTTGCTCAAACCAGATGAGCCTGCGTTCAAACCGGCAACCTTGGGGTTTCGAACCTGGGTCCTCCGCATCCCAGTCCAACACTCTACCCACTCTGCCACTACCTGGTCAGGCTTGTTTAGATTATTTAAAAATCATTTTCAACATTCAAATGAGAAAGAAATCTTCTTATTCTTGGGAAAAAAGCACTGGAATCAACAATTGTATTTCGTGTTATTCCACTAACAGGACTTTCTTATCAAAAACAGTTTTCCTTTAAAAATCTCAAGAAACTGGCAGTCATTGTCTGATCTACTGTTAGTGTTAAGGATTCCGAGATTGTGTTCGAACTAAGCTGAAAAGAGTGACTTTCCCACAGTGACTTTTTATTTCACTATTAGCTCTTATGACTCATGTCTGGAACAAGAAGTGGTAACCATATCTGGCTCTGGTTTGAGTGGGTAGCTTGGCGTTGGGTATATCATATAGAGTTACCTAAATTTCTATAGTGTGTCTGTAAAGTCATGGTACAGTTTTGACCGGTCACAGGAAAGCAACAAAAGACGATAGAAATGTGAAATCTGCACCAAATAAAAGGAAAACTCTCCCAGTTTCATACCTATTCAGTGCAGTTCGATGTGGGCTCATGCACAGATTTTTTAGGGCTCCTTAGGTAGCTATCCCGTATAGCCTCTACAGACTCGTCACTGACTGATGGCCTACCAGAACGGGGTTTCTCCACCAAACTGCTGGTTTCCTTCAACTGCTTATCCCACTGAGTAATGTTATTCCTATGTGGTGGCACTTTGTTATAAACACACTGATATTCACGTTGCACTTTGGTCACGGATTCGAATTTAGCGAGCCACAGAACACACTGAACTTTCCTCTGTACCGTCCACATCTCTACTGGCATGGCCGTGGGCTGCTCCGCTGTATACATGATGTTACGTCATCATCTGCGCATACGCACATGCTGCCACATCATCCTACAGAAACTGGGAGGGTTTTTCTTTTATTTGGTGCAGATTTCACATTTCTATAATCTTTTTTGCTTTCCTGTGACCTGTCAAAAGTGCACCATGACTTTACGGACACACTGTATTTCTACGAAGGAGTAAGGTTTATAAGACATATTCCCCAGAGGCTGACTAATGATTAAAAATACATTGCTTAGGGATATAGACATATGTTATAAAAGTATATTTTGTTAATTAAGGGGAAAGTAAAATGCAGGTTAGTGATCACTTTAGGGAGGGGGGAGTCAGGCGGATAACAAAGGGAAAGATCTCACAGATGCACTAGTATTAATAATTATATTGTTCTTAAATTGGACATAGTGCTCATAGTGTTTATTTCCTTCATAATTTATTACAATTTACAACCTATATAAGTATTATATATACCTTTGGACTGTATCAAATATTATATAATAAAACATAAAATTAAAAATAATTCTTTTGGAAAAAACACACCAGTACCTTGAAGAAAGGGTTCTCAGAATAGCAAAATAATTTAATTCAATTCCCTAACCTTGTAAACCTGTATTCTAAGTTAGACTCTTTTCTACTTTAACACATACCAAAGAGGTTTCTCAGGGTGTTATGGTAAGTAGTTGACAAAAGCCTACTCTGACTTTCTTTTGAACACATATAATTTAATTTATATAAACATAATTTTTCAGTGCTCATTACATATCGGTCACTGTGCTCTATACTAAGTATTCAAATATGAAAAAAAGTCTGTTTTACAGTGTTCCAACAGTATCCTTGACTTCACAAGGGTATGCAATGTGCATTTGAAATATAGGAGAAGCTGCATCTAAATCAAAGGCGACAGGAGACACAAATTGGGGAGACTTAACAGTTTCTGTTTTCTATAGTGGCCAAGCTTGATCTATCTGCCTTTTCATCTAGCCATGTTATATCTGCCTGGAATTTGAAGGTGAACCTGAATAGAAAGCTGTTGGTCACAAGCCACCATGGGGTAGGGAGCCTAGAGAGAAAGTTCAGAAGTCCTTGCTGCACAGGTCGCTGGGGTTGCCCTGGTTCCTGTTCTCCCCCAGGCTGAGTTTTTCAGAAAGCTGTTGGTCACAAGCCACCATGGGGTTGGAGTCTAGAGAGAAAGTTCAGAAGTCCTTGCTGCACAGGTCGCTGGGGTTGCCCTGGTTCCTGTTCTCCCCCAGGCTGAGTTTTTCAGAAAGCTGTTGGTCACAAGCCATCATGGGGTAGGAGTCGAGAGAGAAAGTTCAGAAGTCCTTGCTGCACAGGTCGCTGGGGTTGCCCTGGTTCCTGTTCTCCCCCAGGCTGAGTTTTTCAGTTCTCCCTGAGATTTCTGGGAGGCATCCAGAATTTTCCCAATAAATCTCCTGTTTTTCTTCTTTAGTCACAATTTGTTTCTATTCCTTACAACCCATGAAGTTTACCAGGTGCTGCAGGTTTCAGAGTAGAGGCAGCATTTGAGTTGAGACTTGAAGGATAAACATGAATTTTCTGGATAGTCATCTAGGCAGAGGATATAGATTTTCCATTTTCATGTTGGCTATTTGTCAGAGCCTGAATAGTTTCCACCAGAATAGCCCTTTAGAATCTGACTGGTCAGGGTGAACAATAGGAACAAACATTACTAAGAATAAACTTTTGGAGAATCTGGGAAAATTGCATTAAAATATGTCTCTTTTCCTTAGCAATTTACGTACTTCAAGTTTTTGAGCAGATACCAAGATTTATGCTTTTGTTTTTGTCAGTTTAAAACTTGTTATTTCGTTCCAAGAGTTTATATACACAAATCATATAATTTTTTTAAAACCATATTGTACATATCTAAAAATGATGAAATTAAAATCATTAACAGGAACACTTAATATTGATCATTTATTTGCAACCATGACTGGAAAACTCAATAGTGTATAGTAGTCTATTAAATATAGCCATTATAGAATACTTTGGCAAATATCTTGGCTTTAGTAAAACTTATACCATGTTAATTAAATTAAGGTCTCATTTATTGCAGAGATTAGATAATCTGGTAAGCAAACCAATCAGTTGATTTACTTGTCTTATTCAAATAAAAGTCAATTAGGTTGAAGAGGGAAAAAGTCAATCATACAGATTAACAAAAATAAAATCAGTGTTGAATTTAAGATAAGTTCTCTTTTGAGAGAAATTGGGGTGGCATAGTAAGAGAGAACTGAAGAACTGAAAATAAAAACATGAAATGTTTTGATCTCAAAAACTTTCTGGCCATTTTTTTTTTTTTTTTTTTTTGTATTCTTCCGAAGTTGGAAATGGTAAGGCAGTCAGACAGACTCCCGCATGCACCCAACCAGGATCCACCCAGCATGCCCACCAGGGGGCGATGCTCTGCCTATCTGGGGCATCACTCTGTTGCACCCAGAGCCATTCTAGCGCCTGAGGCAGAGGCCATAGAGCAGGCGTCCTCAAACTACGGCCCGGCCCGCGGGCCGCAATGCGGCTCCCTGAGGCCATTTATCCAGCCCCTACTGCACTTCTGGAAGGGGCACCTCTTTCATTGGTGGTCAGTGAGAGGACCACTGTATTTGGCAGCCCTCCAATGGTCTGAGGGACAGTGAATTGGCCCCCTGTGTAAAAAGTTTGGAGACCCCTGCCTTAGAGCCATCCTCAGCACCCGGGCCAACTTTGCTCCAATGGAGCCTTGGCTGTGGGAGGGGAAGAGAGAGACAGAGTGGAAGGAGAGGGGGGAGGGGTGGAGAAGCAGATGGGCGCTTCTCCTGTGTGCCCTGGCCGGTAATCAAACCCGGGACTCCTGCACGCCAGCGCCAGCCAGGCCGACACTCTACCACTGAGCCAACCAGCCAGGGCCTTTTTTTTTTTTTTTTTTTTGGTTTGCTCTTTCTACCCAGAGGACCAGTGGATAGTACTGCAGAGACTTCCAGGGATTGGGAGGTCCAGTGTAGTTGAAAGTAATTAGCAATTTTCCCAGGGACATAATGTAGCAGGCACAGACCTGCTCACCCTAAGAGTATAGATAGCATCATGGCAGAAATTTGCCAAACTAATCTAATTTTTCCATGTAACTTGCAGATATATACACATGCCCTCTCTTCAGACCCTCCAAGGAAACCTAAAGGATTTACAGCCTTTTCTGTCTGAGGGATTTGGAGTGTTTCCTGACCTAAATTCTTGGTCTATTGGAGAGTACTTTGACAATTGCTTAAATTTAGGATTTGTCTAAAAATCCACAAGACTTCAAGGAGCTAACAAATTTGGAGGAGCCCCTTAATCATGGGGTGCCCAAGTGCTTCTAAAATAGAGCCAGCAGCTGAACAAATCTTACTTTGGAACCCTGTCATAGAAACACAGGAAAGGACCAGGTGAAATTAAGTGAGACATCAGCTATATATACACTCAAACAGATTCCACTAATAAAACCAACAAAAGCATTTTGTCTCTAAATATTTATAATTTTGTCTGTGTGGATATAAACTGAAGGAATCTGTCAACATGGCTTGTCTTCAGAGTTGAAATAAATAAATAAGGCCAAGGTTAGTGAAATAGATATCCAAAGAGTTGGATATCATTATGTTTTTAAAATTGTGTTGCTTTTCAAAGATATATTTAGGAAATAAAAAAAATCAATAATTTATGCAGATGGTTGAAAAATCAAAAAGTACCATCAAGCTTAAAATGAAAAATAAGTCCCTGACCAATGTTCAGACCTTGCTACCCAAATATAATCTTTTGACTTTTTTGGCTGCTTCTTCTATTCCGTGTGTGTGCGTGCGTGCGTGTGTGTGTGTGTGTGTGTGTGTGTGTTTCCAAAGTGAGAAGAGGGAGGCAGACAGACTCTCTCGCATGTGCCCAACCGGGATCCACTGGGCATGCCCACCAGGGGGTGATGCTTGAGGTTATGGAGCCATCATCAGTGCTTTGGCCAACTTTGTTCCAATGGAGCCTTGGCTGCAGGAGGAGAAGAAAGAAATAGAAAGGAGGGGAGAAGGGTGAAGAAGCTGATGGGCGCTTTTCCTGTGTGACCTGGTAGGGAATCAAACCCAGGACTTCCACATACCAGGCCGACGCTCTACCACTGAGCCAACCGGCCAGGGCAGTGCTTCTTCTATTCTTAAGTCCATATTTCTAAAAAACAAAGTGATACTACTATTTCTTCAAATTATTAATTTTAGGCATCCAGTATGACAGATGTTATACTATCTTACCCCTCCTCCTACCCATCTCCTATAATATACACATCTGTTTTAAATTAAATGAATACTTAGTGTAAAATTATTACAACCTTGTAAATACTAGTAACTGTAGAGTAAAGCACAGGCTATATGTGATGACACATTTCTTCTTTTGCAGCAGTTTTTCACCATGGCAATTTTTCATGTGTAGTACTTAGCTATCCACATAGCCTCTTCTACCTTGTCCTCAACCAAAATGCTCCATAAAGTAAAGTGAATTCATGAATAGTTATTCCTAGAAGGCATCTGATTGTGGTCTCTCTCTACTCTTACTCAAATATGCGTTGCACAGCCAGTTACTTAGGGGTCTTCTCTGTTGCTCTATTGGGCTGGTTCTATTTTTCTCATATTTCACTTTTTTTTTTTTTTTTTTTTTTTGGCACGAGAGACAGAGAGTGAGAGAGCAACAGACAGAGAGAGAGATGAGAAGCAGAAACTCATAGTTGCGTCACTTTAGTTGTTCATTGATTGCTTCTCATATGTCCCTTGACTGGGGGGCTGCAGCTGAACCAGTGACCCCTTGCTCAAGCCAGCAACCATGGGCTTCAAGTCAGTGACCTTTAGGCTCAAGCCAGCGACCATGGGGTCATGGCTGTAAATCCCACACTCAAGTCAGCAACCCTGAGCTCAAGCTGGTGAGCCCATGCTCAAGCTGGCCAGGTTCAACCTTGGGTTTCAAACCAGTGCCCTTAGTATCCCAGGTCAACCCTCCATCTACTGCACCACTGCCTGGTTAGGCACACTTTACATTTTCTTCTTTTTCAATTTACTCTCTGATTTTGCTGGAGCCCATTCTTCTATGCCTCTTTTTGCAAGAATAAATGAACAGAAAATATATTCTGTATATCAAAATATATCCTATCTTTAAATATTGCAAATTAATACTTCCTTTTTTTAAATTTAGAAATTAAATGTAATAGGGTGACATTGATCAATAAGAGTACATAGGTTTCAGGCCACACCTGTGGTGGCACAGTGGATAAAGCATATATCTGGAATGCTCAGGTTGCCAGTTCGAAACCCCAGACTTGCCTAGTCAAGGCACATATGTAAGTTGATGCTTCTTGCTCCTCCCCTCTTCTCTCTCTCTCTCTCTCTCTCTCTCTCTCTCTTTCTCCCTTCTCTAAAATGAATAAAAATATTAATAAAAATAAAAGAGTACATAGGTTTCAGGTCAACATTTCTATAGCATTTGAACGGTTAGGTGCATGTGTGCCCATCAGCCAAAGTCAAATCATTTTCTGTCACCATATATTTGTCCCTCTTTAAAATGCCTCATTATTTTGAAGGTGTTGCCCCATTGTCTTTTAACTTATAATGCTATTTCTTAAGAAGTCAATGCTATTTCTCAGTCCCAATCTTTTTTATGTGAACTAAAGTTTTTATATGAAAAACTTGTTTTCTCTATTCCTGATACATTTTTGTGGGTCTTTTTTCATTTAATGTGCCATGCATTTGGTGGCCTCTTTTAAACTGGGGACTCATATCCTTTCATTGTAGGAAGTATTCTCATATGGTTTCTTTGACTATTTCTCTTCCACAATTTCCTCTGATCTCTCTGAAACTCATCTCAGTTTGGTGTAGGACATTCTAGATTAAACCTCCATGCCTATCTTTTGTTTTATGTTTTTTACCTTTTATATATACTTTTTAACTTTCTGAATTATTAATGACTTTATTTTCAACTTTCTTGAATTTTGATAATATTTTTAGTTTCCAATATTCTTACTCTTTCTTTTTTTCTTGTTTTATGCATGCAATGTTTCCTTGTAATTTTGAGGATTCTAATTCAAGTTTTGAGGGTTTTTTTTTTCATATTTTCTTTTGTTCCCTGCACATTCTGGTTTCCTTACAGTTTTCTATTTTCTTACGCCTGTTTTAAAATTTTTTCTTATTTCTATTGGAGATGTTCTAATTCTGGTAATCATTTAGTATCCCTTCATACTTAAGAGTGAGAAATACAAAACTTTTCATTGTTTATTTCCCCATTTTTAATTTTTAAAGTACAGTGATGTACAACATTATATTAGTTTCAGGTGTATAATCCCATGATTACATATTTACTTAACTTACAAAATGATCAGCCCAATAAATCTAGTACCCACCTGATACCATATATAGTTACTATTACATTATTATTGACTAGATTCCCTATGCTGCATTTTACCTTCCTGTGGCTACTATGTAAGTACCAATTTATACTGCTTAATGCCTTTACCTTTTTCACCCCAACCCCAATCCCTCTCCCATGTGGCAACTGTTAAAATGTTCTTTGTTTCAGTGAGTCTGTTTCTGTTCTATTTGTTTATATTTTGATGGACACTTAGATTTCTTCCATATCTTGGCTATTGTAAATAATGCTGCAATAAACAAATGGATACATATGTCTTTTAGTGTTTTGGGTTTCTTTGAGTTACTACCCAGAAAATGTTGATAAAATGAATTAACTGCCATTTTAGTACTCATATTTTTTTATCTTCATTTTTTTTTCTTCTTAAAGAAGACTCTTTAACATTTCATATAATACTGGTTTTTTGATGAACTCCTTTAGCTTTTTCCTGTCTGGAAGCTCTTTATATGTCCTTTGATTCTAATTATAGCTTTGCTGGGTAAAGTAATCTTGGTTGTAGGTTCTTCCTTTTCATAAATTTGAATATTTTTTTTTGTATTTTTCCAAAGTTGGAAACGGGGAGGCAGTCAGACAGACTCCCGCATGCGCCCGACTGGGATCCACCCGGCATACCCACCAGGGGCGGTGCTCTGCCCATCTGGGGCGTCGCTCTGTTGCATCCAGAGCCATTCTAGCGCCTGAGGCAGAGGCCATAGAACCATCCTCAGCGCCTGGGCCATCTTTGCTCCAGTGGAGCCCTGGCTGCGGGAGGGGAAGAGAGAGACAGAGAGAAAGAAGAGGGGAGGGGTGGAGAAGCAGATGGGCGCTTCTCCTGTGTGCCCTGGCTGGGAATCGAACCCAGGACTCCTGCATGCCAGGCCGATGCTGTACCACTGAGCCAACCGGCCAGAGCCAAATTTGAGTATTTCTGGCCAGTCCCTTCTGGCCTGCAACATTTCTGTTGCAAAATCAGCTGCCAGTCTTATGGGAGCTTCCTTGTAGGTAACGAACTGCTTTTCTCTTGGTGCTTTTAAGACTCTCTCTTTGTCTTTAACTTTTTTTTGCATTTTAATTATGAGACCTCAGTGTGGGTCTCTTTGGGTTCATCATGTTTGGGACTGTCTGTGCTTTCTGGATTTATATATCTATTTCCCTTACCAAGTTAAGGAGTTTTACAGAGATGAGCAAATAATAAGGAAGTCCATTTTAACTTAGACAAAATGGGGCATATTTAGGATTTTGGTTATAGTAACTTGACTTTTTTTCTAAATGGAAATAAAATATTTTAAAACAAAATAAGGTATTGAAATTCTTATTTTTATGTAAAACAAACATGATTCAATGGCTTTAAGCAAATTATTACTTTTATAGAAATGAAAAGTTAAGGGATTGATCAGGCACAGCTGGATCTAAGTGTTCAAAGAAAATGTCTTTAGAATATCTCTTTTGCCCTGGTCTGCTCTGCTCTGCTTTCTGTGGCTACACCATCCTCAGACAATATCTTCCTGTGTGGTGATTGGTTCCATCAACTCGAATCTTAAATCCTATCAGCCTAGAAAACCCTGATAAACCATCCCTGTTTGGACATCTGTTTATACCATGTATTGAATATAGACAATATTTTTATTAAACTTAATTTCTTCTGTAGAATGCTTCTCTCATCTACTTAGAAATAGTTACTGAAGAAAATTTATAATTATATTTGCTGATCTATTCAAGTAGCATACATATGAATGATGGCTAACTAGGGAAATTGTGAACTAAATCACAATTTATTTGTAATAAAGTAGGAAAATAAATTCACTGAAAGAAGAGCAGATACTTTCAGTGCTCTGGAAATAGAGTTCTAATTAATTTATTTAAAAGGCCATTCTGACTCAGCCTCATAATTTGAATATTAAAACTCTTCTAATGGCTTTATAACAGATATATAAAATAAATGAGCCAACTTAATCAAACCACAGTGCTTGGCCAATACAAACGTTTCTGTTGTCAGTAATTCACTCTTTTATTTGAGAGATTTAGTTGTATATACAGTGACTGCATGTCTCATATTCCATTAATATATTAGCTGGATCATCATAAATGCCTTCTCTGTTGTAAATTAAGAAAGGAATATTCTTACTGATCAACTGAAGTAAATTTTTTTTCTTTATTATAGTAATGAACAATTTCTTTGAAGTTTCATAGCAAAAAATAGCAAATAAAATTTTCAAAGACTCTGGGATCCTATATTTGAAGGAGTTAAGTTTCACCATTTATTATCATTTCAGTTGATGAGAACAAATATACAGAAGGGTCCATTTATTAGATGTTTTATGTATCTTGGATTTTAACTTGGAAATACAGAGGCAGGCAAGGTTTTTAATTTATAATCGGTAAATAAAACTTATAGACCAGAACAATAAAATAATTGTAGTCTGTAATCTGTAGTTGTTTGCTTGAACCAGCAAAGGGGCTGTGTTCCATAAGGGGAAAGAGCCAAGAAACCCCTCCTGCCCGTAAGCCTTCAGTGAGGCTGACCTCACTCATATGTGCCTGAAGTTCTTTCCTAAGTAAAAGTTGATTATACATTATTATGGGGTCATAAACTTCTTTGAGAATATAACGAATGTCACAGACCTACCTCTTGATAAAATGCTTGTATGTACATGTAATTTCTGAAGATCCAGAATCTTTGGACCAAACTAAGTTCTTTTATGTATAGAGAAATGAGTACTTCCTCTAGAATATAAGTGTTGAAATGAACATGTAAAACAAAACATACTAATTTATTGATTTAACTTGGGAAGTCACTTGTGTACAAATTGAAGAATTTTATTCACAAGAGAATTTGCTTTAATAAAAAAAATTATAAAAGGAGGAAAAAACTACACTTATTAGCTGGGAACATTTACCTTTATTGAGTCAAGGGAAAATGGAAGGGGTATAGCCCACCAAGTACTCCTATTGCCCTAATGGATTTCAGCCTATGGGAGAAAAAAAACCTGGACAGTGGTGGAGGTTTGGAGATTGGGAATTGAGAGTAGGAGAAGTGATTTGGTGAAAAGTATGCAATTTATGTAGAAGACATTGAGAGAGAATGAAGCAAAAGGCAGAGAAAGTTTGTAAGTTGTTTACTGTGCATAAAAGAGGTACCACCTGTATATTTTCTATAACAACTTTGAATAAATTTATTAATTTTCAATAAAGCTAATAATGCAAAAAAGCTCTACAACTCAGTATATCTACTCCTACAGGAACTCTTATATATAAACACAGAGAAATGTTTATAGCAGCATTGTCAATAGTAGCAAAAAATTGAAAATATAGAAATATTAATATCCATTAATGTGAGAATGAATAAATAAATTGTGAAATGGTCGCTAACAGGAACACCACACACCAGTTAAACTAATAAACCAGAGATACATATATTAACATGATACAATCTAAATATATAATGTTGAGTAAAAGTAAGAAATTTGATATATTATACACACACACATAAAGTTTAACCATTAAAAATATTTAAGTATTTAGTAACAAACAAACAAACAAATCATGAAAACAATCAAAATAATGAAAAGGGTTACCTCAGGGAGAGCAGGAGGGTATTCAATTAGAGATGAGTACACAGGTGGCTTCACCTCTACTAGTACTTTTTCCTTAAGGTGAGTAGTGGGTATATTTCTGTGTGTTGTATTAGTCTGTTTCATTAACAATCAAGTTAATGAACACATCACCTCAGTTACCACTTATTGTCTGTGTGCAGTGAAGAAATTTAAAATCTATCAAAGTGGGTTATTCTTTAATGATTAAAAAGAACATTTTACAAGAAGTTATATTATGTCTCTCGCAACAGAGCAACACCCCAGATGGGCAGAGCATCGCCCCCTGGTGGGCATGCTGGGTGGATCCCGGTTGGGCACATGCAGAAGTCTGTCTGCCTCCCTGTTTCCAACTTCAGAAAAAAATAAAATAAAATAATATGTCTCTAAGACTATATGTATTTAAGAATGCCTCTCCAGTTTTGTATAATATTCATAGACTTAATGAAGATTTAATATATTTAATTACTTTTTATTTGTTGACTATTTGAATGAGACATTGTCTCATAATTGTTTTTCATTGGGTTTCTTGATTTATTTGTAGTAAATTTTAAAAGCTCTCCTGTGAGATTTGGAGTTAGGCTGCCTTTTCGGTTAAAATTATCTAGTACTAAACCAAGAATAAAATTTCACCATGTCTATTTTAATTACTTTTCATATTCAAGGCTTAGACTCATTTTAATGGATTTTTGTGTGCACTATGAGGTAGAGGTAAATTTTCTTTTATTTTAGAATGGATAAAAAAATGATAAAATGGATATCCAGTCATCCCAGTATAATGATGTATTCTTTCCCCAGTCATCTACAATGCTATGTCACATCATTTTCAAATACATTGTAGGTCTCTTTCTGAGATATCTTCTGTGTTATATTGCTAATGTGCCATTCTTTGTCTTTATTATGAATCCTAATAATAATATTTTTCAAATATAATTGACATATATTAGTCTCACATGTACATAGTGATTAGGCATTTATATAACTTTTGAAGTGATCACCCTAATAAGTCTAGTTTCCATCTGAAACTATAGTGATTAGAATATTGACTATATGCCCTATGCTATACTGTACACCCTCATGGCTATTTTTAGAACTTGCATTTTTTTTATGATAAATCTTGATAGAACACATCTTCTACCATCTCTCTCTCTCTCTCCTTATGTCCTTCCTGGGATCATCTTGACAATTCTTGGCTTTGGTCTTTTCATACAAATTTTAGCATTTGTAATATTCTTTAAAGAATCCTTAGGGAAATTTTATTGTAATGTATGGAATCTACACATTCATTCAGAAAGAGTCAGGGCTCTTATAATTTAAATTTTTCTATTTATTAAGGCATCTTCTTTATTTACTTGGATGTTTTTTTATGGCTTGCAATAAAATTTTATAATTTTTTTCATAAAAGTTTTAAACATATTTTATTAATGTCCAGATGCTTTATGCTTTTGTTGCTACAAAAATTAGCCTCTTTTTAAGAAGTATGCTTTCTAACTTTTTAGTTTTTACTGTCATACAGAAACACAACTGTTTTTTTTTCTTTTGTAACAGAGAGAGATGAGAAGCATCAATTCTTCATTGCAGTACCTTAGTTGTTCATTGATTGCTTTCTCAGATGTACCTTGATGGGGGGGAGGCTACAGCAGACCAATTGACCCCTTGCTCAAGCCAGTGACCTTGGGCTCCAGTTGGTGAGCCTTGCTAAAACCAGATGAGCCCGCTCTCAAGCTGGCAATCTTGGGGCCTCGAACCTGGGTTCTCCACATCCCAGTCCAATACTCTACCCACTGCACCACTGCCTGGTCAGGCACAATTGACTTTTGAATAATAATTTTATATCAGTCACTTTGCTACACTTTGTTATTAACTCAAGTAATTTAAAAAATTGTATTTTACTATTATCTATACATAAATGGAATTTGGTTAATTCCTTTTCAATTCTTATATATTTTTATTTTAATTTTTCTCTCACTGTGCTAATTAGGATAGGAAAACATAGGTGGGCTTGGATGAGGTATACCAAGGTGAGAACAGAAGTACTGTATTGAATAAAAGTAGTTATAATAATTATCATTCTCAATATTAATTTTTAAATGGAAAATTTCTAAAATTTCTCCATTAAGGATGATACTGCAATAGTTTTTAGTAGATATCCTTTATCAGATAAGGAAGTACAAATGTTTATGTGAACTTTTTAGTATCTGGTTGTATTCTAGTAGGAGGTAGGGAACTTTAGCCAAAATGCTACGACATTCATTTTTTTTTTTATTATCCAAACATCACACTCACCTATTTCTTAAGAAATGGATGTCATTCCTGGAAGGGAAAGTAAGTCAGTGATTGAACTGCTCTTATTATTTGAAGTTTCTGGCCAGCTCCCCTTGTGGGGACTGGATCTCCTCTACCCCATCATCTCCAGATGCTTAGTAGCTGAATAGTTGCTACTTAGAATTTTTTGCAAAAAGTAGTAGCCCAGAGAGTAGAGATAAGGCTTTCAGGATAATGGGGACATCAATAAATAACATAGTGGTGAAAAACACTGATAACTGAGAAGCAATGTCAGTTAAATGAGAGTCTAAACTTCTAAGTTTATGGAAAAATACTTCACTGCTCTAGAGAAGGAATATGTTAAAGTGGTAAGTTACTGGGATTTACACATCAAATTAGTAACCAGGCTTGGAGAAATACTTCACCTAGATGTTCAGGATGTACAAACTATTATATCATGTTATCCACCAGGGGCCTATATATAATGTGATGCTTGGAGCCCTGTAGCTCCTGAATACAAGTGCTGAGAAGTGGAGTTGGGATTCAAGCAACAGCGCCACCTGGAGCACAAGGAAGGCAGGTATTCCTCCCTTCTGCTTGAATTGGGGCCCCAGGTAATGGCCTCAGTAGAGAAGGATGTGTCATAGTAGGATCATAAATTATTACCCCTCGTTAATGGGCATCTTTTAAACTCTTGTATGGTGTAACAGATTCATTAATCATGTTCAGGCTGCACAGAAGTTTGGAGGCAGGAAATATCCCCATCTGTTTCAATTGTGAAAAGAAATATCACCTCCAACTGTAAGGAAACAAACAGCTTTCTAGACAGGACCTGTAGGGTGACAGGGTTGGATCCTCATGATTGCTTCCTAGGAAGGCCCCTTCCTCCCCGCTCCAAAGTTTATGAGTAGGGTGGGCCAGGAGTTCACTCAGAAGAATTCTGCTCAAGGAAGGAAAAAGGAGAGGACAGAGTGAAACTCCTTCTCTGAAAAGAACCAGGAAGATTTAATTGGGACACACAGTATTTAATTCACTAGATGTGAGAGGTAGGTTTAAGCTGGCAGTAAAGGTTAGTTCTCTGTTGATTTCAATACTAAGTTTTGGAATCCAGAAGCAGGACAGAAAGATATTGATGGGATGGGACAGAGTAACCCAACATGCAGAGATGGAGTGAATACTGTATTTTGTTTTCTTTTCTAGCATGCAGTAGGTATATGATCAAATAATCTGTTCATAGCCTTGCTGGAATAATCCTAAAATGTAAACTCAAAGACAATTTAACCTACTAATTTTTAAAAACAAGTCAATTGCTTTGTGTAAAGCCAGTAGCCATGGCCACCATCACAGCCGCCTGGCCCATGTAGGTTTGCATAGGATTCAGACAGATGGTAATGAAACAATGGAGCCAAGAACTGGTGGGCCATTAGCCTTAATCCTAGCTTGCACCCAGTGGGCAAGAAATATACACAGTGGGAAAACACTTCCCTTTCCATTCAGGGCTCCCAAAGTGACTGACTTATCAGAGTTTCCTAGAATCAAAGGTTTCTAGCTCACTAGCCTTATTCACCTCTATTTCCCATCTCCTTCCCTCTGCACAAACTCTGCACTAACTGGCTTCTCCTCAGCACTCCACCATCTTGGCTGCTTCTCCTGGCCTCCTCCACATGGCCTTTCTCTGCTCTCTCACAGCATGGGATCCTCCTAGAAAGTAATCACTCTTCTCCTGGAACAACATGATCTCTCTTTTTAAAATTCTTTGGCGCGAAAGCTCTCCCCCAACACATTAATATAATCACACCCATCCCAAGCAAGAAGGGCAACTAATATCATCACCTGGGCAACGGGCTTCCATATGGGCAGCACTATCTTTAACAAAGTGAGCATAATATATTTTATCTGCCCAATACTTTGGCATTTCAGTATTAATTTTGTGTTCTAAATTAATGTTTACCCATCTCTCTTGCTTTTTCTTCTCCCCTTTTCAATTCCTCAGTAGCAAGGTGAAATTTGGTGGTTTTCCAAGGATAAAAAGGTTCAGGTTGGTAAATAGATAAGGCGTAAACTTTTTGTCACAAAATAAATCAAAAACTACATGGTTTGTGAGGCCTACTATCACATGAAAATTTAGACCCCTTGTTCAGAAAGCAAGAAAAAAGTGCCATTAACAGTACTACTGTATAAAGCTTTATCTTTAAAACTATTTTATTTCTTACAAGACATAGTAAAGGCAACTGTCATTTTAAGTAAATAAAAAATTTTGAATTATTAACATGAATTTTACCATTTATCTTTATGTTGTATAATGCCAATTTAAATAAGTATCTAACTCACAATAGAATCACCAGCATTTTAGTCCATGTGTACATATGTATTTCATTTTTGCCTAAGTAATTGAAATAACAAAATTGTGATATCCATTTTTTGTTACCCACATGTTCTGCCAACACTATCTTTGGCTTACTGTAAGTAAGGAAATACTGGAAGGAAAACACACTATATATGGGTTGTCCTATCATTCCCTTTTGTTTCATGTCAACTTTTAGTATAAATTTTAGCTAAGTAGTACAAATAGTAGGATTTTTTGCATATCCATGTTTCTTAGAATACCTTTGCTTTCTATATGACTTTTTGGGGTTGTCATGGTCATTACTTATTCAGTCTTTGATGTGTTGGTATAGAATGAGCACAAAATTTGGTATGCTCAGGTTGCATGGGGAATCAGTGAGACACAAAAGTAGTACAAGTTAAATTTGTCATGGGAGCCACATACCAATTACTAATACTATATGTTAATGGCTGGCAAGGTACTGTGGACATGCTTCTGTGATATATCTGCTCCATTATGTCATTTACATAACAAAGTTCAAAAATAATATTATTAAGAAATCAAGGTGGCAAGAGCAGAGCTTTTAACTAAATGCAAGACACTTTTAAGAGTTGGGTTTTGCCAGGCAAGGATGGCACAAAAAAAGAAAACTACAGACCAATATCTCTAATAAATACAGATGCTAAAATACTAAACAAAATACTAGCAAATTGAATACAACAACATATTAAAAAAATAATACATCATGATCAAGTAGGATTCATCCCAGAATCTCAAGGATGGTTCAACATACATAAAATGGTTAACATAATACACCATATCAACAAAACAAAGAAAAAAACCACATGATCTTATCAATAGACAGAGAAAAGGCTTTCGATAAAATACAACACAATTTTATGTTTAAGACTCTCAACAAAATGGGTATAGAAGGAAAATATCTCAACATGATAAAGGCCATATATGATAAACCATCAGCTAACATCATATTAAATGGCACAAAAACTGAAGGCTTTCCCCCTTAAATCAGGAACAAGACAGGGTTGTCCACTCTCTCCACTCTTATTTAACGTGGTGCTAGGTGCTAGAGGTTCTAGCCAGAGCCATCAGATAAGACAAAGAAATAAAAGGCATCCATATCAGAAAAGAAGAAGGAAAGGTATCACTTTTTGCAGATGATATGATCTTATACATCAAAAACCCCAAAGAATCCACAAAAAGACTACTAGAAACAATAAGCCAATACAGTAAGGTTGCAGGATACAAAATTAACATACAGAAGTCCATAGCCTTTCTATATGCCAACAATGAAACATTTGAGAACGAACTCAAAAAAATAATCTCCTTTACAATTGCAACAAAAATAATAAAATACCTAGGAATAAACATAACAAAGAATGTAAAGGACTTATATAATGAAAACTACAAACCATTGTTAAGGGAAATTGAAGAAGATATAATGAGATGGAAGAATATTCCTTGTTCTTGGTTAGGAAGAATAAATATAATCAAGATGGCCATATTACCCAAAGCAATATACAAATTTAATGCAATTCCCATCAAAATTCCAATGACATTTTTTAAAGAAATGGAACAAAAAATCATCAGATTTATATGGAACTATAAAAAACCCCGAATAGCCAAAACAATCCTAAAGAAAAAGAATGAAGCTGGGGGCATTACAATACCTGACTTCAAACTCTATTATAGGGCCACGACAATCAAAACAGCATGGTATTGGCAGAAAAATAGACACTCAGACCAATGGAATAGAATAGAAAGCCCAGAAATAAAACCACATATATATGGTCAAATAATTTTTGATAAGGGGGCCAATAACACACAATGGAGAAAAGAAAGCCTCTTCAATAAATGGTGCTGGGAAAACTGGAAAGCCACATGCAAAGGAATGAAACTGGACAATAGTTTGTCCCCTTACACTAAAATTAACTCAAAATGGATCAAAGATCTAAACATAAGACCTGAAACAATAAAGTACATAAAAGAAGACATAGGTACTAAACTCATGGACCTGGGTTTTAAAGAGCATTTTATGAATTTGACTCTAAAGGCAAGAGAAGTGAAGGCAAAAATTAATGAATGGGACTACATCATACTAAGAAGTTTTTGCTCAGCAAGAGAAACTGATAACAAAATAAACAGACAGCCAACTAAATGGGAAATGATATTTTCAAACAACAGCTCAGATAAGGGCCTAATATCCAAAATATACAAAGAACTCATAAAACTCAACAATAAACAAACAATCCAATAAAAAAAATGGGAAGAGGACATGAACAGACACTTCTCCCAGGAAGAAATACAAATGGCCAACAGATAAATGAAAAGATGCTCATCTTCTTTAGTTATTAGAGAAATGCAAATCAAAACTGCAATGAGATACCACCTCACACCTGTTAGATTAGCTATTATTAACAAGACAGGTAATAGCAAATGTTGAAGAGGCTGTGGAGAAAAAGGAACCCTCATTCACTGTTGGTGGGAATGTAAAGTAGTACAACCATTATGGAAGAAATATGGTGGTTCCTCAAAAAAACTGAAAATAGAACTACCTTATGACCCAGCAATCCCTCTACTGGGTATATACCCCCAAAACTCAGAAACATTGATACGTAAAGACACATGTAGCCCCATGTTCATTGCAGCATTGTTCACAATGGCCAAGACATGGAAACAACCAAAAAGCCCGTCAATAGATGACTGGATAAAGAAGATGTGGCACATATACACTATGGAATACTACTCAGCCATAAGAAATGATGACATCGGATCATTTACAGCAAAATGGTGGGATCTTGATAACATTATACGAAGTGAAATAAGTAAATCAGAAAAAACCAGGAACTGTATTATTCCATATGTAGGTGGTATATAAAAGCGAGACTAAGAGACATTGATAGGAGTGTGGTGGTTACAGGGGGTGCGAGGAGAGGGAGAGGGAAAGGGGGAGGGGGAGAGGCACAAAGAAAACTAGATAGAAGGTGACAGAGGACAATCTGACTTTGGGTGGTGGGTATGCAACATAATTAAATGACAAGATAACATGGACATGTTTTCTTTGAATATATGTACCCTGATTTATTGATGTCACCCCATTAAAAAAATAAAACTATAAAAAAAAAAGAGTGGGGTTTTGTGCAACTGCACGTGGTACATGCCCATGAAGTTGGCCCTAGAAGCTGCAAATCCAGGCCCTGATGTTGTCCTTTCCTTATTTAGTACTTCCAGGTCTCTCCTAGCTGTTCCTGTCTGGGCTACTGAAAGTCGAGCTGCTTTCAGAGTTGCCCTTGGCTTCGGTCTACTTAGGTGAGCACACATGTATAGAGAGCCAACAGAGCAGATTCTGGCTGAGATGTGGGGAGTGCTTCCCTTATGGATGTCTTGTCTTCTCTCAGACCAGAGAAAGGTCTGAGACACTGAAGAGGTCGTGTAGATGACCCAGAATATGACATTTTGACACACACACTTCTGCATAGTAGATGTCCCTCATACATCAGGAACTGCCTGTCAACAAGAAAACATTAAACTTTGCTGAAATAGCATACAAATCTCACCAAAGGTCTGGACCTTCCATGGCTACAACTATCACCTTTATGATCACCTCTAATTCTGCATCTCCAGCCCAGGGACCCTTTCTTTGAACTTCAAAATTACAATTTTAACCACCCACATGACTCTGATCTGGAATGTTTCATTGGTACCTTGAACTTAAAATATCCAACTCTGAATTCATTGCATCATTTTCCAACTGTTCTTCAGCTCCTTCCTCAAGAATTTCCATGTGGGTGAGCAGCTACATCATTCCAGTCTTTGTATCACTCCCCTTCGATTGGCCAGCAGTATATTGAGACCAGCTTTTAACCATACCTGGAATCCAGGCCCCTCTCAACCTCTCCTGCCTCAGCAATATTTAGTTCTTTGTCAGCTCACTCCTATACTTGTCTGTCTCCAGACTCATTCCTTCCCAGATATCCTCCAGACTGCCTGTAAACTGACATTTATAGCTTGAAAAATATAAAGCTTATAAAATATTTCAAGCATTGAATAAGTCTAGAATAGCTTATATTCCCACCAGTAAACTTTGCTAAATTTAATTTGCCATATTTGCTTCATATTATTTTTAAATAATATAAACATAGTGAGATTCACTTGTTTACTTTCTTCCTCCCCATTCCCCTCCATATTTCCCCGAAAGGTAACTGAATTTGGTGTTTATCCTTCTGTTATGGTTTTAATATACTTTACATGGAGTTGATCTGTAATACATATGTATTAAGAATTTTTAAAATTTTACATAATGGTATCACACTGTGAGTATTCTTCTGCAACTTCCTTATGTCACTGAACATTGTATTTTTGGAATTTAATCATGTCAAGGTTTGTTATTTCAGTAATTTAATATACCAATTTCATTTTTTTTGTTATTTAGTATTTTATTATTTGATATTACCAAAATTTTATTATCTAGATTTTTTTGGGTCATATTATTACAAATGAGGTGGCAGCCTGACCTGCGGTAGTGCAGTGAATAAAGTGTCAACCTGGAATGCTGAGGTCGCCCGTTCAAATCTCTGGGTGTGCCTGCTCAGGGTACATACGAGAAGCAACTATTACGAATTGATGCTTCCCTCTTTCTCTCTTTTTCTCTCTCCTTTTCCTCTATCTAAAAATCAATAAAACTAAAAATAAACAAATGAGGTGACAATATCTAACCCACAGTTTTTTATGCAAATCTAAGTTTCCCTCGAGAATAGTTCTAAAAATGGTATTTTGGGGGCATGTTTCACTGTACAGCATGTTACCAATTGCTCTCAAAGGAGGTTGCATTGATATACATTTTCTCTAGCAGTTTGTACTCCTTTGTTCAACAGCTCTGTTTATACTTAGAGCTTTCAGTATGTACACAGCAAAAGAAACCATAAAGAAATGGAAAAGACAACTTACTGAGTGGGAGAACATATTGGTATGACATATTCACCTAAGGGATAATATCCAAATTATATATGGAATTCATACAACTGAACACACACACACACACACACACACACACTCCAATTAAAGATGGACTGAGCACCTGAATAGACATTTCTCCAAAGAGGACATACAGATGGTCAATAGACATGAAAAGATGCTCAATGTCACTAATCATCAGGATAGTGCGAATTAAAACCACAATTAACATCATCTCACACCTGTCAGAATGGCTATCATCAATAAATAAATCAACTAATTTGGCAAGAATGTGGGGAAAGGGAGACCCTCATGCACTGTCGGTGGGAATACAGACTGGTGCAGCCTCTGTGGAAAGCAGTAAGGAGGTTCCTCAAAAAATACCGTATGATTTCAATCATAGATACGAAGAACAAATTGATGGTCACCAGATGGAAGGAGGATTTGGGGGATGAATGAAAAATATGAAAGGGATTAGTAAGTACTAATTGCCAGTTATAAAAATAGTCACAGGGATAGAAAGTGCACCGCAGGGGATATAGTCAATAATGTTGTAATTATGCTATATGGTTTCAGACAGGTATTAGATTTATTGGGTGATCACTTTGTGAGATATGTAAATGTCTAATAATTATGTTGTATACCTGAAACTAATATCAAATTGTATGCCCACTGTAATTGGAAAATAAATTAATAAAATTTTCTCGCAGTTTGGATTTTGCTAATTGCATCTTCATGTTATATGTTAATATTTTCTTCTATCCATTTCCTTTTATAAATTGATAATTGTTTTCTCAAGACTTCAACAGACGGAGGTAAGAAATTTTTTACAAAACTTTTTTTGGGTTCAAGACATTTCAAAGGAGGAGTGTTCTGGTTCTTTTAGGTCAGTGGTCCCCAACCTTTTTTGGACCATGGACCTGTTTAATGTCAGGGAATATTTTCATGGACCGGCCTTTAGGGTGGGACAGAGAAATGTATCACGTGACCGAGACAAGCGTCAAGAGTGAGTCTTAGACGGATGTAACAGAGGGAATCTGGTCATTTTTAAAAAATAAAACATCGTTCAGACTTAAATATAAATAAAATGGAAATAATATAAGTTACTTATTCTTTCTCTGTGGACCAGTACCAAATGGCCCACGGACCGCTACCGGTCCCAGGGGTTAGGAACCACTGCTTTAGGAGGCACATAAGGACCTATTGTCTCTCTCCATGCATGTTTGAATTTTTATTTTTATTATCTGGAAGCCAGCGATGTGACTCAGAAAGTCCCGCACCTGTTCTCTGTATACCTGTTAAGGACCAGCCTCTTTCTGGATAGATTTTTATCTGTGTTCTGCTTCCTTTAGGCTTCTTTCCTCCACAGTCTACGCCTGTATTGTGATATGGCTCTGGAGCCGACTTTGATAGTTCTGGATGTTTATTTCCTAGTTACACATATATTAATGCTTGCAATATTCTTTGACTCATAATTATGCGGTAGGTGTGGGTTATAAGTGATTTTATTTTCTTTCCTGGTTGGTTTGTGGAGGATATGAGGAGACATTTAGATTGAGGTGGCCGGTATAATTCAACATTTTGTAGAATTAGTTCATCTAATCTACCCCCCCAAAAATCCTACTTCGTCTTACATCTAATTTCTTTTTTTGTATTCAATTCTTTCTTTTCTGCAGTACGTCAGTGAAGGCTCATGTGTCACTTGGAGTAAGCAAGGTTATGATGAAGCAACTCATATGTAGACTTAATACAACAAAGATTCATTTCTTGGTCACAACCATGTGCAACCAAAGTTGGAAGAGAGTTCTGCTGACGGTAGTTGTTCAGAGATGAAAGCTGATGAAGGCTCCACCTCCACATACACTTCCATGACAATGGAGCAGGGCAGTTGTACACAGGCTCTAAAATTCCACCTGGGCCCTGACCGGTTGGCTCAGCGGTAGAGCATCGGCCTGGCATGCGGGGGACCTGGGTTCGATTCCCGGCCAGGGCACATAGGAGAAGCGCCCGTTTGCTTCTCCACCCCGCCCCTCCTTCCTCTCTGTCTCTCTCTTCCCCTCCCGCAGCCAAGGCTCCATAGGAGCAAAGATGGCCCGGGCACTGGGGATGGCTCCTTGGCCTCTGCCCCAGGCGCTAGAGTGGCTCTGGTCGCGGCAGAGCAATGCCCCGGAGGGGCAGAGCATCGCCCCCTGGTGGGCAGAGCGTCACCCCTGGTGGGCGTGCCAGGTGGATCCCGGTCGGACGCATGTGGGAGTCTGTGTGACTGTCTCTCCCCGTTTCCAGCTTCAGAAAAATACAAAAAAAAAAAAAAAATTAAAATTCCACCTAGAAATCGCATCTATTACTTTTTTTCTTCATGTTTTGTCAGTTTCAAAGGAAGTCACATAGCTATGACTAACCACAAAAGGATGGAGAAATGAATCAAGGAGAGTTGGAATAGTCTCTATGACTATCCTTGTCTGCATGTCAGTGTACATGTCATTAACCAGACTTCATATTTGTTTATATTTTAAAGGTAATATTATATACAGTGAAATGAAAAAAAATTGTAAATCAAAAATTTAAAAATTACTAATATTTTATTTAACTGTGTCTAATTTGTTATTTCAACTATCCATTGAGTTTTCTCTTGTTTTGGGTCCTTTTTTCTTTATCTATTCTAAAATCTACCTTATTAAAGTGTATTATTTTTAAGTCTCTCTTTATCCTTGCATTTCTTCTGTCTGCTGAATCTCACAGTTAGTTGTTTTGCTACATATAAATTTGGATCTTGATCTTCTCATCAGTATACTTTAGGGGAATTCTATATAGCTTGGTTTATTTACTTTTTCTTTCATAAAGGTTTTGAAATTTTGATGCTAGTTTCTCAGGATATCTTAGGATAGAAACCATTTTATCTTAGTTCCCTGTCCTGGGGTCTCTGAACACAACAGACAGTATATATTTACCCCAAATGCACATTAGGGCTGGCCTGAAGTCAAGTATCTTGTGGAGAGAATTTATTCCTTGCAGAGCTTAGAAAGAGACAGTAAACCTGCTTTGTCATGTTCCTTGATTGGGGTTTTCCTTTGGGTAAAGCCCTTTAAGAATTATGGTACACAATTAAATCGAACAACTAAGTGAAACAATTAGTTAATGTTTCGCTCTCTCTCTCCCTTCTCCTCACTCTTTCTCAAAATCAATGGAAAATTTTAAACAACAAAATAAAATAAAGAATGATGGCTTTATGTGGGATCTCACGTGCAGCTCCTTACCTTGATGCCACTCCTATGTCCCTATTGTTATTAGATCCAAGCTCCATGTTGCTAGAATTGATTATTCCTCTTCCCTCATGGCAGCCACTGACTCATTACACCAGTTTTCAATTTTGTCTTCATTTTTGGACTCTAGGGTTTTCAATACTTTGTTCAGAGCTCTGATTTTTATTCAAAGAGATGTTTATTAGCCCTGGCCAGTTGGCTCAGCTGTAGAGCATCCACCCAGTGTGTGGAAGTCCTGGATTTGATTCCTGGTCAGGGCACACAGAGAAGCGCCCATATTCTTCTCCACTCTTTCCCTTCTCCTTTCTCTCTATTTCACTCTTCCTCTCCCGCAGCCAAGGCTCCATTGGAGAAAAGTTGGCCCCAGCACTGAGGATGGCTCCATGGCCTTCACCTCAGGCACTAGATTGGCTCTGGTTGTAGCAGAACAATGTCTCAGATGGGCAGAGCATCGCCCCCTGGTGGGCATGCTGGGTGGATCCTGGTTGGGCGCATGCGAGAGTCTGTCTGCCTGCTCCCCTCCCTCACTTCTCACTTTGGAAAAATACAAAAATAAATAAATAAGAGATGTTTATAATATCTTATTCTATATTTCTAGGTCTTCATGGTAATTAGGAGGGGTTATAAAAAATGTTATTGTGGTAGATAGTCTTCAAATATAGCAGTCAATAATCCCTCCCATTCTTTTATATTCATGCTGTTCCTCACGTCTAGAAGCTGAGTTATTTTCTCTCCCAAGTCTTCCCAATATGATGTGGTTGGAATAATATTCCGGGGCTTATGAGCCAAGGTCTTAAGAGTTCTGGCAACTTCTGCTTTTATTCCCTCGGAACCCAGCTACTATGCTATAAGGAAATATGGCTAGACTAATGAATGATTACTGACCACAGGAAGAAAAGCCCTGGATTATGAGTGGGCATTTTGAATGCTCCAAACCACAGCCCAGCTTATAGCTAAAAGCGGGTATATTAGTAAACCTAACTGATAGCATGTGATGCATAATAAACCAGCTGAGCCATAACAAATTCTTGACTCAAGCATCATGAAAAATAACAAATTGTTGTTTTAAGGCATTGAAATTTAAGGTGGTTTGTTTCACAACAGATAACAAGCCAGTGTTACTTGCCAGGAAACATGAAGGCTCTTTTTTACAGGCAAATATTACATCTCATCTCTTTGATACATCTCATACCCACAGTATAGTGGAAAAAACAAACATAAACATACTGTATATAATTAAAATATGATTCAACAAAGAATATAATAAAAGCATGCACAATAATACTATGAGAGTTATCCAAGCCAGTCCTGAAGGAGGGAAAGAAGGGATGAGTCATATATAAAGTTATTCATAATCTTGAATTTAACTAAGTCTCCTGTTCCTTTTGGACAAGTGACTATGTCTCATCATTTTTGAATGTGCATTACCTAGCATACTTTTGGGTACATAGATGGAATGTAATTTGTGAATGAACTTAATGTGATCAAATTTGGAAAAACATATGAACCACATTGTTTTTCATCTTACTTTACTGAGGGTACAGCATTGACATAAATTTTCCATGACTCAAGTCTTGACTACCTATAACTGCATAGTGACATGGTGTGATTTTGAGTGCCTTATGAAATAAACCCCCTAGGATTCTTTCTTCTCCTCTGGCTGGAGTTTCAAACTTCAGTGTAAATATGCTATTACTTTAGCTAAGGGCTTTGAGGCCAGCCAAAATATACCTCTTCTCAGGAGGAGAGTGTCACTGTAGGCTGTGATGAATTATTTCACCCTCGTCTAGATTGGTTTCATATCATTCCAGAGAGCTCGTTTGAATGGAAAAAGAAGCAAAGAAAACCTTAGGATGAAAAGGAAGTTGCTAAACATGACCATTGCCTACCTATACTGGTTCCAATCTTCTTGTTAAAAACAAAACAGAAAAGAGTTGAAAGAGGGTGTATATTGTCAATTCTGTATATGCCTACACGCTTGCCCAAAAGACAGAATACTCATTTCTCTTAGAGCTTTAAAATCTATTATTTTGTTTAAAAAGTACTCTTTCAAAAAGAATACCTAGTTCTTTTTGGTATGTTGGTTTTTTTATAAACTACTTCAAACTAACTAATTTTTAGAAATTATGGTAAAATCCATAACAAAATTTACTATTTTAACCATTTTAAGTGTATAATTCAGAGATATTAAGTACATTTATATTATTGTGTCATCATCAACACCATCTCTAAAACATTTTTTACCTTATGAAAGTGAAACTCTATCCATTATACAATAATTCTTCATTTCTCCTTCCTCCCTCCCCCAACCACCATTCTATTTTCTGTCTCTATGAATTTGACTTCTCTAAGTATCTCATATGAATGTCAATCTGCAGTTATTTGTTCTTTGTGACTGGCTTATTTCATTTAGCATAATGTCTCAAGATTCATCCTTGTTGTAGCATGAGTCAGAATTGCCTTCATTTTTAAGGCTGAATAATATTCCATGGTGTGTGTGTGTGTGTGTGTGTGTGTGTGTGTGTGTATATATATATATACACCACATTTTTTTTTTTTCATTTTTCTGAAGCTGGAAACAGGGAAAGACAGTCAGACAGACTCCTGCATGCGCCCGACCGGGATCCACCCGGCACGCCCACCAGGGGCGGTGCTCTGCCCCCCAGGGGGCGATGCTCTGCCCACCCTGGGCGTCGCCATATTGCGACCAGAGCCACTCTAGCGCCTGAGGCAGAGGCCACAGAGCCATGCCCAGCGCCTGGGCTATCTTTGCTCCAGTGGAGCCTTGGCTGCGGGAGGGGAAGAGAGAGACAGAGAGGAAAGCGCGGCGGAGGGGTGGAGAAGCAAATGGGCGCTTCTCCTATGTGCCCTGGCCGGGAATCGAACCCTGGTCCTCCGCACGCTAGGCCGACGCTCTACCGCTGAGCCAACCGGCCAGGGCTATACACCACATTTTGTTTATCCATCCATTCTTTGGTAGGCACTTGGGTTGCTTTAAGCTTTTGCCTATTGTAAATAATGCTGTTCTAAACATGAATGTACAAATACCTGTGTAAGTCCCTGCTTTCAGTCTTTGGGGTATATACCCAGAAGTGTGATCACTAGATCATATGGAACTTCTATTTTTAATTGTTTGAGGAAGAGCCAAACTACTTTCCATAACGGCTGCATCATTTTACAATTCTCACCAGCAATGCACAAAGCTTCCAATTTCTCCTCATCTTTGTCAATACATCATTTTCTATTTTTTGGTAATAGCCGCCTTAACAGTGTGAAGTGGTATCTCACTGTGGTTTTGATTTGCATTTCCTTGTTATGTTGGGTTTTATGAACTCCTTTCAATATGTTATTACTTCCTCTAGAAGAGTCATCTCCAGACATAGAAAGTTAATGAGCAAAGAAAGAAAGATAACCCATCTATATCAGAAAATCAAAATGGATGTTAGTGCGTGATGGTGAAACACTGAGGCATGTAAACTTTTAACTTTAACACATGTAAGAGTGCAGCTCTAAATTTCCCTTTATACCCCTTTAGAGACTGGAATTCTTTGCATGAAAAGAAACCGTGCTGGTAGCCTACAAGGGGCTCCAGAAGGCTGTGGGATTGCTTGCCTCAGACCCTGGCCTGAAGACCTTTATAGCAGGTATAGAAATAGCAGGTTACCTGGGTCCTGTTTGCAGTCCCATTGACATTCATCACTGCATAGAATTCCTAGCTAGGGAATTTGAGGGAGGAAGTAATTCCAGGGCTTTCTCTTATTCTGCTAGGAGGCCTGGGGAACAGTAAGCAAAATAACTCTGTTATATCTGTGAACTCAGCTTAACCCTCAAGAGAATGACCTGAAAATCTCAGAGCTCTAAAGTCACACAAAGGTGATAGAATCTTTCACCACAGGGCCACAGGAGAGGAAATATTTAATATGTGCTAGGCATTGGGTTAGATAGGTACTGTTCACATAGTAGCTTATAAGTTATATATTACCTTGTTTTACTAAAAATGTGATAACAAAGATTAGTAATTTGTCAAAGTCACATAGCTAATAAGTGTCAGAAACAGAACTAAAATCAGGTCCAATTCTAAATCATGCTACCTCTGAAAATGTCTACTATGCATTGGACATAATTAGAGTTATTTTTATTGTATTCCCTTTAATGACTAAAAGGAGGTCATCTTTGCAATTCACAGATTAGATGACTTGGGCATCCTTGGAAGTATTATCAAATTTTGAAATACTCTAAAAACAACCCAGTGGAGAAAAGAGGCTGATTCTGGCTTAATGCTTATTTAAGAAAATGAATAAGCTGTCCTCTGATTTACTTACAAATGCTAGAGCTTGTCCAAGGCACAGAAATAGACTTGGCATGGCCCTGTGTATCAGAGCTAGATTCCAGAAAGTGTTAATGCCATAAAAATTAGGAATTATATATAAAAAAATCTTTCTAACTCTGTGCTGTGAGTTGAATGCAGCAAGGAAGTGCAAGCCAACAGGTAATTACACCACCGTTTATGAGTTTCCGCTCTGACAACAATTTATCTCATCCCACATAACACTATGTTTTGACCTAAACGCATTTAAAATATATTAAAAGTATAAAACCTGCCCTAGAAGAACACACAGTTGTCTGCCATGTTGATAACAATGCTCAGGGGCACATTTTGTCTGAGGATTTCACAGTGCTTTATACACTCATTAACTCACAACCATCTGTTTTGCTCCATTTTATAGCAGAGAAATGGAGGTGCTGATGAAATCACACAACATGTTGGTACAGGAGCCTAATAAGGAATTCTTCAAATTCGGAGCATTCAGCCCTTTCATTCCTGACTTGATATGAATTCACCAGATATGGGGACCAAGGACCATAATGGCTAGTATTACTGAGAGTTTATTAAGTATTTGACTCTGTACTAAATCTTTTATATGTATTAGGTCATTTACACCTTTAAGAGTTCCAAGGGTGCCTGCCTCAGCAGCACATGTACTAAAAAAATTCTGTGAGGTAGAAGCTCTTATTTGTCAGATAGAACAACTGGCGAGGTTAAGTGGCTTGATGCCAATTTACAGTAAATGATGGAAGCAGGATTCAAACCGGGCAGAGCCCATGTTCTTATTCATCACCTGACCCTATCTCTCAACATAATAGATATTGTATTTTTAAACATACTGGAGTTTAGTGGTTGCAGAGAAATCAGTCATTTTGCTTTGAAATGTGTAAAACTGTTTACCAGTGTATTAGTGAGGGTTCTACAGAGAAACAAAACCAACAAGATGTGTATAAACCAACAAGATATGTACTAGAAAGCCCGGCGGTCATACAAAATGACTGCTGTTCTAGATATTATAAATTGTAATTAAAATGATTTGTGCAAAGGTGTCTACTAATTCAAACTGAATTTCCCAGGGCAGGTGGCAAGGACGCCCCTTTGCTTACTGCCCCATGGGGTTTCCCCCTTCTACTTGCTTAATTGCTTAAAGTAGAGTTCAATGAAGGAAACCACTGGCGGTACATTTCTTAAGAGCCACCACTAGCTCAATAAATAAAGGTGATTTAAATAATAAAATGTTAATTCACATGTCAAAGATCTCTTTGTACACAACATTTCTTGTGTAGATCTTTCCATCATTTTTAAGCTCGCCTTGCAGAGGACCATCAATTATTTTTAATTTTACGTCCGTTCTTTCATGAACTCTTGAACAGGCAACATTGAGAAAATCCTTTCTTGCCACGGTCAAATCGATTAGTTTCTAACTTGAAGTTTAAGGACTGACAGTGTTCACATTTAATATTCATGTCACCAGAGGAATGCTTAAAAATTAAAGTTTCTCTGTTTGAAACTGTTTTAATCCTTTTTGCGTTTTGGTCAACATTACTCTGTCGTTTTTTTTGTATTTTTCTCCTGCCTTTGTTCAAGGGACTCATTTTGTCGAGACAGGCTTTTTTGTCTTGCATCTGAGGCAAGCCTTGTTTCTCTATGCTCATCAGTCTCATTTTGCCAAGAAAGATGCATTTGCTCTGCGACTGAAGCAAGCCTTGTCTTTCTCTGCTCAGTGGTTTCTTTTTGTCGAGAAAGCCGTTTTTGTGCAGCTTTAGCTCCTTTTCTCTCTTCTTCAGTGCTATATTTTCTAGGAGGCATTCTTAAAAGAAATTACGTTAAGACGTAGTTTTTATGTAAAACAGATGATTGCCAATGCAAACAAATGTTCACCTTCCCCCTGACCCATTCAATTTGCGTTCAGCCGTGGCAACTTCACCCCATTGGCTAGTACAGTTACGCAAGCAACCAATAAGCTATCGGCGACAAACAGACACTTAAGCCGCATATAATAAAGATATATATAGAAAAAGAGATTAATTTTAAGGAACTGGCTAACATGATTGTAGAGGCTTTCAGTCTTTGCTAAATCCAAAGTCTTTAAGGTAGGCTGAAAACCCAAGAAAGAGTTGCAGTCCGAGTCAAAGGCAGCCTTCTGGCAGAATTATTTCTTTCTCAAGGAGGTCAGTCTTTGTTCTATTAAGGCCTTCAACTTAATTGGATAAGTCTACCAATATAATTATTTGTCTCATCCAAAAAACACATTCACAGAAACATTCAAAATAATGCTTGACCAAATATCTGGGCACTGTGGCCTAGCCAAGTTGACACATAAAATTAACCATCATGATCAGACAATAACAGAGAGCAGTTTCCCTGATGATTATTAATAAGCCCTCATCTGATCTTCCAGTCAGAATAGGGCAGAAGTTCCAGTTTCTTTGTGTAAACCAGCACCTAGAGCCCTGTCTTTATAACCTCAAGGGCTGTGTGAGACACAGGGCTGGTCCCAGCATGACTTGTCTGATGTCAGCTTTACCAATCTTGAATGCACTGTCAAGGATCTGACCTTGCAGTCATGGTTCCCCTTCCCTCCACTAGTCTTTTGTCATAGCACTGAGTTACTAAGGATCCTCACTGTGGACTTTCTCCGTCATCCGAATCATGTATGCATACCCTACTATAATACATTTGACCTCCCCTCTGAAACTCACCTGGTTTGGGTTTCCTGTCTTCATGGCTGATTCTCTCTACTTCTTAAGATGACTAATTTACGATACCTGGAAATGATAAATACAATTCTTAGCTTTCAAGGTACCAAAGAAAGATCAGTGAAATTGTTAACTCTTTTACATGTAGGTCTTTAATTTCAAGCTCCACTGGATAGCATGCTGAGCACTTATTGATTGCTTAGGAAATTAATGAGTATGTTTGGAGTTTTGGCCAATTCTTTTAGCTTCTGTTTCCTCACCTGTAAAATTGAGATACTATTACCTGGTTTTTCAGGTGTATTAGAAGGTACATATGAGAATATTCATATTAAAATGACTTTAAAAGTAAACTTAGGCCCTGGACAGTGGCTCAGTGGATAAAGCGTTGGCCCAGCATGTGGACATCCTTGTTTTGATCCCCAGTCAGGACACACATATGAAGTGACCATCTGCTCCTCTTTCCCTCCCTCCCCCCTTCTCTCTCTACTCCTCTCTCACAGCCAGTGGCTCTGTTGATTTGAGCATTAGCTCCAGATGGGGATTGCCCAGTAAATCCTGGTTGGGGTGTATGCGAGAGTCTGTTTGTCTATCTCCCCTCCTCTTACTTAAAAAAAAAGTAAACATATACAATTGACCTCTGAACAAGAAGGTTCAATATGAGGGTACACTTATGTGTTGATTTTTCAATCAATCCACATAGTTCAATCTCACATTGTTCAAGGGTCAACTGGCAGTTGGGAATCCGTGTATGCTGGTGGCCAACTTAAGTTATATATGGATTTTTGACTGCAGGGGTGGTGGGAGTCCTTAACCTCTCTGTTGTTCAAGGGTCAACAGTATTGTATGTGAAAGATGTCTATACCTTCTAGAAGCAGTTCCTTCCCTATGACTCCAAAGCAGTGACTTATAACTTGATCACCAAAGTATTCACCGTGGATATTTCAGACTAGTAGAAGAAGAAAACAGCAACACCTGCCGGAAGATAAGGTGGTGAGAGGGAGTTTTTTTGTGGCAGGTACAGTTCTTGGTGTCCCTTACATGTCACTTTATAGGGACTTAACTCCTTCATCTCCTGAGAAAATGGCTCTGTTCCATGTATGTATGTGGACCTATTGGCTGGATTCTATTTAGGGGCAAAATAAACTACTTAAGAAAATGTTGACACTGACTGGTACAAATGGGACAAAAGAATACTTAGAAATGACATCACAATAAGTGTCCACTCCAAACAGTATCTCTCAGCCCACAGCTAAAGGATGCACTTATGTTGTCCATCACAAGCTGAAAGTTATTGACCATGTTAACTAGTTCCACAAAGGAAGAAATAGAACCAAAATAAATCTATTAAAAAACAGCAAAAGAGAATTCAAATGAAAAATTAAAAGGAGGCACTGGTCTGCAATGGCCTTCCTTGCACCCCAGGCACTGTTCTAAGGCTACATCTGACCCTTCCTTGGAGCTAACATGGAATGTGTCCTCCTATTCCTCATCTCAGGTGTTGCCTGAATGCACACACCTGTCCCAAGCTTCCTGAGGCCTCCACTCCCTTCCAAACATCCCCCTGGTTTCAGGCTGGAAACCATGGTCACTTTCATCACCTCTACCCTTTGCTGCTCCTTGCAGGCCCCAGGCTGAGCCACTCCTGATCTTGGTAGAATCCACCTTGTAAGGGCCACCCCAGGGCTCCCCCACAATTTGCTGAGCCCTCCAGCAGAAGGTCTGTGGGCTTTGGGGTGTGCTCAGCCCCAGAGATAGTCTGGCATGGATGCGAGGTCCTTGTGCTTCTCATGACTCATTACTTGGTCCTGGGAACCCTGGGGCCAGAAACAGGAGGTATCCATTACACTTGAGACCCACCACAGTTCTCAGCTGCTCTTCTCAGAGCTGTGGCATTCAAGTTTGGAGAATTCTGTAAAAAACAAAATTCAGACACAGGGTGTCATATCAGTGTCACTTGGTGGCCAGCGTGTTATGGAATCAAGTACAGAAGCCTCCTTTCTGTCTAGGCCCGGGCCTGCATCCAGGGGAGCCAGCCATGCTGAGCTTAGTCAATCCTCACGTAGCTGGAACTTAAATGAATGTGCCACCCTGAGCCCATATAATCCATGGATGGGCTTCCCGGAGTCTGAGAAAGCCCCTGGAATTGTGTAAAAAATTGAGTATTGTATGTACATATGTAAATTGTTCTGTGGAAAGGGTCTAATACTTATAGCAGATTCTGAAAGGGGTCCTTGAACCAAAAAATTTAAGCACTGTCTCCTTCTGAAGGCATTACTATCTTATCAGGGTAAGCTCCCCACCCCCTAAATCTGTATTCCCTTCCTGGGGGGCTCTTAGCCTCCCTCCACTTGGGGCAGGAGACAGTGAGAGAAGCTGGTTTGCTTTGTTTCAGCAAATAGACTTTTCTCACGCCCCCCTACCCTCAAGCTCTCCAAATAGGATCAAATATGCTTGAACCCCGTAGAAGACTATGGCTCCAGAAGACATCCTTGCTATGTGAGTTTTATTAAGTTTAGAAAAGATAATTCTGCACATTTTATTGCCAGTCCTTCTGCGTTTGTAACTGAGGTTGTATTACCATTTTCAAACACCCTTGGGGGTGGCGGGAAATCCTCTTTCTTAGAGAGATTGACAATGTATTCTGGGAAAACAGTAGGAATGATAATGGAGAGTACAGATTTAATTCATTTTACGCCCTATCTGCATTACCTGGGAACTGGTAAAACATCCAAATAAAATGACAACATCATCTTCACGTTCCCCACGATCAAGTTCAGAGGAATTGACTCAATTATGGAAGCCACTGTACACAGCACGAGTCAAAGAATATGAATGGGATTTGGGGATCACGGGATCACAAGCACACCTGCCATGGACCCTCTGAACCCAAGCGCTGGTGAGATTGTGGAAACTGAGAAAGCCAGGCCATGGACCTCACCTGCTCACCTGGGGAAGGCCCCCTCCCTCGTATGATGGGAGGTGGTGGGAGGGGAAAGATAGGCTGGTATAAACTTCGGATGGAGGCATTATCTCCAGGGGAGCCTCATATTTCTTTTATTTATATTGATTCATACTTAATTTCACCCTTTTTCTATTTCTTTTACTTTTCTCTTTTTCTCTTTCCAAAGCGGTTCAGTTAATTAACAAATGGCTTGCTTATCTGTCCTTAGAACATTCCATTTCCTTCTAAGCAACTTGGGGCAATCGAAAAGTGTTTCCCACTTACCTGTGGGGCAGATAACCACAGGCTTTCTTCTTCCTTTGGCAGCTTTTGTTCTAACAATTCCAGTTGGAAATGAATGCTGCATTGCCTTCGACGTGTGCTGGATGAGTCCTTTTTCCACCGAGGTTGTGACTAGAGCCACACACATTTGCCATCAGTCCGAAGCCTTGTCCTTCACCTTTGCAGCTGAAGCAGTGCCCCACTTGTCAAAAATAACTTCTGATCTTCCTAAATGTCACATCGCTCCTGCCCCAAAGGATTTTGACTCATCTGAAATTGCCAAGTTCCAGCATTACCTAAAAGCTGACCTCACTCCCTGCGTTTGCTTAGAACAAACACTATTTTAGCCACTATTTGAGACAGTGAGAGTGGGCGAGCAGGTCCGGGGAATCAAACACTGAGTGGGAAGCCCGCTGCTGATTGCCTCAGGGCTCAGTTCTGGGAAGTTGCCCCGCGGCTGCGGCTCCACCGGCCCTGGGACCAGCGGCCTTTACATCTATTCGCTTTATTAGTTGACCCAAACCCTGCTCCCCTCCTCCATAAACCACACGCACAGATGGTCCATCTTAGCTTCCAGGTGTAGGGAGTGAAAACATGCAGGAGGCCTTCCCTTACCCGTTGGTTTCTCTCTTTGGTAGCTAATTTGGGCAGGGTTCCCAATGGGAAGATCAAGATTTAGGGTGCTTGGTGAATGTGATTGCTTTTCTGCCTGCAATACATATTTTTCAGCTTTGCTATAGTAAGTGTTGGAACAGGCAGAAAAGGGAGTCACCCTACTTTTCTCTGAGATAATTATGGCCAAGGCACGAGATATTAGTCATTCGTGGTGCCCCTAAATCAGAAAGCCTTTAGCCAAAATGGGGCAGAATTCAAAAGATGAAAAGAGAAAGTAGAGAGAGGGTACTCTTCTTCTGCACCATACAATATGATCTCTCTGTGTTGCCTAAAATATCATTCTGGTTGTGCTGCTGTCTCCAGCACTAGCAAGTACATGAGGCTCTGTGTGAGTGAGGCTCCCTGTGCAGCTCACGTTATAGAAGTTGATCATGATGCCATGAGGTCTCAGAGGAAATCAGATGACATTGTCACATGGAGGCTGGCAGAATTCACACTCCATGCAGATAATGACCAATTAACCTGCTTGGGACTATCTAACATATGTCATGGTTCAGAAGCATTCAGGACTGTAATGCCGGTGCCCAAGGCCAGGCAGGTCCACGTTAGGTTCAGGCAGACGGTAGAGAAACTGTGGAGCCAGAAAGTGTTGGGCCGTTCCCATTTAATAAAGTCTCACAACAGCAGACGAGCCAACAGGCAGGGAAAAACCTCTTCTCTGGCAAACAAAAAGCAAAAATGGGCCTTCACAGTGGTGGGCAGGCAATCCACAATCTGCCATCTCCAATCCCCCTGAGCACAAGCACCCATAGCCTTACAGAGGCCATAACACACGTGGTACAGCCACACACCCAAGCACCAATCAGGCAAAGGGCTTGCAGCCGGTAAATCAGTGAGCAACCCTAACGCAGCTGTCCACAAGGATTTCTTTGTATTAATATCTCTAGCTATTATTATTATTATATATTAAGTATGTGGGATTTTATTTCCCTACCCTCATTATTCTCATGATATAGCAAACATGTCTAATGCATTCAAATACTGCTATCTGATCTGAAAACCATCCAGATCTGAACTTAATATATGACAATTTTGTATGTCGAGTTTTGGGTCCAACCATATAAGAACTTGTGTAGATTATAGGCAGTTTAAATAATTAAAATTATTTTGGTTTAGCATCAGTGGTCGTCAGATTACTCTGTGTCACTTTAGGTATTTAATAACATATGTGATTTTATGAGATTTACTTCCGGATTTCATTCCTTTCAGTCAGAATTTTAGTAATAAATGGTAACGTTCTTCTCCTCAGCTCCCTGTGAACAGTGCCTGATGACAGGTCAAGTAGCCTGAGGGTCCACACATTGGTTGGCTTGGAACATGGTTTGAGGAACAAAAGACCTCATTTAACTAAAATGTCCTCCCTTCCCCACTCCTCACATATCTGCAAAGCTAGTTTGTCTTGTGTCGGGGGCTTGGGGAATGTATTTTGCCCTCAGGTAATAGTGATCAGAGGTACCAAACTTCTCTTGCCTTCATATCTTTGGTCCCTTTCCAGCTCTAAATGATTAGTGGGTCTCAAACTTGACTTTTTATTAAGACCAACTGGACAGTTTGTCTGCCTGTTTTCCTACCAACGCCAGAGGCTCCCCACCTGAGATGCTAATTCAGTTGGTGTGATGTGGAGGCCATAGTTTTGATATTTTTTGAGAGCTCCTTCAGCCAAGTTTAAGTCCTCCAGATTGCACTCATCACAGCATTATCAGAAACAGAATAAATCAATTTAAGTTAAAACAGACACATATAAAAACTAAACTACAACTAGAGACTTTACTTTTTTTGGCCAGGTGGGAGTCTCATCTATTTTAGCATTCTCAACACAGCGTCTGTCATGTCATGGTTTGTAGAACAAAATAAGAAAGTGATTATTTGCCTGATCAGGCAGTGGCTTAGTGGATGCGGAAGTCCCAGGTTCCAAACCTCAAGGTCACTGGCTTGAATGCGGGCTCATAGACATGACCCCATGATCACTGGCTTGAGCCCAAAGGTTGCTGGCTTGAAGTCAAAGGTTGCTGGCTTGAGCAAGGGGTCACTGGCTTGGCTGGAGCCCCTCCCCCCCACCCCAGCTCAACGCACATATGAGAAAGCAGTCAATGAACAACTAAGGTGCTACAATGAAGAATTAATGCTTCTCATCTTTCTCCCTTCCTGTCTGTCCTCTCTCTCTCTCTCTCTCTCTCTCTCTCTCTCTTTCTCTCTCTCTGTCTCTCTCACAAAAAAAAAGAAGGAAAGAAAATGGTTATTTATTCTTATGGTAGAACAGTGATTTATAATATCACTATGGAACACCTGAAAATAAGAAAGGCGGGGAAATGCTGCACTCAAGCAGCTAAAATAGATGTCAATAAGTCTAAGAATATTCCACTATGCTTTATTCCTGGGAGCATCCCTCAGGCTGCTCTGGGAGCTCTGTTCTTATTTTGCACCCAGTTCTCACAGCCTCGTGTCTCTGTTTCTCTGTTCACAGAAACTTACAGGGGAAAGAGTGATTGTTTTGCAATTGGACACCAAGGAAATAGCCCATCAAAAATGCAAACAGTGGAACTCAGAGATTGCTATAGTCTGAGACCCTATAGGATGAAGTAAAAAATTTTATACATGCAGCCACTCTGACTTTGTGCTCATCATTCATTCATGTTAGGGTTCACTAGTGCAAGGTTCTACACAAGATGTGTGGAGATTACAAAGGTGAACTCTTATAATGAGTATTGTGAGCCTCTTATTCTTATTCTTACTCTCGCGTTGTTTAAAGTGCTGCTGTTTAAATCATGCTGCCATGGCTGCTTGGTTTTATATAGTGATTTTTGTTGTCCAAAGCATTTCATAGTTTTTATTACCAAGGCCTTTGTTCATTCATCCTTGTGGCCTCATAACTGTCTCTCCAATCCAGTCCACATAACCTTCTCCAATCCATCCTTTTTTATTTCTACAAAATAAAGATCTCCCTCAATGTAAATCTGATGATAATACTCCAATTAAAATCCTCTAATGAGAATTCATCACGATTTCTCTACGAGGTTATTCATGACCAGACCACTTCTGCCTCCATGCTTACCTCTGCCCCTCCTGCTTCACTTTTTAAGCGTCATGAACTGCACACCGTCCCTTTCATACCCTGTATTTCATAATTCTGTGTCTTTGGACATGCCATTCCTTCTCTTCTGAATGCCTTTCCTTCTTGCCATTTTAGCGATCCTATTCTCCAGGAAGTTTCCCTTGGCATCAACCCACTGCACGTGTGCCAGCCCCAGCAATTGGCCTGTTTTTTCTTCACTTATTAGAGACTAAAAAAATATCTCTATGTGTTGTCTTCACAGCCACTTGCTCCCTGCACTCCTCCCGCCCTACTTCCCAGCATTTTAAGCAACTTGAAGCCAGGAGCCATTCTTATCCATTTACTCTCTTCCCACGGTCTGACATCAGCAAGAAGTGGCAGTTAAGGACTACACTGAAAGCTCTTTCCTATTCATTTTCCCATTTTTATTACTCAGATGCTGTGTCTCAATGAGAACCTCTGTGAATAGTTCCCAAGCCTTGTGTTTCTACAGTGGCTCCCAAATTCTAAAACAAAACTTTCCTGAATTTCACGAGCCAGACTGTTCTTTGTCTTCTTCCTGTTACACTGGGAGGGTGAAGAGAGTAGGGGGGCACCAGCTGAGATGCAGATTTCTGGGCATCACTCCTGTCTCACTGAATAATGAATAACCTTGGGGTGGGGGAAAGGTCCAAGAATATACATACAATTTAACAAACTTTCAAGATTGTTCTTCCACACACTACCCTTTAAGAATCTGTGGTCTAGTTTGTACTCTGTACCTCAGTGAAGCCTCAGTGGTCAGTTCAAGTTTTTCGCCTGTGGACAAAGGCAAGCAACCACCTATTAGAAAACCCTGCTTGAGGCCAGTGGCACTTTTCTACTTTTGTTTAGTGTTATGTTACCAAACCAATTTCAGTGCTTAACTTTAACATATTGATTTAACATAGGTTCAGCTGTGTTGAGTAAAAAAGCTAGCCTTTCATCTTAACAGGGTGTGAACTTGATTATTAGGTAGTGTAGAGATACTGTATCTTAGGAGAACCTCCTACCAGGAGCTACAAGGATGAGCCAAAAACCAAAGTGCAAAGTGTTTCTTCACCACAGGGTTTTCTTATTTATCACAAAAGCCCGATTTTAATGTTCAGTTCTATACATGTCATGTTTACGTTTAGTGGAAAGTAAAACAGTTCTTGGCATCCAAGTAATGAGTTCTCTAGGGAGGAATGTTTGGATGGTATTCTGACTTCTTGACAGGAAAGAGAGCTTGTGTCTTGCAACATCCTTTTATCGTTTGAAACTTCTGGCCCTTGTACATTAAATGCTATCAGCTGCTCCTCAAGAAAGATTTACTAGATATTCGTACTTATATATCCAATGCTCTTTTCATGTATAATTATTTCCACTGCCTAAACCACAGAGGATATAACATCAGACAAATATGCTTACAATGATGGTCATCTCACAGAGTAAAATAACTAAGCTGATGATCATCTCAGAGGAAAAAAGGAGGGCTGGCTTTTCTTTCAGTCGGTGACTTAATCATCAAACTATATTTTATAATAAAAATGTGCTTCCAAATCAACAGTGAAAGACAAATGAATATTTTTATCTTATAATAATGCCATTTCTAGAACATATAGGATCAATTTCTCAGTTAAAAAAGAAAATGCAGCCTCTTGTCTCTGTGTACTGATTATGCAGTTTCCATAGAATTGGTGTTTAGTAGTAAAAGACAAAAACTGGCTGAACAATAGAAGAGACCAGAACATAGGAGAGAAGTGGGAAAAATCCATGAGAGAAGCATCGAAAATCATACACCTCGTGATGCTATTTATTTATATTATTTAAGCAATTGGGTGTACACTTTTTCAAAGTAAGCTTATTACAGTTTCTCAAAATATCAGATAAGTTCTCAAGGCAGAAAACAATTTGAATGAAACTAAAACTCCTTACTTTATGTTTTATATTTAACTATCCTTATTTGATACTTATACATTTATTTTCCAGTTATAATTTCTTGGAGTCTTTTGAAATTGCCTCTCTATAATTATATAGTGGAGATCATCTGTTTCAGTTATAATGGGACTGATTATACAAAATTCTGAAACAGTGACATTGGTTCTTTGTAAAAAATTCAAATTATACCAAATACTATAAATAAAATGTAAAATCCTATGAAAATTTACAGCTCAGGAGTACCTTCTTCTCTCATCAGTCTGGATGATAACTTTTATGAGACATCTCTCCGCATATATCTACAAACATACAGATATAGCCTTAATATTTAGTACAAATGCAATCATACTCAACATGCTATTCTGTATCCTTTTAGTTCCCTCATTTGGACATATATTATTGACATCTTTTCATATCAATACAGAATTATGTCATCATTTTAAATGGTGCTGTTGTTTCCCATTGCATATGAATTCCATAATTTATTTACTTTTTTTTTTTTTTTTTACAGAGACAGAGAGAGTCAGAGAGAGGGATAGATAGGGACAGACAGATAGGAATGGAGAGAGATAAAAAGCATCAATCATTAGTTTTTTGTTGCGACACCTTAGTTGTTCACTGATTGCTTTTTCATATGTGCCTTGACCCGGGGCCTTCAGCAGACCGAGTAACCCCTTGTGGTGAGCTTTGCTCAAACCAGATGAGCCCGCACTCAAGCTGGTGACCTCGGGGTCTCAAACCTGGGTCATCCGCATCCCAGTCCGACGCTCTATCCACTGGGCCTCCGCCTGGTCAGGCTATTTACTCATTCTTTATGGATATTTTTCACTATTTTGAAAAATAATTGTGTGTGAATCTTTCTAAATTTACTGGGTTAATATCTTAGGATAAAGACTTGGACATAGAGTTCCTGGGTCAAAGGTTATTGATAATTGATATGATAATACATATGATCAATTATTCTTCAGAAAAGTAAAAGCAATTTCCATTACTACCAACATTGCATGAATATGTCCATTTCTCCACTTTCACTAATATGAAGTTTAGAAATTTCATAATTTTTTTTTAATATGCTAGATCAAAAATGTTTATTTGTATAACTTTAGTGATCACAAATATCTTTTCACTTTTATTAAGCATTTGTATATATTGTCTTTTCTGGATTGTTTTTTAGCCTATTTTTTTAATTGGATTGTTTGTCTTTCTTTCCTGAAAGAGTTCCCCCACTCCATTCTAAGAGTTCTTGGTATAATAAGAATATAAAACTTCATATATTACATAAATTATAAATATTTTTCTTAGTTTGTCTTGTATGTTTAAATCCTCTTTATAATGTTTTTAAATTTTTTTGCATTATAAAGTTTTGTTTTTTATAACAGATGTTGTTATATTTTTAAGCATAAAGAAGTTTCTGATATTCTTCAATTTGAAATTCTGTTGAGCAAAAGGAAGAGAGAGAAATATCTCTCTCCCCACTCAACAGTGTGGTGATTGAGGCTGGGGGGAGAAGGAGGGAGGTGGGAGAGGGTATAGGGGGATAGATGGTGATGGATGGAGACTTGACTTGGGGTGGTGAACACACAATACAGTGTAGAGATGATGTGTTGTAGAATTGTGCACCTGAAACCTGTATAATTTTATTAACCAGTGTTGCCCAAATAAATTCAATAGAAAGGAAAAATAAAATAAAATATGCAAACACTGCATTTACTTTGGCTCTATTATTTTAGTATTACTTCTATTCATATTATATCTTTGAGGACAAGAACATAACTTATAACTAATAAAGTTGCAATTTCTTTTTTACTTTACAGATGTATATTTCTCTGACACTAAGTTAATGCCCAAAACTCAAAATCAGTTAATTTGAGAGAAAATGACTTAAAATTTAGAAATTTGAAATGAGTGTATTTTTTCACTTATTATAAAAATTTGTACAGCAAGCTATAACTTACAGAAACATTTTTACATGTTCAATATTATTTGCTTCTCAGAACCACCCTGTGAGTTGAATACCATTATGTCTATTTTATATATGTGAAGAACTGAGACTCTGGGAATATTATATAAAATCATTTTCTGATATAAAATCACAAAACTAATGACTATAAGACATGATCAAGATTTGAATTCAGGTCTTTTGAATGCAAATTATGTATTATTTTCATTTATTTCTTCTCTACCCTAATTTTATTTGTTCACTATAATAAATATAAAAAGCAGGTATTTAATGACAAGCTCCAATTATCTGTAGCTGTGACTTTTTATAATAATATGACATGAAGATATTTTTACTGTCCCCACAGAATGGATTCTGACAGCCAGAGGTTTAATGCAGTTTGAGCACCTAGTGAAGAGTAGAAGAATACGTTTTATTGTCACTCTAGCTTTAGAAATTTTAGCCAAAGAAATCAGTCATTCCTTATGGTCAAACTGAATAGCTGCTGAGAACTGGCATCACGCCCCTGATGAATTTCCCCGTGGAGTTAATTACTTGGAGGAAGGAGGCATAGAGCATCCCCTGTGGAATTTGCTCTTGTATTACACAGCTTCTCCTTAGCCCACCAAGAAACTGGAAACTGGCATTTTCCCAAAGAGGCCATATCACCTCTGATATCAGAGCCATCACATTAACAAAACAAAGGTCTGATGGAAGGACCATTATAAAAGGAGGTTAGAATCCACACAGCCGACTTGGAGAGGTGAAATGAAATCCCTCCACCCATTATCTGAAGATGCTGTGTTTTTTAAAGGTGTGTGTCTTGATGCTAACTCAGTCCTTATCTATCAAAGAGTTCTTGGCCATCTCTCCCACCCCACAATGATCCTCTCTCCCATGGCACCGAACTCCCAGGGAGTGGGTTCTCATTTCTCAAAATATTTCCAAACTCAATCTCCTCACCGAGTCTCCTTAGACTCCCAAAGGGAGGCTTCGCACAACAGGATTTCCACCTGATGCTCTATCAGCTCTTTCTCTTTTGTTTATTATTTTCCAGTGGAATCTCCTGATTCTCTTTCTCAGCTACGTGAACTATAGCATACTTTTTCCTTAAGGTGCTTTCTTGGAGTAAAATTTTATACAAATATAACCAAGTCTGCTCCAGAAAATAAAACTTATCTTACAGCAGAGAAGGAAAAAATTAGGAAATGATGTGTCTGGTGCCTAACACAAATGAAAATTTTAGCTTTTTGCTTTTTGCTTTTGCCATAGTTTAATATTGTTAGGTATCAGTACAGCTTTAAGTAAAAGGACACTATAGCTGCATTTTCCCTATTCTGTCCTATCCAATGCTAATATATCATTGACTTTCAATTATTGCAAATTCCTTCCTCTATTTATCAGTACACTTCACAATGTGCCTTTAAAAACTCATTATTTAGTGTTTAATGCTCAAGAGGTTGCTTCTCTCCTGAAGAATAATGGTACTTATGGTGAAGAGGAATGCTCCTGAGACAAGGGTTGCCAGAGTTAGGGAAAAAAAAGATCTATCCATTTAAATTTGAATTTCAGATAGATAAGAAATATTCTTTTAATATAAGTATGTCCCACATATTATATACTTATTTTTGGAACATATTTATATTATATGAAATATCATGATAAAATGTATTAGAATCTTATATTAAAAATTATCCATTGTTTACCTGAAATTCAAGTTTAACTAGATGTTTTATATTTTTTTCTGGCAATCTACCAATCCTACCTGAGAACAGTTTTCAAGATTCTGCAGAGACCAGAGTTAGACTATGCCAGAGTATGCAGCACATTTTAAAACTTCCTCAGTAAATAAAGGAGGTAGAGTGATGGTTTTTTCCATAAGAAATGGCATAGAAGGGGTCCCCAAACTTTTTACACAGGGGGCCAGTTCACTGTCCCTCAGACTGTTGGAGGGCTGGACTATAAAAAAAACACAACTATGAACCAATCCCTATGCACACTGCACGTATCTTATTTTAAAGTAAAAAACCAAAATGGGAACAAATACAATATTTAAAATAAAGAACAAATAAATTTAAATCAACAAACTGACCAGTATTTCAATGGGAACTATGGGTCTGCTTTTGGCTAATGAGATGGTCAATGTCCGGTTCCATATTTGTCACTGTTAGCTGTAACAAGTGATATGACGTGCTTCCGGAGCTGTGACATGCATCTTGTGCTCCTCTCACTGACCACCAATGAAAGAGGTGCCCCCTTCCGGAAGAGCGGCAGGGGCGGATAAATGGCCTCAGGGAGCCGTAGTTTGGGCACCCCTGGCATAGGGGATGGGGAGAGGGGAGGGGCACAAAGAAAACCAGATAGAAGGTGATGGAAGACTATATGACTTGAGTGATGGGTATGCAACATAATCAAATGTCAAAATAACTTGGAGATGTTTTCTCTGAACCTATGGACCCTGATTGATCAATGTCACCCCATTAAAATTAATAAAAAATTTTTAAAAAATGGCATAGGATGGGAGTATTAATTCAAATATGTATGTCCCCACAGGACTAACCTACTCTGTCACTTCAGAATCTGGGTGGATGATATATCTGTTTTGTAATGTTTTATATATCATTGTTTGAAACTACTGCTGGCTTAGTTTTGGAGGCATTCATGTTAATTAACTGCTATTCTTTTGTACTTCTGCCCCGGGGTGAATTTTAAAAATCTTAAACTCTATTAATCTAGTCAGTAAATTCCTGAGTCTATTTAAATATTAACATTAAGTTGTTTTTTGAGGATTGCAGTAAGCTTTAATGGAATAGATGATACAAAAGAAATAAAACATAATTGCCACTGGAGTCCATAAAAATAAAAAAAAGATGTTAAACAAACATAATTCCTTCAGAGTATGATGTTCAGAATCCATGTCTGAAGGTCCAACCAAGTTTAGTGCAACTAGTAATGATTAGAGTTCAAATTAGTCATATTAAAAAAATAAATCAAATTCTGAATATCAAACTAGAATCTTAATGGACCCTAAAACTAATCTGATTATAAGTCTAGACTATTAAGGTCAACAATTTTCAAATAGTTGAATATTGATTTGATTCAGGAAGTCTATTGCCATTTATTACAGCTGCACGGCCATCCACTGGCCTTAATTTTTAGAAATGAGAATTTAGGTGCTACTTCCACTCTAATTCTTCTCATTTAAAAAAAATTTGACATTGTTTGGGCTTACAGTAGGGAAAAAGAATCTATAATAGCTTTGTTAGCATTTGCCTCAATATTCTATAACGGAATGGTAGGTTAAAGATGGCTATAAATTTTTTGCTCTTCTTCACATTGAAAAGTGAGTAATTTCCTTCCCCTTGAAACTGGATTGGCCTTAGTAACTTGTTCGATCAATATAATGCACCATAAGTAACATGCTGGAAGTTTTGACACAATTTTATAAGAAGCTTTGACTTCCACCCAGGTCTCTTAAAATCCTATACTTGGAGAGTTCAGAGCTACTATGTAATTATTTGAAATCACCTGAGTGGGGAGGCCACCTGTAGGACCTCTTGTAGACTGTGCCAGTAGAGTTTAGCCTTCTGGCCATCTTCATCCAGGCAAACATATAAGTGAAACCATCTTGGGCCTCTAGACCAACCCACTGACCAGCTGAATACTACTAAAGGACCTCTTACTGATGCCCCAGGGAACAAAACAACAACCCTGTCCAGCCCTGCTGAAATTCCTGACTCTTGAAATTGTAATACAATAAAATTGTTGTGCCCTGGCCACATTTGTTAGAGCATTATTTGATATGCTAAGGTTGAGAGTTTAATCCTCTGTCAAGACACATAAAAGAATCCCCAACGAATGCATAAATAAGTGGAACAACAAATCAATGTTTCTCTCTCTCTCTCTCTCCCTTCCCCCTCTCTAAAATCAATCAATAAAATATTGTTATTGTAAGGCACTAAATTTTGGGATAGCTCTTCGAGCAGCAAAAGATAATCCGAACAAACAGTGATGTATTCATCTTTCCACTTAAGAAGAGAACGAGGCCTGACCAGGCAGTGGCGCAGAGGATAGAGCGTCGGACTGGGACACAGAAGACCCAGGTTCGAGACCCCGAGGTCTTCAGCTTGAGCGCAGGCTCATCTGGTTTGAGCAAAAATTCACCAGCTTGGACCCAAGGTCGCTGGCTCAAGCAAGGGGTTACTCGGTCTGCTGAAGGCCCATGGTCAAGGCACATATGAGAAAGCAATCAATGAACAACTACGGTGTCGCAATGAGCAACGAAAAACTAATGATTGATGCTTCTCATCTCTCCATTCCTATCTGTCTGTCCCTGTTTATCCCTCACTCTGACTCTCTCTGTGTCTCTGTAAAAAATTAAATTAAATTTAAAAAAAAAAAAAAGAGAACGAGGTGGAAGAAAAGAAAGGTGAGCTGATTAGAGAAGGTAAAGAGGGAGGAGTGAAATAAAATTCTCTAAGAAGAAAGTGCAATTGCCATGGACATGAATAAAAGATGGGCTGGGGATTTAGAAGACTCACAGCAAGTGTCAAAATATCAGTCCCCAATTTTTGGCAGCCTGCTACTATGATTTTGGGCCACACTCACAACTTTGGCCCAATTTTTTAGAGAGTCAGAGGGAAAACAGCAGTAAAGTCTTGCCTTATGCAGATGCCATGAACAGTAATGAATAAACATGACAAATAAATATGCTGCAAATAAGAGCTGAAATGCTAAATATGTAAAAAGCAATCTTTGCAGTTACTGAAAATCTTTCATCAGATGATTTCAAATTGGAGGAGTCTCTCAGGAGAAAATAACTTTGAAAACAAAAACTTTTTTTTTACTTTTTGTGCTTTTATTGAAAAGGTACATTTAAAAAAATACACAGACATTTTACCATTTACAGATTGCAGATGCAGATGCTCAAAAAGAGTTCCCTCTCTTTTGTTGTGTTATGAGACCTCTTGCACCTGATATCACAAACATTCCAGTCTTCTTGATATCAGCTTAGAAAAGGGGCATGGGAGCATGACCTGCAATGAATTCAGTGAACAGAGAGACAAATTGTTCAATTATAAATTTTTGTTCTTTTCTGTACATTATTGCATCAGGGAGCCACAAGATTATGTAGCATCATTACAAATGAAAACAGGTTAAAAACAAAGAAGATCATTACATAGAAATACGTGGATTCATTGTGTTCTTGCAGAATGCACAAGAGGTACAAAGATGTGCAATTTAGGAAGCTCTTTTTTTGTTTGTATACATTTTCTTAGCAACTCAAACTGGTGAGGAAGCTACAAAATAAGTTAAACAAAAATAGCAAACAGGTAGTAATTATAGCTATGTTATATGGCTTTCTAGTTCATTTAAATATCACCAAATAAAATGTGAAATAAAGAGAAATATATTATCTTTTGTTCTCTTAAAGAGAAAATTCAAAAGCTACTTTGCTTCCTAACATTTACACAGCAACTAAAAATGTTTAATTCAGACAAGAAGTACAGAGCTAGTACTACACAGGATACAACAGTACTTGGGTCTAAAACAGTACACAATCCCTGTCAACAATAGTACACCAGAGAGAAAACGCTGTGATCCATTGGTAAGATGGTGTCCACAAGCAAGCACTTGTGTTCAACTGTTTTTGTTCCACACTAGAATGTGCCCAGTTGGATTCTAGAGTTATTTACAGACATGAGGAAGACGCTATTTTTCAAGTCTGTCAGGAAGATATTCCATATTATATCTAAGCCAGATCATACTCATGAAAAAATAGCCAGAGAATAATATATGTATATATATTTTCCTGACCAATACATTTGCCATAAACCAAATATCTGGGACACAAAAATTGAATGGGTGAGGGAGGGTGAGAGGGAATAGAGAGACAAAGCCTGTGCTGCTCAGATTCCTAAATCACAGGAACAGTCCCCTTAACGCACTCTTGAACTTAGTGATGTGTTCTTCTTTGGAGTCCGGCTCACATTTTGTGGCTGGGTCGGGGGCACTGCAACACAAAATGCTTGAATTGCTGAATCCTTTTGGCTTTTCTTCTCAACTTTCGTACTGGCCTCAACGGGCCGGGCCAGGCTTCAGACTCAGTAGGGAGAAAAGAGGATGGAGGCAGGGGTGGCGCGGATGGGCCCATGGCCCGGCCGCAGGAGAGCGGGCGGGAGGGCCGTAGCCTGGAAGAGCGACGCAGAGGGCCGGGGCGGCAGGGACAGCGCCGAGGACACCGCGGCGGCCGCCGCCAGGGGCGAGGACAGGAAGGCCGGGGCCAGAGGCTTCATCATATCTTTCTGGAATGCCAGTTTTGCCTTAAGGAGGGAGAAAACCAGGAATGGGGTGGAGATATTATCATGAATAAGCGTCACAGATATAGTTTCATAAATAAAACACCAACATCAAGAAGTCACACTTTAAAAATCTTTATTCTCAGAAGTAAAAAAAATGATTTTCACAAAACTGGTTTCAAAGGCCCCTGGCACACCTCTACTTTGATTTGGATCCCTTTCAACCCTTTTTTGGTGGTGTGTCCTTGAGCACGGGGACAGAGGAAAGCCCCTCTGAAGAGATCCTAACCCTATTTCACACTGCGGCTGGGAAACAGACTCCCTGAAGGTTTCCTGCTTACACCATGGAGCTCAATTCAGAATTTCGATCTGCCTTAAACCACAATGCAGCCTTCAAAGAGGTTTTTTTTGGTCTTGTTTAGTTTTTAATTGTTTTTGAAGAGTATTTAGGACCCTTCCTCTCACCTCTCTTCTGAAAGCTCTAGGATAGGTGACTGGCGTTCTGGATATTAGAGCTCATGACGGGGCATGAAAACAAGTCCGTTTCCACCTCTCTCTCTAGCCACTTACAGTTTTCCTTGGAAAACTGCAGCTAACTCAAATTTATTTTATTGAGAATCACTGTAAGTGGGCTAGCAACTTTCTCTTTGTGAAGGAATCCCAGGGTGGAATCTCCCTGGGAAGTAAGAAATTGATTCTTAATTTTTCTTTTGTAATCAGGAAGAGTTTTGCAAGCTGGATGTGCTTAATGCAGGTTATATTATTTGCAGTATCACAGAAGCTGGAAGGTAAACCCAGCATGGCCTCCAGCTGGCTACGCCCAGCTTCAACCTCAGAGGGACTGAGGTCCCAAGAAGATTATAAAATCCATTCATGTGGGTATTTATATGACACCTATTGCTTAAATCCTTGAGTATTTTTTGCAAAGAAACTGCAAATAGCATATATTGAGAGCAGGTGAGACAGGCTCATTACCAACATGCCTACTAGACATGGAAAGAGAGAGAAGCACACACACACCTACTTTTTACGTTGTGGAGAGAGAGTGGAGAGAGAGGGGGAGAAAGTGAGAGGAAGGGAGGGAAGAAAAAAGGAGGAAGGAGCAGGAGGGAGGGAAGGAGAGCTATAGAGACAGAGAGAGAGGCAGAAAGAGAGAGAAGGGAGGAGGATATTATTAAAGAATTAATTTCTGTGTTCGGAAAGCAATCCCTTTTCCCAGGCTCATTAGGCATCACCAGTATTTACTTTTCTTTATACGCTAAAGAAGGCAGTCTTGTCAAAAGGTCTTGGTAGAGCGTAAGGTATTAGCTCTTAAAAAAAGATTAGCTTCTCTTCTCTGAGGAAGCTTTCTGGAAGGTGTCCTGCAGCAGGAATAAAGCAGTTTATTTGAACTTCTGTCTCTGAGGGCTATTTATAAGTTCTAAACCTTTCAGGACCAATTAGTCCCAAGGTACTCCTTACCCACAAACCTGTCCAACCCAGCAAGGTTGCCCCACAAAACAGGTGAGAGAGCAAGGTGAACTTACTGCTAAAATGCTCGGGCTCCGATGGAGTTTGTTGTAAGGGCTGTATTTCGGCTTCAGTGGTTTCCCTGCAACTCGATCCTTATGCCTTCGGCTAGAAATATGCTGAAAAAAAGTTTGATGCATTAGCCGAATCAAAATGTGAGTTTTAGTCCATGTCAAAGATATTTCCTAGATAGAGGTGGCTGGATTCACCATGATTTATGAGGCTTTAATACCAGAGGTAGCTGGACCCAGTTCTAGGCACAAGTTCTAAGGTAGAGTGGGTAAAACCACCCCACTAAGTTAACACTTGCTCCCCACTCATTGGTAATGCCTCCTCCCTTTCCTCTTTCTCTATAGCTTTTACCCAACGTTGTCTGCTATTACCATTGTGACTGTTGAGTCTGTCTCCCTAACCAGATTTTGGATCCTAGGAAGATGGGCTAATCATCTCACTTATCTTCCAGAACATCCTGCTCTAGGTGACTGTGGTGCTCACAAGTCTCTATAACCTAGTCTAGTCTGGAATTCGACATAGAGTAATAATAAGTGTGCAAATATTTGGTACTGACTTTTTCTTCCACAGAGCACCTGTATTTTGTATATTGTATGCATCCTATAAAGGTGTAAATGAAAAAAAAAGGGGGGGAGGCACATACTAAACTGAACAAGCTCAGGGGAGGTCTGCATGGGAGCCTAACAGACTCAGAGATCTAAAGTAAACACATAGGATGGTCTCAAATGAAAACTTCCTAACTAAAAGCGAGTCATGGTGGGTAGTTTTGCTCTAGGTAGGTATCCTTCTTGGCAAAGTTCTATCTTTACCTTAACTGATCCTGTCCACTGTCTTTTTGCATCTATGATAGTATACAGTGGTCCGTAAAGTCATGGTGCACTTTTGACTGGTCACAAGAAAGCAACAAAAGATGATAGAAATGTGAAATCTGCACCAAATAAAAGGAAAATTCTCCCAGTTTCATACCTATTCAGTGCAGTTCGATGTGGGCTCACGCACAGATTTTTTAGGGCTCCTTAGGTAGCTATCCCGTATAGCCTCTACAGACTTGTCACTGACTGATGGCCTACCAGAACGGGGTTTCTCCACCAAACTGCTGGTTTCCTTCAACTGCTTAACCCACCGAGTAATGTTATTCCTATATGGTGGTGCTTCGTTATAAACGCGCCAATATTCACATTGCACTTTGGTCATGGATTTGAATTTAGCGAGCTACAGAACACACTGAACTTTCCTCTATACCGTCCTCATCTCGACTGGCATGGCCGTGGGCTGCTCCGCTGTATACACAGTGTTACGTCATCATCTGTGCATGCGCACATGCTGCCACATCATCCTACAGAAACTGGGAGGGTTTTCCTTTTATTTGGTGCAGATTTCACATTTCTATCGTCTTTTGTTGCTTTCCTGTGACCGGTCAAAAGTGCACCATGACTTTACAGACACACTGTATTGTATACTTTGGGATGTCAGGGTACCTTCCTTTTTCCATACCCTTCAGGGAAGTGGTCCCAACCTTTTTTGGGCCACGGACCAGTTTAATGTCAGAAAATATTTTCACAGATCGGCCTTTAGGGTGGGACAGATAAATGTATCATGTGACCGAGACAAGCATCAAGAGTGAGTCTTACTTGGATGTAACAGAGGGAATCATTTTTTAAAAATAAAACATCCTTCAGACTTAAATATAAATAAAACAGAAATAATGTAAGTTATTTATTCTTTCTCTGCAGACCAGTATCTAATGGCCCATGGACCGGTTCTGTCTGCAGCCCAGGGGTTGGGGACCACTGCTTCAGGGCACAATCACTCACCAGAACAGAGAACACAAAACTCTTCATTGTTACTGTGTTAACTGTTAACTATCCTACCCCCACCAATGTAAAAGAAGAATGTGTCTATCATTTTACTTTTCATCGAATTCCAGAGATCTCCTCTCCATTGTTTTCCCGCCTCCCTAATCTATCACCAATGGATTTCCTGTAACCCCTTAGGCCTCCTCCTTTGATTGTACTGTAGAAAATAAGGTGAAAAACTACTATTCTACTGTAATGTAGAAGATAAGGTGAAAAACTACCATCTGACATTTTCTCAACCTGTTGAAATAAATATTGTTTCCCAATCAGTTTGGCTTAAATAAATTCATAAAAATTCTTACAGGTTGGGATGTTTCTTATGTTGACAAAGGTTAGTAAATTTAACTGTGAGCACAGTGAGAACCATTTTATAGATTAGGAAATAGTCAAGTGGTGACTATTTCCTACAACAGTGACTGCTTATTCAGAATATATTACCTGTTTGAGTTGAATTTCTGAATTAACATGAACATCACAGATTTCACAATGAAATGTCTTGTTCTGTAGTCCTGACCCCTTACTGCCATTCTGCATCTTTAATCTTGATCCAGGTCTAGGATAGGACTTAATTGGACCTGCCCCATTACGAGCTTCAACCATAGTCTTGTGTTTAGAGCCTAAAACAGAAAGAGACACATTTAAATAGCTATTTAAGACCTATATGAAGCTCTTTGTTTTCTTATTCTTGAGAAGTAGCTTCAGGCTGAATTTCCCAGTGCTTTTAATTTTAATGACCTTTTTAATTCTTACTATAAATTTAACACATTTTCATTGTAAAAAATAGGAAAACAGAAGAGTATGGATTAAAAAAATATAGAAAGTATAGAGAAGCATAAAAAAAGAAAGATTACCTGTATTTTCAACACCCATACATAATCAAAGTTATCATTTTAGTGAATTTTTAGGTTCTTTTTGAGTATATAAAGAAGCAACATAGCCCTGACAAGTTGGCTCAGTGGTAGAGCATCGGCCTGGCATGTGGATGTCCCAGGTTCAATTCCCGATCAGAGCACACAGGAGAAGTGCCCATCTGCTTCTCCACCCCTTCCCCTCTCCCTTCTCTCTCTTTCTTCCCATCCCACAGCCAAAGCTCCACTGGAGCAAGTTGGTCCCAGGCGCTGAGGATGGCTCCACGGCCTCACCTCAGGTGCTAAAATGGATCTGGTTGCAATAGAGCAATGCCCCAGATGGGCAGAGCATCGCCCCCTAATGGGCTTTTGGGGTGGATCCCAGGAAGGGCACATACGGGAGTCTGTCTCTCTGCCTCCCTGCTTCTCACTTCAGAAAAATAAAAAATAAAAAAGCAACATTGACTATAATATAGTGAGAAATTTGCATAGTAAAAGATGATTATTAGAATTAGTGGGGTGATCATATCATATGGCAAAAAATGTCAAATCTGCATATTATATACCCCAAACTAATATACCATATAATATATTGTAAAATAACTACACTTAAATTTTAAAATTCAGTATAAAAATATTATTTCATAATTGGGATCATATTAAATATTCTGAAAATTTCACAAATCAAATTATATACATATTTTCTTATAATTCCTTTTATTTTATTTTATTTTATTTTTTGTACTTTTCCAAAGCTGGAAACGGGGAGAGACAGTCAGACAGACTCCCGCATGCGCCCGACCGGGATCCACCCGGCACGCCCACCAGGGGTGTCGCTCTACCCACCAGGGGCCGACGCTCTGCCCATCCGGGGCATCGCTCCACCGCGACCAGAGCCACTCCAGCGCCCAGGGCAGAGGCCAAGGAGCCATCCCCAGCGCCTGGGCCATCCTCGCTCCAATGGAGCCCTGGCTGCAGGAGGGGAAGAGAGAGACAGAGAGGAAGGAGGGGGGTGGGGGTGGAGAAGCAAATGGGCGCCTTTCTTATGTGCCCTGGCCAGGAATCGAACCCGGGTCCCCTGCACGCCAGGCCGACGCTCTACCGCTGAGCCATCCGGCCAGGGCCATAATTACATTTTAATAGCTTAATAATATATTTAGCATATTGGGTTACTATATTTATTCATCATTTTCCTACTGAGGGCCTTTTACGTTGTGTCCATTACTTTTCCTCTTGTAAGTGCACTGCAGTAAACTCTGTGCACAGATATTTGTCTTCATCCTGTCACTTCCTTATAATGAGTTTGGGGAAGCATTAGAGACTTTTGAGAAAATAAAGAACAGGACAAGTTTCATTTCCAATCTGCTTTGGCTTTGTTGTTTCTATAGTCATTATGATTGTAGTTTTTTTCAAAATCATAACTTTAGAATCAAAAAAACGGAGAAGATATTGAACAAACCTAATGTTTGAACACCTACTGGCTTTCTGATGGGAAAAGTTGGATTTTGTTACAAACATTATTTAAATTCCAGCATTGCTGCTAACCTGTGTTGTGCGCCTCTAGCTGTGACAGGGAGTTCACAGCCACTTTGCATAGTGAACAATAAAGCAATTTTTTGGCTTTTTCTTCTTCTGACTCCGAAGCAGTACCAGGAGCTCCGTTTGTGCTCTTGGAGGGAGAAGTGTCCGCTCCGGGTGGCAGGGCTGAGCTGCCAGACTTGAGGAGAAGTGAGCTGCCCTCAGAGCTGGACGGCTGACTGGGATTGCTGACCTTTAGCTTCCCTTTGTCTTCTAGGAGAGACACAGAAATAGGGTATTAAAGCCTCATTCGTCATATAAACACAGACACATTGTCATAAAGGAATTAAAAAAATAGTAATTTGATTTCTATATTTGGTTTTAGCCCAGCACAGAGTTTAGTCTATCGAGGCTGATTAAAACAGAATTCCATACCATCAGTTTCCAGGTCACCCCAAGGTCATGATGACTTATGAAAAATGACTTCATTCTCCTACCCGAAGCAGGTAACTTTCTAATATCCTCTAATTCCCTTGCTCCGGGGAAGTCGTTACTCTATAGGAAAACCAGCTACCCTCCAGTATGATTACATGACATGACAGTAACAGGAGGTGAGAGGCAATGGTAGCTTCATCATGTGACTACTCATGTTTTAATTAGGACATGAATATAAAGTTAAAAGTTCAATTTATGTCAAGTTAAAAATTTTAAGCTTGGGGTGTGGAGAAGAGGGAAGGAACATGGTTTATTTTGGTTGTGATTAGTTAAGTTTTTGCTGCTCTTTGTGAGACAGGACAGTAAGAAAGTAGGAAAATTCATTGGCTAGTAGAATGGGGACATTGAGACAGATAGCTGTATAAACTGGCCAAACAATTTATAGCCAGATGCAGAGTGTCACCTCCTTAGAAATAACATCGAAGTTTCAAGTGTATTTTGGCTCCAGGCCCTGGTTCAGGATGACCTCCTGGTGGTGATGACTTGCTTCCAGGGGGCACACCTGGAAAAGCTGCTGAATATTCTATTGGAATCCTCCCCTAAAACTATCCCTAAACTCCTAATCTTTAAAAAAACCTCAATACAAAGGACCCAGAGGGAGTGCTCTTTGTTCTCCCCTCTCTGGCCTGGGAGCACACTGGGGCCTTTCCCCCCACTCCTCTCCCCCCCCCCCTCCCCCACAGGTATGCATCTCCTAAAGTCTAAGGGTCCTCAGAAGACTCAAACAGGGGAGCAGTAGGCAGCCTCAGCTCTTCCCAGGCCAACCCCATGATCTTGTCTCCTAGACCCCCCTTTTCCCTCATTTCTTTCCCATAAGGTTTTTAGATAGCCCAGGCCGCCCCGCCTAGACTCTCCTGTTGCTTCCTCTATTCTAGGCCCTTCCTTGGCTCAGTGACCTCAGCTTTAATAAACATACTCTTAAAATGGCCTGGACTCATGCTGTGAAATTTCGCTCTCACCACGTCAGGAACCCATGCACTAGTCGTGGCTGGCTCTAGGCAGACCCATGTGTCAGGTCCCCTGTGCAGTAATATTTGAATGGAAATGAAATTTATCCAAAATACAGGATGCAAGTATTCCACTATTCTTATTAACCACTGCCACTCTAAGTCATACGTTTTAAATGACATTAACCATAGCACAATATAAGGACTAGCCAAATAATTTACAGACATCTTGGCATTTTGATCATGTAGCTACTAAAGGCTTATAATCCTCAAGGCCCATTCACCATCTCCATGAGGAGCCAGTGTGACTTGAACTCTCTGGGGTTCATTTGCTGTTCAAGATGGGCTCCGTTCAGTAGCTCGTTTGAGAAAGAAACTGGAACTTCTTAGTCAACAACAAAATCCATTACAGGTTTAATCTTACTACAGCTGGTGCTCTTAGAAAATGTCTATAGATATGTTAATAAACTCTCCTTAAGAAAGAAAGGGCATTAAAACTGAAAATTTATTTGTTCATTGCCCTTGCTAATTCGGAACCATGTACTATGGGCCTGGATGGACCGAGAGGGCAGGGTAGCCAGGGAACAGAAACAGGAGTGTGTCTGCTCTGCATACCAGGTAAACCAAAGCTTTCACACACATCAAAAATAAAAGACCATATTTCTACCTAGTTGATTTAGGGATCAGCAGTTGACTTCCATCCCTTTCTCTTCATTGAATCCATCCAGATGAAGACTAGATATAGCAGGGATTCTACAGATGAATTCCAGGTCTGGGTGGTATTTAGAAGAAGTGAATGCTCAGATCCCTTTTTATCCTTGGGTTCCACAATCTATATTCCTTTCCAGCAACTTTATTAAAACTTCAGAATGCCATGAGGATGCTGGAAAAGACCTCAGATGTTTACTAAACTGACCTCAAAAAGGAGAAAAGGGAATAAAATAACCCTTCCTAAATGGAAGGGTAATAGTAAGTAAATTAGATTGAAGATGATCTCAGGCCTGGAACTCTCTCATCTATAAGAATCCCTCAGATTGAATTTGTAATTTTACAGAACATACAAAGTGCAATTATTCAGTAATCTTAACATTTGCCCTTATGGAATTACTCTTTCTTGTGCTGGAAACTTAAGTTATTGCACAATAAGCTCTTTTTTATCATTTCATAATGCATTTCCTATAAATTCAACCTAAAGCATTTGACCTGTTTTAGTCATTTACTTGCTCATTCTCTCCCTTTTTCATATTACTATTTCAATGTTCCTTATATTGATCTCTTTCACATAATATATTCCTACATTTATGAAGAATTTTACAATTTACAAAATGCTATCACTTACTTTATCTTATTATCTCTCACAACAAACTTGTGAAATAGGTAAGGCTTCAAATGATTATTCCTATCTTAACGATGAGGAAACTAAGACTCATCAAGACCAACTAACATCCCATAGGTTATTGGGTGGCATCGCTAAGCATGACCTTTTCTCTAGCTGCTCACTGGTGGCAGTGTAGTAATCTTCCTGCACAAAGGAGGACTCCATATGGCATTAACATTATAAAAGGCATATATTACCCAGAGATGTGAAAAAGCTGTTGTTTTGTTTTAAAATTACAGATTAGTTTTAAAGCATATTTTCCTTAAATGAAAACATCTATCTTATCCAATAATTACCTGGTTCAGGTAACATTGAGAAGATAGACAAAATTATATCAAATTATATCATTTGCTCTGTATCCCTATTTTTTTAAGAAAAATTAAATATTTCCTTCTCATATCTTTTTCAAGAGGTAATTTATTGTTTAAAATGCATATCAACACTATGCTAGTTGCTGACAATGTGTTAGACATTGAAGAAAATAGTAAATAAAGCAGTTATAGACTTTAAGAAAGTAACAGTTTAGCACAGGAAATGAGGTAGTCATTCAGAGATTTCTAATTTATGTTGGAAAATGGTAAGTGGCTTGAGAGCATAGAACAAGAAATGATTACTTCAGACTAGGAAAAATGAGATATTCCTCATAAAGAAAGTGGCATTTTGCCCTGACTGGTTGGCTCAGTAGTAGAGCATTCGCCTTGCGTGTGGAAGTCTTGGGTTTGATTCCTGGCCAGGGCACACTGGAGAAGCGCCCATCTGCTTCTTCACCATTCCCCTTCTCCTTTTTCTCTCATTTAGATAAATTATGTTTTAGTTTTTATCCCTTAGGCAGGCCAAAGCCTTAAGCTTTGAGAACATTAGGAATGTATATATATTTTTGACTTAGGAAATGTGTAAATAGTTCCATCATATTCAGGAAATTCTGCCATTAGATTGATACTAACTATTCAATAAGACAGATCCTAAAATCAAAAAAGTTATTAATACAGTAATATATTGTAGCATTTTTTCTAGATGTATAAATTTATAAGCTTCAAAATCTGTATGTTATTCCTCATTTTAATTGCTTGAAATTTTTATTAAAATCCATTATATTATTTCTCTTTCCTTATTGCCTTTTAAAGCCTCTTTATTTTGTGTATTAGGAAATTTAATTAATGTGCTGTTTATTTCTGTTTCTTTAATAAAGATGCACGTCGTCTGGAACTTCTGGTTAATATGAATTTCACTTTCAAGTATTCTCTCACTTAAAACCAGTGCTTCTGACTGTCCTAATTATTTCCTGAGTACTCCACCTTTATTAAAGGTTTTATCCTACAGGATTTTGAAGAGAAATTTGCTTAGCTACATCAGAAGTGCCCTTTGTAACAAATATCCATAATTTATGCAGCCAAGTGAATTCAGTTCCTCAAAGTAGCCTCCTTGGGAGGTTCCATCTTAATTTACTTATTTTCCAAAGTTCTAAACATTTTGAAAATCTCTCTTTTTTTTTCTTTTTTCTTTTTCTTAAATTGGAAACGGGGAGGCAGTCAGACAGACTCCCACATGCGCCCGACCGGGATCCACCTGGCATGCCCACCAGGGGGCGATGCTCTGCCCATCTGGGGCGTCGCTCTGCCGCAATCAGAGCCATTCTAGCGCCTGAGGCAGAGGCCACAGAGCCTTCCTCAGTGCCCGGGCAAACTTTGCTCCAATGGAGCCTTGGCTACAGGAGGGGAAGAGAGAGAGAGACAGAGAGGAAGGAGAGGGGGAGGGGTGGAGAAGCAGATGGGCGCTTCTCCTGTGTGCCCTGGCTGGGAATCGAACCCGGGACTCCTGCACGCCAGGTCGATGCTCTACCACTGAGCCAACTGGCCAGGGCCTAACCTCTTTTTTTTTAACTGTTTTCATATATACTTGTCAAACCATATGGAGGAAATCAGTCTTCAATATTTTTTACCCCAGAAACCTTACTCAAATTAACCCACCTCTTCATCAAACTGCACACTGTATGACTCAAATACAGCCTCAGAGGATTAACGTAAGGCCAGGGGCCGCCGCCATTGTGGCCATGCACATGCAGGTTCCCATTAGATTCAGGCAGACAATAAAGAAACAGTGGGGACAAAAAATGGTGGACCATTCCTCTATTCAAGTCTTGTACAGGCCGACGAGCAAACACACAGGGAAAAAACACTTCCCTTTCACTCAGAGCTCACAAAGTTACTGACGCATTCTCCAGTTTCACAACCAGGTGAGTCTTCTCCATTTTTTCCTAGAATCAAAGGCCCCACCAGGCTTAGTGGAGCTCACAAAAGCCCTTCGCACCTCACCTCTGGTTCCCCATCTGCCAACATGGCTTCTTACTCTGCAAAAACTGGCTTCTCTCCTCTCTTCCCCTTCTCCTTTCTCCTCTGCTCTTAAAACATGTGCAAGACAATACCCCCCCCCCCAGCAGGAAGGTAATTAGCAATTTCACAGAGCACATACCTGGTGTTGCCTAGTGCCATTTTTAACAATAAAAGTGAGCAAACTCAAATAACACAAATTTTACAAACTCATTTGCTCAACAGTTAATAAGCTAATATGAAAGATGAAAAGAACATGCCGAAAGTCCTCAAATATTACCCACTGGGCCAGTCGGATGCTGGTGGGCCCTTCACATCTAATGCCATGCTGTCATGCCTCACACTGAATTCTGGAAACTTGGTCACTGCAAGCATAGTTGGTCACTGTGAAGCTTGCTAATTTCTAATTTACTACATATATATTTAATTTTCATATCCTGGCTTTTAGACTAATCCTGGAAGCAGTGAAAATTGTCCATAAAGTGACTCTTCACTGAAACAGAATCTGTATGTCCCTACCTAAAACAAACAACCAACAAAAATAACCTTATTTATTTTAAATAACTTAGGACCCATGAAAGTCAGGTGACTAATTTCATAAATTCTAACCAGTCCTGTATTATAGTTTTCTGCCAGGCTACAATCCTGAGAAATCATATTTCAACTTTGGGTTAAAAATTGCCACTTTTCTGATTTGTCACTAAGAGATGTGAAAGTTATTTCTGAGGCAGCTTTATTATGGAAAATAGAATAACTAACTCATTTCACTCAAATCAAGTCCCTAGGGGTCCAGTAATGATTCAAAAGCCAGGAATAAGATTAAAAACTAATTTTCTAGGTGGAATGAAGAGCAGGTTCTTTTTCTTCTAAATGAATGGCTCTCTACAAAGGAAACATACTATCGATTCACAAGGTGTACGAAAAACGTGAATTGGGCTCCTCTTACCTCCTTCCTCCCTAGATGAAGAGTTTAGGGCAGGGGTCCCCAAACTATGGCCCGCAGGCCACCTGCGGCCCCTGAGGCCATTTATCTGGCCCCCGCTGCACTTCCAGAAGGGGCACCTCTTTCATTGGTGGTCAGTGAGAGGAGCACATTGACCATCTCATTAGCCAAAAGCAGGCCCATAGTTCCCATTGAAATACTGGTCAGTTTGTTGATTTAAATTTACTTGTTCTTCATTTTAAATATTGTATTTGTTCTCGTTTTGTTTTTTTACTTTAAAATAAGGTATGTGCAGTGTGCATAGGGATTTGTTCATAGTTTTTTTATAGTCCAGCCCTCCAACGGTCTGAGGGACAGTGAACTGGCCCCCTGTGTAAAAAGTTTGGGGACCCCTGGTTTAGGGTTTAGCTTAGACACTCCAAGCAGAGTGAAATGCATGCTGACAATGGAAAGGTCAGTCTGAGAGAATAGTGAACAAACTCAGTTTTTCTTCATCTAAAAAATATACCCTTATTTAACACAGAAATTACAAAATATTTACTGTAAGCTCATTGCCTCAGGCTGCTCCAGGGAGACAGGGGTCAGCTCTCACTCTATGGACCGAACCGGGTACTGTGTGCTCTAAGAAGACTGTGCAGGCATGAGAAAGCTGCCAACCCTTTAAAAATAAGTTGCTAAAAGCTAATCATACTTTTAAAATATATTTTGTTGAATTTATTGGATAGAGGGAAAAAATAACAACAACCATAATCCTTTCACACTAAACAGAGGTTTTTAACCTGGGGTCTGTGGACTCCTAAGGGGCCCACGAGTTCACAGGATCCATGAACTTGAATGGCAAAGGCATCTCTATTTTCATTTATCTCTAATTGAAATTTAATATTTCTTTTGGTTATAAACGAAGGCAATGAACTACAGCGGTCTTGGTAGTACCTGTAACTTTGTCACCAGTAGAAATCAGATACTTTCATTAGATATTACAGTTGTTACAACAGAAAGCTTGAAATACCACTTATGCTCATCAGGCCTTCAAAATTATGGTAGATAATAGATCTGTTGCTAGATCTTAATTGATGTATTACATTAATTACTGTATTGCTATATTATAACAAGAAATATAATTGCTTTTCTTAAATTCATAGTTATGGATTTAAAAACGTTATTTTGAGACGAGGTTTCTCTAGCTGGCCATAAAAAAGAGGTTAAGAACCTCTGTATTTATGCCTATCACTTCATCCTGCCTTCATTTCTGTCCTTAGTCATCATTTCAACCACTGTATTACCAATATCCTAAATTCCCTCCCATATCTGCAAGTGTCCTTTCATTACTTGAGTTATTTAAACAGGGCAGTCTATCACATGTCACGTCCTTTGGAGTATTGGTCCCTCTGATGAGACTCCTCTTCCTTTCCACTCCCAAACCATGGCCTCTGTTTGCCTGGCTAACTTCCTCTCACTCACCAAGCATAGAGAGTTGAGGCCCCTGCCTAGGCCTTCCTTGTCTTCCCAGATGAGGTCAGAAACCCTTTCTTCTCACTCATCAAGATTGTTAGGTATCTACCCTTCCAGATGTGCTTTCATGAAGGCAAAGCCCAAGTCTGCCTGATTCACTGGCCTATATGTGCAGTGACTAACATGATGTTGGAAATTCAGTGGGGGTTCAGTAATGTATGCAAATATTCCCCAAATAAACATTTTTAAACTTATGATTTAATATATTTTGTAACTTTTTGATTGAACGTATTACATACATTTTCATGTTATTTTATTTACTTTATAGCTGCATAATATTTTATTAGATACAGGTATTTTATATCATTTCCCTAGTACTGATAAACTTTTTTAGAGTTTTCATTAACACAAATAATGCTACAATGGACATCTTCATGTATAATGTTTAATTTTTCTTACTTTGCATTTAGGATTATGTCCTTGGTATTAATTAACTGGTCTAATGGGTTTTTTTTTTTGTTCTTGATTTATCCTAAGACATTGCTTTGCACAAGGATTCTTCTTTCAATCCGAAATGCTTTAATAAAACCAGAACATCTACTCATAATTTTTCATAGTACTTGTTTTTTTAGATTTTATTTATTCATTTTTAAAGAATGAAGGAGAGAGAGAAGGGGAGAGGAGCAGGAAGCATCAACTCTCATATGTGCCTTGATCAGGCAAGCTCGGGGTTTTGAACCGGTGACCTCAGCATTCCAGATTAACACTTTATCCACTGCGCTACCACAGGTTAGGCCTTCATTATGCTTTAAAACACTTTTGCTAGATATTAGTCATTATGTCTTATGAATTAGTCAAAGGATTTGGTAAAATTTTGGTTGAAAAGAATAAAGTAAATAATTTTTCCTAAACTCAAAATGTGGTACACTAATTTTCACAGTGAGTTAAAATATTTTAGTTGTAAATAGAGAACTAAGAACAAAGATGCTGTGCTAGGAAACTTTGATAGGCATTTTGGTAGTTAAATGAGCAAAAATTGTCATAAGACTCTGACAGAAGTTCAAGTATTAGGAAGCAAGGAATAAAATAATCTTTACTGTGACAAGAAATTCTAATATTTGAAAGAATATAGCTTTACCAGGCGGTAGCACAGTGGATAGAGCATCAGACTGAGATGCAGAGGACCCAGGTTCAAAACCCTGGGGTCGCCAGCTTAAGCACGAGCACATCTGGTTTGAGCAAGGGGTCACTGGCTTTGCTATAGCCCCCCAGGTCAAGGCATATATTGGAAAACAATCAATGAACAACTAAGGTGCTGCAACAAAGAATTGATGCTTCCCATCTTTCTCTCTTCCTGTCTGTCTGTCCCTATCTGTCCCTCTCTCTGTCTCTGTCACAAGAATAAAAATTAAAAAATGAATATAAAACACATAGCTTTTAGAGGTTATATCATTAGCAGTGTACAAAAATATCAAAAAATTGTACACTAAGAAATTGTACACTAGCAAAAAAAAATGTATGAACTGACAAGTTTCTGCTATTTACTGACAGAAATGCTAGCAGGGACTTTGCGGGCAGGGGCATGTTTCTCATTCTGATTACACCCTCCCCCCTGCTCCTTCGATCACAGTGGCCAACCCTGGCTTCAGGAGGGCAGCTTCACCATGTGAAGCACCTGGTTCTCTCTCTCAACAGAGAAGTGTTATGCTGTCCCTTCATTTAGTACTGTAGCTGTATACAGAAGAGATGACAACCTATGAGGTGGGGAATTTGTCTCCTTGAATATGAAGAAAAAGGGCTAGCCAGGGCCTTTTTTCCCTGCCTATATCCTAGGGAGGGCACCAGAGCCTCCCCCATTCAATTCTACTTAATGATTTTAATTTAATATATGCTAACTCTATGACTACTATGTATAGTATGAAGTACCAAGGGCTGCAGAGGACAAAATGGATGAGATACATTAACCAGTGGAAGAATGAGTAACAAGACATTTTCTTCATTATACAGAAATGTGAGGAAGACCAAGAAGGTCCTTCTACATCTTTAAATGTCCCACTGGGAAAGTCAGGCTTATCGAGCCTTAATGTCCTGGAATGAAAACACAGGTGCCATAATTACTATGAGATCATAAAAGAAGCACTTAAAGAGGAATGTAACTGCAGATCACTGCTGCATGGCAGCATGGCACAAAAGGACTGTAGAGTCAAGAGAAGGACAGGATCTGGACATTTCTTTGAGCGAATGGGGCTTTTTTTTTTTTTTTGCTACTGTTTATTAAGTGTCTGTTAAGTCATAAGCACTGACTTATTAGTTCACTATTCCTGGCAACAAACCTTGGAGGAATTATCTTATAGATGGAAAATAGAAGGTCAGTGAACATGACTTGGTTAAGGTTATATGGTCAGTGGGAGGTGGAGCTAATCTGAATTCACGCTCATGTTCTCTTTACTATCCTATGCATGTGAAGCAGGTAAAAGCACTCAAGAGTCATACCTTGGTTAATATGTCCATATTAAAAGCCTCTCATAACTTTTTTTTTTTTAACAGGACTAGTTGTAAAATAGGGTATGGAAAGAGATAACACATTCTTCTGAGATATCAGACTTGAAAAATAATTTCAATCAGCCTTCAAAAAGCATGTGCGGTAAAGTCCATGGACCTTCATCTTAAGGTAGCGTATCATGGTATCACGTGAGTTTGAGGGACTGCCCTGGTGGGACACTAGCCTTGAAACTACTTTCTATCTGAAGGACTCTGAGCCATTATTACCCCTTTCTAGTTCTCACTTTCTAGCATCTATCAGAGGATTGTTATAATCATTAAGTAAGGTAGTGCATATAAAATATTTAGCACATTAGTATCAAGCACATAATGATCATTCAGTTACATATTAATTATTAGTAGTACTTCTGTTAAAATTATATTTTGAAAAAAAATATTTTGCATGTAAGTCTAATAAACATGATTTTGTTTTTCTAGAATATGCAATATTAGGTGCAGCATAATACAAGATGATAGCTCACCCACCTCTCACTGCAAGGACAGGTGTAATAAGATACCACAGAAGGACCAAAAACAAACAAAAAAATCCAAAATACTAATTACATCAATAATAGACATTTTTATTATGCTTTACATTTAAAAGCAATGTTCTTTCACAATTATTTCATTCACTCCATCTACCCCTGCTGTGATGTGGGCAGGGCACCATTCATCCTTCATGGAGGAGAGAAGAGAGCCTCAGAGAATGTAATGCCTTCTCTGGAGTCATCGCAGGTCAAAAGAGCAGAGTGCCACAGTCTAGAGATGTGCTGTCCAATACAGTAACCATGTGCGGCTGCTTAAAATGAAACATTCAGTTCCTCAGTAGCACAGCCAGTGTGCGTGAGCTGAATATCTATGCATGGCTAATGGCACTCCTGTTGGACAACACAGATAACAGACCATTTTTATCACCACAGAACGTTTAATTGGTTTAAGTGCTGTCTATAGAAATGAGAGAACCAAACCATTACTGCATAACATTATGCTTGATGTCCGTAACAGTGAACCTGATTTTCAGAGAAAGAAGTCAGGGAAGACAAAAATAGTATAGAAATCTTTCTATAATAAACACTTTCAGCTTTATACTAACAAGCTAAATTTGTGTGACACTAGACTGTAAGCATAATCAGAACCGGTCCCAGAATCCCCCAAAGTGCCCAGTACCAGTGCCCTGAGCATGGAATCTACAAACATTTATTGAGTAGTTCAATTTGATCATCTACTCATCGCAGAAAACGCCACTGTTTAAGATAATTCTTCCTGAAGCAAATGAGTGAAATGCCATAAAAATGTAAGTAATAACCTTTGTTAAAATCTCAAGGTCATTTATGGTTGTGCATGGATAAAATTATTCAATGTGCACACAAAGTTCTTTATATGACAATATCTTTTAAATGCATAAAAGTTTTTAATGGTGATATAAGCCTCAAGGAGATAGCCAAGATTCTGCTTTTTAAAATGGTTCATAACATATCCCTAGTAAATCGTAAGTTAATATATCCTCAGTAAATTATAAAATCAGGCTTAACTTCTGGTTCGCTTTCTTAGAACCATTGTGGGCTTTGAGAAGTGGCTAACCTAACAATAAATGCTCGGTATTATTTGGAAGCAAAAAAAAAAAAAAAAAAAAAAAAAAAAAAAAAAAAAAAAAAGCTCAAAAGTTTCAGAAGTTCCCGGCCAGGGCACATAGGAGAAGCGCCCATTTGCTTCTCCACCCCTCCACCGCGCCTTCCTCTCTGTCTCTCTCTTCCCCTCCCGCAGCCAAGGCTCCATTGGAGCAAAGACGGCCCGGGCGCTGGGGATGGCTCTGTGGCCTCTGCCCCAGGCGCTAGAGTGGCTCTGGTCGCAACATGGCGACACCCAGGAGGGTCGCAACATGGCGACGCCCAGGATGGGCAGAGCATCGCCCCCTGGTGGGCAGAGCGTCGCCCCTGGTGGGCGTGCCGGGTGGATCCCGGTCGGGCGCATGTGGGAGTCTGACTGTCTCTCCCTGTTTCCAGCTTCAGAAAAATGAAAAAAAAAAAAAAAAAAAAATGCTCAAAAGTTTCAGAAGTTAGTTTCCAGAGTATAACAACCACTTAACTATCTAAGAATCTTCAACCTTGCCTGACAGGTTGCTGTGTCAAATTCAAGGTGCATGGGCAAAGATAGAGGCAGTTTCATTTTTTAAATTGATTTTGAAAGTCATAATGATATATGTATATTTCATGAAAATATGAGCCTTAGTGTAATGGTCTCTTCTCTTTAGACAGATGAGACTCAATTTATGTTCTACATGATCATACCCCCGAATTTCAGACTTAAGATGTTTGTCATAAATATAGTTAATCTATTATTTTATGATGGATACTAAATCTCGGCCTCCTGGATTTGGATAGATGTATGCCAAATTTATGATGTGCTTGTCTATAAATGACAGATGCTGCCAAAGCAGAAAACTATCATTTTTTTTTCTACTCAACAGCACAAGGTTCCTATTGCTGGAGAGAGAAAGGGGAGAAGAGGCAGTTTCGGAGACCTTGTTAGCTAAGCAATGGAGTCTGGTTGCAGCCAGCGGAAATGAGAAATTGTCATTTGGAAAACCTGGCCTCATTTGTAACAATACATAAAACTGTGAAACACACAGGGGAACCCATAACGATGACTAGGCGAGGGTCTGCATTTGTGTTGTCGTTGGCAGAAAAACTCTTTGACAAAATTGGAAATGCTCTTTCATAAGGCACCAGGGTGATCATAAAAAGCTGAACTGTAGCCTTTCCAGGCAAATCATCTGATCTACTGGTTGATAACTGCTCTGGGTTCACACCCAAGAGACTGCCACCATGCAAAAGGACAACATACTGAAAACTAGAATAAATTGTTTTGAGGTATCCTATCTTCTTTTCTTCCTTCTTATATCTTTTCTGACACCATCCTCTCACAGTCTTCATGGATTGGTCATGGGCAGGGGATAAATAAAACAATCTCCATGTCCCCCATGGATATATTTCAGATGGAATGATTCAAAATGCTACCTAAAATTTGGACAGTCTTGAGGACAACTCAACTGGACGTTTTAGGAGGCAGTTCACGGCGCCGGCCATACTGGCGATGCCCTTTCCAGTGCAGACCTCTATCTCAGTCAGTATATTTGGCTTAGACATATAAAGTCTATAACTGTCAACATAGAGCTTTGAGAACATTTGTCATTTACCTGAAATGAGTGTTTTCATTCAAACTTTCCATTGAAAAGAGATGTAACTTTTAAAGCTTTGTTTTACTACAGTTAAATGCTACAGACAACATACTGCATAGGAAATAAGAATTATCAATAAAACAAAGCCTTAATGGCCTTTTCAATGGTATAGTTTCTACTGAAAAATGTCAACAGTCAGCAAGCAATTATAAAGTATATATGGTCCTATTAATTCTTTAAAAAGTAGTTTAGTGCTCTGACTTTGCCTCCATTGGGATACTTGTGTTTACACCCCCAAGTCAGAGAGAGAAGTTTAGAAGTAATGGGAATAATGGAAAATGCATGGAACAAGAAGCCCTCAGTTTCTGCTCTGACTGGGATATGAGTTGTGAACCTCACACTGGTCATTTAACCCTTCCAATACCCCAGGTTCTTCATTGTTACCATATTTTTGGGAACAGCTTGAAGGCGGTAAGTATTATTTTTCTTTGTAGTCCAAATATCCAACACACACACATGCTAGGTTAAAAGTTCTTTGAGGGCAAGAAAATATCTTTCTGTTTACTGTTGTACCTCAGTATATGGAAAAATATACTGATATACTACATTACTTAGTATAGTAATATATATATTTATTGAGTGAATAAATGGATATAAAGTTTGTTGCATAAATCATCTTTCATTGATGCCCTACCACTTACTGGGTTGTTGAGAGGGCCATACAAAAAATGTATATGTGACTGGATTTATAAACTGAACAAATTTAGATGTTTCTATTATTATACTTCAATCAGGACATGCTGGTCCATCATCTTTCCTCTTAATTGCATTTATAAAAATATCTGTAGCATTTTAAATCTTTTCATCGACTTTCATCTGTTTAGATAGCAACTGATTAAAGGCTGTTCAGCTCTAAAGATCTTTATATACATTTAAGAACTAGAAATGTATTTTTCCTCATCTTGATATTGAGTTAATTTTTTTAAAAACATCTACTGCTAAACACTAGACATATAGCCTATTAAATTGACTATCATAATATTTTATCATTAGGTTGATTATCACAATCTATTATTATTTTTTAAAAATAAGGTTTCTTTTTAAAAGGCTCTGTTTTTTTTTGAACCTGCTATGAGTAGTTAAATTATGTCACAAAAGAACATTCAGTTTGATGTATGGGGCATATTATCACAGGGCGGTGTACTGTCATATGGCATTATGACACTTGAACTCCAGGGAGAAATTTGGGTAAAGTGTCTGGCCAATATGTTCTCACCATCTTCCAATAGCTGCCTAATGCCTGCTGTGTTTTGACCCCAATTCTCCCAAAGCACATTCCTCCTCCCACCTACCATGTTTTGAACTCCCATTAATGCATCATTAAAAGTTGGGATAGATCCTAGGAGACCATAAAGCCATTTCTTTGGATTTTAAATTTAATTCAACACTAACTTCTAAAGAGTGAATAGAACAGCTATTCTTACTTAACTGCCTTTAATGAAACATGTTTCTTTTTCTAATTAAGTGCATAATTCAGGTAATAAAATCTTTGACAGAGTATTGTTTCATAGAGGCAATGATACCCTATGAAAAATAAAACCAGACAGGAAGTCGGGAGGTGATAGATTCCATCCTTCCAAACACTGGGTAACCTCCAGCAAATAGCCACAATGGGGAATTTGACTCAATTTGCTATTTTGTAAAATGGAGAAAATATTTTACCTTAATATCCTATAGATCTGGGTTAAAATTAATTGGATAATATATGTAAAAAGGCTTTGTTCTTTAAAAAGGGAGAAGTGTGATATAAAATCCACTTTATTCACTAGATAACATGAGTTAGTGATTCTATAAAATAAAGAAGAAAAAAATCTTTATTTCCAAATTTGGGTAAGCTACGCCTAGGCTGCACAGCCTTTGGAACCAGCATTTATGGGACCTAATTAATAATGGTTTGTTCCTATATAGTCTCTTTGTCTGGCCAGGCTTGCCTGAACTCTCCTTTTATAGTAATGGATTTGTTCTTTTCCAAAGGCCGTGGGGAAGCTACAGGAAAGCATTCTGAAGGCTCTTCCTCAAAATCTATAGTGATTTGAAGAACAGAAGGGAATCAGAAGAGAAGTGTTGGTCTGTGTGTGTATGTATGCTTTTCCAACAACAGAGAGGTTCCTAAAAAGAGAGTGAGTCAAATAGAGAAAAGGTTCTATTCTCTTACTCTCCTTTAATAGACACTGGTCCTCAACTAGTACTAAAACAAGATGACTCATCCATGTTGGGCCCTAAGGGGCAGATAAGAGGGTGTGAAAGCCTATCAAACAACCAATTCATGGTAAACATGTTCAAAAAATAATTTTTTTCTCTACTGTCTAAATCCTTTAGTTTGAACCAACTCAGAAAAACTGCTGATTCACTGGGACTGTTAAATATGGATTCTTCTTAGAAGGTACTTCCACTAGTAGCCATATCCAATTACATAAAGTTCTTCTATTAGTTAATTTATTACTTTGTGACTAGTTCCCTTAAAATCCTCAAGTTCATCTGTAATGCTAAGAGGAACTCTACAAAGACCTTCAAAAATCAAAATCTTTTATTATTAAACACATCTTCAGATTCATTTAGTAATATTACTCTCTCAGAAAACTTCATCATTTTGCCCCTCCATTTTCCTCCACTGTGGTAAAATAATATTAAAATATCTATTAGACAAGTTTAAGATTTCCGTCACTAAAATAGTCTATAGTAAAAACTAAACATAAAATTAATAAAAGAGAATAATAAAGTCAGTATTTTTGATTCATTTCTTCACTTGTGTCTAAACACATTATGATCGAGTATCCCATATATACATATATATAAATATACTTACACACACATGTATACTTAAATGTATATATTTAACAACATGGAATGGTAACGTATCAAATGCTTAGATTCTGTGAAAACACATAACCTCCTGTGAAGGAAACATATTATTATAAAAACAAATCATGGAGAAAACATGCAACAGCTGAGCGGAGGAGAATGGGTTTTGGGCAGGGGACCAGGAGGAACACAAAGAATGTAAAGAACAAAAAGTGTCATTGACCTGATTTGTCAGAGCTGTTGCCTGTGATTGGAGTGATGGAGCAGCTGGGATTAGCCTTTGCGCTGTCCTTGGAAGAAACCATTTTGGGTTTATTTTTCGTTGCCTCTAGTGCTTTGACCTTCTTGGCATGTTTACTTCCTTTGTAGTGGGCCTCGGCCTGGCTCTACAAAGGAGAACAAATCAGGCTCATTTTTTTGCTACTTACAAACACCACAATGGATGATCATGCAGGAAATAATACATTCAATCATAGGCAACACGGACATTTACCACTCAGCACTCTACTGCATTTTGGCAGTTCATGAAGTGGGAAGAGTAGTATCTAAGAGGTCTGGGCATACTGATACCTTCTCTATAAGGACCCGTGTCTTTGAAACCCAGAGGACAACTGGGCCAGGGCAAAACTGTGATGAAGGTGAGCTTTGTCATCAGTACTTTCACCACGGTCCGTTGCAGTTACTTTTCAAACATTTGGCTGATAGCAAGTTGCTTTGATTGTCCTACCCAGGCATGTCCTTCCATAACCATTTCATTTTGTTTTTGCCTTCAGCTGAAATCCTGTCTGCCCTGAATCTACTTTCTTCTGGACTCTGCTCTGAGAGCAAGTGATGGAACAAAGCAACTTGCTAGCGAGTGAAGATGGCACTACGTTTTGAAGTCAATCTACATGTGTTTCATGCAACATTTTGATGATTCCAGTTCTAACAACATTTTGATGATTTACGCCACAAAGAGGGTGGGACAATTCTTGTTTCTGATCTCAGATGTGATTCTGAAGTCAAAGCAGTTTACTCTTACATTCATTTATACATGAAGCATGGGTAGAACTGTGACTTCAATGCTAGATCAAAAAGGAGAAAAGAGATCAAGACAAGTGGCTACTAAAAACCTTTAAAGGACAAAAAGAAATTACAGCAAAACAAGAAAACATTTAGTCAATTTGCGACATTTGGAAAATTCCCCTCCAACTAAAGAACAAAGATTTTATTTTTTGGCATCAAGTACTAGTTTCACATATTTAACAAAAGAATAAGTACATTCACATCAATTTTATTTTGAATAGTCCCTGAAAATACAAACATCCATTTGGTGAAAAAATATATAAACATACATTATATGGCATATTAGCTTACTTATAAAAGTGAAATGAATGAGAAAACTATCATATAAAATGAGTTTTTATGAGAAGATTTTCAAATAACATTTTCTTACATCAGCTATCCTTGCATAAACTGTATGTGCTTGAAGATGATTATGCCAATGTTTTCATTCATTTTCCTAAGCAAGCAGAATATAGGTAGTGTGTGCGTGTGTACATGTGTGTGTATGTCTGGGTGAATAGGTGGGTAGGTAGGTAGGTAGAATTGACAATGGACAGAATGAGGTTATAATTCTATTGTTTCAACAAAAGATATTTAAGTGATTTTCCTAGCATATAACCCTGATCACTCAAGGTCAATGACCTTGTATTGGCTGTATACAGTCCCTAACTTCCTGAATATCTTTTCACAAGTATTGTTTTAGATCATCATTGACTTATCATTGCTCTTAGTCAGTTTGTTCAGGGACTTATTATGCACTCTGTTGAGTTAGAAAAAAAATCCCCAGGGAGGATAAAAGTGTAACATTATTTTAAGTCTTATATATTACTAACAAAGGATGGTTAAATCCAGCTAATATAACTGGGTAGATATAAAATGAAAAAATACACAACTAAAAAATTTTAAATTGATAATGTGAAGTTATAATAATAATGGCTAATATTATTAAGCCCTTGCCAAGCATAGTTTTAAATGTATCACTTATTAGCTCATTTAATCCTCATAATACCATGTAAGGTAGGATCATTAGTCAGCACTTTACCTATAAAAACTGGGTACAGAGAAGTAAAATAACATAAAAAATCACACAGGTAGGTGTAAAGACCATTTTATAGAGTGAAATGCTTACATGTGTAACCCTATTTAACAACATATTAAAACAATGTGCTTTCTTTTTGTGTAATTTTTAATTTTTCCATTGTTTTAAGAGAGAGAGAAACAGAGAGAGAGAGACATCAACTCATTTTATTTAGTTGTTCCATTTAGTTATGTATTCATTGATTGCTTCTTAAATGTTCCCTAACCATGGATCGAACCCCTAACCTTGGTGGGCCAGGACAATGGTTTATCCATTGAGCCACCTGGCCAGGACCTGAAAGATTATATTTTAACAGAACTTTCTATGGGTAGGGAATATCTAATTTGTGGGAAATGTATTAGCATAATAATTAGGCCTGATCCTTCTGGCGAGTGGCTAATAAAGTACTACTTTTTAGGTATATAAAAATATCTACAAGATATTAGGAGATCTAATGTCAGGAGACCTCCTCCTCTTTCCAAGTATACTAAATTCTGAGCTGTTACTTTAGTGTCCTTTGGCTAAAGAAGCATACGGTTCTCAAAATAAAACCTGCTAGCACAAGATAAGCAGAGTGTCATTTCCTCATTACTATTTCCTGGCATCAGTGCAGAAAGTTAACAGCATCAATTAGCACTTGGGATAAAGATCCAGCTAAGTGACACCTCACTGGATGCCAAGATGGGAACAACTGTCCACAGCCATGATTCACTTTCCTTTTGTGTTCTGGGACTCGGAGTGCGACATAGGTTCTTAGCTTCTACTGACCCTCATTTGGGAAGGAGTGTGGAATAAAGAGAGTGGCGGGCACCACCTACTCACATTTGGCATCCTTCTAATTCCCCTGTGATACTCTCGGTAGGAGCACTTTGCTATCCTCAGTACTGTGTCCGAAGCAGTGTCAACAGCTTCTGAATCCTTGGCAAATCTTCAAATGAAACTGAACACCGTTAATTAGTGACATGATTAACTTGACTTCATTATCTAGGGTTCTCCTTAATTGAGAAGTGAAAGTCACAAGGACAAGAGCCAGAAAACTCATGAACTAGGCAACACAATCAAGCCCAATCAACAGTGGCTCTTGTATCACTTCTAAGAGACCTGGTTGACCAGACTGACTAACTTTACACCTCAGTGACTAATCAGCAGACACGTAATTGTCTAACACTAATGTCTTGCTTTCTGTTTCCTTGTCAAGAGTGTTGCTGTGCTCTCAACTAGAGTGATCAAAAATATCTCTTGCCAAGAACTGCCAGAATCAGAGAGTTGCCTAAGTCACCATTCTAGCCTCCACACAAGAATTCATTGCCAACTAGGCTCCTCTCTCAGAGGTCACTCCGGTAGCCACCAGACAACCCACTGGTAGAGGAATAGCATAGCATTGGTGGGAAATGACATCCTAGAATTTTTTTCTTCTACTCCTCTCCAGCTTTGTTGTTAAAGCGTTCACTTTCCCAAATCCTCTACATCTCTAGGGACCCTACTGGTCCAAACAAGAAAGATAAATAATGAGATAATATATTCCTTTAAAAATAAACATGTAATGAGAAATTCTAAAATTGTGCTCACATTTCTAAATTTTGCCTTATTTCTTATTTATGCTTTGGAGAAGTGGCTAGGATCTTTAAATCTGATGTTATAAATGTGCTCACTGTGTAGCGAATCTGACAAAGTGGCTGGGGAAGGTTAATGTCACCGGAGAAAGTCCTCAAGTATTTATTTACCAATTAAACCAATTTTTCTTTCTTTCTTTCTTTCTTTCTTTCTTTCTTTCTTTCTTTCTTTCTTTCTTTCTTTCTTTCTGAATTTCAAAAAGTAATTAGAACTGTTCCCTTAATTAAAGAAAATTCACTATTAAAACTATTGGCACTGTTTTTTCCAAAAGAGATTTCAATGTGTTAAACAGCAGAGGTCAGTTAATTTTCAGGAGAACTCTATACACTAAAATGCCAAATAAAAGAGATGTCAAACAAACTAACATTAAAACAGGCTACACTAACAAGGGTAAAACCTGATTATTTATTCCACAAAGAATTATTTAGTATCTGCCATGTGCTAGACATTGTGAAAGATTAAAATCAAAGACCCCCTACTTGTAGGAATGGTAGCTAGAAGAAAAGACATGCATGCAAATAACTGCCCCCCAAAGCAGAGAGTGGAATTGTAAAATGGGCGGTAAAGAGCAGCAAAGGCTTATGGGTCATCAGGGGAGAGGTAAATTTCTTCAGATTGCAGGGGATCATGAAAGCTTTATGGAAAAAGAACATGAGAGCTGGGCCCTGCTCTGGGGACAGAGTTCTGAAGTGGCAGTGTGGAGGGGCAAGTATTTCAGGCAAAGGGAACAGAACATGCTAGGGCAGTGAAGTCCTGTGAACTATGATGTTCCCTAGCCCCATCCACTTAGTAAGTACTACCTCAGCAATGATTATCTCCTGTAGAACAAAAAACTTTATAAGAGTTCTAAAAGTTTTTTTCAAGTTCTATTTGTAGGCATCTTGTACAAATGGTTATGAAGATGTTGCTTTTACATCACAGATTTTATCCTGTGCTCCAAACTATAACCCTATATTAAAAGAACAATCAAATTACTTATATTGAAACTTTCATAATTATTTGAGAAATAAGCATGGCATTTGAAATACTATAGTTAAACCTATTAAGAAAAAAAGATTACTGAGTAATAGTTACATAATTACTTGAACCTTTGATTTAACATAAGACTATTTTTAGCTAGTAAAAAGCTCTTTGCCTATACTTGTTGCACTGACAAGATCACACCGTCTCAGAGACAAAGCCACAACAGAAGAAGCACACAGGAGAAAGGCTTACTCAATCCAAAGCCTGCTAGTAAGTCTTGCAGCTGATATTTAAAATTATGATGCCCTGGCCGGTTGGCTCAGCGGTAGAGCGTCGGCCTAGCGTGCGGAGGACCCGGGTTCGATTCCGGCCAGGGCACATAGGAGAAGCGCCCATTTGCTTCTCCACCCCTCCGCCGCGCCTTCCTCTCTGTCTCTCTCTTCCCCTCCCGCAGCCAAGGCTCCATTGGAGCAAAGATGGCCCGGGCGCTGGGGATGGCTCTGTGGCCTCTGCCCCAGGCGCTAGAGTGGCTCTGGTCGCAACATGGCGACACCCAGGAGGGTCGCAACATGGCGACGCCCAGGGTGGGCAGAGCGTCGCCCCTGGTGGGCGTGCCGGGTGGATCCCGGTCGGGCGCATGCGGGAGTCTGTCTGACTGTCTCTCCCTGTTTCCAGCTTCAGAAAAATGCAAAAAAAAAATAAATAAATAAATAAAAAAAAAATAAATAAAAAAAAAAATAAAATTATGAAGCCTACAATATCAGTAATGACATACTACTGGCTTTGATAGTCACCCCATTCAATCTTTACCTACTGGGATTTGTTGAAAACAAAGTCTACAAAAAATTATAACCATTATGAGATTTTTTTTTTACCTTAAAAAGATTCAATTTCTTTGCTAATTTCTAATCTATCACTAAATGAAACACTCCCGGTTTGAAAGGCCTATCCAGAGTCACTACATTGCGTAAGTCTCGGGGAGGTCGGGAGATACTCACATATATCCTTCAATGAGAACCGTGTCCTGTGATTCCTGCAGGGCCATCGTTCTGGCTATGGCAGGTCGTTTTTACTGGCTTTATAGTGTATAGGTGAAAAAACCCCCCATCAATTCCAAGTATTTCTTTATTCAGAAAGAGAAAAGTGGTAGCTTTTAGGGGAAAAAAGTGATGTGTGTATCTGAACTACTAATTTGGGGCCTAATTTAGATTCTATCAAATATTTTACTACAGAAGTAGAATTCTTAGTCTGGAGCTGATTTAAAATGCCACTATTTGAATCCATGAGCCTTCCACTATTTGCATTGACACTATGCATTTCCATGCAGGAGCGAGGAGGTGGACGAGTGCACAGGAGGGACAAAGGGGAAGAATGGTGATGGAGGGAAACAGGACTTGGGGACACAGGCAAAGTACTTTACTCATGGAAACCGGGAGAAACTATACAGGGGCCTAGGAACCTTGACCAAATTTACATGAAGCATTAGAAAAAGTGTGAGTTTAAAGTCATGGAATACAGCAAACGTAGCTTTTCTTGAAAATGGCTTTTAAAAATAAAAATTATTTCCTGTAGAATTTCAAGTGGCCAAAATTTTGCCTCATTTTCCCAATTAGTTTTTTATTTCAGTTATGTGAAGGTAAAATCTTTATTTTAGGAGATTTCCGGCAACCTAAGACTCTTTCTCCGGATATCCAAAATATATTCTCTGCTCCCCATTTAGGATAAAGTAGAGCAGGGCATAAAAGAGAGTTATTTGAACTTGGTAATATCAACTGTGATTCGAGCCATAAATTCTTTCATTTGTTCAATTCTGTTCTCTCCTCATTTTCAAATTAGGCCATAATTTAAAATTATATCCTTTTAAAAACAAATTTATATATATATGACATATATATAATGACATATATGTCAAGGAAAAGTTTGTCCCAGAATATTAATTTTTATAATTCTATTCACGAATATTGCAAATAATAGAGACTGTATTCTGAAAATAAGTTTTCTTCTTATCAACTTACTAGAAGTGAGTTTACGTGATTTTTTCAATGTATATAATAGATGAGTTTTATTTAATGCAATTTGTTTAATATCATCACAATTTAGTTAAGAATTCATCAAAAAGTATCTGACAGCTTTATCCTAAGAAATAACACTGCTTATGTTTCAATTTTACATTGCATTAGACATTTTTAAAAGAAATGCTTACTTTGTCTTTTGAATCGGGGGCCGAGATCTGCGTCAGTTTAATGACAAGGCATGTGTAAAGTCCTAGTATGTGAACCAGAGTTTAACTGAGGCCAAGTGAATTAAATGAACCCTAGACAAATATGCTCTTAATCTCTCTCCTAAATCATAAGGCGGAGTAATCGTGAACTCCACGCAGAATGACTTGATAAGCCAGATTCTCTAAGTTATTATGTTCAAAGTAGGAAAATTAGTGCTCTGTATGCTAATATAACCTTGATTACAAAATAATTGGAGCATTTATAATTTATTAAGACTTTTAATTTTCCACAAAGAATTGTGCATTTGAGAACCTGTTTGAAGCTCTAAATCTTAGAATGTTTAAGAAGCATATGGATATCATCTATTTTTATATTACATTATAAAACATCAAGGATTTATTAATAATTACTTGATTTTTTGATTCATTTATGTCATGATTTTCTCAAAAGTATTAGAAAGTGAAATTTATCTACCGCTCTTAATTTCACATTTTATATTAAGTGAAAATTTTAGTTAATAATTCTCAGCTTTTTGAAGTTTATAGTGATTTCACAGTTACATTCCAAATCTCTAATATGTTCAAGAGTTGCTGCTATCTTTCAGTGGAAGAATGGATTGCCTTGTGTGTTCTATAAGAGCAATTTATGTTACTTGGTGATAAGTAACGCAATATAATTCAGGTCTCTTCCAGTCATGACTCTACAGCTAACTCAGCTAACGAATTCAAGTCTTCTGATGGTCTTTTAAATTAGGTTCCCAGCTTCTACATATTAACTTTTTTTTTCTTTTTATGGGAGAGGAGGGGAGATAGTGATGTAGACTCCTACATGTGCCAACTGGAATCTACCTGGCAACCCCGTCTGGGGCCATGCTCGCAACTGAGCTATTTCTAGTGCCTGAGGCTGATGTGCTCCAATGGAGCTATCCTCAGTGCCTGGGGCCATACCCGAATCAGTGGAGCCATTGGTTGCAGGAGGGGAAAAGGGAGAGAAGGGGGAAGGGAAGCAGATGGTCACTTTTCCTGTGTGCCCTGACCGTGACTCAAACCCAAGACATTCACACACACCAGGCTGATACTTTATCCACTGAGCCACTGGCCAGGGCCTACATATTAATTTTTTAAAAGTTTAATTTATTGATTTTAGAGAGAAGAAGGGAGAGTGCGAGAGACTGACACACCGATCTGTTTATATATACTCTGACCAGGGCTGGAACCAGTAACCTATGTGTAAGAGGACAATGCTCTCACCAATGGAGCCATCTGCCCAGGGCTCTACATATTAATTTTTAATCAGGTTAGAAGGCACTACATTTACTTCCATTTCCATATTAAAGAAATTTGCATAAATAATACAAAATAAATCTAAAATTAGAATTTTCCTTGTGTTTCCTTATATTTGATATATAATATCCTTAATGTAGACCAAAGTGACAAAGTAACTTTGAAAGTGCAATGCTTAGAAAGCTGGTTAAAGAAAGGCTTTAGTACAATTATATATGTTTAATGTATTACTTATTGTTACTCATTTGAAAACCTCTTTTACAATGTAAAATTTTTGTAAAACTCGTACTCCAAAGTCCTAAACCAATTTTTAAAACCCAGCAGATATTTAATAATTCAAAATTAAATGAATTATGTAAATGTAAAGATTAGTGCAATATCTTTCAAAACGTACAAATATAAATAATAGAAACTAAAGAAACTACATTACGTTAGTCACTTAACCAACTTGGGTCATGTTTCTACACTAAAGTACCAGATAAAACTAGAAGTTTTCATTCCAGGTTAACCTCACACATAAGAGATTGGTCTCCTGGAGGCAAAAACTAAAATAAAAATACTTATAACTTTGATTCACCCATAAATACCAAAATATTTAAATATAATCAGTGAAATGATAAGTGGATTTCCAATGTCTGATTCTGGCGATAGTGTCTAAAGGTTCTACTCACCAACAATAGTCACAACAAAGGTTGTTCATATAATATATACAGTGCTCAATGTGAACACTGTCATACTCATCTTTGAGTCCTTTGAAGCACTTAGGATGTGGTACACACTAAATATAGAGTTGTTGATTAAATGTAATATATATAAGATAGAGAATGAACAGTCTTCTAACAGCAGGAATTTAATGCTGAGGGTCTGTCCCTTCTATTTTTCTCATTTAACAAATACTTATTGAATACCTATTATGTTCAGACATTCTATCTTCTGTGAGATGCAGGTCTAGTAAACTTACATTCTAGTATGGGGACATAAACAATAAAATTTTAATTTATATATATTTTATATAGTAAGTACTCAGTGATAAGTGATACATCTATGAATATGTTGGGTGATGTTATAAAAAAAAACAACAAGAAAAGGTAAGTAAGTATAGACAATGATGGGATGGGGTGTCATCCAGAAAGGTTTTTCTTTAGAGGGGGTATTTGCACAGAGACTTGAATAAAGTGGAGGAGTTAACAGGTAGATATCTGGGAGAAGAGTATTTCAGATCCAGGGAACAGTAAATAGCTATTGTAAGGATTTTGACTTGTGTCCTGAGTAGGTGGAAAATCCCAGCAGTGTTCTGAACTGCTGAGGAGTTACCTTCTTTGACTGTTTCTACAATGATCATGGTTACTGTGTGGAGAACAAGCTAACGTGTACCGTGGGGAGGCTGGGGTGAGGCGAAGTAGAAAACAGGCCATCACCATCATCCATACAAGAAGTGTAAAGGGTAAAGTTTAAGCCCACTAGAAGATCAGAAAGGCTTCAAAAGAATGATTTTCTTAACTAGTAGTTATAATATTTGGCAGATCTACAATCTTTCTTTGGACTTTAATTATTCATTATTTCTATAGAATTTTATTTGTATATATATCCATTGTTAATGATTATTTTTGTATTTTAAGTTTACAATTTATTAATTTTTTTTTGTCTAGGTATATAATCACATAATTTAAAAGTATTGTTTAAAAGTATAGACAGCAAAAAGTCAACCTTTCAGGCTCAGCAACTAGCTGTCACTTCTGTGTATCCTGCCAGAGATAATTGAGATGCCTATCAAGCAAACAGATACATATATCTGTATCTTTCTTTCATTTTTAAGACAAATGCTTCCATACCACATATGTTGTTCTGCATTTTCCTTTTTCTATTTAGCAATTGAACTTAGATATTTTTTAAAATGAGTGATTAGAAAGTTTTATGACTTTTAAATGGTTGTGTATATTTATTATATGAATGAACCATAATTTATTTCAATAGTACCTTATTGATGGATACGTGGGATGATTACAAATTTGTCTATCACCAAAGATGCAAAAATAGGCATTAGATATTTTAAATTACTATTTTCTTCTTTTACAACTGGAAATAATCTTTAAGTACTTTAATTGAATTAAAGCAGACATTAAAATCTTTCTTATTTAATGCCAATTAGTCTCTATACCTTAATTTATAATTATGGATATACCTGTAGTTATAGGTTCTCCTAAGCATGTTTCTTGAAATCAGGCAACAGAATGTGCACCCCTACCCCGGGTTAATAAAATGATATGAACACTGGAGAGAAGGAAGGGCCTTGAGATGGTCCTTCAATAATAAACTGGACATTAAAGGCAAGAGATACACATACTTCCAATGAGGAGAGGACTGTGATAAGAAAAAAGTGTCTGGAAAAATCAATTAATATTTAGGAAAATGTGAATGTGGGTGAATGTACAGTAGGAGTGGAAAAAAGATTAGCAAGGCAAGTGTCAAATTATTTAGGCCTTAAATACTAGGTAGTGGAATGGTAGGTAACAAATAGCACACTTAACTACATAGGCAACGAGAAGCCACTGCGGGCTCTTGTTCTAGCACAGTCTAACGGCAGCAAACATCTATTTGAAGAAAAGAAAAGAGAATAACTAGAAGATTCTTACCACAGTGAGTCAGATTTCAACTTTCAGGGGCAGGATAAAATGCCAGAACTTTGATAGAAAAGGAGCTATTCCTATTAAGACAAGTTCTTTTTGCCTTCCCAAAAGGTATTTATGTTCAACACCCCTCCCTCCAACATTTCCTTATCACCAGTGTTTAAACAAGTTCAAGTTCTCCCAACCCAAAATAAACCATCCCTCAACCTACATTCAATCCTGCATTATCACTCTGCTTCCTTTCACAGACTTTTTGTTAAATTAATTTTAGATACAGCTCCATTTTCTCTTCTCAAATCAGTCTACCTTAATCCACTAAAAGACACATCACCCAGACACCAAAGCCCTAAATCCTAAAACCAAGAACATCTTCATGCTTCATCTTGCTTGACCAATCAGGTGTACCCTAACCTCTGAGCTCTCACTTCTTAGGAAAGCACTCTTTTCCCGGCTCTTTCTTAGGTTGCTGTCCCCCCGGCTTCATTTCAGAGCCATTTGCAGGCTCAGCCTTCCTTGCCAAGTCATTGAATGTTGATAGATTTCAAAGCTCAGTTTTAGATCTTTTTGTCTCCTCACTCCAGACTTTCTAGTCTATTCCCTATTTAGTCTCACCCACACGGCAACCTCACCAACTATCTCTACACCAATAATTTTCTGGTTTCTCTAGTCCAGATCTCTCTTCTGAGCTCAGGCTTAGATCCACTTGGACATCTCAGAGCACCTTAAATGCAAGTTCACAACCAAATTTTTGGTATTACTCGTGTCTGCTTTGCTGCCCAAAAGACCTGGTCCTCTTCCATCATTCTTATTCTGCCAAATAGCATCACTCTACATCTGCTGTAAGAGCCAAATCCAGGAATCAAGCTCATTGTAACACTACTTATATCCCCAGATTAATTCAATCTTTGTCCTATGGTTTTGACCACCTAAATATTTCTCTAATCAAGCCCATTCTATACACCTCAACCACCGCCATCCTGGTCCAGACTGCCATCATCTTGGACTACTGCAGTAGCCTCTTTAGTGATCACTGCAGTAGCCTCTTTAGTGATCACTCGAGAACCCTCCTTATTCTCTTATGGTTTGTTTTCTACACAGGGGCCAGAGTAACTTTTCAAAATGCAAAACTGATTGTGTCATTCCTCTGTTTAAAATACTCACTGCCTTTTCACTGTTCTTGGTTTAAAACCTAAAATAATCATAGTCAAGACCTTTGTCTCGACTATACACATAGTCAAGGTAGGCTGGTTCCCTACCTACCTACCTACCTACCTACCTACCTACCTACCTACCTCTAGTTTCATTTGGTAGCAGCAGGTTCCCTGTTACTCTCAGATGAACTGAAAAAGCATGTGGTTGAAATGTAAGTATAACGCTATCCTTTTACACATGCCTAAAATGCTATTCCTTTTCTATTTCCCTATTCATCCTTCAGAACTTAGCCCAAATATACTTCAAGAAGTCCCAAATATACTTCAAGAAGTCTTCCATGATGCTCCAGACTATATGACAGCTTAGCTTTTTTGATTCTTTTCCTTCATAGTACGTTTTACAATTTGAAAAATCATTAATTTTCATAATAATTTGATTAATGTATGTCTTCCCCCACCAGAAAATAACCTGCATTAATGTTTCTACTTATAAGATTTTTGTTTTTCATTCAATCTCTTGCACTTAGCTCACTGCATGAAACATTCTAGGTGTTAGATAAATACTGATTACATCGATGAAAGAACGAATGAATAAATAAATGGAGAAAGAATCTTTATTACTTGACAATAGAATTAAAGTAATGGTAGAGGAAGAAAAAATAATTGGAGTTTACTCTAAAAGTTTCAGGCCTAAATGACAAGGAAAATGATGAAACAATTAACAAAAAAAAAGCAGTTATGGTGGGAAAAGAAAACTTTTCAGAGAAAAATGAAAATTCAGTTTGGACATATATTAAGACTGCTCAAGAGATACACAGTATAGAGGTGCAATAAACAACGAAAAATAAAATTGGTGGTTGAGGAAAGAGGCTGGGGCTGGCGGCATCCATCTGAGAACCACGTGAGGAGATGATAAATAAAACCCTGGGAACATACGAGATTCCTGAGGAACTAAGTACAGAGAAGAGAAAATCTATTTTGAATAATAGTCTTGAGAAACAGTTATATTTAATAAGTAAGATGAAGAAGTGAAGCCAAAACACAGGACAAAGAAAAAAGAGGCCACCAGAAAAGCTGGATGTACCAAAGAGTAAAACAACACAGAGATCAATGGAAGTAAAAATTCTAGAGAAAAAATAATTACAAATACATACACACAATTATCAAAAAGGAATAAGAGTCTTACTAAAGAACAGTAACATCTTGACTGATCAGGTGGTGGCACTGGACTGGAACCCAGAGGACCCAGGTTTGAAATCTGAGGTTATCGGCTTGAGAGCGAGGTCACTTGCTCTGCTGCAGTCCCCCCCCCCCCCCAGTCAAGGCACATATGAGAAAACAATCAATGACAACTAAGGAGACTAAGGAGCCACAACAAAGAATTGATGCCTCTCATCTCTCTCCTTTCCTGTCTGCCTGTCCCTATCTGTCCCTCTATCTGTCTCTCTCTGTGTCTCTGTCATAAAAATATAAATAAATAAAAATAAAGGATAAGAACTAAAAAAAAATGAACAATAACATCTTAAATGTTAAAATATTTTTCTGTAATTTCAAAACAACCTCATAAAATAACTGGAAAATACCATGATGTATTTATGTCTTGGAAGAACATTTGATATAATTGCTCAGAAAGTGTAGTGGTAGCCATGTGTGCATGAAAGAGGGACCTATTTATAGCTACTGCTCCACGGAAAATCACAGCATCTAACCCATCATTCAAAGAGCTGAGGAATGTAGAGCCATAGAGAGAATACAGCAGCCAGAAAGACTGTAAACAATTCAGGTTACAAAAATTACTCTGAATTCAAAAATAAAAATAGTGACAAATTATTAATTGTTTGCTATGTACCAGGCACTGTGTTATACACTTACAAGACAGAATCTCTTTTAGTAAAATCATATAAGGCAAGTATTATTAGCCCAAGTTTACAAAGACTTTGAAAAGTTAAGCAAGATCACACTGCCAGAAATATAAGACCCCTAATTCAAATCCAGGATTAAAAGTTAGGCTCTTAACCACTACACCATTGAAGGAAGCTCCAAGCCCAGGGTCCAAACAGCCTCCATTAGGGAAGATCCAAAACAGAATAGACTCTCTCCCTTAGCCACTCTGGTAAAAGAGAATCTTCATTTTCTTAGAGTGAATGTTCTGGAGGTGAAAACAGGTCTGGGGATGTGACTTTTAATGTCATATATAGTATAATTTTCATTGTAGAGAACGGGGATTCAGTAATTCTTGACTAGTCTTTGGGTTGTCATAAATTAAAGATTAAAAAAAATCTTTAGGACCATTTATTTAAGAAATGTATAATGTACTGTGCTAGGCACCAGAGAGACAGTGAAACACAAAACATAATCAGTCCCTGTCGTTATGGCGCTAAAATTAGGTGCACATGCATGTACATGTGTGTGTATGTGTGTGTGTTGGGAACAGTCAACAAAGAGCTGCACAGAGATATCTTTAGAAACTGTGGCACACTTCATAAGATGAAAATTACTGAGTGTCACTTTATTATTATTGGCAGTGGGACTTGTTCAGAGAGGGAGTCAGTCTAGGAAAACTCTTTAGAAGTAGAGACAAGTAAGGTGAGACCTGAAGAGAAGTGTGGAATGGGAGGACAGATAACTTGGTAAATTTACAGAAATAAGAGAAAGTCACTGTGGCTAAAGTCTGCAAACAATGGAGCCAGTGGCAAGAACTGACCAGGGAGGTGCATAACTGGTTGAAACCTGAATTTTGAAGACACTAGATGACTAACAGAGCTAAGAGTTTTGGTTTCAAGAGCAGCCATGATCAAAGAGTACCTCCCTACTCCCTCTAGATCAGCGATTTTCAGCTGGTACACAGCACGAGGCACACTGGTGCGCCATGAGAATTTTTAAAATACGCAATACCTGATTCCTTAGTCAGGGCAACTGATCTCTTTTCCCTTAGATTGTCATATAAAAAAATGACAACAGCCTGACCAGGCGGTGACGCAGTGCATAGAGTGTCAGACCTGAGGTTGCCAGCTTGAGCGCAGGTTCATTTGGTTTAAGCAAGGCTCACCAGCTTGAGCCCAGGGTCAATGGCTGGAGCAAAGGGTTACTGTCTGCTGTAGCCCCCCGGTCAAGGCACATATGAGAAAGAAATCAATGAACAACTAAGATTCTGCCACAAAAAACTGATGCTTCTCATCTCTCTCCCTTCCTCTCTGTCCCACTCTCTGACTCTGTCTCTTGTCACACACACACAAAATAATAATAATAATAATAATAATAATAAAAAAAGAGAAAGGTATGAGATATTGCTAAATGGTTATTATTTCAGAAAAACTTCATTAATGTAGACTAATGTGGGTGAAGGACATACTAAAATGGTTAAATTGAAAAAGTAAACATTTTTGAAGAAATGCTGTTAATTGATAACTGTTAGCTACTAGAGATTTTTAGGTGATGTATTAAAATATTATAAGAATTATTTTAAATTATATTATTGCTTATGTTTTAATTACTACCTTTAAAGTACTTAAGTAAACTTGAAGAAATTGATTCTGTTGGTATTCTAAATCTCTATGCTTTAATCTCCTTTGCAACATTCATCTGTATTTTCTTTGAAGAAAGAACTTGGACCAAACAAAAGTTCAGTTCAGCCTATACATGATTATCACAAATCCCTAATTATTTCAGTTCAAATTAACAAGAATTTTCTGCACTTATAAAAACTGAATTTTAAACAAAAAGCAATTATTCAATGTGTAGATCTTTCGAAAACTAGTTTGAAGAGAATGTCTTTCAAATACTCAATCTTTGTATTTTTAAATCTACATCCATAAATTCTGTAATTCTATTTTGGTATTTTACAAATATAAACATCCATCATTTCCCCAACATTGGCAGATGTTAATGAATATTCCTTTCTGTGGTCATCTGTATAAATATATAAATTAAATTTTAAAAAGAAATTGTTGGTATTTTAATTTTTTTTAAAAGTGCATATAGAGTATTTTGTTGGCTTAAACATTTTAAATTACAAAACTGTAACAACCTAACTACCTCTATAGTAAATCTATACTTTTCCATTCTTCTCAAATGATATAAGAAAAAGTTAATAAAATTCATGACATAAATAAATAAATAATCACATAAAAGAATTCCATAGATGTCTCTCAAGTAATATAGACTGTTACATCTTGCCCCAGCAAAAAGCAAGCTCACAGTCCAAAGATAATGAAAGCTACAATTCAGAGAACACTCAATGAGTATTATTATCATAGATAGAAAGGAAACTATTTGGTGATTTCAAGTATAGTCAGCACTACACATCTCCCATGTTAAATGTAACATGCATTCAAAGCAGAACTAGAATTCCATTAACAAACATTTACAAACATCAGTGGTATACTGAAGGTGAGGCAGTCCACCTTCAAGAAATAGGTTGTACTGTCTGCAAATAATTATAAAATGATAATAAAATTGATTAAAAATCAGTCTGCTTTTTATTATCATTATAATCTGGCAATTCTAAACTTTGTAATAAAATAGTTCTTGTAAAAAATGGTCTAAGTTCTAAACAATTACTGTGGTTACAGTTGAGTTTTAAGAGTATATGAAAACTCAAAATCAGCACATTTTTGTTATTTATCTTTTAATTAACTACATGAAAGTTAATACAGAGAACTTGCAGTTATATCATCAAACTCCCAATCCACAATAACTCTGCTACACGTGTTTATTTCAAAAATAAGTTTCCAGTGGTGAAGAATCATTCAAGTTCTTTTGGATGCAGTTTTAGTTTGCAAACCCTGTGTCACTCATATCCTAGCACAGGGGTAGTCAACCTTTTTATACCTACCGCCCACTTTTGTATCTCTGTTAGTAGTAAAATTTTCTAACCGCCCACCGGTTCCACAGTAATGGTGATTTATAAAGTAGGGAAGTAACTTTACTTTATAAAATTTATAAAGCAGAGTTACAGCAAGTTAAAGCATATAATAATAATTACTTACCAAGTAGTTTATGTCAGATTTTCGCTAAGTTTGGCAGAATAAATCTTTATAAAACAACTTATTATAGTTAAATCTATCTTTCTATTTATACTTTGGTTGCTCCGTTGCTCCGTTACCGCCCACCATGAAAGCTGGAATGCCCACTAGTGGGCGGTAGGGGCCAGGTTGACAACCACTGTCCTAGCATTTTAACTGTGGATTTGAGATAAGCAATGACAGCATGGTGACTGTAGAGACAAAGAAATAAAACTTGAGATACTTTTCTCATTTTACATGACTGTGTAGAATTTTTATTTGTGTTTGAAATTTAAAAGTGAGACAGTGACAACTTGAGGTGTGTTATTCATACTAGGTAAATATAACTTTACATTTATATATAACATATTTCATGGACTTTGGTTAATACCTTTAAAATAAATATTTACGCTTCTTTGTAGGTTATGTGCTTTAATAGTAGGAATAAAGAAGAAAATAAAGTGTCAGTGGTACAATTTAGTAGGTATATAAATTGTATCTTTTGTGTAATTTTGATTTTATTAAAATTCACTTATTTATTACTATAATGTTATTATTCATTACTGTAATAAAATGATATGTAGATTTAAGTCTTTTCTCATTTATAAATATAATAATGGAATTAAAAAGAATTTAGCTTTTCCTTTTTTCCTTTTTTGTTCTATAATATTAAATGGCATAGTAATATATTCATACCAAAAAAGTATCTGTGTTTCTATTCTGGCTGTTATTATTCATGTAATTTCACAATTTTTCTGGAAGTGACTTTGACTAGAGGGGATGTTAAAAATCATCTAGTTTTGGAGTTAAATATGTTAGGCATATCACTGATATAGTAACACAACTATTATTTATAAGAGCTAAAATATACTTTATATCTAAAGAAAACACAAATTAACAAGAGTAAAATACTCTCAGTCCCCCAAAATCAGAGCCTTAACAAAGTGGTGTATTCTTGGGAGTCCTAATTCATCAGATCTATTTTCTCAGTAGTGACTATAACATTTGCTCTCCATGTGCCCTAGAAGATAGAACTAAAGTGAAAAGAATAATACAAGATTTCTTTTCTTTTGCTTTTTTAAATTTTCTTTTCTTTAAAAAATTAAGTGAGAGCAGGGGAGGCAAAGCGACAGATTCCCACATGCACCCCTAACCAGGGATCCACCTGGTAAGCCCCCTATGGGACAATGTACTCCCTATCTGGGGCCTTGCTCCATTGCCGGTAACTGAGCTATTTTTAGCATCTGAGGTTGAGGCTAGGAAGCCATCTTCAGCACCTGGGGAAACTCTCTGGAATCAATCGAGCCATAGCCATGGGAGAGAGGCAGGGAGGAATGGAGAGAGAGAGAGAGAGAGAGAAGAATGAGGGGTGGAGAAGTACATGATCACTTCTCCTTTGTACCCTGACTGGGAATCAAACCTGGGACATCTACACAATGGTCAACACTCTACCACTGAGGCAATCGACCAGGGTGATCTTTTCTTTTTCCTTTTTCTTTCCCTTCCCTTCCCTTCCCTTCCCTTCCCTTCCCTTCCCTTCCCTTCCCTTCCCTTCCCTTCCCTTTTCTTCCCTCTCTCTCCCTCCCTTCCTCTCTCCCTTCCTATCTCTCATTCTTTAAGATTTAGGTATGATGAAATACTCACCACTAAAAATGACTAAATCTTGAAACGCTAGCAATGGAAGCTGTGGAACATTCACTTTGTGAGAAGGGAAGATTCAATCACCTTTAAGAGATCTTCTTAAGTCATCATGGTTTTAAGTATGCATACAGGCAAAATTTTGCATGATAGGGGGTTTGTGGACCCTCCTGCAGCCTATCCATGAACAACACCCTAAAAAAGTCCTATCTATTTTAGCTCCAGTATTCAATAATTGTTCAATTTTCTCTCCCTCATATCCTGATCATCTCTTAAGCATCTTACCTGGTTTAACATCCTCCATGAACCTCTCTGAAAATCCAGAGATAGTATATGTGGAGAGTATCTAGTAGAGCCTGGCAGAAGAACAGGCGCTCATTAAAAGCTAGCTTTCCACTTGTGATTATTAATCTAGCTTGTGTGCTGTCTCCTTTCTTAAATTTATATTACCTACAGTTAACATCATATAGTTCAGCAGTGTCTCTGTGAGTATTAGTTTTGTTTCCCTAGGTAGATAATCAGGTTTATGGGAATAGGAAACTTGTCTTATATTTTTTGAATCTTCCTTTCTTGGCAAGAACTATTTTGACACTGTTCTGTCTCTGGTCAAGTTCACTGCTTCTTTACTCTCCTTGAAGAACTTATATTAACCAGCAACACTATTTCCCTACAAAGTCTTCCTAACTTGAAATTTTAGAAACAGGCTAGAATAATCTCCCTGTAAACTATCCTCACAGCCCCACCCTGTCATGTATCATTAAGTTTCTTAAGGCCAGTCAAGTTTTCCCAAAAAACTGCTCTTATGCTGACCCACCACATCCAAAGTTCTTTGGCCTCCAGGGCAAATGCTGTCATTTCTCTCAAAGGGCTGCTTGAGAGATAAAAGCAGATAAAAGTTCTATTTTTTCAGATTGTTCTGTACTGTATTAAATCAGCCACTTGCTTGAAAGCAATGGGACGCACAAGATTACTTTCTGTTGCAGGCAGGTCTTTTTGTTGTTTTGTTTGCTTGTTTTGTTTTGTTTTGCTTTTTCTTATATAGGTAATAGTACTTTTCTTGCTATAAAGTTCATGAAAATTAGAGCGAATTGTTCACTCAAGTATACTGAATAAAAGACAAGCTATGGGAAGCCAACCCTATCCCAAATAAAGCCTGAATATAAACTTTAAACTCGCAACTTTAGGAAATTTATAGGTGTTCAGCCTAGAAAGTCTAAGCATATGTTAAATAAACTTTTTAGCTAAAGAATCCTAAACCACAAAAATTGAGTGAAACATCTCTTATTGTTAAGTATCCCACAACTAATGTTAAGGGAAGCAGTCCATCCCAAGCAAGAAGGAAAATCCATAACCTTTCAACAGTTGTTCCCTAACCCTCAAGTGCAACACAGCTTTTAGATGACAAAAATCACCAACAAAATGACTTGAAAATCCTTTCAGGAATCTTTTACTTCAACCTACTAGAGTTACAGGAATTTTGCAGAGGAAAAAGGAAAACCCATAGTATTTTCTAAAGGCACTATTAATGTTAGGTCAGCAAAGTGGTATTGAGTGGAAATGTATCAAGGCTTGTAGCAGCAACAGTTAATCATAGGTACATAATGGTTTTTCTGATATGTGGGAATGGGTTTAGGTACTATCCCTGTAACATTCATATTTACTGTTCTCCACAACATCATATTAGGCTGATTAGCCTAACTTTGAATATTATTAAACATATAGAAATAGCTAGAGTAACGTGTCGTGTGAAACATCTATATATTTTAAGATAAACCAGAGAAATACTGAATTATGTTGCCAAATTTCCTCATTAGTTAAATATAGGATCTGAAGAGGCTTTATGAGTCATAATGCTCACTTTTTAAAAAACTTCACTTTTATCCTAGTTTTCTCTTGCTTTCAGTGATGAATTTAAAATCAGTACTAAATACCCATTTTAAATAAGGTCCTGTGGATAAAGACTGTGGCATTTTTGTAATATTACAGTGCTGCTTTGAAGGCAACTTTAAAAAAAATTAATAACCAAATGTCCTGGCTTGATAGCTCAGTTGGTTACAGCATTGTCCGGACATGCAGTGGTTGCCTGTTCGATCCCCAGTCAGGGCACATACAGAAACAGATCGATGTTCCTGTCTCTCTCTCTCACTTCCCCTTTCTCTCTCTCTAAAATCAATAAACACATTCAAATAAATAAGTAAAAAATAAGCAACTAGTATATGCTTTAGGAAAACATGACTAAATTTTCTAAGACCTCTGTTAAATAGCTGCTATTGAGGAAAACTTCTAGCACAGTATATTCCTACTCCCCGTAACCACACTATATTTCTGTCATATTGAAGCAGAAAATGTTCATCATTTTGTCATCTCTGTCTGCAAAGCAGAGAATTACCTTCCCAGGTTCCTGAGATTTATGCTTTTAATTACCTCCTATCTGCTTCACTACCTTCCATACCTAGGAATCAATATAAATAGTCTTGTTTATGGGAAAAATGTAAAATGTCTGACAAAAGCAGGCTATCATTTTCCAGATTTTCATTTGATGCTATCGATTCCTTCTTTCTTCAGTACTTTTTCTCTTGATAGAATCAGTTGGTTTTTCAAACTTATAAAATTATTCATTTATCTAATCATTTGTACTGCTTCGTAGCAGATATAAACTTTATAAGCAGCTTTCGAGTTCCAAACCCACCATGCGATTATTATCACTATAATATTTCTGTATTTAATCATCAGATGCAGAATCCAGTTTAACTGTGGCTTTCTCCCAACCCCCTTCATCATAAACTCACTTTTCAGTGAAGACCGACTTTTGTGGCTTATTTCACTTGTGAGGAGGAGGTCACTATTAAGTATAGGTGACACCGGGCTGGTCAAGCACCAATATTCTTACAACTCGGTCTCTCACAAAAGGAGCTGCTATCTGTCATCTCAAGGGCTTTAAGAGAAATCGAGTAGATGCGTATCCATGCTAATATAATACAATTATTTATTTTTCTTTTTAAAAAATAGAGTAGATGTTTACAGGTGGCAAGTAGTGACTCTATGTGTATGTGAGGAGGCAACATTAATCTGTAGCATTAACCTGTAGAGCTATCTGTTAAATATAGTGATGTAGGGAGGGCCAGACATTGAAAATGAACATTTGAGCTTTCCCCGATATATCAGTTATCAAATGTAATAACTGAAAATTCAGGAAATATAGGATAAAGTCATTTTTTTCAAACAGTAATGTTTATTAGTTTCAAACAATATGCTCAATGCTTTTCTTTCCCACAAGGGAAGTACCTCTGAATTTAAAGCAATGAATCTAGTCATTAACCAGAAAAAGAAACCCAAGTAATAAAGACGCTACAAATGTCCAGGAAAGAGCCAGAGGAACGGAGAAGAGAAGGCAAAGTAGGGAAGATAGGAAGGAGCAGTAATGGTCTAGTAGAAGAGAATATGTTTTGACAAGGAAAGAGACATTGATAACTCATGGACAGAATTTCTAGAGTTAAAAGTAGGCACCAGGCAACCAACAGCAAAACATGGGATCCCTTGAAGATTGCCATATGGTGACAAATCAAAAGCTTGATCTTTCAGAAAATACAAGTAGGTGTCCTTGCAGCTGAGCATCTCCAGCTTTTGCCACAAGGGACATCTTCCAATGTGGTGTCTAACGGTTCCTGTTTCCCAGCATCTCGTCGTCCTAGGGAGGAAACACAGCTGCTGCAGGGACTTGCTGCCCAGGGCAGCTGGTGGAGAGGTGGAGCGAGGCACAGTGGCCAAAGGAAATGGAGGCTCTGCGAAGAGCATGGGAAAGGACATTTATGTGGGAGTCAAAGTTGTGGCTTTCTCCCTAATCCAGTGGACAGCAAACTCATTAGTCAACAGAGCCAAATATCAACAGTACAATGATTGAAATTTCTTTTGAGAGCCAAATTTTTTAAACTTAAACTATATAGGTGGGTACATTCCTTATCGAGGTAGCACCCGCACATGGTATTTTGTGGAAGAGCTACACTCAAGGGCCCAAAGAGCCGCAGTTTGCCAACCAGGGCAAATCTCATGACTGCTGAGATCTCTGTTGGATGACAGAGAGTGCCAAGGCTCTAGCAGAAACTGCACTAATGCCTTTTAAGTGGCAGATGGTGGATAGGGGAAGTTTGTTTATGCAAGACAGAGAATATGTATTATATGAACTGCTTAAAGAAATCAGAAAGTGGGCATAAGTTTAAATCTAAAAATAGAGAAATAAAGGAAGAGAGAGAGAGAGAGAGAGAGAGATCCAGGAGGACATACTTAACCTTATCTAAATGAAAACTGCTAAGATTACAAAGGTATAAATTGCAGAGACAATGGCACTACAGATATATCAATTACATACTAATGCAATCACATGGAAATTAAAGATGATTGTTGAATGATTTCACTTTCAAAATTTCAGAGGTATTTGTAGTGAAGAATAGAACATAAATTATGTCCATACAAATGGTAGGTCTTCCTGCCATTTTAACTTTTTATTTTTAATATTAAGTAAGAAGAGGGGAGGCAGTGAGACAGACTCCTGCATGCATCCTGACTGGGATCCACCTGGCAAGTCCTACTGGGCAATGCTCTGCACATCTGGGGCTACTGCCCCATTGCTCAGCAATCAAGCTATTTTAGCACCTGAGTCTAGGCCATGGAGCTATCCTCAGCACCTGTGGCCAACTTGCTTGAATCACTTGAGCCATGTCTATGGGAGGGGAAGAGAGAGAAAGAAAGAGAAAGGGAAGGGGGATAGGGAGAGGTGGAGATGCAGATGGTCACTTCTCCTGTATGCCCTGACCAGGAATCAAACCTGGGAGTTCCACACACTGGGCTGATGCTCTACCACTGGCCAATTGGCTAGAGTCCATTTTAACTTCTAAGCAAAACTTTAGTTTCCTGTCCATGTGCACTTAATCAGTCTAACATAAATTGATGAAATGGTATGAGGTCATCTCCTATGTCTAGAGACAGGAGGAAACAGAACATAGCAAAAAACAAACAAACTTCTAACTAAAATGAAGGCTGGACACACCGGATGGCCCCAGGTAAGGCACAGATGGTGGCTAACCTTGCACATCCTGGGAGGCCCCAGAGCCAGTGTACTCTGTGGACAGCCTCAGATCATGCTGGATTATAACCCTACTACCTCAACAAGCAGTTCTACCTAATGCTTAGAAATAAACCTAGAGAAGCATCCAAACTGCAGAGAAAAAGAACATGTCCCAAATGAAAGAATAGGAGAAATCTCCAGAAAAAGAATTAAATAAAATGGAAGCAAGCAAACTACCAGATATAAAGATCAAAACAATGGTTAAAAAAATACTCAAGCCCTGGCTGGTTGGCTCCATGGTAGAGCATTAGCCTGGCGTGTGGATGATCTGGGTTCAATTCCTGGTCAGGGCACACAGGAGAAGCGTCCCCCTGCTTCTCCATCCCTCCTCCTCTTGCTTCTCTCTCTCTTCCCTTCTCTCTGTCTCTTTTTTTTCTCTCTTCTCCTCCCCTGCTACAGCCATCGCTCGATTAGAGTGAGTTGGCCCTGGATGCTGAGGATATCTCCAGGGCCTCCACCTCAGGTGCTAAAAAATGGCTCTGGTTGCAAAGAAGTAAGAGCCCCAGACGGGCAGAGCATCACCCTTTGTGGGCTTGCCAGGTGGATCCTGGTCAGAGTGCATGCGGGAGTCTGTCTCTGTCTCCACTCCTCCAATTAAAAAAAAAATGCTCAAGAAACTTAGTGAGGACATAGAAATCATAAAAAAGAACCAGTCAGGAATGAAAATACACTAACTAAAATGAAGAATAATTTATAGGGAATCAACAGTAAAGTAGATGAAGCTGAGAAGCAACTCAGTGATTTGGAATATAAAGATGCAAAAAGAAAAAAAAATAACACCCAATCAGAACAGCAAAAAGGAAAAAGAATCTAAAATAATGAAGATAGTGCTAAGGAGTCTCTGGTACAACTTCATTACTAACAACATTTGCATAATGGGGGTGCAGGAAGGAGAAGAGAAAGAGATAGAACAAGATATTAAAAGCCTATTTGTAAAAAATAATGACAGGAAACTTCCTTAACCTAGTGAAGGAAACAGACATATAAGTCCAGGAAGTATAGAGAGTCCCAAACAAGATGAACCTAAAGAGGCCCACACCAAAAGACATCATACATAATTAAAATGCAAAATGTTGAAGAGAGACTCTTAAAAGCAGCAAGAGAAAAGCAGTTAATTACCTATAAGGGAGCTCCCATAGCTGTCAGCTGATGTCTCAACAGAAACTTGGCAGACCAGAGAAAGTGGCAAGAAATATTCAAAGTGATGAAAAGCAAGGACCTACAACCAAGATCACCCTATCCAGAAAAGCTATCCTTCAGAATTAAAGGACAAAGAGCTTCCCAGATAAGAAAAAGCTAAAGGAGTTCATCGTCACCAAGCAGTATTACATGAAATGTTAAAGGGTTTTCTTTAGGGAAAAAAAAAAAGAGATAAAAAATATGAACAATAAAATGGCAATAAATACATATCCAATAACAACTAAATCTAAAAAAAAACCCAAATAAATGCACAAGCAGAACAAAAACAGACTTATAGATACAGAGAATATTTTGACAGTTGCCAGATGGGAAGGTGGTTGGGGGGGATGGGTGAAAAAAGTGAAGGGATTAGAAGTACAAACTGGTTGTTACAGAACAGTCATGGGGATGTAAGGTACAACCTAAGGAATACAGTCAATAATGTAATAACTATGTATGGTGTCAGATGGGTGTGAGATTTATCAGGATGTTCACTTGGTAAGTTACATGTCTAGTCACTGGGTTGTACACCTGAAGCTAATATAATATTGTATGTCAACTGTAACTAAAAAATAAAAAATGATTTAAAAACATGAGAGCTAGAGATATTGGATAACCAAAAACCAAAACAAAGACAAAGAACAACACAACAATTTAAAAAAGCTAGGGGAAACACAAAGTAAGATAAAATAAAGAAAATGTTAAGTATAAAGTGACATAGAGTTTATAATGCTATTTAAAAGGTAATACTGTAAATTTGTTTAAGCTCATGGGGTCAGCAATTAGGGACACCACATCTCATGCTTAATCAATTGTGGTATTAATGCTGAGTTTCAGAGTTTCAGGGTCAATTCCTGAATTAGAGTATGTAGAACTGGAGTAAAAAGATCGTTATGCTTTCTCCCCAATTTGCCTATGAAGCATAAAGGACTCAGTCATGTATTAAGGGTATTTATGATGAACTGTTGTGTGATGATGATAATAATAATAATAATAATAATAATAATAAAAGATTGTCTCTATTTTTTTTAATATTTTATTTATTGATTTTTTAGAGAGAGATGAGTGAGAGAGAGAGAGAAGGGGGAGGAGCAGGAAGCTTCGACTCCCATATGTGCCTTGACCCGGCAAGCCCAAGGTTTCGAACCGGCGACCTCAGTGTTCCAGGTCGACGCTTTATCCCACTGCGCCACCACAGGTCAGGTCTGTCTCTATTTTTAAACATTTAAGAGAATCAAATTGCCCTGATTTTTGTGCAAGAATCTTTTTAAGAATCAGTTTCCTTTATTCTTCTGCTACTGTTCTTCAAATAATTGAAATTAATACCCAAATTTGAAATTATTAGTGATCTGTCAAATTACAACCTAGCCCAAAAGAGAAATGTTAGCTTCTAAAGTGTTTCAAGAGCATATGTTAGGGTTAGTTTCCAGTATTTTTTGTATGAAAACCAAAAGCCCAATAATTTTGAGTCTTACTTAAAACCAATTACAGAACAGTACAAAAGACCTATTTTCCTGGAAAGGCTTAACTCTCGAGATGTATTGCCCAGCTAAAGGGTAAAGATTTAGATGTAGGCTTATCGATATATAACCACACTCCAGCTGCAGTGCACTCAGTCATTCATTGGAGAAGAAAGGGGCATTCAGGCTTAGGATAACCTCATTCAGTGCAGTTTAAGCCATGTTAGTGGAGTGGGGGGGGGGAAGGTGTCTAAGAAGAAAGTAGGAATTCGGGTGCTGTACACATTTGTGCAAATGTCTGGGACTCAGTTGGAAAGACATATTATTCCTGGACTGCAATGTCGGCCCTCTGGCAAAGTTAATGGTGCTAATTTGTAAAAGTTCATTTGGGAAATGTTTGTGGTTAATGTTGCTTATTTGCATAACACTGTATTGTGTAAATAAAGCTGTAGCCTTTTGCTGTCCAACAGTGGGGTTCTACTGAGATGATAAAAGCTGGACAAAGGGGGCTGGACTACGGGACACTTAAACTAGGTCACATTGAATTTTAATGAATGAAGCCTGCCCGGGTACGTTTTATAAGGGTAATGGAAAACTGCAGAGAGCAGTCTGTTTACTGTGCAAATCTGCCCTCCAGATTTTTCAATAACCATATTTCCTACACTGAAGAGTGAAAGCAATTCAGTCTCAGGCTGGTTTAGAAGTGTTATTAAAGAAAATAAGGATGAGCATCTTCTAATTCTTACATTAAAATGTAAATAGGATAATTATAAAATAATAAGCTCTCTCCCAAATAAAACATGCTCACTTGTAGAGCTCAGCTACGCAGATTATAGCACCATTACTAACCACAGAGAACAAGTATATGTCACATTTGTGAACGTGCCATCCAGACCATGTGGCCTTCCCGCCTAGAGCCTAAGTAGGACCCAGAAATCTTATTTCCTTCTCCATAATCCACAGAGCCTTTGAGTGATGACAAGGAAGCTGGTGGTCACATCCTCACATGTATACATTTGTCTGTGTCTGTTAGTAAATACAGAGAAAATTCCTGACCTGGAATGAAGCCGAAGGTGGACCTACCCCCAGAGCAACTCTGGGGTATAGAAAGATTGTCACACTTCCACCTCACCCTCGGCCAACCCATCACATAAACAAAAAACAAAACCTGTAGTCATTCTCTCTTGGTCTTGACTGTCCTACCCATAAAATAAGAGTGCTTATACCCTGACCTTCTAACAGAAATGCCAGGGAAATGATTTTTAATTATAGAACTGGAAAGGTCCTTCAGAAGATCATGTAGTCCATTTTAAGTTGTATCAAAAAAGAGGAAACTGTGGCCCACGGTGGTCAAGTAATTTATCAAGTTAAGACTTAGAACCTAAATTACATTCAAGGATTCCTACTCAAGTGTTTGTACCATATGGCTGCTCCATGTATAGGGTAATAAAAATACAGAGCAGAAAACCTTGTGCAGGTTTAGGGAGGTTCCAATAAGGTTAAATCTTAGATGCTTTCATTTACACTCTTAGTAAATTTGCTGCTGGTTTCTGGAGCCTGGTACAGTGCTTGGAATAAATAAAAGCTCAATAAATATAAAAAAAATGAGTAAAGTTATTATATGAGGCAACATAATAAAACAGGAAGAGCTGTGGATTTAGAAGCAAAGGAACTGAACTTATGTCTTAGCTCCGTCGTTTGTTGACTACGAAAATCTTTGTACTTCCGAAAGATTGGAAACGACCTAAGCGTCCACCTAGAAGAGACTAGTTAAATAAACTGCCGAGCAGCCACATGTAGACTACTGTATTAGTTTTCTTTTGCTGTTGTAGCAAATTATCCCAAACTTACTGGCTTAAAACAACACACATTTAGTATCTTAATACTTTTGGAAAACTGTGTTCTCTTTTGGAGGTTCGAGGAGTAAATTAATTTACTTGATTTTCCCGTTTCTGGAGGCTGCCCACATTCTTTGGCTTTTGGCCCCTTCTTTCACCTTCAAAGTCCACAATGGCCACTAGAGTTATTTTCACATCACATTAATCTAACTTCTATTTTGCCTCATTTTTCTACTTTTAAGAACTCTTGGGCCCACAAGATAATCCAAAATAAAATATTTTATGTTTAGCTGATTGGCACACTTGATTTCCATTTATTATCTTAATTCCCTTCTGACATAATAAGGTAACATAATGAAAGGTTTCAGAGATTAGGATATCAACATCTTTGCCAATCATATCTAAAAACAACTGTGAAGAAGTGCTCCATGTATTGATAGAAGAAATTCTCCAGGATATATTATCGTGTAAAAACTGCAAGCCAAATAAAATTACAAATAGTACACTACCTTTTATGTAGAAAAGGGAGGAAATAAGAATATAGATTCACTCTTGGTTATATTTTATAAACAAAGTCAGGAAAGATAAGCAAGAAATATTACACTAGTTACAGACAGGAATAGCACAGAAGGTGGGAGCATGGGGAATGGGATGGAACAATATTTTAAAATGTATCTTTTAAAATTAATTTGCTTTTTGAACCATGTAAATATAGGTTTTATTGGTTTTTCAAGGGATTCATAATTGACTAAAGCCCCTATTATTCATTTTATATTCAAAGCCTTTTGTTTTGAAGAGCCTATCATCAACCTTGTTACTTTTTTCTTTTTAAATTAACTCTTATAATAGACATATCCTCCGTTGTCAGTTGCTTTATTTTAAGCAGTTCTCTAACATGACATTCACAGACTTCATAAAAATCTGCCTTTTCTTCCATGTTCATACAGATTCACTTTGCATTATATTATCAGATGTTTTCAACACCTAGCATTGCAGCACTGGGAATATTAGGAAATACCTGAAGCATGTTTTCAGGTGGGAGATCATTGTGTAAGGAGTCAGTTAAGTAGTGAACATTTTCATTTTATATTCATAAAAATACTTTTATCTCTATGTCACTGTAGAAATTTGGATAATAACTAGGCAAAGCTGTTAAATATACCTGGATCTATTTCAGTATTTATTATTCTGTTTTTTCTTGCAAAAGTTCTTTAATTTTTATACCTCAAATCTAAGGGTAATATTTCATTTACTTTAATATATATCGAGTAGTTTTCTATATCATTAATTAGTCTTCTATTTACAAAATATTTCATGTCTCCTATGACACTGATTTTTTCCAGTCAGGTTTACTAAGTATACTTTACATACAGTAAAAATCATTTCTAGGTATTGAGTTCCAAGAGTTTTGAAGAACAAAAAACTGTTGTGTAATCACCACAACAATGAAGAGATATATACCCAAAAAAGTTCTTTGTAGTCAATTCCCTAACCCCACCCTCAGTCCCTGTTAACTACTGATCTGATTTCTGTGTCCATAGTTTGTCTTTTGCAATTATACAGTGTTTATAGAGTATTTCTTATTTTAGTATTTTCAATAAACACGAATCCTGTAATATACTCTTTGCAAATTGGATTCTGGGATAGAGTAACTCAAGGAATACCACATACAATATGTCTCTCCAGATTCAGATTTGTACTAGTCATTAGTTTTATTTGGTAATTGGGTATTATTATAAACATTCTAATACTATTTATTTTGATTTTGTTATTTTATTCATACATTTAAAAATCTACTTTCATAAAAGATTAATTTATAATCTTTTCTTGTTATGTGATTTTTAGCAGGATAATTAGGCTGGCCAAATAAAATAATTTATAAACCTTCCTCTATATATTTCCATGTCTGGGAAAATATAAATTGTCTAGTAAATTATTTTCTCAGGTAGTCAATGTGATTTGGCATATATGAAATGTGACACTTGTTTTCAAGAGTAATAACAATGGTTTTCTTTAGCATAATATTACATTTTAATATTTTTCATACTTTCATTTCATTTTATACTTCAAAAACTACTTTCTGCTATTTAAGTATTTTTCAAAAGTAAATATAATTGGTGAGATGGAATGTAAAATGGTATAGGTAAGACTGATTATATATAGAAAGACTTGATTTTTTTTATGTTAGCCACTCTATCAGTCAAGTTTCTAATGTTGAATCCAAATCCCTTGAAAATCTGGCACACTGAAAGAAGCGGGCCACCTTGAGGAGTAGCTGCTAGACAGTATGCAAACATGAAGAGATGTGTATATTTAGAACAATCAGACTTTCAGCTTGACAGACCACAGAGAGCAATGAAAAGGTGATACTCACATCCGAATTAAAGCGAAGCTGACAGACATTACAAGAAATAACTTGTTTCTTCTTTGGGGGAATGGACACTCCAAATGTGTGGTTAATGACAGCTTTTTGCACAGGATCCATCTGAAGAGCAAATGATAAAACAGTTCATGTATAACTTCTAAGAAAGAAAACAGTGTGAGCAAGTAAAATTAGCTGTATTATTTCTTAAAATTTCAACTTTTCTTCCCAAACAAGAATAATAAAGAATCTCGTTAAATAGTAATATATTTGTTTCCAGGGATTGAAGACAAAAATGAGAGGAGAGCCCAACATCCCAAGAAATTATATATATATATATGCAGCCTTGAAAAACAATAAAAGAATCATAAAGCAAGAAAATTTAAGATTCAAAGATCAAGGTTAAAACTAAGTTGTTAATGCTTTTCCTATATGAGGTAACAATATTTATGAGAATCTAAAATGACCTTGACAATAATCACAGATAGATTTAAGTTTCTTAAATTGTGATTTATAACAAAGTCATACATTACAGGCTTATATCACAGCCCAGAAAATCTTGATTTTTACTTTAAAATAATTTATTACTCCTCATGTAGTATCGATAAAATTCATTCTACTGGAAATTCATGTCACTACTGTACACTCAAATGCCCATAACAGATTGGTTAATATGCAACTATTGTTTAAATATTGATCAAGTGGAATTTTTTTACTTATAATTTGTAACTTTCCTCTCTTTGGTTTATACAAGTAAACCATACCTATTCAAAAAAATACACAGTGATGAAAGTACTCAACCATAGAAAAGTTATGGCATGAAACCATGAAAATACTTGCGAAAAGAGAAAACACTATTTTCCGAGGCTATAAAAAGAGAGACACAGCAGTGATTCTCTTGTGTATTCCAGATAATAATCCCCAGCATTAACATTGGCCAACTAGCAGTTCGAAAACAATGTGGATGATGAACAAAGCATTACTTATAAACAGATGTAACATGAACTGACACCATCGTCTAGAAAATCTCCTGTGGTTAGAGCTTAGGACTGGATTAGTTGATGATATTTGGTAGAAAAGAGAAATGAAGACTATGCTTCGTCAGGAATATAAATCAACAAAGTAAAAAATAAACTATTAGAAAAACTTAAATACATTAGAAAGAAGGATGGATAACAAAATTATTGAATAGTAAAGTATCCTATTTTTTGCTACAAGTTTAAGAGAAATGATAGACTGTACTGCTACTATAAAAAGCAATTATGCGTTTTGGGACACTTATTTCAAAGAGGAGAGTTTTCTGGAATAATAGAACAATTCTATAACTTGATTGTAGTGGTGGGTATGCAAATTTATACATGTGTTAAAATTCATGGAACTATATACACTCCTCCCAAATAAATTTTGTGTATAGTAATATAAAAAGTAAAAGAAAAAAATGTTAAGAGTATTATGTTTACTAAGTTTAAAATAGAATTATTGGAAAATCTGGGGATTTGTTTTATTCAAGGTAATAAAGGATTATATTAAATTTTGTATAGTGAGAATTACAATTAAAAAAAAAGGCCTGCTTGGGGAAATGACATCTCAAAATGTCAGAAAATAAAACCTTATTCACTTTCTTAGTTTACTCACAAGTGCATACACTTAAGTCTCGTTCATCCATTTGTAAAACATGAAACTAGATTCCTTGATTGTTACTTGAAATGGAAAATCAGTCTGAACAGAAAAAGAAAACAGCCTACCTATATTGGCAGGATGAAAGGAACATTATTTTGCAAAGTTAAAAATTAAGAGCATTAAAAAAACTATTTTCTATTCTCAGGTTCTAAAGGATACATCTGGTGATATATAAACTACATGGGGCAAAACTATATAAATATTCTCAAACACCAGTTTTCACACACCACTCTCATTATTTTTGCCATATCCATATACTACTGTTATCATTATTCAATTAATATTTTTTTCTTTTAATCAAATTAAAATACTTTTAAAAACATAGCAATAATTATAAAATCACAGTATTAATGTATATACTTTCTTATTACTCATTTCAAAAAATATATTAAAAATTAACATTAAAACTGAAAACCTTCATCATCTAAAATAAATACATATATCCTAGATATTCCCCTACCACAATATAGAAAGACAGTTACAGCTGCAAAAACCTAGTTCTAACTTTTTAGTAAACCAAGATATTGCTTGACAGTTCCAACATGACCCTTGAATATAAACATTCCCTTTACATTTTGTAAATTATCTGTCTACATCATTTTAAAAATAACTCCTGATGCAAATATATTCTACTCCAAGTTCAAATTTGCACATCAGCCTAAAAATGTCCATTTATATTCCCAAGAAGGAAGCTCTCTGTCCTGAAAGGTGAATTGTAGCTAAGCACTCCAAAAACAAAGGCTGATGAGTTTCCAGCCATCTGCACCCCAAAAAGCAAACTAAGGAGGTTCTTTCAATAAACTCTAACCAGAATTGGTTGCTCTATTTTATACACATGATCCTACTCATACCCACATAATCAACTAAATAATACAGCTCTTTTACCCCGTCTCTCATCACTCATCATATAAAAATTTCATCCTCCATGTTTTTTTACCTGGAACAAGATTCTTTTTCTATTTTCCACTTGATACTCTATTTTATTATAGGTAGTATTTCAGAAAAAGATCCACTTGTTTTATCCTGCCTAACTCTCTTTTATCTATCTCTGGTACTTATCATAGAATTCTTTAATTATATTTCTTATTCATCATTTGGGAAATATGATTTGGTTGAAAGAAAACTTTAAGTGGTATAAAAAAGAATGTTCCATTTGCCAAGCTATGTGATACCTTGAAAGTGACACTGTCTACTCTAGGGGATGTTTTGTGTATTTTCCATCTGATGCCATAATTACAAATATCTGAGTCATTCCAACGGGATCCAGACTTGGCAAGAACCTAGAAAATGTTTTCAGATCTCTCTCTTTTTTAAAGTATAAAGTGATAAAAATCTGAATTTTTTTCTTATTCTTATAATACTCTAAAAGTTAGATGAAAATAACTATTATGTAAACTTAAATTTGTTCATCCATTAATTCAATGTCAGTTCTCTATAATCATAATGAGATATGTATAACTAAATCAATGATAATTATTTTATTAAATCACCAATTTCCAAGATAAATAAGACATTTAAGATGAATTAAATCATTAAGAGGGGCCTAAATGGTGATGAACAAAGACTTGTCTTGCAGTGGTGAACACACAATGCAGTATACAGATGATGTGTTGTGGGACTGTGCACCTGAACCCTATATAAGTTATTGACCAGTGTCACCACAAAAAACTTCAATAAAAAATTTAGTATAGTCAAAGTATATACTATAATTTTATATATGAATTATTTTATATCATATGTAGCATACTCAGGAAAATTACTATAGGTATTTCAATTATACAACAAAATCTTCGATTGACATTTCATAGACATTTGATTATTAAAAGTGAACAAGTGTTTTCAAACATCTTTATTAAAATGTATAATATCACTATCACTTTTAAATAAAAAAATTCCTTTTTAAATACTCAAATTAGTTCAGGTTTGTTTACATTGCACAAGAAAGCTGTCTATGGATTGAGAAGATTGAGATTCATTGGTAAATAATGCTGAAAAAGTTTTTCTTTAAAGGAAAAAAACCCTACCATATAGCTCTAGCTACTAGAATTCCTTACCTGACAGAATTTATTGGTCCCAAATAAGCCTCTTCTTTTCTAAAAAAGTAAGTTAGAAGTAGTAATCTGAAATTTTGAGGCCAGCAAGCACATTTGTATAAACATTAAAAAAATCTTTTTTCTTTGTTAATCTCTGATTGAAAAGCCTGAACTGCTTACTAATGAAAAAGCAGCTAACAAAAAAGCAGCAAGAGTTCATGAAAATCATGTAGAAATGAAAGCAAAATCTATTAGTGCAATTAACTAGTAGATAATAAAAATGAAAAAAATAGAGTTGTGGCTGTTACCAAGAATCAATGAGATAACTAGAGGCCATGTATAGAAAAATTAACATATTATTAGTACTTATAAAGAAAATTAATGAAGCTGGCATTATCATAACATCTATTATATTTTCAGTATCAAAATAAGAACAGGTATCTTTGGTGTATTCCACCAGGATTATGGAATCATAGATCTCTGTGAATTTTTAAAAAGATCATTACTTCCACTGAGTATACCAAAAGTAATTTATGTCTGCACAGTGTAAGCAATGATAAAAATATACAGCTTCCAGTAAAACCAAGCCACAGGGGAAGGAATCACAGTGCAGCACTACACAGAAGGCTGATGAATGCTACAGGAGGCGAGAGAATCTAAGATAGGGGCTACATGGACTTAACACTAGAGAATATTTAGACTCTAGATAATTTTTCTAGATGAAACCAAACCACCCCAATAACTTTCAAGAGACATCAAGTTTGAATTGTATTGTTGTAAGAGTCTTATGCTTTCAATAGCAAGTGGGACTGGTATGGGAGTAAATTGAATACCACCCAATTGAAAAGTAAAAAGGAGTCCTGGCTGGTTGGCTCAGTGGTAGAGCGTTGGCCTGGCGTGCGGGAGTCCTGGGTTCGATCCTCAGCCAGGGCACACAGGAGAAGCGCCCATCTGCTTCTCCACCCCTCCCCCTCTCCTTCCTCGCTGTCTCTCTCTTCTCTTTCCACAGCCGAGGCTCCATTGGAGCAAAGATGGCCCGAGCGCTGAGAATGGCTCTGTGGCCTCTGCCTCAGGTGTTAGAATGGCTCTGGTTGCAACAGAGCGACACCCCAGATGGGCAGAGCATCACCCCCTGGTGGGCGTGCCGGGTGGATCCCCGTCGGGCGCATGCGGGAGTCTGTCTGACTGCCTCCCCATTTCCAATTTCATAAAAATACAAAAAAAAAAAAAAAAGTAAAAAGGAATGTTCAAAACTTATACAGGACTTTCTCCTATGTGGTTAAATGACTGGATACCCATACTATTTTTAATGGGTGGAAGAAATTTCATCTGAAATTCAGCTACCTACTTTAACCAGTGTTTGAAAAACCAATTGGTAAGCATTATTGTACACTATAGTAGGCAATACTAGCTTTTCTACTAAACAAAAGTAGAAAACAGGTTTTTGATTTATAAAATGTAAAAATCAGTCATCCAACAAACATTTCTGGAGACCTAATATGTTTCAGATCTCAGGGTAGGATGAGTCAAACATAAGAAAGTACGTAATAATGAAAGTTGAAAAGTGAAAAAGATAGTACATATTCTATTTAATTAGAGAGTGGAAAAAGAAGTGATCATTAAACAAAAAAGAGGCATGAGCAGGCACATAAAGGTCCTTCTTCTCTGTCCCAACCCTACTTTCGACTTTCTCCCTCTTTTCTGATCTTCTCAGCATCCTTCCTTTAACCGTGTCATAAATGTGTTATCCTCCCAGGGATATCTGCCTTGTAACTACTTTTCTAGCTGTGTAATAATAATAACAATACAAAATATTATAATAATAAAAGCTTAGATTTACAGAGCACTTGCTATGTATCAGAAACTATACTCAGGAATTATTGTGTGTAGTCCCCCTCATACCATGAGGCAGAAACCATTATTACCCTGCTTTTGCGAATGAGGAATCTGAGGCTTCGAGAGGTTTACAAATATCAATCGACTTACAACCTATGCAACTTTCGACAATTTGACTTTACAACCACAATTGCTAGTTTTTAGGTCTGAAGGCAGCATTCAAACTCAGGCAGGAGTCCCTCCTCACCAGACTGCTCCGCATCTGGCTGCGCAAGCGTTGCCCAGCTGGGCATATGACAGTGCGGACCAGCTTCCGGCAGCACTACCATCTCCACGTGCACCGTTTCAACTGTTATCCCAGACTCAGTACAGCAATTTGTGTTTTGTATCTTGGATATTTTTCATCAAACCCCTCCCAAGATGTCTACCAAGAGGAAATTGTCTTTGCAAATATTAAACCAGTAATACTGGTAATGCAGTGTTTTACTTAAACCTGACAAATGTAAAAATAAGAAACAAAATGGTGTAGAGATGATACAAATGGCATAAAATGAACAAAGAAAATTATGATAACAATAATGAAAAAAATTATGATAAAATATGACTTAAAGATTTTTATAACATCATTTCACAGTACTGTACATATAGCCTACTCAACTTACGACCAAATCGTGTTACGACTGGTGTGTTAGAACCAATTGTGGTCATAAGTCGAGCACTAGCTGTAGTTACTTGTCACCTTCAAGTTTTTAGGTCTGAAGGCAGCATTCAAACTCAGGCAGGAGTCCCTCCTCACCATGTTCCGTAATGAACGCTGAGCAGGGGTGATGGGTACTGTGCCTGGGACTCCTGTACGGTGTGCGATTTGGGAGAAAAGGATGACTGTTCCTAGAATTTTTGGAGCAAACTACACATAAGGTCTACCTGGTGCTTAAATAAAAATTTCCTGGAAAAGTGTTGGGTTTTTTTCTTTTTGACCCATTCACGCCTTTTTTAGGGCAACCCCATTTTTTTTTTTTTGGTGCAACTTCAGGAAAGTCATAAGTAAAAATTAGGGCTGTCCTGTCCTCTTAGCCCACTGTAGCTGTTGGGTGTGTGTGTTTGCATGCATGTGCGCATGCGTTCACCTGCGTGCACACACACAGGAATTTCTGGGAATACTTAAAGATTACACAGGGCAGGTGAAAGTCCTATTTTGCACCTGTCCACCTGTCCCGGTTTTACTGCAAAGAGGATCTCAGTTACTAAATCCTTGTGATTTAGGGCTTTCAGGAAGTTTGGCAAAGCATCAGTTTTGTTTTGTTTTTTTGAATAGCGATATTATCAAATTACAGTAGTACAAACAGAATGACATTTTTTCATCACTTCCTTTTTCAATATCAGATTTATGGAAAAGAATATGACAATAGGGTCTCATTAGAACTTCAAATATTCATGAAGTGACACATTTAAAAGTGATAGCAACATCACTGGAGAGCCTTATTCTCCGAAGTAACTTCAAAAATAAATAGATAATAGGCTTTGCCTTGTACATTTAAGTGGTCTGACCACATGCTTTTATATTACCGCTTTACTCTTCCCAAATCCCTGAAAAACAGAAACAGACACAGCTTAAAAAATACAAACAATTGCATGTTATTGACAACATTAGCTCAGCCACACAACTTTGTACTGTTTTTTATTTCAAATCAGAAGGCTCAAAAGAATGAAACCACAGGGAACATTGCACTGGGATTGCACACTACTGTGAGGCGGTAGTTTTGCATTTGGAATGTGTAAAAGCTGTGACTTGCCACTCTGCTTTTCCTACCCAGAGCCTCTTAACAGGCATCTACCTGCACACTATCATTATCATTTGAAGGAAGACAAATGGTATGTCACTCTCTTCACAGGCTGTTGACTCAACCAAGGACCATTATGTTTGGAAAGGCGCTTCCCCCACAAATCCTCAGCTCCTTGCTAAATCCTCATATTGCTTGTGCCTTGCAAACAAAATCAAATGTTCCCCTTTTCTACTAGGATACCATTACTCCACCAGAAAGTTAACCAGTCATTCAGAATTGGCATAAAAGCTAACTAACATAGCACAATACATACTTAAGAAAATAACAGTTTACATTTTATTGAAGTCTCAGATCTAATAAAGCTATTTTTAATAGTACTACTTCTATCTTATCAAAATGTTGTATGCGTGTAAGTATTTTGAGGCTTGCTGACATTTAATAGTCTCTGAGTACTGTAGAAATTAAGTGGGATCCTAGAATCCTTTTCCAGAGCTTCCCTAGTGGTGGTAAATATTCCTAATAGAAAATATAAGTGGGCGTCAGCCAAGAGATTTGAAGCATCCAATCAAAGTAGAGCATAAATTAGAACTTCCTTCCCCTGCAACTCCTTTTTTTGTGTGTGTGTGATTGAGAAAGCTTGGTATCAGACTGATCTGTGGTGGTGCAGTGGGTGAAGTGTCGACCTGGAACACTGAGGTCACCAGTTTTGAAACCCTGGGCTTGCCTGGTCAAGGCACATATGGGAGTTGATGCTTCCTGCTCCTCTCCCCTTCTCTTTCTCTCTCACTCTCTCCCTTCTCTCTAAAAATGAATAAATAAAATCTAAAAAGGAATTATAAAAATAAATTAAATTTAATTTAAAAAAGAAAGAAAGCTTGGTATCTTTCACTCAAATTTCATATAATCAGGCGAAAGCACTGGGATTCATTGAACAAGAGTTGTATATTCCAGTGACCAAAAGGATGACTAGTGTAAGAAAAAAACACTGTTATCTATTTTGTAGATCTATTTTGAAAAGAAAACTAAACTGCATTTCTAGTAGCTTTTTTTTTAAAATTCTATTTGTTTTTTGGTTTTTTGGAAGAATAAAAAGAAACAGGATGCTAAGAGATTTGAGTTTCTGCCATAAAATAATGTCCTCTTTCTAGGCTACTCTGATAGCAAAAGATGCAACCTTTTTAGAGGTTATTTCATATCAACTTAAACAGTTCTGTCTTCGGGAATTTTTGCTGCTTTCCAACACATCACACATTTATAAATGACTTTCAGTTCGCACAAAACTGTATTTTTTTGAAAATTAATTCATTTACCAAAAGTTTATTAAGTGGCTGTCATGCATTTTTTTTAGGAGCTGGACATACAGTGGAGAACAGCCTTCAAACATACAATATTCAAGTTAAGGAGACATATATCTAAAGTAATGAGGTATTTTCAATCTTTTAAATAACATAAAATATTAAAACAGGATAATGGGAATGAAACAATATTTTGAATGAAACTATGGAAAATTCCTATAAACATTTTGGTTGTCCTAATACAGATACTTTTACACATAAAGCCATACTAAATAAGAACTTTATTCTATGAGGGGAGTTGATACAGAATTCAAAATCATACAATAATGGGAGAGTCAGGGGCAGCTCTTCAGCTTTCAAAGTGGTCTACAAGATCTTTGTGAGGATTTTCTTCAACTGTCAAGTCCCAAGACAACAGCTGGATCTCAGAGCCACCACTGTCATAATATCCTCAAGGAGAACGGGAAACTAAAGGGAACTCCATTTTGGAAGTTCTCTAAGTGCCACATGCATCTCTTTTAGAGACCTTTCTAGTGGGTTTCTGTACAGTGTGACTGGCCTGGTGCTTAGTGAATAGCAAAATGACCATCAGTTACAGCTTTTGTTCTTTCTTTCTTTATTTATTTATTTTAATTTTTATTTTTTTTAATTCAGTGAGAGGAGGAAGGGCAGAGAGACGGACTCTCATACATCCCCCAATCGGGATTCACTTGGCAAGCCCACTGGAGGATGATGCTCTGTACATCTGGGTGCTGCTCCATTGCTTAGCAACCAAGCTCTTCTTAGCACCTGAGGTGGAAGCCATGGAACCATTCTCAGTGCCTGGAGCCAATTTGCTCCAGTAGAGCCATGGCTGTGGGAGAGGGAGGGAGAGAGAGAAAGAGAGAGAAGGAGAGTGGGATGGGTGGAGAAACAGATGGGCTCTTCTCCTGTGTGCTCTGACCAGGAATCAAACCCGGGACATCCATATGCCAGGCCAAAACTCTACCACTGAGCAAACTGGCCAGGGCCATCTTTTGTTTTTTAAATAGGTACATATTTTTATCTAAGATCTAAGTTCTTTTGTGACAATATTACAAGAAAATAATGCTTTCCATTTGTAACACTTAGAATTTTAAAAGAATTACCAAATGGTAAAAACAAAAAGCTAAAAGCAAATGAATGGATGGTTTCATCATTTCCATCTTTTTAGTGGAAAATCAGTTTAACACTTTTGACAGATAATTTTTAAATTTTCTGAGTAAAAGGAGCACTTTAGAGTTCTTTTTCAGATATTAGTTATTTTGTAAATGGGAGATGCTGTAAAACCTGAGTACCTTATTGAAGCTGAATGTTTAACTCTGACAGCAGAACCTTGGATGTAATAAATATGGTCAGTACAAATGTAAAATGTCCCATTTTCCTGGCTGGCTTCACATGCCTAGGGATTTTCCATGCTGCCAGGGATCAACGGTGATGCAGCAAAGCTGTAGTTATGTGGCTGGGTAATTTAAGAACCCACATCAAAGAACATTTCAAAAAGTTCAGTTTAATAAATAAGACTTTCAGGTATGAGATTAACTGAAGGTCCACTCATACCTCATTGCATGGACACACACATATTCAGCACTGTTTTGGGTGTTAATGTTCCTATTAATACATTTGATGTGTAAACTAAAGAATTGAAATTCAATCGTACAAGCACCCATATTCAGGTTTAAAAATGTATTTTGAAAGGTCTAATTGGTTCATGTGATGTATTATGGGAGACCATACTACCCTCAACCCAACTGCAACTGCTCCTTTCAATGTAGGTCAAAGGCATTATGGGAAAGAGCTAAATTATGTCTCCTAAGGACACCCAATACTTTTCTTTTTTTGTTTCCATTTTTGAACAAGCAAATATTTAGATGTGACCAGAAACCATTAGGAAAGACAAATATTTTTCCATCAGGATACAAAAAAAGTTCTTGAAAGGGTTCACATTTTATCAAGATGTGACAAGTCTAAAATAATTTTTGGCCAATGACTGTATACCGATAGAAAATATTTACAACATCAAAGAAAAGATAACAAAAATTTCATATAAAATTGTATATGCCCTTTTGAAGTAATATGAGAAAAGTTTCAAAAATTAAAAGAAAACAAAACATAAAACTACCAGAATCTTTCAGGTAATTAATAAGGTGTTACATCTAGTGTGAATTTTAATAGCACAGAAGAAGAAATGAAATGACCGATATTATTAATATTTTTTGTCTGTGGAAAAGTAACTGTCCTCAAAATATTTAGATTTATATTTCTCAATGAGGTATATTTATATCAAAACACACAAATATCCCAAGGTATACATAGTTGACAATAAATTATACGACCTACAGAAAAATACCAACAAATCTAGTTAGGGTGCACTATTCAGCGTGATGGGAACAGGAGCTGGATTCACCAAGAGAGTCTGAGATAAATGAGTCAGGTTCCCTACGTTATTTAGTATTATGTCTTTTCAGGATAAACTATAACAAAAAATAAATCATTTTACTAATATGAACTGAAAAATATTTTTTCAAGAGATGTGAAAAAATATTAAATAAGATATTCATTTGAGAGAAGGGCATGAGAAGTGATTATTCTACAGTACACTGGAGGAAAACATTCATCCTGAAGTTTAGAAGGGCAGGCTAATATCTGAAATAGAAGATAGTCACTTAGGTTTTAGCCTTTCTCATTGTTGATTTTCTTTGTAAATAATGATTTGAAAACAACCCCCTCCATTGATTCTAAGATGAAATTTTCATAATATAATATTCATTGTCAAAAATATGTCTGAGAAATATTTTTTTTAAAAATAGAATTTTTTATTATTGAGAAAAAAATGGCATACAAGTAACTAGATTACTTGCTGATACTTATGAATGTAGTTTTAAAATTTATTAGTGCTAAGTTTCCAAATCTAAGTAAGAACATGTTTGTCTGTTTTCTGGTAAATAGGCTAAAAAACTGTTACAAGGTCTTTCTAAGGGACTAGGGAAGTAATAAGCTTTCTAGATTTAAAAATCAATACACTTCCTGAACAGCAAATGTACTGACTGACATTCTTCCAAAATCGTTCTGACAAAGCTAAGTTTGAAAGGCTGCTCAGTAACTAATCAGATATAACCGATGCTGAGGCAAAACATGTTCATGACACAAATTAGAAAGTATAAGACAAAATAAAAACCCACCAGGCAGAAAGAAGTGCAAAATTGGAAACTTGGCCCTGTTGGGATGCATTTTTCATTGTGCACAGCAAAGCAGAAATGAAGTATTTTCTTCCCCAAATGAAGGACAACACATTTCTTACTCTTGTGCTAAGAAGAAATCTTGATAGTTGAGGACTGATAGGCTCCATGCAGGGCAAGAAAACTGTAATGATCTAATCGTAAGCATCTTGGGCTCTAACTCCCCATGTTCTCTCATTTCACAGTGGTCAAATGTCAGAGATTATCTATATTTTTAAACTGTTTTTCATTTATTTTAGTAGAAGTCCCCAAACCTTCCCCTCACCCTACCCCAAAACAGGATCCTACCTGAAAACTCAATACAATAAAACACTGAAAACAGTTCTGGTTAAAGCAGGTGGGCCAAGCCCTAGACCCACCAGCATAATTTTGTTCAACTTCCTTACTTGAAAATGAAAACAGATTTGGAGAGTTTTAATAACTTGCTTGAACCTCTTCAGCTAACACCAGAACCCAGATCTCCTACTCTGGTTCCAGATTTGATAATAAAAATCATTTTCTAAGTATAAATATATGCCAAACATTGTATAGGATATTCTTATGCTAGGATTTACTATTTTCTGAAATTCGACTTTAACTGGACATCTTAAATTTTATTTGAGGCCCCACTCGGGTTCCCATCCAAGGATGTCATAGCAATACCTATATTGTTTCGACTTGTCCTCCTTCTTCTTAGAGGCTCACTTGTCATACTTAATATTTTAGGACTTTAACCCTTTGAGTACTAAGTTGTTTTTCATGCTCGCTGGCCCCAGGGAGTGAGTGTTGTTTTTTTTCTTTCAAAATATAAAATTAGTTCCAGTTAAAGTTTTATTAACTTAAAATTATGTTTGTTTGATAACGAGTTTATGGAAACAAGAAAAACATACTTTGCCTTTTTTAATGTTGCCTTACACATTTTTAAGATAAATTGATTCTACTCTGGATGGTCAGGATGCATGAGGACATACATGAACGTTCATACTACTTAAAAGGTTAATTAGAAAAGTGGTCTGAGTGGTTTTGTGAACAGGTGATATCAAAAACATTTTATGTCATTCATTCATCTTGCCATTGCCTTTTTGTATGAATGTATATGTATGTACATTAACTCTCCTTGGCAAAGAAATTTTTTGGTTCAATTCTATATTTATATTATGAAAAATATTATATACTTGTGGAGCAAAATAAGAGCTTTAATAAAGCTGCCCTCTGCAGTGATAATTGCTTTATTGAATAAGGCTCTGTTAATGGTACATCTTGACATTTAACATTTATTCATTTGATTTATAGTCATTTTTATGTGATTTCAAGGAGGCTATAGTTCAAATCCAAAGTAGTTTAAACTGAGCTGTCTTCCTTTTTTTTCATGAATTTGTAAGAAAATATAGTCATTTCTAGGTAAAACTACTTTATCTATAGAATTTATTTCAAATATATATAAAGTTCTTTCTGCACCTATGTGTTCTGAATAGAGCAACAAATATAAGATAAAAATAAATACAGCATATGAAATCATCAAGTTAAAAATGTGCTTATATTTCGGTTGTATTTTAGCAATGGACATGATGTCAAGATTTCCCAGTCAAGCAATGGAGAAAAGCCGACCTGGATCCCTTGGTAACCTTCATACAAATTTTTACAATTCTAATGCTATGAAGCAAAAGTCATTTGTATTTATAATCTACTTATTTATTACAAAGATTTTCAGGAACATTTCTGAATTATTCTGTTATTCCAATCTGAAATTGTGCCTATCAGGATGCTTGGCACTTCAAGGTCTTCACAACACTCATTTGAAATTTTTATTTAACACTCTGTCTTTCCTAAACTCTAACACATTTTATTAAAATGGGACAAATATCTATATCTAACAACATGAGAAGTTATGTCACTTTAATTTATAATATTTCATATAATTAGTCACAAATCACCAAATTTCTGTCTCAATAATATCACAGTAATAATCGTTGGCAGTTATCAAACCACTGCGGTCAGATGGGTCTTCCGAAGCTGGGGTTAAAAGCTGGCCTCTGGAAATCAATTGTGCACTCAGCAGAGAATATTTCAGGATATGGAGGCTGAAATGGAGACTATATAATCTTTTATGATTACCCTTGAGGCTGAAGCAAACCCAAAAAGGAGACTATGAATTGTTAATAATTTCCCGTGATGACCAATTCCCATGAAATTCTGATATTACTCTTGCTCTGTAACAAAATGATGGTTTCTCAGAACTCTACATCTGGGTGTCACAATGCTTCTCTCGAAGCTACTCGCTTATAATAGGGCCCAGGCTTGCGAGGCAGCAGCTCTCTCTACGATGACAATGGCAGGTATGATTGCACAAGGAATGATGGGCTATGTGCTACAAGCCATCTTTCCAGAAAGTTCTTTTATGAAGGAATTGACTTAAAATGTATCTGCTTTAAACCTTCCCCCACACACACATGCACAGATTGTAAAGACTGGTATATTTCTCTGCTCTTTTTAGTAGCTACGGAGCTATAAACCTCTTGGTTTGCATGATTTTTAAAGTTTTATTTAGGCCAATACTTGTATTCTATAAAAAAATAGTTTATATACATATGTACATACCCTTAAGATCTATATAGTATTTTGGAATAGAATATAAAACTACTAATCTGTTTTGAGTAAGCATCAAATTTACAGTTAGATGTCCCTGCTCAGGGCACAGATTGAGTGGTACTTCTCAAGTGATTGTCAATTTTAAAAAGGGGAAGTAACAGTAAGGGGAGATTTTTAATAGTCAAAAGATCAAAGAATTTTTAGAATAAATTTCCATTCATTATCACTTCAGGAAGGATAATTCAATATGTTGACTACTATGAATGAGTTTAAAATATTTTTAAAATTCCCATTTTAACTAATGTCAATTTGGTTAGTGCATAATTTGAGAATAATAGTTCTATGTTTGGAATTCAACAGCATTTTAAAAAATAAAACAGAAAACATTGTTATGTCTTAGGACTCACTGACAATGTATCATAGGTACACAGTTATTATGTTCAAATTACCATTATACATCGTCTTTAAAGTCTAAATATTGTTGAAGGTAAACAATGAAAAATATAACCCACCCAAACCAGCTGTGGTTATTCCCAGCCTCCACTCACTCTCCCCTCTCCCCAGTCCTGCTCCAAATTCAGTTGTAGCCCCTCCTCATTGCTTTCAGGCAGTCATGTGATTCTAATCTTTAAGTATGCCCTATGTTATCTTATTCAGCTAACATAAATTGAGTACCTGCTTAGGACAAGGCATAGCTACTTTAGACTGAGTATACACTTCTTAAATTCAAGAACCAGGTCTTGGCCTTATGTATACACTTAGCATCTACCTTAATCAGGATTGCTGTAATGCAGTGGTCCCCAACCTTTTTTGGGCCACAGACTGGTTTAATGTCAGAAAATATTTTCACAGACCAGCCTTTAGGGTGCGATGGATAAATGTATCATGTGACCGAGACAAGTCTCAAGAATGAGTCTTAGATGGATGTAACAGAGGGAATCTGGTCATTTAAAAAAATAAAACATCGTTCAGACTTAAATATAAATAAAACAAAAATAATATAAGTTATTTATTCTTTCTCTGCAGACCGGTACCAAATGGCCCATGGACCAATACCGGTCCATGGCCCAGGGGTTGGGGACCACAGCTGTAATGCACACAGCCAGCCCCAGTGGCAAGTATAACTTGGTTTGTTTAAGGTAATTGATTAGAAAGAAGAGATCAAAGAGATAGAAATATTCATAAAAAATCTTAATATCACTTGTAAGAAATGTTTTTGCTGTTTTAAAGAGTTCTTTCATAAACATCTTATTTGACATTCATGGGTATTTTAAGTTATTAAAAAATAGTATGGTAATATGTTATATAGTTATGATTTTTTTCCCAGATGCTCACTAAATTCCAGAAAATTTCTAAATATTTTCAAATCCTCAGTTCTCCATAAACATAATAAACTCATATTTTCATGATGTAATGGTATAAATTAGGAAAGTATTATCACCCTCAGCTTTAAAAATGAGGAAAAGTGAAGTTAAGTGCCTTCTCAATGTCAAAGAATCCTTTATATGGATCTTTGGATTCCTAGTTCAGTGCTCATTCCCTATGCAATGAAATTGGTGGCTCTATTCACTTCTCTCTTCCACTCAGGTGGCATGAAGCAGAGTCAAGGTCAGGTAGGTCTGGTAGATTACTTTGGAACAAGTCAAGCAGCATTACTGCTTTGAGAGATAATGCTCCAAGCAGCCTTTGGGAGGAGGTAGGATATAATGATGAATGAGTGAGTGACTAAATAAATGTCATCAATGCCTTTCGAAGGTAAGTACTTCAAAAGTTAAAAGTTAAGTACATACCATGTGATGGTGGCAATTAGGAATCATTTTAGCATCTAATAGCTTCAGCTCATGTTGGGAAATAGAGATTTTGTGAGTTTGATTATATTATTATGACAATGAACCATTTTATATATTATGGAAGACTGGTGTCTACTTGAGGAAAACGAGGAAATTAGACCCAGACACATGTACAGCTCTAATTATTTGTAAATGATAAACCTGTAAAAGAGATCAGATAGACGTTCTACACTACTACTCCGATCTTAGCTCTAGAAACTGTTCACAACAAGGAAAAACAAGTATAAGACTGACAAGAAAAATCTATCTTCTAAATAGAAGGAGAGTATTTCAACGTAACTTTAGGAGCCACAAGAATTTATTGGGTACTTTAAAAAATATGTCCTGCATGAATAACCTGTGAGTAATACACACATTTAAATTTAGGATATGGTAGGGTGGAGACCAGCTCTTGCTTGTCTAATATTTGGCTTTTTCCTTTTCAGTGGCAGAGCTGTCTACTGGAAGAAATTTGAAGACTGGATTATATTCTTCAATCTTCTGGTGTGGAAAAAACAATAAAGCAATGACACACGTAGCTTATTGCATATGTGGATGTATATATTAAAAAAACTAATTTCGAATATCCTTAAAATATGCTAAAGACCTCTGTTACTAGAATTCCATAAAAATGAGTTGTTGTTCATATAATTAATGTTCTTTTTCATCTCCTTTCAAGCATCAGAACATAAAAAGGAGGGTAAAGAAACCTAAATTGACTGCTAAATCTTTGAAAAAAGAAAGCACTTTTCCAAGATTCCTACTGAGCTCTGCAAGGATGTTGACATTTCACAGATTGCTAAATAGCACTCCATTTCATCTCTAGCAACCTCAACGGCAACTGTACAAGTAAAAAACTGAAATACTCCAAAATATGTTTTTCCCTCTACAAAAGAGCCCTGAGACTTAATTCTGAATAAAAGAATCTAGAGCCGTGGTGGGCGGTAGCGGAGCAACCAAACCGCGATTGGCCCACCATGAAAACTGGAACGCCCACTAGTGGGCGAAAGGGACCAGGTTGACCAGCACTGCAAACGTGGGAGGTTTTTATAAAAAGATTCGCCATCATGGATCTAGAGGGAGGGAGAAAAAATGGTCTGTGAGTTCCTCAGCTTTTGAGAAAAGTATCTCAGGGAACACCATCATCAATTAATGTTTATTGTGCAACCAATTTAGAAATACTTTTTCTAGGTTGGAGGGAATGGTCAGTACAATAATATTTTGCTATTTTTTATATTTATTCAGCTCTCCTACTTTACCACAGGCACATAAAGGCTTGTTCACTGAGAGGCTAAGAACAAGGTTGTTGTTGTTTTTGTCTTATTTTAGGTAACTGATGATTTGTTAAGAATAATTTTTTTTTTTTTTTTTTAAAGGAGAGGTCTGGCATAGATATTTTTTTCCAAGTTGACTCTACTCTTAAAAAATGCTGACCTGGGACAGCACCAAGACTAAAGACCCATCTTGCCAGAAAATTTGATGTACCCTCCAAGTACACATAATCCTTGAAACTCTAGCACTGAGGATGAAGCCCCAGAGCCATGTGAGGTTGAGACTAGGATAATGAAAGGGACATGCTAGAGGACAGAGCATGGTGGGACTAGAGAGATGCCTCTTTTCTCAGGCTCCTGAAACCTGTGTTCTCTTACCTCGGCTTCTGTCTTAATTCCTATAACAACTCCTTAGCACAGTGACTGGCACATGTGCACACTCAGTAAGTGGTTATAAAGGAATGCCTTTTTCCAGAGGCCCTGAACAAATAACTTAATTAGGGAGAAAGAAACATAATGACCACACATTATATAAATATATTTATATATATAAAAGATATCTTCCTTTTTCAAAAGGGTTTCAAGATCAGCAGAAAACGTGGAGATTTGAATACAAAGTCTTTAGTAGATAAATCTTGAGATTTTTAAACAAGGCAAAGGACGTGAGTTAAATTTAAAAAGGACTTGTTTGTGGTTTAAAGTGAAGAGGGAAACAATATTAAAGATGTGGTATTTTATTCCTGCTAGTGGTCATGTTTTCTAACTTTTCACTGTCATATTTAATGGGGATGCAAACATTTCTAGTCACTTATCTATGCTTAAATATGTGTACAAAATCTTCATTAGTTTTATATCACATTTCAAAGATTTCCTAGAACTATCTTTTTTTCTAATGAGCTGGGATTATAGCTGCTGACTTGTCTAAATGCCATAATAGGACATTCTTATCTTCCCTTTTTAAGTAAATTTGAGTAACCACAAAAAAATTTCAACTTGGTACATTTTAATACTATGCATTTCTTTAGAACATATAAAAGAATATTACCCTTCAATATATTTTAAGCATATCATAAACTTAAAAAACCAATCATATTCTCTTTTTTATATGACAGGGATAAACATGTCATTTCAAGTAGCTGGACTCACTAGTATCCTAGGGAATATCAAATATGTAACTTTTTAGTGACCGAAAAGCATTACTAGAATATCAATTTAGACTCAACAGTGAAAATTCATATTTGGGTTGCATTATTAGCAAAAGTAAAGTATTTTACTTAAAGAAAAATTCAAATAAAAAATGTACCCAGCCATTTAAATAAGGACTTCATTAAATAGATAAAGGCATTAAAGACAGGTAAAATAGTTAAATGTTCTAGCTTACTTCAGATTTCCCTACAAGAATACTTCACAGGAAGTATGGCATGAATTAATAGCAAAGTGTGATTTTTGACTCCCAATTTCTGTATTTTAGACCTTCTTGATAACTATATTATTAATTCTATAACAGGAAAGAAAGAAAGAAAAAATTCATTGATATTGCCAAACTGCAAATGACCCAGAATTTCAAAGAATCTAAAATAATAAAATAAGTGATAAACATATAGATCATTTCACAGCTTGTCATGAATGATTCAAAGAATCATATAGCAATTTGGGACTTCATACTTTTGAAAGAATATTTATTCTGTTCCACATATTTGTTCATGTGTCAGGGAAAAATAATTTCAAGGTAGGCTGTAAAAATCAGATTATTTTTCACCAAAATAAGATTGTTGAGCCTCTTGCAATAAAGCTGCAGTGTTCTGCATTGTACTTGCGCTTTCCTGGAGCAACTGCAAAAACTTGACAGAACTGACAATGACATCTGAAATAAATAGGCATGGAAAACACCTGCCAATCAGCAGAAAAACTGATAGGTGACTGCGGTCTCCAGGCAGCTCTTGATTATAGCAAAAGCTCTGGGGAGTGCAACAAATACATCTGTGCATATACCCAAGATGTGGCTGTTAAAAGGACACTTAACCTACTTATCATCACATACAATATATACACTGGATATGTGTCTTAGTCTGCTTGGGCTGCCATAACAAAATACCATAAACTAGGTAGCTTAAACAACAGAAATTTCTTTTATTTTATCACAGTCTGGAGATTGGAAGTCCAAGATCAGGGTTACAGCATGGTCTTGGTTGTGGCAAGAACTCTTGTTGGCTTACAAATAGGTGCCTTCTCACCATGTTCTTACATGGTAGAATGAGGGAAAGCTTTCTGGAAATCTTTTCTTAGAAGGGCACTAATCACATGTGAGGGCCCTACCATTATGACCTCATCTCACCTTAATTACCTCTCTAAATACCTTCATTTGGGTTTTAGGACTTCAATATATGAATTTGGAGAAGAGGATACAAATATTCAATCCATTACAGCATACGTGTATAAGTGTCTTCTACTACACTTATTTTATTATATTAAATTGATACTATCCATTATGGTAAATATGCAATTTATTTCAATTCTGAAGAAGTGTCTTAAAAAGAATTTAACATCAAATCGTATTATCCCAATCGTTAAATACTAAGTATTAAACGCCAAGTATTATCCCGGTTGAGTAAAAGTTAAAATTGGATCCACATGAAAGATAGGTAGATTCTAATTCTAATAGGAGAAACAAGTGTATATATTTGGTAAGCTACCAAAACAATGTACAGTAAAACTAGAGGATGATCATGAAGTATTTAGCATTTGAAGTAAAGTGAATAACAAAATAATGAAAATAGCTCTACTAGCATACAAAAAATTCATCCTTTCTTGAACACTGTAATAGTTCAGTAACTATTTTCATTTGGCCTATATTTCTTGGGTTTTATTATTCTGCCTTTTCTAGTCTATTTATTGTATTTCTCATCAGTTTCTTGGGACTTAGGGTAATTTTATCTTCTTCCAAAACCCAGAACTCTTTAGGGCCTATATTGTTTTCCTTAAAATCCAGTAACTAGAGATTTCAGTTACTAACTAAATGCTCTTAAAACATTAGGACAAGGAATGCAGTAGATACTTGCAAAGTTTCCACATCTTCCATCTAGAGAAAGCCAGGACTATAGCTGGGGAGAAGCCTGTAACTAGCTATTGCCTTTAGATGAAGAAAGAATGACAGTTATCAGGAAAATAAAAATAAAAGTTAATACCTAAGCCTATCAGCTCACACTCAGAAGGAGCGCAGAAATGTTGATATTCCCTTTGTTGAATGTGAAAGCATGAACATTCAAAATCAAGGAACTGAGGAATGTTCCTCTGTCCTTTTCTTCCTTTCTCCCTTCCTCTCTTCTTCCTTTAAAAGAGTGGGGTTTTTTGTTTGTTTGTTTTTTGTATTTTTCTGAAGTTGGAAACGAGGAGGCAGTCAGACAGACTCCCGCATGCACCCGACTGGGATCCACCCAGCACACTCACCAGGGGGCGATGCTCTGCCCACCTGGGGCATTGCTCTGTTGCAACCAGAGCCATTCTAGTGCCTGAGGCAAAGGCCACAGAGCCATCCTCAGCGCCCGGGCCATCTTTGCTCCAATGGAGCCTCGGCTGCGGGAGGGGAAGAGAGAGACAGAGAGGAAGGAACGGGGGAGGGGTGGAGAAGCAGATGGGTGATTCTCCTGTGTGCTCTGGCCGGGAATCGAACCCGGGACTCCTGCATGCCAGGCTGATACTCTACCACTGAGCCAACCGGCCAAGGCCTAAAAGAGTGTTTTTAAGCACGTGTGAGTCACCAAGTATACAAATAAATGAGATACAGCTTCTATTCTCAAGGACATGACATTCTGGCGAAGAAGGCAGATTAGTAAGTAATTAGACTATGGTGGAACAACCACATAATGGAGGTACCTTAGTACTTTGGAAATAGAAGATGGACATTTAATTCAGACCTGAAGTCTCATAGAAGACTCCTTTTGAAGGAAGTGATAACCAAGTTGAGCCCTGAACAACAAGTAATTGAAGGTGCAGTGACAGGGTTGAAAGTGAGCCTTAGTGGTAGCCAGTCAGAGAAGCCTATTAGGCTTTAGATATAAAGGTCAAGATCTTAAAACATGTATGTGTTTGTCTGCACAGTCTTTTACCTAGAAGTGGCTCAAAACAGCCCCTCTTGTAAAGTACAACAGCCAAAGAGCAGAGTTACCATCATCATTCTCCAGACACACATTCTTGACCTACAGCCCATCATAAACTATCAGTGATCCAAACTCCTTCTTCCCAGTATGGCTCTTCATAACTCTGTTCAGTCATTGTCTCAAATTATTTGCTTACTCTTCACATATAAACACTGAGAGAGATTATGTCAGTTGCGGAGCATAAGGGAAAACAGCCACTAAATGAACACTCTGAGGCATATCTCTTCATTGTGTACAATTTAGTATAGAATAGTCTCCTATTCTGTTTTGGAATCTGACAGAAATCCATTTCACTCTTGCTATGTAACATTATCATACCCCACTATAAAAACAAGAGGAAATCATAACTTTATCTATATATAAGTAAAATCCACATGAAGAAAACAGTAAAATTTAAATTTCTCAAACTGTTAGCTATGTTCATAAAGTACACTGTTTTCATTCTACTGATAACAACTATGAGTAAAAATGTATTTCTTGTATTTACTAATACTACTAATATAGTGGTACCTTGAGATACAAGTTTAATTTGTTCTGTAACCAAGCTTGTCAGTCAACTCATATATCAAACAAATTTCTCCCATTTAAAATAACTGAAATAGATTTAATCTGTTCCAGTCCTGTGAAACATCCCCAAACCATCCTAAATTATGAAAAAAGACATGTTTTTAATTAAGAAACACACAGGTATACTTTACCAATGCATAAAAAATATATGAAATAAAAGAATAAAGTGTTATTTAATACTGTATTCTTACCTTGGAGACAGACGAGTGCAGTTAACGGAGGTGAATGGTGGAGTAGGAGGGAGTGAGGGAGGGATGCAGGCACGTAAACTAAAATTGCACTTTTTTAACACTAAACATAAACTAAAACTGCACTTTCTTTACTTAAAATGAAACCACAAAAATTTAATTGTAAAAAACTGTACTTTTTTAACTTGAAACTTAACCTAAGCTTAACATTATGTATTTTTCATTTAATCATCACCTGTTTTTGCCTTTTTGGCTGCACTTTCAGCACTTTCACTTGCAGGACTTTGAATAAAAATCTATCCAAAGAGGTTTGCTTTTGCCGCCTTTTAAAATGTTACAGAAATGTGACGAACAAGTGTCATTAAAAGTGCTGAAGCACGACCAGTTGAAACTTGCTCTGGGTGTTTCTTTTCAATGAAACTTGAAAGCTTCTCCCACATTGCCAGCATGTCTTTAATTTCACTTGTAGAAATCACTTCCTCCGACTCTACCTCCTCCTCACTACGTATGTTGCATCATCTGTAGCTCCTTCAACTCCTCAGTTGAGAGTTCCTCTTCATGTTCCTCAACGAGCTCATTTACGTCACCTTCAACTACCTCCAGACCCATTGACTTTCCGAGGGACACAATCTCCTCCAACGCTTCCACCTCGGTCTCAGTCTCTGGTTTGAATCCTTCGAAGTCCCTGTCTGCAACAACATCAGGCCATAACTTTTTCCATGCCAAGTTCAAGGTTCTTCTTGTAACCTCTTGCCATACCAAGTCAATAATGCGTAAACATATAACGATGTTGTAGTGAACTTTCCAAAACTCTCAACGGGTTAGAATTGTATTCTCAGTCACCTCAAAGTAGCGGTGCAAGAAGTGCTTTGTGTAAAGCTTTTTAAAGTTGGAAATGACCTGCTGATCCATAGGTTGCAAGAGTGAAGTGTGTTGGGTGGGAGATAGAGGACTTTTACGAATTTGAACTCATCGAGAATGTCATCTTCAAGACCAGGTGGGTGGGCTGGAGCATTATCAAGGATTAGTAATGCTTTCATCAGGAGTTTATTTTTTTGAAGATATTTCTTCACTGCAGGACGAGATTTACCCATTCAATAAAAAACTGCCACATAACCCATGCCCTAGCATTGGTGTGCCACATAACCTGCAGTTTTTCTTTAAGAACCTTGTGAGTATTAAAGGCTTGAGGATTTTCAGAATGATACACTAGCAGTGGCTTTACTTTACAGTCACTGCTAGCATTTGCACACAATGCAAGGGTCACACTGTCCTTCATGGGTTTATTGCCTGGCAGCTTCTTCTCCTCTGTGGTGTTGAAAGTCTTCTGGGGTATTTTTTTCCAAAACAATACTGTTTTGTCACAGTTAAATACTTGTTGGAGGATGTAGCCTTCCATTCTAATAAGTGTAGCAAAACATGCGATATATTCCTCAGCTGCCTTAACATCAGCACTTGCAGCTTCACCATGCCTCACGCCTCACGACCAAGTGGATGCCAGATCTCTTCTTAAAATTTTCAAACCAGCCAGGACTTACCTTAAACATATCTTCTGCTGCCTCTTTTGAGGATGATGGTTCTTTCTTCCTCAAGTAGTCGTAAATAATACATGTCTTTTCGCATATTACAGTCTCCGTCCCTGTATCTCCTGCCAGCTCTTTCTCTTTCACTCACACCAGTAGAAGCTTCTTCATTTCTTCATGGATATTTGTCCTTAATTGGTACAGAACTGTAGTTCCTTTTGCTGGATTTGCGCTTTTGATAGCATTCTTTTGTTTAAGGATGGTACAAATTGTAGATGTATTGTGGTCGTACAGCCTTGCCAGTTCAATCACTCATACACCAAGCTCATGTTTTTTTATTATTTCTTGCTTTACTGCTATCAACATCATTCTCTTCTTCTTCCTTTACACTCACTTTCTTTGGCCTCATGACAGCACACAAAAAAAGTTAGTAAAAAATGCAAAAATGATCCAAGAACAAGTACAGCACACAAGATTTAACTTGATTCTGCAGGTAACACGTGAGAAAGAATGAGATGCTGGTGTTGTACTGACAATACTGGACCCATGCGCAACGCGCCAACTAGTGGCAGCTTTCCAAATTACGACTCGTATCTCGGAATTTTGCTTGGATCTCAAATAAAAATATCGACAGAGTTGCAGCTCATATCTTAATAAATTTTTATGTTGTCTGCTCATATCTTAAGGTACCACTGCATTTCAATTTATTGAAAATAAAGTGATTAAAGCAGTATTCTCTTTAGTTTTCAAAGAACAAATAAATTATTAAGTAGAATATACTTTTAAAGTTTGCTAACAAGAAATTATAACTTTTTAAAGATATATTCTGCTTCTTAGAAATTGTTTGTAGAGAGGGTATATTATGCATTCAAAAAATTCTTTCCTTCTTCTATTTATTTATTCTGCTGAAAATTGTCTCTAGTTTTTCCAGGAAGGAGCACAAAAGATTTCTGATTGAGCTTTGTTCACAATGAATGAGATGGGAGGTGACATAGAACAAAAGAGCTAATGACAGAGGAGCCAGAATATGAGCTTCAAAGTTAGAAGATTCTAATTAAAATCTCAATTCTTCTTTTACTAACTCTCTTTCCTCCTCTAGACAATAGAAAGAATAATCATAGTCTGTTCAAATGTTCTAAAGTCTGAGTCCTTTGAAGGATATAAAACATCACAAATATCACAACTATATTATAATCGAGTATAATTATTATTAGTGATATAAAAATGGTTTTCTAGAAAAATGTTGACAATGACTTTATGAAATTACCTTAGCAAATCTATTGGGTTGAGTTCAACACTAGATTGCAGAAGCCTATAGAAAAAGGTTTAGAGTAATTAAAACTGCAGTTCAGTGAAAAAAATCATAAGAACCTTCCAATGATCCTATAAATTCATTTATTTACAAGATGATAGAACAGGGATCAGGAACCTTTTTGGCTGAGAGAGCCATGAACGTCACATATTTTAAAATGTAATTCCATGAGAGCCATACAACGACCCATGTTATGTTACGCATTATCCAATAAAAATTTGGACAGCTGTGATTGGCTCCAGCCACCCGCAACCATGAACGTGAGCAGTAGGAAATGAATGGATTGTAATATATGAGAATGTTTTATATTTTTAACGTTATTATTATTTTTATTAAAGATTTGTCTGCAAGCCAGATGCAGCCATCAAAAGAGCCACATCTGGCTCGTGAGCCATAGGGTTCCGATCCTGGTGATAGAGGGTCCCACTTTCAATGACTTAACTTTTAACATACTATCAAAAAGACTCTTTGCCCAGTAAATGCCTTCAATATAATATAGAGAGAAAAATGATTATTTATTGTAGTTCTTTGCTATACTCTCCACCTTAACCAAAAAAGTATTTTTAAAATATGAAAATTACATGTTGATTTTCTTTCAAGAAGAGAAAAAATGAACTTCTATTAGTAGAATGATTCTTTGGATATTCTAAAATATATCGTAAGGTTAATTGGTATGTATAATACAGAAACAAAGAGGCAAGTTAGCACATTTGTAAGTCCTATACAACATTATAAGCCATTACAAAACTTTTTTTATCTTAAAATTTATGAAAATATTCTTTCCATTTTTTGTTTTATAGTCCATAAGAACAAAGAGGTATATATAAAGCACTTTGATAATTGAAAAAAGTGACTTAGAGAATTGTGTTAACGTGGTCACAATTGTAGAACAACTGCAACTGTGTTCCTTTTAGGTGTGTACATAACAGACCTGTACAAGGGGGCTGGAGAGATGCACAGCAGCTGCGGAAGAGTACCCCCTCCAGCAAAGGGGCTAAGCTTCTTTGCAGGGGTAGGGAATGGTGAATTTCACATTTTTCTCTTGGAATGTTAATGTTTTATTTAAATTTTTGAAATTAGTCCCTCTGTATTACTGGTAAAGTAATGCAGAGGTGAACCACAGTTGGAGCCATTTATGCCCACCTACATCATCGATGTTGCTTCCGGACAGCAACCGGACTTGAAGCTACAAATGCTGTCTTCCAAATGCACATTAATCAACATACAAATACCGACTCAATGTTTAAGAAGTATATAACTTAATTTAGTGATGTTTGGAATATATCACCTGTGTTTCAATGGAGGTTACAACAGGCATGCTTGAGTTCCAGCTCCCTGAAACGGTACAATCGTTGGGGTGGTCACTTCTGCTGCAGTAATGTGATCAGGGTAGGAGTGATTTATCTTACCGAGCTGTTCCACTACACTAGAAATGATGCTCATTTTCTAATGCATTTTAAAAAGAACTGTCTGACTTCTTTCCAAAAACCCAAAGGGAAAAAAAAAGACATTCAACTATTTACGTGATAAGTCAAGGCCAGTACTCTTTAAAAAGTTGGCTGATCCCCTAACTTCTAATTACCTTACCAATCAAAAGCTACAACAGAAGGCCTGTCAGCAGATTTTATTTACAGCCCTTGAGAAAGAATCCTCTTGCTGTTTTTACTTCATACAAAAGATAAGTTTGCAAAGGGAAACATTTGGCTGTACTTCTGAGACTCACTGTCTGGTGGTGTTGATAATACAAATCTTTTTCGTGATTACTGCAGCTCCGATAATGCTGTATCCTTTATGTAGACCATCATTCCCCAACAGCTTGTATTTACTGACTAAACAGACATAATTCATGCAATCGCCTGAATTGTTTTTAACCTTTTCTTTTAGTCCAAGTTTAGAGTCTGGCTATGAAATGATTTTATGCTGAATTCTATTGTTGAGAGATGTCATGCCTTATTTGACAAATCTACAAAATATCTTTTATTCAGATTAAAGGTCAGCTGACCTAATTGGAGAACATTGGTAATTATAGGCAATTCACTAATATTTGTTGTTTATCTTAAAGGGGATGTCAAGGTATATCACACAGACAAATAATATATAGATTTAAATGAGTTTTGTCTTTTAACTCATAGTGGCAGATTCACATAATCCACAATAGCCTCCAAATAAAAATTCTGTTTGTGTAAGAGTGTTTATCCAAAATATATCCCAAATTAAAATGTACCCAGATAAAGCATGCACTTTTTTTCTTTGTTGTAGTAGGGAAAAATCAATGAGGCTTATATTTCTAAAGTCACTGAAAAGTCTATCAAAATTGCTCATAGCAAAAACTGAAAAGTCACTTGTGGAAATACTCGTAAAATAAATATGCTGACAGTTGGACTAGTGCCCATGGGTTATGTATTCATCTATAACACAGCTGAACAGTGTAACTCATGGTCCACAGGTCTACATAGTGTAATATGCGGTCTAAATTTATACACTTTAGAAACAGACTACACCAATCGCCTACTCACAAAAGAAATTGAGGAGGACACAAATAAAATAAAAATGCATGTACTCACGGTGTTAAAATTTGGAAAGAGTCCAACAGCAGAACTACTGTCCACTGGAAAAGACATAAATGGTTTGATATCCAGGGAAGGCTGCATCATCAGGGCAGGGGTGCGCACAAGAGCAGGAAGGGTAGTGGTGTGGCATGTACTGCCTGCCAAGAACAAAACAAAAATAAATTCAATCTCTTGCTCACATCCATCTCCTTTCCCAACCTATTGTGCAAAAACAAGACTGCCGAGTTGCCTCCTGCAAGCGAGAGAGTTGCTCTGGCAGTAAGCAAATGGCCCAGGAGGAGAAAGTGCAATTAAAAAGGGTCTTCTTGCTCATTGTCTAAGACAGTGATACAAAATGCTCCCCAAGGCGAGGGCTGAGGCTGCTGGGTCTTTGCTGAGATAGAGAATACACTGATCCTGCAGGCAGGTGGGGCAGAATGAAATCATCCTGTCTCTAACCACATAACCTCTGACCAGCCAAAATTGTAGGAGAGGCAGGGAGGAGCCTCTTGAAACCAGGTACTGTTTACTACTATTCAGTTATTGGATGTTTTATTTAAATCAAAGATAATTATAGGGCTTTTGTAAGGAGAAGGAACCTTGGACTCTTATAGTTACCGTGTGCTCCCACAAAAGTTATGATGCAAACAATTTGTTCTCTAAAACAACAAACTTGAAGTTGCCCTTTACTTTGTGGGTAATGGGTAGTTTAGACAGATAGTGAATCTTAAAGGAGTTATTACAACCTGGTTGATGCAGGGTACTAGGAGACAGGAAGGAGTTGGAACAGGAATTCAAATTTTTACCTTCAACTTTTATTTCTATTGAGCCTTGTATTATTTTAGCAACTATCCCTTTTAACAATTATATTAGTATCATCTCTTTAGATATCTGGTCAAACTCAGGGGCAGCAGATTTAAAGCATTTTTCTCCAGATACAAGCATGCTTTATTTGGCCTGTGGCCTCCACATACTGCAGATAAGTAACTGCTGGTGCACGTAGCTCTCTGGGAGACAGGCTCTGGTGTGCCTTCTTCTTCTTTTATTTTTTTCCAAATAAATATAACAGCTTTATTGAGATAAAGTATATTTCCCCATGTATAAGATGCTCCCATGTATAAGACACACCTTAATTTTGGGGCCTGAAATTTGAAAAAAAAAAATATTACATAAAGTTATTGAACTCAAGTTTTATTCATCATAAATTCATACAACTCCTCATCACTGTCAAATATCCCATCCATTAGCTTGTCCTCCTCTGTGTCTGATGACGAATCACTGTCTTCAACAATGAGCGCAAAAACAAGTGCGAGAAAGCGGGAAATGCAAGTAAAAAAATCTACAACCACTGTATAAGACACACCCAGTTTTTAGACCCCAAAATTTTTGAAAAAGGATGCATCTTATACATGGGGAAATATGGTAATTCACACACCAGACAATTCAACCACTTTAATTGTACAAGTCAATGGTTCTTGGCATATTCACAGAGTTGTGCAACCATCACCACAATTTTATAACATTTTCACAATCCCTAAAAGAAACTCCATACCCATTAGCAGTCACTCCTCCTCCCTTCTCCCACATCCCTCATTCTTGGCAGCCACTAATCTACTTTCTGTCTCTATAAATATGTCTATTCTGGACATTTGATTGAATGACAGCATACAATATGAGGTCTTTTGTGACTTGTCTTCTTTCACTTGGCATAATGTTTTCGTAGTTCATTCATGTTGTTGTGCATATCAGAATTTAATTCCTTTTTAAGGCTGTCTAATATTCCATTGTAGATACCACTTTTTGCTTATTCATTCATCAGTTGATAGGCATTTGGGTTGTTTCCACTTTTGGCTACTATCAATAATACTGCTATGAACACTTGTTTCTAAGTTTTTGTATGTACATATGTTTTTAGTTCTCTCAGATATAGACATAAAAGTGGAATTGGGGATTGTTAGGTCATATTGTAATCCTATATTTTAACCTCTTGAGAAGTTCCAGACTGTTTTCCAAAACAGCTGAACTACTTAACATTACCAATTTCTCCTGCCATTCCTATATAGAACCACAAATAATTATATGCCTAGAATCCCCTTCTGACTTCAAATAAAAATCAACAGTATGGGAAAATGCTCCCAACTATGAAAATTTCCACCAATGTTTTTTTACAGTGTCCCAGAATAATTAAAATTCCTATATCAATGATTTTTTTTGGTAATGAATTTCTTTAATGAACTCTGTATCACATTTCCAATCATTCCAAAACATTATTGGCAATGATGTTAAATAGACAGTCATATCTCATTTACATTGATCCCAAAAACAGAAAAAAGGAAGAAGGCCTCTGAAGAATTTATCTGTAATGACAAGTCTTCGGGTCAGCCCCATCCATTAGGTAATGTAAAGTAGACGCAGCAAAAACAGAATCAGCCAAAAGTACAGATCAAACAGTAATGGTTGTTTTTCTGATGCCAGAGTAAGCACTCTGATCTCAACCTGGCATGCACACTAGCACCTTGTATTTAATTATACTTATTCTTCTAATTAGGTAACATTACATTCATTGCTAAGTTCAGAGCTTGTATATCCAAGATGATGTATTATATCAATATGTCAGATGTCAGATGTTGCAGAGGCATTTATTAAAGTATTTATTTCAAAAGCTTTGCTGTAAAATCTTATCCAAGTTGAAAAACAGATATATTATATTAGACCAGCAGGCTTTTACAATTCACAATTATTTAATTGTTAAAAGTCTAATGTATAAACATTTTACAGAATTATTCTATTTAAAGCTGCCTGGATGAACAAATGTAGAATTATTTTGCCATGGTGGGTCTCCCAAAGAAATGAAAATTCTAAGCCCACAATGCTTATGAATATGTTATATAATACATCGTCCTGAGGGTCTGGAAAGAGTCACTTTGTACTAATAAACTAAAATCAAATAGAATGAAACATGGAAGCTGACAAACAGATTGCTCCATCAACAGAGGTCAGAATGCACAATGGTCCTACCCAATTAGATCGCTGTGCTAATAAAGACAGGGCTTGAGAGCTATTAAACTGCCACCATTATTAGCATAAAAACTTAGCAACTGTTTACCATTCATTAGCATTTTAATGACAGACAATTTGCCATGTTAAACACAGATTGTTTTAAAGTATTCTAAATAAATATAAACTATGCTTTCATCAATTCCCTCACCTCAATCTTGCTGTTTTTATTTTTAAAACCTGCTTTTTAATACTGCCTCACTAAGGCTGATTGCTTCAAAGAAAGTTCCTGCAAATGGGAAATCAATGAGGATAAAGTACATTTTTTGCAGTTTAGTTCTTGCTTTGATCACTCTGTCACCTTAGTCCAGATTTTGCTGCTGCAGCGACTGCTGGGAAGCATTTCTCTTCATCTCGGGATACCAAAAGGTCATTGGGAAATACAAGCAGAAATCTGGCCAAAATGCATTGCACTTTACAAGAAAATTTTAATTTCTTTAAAATTCAAGGATTCAATGAGGGAAAAAAATAGTTGAAATATAATGAGCAGGTATTTCAACACAAAGGGTGGTATAATGTACCCTTGATGTCACTATTCTCATGGCACAGAACAACTTTTGCTGTTTAAACCATTTGGCTATTTTATATAAGGCACCTCCTCTATGTAGTTCTATTTGAAAGCACAGGATACAATATAGCATACTGAATCAAATAATAATAGGGCTCTGCCTTATTTGATAATATGACTTGTACGGCCAGCAGTCGCGGCTGCTGTCACAGCAGCCAAGCACATGCAGTTTCGCATTAGATTCGAATCGATCTTAGAGAAAAAACGAAGACAAGAAATAGTGGGCCACTACCTTTTATTCTAGCTCGCACCCTGCAAGCGAGTAAATACACACAGAGGGAAAACACTTCCCTTTCCATTCAGGGCTCCCAAAGCCACTGACTTTCTCCTGGGTTTTCCTAGAATCAAAGGCCCCCACCTCTGTTCCCCTTCAGCACCCCGCCATCTTGACTGCCTGTCTCCTCTGCCATCATGTGGCCTCTCTGCCAAAGTGGCCTCCTAGCTCCTCCTTCTTAAAACTTTTCGGTGGGACAACCTTTCTGCCAGTACACATTAGCATAGCCAAGCCCCTTCCCAAGTAGGAAGGTAATCAGCCACCCCACATGGGCAGCAGCCATCTTTAACAATAAAAGTGAACAAAACCAGAAAATATAGATTTTACAAACTTATTTGCCCAACATGACTTCTTACATTACTTGATGTATACACATTTATCAAACTCCCTATATGAAAAGTAAATATAACACACAAACATGCATACCTCAAAGATCTAATAGTCACCACTCTCTCTGAAGAAATTACACATGTCCCTATAGCCCCCCATAAGAATGCAATTAACTCTCTCCCATAAATTTTATTTTGGTGGTAAAATGTAAGCTGTAGTCCTCTATAACTATGAAATCAATATGTGAAAGACATCTCATCACTATGACCATAATGAAAACTATTATTTCAGCCAACTGATTCTGTAACATAATAGGTGCTTTATTATATCAATGGATTATGTCATAATCCATCACCATAAAGCCTCATTTGAGGATCAGGTGACACTTGAAATTATTGCCTTAGTCTTTGACCTTTAGAAATATAAACTTGAAGGCCTATTTAGGTTATAGCTTTGAGGATTCCTAACGGCTCTTCTTTATGTACCATAACACAAACAAACAAAACACCTCATTCTGAGAAAGGAGAGTATGCCAAAATCACAGAAAGTCTACTTGAGAAGCATTTTTAGAATGAGATCAAATATGTATATATTCTATATTCTGCAGACGTAGTTTCTTCTTATACCATTACTATCTATGTCTGCTTTAGTGAGTACTGAAATTAAAAAAAATTATAAAAATCTATTAGTCTAATGTCAATTATAGAATTCCCAAAGTTTTCTGTAAAGAAATTAAATGAGTGGCATTTCAGATTTTCCAGCTCAGTTTTCTCTTTCTACTGCTTACCCAGCTTTGTTGCTCTTTACATTGAGTGACTTTCCCTCTTACCAAGACAATCACCAGCCAGCATCTCCTTCACCCCTTCTCTTACCATTCCCATTCCTCTTTAGTCTGCCATGTGAGGAAGACAAATTCACCAAGAGATCATCAAACATGGCCAGTAGGAGGGGGCTAAGTGGATAGGAGATGTAACTAATAAAGAGTTTTGCTTCTGAAAAGGTCACACAAAAATAATAACAAGAGAACATTTTTTATAGTGTATGCTATGTGCCAGCACTACCCTATTATGTTACATGGCTGTATATAGGCATACACACATATATGGATATATATATACTCATTAGATAGAGTATTTACATAGGTATATATACATATACAATTACAATAACCCATTAAAGAAGGTACTATTACTAGCTCCACTTTACAGATGAAAAACTGAAGTACAATGTAGTTACATCCAAGTTCACACCACTTGTACAGGATTCAAATTCAGGCAATTTGACTGCTGAATTCTCTCCTCTTTATACTGTGCTAGTCACCAAATTGCACACCTGAAAACACTTCAGTTATATAGACAGCTATAGATTGGAATGTTTTATGGACAAACTTATGGAGTTTTTTTTCTTTTTCTTTTATTTAAATGATTCAATTTAACAGGGTGACATTGGTCAACTAGAGTACATATATTTTGGGCAAACATCTCCACATCATTTGGAAAGTTGATTATGCTGTATACTCATCACCCAAAGACAAATCATCCCCCGTCACCTTATATTTGTCCCTCTTTATGTCCCTTCCCTTCTCTCTCCCTCCTTCCCTCTTCCCCTGGTAACCACTGCACTTCTATTTATGTCCATGAGTCTCAATTTTGTGTCCCACCTATGTGTGAAATCGTACAGTTCTTAGCTTTTTCTGATTTACTTGTTTCACTTAGTATAATGTTATCAAGGTCCATCCATGTTGTCGTAAATGATACTGCATCATTGTTTCTTATGGCTGAGTAGTATTCCATTGTATATCTGTACCACATCTTCTTTATCCAATCTTCTATTGAGGGACCCTTTGGTTGTTTCCATGTCTTGGCCACTGTGGATAATGCTGCGATGAACATAGGGGTGCCAAAACTCAAAAACTTAGGGAGTTTAAATGCAGATGGCAATTCATTGAAACTTTTGTTTGACCTTACTATAGTATCTGATACTGAAATAACTAAAATATATAAAATTTTAATGCTAAGATATGTTTCTAGAATATATTTATCTAAAAATAATCTCCCCCAAGTAATAGTATTATTTAATTCAGTGAATATACTTCTAGGGCACCAGAAGTACAAGGCACAGTGCTGACAGCTACAGGGATAACAAATTGAGTCAGACAGAATTTATTTTTACTTACTAAGAAATGATAAGAAAATAATTAATATCACTATTTAATGAGGTTCTACTCTATGCCAGGTACTGTGCTAAATGATTTATTTCCTTTATTTTATTCAATTAAAATACAACTATGTGAGATTTGTATTATTATCCCCATTTTAGAGATGAGGAAGGAGAAACTTAGAGAGATTAAGATCCCTTAGTATATGGCAGAGCCTGTGTCTATGCTCCTACTCATGTGACTATAAACCCAAGCTATCATTTCATAACATAAGTTATATTTGTAATGTTATATCTGAAAAAGATTCTGTCATCTAATACATATAAAAAATTCTGGCTTCATCCAAACAGAGAATCAATAAAGATATAGTGGCCTTAAACGAAATACTAGAACACTTGGATATGATAGACATCTACAGGACACTTCATCCCAAAGCGACAGAGTATACATTTTTCTCTAGTGTACATGGAACATTCTCAAGAATTGACCATATGTTGGGCCACAAAGACAATATCAGCAAATTTAGAAAAATTGAAATTGTACCAAGCATATTTTCTGATCATAAAGCCTTGAAACTAGAATTCAACTGCAAAAAAGAGGGGGAAAAACCCACAAAAATGTGGAAACTAAACAACATACGTCTAAAAAATGAATGGGTCAAAGAAGAAATAAGCGCAGAAATCAAAAGATATATACAGACAAATGAAAATGAAAATACGACATATGAGAATCTCTGGGATGCAGCAAAAGCAGTAATAAGAGGAAAGTTCATATCACTTCAGGCCTATATGAACAAACAAGAGAGAGCTGAAGTAAACCACTTAACTTCACACCTTAAGGAACTAGAAAAAGAAGAACAAAGACAACCCAAAACCAGCCGAAGAAAGGAGATAATAAAAATCAGAGCAGAAATAAATGAAATAGAGAACAGAAAAACTATAGAAAAAATCAATAAAACAAGGAGCTGGTTCTTTGAAAAGATCAACAAAATTGACAAACCCTTGGCAAGACTCACCAAGGAAAAAAGACACAGGACTCAAATAAATAAAATCCAAAATGAAAGAGGAGAGATCACCACAGACATCATAGATATACAAAGAATTATTGTAGAATACTATGAAAAATTATATGCCACCAAATACAACAATCTAGAAGAAATGGATAAATTCCTAGAACAATACAACCTTCCTAGACTGAGTCATGAAGAAGCAGAAAGCCTAAACAGACCAATCAGCAGGGAGGAAATAGAAAAAACTATTAAAAACCTCCCCAAAAATAAAAGTCCAGGCCCAGACGGTTATACTAGTGAATTCTATCAAACATTCAAAGAAGACTTGGTTCCTATTCTACTCAAAGTCTTCCAAAAAATTGAAGAAGAAGCAATACTTCCAAACACATTTTATGAGGCCAACATAACCCTCATACCAAAACCTGGCAAGGATGGCACAAAGAAAGAAAACTACAGACCAATATCTCTAATGAATACAGATGCTAAAAAATTCTGGCTTCAACAAAGTTTAAAGTGATTCTTCTCTGTAAGACATCTTTGAACTTTTAATACACTAAAAAAATGTCTAGGCAGATATAATTTCTATCCTTGATTCCTTGAGCATGCATCAGTCCTTTTATTTTCACAGGGCTTCTGGGACAAACATGATGTGCTGTGGCACATCCTTCAGGCGACATTGTTCTAAACACATTAAAAGCACCAATTCAGAAGAAAGCTGATGACTTCCAGATTCACCACTTTCTTGTTGTGAGCCCTTAGACAAGTGATTTTACTTCTCTATACCTCCCATTTTATTTTCTAAAAATTGGGGAACATAAGAGTTATCTATATCATAGGACTAGAAGGAGAAGTACTTGAAATTTTTCTATGAAAGTGCTTAACCGTATGTCTGACACAGCAAGTGTTCAATAATCTTCAGTTACTGTAGTTATGAACTATTCGTACTCCTTGGTCACTATGGCCTAACCTGTGGTGGTACAGTGGATAAGGCATTGACCTGGAATACTGAAGTCTCTGGTTCAAAATCCTGGGCTTGCCTGGTCCAGGCTTATGCGAGAAGCAACTACAATAAGTTGATGCTTCTCGCTCCACTCCATCTTTCTCTCTCTCTCTATTCTTTCCCTAAAACTCAATAAATAAAATCTTAAAGAATAAAAGGATCTTCATCTCCAGAAAGTATAGTTAAATCCATTAATACTTATAAAAGGCAAGATGTCAGGAGTCACATGTTATAAACAAAATGTTAAGGGTGCAAGAGAGAAATCATTTTTTTTTTTATTAAGTGAGAAATGGGAAGGTGGGAAGGCAGAGAGACAGGCTTCCAGATGTGCCCCAACTAGAATCTACCAGGCAAGCCCCTTAAAGGGTGATGTTCTGCCCACGTGGGGCAGCTGCTCTGTTGCTTAGCAACTGAGCTTTCAGTGCCTGAGGCAAAACCATGGAACCATCCTCAGTCTTGAGGTGAACTAGCTCAAACTATTCGAGCCATGGCTGCAGGAGGAGGAGGAGGAGGAGAAGAAGAAAGAGAGAGAGAGAAGGGGAGTGGGAGGGGTGGAGAAGCAGTGGCCTGACTGGGAATCAAACCCAGAACTTCCACACACCAGGAAGACACTCTACCGCTAACCAACTGGCCAGGGCCAAGAGAAAGAAATTGCATCTGGTTAGGAGTTGTGTTCATAAATGTTTCCATGGATGAGCTATCTCTTAAGTGTTGAGGATTGATTAGTATTTTGAGAAGTGAGTATGAAAGAATACTCAAGGAAACTGCACAGAGAGCATAGAAAAATGGAATGTATTAAAGTTAAAAACTTTTTTTTAGGCACTCAAGCTATTCTTAGTGTTTCTGGATTAGAAGGTAAAACAATAAAGAGAAAAGCAGGGCATCTTTGGAATTGGCAAAGATTTCTTAAATAAAAAAGGATATTAATTAAAAAATAGTAAATATACTGTCTTATTAAGAATAAAAACAAAAGAATAAAATACTATCTAAGGAATTAAAAAGCCATCCACAGAGTGGGAGATATTTATCATATACACAAAGGACTTGAATCTAGAATAAAGAACTTCTGCAAATCAATATGAAGAAGGTAATATCATAGGAAAAATGGGCAAAAGAACTTGAATGGATATTTTACAAAAGTAGACACCAAAATGGTCAGGAAACATAAAAAAATATGTGTAATTTCATTAGTCATTAGAAATATATAAATTAAAACTACAATGAGCTATCAGTACATACCACAAGAATGGTTGCAATGAAGAAAGATTATCAAATGTTGACAAGAACTCTTATCTGAAGTATAAATTGTTATACCTTAAAAAACGACTTAGCAGTATCTACTAAAACTAAATAAATATATAACCTATTACTTAGCAATTTCACTTCTAAGTGTATACCTAAGAGAAATGATAGGTACTAAAATGTTCATAGCAATACTATTTATAATAACCCCAAACTGAAAATTAGACAAACCATCAAGAGTAGAAAAAATAAGTATTTTTGGTATCTTTACACAGTAAAACAGTCACATGACGACCACAGCAATGAGAAAAATGATATACAGTAAGGGGCAAAAATCGTTTTACAGTTGTTTGTATGGAAAATACAATAATTAGAAAATAATAATACAAGAATAAACTCTTATTTTGTGTGCTCACGACTGTAAAGCTACTTTTGCCGCACCCTGTATAAGTACGCAACAACAAACAGACCTTGCAAATGTGCTGTAGAGAAAAAGAACTAGTTTGAGCTAGTTCATATCAACATGCTGTGTGATACTATTTGTAGAAAGCACAAAACCAGGCAAAATGAATCTATGCGGTAAGGATTACGGCTGTCCTTGCAGGAAGGGTGAGACGGTGCGGGGGCGGAGACCGGAAAGAACCATGCCAGGGCGCCCACAGTGGTGGCAATGTTCCTCTTGCTCTCAGAGCCAGTTGCACAGGTGTGTATGTTTATGTATATTCACTCAACTGCACACTTACAATATGTGCACTTTTGTATATGTTATACCCTAATGGAAATTTCTAAAAAGTAATGTATTCGATATTACTAATTTTAGTAAACCACTTTGACAAATACAAGCAAAATTCCCCAATAAGAAGATCTTCCAATACTGTCAAGTTTGCATAGTTTTAGGAGAAATATGTGTTCTGAGTTCCTTTTTCCATCGCCAGCTCGATTTTAGTCAAAGTGATTTGTGAGAAAACAAATGTTCTCTTTAATGCTGATGCTTTCTTGCTGCATTTCAGAAGTGGACAGAGGAGACAGATATGGAATTCAGTGATGCCAAAAAAGAAAAATGTGTATCTAGAACTCGGAATCTATAAAATCTGAACTATTGGCAGTTTCATGCCTGATCTCCCATGCGGTAGACCAGCACTCCCTCCAAAGAGCTCTGATGGCATCCTGGCAGAATGTGGCATTTAAAAACCAATCCTTCTGAGTACCACACTGAAGTTTATAAGCAAAAATGAAGTGCTACATCAAAAAACAGCAGTGCAGTCACATTATGATAGATTTTAAGCCACAATATCCTTTGGGTTTAGTAGTATGCCACCTTTTACACAAAATGATGACTCTTTTACTGAAATGCAATGGATGGTGATTCATTTATATCTGAATATCTTGCCTATGCACTGAGTTTCTTACATTTAATTCTTGAAAAAAAATGGGTAAGATTTATTTGCTATATCATGCAAAATATAGTTTGGTTAAACATGTGATATTTCATCAGTTGCAATTGTTTTTTTAAAGGTACATTGAAAAAAATCTAAGAATTTCAGAATGCACATAAAGAAGATAGCTGGTTTAAAAGAACAAAAGTCGTGAGATCTAATTGTCTTCTTTTAAGCTGAATTTAAAACACTTCGCTTTGTGATAGCGATTTACCTGTAACCCATGGTAATAAGCACAGCCATGCAAGGAAGAAACTCAAAGGGGAAACAAGGGTCTGACAAATGCTTGGTCAAGTTTTTTGAAACTGTTTTAAATATACCTGACTTATAAAAAGGGAATGTCGTGTGCTTGGTTCCTAAATTACTAAGCCTTTAAAGAAGCCAAAATTATCTCCAGACAGGGATTTACTAAAATGGTCTGAGGTGGAGAGCGTAGTGGGAGGTCACAACAGCCTGATGAAATTTTCTGGCAAAAGGACCCAGGGAGATAGTGACGCCCATCTGTGGCATCAAGCACTTTTCTGAGGTCCGAAGCCTCTTTCTGTTACAAGCAGAGCAACTACTATATTTGCTGTCCCCTTGCTGCGTGCTAGCGGCCTGATGGCAGCATGGAACTGGGACCTTTTTTTAGACACCTTCCTAAAAATAGAAACTTTCTTAGGAAAACCATTACAACCATGCATCTCACACTACTGAATATTTTTCTAGAGGAATCATATTTCATAAAAATTTTAGAGATAAACATCATTTAGGGATTTACCTTTCATTTTATATGAGAAAAATGTGATTTGGGAGAACTTAACCCAGTGTGGTACCTGTCTGATGGTGGAATCAAACCTAGAACTCTTTGTTCAGGGACACTGTTGGACTATTTAAGTCTGTACAATCAAAGACGTGCAATAACCATAGATTATCATTATCCTTTTTAAAAATTTAAGTAGATAGGTATTTGTTCTGTTTTCTGTTATATTACGACTGATTTTTAGAAGTATTCATTTCCAAATGAGATTTTAATTTAATGTTTTATTAATATGACTGATGAAAGAAAGAAATTAAATAAAGGAGAAAAGCCCAAGTGGTTAAGAGCCAACATTTCTTCTTTTTTTAACAACGGCTGAAGATTGATTGCAATACCTCATTTTTAAATAATTCTTCTAATATTCCCAATGGGAAAAGAAAAAACAACAAACCCCATTAAAACTATGCTTTTAACCATACTCTGTGAATCAATATAACTAATTCAAATAGCCTCATAGTAGAAGGCACACACACATTCCTGTTGGTGATTTTTATACTAAAGTGCTATCAAAACTGTAAACAAAATGCTACCTACAAAGACATTTTTTTTTTTTCAAGCAAGGGCAACTGACCTTCCATTGGAGCAGATCAAAGCAGCAGGGCCCTTGAGGCCTCTGGCTGTCCCTGGGCCTCTCTCCTGCAGCTCACACAAAGGGCTTTGCTGTTGGGCCTGCATTCAGCAACTCAGGAGGCCCGTGTACCCAGCTGCTGCTGTGAATTCTAGCTCCAGGACATAAAAATGTTTTGCCCCCTAGTTTCAGAGAACTTCAGTTTTTGCATTCAGTGTCTAGGCTATTTGCATTTAAGAATCAAAAGAAAAAAAAATTGTGGCTTAATGTTTTTTTTTTTTAAAGATATTTTACCCCCAGAAGCTTGCTCAATTTAAAGAAACAGTTCATATTTGTTCTACCAGTGGTCTCTTACTTCCATCTATGTAGAGATAAGACTTCCCTAGGTTAAAAATTAACCAAACATTTCAAAGCTATTCAAAAGCTGTTGCTTATGTTAAAAAAATAAAAGTGATAGGCTTCTAGGTAGAAAGCACAATTTGGGAATAAATAGAAATGGTTAAAAACTGTGTTGTAATCCTTTTTCCTTTTTGTATGTTTATGCCATGGCCGCCACATTATAATACACTACAGAGTATTCAGGGAAAAAAAATTCTAGTGGAATATTACAGTCATGGTGACCATCAAAGAAGAGACCATACTTGGACCTCCATCAACCAAGAAACCATTTACACCCAGAAGCAGGAGATCTGACCCCCATTCGGCAGCCAGCGCTGCTGCGCTGAGAGCAGGAACACCTAGTGCGTCCGTGTGAATATCCAGTGTGGGGTGACTAACCCAGCCGCCCCAGGGACGGGGTGAGCAGAGACTGAAAAAGAGATGGTGGGGTTCTGAGGAGGAAAAGGGTGAGGGAGATGCGGAGAGGAAAGGGAGGGTGGTGAGTTTGGCTTAATTTTGCAGAGTGGACTAGAATTAGCAGCAATTCCTTATTTGGAATTTGGTCAACACCTCACTCTTAAAATAATTTCCTTCCCTTTTATCTTTGGATTGTGTGTGGCAGAAATCTGTATAAAATGTAGGATTTCAGAGCAAAAACTATATGAGCAGGAGGAACATTTTGTTAAGCAGGACACTGAACTCACAAAAGAGTTTGTTTGGGCAACTGGGAGACAATGTGATAATCACCCTCATCCTGAGAAACACAGAGTGGCCTGTGACCCAGGGGATGCTTGTACTCCACAGTGTCTTTAGTGGGTATTGAACAGAATGGCCAATCCCTGGCCTGCCTTCTTGGAATTCTGCCACTGTCCTGACATTCTAGAAATTGATGCTACCTGGCACATTCTGGGGCACTAGTGATATGCAAAACAGCATCAGATAAGGCCCTCTGATGAATGCCCAAGGATTTTCTACACTGGAAGTGATTCATCATAAATGGTTGCCCCTGTCCCTGTGTATCATGTTTATTCTTGTAAGGTTATACTGACTTTGTACCACTTTTGACTCCTCACCCTCTCAATGATCTCCAAAAGTCAAAGGACACGATTTTTTAAATGAGTCATGTGGAAGGTAGAAAATGTCATCATATCACTTGCTTTCCTTTTCAATGATTTGCTTTATAAGGCAATGAAGAAAAGGGGATTTTTTTTAGATGAACATTTATTTTGACTCTTGGTTTCTTCTGAACTTCAAGCAGCCTTTTAAGCTTCCCTTTGTTTTAAAGGACACAAATGGAAAGTAAACAAGTCATAAAACGGACTTGGTGTTCAATGTATTAAATTTGACAAATCAGGTTTCCAATTAAGAAAAACACAAAAAGAATCCAAAGTTCCAAAACTGTATAATCTCTATTTCCAAACTTTGATTGACTTGTGTCTGTGTCTCTTTTTCTCTAACACCCCCTTTCTGTGTTTCTGTCCTACACCTGTGTCCCTATCTCCCTCCCTCTCACCTGTTTGACTTTCTGCCTCTGTCATCTCTCAGGTCTATGGCAATTCTCTGTCTCTGTTTTTATCTCTTTATAGGTAATGCTTGTATGTTTCATCTTTTTGTCTCAGTCTATCTCTCTCACTATCACACAACCAGGGAACTAGAAAACACACAAAATTTGTCATTTGCCTTGCTTTGGAGCTATATTATATTAATTTTGTTTTCCATATTTGCTCCTAAAATAAAAAAAAAAATCATAGCAAGATTTTGCTAATATCCGAACACGTTTGTCACAGGGACAAACTTGTCTCAATAGTCATATCAGTTTCAATAACTAAGGATTGTTTTTATACGTGCTCTCACTATAGTATCTGCCATAGGCACAGCAGATTAGGACAAGGTAAAAACTTGAATTCACTATAGTACTTAATGGTATAGTTTTATAGAAATCCATCATCACTTTCCTGGGTTATATAAATACTGTAACTTTCCACTGGGATCACAAGGTGCTTTTTCATCTCTTAAGAACATTTCTAAACTATTCCATGGCTCACAATCATCCAACATTTTTCTGATACAGAAAATGATGCTCAAGGATAGATAATACCATGACTTAGCAAATATTATACAAAGCTTTCTAATTTGGTAGCCATAGTGAGCAACAGTGTCTGCTGTGAGGTCCCACATCACAGAGTCCCTAGGACTTCGCATTGGCTTTAATCATTCTACTTTTGCCAGAGCATACTGAACTGTATAAACTCTGTGTTTACTCTTCTAGTCCGCCAGTGACATAGAATAAAACAATCAATGCTCCTTCAATATTTTCCAATCCACCTGAAATCCCACTGGGAATGAAGAGATAAAAACATCTTCCTAGTGCCAAGAGTTTCTAAGCTCTTTCCTAGCAATAGTATTTATTCATGTGTAAAAAATGGCAAAATTAAAGGAAAAAGGATATTTTAGGTGAGGGAGAAAATAGATAATATAAGAATGGAAATGAGAGTTCCACAAATACCTGTTGTACACATGCAAAATTCATTCATCTGCATAACACACAATACCCCCTCTTGAGAAGCTAAACTTACCCGGTCTCCAGAGGGATTTCCATGCTCAAGGGTCTAAATAAACATGAAACCATTGAGTAGTGGCTTGAACTAGATGGAAGATTAAAAACTTGAAACATGCCTACCATAAAAAGCATGTAACAAGAGTGCAAACAACCACATCACTCAATTTTACTATAGGCTACCAGCCACTATTCTGTCAGTCTGAATGTACATTCTTGAACATGCACAATCATCACTTTAAATATACTTCCTGAAGAGAGAAGAAGAGAGAGTGGGTTCTAACATACTTGGATTAAACACAAATCTCATTTTTACCTAGAAGTTATCTGAGACAAGCTTCAACAGAAAAAAGAAATATGGGAAATATACAGATAAAGAAATATGGGAAATCAGCCACATCATCATACAGGGTGGGCAAAAAGTAGGTTTATAGTTGTTCATATAAAAATTATACAATAATTAGTAATAATACAAGCATAAACTCTGTGTTACACATACTCACAACTGTAAACCTACTTTTGCCCTAGCCTGTGTTTAGCAAAAATGACTCAATATTACAATTTGAGTAAAAACAATTTTGGAAACTAATATGATATTGGGCAAGGAAGTTAGCAAATTCTGTTTGCTAACAGCAAATTCTGAAATTAGCAAATTCTGTTTTCTCTAATTCTGATACTTGTTTCCTCCCTCTGAAATTGATTTTAATTGTTTTATATTTTTGCCACATACTTCATGAAAAAGTTTGAGGTGTAAATGCTGATCAGCTTGCAATACTTACCTTTGTTTATAAGATTACAGTCCCTGGTCCGTCAGCGGTCACTTCTGCATCTGAGCATTTTACGAGGTGTTACACTGAGAGAGAAATAACTCCCTGATTTCAACCTCGTGCTCCTGTGAAATGTGGTGCTAGGAAACAGCCAACACTCAGTGCATCTGAACAAATCATAGGTCCTCTAATTGCCTCTTAGTTCTAATGACTATTGAGGAGAGTGTTTGCAACTTGATTCCAGGGAGAGGGCAGACAACCTTCTGAACCAAATATATCCTAAAAGACTGACAAGTTACTTTCTTTCATGGGAATTTTCTGAGCATCTCTCAGAAACTACCACTTTGCCACAATAAGAATGAAATCAAATAATCAGACACTCACTTCTCCTTCCCAGACAAACCATTCCATTTCTCAAAATACTTATGCATAATAGCAATTTGGAAGTTTTTGGTATCACTTAAGGGGATTTTTCTTTTTTAGGTGGACAACTAAATCTTCACTTTAAAATTCCTTTTTATTTCAAAAAGAAATGTGTTGTCAAAATATGAACTTAATTTATGTACTGCTCACAAAAATTAGGAGATATTTCAAAATGAATATGAAGCAATAAAATATTCCCTAATTTTTGTGAGCAGTATATTATTACTCCAGAATAATTTATTTGCACACTGTTAGGTATGAAGAATTTGTTTTCTTTCCTGTGTATTTTTAGGTTTTAAATAAAGATTCATAGCATCTGAATAAAAAAAAAAACTAAAGCACATAATTGGTGTTTATAACATTAATGGGATGTTTCTGCATTTTAATTCAAACACCTACTTTCAATTATATGGGGAATAATCATAGTGAAATTAGCAGTTGTGCAGGCTTGGAACTAATACATCCTTTACTCATATATCTAATTAATTTCACTCTCTATCTAGTGGCATCTGACCATGTGATCAGAATAAGTTTTCTGGTACATCCATGTTACCCAGGGTGGCTATGACTGACTGGTTGTTTTGCGTAAGCTAAGCTTACTGTCATTGATACTGATGAGGCAGCTTAGTGGGCATATGACTAAATGAAAGAAAAAAAAACTTGAAATGACTGATGTTTGCAAATGTTCAGGAAGGATTTTACACCTTTGGTTGTGCAACTTAGCACATTTGCTAACCACAGCCAACACTAGTGACGTACAGAACAAATTATAACTGCTCAAATTCAACAATTTGGTATACCTCTTTATGTCAGATTTGCATGGTAACTATCAGGGGCAGGTAAACCTAAGGGAATAATTAGACACAGTAATCAAAATTGTAATTATAAAACCAACTTTTAGAAAAGGGGCATATCTCCAGGCGCAATGATCTCAGTTGTTTTAACAAAATAGCATTCTACATGAACAAAATATGTTAGCTCTATACTTAACTTTTCCAAAAAACAATTGCACACTTCTTGCTCACAATTTATTGATATTATTTAATCATGAAGAAGTACATAATATTTATTTACTTCTTCATGATTAAAATGAAAGTATAGTCACTGCTGTGGTTTTCAATTTTTTATTTTATTTTTAAAAACTGGCCCTGGCTTGTTGGCTCAGTGGTAGAGTGTCGGGCTGGTGTGTAGATGTTCTGGGTTCAATTCCTAGTCAGGGCATACAGGAGAAGCGGTCATCTGCTTCTCCACATCTCTGCCTTCTCTCTTTCTCTCTCTCTCTTTTTCTCTCTCTGTCTTCTTCTCCCGCAGCCATGGCTTGATTGGTTCAAGCACGACAGCCCTGGGAGCTGAGGATGGCTTCATAGAGCCTCTGCCTCAGGTGCTAGAAATAGCTCAGTTGTGAGCATGACCCCAGATAGGCAAAGCATCAGCCCAAGACTGGAGTTGCCAGGTGGGTCCTGGTTGGAGTACATGTGAAAGTCTGTCTCTCTATCTCCCTTCCTCTCACTTGGAAAAAGAAGAAAAAAGAAAAGAAAAATAAATAAAATTAAAACTTAAACCTAGACTTCTCCTAGAAAACATTTTAATCAGTAGGAATTATGTTGATGTTTCCTTCACACTATATATTTTTCTTTCATGAAGCTAGGCAAAATATGCTGGGATTTTTTGTTTGTTTGTTGCTTGCCCTAAGTCTAGAATATTTATCTAGAACATTTCCAGACTAGTCCATCCTAAAACTCCAAACCCTTTACTTATACCCTTCACAGATGCTTTGCTTGGTTCAATAGTATACAAAGTGTGGTCCCCAGACCAGCAGCAACAGCATCACCTGAGAACTTGCTAGCAAAGCACATTCCCAGGCTCCATCCCAAACCTACAGAATCACACACTCAGGGGGAGGGGCAGCAATTTATCTTTTAACCAGCCCTGTAGGTTATCTGAAGCACAGTGATGCTTGAGAACCACTGGTCTACGGTCCCGTCTGTACTAAGGGCCGCAGGAGAATGGGATAAGGAACATTTAAGCGTCTGTGAGGGAAACTACAGGAGCGATAAAGGATTGGCAGAGAAGTGGTATTTAAGTAGTCTTCTTAAGAATAAAAATAGTCTGAATGAATCTGAAAGGGGCACCAGGCATCCCTCACCCATCAAATTCATCATTTGCACTCCTGAGTTAATATAAGGCCCAACAATTTCAAGATTATTCCATCAGCCACTTTCTTCAACAATTCCATTTCGAAGTAAAACAAAGAAGACTTGTCTCATTCTTTCAGCCCTTTTGTCTACCAATAACTCATTTTTCTCTTAACTTCTAATTCTTTTTAGAGTAGTCTACATTTTCTTTTTTACCTTTTACTATCACTTCATTTCATAAATCCAGTGGTCTGCTTCTGATTTCTCTCGCCTAATAAAACTATAGTTTTAAAATTCTTGACCAGTCCTCCTTGACCTTGAAACCCTTGGTAGATATGACCCCATATCTAAATGACCTCTTTTCCAAGCTCAGTGTTTGTATTTCCAACCACCTGCTGCGCCCCTCCCACATGTTTCCCATTGGCACTTGAACTTCAGCTTGTACAAAATTAATCATCCCAGCTTCCCTACTCCCAAGGGACATTCCTCCTTTGTGATCTTTGTTTTTCACTGCCTGTCACCACGAGTCTCCCATTTACACAGACTCTAAAACTTCAAGCTGTATTTGACTTCTCCCTCTACCTTGTTCCTAAGTCAAGCCGGTTCTCTTCATGACATCTTTCACCCCCTCCCCTTTTCACAGCCATTTCCATTTCCTTCCTTAAGGCCGCATTAGCTGCCCATTAGCATAGTCCTTAAATCACTGTGTTTCCCCTATAGTCAGTAAATTCTCAGGAAAAACAGCACAAATCAATCATTTTCCTATTCAAATATCTTCCATGACCCCCCTTTAGTGACTTTTGGACTCTGAAATCCCATACGCCTGTTCAAATCCAGACTATGCTACTTACCAGCTGGACAACATTAAATGAATTAATTGAGTTGTTAAGCTCCAGTTTTCTCAGTTGACAAGTAGGAATAAACAGTAATCATGTCTAATGAGGAGACCTGCAGGAACTAATACATGTGAATTCTAACTAAAGTATATAGAGCATTGAAGGATTTAGTAAATGATAAACATCACTATCACCATCACTAAAGCCGCTGCCATAGAATACAATTCCAGTACCTCAGCTCAGCATCTATCACCGTCCTCAAACTGAACTGAAAACCATTTTCTTACGCTTTCTAAGATAGACTAAACTGAATTATTCCTTATGGGTAAGGACCAAGTCTTACTTTTCCTCCTGTCCTTGGCTCCTTAGGCAGGGCCCTACAGAGCTGTTCCCTGCACTAGGCACCGGCTGGTTCTTGTACATACCCATTTTCTTAGTTTTATCACTATGTTCATGCTTTCCAGGATGCCCTTCCCTTTCAGTCCACTTTCAAATTCTCTCCATTTTCAAGTGGCATTTTAAATGTCACTTCTTCCAGGAAGCCTTCCCACTTCCATCAGAAGAAAGTGTCTTGCTCTCCTCTGAACCCACAATACAGTTCATTTACACCACTCTTGTGGTATTTAAGACGTTCTATTGTGTATATGTCTTTTTACCCCAAGAGGTTTAAGTTTTTCTGGGTCAGAGAGCAGATTTGATTTGCTGCTGTTTGCCTTGTGCCTTGCCCAGAAAAAACTCTCAATGAACATGTTGAAAGATGAATGAGGTAAAGAGAATGTCATGTACGCTCATTATAAGATTTTCTTTCCCATTGATAATCATGATGCTCTTGCAAAACATAAAACCATAAATTTTGCATTCTCTTTTATATTTTAAGACATACTCAGAAAGCCCTAACCAGAAACCAACTTTCTTGTTTCATTGTCAGGCTAAACATGACCTGGTTTAAGGAATCACTTTACAATTAATTGTAAGTTTAACTTTACAAAATAAAACTCCTCTAAGAAATTTTTGTGTGTGTGTGTGTGTGTGTATTTTTCTGAAGCTGGAAACGGGAGGCAGTCATACAGACTCCCGCATGTGCCTGATCGGGATCCACCCAGCATGCCCACCAGGGGACGATGCTCTGCCCATCTTGGGGCGTCACTCTGCCGCAATCAGAGCCATTCTAGCACCTGAGGCAGAGGCCACAGAGCCATCCTCAGCGCCCGGGCCAACTTTGCTCCAGTGGAGCCTTGGCTGTGGGAGGAGAAGAGAGAGACAGAGAGGAAGGAGATGGGGAGCAGTGAAGAAGCAGATGGGCGCTTCTCCTGTGTGCCCTGGCCGGGAATCGAACCCGGGACTCCTGCACGCCAGGCCGATGCTCTACCACAGAATTTGTTTTCTACAATTCTAAATTTCAGCTTCTTTGTCTCCATTCTAGATACTTTTAAATTGACTATGACATCTGATACTCTAGCTTCAGTTCCTTTACCTATACCTCCTGACAGATACATAATGACCTGTTAATAAACTTTTAATTACATTCAATAGGGAAGTCTCTTATTTTAAAGTAACTCTTCAGTGAGTAAATAATTTTTTTAATGGAAACATGATTGCCTTTTCAAAGATCTGAATTGTAATTTTAGATATTCACAAATTTACTTATTAATGTAGGCAGGTCTATAAACAAGAAGTTATCTATGAAAAAGACATATTTTCACTGTTACTTTTGTCCTTCCTCCCCCCCTCACCAAGCTTGACATTTTTATGGCAAACTGAAAACAGGGGTCCCTGGTCCTTATGGAGGTAACTGTCTATTTGGAGAACAAAAATAATATGCCTGAAACAATTAGAGACTAACACTAAGCCATAAAACAACGTGAATTATGGGCACATACAGAAAAGTAGAATAGGAGAGAGGAGTATAACTTCCACAGGGGCAGGGATCTTTGTTCATTAATGTATCCTAAGCATCTAGAACTGTGCCATGCACATATTACGACCTCAAAATACAACTGCTGCACCAAAAGGAACGACAAAAGTGGGTAGAATGGCTAAAGACATTTTCACTGGGAGGGTAGGACTTCACAGAGGCCATAAAACATGTGATTCTCTCCTAGTTCCTCTTTTTGCTTACCACTTACACCCTCCAGACTGTTAGCAAGTCCTGTTGTCTCTACTTCCAACATATATTGCAAATCCTTCTGTTCCTCTCCATGTCACTGCCACATCATAGTCCAAGCCTGGGTCAGCATCCACTTGAATTACAGCTCATGGCTCTCAACGGATTTTTCTGGGACCACTTCTGTGCCGCTACACGTGGTTCTCCACACAGCAGTCAAGCAGTTTAACAATACAAATCTTATCCTGTCACTTCAATGCATAATGGTTTCCCACTGCGGTTGAATACAATCTTACCATGGCAAACTGTTACCACAAAATTAAGTCCCTGTTTATGTACAGAACTTTACTTTGTATCCTTTCCTTTTCTCCTTCTCCATCAAGATCTAGGACTCCATTCTCTTTCCCAAACCTATCAGCTTCATTCTTGTATCAAGGCTTTTGATCTGCTGTTCTCTCTGCAGGGAACTCTCTTTCCCCAATTCATTTGTGTCTCAGCTCAGTTGAGACACCATTGAGGCCTTCAGCAAGGCCTTACTCTAGTCATTACTCATTTCATTTATTTCATCCTCTCATCTGTCTCTAAAAGTATCTTGTTTTGTTTGTTTACTTGCTCATTATCTCCTCTCACTAGAATAGAATCTCTATTACATCAACAATTATATTCTACAGTGTGTCTGTAAAGTCATGGTGCACTTTTGACCGGTCACAGAAAAGCAACAAAAGATGACAGAAATGTGAAATCTGCACCAAATAAAAGGGAAACTCTTCCAGTTTCATACCTATTCAGTGCAGTTCGATGTGGGCTCATGTACAGATTTTTTAGGGCTCCTTAGGTAGCTATCCTGTATAGCCTCTACTGACTCGTCACTGACTGATGGCCTACCAGAACGGGCTTTCTCCACCAAACTGCCGGTTTCCTTCAACTGCTTATCTCACCGAGTAATGTTATTCCTATGTGGTGGCACTTTGTTATAAATGCACTGATATTCACGTTGCACTTTGGTCATGGATTCGAATTTAGTGAGCCACAGAACACACTGAACTTTCCTCTGTACTGTCCACATTTCAACTGGCATGGCCGTGGGTTGCTCCGCTGTATATACATGGTGTTACGTCATCATCTACGCATACGCACATGCTGCCACATCATCCTACAGAAACTGGGAGGGTTTTCCTTTTATTTGGTGCAGATTTCATATTTCTATCATCTTTTGTTGCTTTCCTATGACTGGTCAAAAGTGCACCATGACTTTACGGACACACTGTAGGTCTCCTATTCCCATTTTTTAGAACAACGTCAGGCCTATGGTAGGCACTCAACACCTATTTTAAATGAATGAATGAATGAATGATTATACTTTCTTAGCTTTTTCAAGTATAAAGATACTTTTCAAACATTAAATGGTTTGAAGGACACCTCACATGTTATTATGTTTTTCTTCACTTAGTATTCACTGATTATATATAATGTACCATTTAAAATAAAGGTATTTCATTATCAGAGCAGGGCTGACATGCATTTGGCAAGAGTACAATGAGTGTGTGTGAGTCATGGCATTTACTTAATCTACCAAATACTTGATGCACACTGCCATTTACAGGGTACATGAGGGTCCTCAGCCCACAGATGTTACGGGCCCCACTGCTTTGCAGACTTGACAGAAGGGAGCAGAAAGAATGACAGCTACCCTCGTTAGAGCTTCTCAAGACACAGGGATAAAAATAAACTCAGTGTAAAGCCTTATCCTAAACTAAGGATAAACTAACTTATTTTTTGACTCTTCTAATGATAAAGTAGATTTTATTGGTTATCTTTACTCATCTGTATAACAATGCTAACATATAACATTTATTATATGCCAACACTGTTCTAAGTACTTTATGCATATATTAACTCATCCAGTCTTCAAATTAACACACTAAGGGAGGAACTTGCTATTATCTGTATTTTGTAGATGAGGAAAAAGAACACACAAAGATTAAGTATTTCCCTCAAGGTCACAAGACAGGTAAGTGGCAGAGCTGAGATTCAAATGCACATTGTGTGGCTGTAGAGTCTACATTTTAATTAACCATTATGCCATGCTGCCTTGCTATAGAAGGCACTGTCTTTACCCTTGTACAGAATCTCTTGCACCATACACAGCATATAAGAAAAACTACATATCAGATGTCAGCTACTTCTAAATATGCGTGTTCTACTTACAAACATTTTTAAGTAGTTGTTTTTCTCATTACTGCCAAATAAAGGTCTGAGATGCTTAGCAGCAAGTGACTTTATGAAACAGTTCTATATGTGGGAGGTCGAGAAAAATCTAAATCAAAAAGGAAATCTCACTGTGCCTTTAATATCACTTTGAAAACAGCATGATTTTCTAGGACACACTGTGAAGTTTGTGATAAGATAGCATATCTTAAAATGACTTGAAACCAAAAAATGAATTTCTGACTGTTATTCTCAACTCACCAAGAATGTTCTGGTTTGACAGATTAAAACATGGGGATTCAGACCTCACCTTAATATATAAAATCTTAAAGTGTGCAAACCTCAGAGATTTCTACACAGGCTGTTTATGAAGAAAGTTCAATATTGCCTTAAAACCAAGAGAGAATGATAATAAAACTCAGGTTGTTTTGTCATTCACATAAGGTCCTTCATTTCTTCTATTCCTACCTACTCCTTCCTTTTAAAAGAGATTAATTAGCTTTCTTATGAAATGGGAATGAATCAAGCAGGAGCCGAGTCTTCTGAACATGGAGTATATTGTGAAACATGACCCTAATGTAATAAATCTTTCAGAAAGAAGGTCTTCTCTTCCAAATGGGGCCTGTCTTCACTTTTCTCATGTGAGACTTGGCAAACAGGACTTTCTGAGTCTGACAGGCCACTTCTCTGCTCTTCAGCTGACAACTCTTTTACACAGACTTCAGCCAAACCTTTACCGGAGCACGTAGGGGATCAAAACTTTTGAATCATGTCCAGTCAAGAGAATCTATCATCCCTGAGCTCGCTGCCCACCGCGTGTCACAATAGCATCACAGTCCTCCTGCAAGTCATCCTACTTCCAATGAGATGACCCAAAAACAGTGGGTAGGGGAAGGATTAGCTCTCAACACGAAGCTGGCAGATATCTGCATGTAACTCTTTGAGAAAAAGGGTCCATGGATTCTAATTTAAGAATCTCTGGCATAAAGAAAAACAAAAACAAGGCCACCAAACAAATGCTCATTTGGGGGAGAATGGAAACAGATTTAATCATTTCTCAAAGGATTCTGTGATTCAAAGAGATTAAAAATCTCTGCATATGTTTCTGAAAAATTGTAAGCAAACTGAATATCTTTTTGTAAATCAAATTTGATTTTTAATGTATAAGAAGAGCCAGTTAATAAGGAACCTATACAATGAATCTGTCTGTATTGCAAATACATGTTTCAAAAACTGCAGCTGTAACCAGAGTTTTTCAGTTTTTACAAAAGATTCAGATTTTTCAATAGCAGACTTGCTTAAAATAGAACACACCATGACATCGTATGAATAGTAGCTAACTCTTATTAACAATTTACAATGTAGCCCGGAGGTCAAGTACAGATTTAAAGTAAACTAAAAAAGAAGGAACCCCCAAAAGTCCCAGCTCTTAAGTAGACAGAACCTTAGTTATCCTCTGCTTAAAGACCTCATTTTATGGATGAAGAAATTGAGGTTCTGAGAGGTTACACGACTTGTCCAAGGTCATTGCAATAGTTACAGACAATGACAGCTGTAAAAATAATGACAGTGATTATGATGATGATGACAGCACTGTGATCTATGGAGCATTTACTTGAGCTAAGCCTTTTAAAGACTTTAACCTCATGTACTTGTGCTACAACCCTAGAAGATTTTATTACACCCACTCAGCAGTCGAAGCACCCTGCCCAGGGATCCACAGCTGCTGAATGGATAATTCAGAAACCAAACCAACTCACAACTCAGAACCGTGTTCTAACTTGAAAGAATGTGCCCACAGGCATTAGCTTAAACTGCTTCCCAGAATACAATAGAACAGAATCACATGATCTTTTTTTTTTTTTTTAAAGTAAGAGGAGGGGAGACAGAGAGACAGACTCCCACATGTGCTCCAACCAGATCTACCCGGCAATCCCCATCTAGGACCAATGCTTGAATCAAGTGAGCTATTTTTAGCACCTAAAGCTGACATGCTCAGACCAACTGAGCTGTCCTCAGTGCCCAGGCCAATGCTCGAACCAATTGGGCCACTGGCAGCAGGAGGGGAAGAGGGAGAGAAGAGGGATAGGGAAGGGGAGAGAAGCAGATGGTCACTTCTCTTGTGTGTCCTGACCAGGAATTGAACCCAGGATGTCCATATGCCAGGACAGTCTATCCACTGAGCCAACTGACCAGGGTCATGATCTTAAAGTATGAACAATTAAGAGATTAGTTAGGAAAAATGTATCTACAACCTTTAAAGTTTATTCATATATTAGAATTTTTTTTTAAAATATAGTATTAGACAGTCGTTGCTAATGCTACACCCTCAAAGATATATACTAGGAGTATACCAGGAGTATAAATTCTGGAATAAATCCAGGCCATCTCCTGCTTGCAGTATCACCCCTAGACACAACCATCTCTCCCCAGTCTGCAGGCCAAGGAAATAGTCCCACATGGAGTCTACATCCTCCCTTGCTCCCCCACTTCTAGTACCCAGTTCTGGGTATTTAGGATTCCATGTGTCCATGTCTGTGGGGTAAACAAGTGTTTTTTAGGTTTGCTCACCTGTATTGGGGCAGCGCCCTGTGTGTATAGTCTATGTAAGGCTGCAGGTGCTTGCCATCAGGGCGGCAGATTGCAAATTGCAGATTGGTTTCCTGCTTGGGAGGGGTGATTGTTTGCTGGAGAAGAGGGTTTCTCCCCCAGCCTGTTTTGCTGGAGAGTCCAGAGAGAGAGAGAGAGAGAGAGACAGAGAGAGAGACAGAGAGACAGAGAGACAGAGAGAGAGCGAGAGAGAGAGAGAGAGAGAGAGAGCTGAGGGGCTTGGGAGCCCTGAGATTTCAGCCCAGCCTGGGAGTGCTGAGGCTGGTGGGGACCCGTGAGTCCAGGTGAGTCCGGAATGCTATGGGGCTTGGGAGTCCTGACTGTTTGTTCGTCCACCATTGTAAGACTTTATTTTTTATTTATTTATCTTTTTGTGACAGAGACAGAGAGAGACAGAGGGAGGAACAGATAGGCACAGATAGGCAGGAAGGGAGAGAGATGAGAAGCATCAATTCTTCATTGCGGCTCCTTAGTCTCCTTAGTTGTTTATTGATTGCTTTCTCATATGTGCCTTGGCCAGGGTGGGGACTACAGCAGAGTGAGTGACCCCTTGCTCAAGCCAATGACCTTGGGCTCAAGCCAATGACCTTGGGCTTAAGCCAGTGACCTTGGGCTTCAAGCCAATGACCTTGGGTTCAAGCCAGTGACCTTGGGGTCATATCTATTATCCCAACGCTCAAGCCAGCAACCCTGTGCTCAAGCTGGATAAGCCCCACACTCAAGCTGGCAACCTTGGGGTTTCCAAATGAGTCCTCCACATCCCAGTCCGATGCTCTATCCACCTGCGCTACTATCTGGTCAGGCCATTACGAGACTTTAATAAACAGAATGTCCCACCATTTTCTGGCTCCACTGTTCCTTTACCATCTGCCCGAATCCAGTGGGATCCTGTATGGCCATGGCAGTGGCCACTGGCCTTACAATGTCCTAATATCCCTGGGACCACTTCCACGGCCTGCAAAGGTCTCTTTTCCAGACCTGTCCCCCTGAGGTAGACAACACTGCATGGGCCTGGGAGTGGCCTCTGGATGGCTGTTTTCAGGAAGTGTCTCTGGAGCTTGGCGGTAAGGCATGGGGTCCCACGCCTGTACTACAGGACAGAGCTGGGGTGGGAAGAAACGGGGGTGGGACAGGAGCCACATTGTGATTTTATGTTCTTGCACAGAACTTTGAGGTATCTGAGAATTCTAAAATAACACCTGGCCTTCTTGGCATTTTATAATTATATATTTGTCAATGTAATAGGATAACATACTTTATCAACTGAGTAGATTGATTTTTAACTTTAAAAGTTTATTGTATTAGTTTTTTATTGTTTTGTTTTTATTTTTTTTAGAGAGAGAGAGGATGGGAGTGAGGGAGAGAGAGACAGGAACATCAATCTGCTCCTGTGTGTGCCCTGACCCAGGATCGAACTGGCAACTCCTGCGCTTCAGAACAATGCTCTACCCACTGAGCTATCCAGCCAGGGCTCTTAACCTTAAAATAGAAACATGTGGGCCTGAGTTTGTATTCATAAATAGTAGGGCAGGTAGGGTAGGTCTGCTTGCTTTTCTGCTTCCCAGGGCTTCTCTCTCTTGGCTTTCCCGGTCCTTTGCTACCTTTGGTTTGGCTGCATATCTGCTTGGGTCCCCGTTTTCCTTACTGTACCTTTAATGCTGAGCTGGTATAAAATCTATCCATCTATCCATCCAAACATCATCTGACATTCAGTGGCTCACCACGACACTGTCTTAGATGCTGCGGATGTACCAACGGACGAGACAGTCTCAGGTGCTGCCTTCACAGAGCTAATGGGCTTGTGAAGAGTTCACCCGGATCTGGAGTGGCAGTGTGATGACAGGATTGTACTGGCGTGTGAGGAAGCATAGCTTTTCACAGGTGTCCGGGAAGGCCCAAACTGAAAACCCCAAGTAGGATTTACCTAGGTCTAGGCAAAAGGGAATGAGGTAGGAGAAGACGAAGAGCTGGTTTCAGGCTTGTGTTAAGTAGAGGGAACTACATACGAGGCCAGGCCTGAAGCCAGAGAAAGCATGGCCAAGACTTTCAGTAACTACCCAAGTATATCTCTCGAATGAGAAGTGTTCCTGAACAAGTAACACTGGGAGCAGCCCAGTGCAAGTCTTACAAGTCACATTAATGTGTTCATAGGAACCTAAGGGTAGTGAAGAGTCAAAAACAGATTTTAAACAAGGTTATGTCAGGATGAGACTTTCATGTTAGAAAAATCAGTGGTTGGAGAATGGGTATGTGTGTAGACAAGAGGAGCTGGTGGGGAAGGGGTGGGAGGGAGGGACAGAGACTGCTGGAGCGAAGGAGCCCAAGTAGAGACATTGCAATGATCCAGGTGAGAGCCTAACTAAGGGTTAGGCTGCAGTGAGAAAAGAAGACAGATGAAAGAGGTAACTCAATAGGACATGGCAACTGACCAGGTATGGGGCTGACATCCAGTGGATTAAAGCAAAGCCCCCAGATGGAGGGATTAATCACATAGAAGAAACAGAGGGAGGAGGAAGCTTGAAGGAAAATTTATGTTCTGAGCTTTGACTTCTGCATCTCTCCAAGGCAGGGATCTGGGTTTCCACCTTTTTATTTTCTTTTTTTGAGAAGGAGAGGCAGGGAGAGAGAGACAGGAACACCAAGCTGCTCTTCTTTGTGCCCTGACCAGGGAATCGAACCGGCAATGTCCACACTCCGAGATGACACTCCACCCAACCGAGCTATCAGGCCAGGGCGGGTTTTCATTTTTTAATAGCACATGCTGGGTCTCAGAGTCCAGGGCCTCCATGCTGGCCACAGGGGCCTCCTCTTCCCACTGGGCCCTGCTTCTCTTCCTCCCGCAGGAGGAAAGGTGAACAAGTAAGAGCCATGAGAAAGGGAATTCCTGAACGAGGCCTCTACTTATCATTCCCTGAAAGAGCTAATCATTTGTTTAAAGTGTTTAAATGTTACCAGGACTATACAATAAATGACAATGTGTCTGAATTCTACAATTATATTTGATTTCTCAGTGTCTCAAATAAGCCAAGAGGAAAAAGTCGTGTTGCATCAGCAATGTCAAGGTTACTCAGGTCTAATACCTATGTAGCTTTGGATAAAATTCTTAATTTCTTTATGTCCCAGTTTGTGTGTGTGTGTGTGTGTGTGTGTGTGTGTGTGTGTGTGTGTGTGTGTGTAAATAAAAGAAATAGGGTCAAAACTAATTACTGGCCCTGGCTGGTTGGCTCAGTGGTAGAGCGTCGGCCCAGTGTGTGGAAGTCCTGGGTTTGATTTTGGTCAGGGCACACAGGAGAAGCGCCCATCTGCTTCTCCACCCTCTCCCCTCTCCTTTGTCTCTGTCTCTCTCTTTCCCTCCCGCAGCCAAGGCTCCACTGGAGCAGTTGGCCTGGGTGCTGAGGATGGCTCCATGGCCTCTGCCTCAGGCGCTGGAATGGCTCTGGTTGCAGCAGAGCAACGCCCCAGATGAGGGGGCATGCCAGGTGGATCTCGGTTGGGTGCCCTCAGGAGTCTGTCTGTCTGCCTCTCTGCTTCTAACTTTGGAAAAATAAAAATAAAATTACTAAAAAGCCATAGAAAATAAGGTTTGTAATGAGCTCTGACATTCATTTGATAAAAAATATAGTATTAATACTTATTAGATTCACTTTATTTTATCTTTACATCGACCTGCATTCCTATGAACCAAAAAAAAAAATGATTTTTTGCCTGACCGGGTGGTGGTGCAGTGGATAGAGCATAAGACTGGGATGTGGAAAACCCAGGTTCGAGACCCCAACGTCGCCAGCTTGAGCGAGGGCTCATCTGGTTTCAGCATAAAGCTCACCAGCTTGAGCCCAAGCTCACTGGCTCGAGCAAGGGGTTACTCGGTCTGCTGAAGGCCCGCGGTCAAGGCACATATGAGAAAGCAATCAATGAACAATTAAGGTGTTACAACGGCAACGAAAAACTAATGATTGATGCTTCTCATCTCTCTGTTCCTGTCTGTCTGTCCCTGTCTATCCCTCTCTCTGACTCTCTCTGTAAAAAACTAAATAAATAAATAAATTTAAGAAATGATTTTTTTAAAGTTACTCTTTTACTGCAATGCTCTTTAAGATAGATAACAAAATCTTTCCCCAGGAGGAAAAGGCAAAAAAAAAATTAACAAAACTAAGGCACTTTAACGGAAGTATTACACATGCCTAGATTAAGGGATTTGAATCTTCTACATAAAGTGCTTTTATAGTGGGGCAAATATACTCTACAATCCATTTGGGGGGAAAACAGAACTGTGCCCTTCTGTGGATAAAATATAGATGAGAACTGCTCATTTCCGGACAGGCAGCATTGCCCTCACTCAGACCACTATACAATGAACTTTTCTGTTTACCCTTCTCAAAACTGCTGCTAGGAGTTCTCTTAGTGCAAATAACAAAGACAGTCCATGGAAGCAGAATTTAAATTATCTCTGTTTGGTTCTAAGCAAGGTATTTATCCATTTTATTCTGAACAAGGAGCAGAGTGGACTAAAAAAATATCCCTTAGTAAACAATGATAAAATCTGCTGGGTAACCACAAAACTAATGACTATTGAAACACTCGCTATTGTCAAATTAATTGTAGCTAGTTACAGAAAAAGACCATTAAAAGCCACAAAGCCTATAAACAAACTAGATGGGAGTGATGCTAAAAGCAGCTAATTTAAAGTCATATTTGCACACAGAGGAAATTACATTCTTCACATAGCACAAATCTTAACATTATAAGTACAGAAACAACGGTTAACGACCTTCTTAACTCACAGTTCAGAAGAGTTGGGTAATGATGGAGGACTATGAGAGAGGCAGGTTAATGAAAGGGAAGTCACTGCGGAGCCCTTTGGTTCACCTGCTCTTCCCTCTTTTCCTTCTTGAACTGTTTTTAGCCCTGCCTTCTGAGATCCATCTCTCTGGGTCCACCTTTGGCCTCTATGATCAAGTTGCTCTCTTTGAAGCCTTCTCTTCCTCTTCTGGTTCTGTTCAGGTTTCCACATCGGTTCTCTGCTGGTGGCCCTCTACATCCTCTCCTTGGATGGTCCCTGCCTCTCTGGGCACTAACTCTGCTGATGACTACTACTCAGAGACCCGGCCTCTGCCCCACGCGTCAGATCTGTATGTCCAGATACCCGCTGGGCAGTGCAAACTGGATGCCCCTATATAAACATATCAGTCTTTGGGCTGAGAGATTTTACTCTGAAATAGGATGTAATGAAGTTAGTCATCCTAAAGAAATATCTTTAGATAAAAGACATATTTAACAGAGAGAAATGCCAGTGCCAAAAAGTAAGAAAGAAAACATTTTAACAACATTTCTTATATATCTCCAGTGAACAAGAACTAGGTATTTCAATAATGCTTTTAACCACCTGAGTACAAACTAAATTTAACATTACTTGAACTACAACTTGAAATCAAGGTTGGCCCTTTGTTCTCCTGGGTTTGTTTTGCCCCTCAGAAAATGCTGAAACCAGATTGAGAAACAGAAGGGGAAAGGCTGTTGTTATTTGGAATGCTCCTTGCCTCTAAGTATTGCTCCTTTCCTGTGTGAAGTGGGGAAACTTTCAAAGGCCGCTTGTCCAGAAGGCTCCATGTGGTAGCTAAGTATGCCCCTTCCTTCACTGCAGAAAGCTAGACCACAGGGAAGCATACCAGGGAAAAGAGAACATTTGTTCTGCTACCAAAATTTCTGTGTGAAGAAGTGATAATAAGTTATGCCCAAATATCTGGATATCATTCAAATTAAAGTGTGTGTGTGTGTGTGTGTGTGTGAGAGAGAGAGAGAGAGAGAGAGAGAGAGAGAGAGAAGGGGAGAGAGAGAGATAGACTCCCTCCTGCATGGGTCCTGATTGGGATCCACCCAGCAATCCCTGTCTGGGGTCATTGTTCAAAATCAACTGAGCCCTCCTCAGCACCTGAGGTCACACTCGAACCAATCAAGCCACTGGCTGTGGGAGGGGAAGGGAGAGAGAAGGGGAAGAGGGAGAGGTGGAGAAGCAGATGGAAGCTTCTCATGTGTGCCCTGACCAGGATTGAACCAGATATGTCTACACACCAGGCTGACGCTCTATTCACTGAGCCAACCGGCCAGGGACCCAAGGTATATTTTAAAAATATAAAGTGCCACCAGATTTTCATTGAAAATCTGTAAGAGTTTCTTCATGGGTTCATTTTTAAAATAAAAGTTGAAATATTTAAATTCCAATACATTTGCTGAAAAACTTGCACTTGATCGTTACCTTGAACAACCCCTCTCTTGTATTCCTTAAGGTAAAAGATGGCAACTCTGCCACAGCACGTGACTCCTGCCTTCCCTTTCTTTTCACAGGTGCACAACCACCAGGCCCTAGAGATTCAATCCTACACCTGTCTCAAATTCATCCTGAGACTGACCACTGTCTTCGTTCAGACCCTCATCTCTTCCCATTAGTACTGGCTCCTGCACTCCAACTTGATTTTCTTTAGATCCATCTTTCAGGCTGTGGCCAGACCAATATATCAAAAATTCAAATTGAACCATATGACTCTTTGGCTGAAAAAGCTTTTTTTTTTTTTTTTTTTGTCATCTAGTCAACAAATATCTGCTGAGATCCAAGACCTCTTAGACCAACACAGTATTGGGAATGTGGCACAAACAAGCCAACAGGGTTTGTTTCCAGGCCCGTGAGCTTTGTTTTCACCATGTGATTTACACTAAGGTGGCTTATATGCTCCTCCACAATGAGACCCCTGTCCTCTAAGCTTCATCTCTCACCATCCCATCCCAAACATTGTATCAGCAACACATAGCTGTCTTCAATTTCCTGGACGCGTCATGTTATTTCTCACCTCTGTGATGTTGTCCCACTGACGCTTTGCTCTCCTGCCTGCCCCACTCTCATCTGCCTGTTGCTATCTATTCTTTAAGTCAGGAAATCTCCCTCTGACCAAGTCAGGCTGTGTGAAGTATCCCTCTGTTGTGTTCCTATTATGCCTACATTCCATAACTACACCACACTGTGTTGTGTTTTCTGTGTTTGGTTGTATAATCATTTTAGGTACACTAATTCTAGACAAATACTTATTTTACAACTACCAAATTCAAAGTAATGACTCATATTTTCTATCATGATTAGAAAAAGTTGGTGGCAAGGAGGTGTCGCTGTCACAGAGAATTATAATTTGGGGAAGATGGCAGGGGGAAGGAGGTGCTTGGCTTGCAACTTTAATCCTATTTCAACAATGGGCTTTAAAATTTTGGGAAATTCAACCAGTATAGACTAAATCCAACTGACTTGACTGTCTTGTACCAGTAATCTCTGCTACACTATTATGTTTGCTTTCCTGATCAAGGTATTAATATATGTGTTGTGATAAAGGCTGGCTTTTTTGCTGGAGCAGGGAGACTGAAAAAAAGCTCTTTTAACAGATGGCTTCAAGCATTCTTCTATGGAATATAAGAAATCCAGGAAAAAGCTGGATGTGAAAATGTACTGAGGTAGTAGAAAGTAATCATTACCTGCATATGGATAATTCTGGCCTGGAGGAAAAGCTCCATACCATCAGGCTACTACAGTAAAAACTAAGACTTCTTCAAAGCCTGAAGACTAATACATGAGACAATAGGGGGAAAAGAGGCTGGCTATCCAGGGCCAGTTGGATTGAAGGACTGTTGTTGATCAATGCCAAGATTAGTGGGGGGTAAGGCAAAACTACCTCTCTGGATGAGATATTGAAATAATTTTTTTTTCATTTTAAGTTACTTCTAGTTTTAATTAATGTAGATAATATAAAGTTGATTAAATATCAGATACAGAATTTCACAGTGAAACTAAATTTTCTCTAATAACATAAGCCAAAAAGTATACATGAATATAGCTCCTTTCCATGTGTAAGACCTATTATTGTAATTCTTTAATTATATACAGCCGGTATCTACTTTAAATAGAAACTGTGTGTGTCAGTATATTTCTAGTAGAAAATATGGGAAGTGAACCTGTGCTCTTTTATAACTACTAATCTTGGGGAAAAATCAGGTTAATTTAAGAGTTTATTAAAATCTTGTAAACTATATAACCTCTTATTCTTAGTTAAAAAAAAACTATAATTGCTTTTTAACTAAAGTTTGGATAATTATGTTTCAGTATTTTTAGTAAATTACTAAGATGAAAACTAGTTATGTTCACAGTAAGGAAAACAATGAATAAAATAATTGTGTTATACTTAGTACTGACAGTCTGTCTTAGGTTTTTTGTTTTTTTTTTTTAATCAAAACCCCACATTGCCTGACCAGGCGGTGGCACAGTGGATAGAGCGTCGGACTGGGATGCAGAGGATCCAGGTTCGAGACCCTGAGGTTGCCAGCTTGAGCGTGGGCTCATCTGGTTTGAGCAAAAAGCCCACCAGCTTGGACCCAAGGTTGCTGGCTCCAGCAAGGGGTTACTCGGTCTGCTTAAGGACCGCTGTCAAGGCATATATGAGAAAGCAATCAATGAACAACTAAGGTGTTGCAATGCGCAATGAAAAACTAATGATTGATGCTTCTCATCTCTCTGTTCCCATCTGTCTGTCCCTGTCTATCCCTCTCTCTGACTCTCTCTCTGTCTCTGTAAAAAATAAAAATAAATAAAAAAAAACCCCACATAACTGGTAGTAATAAATGTGAATGTGTTTAATTCATGTAAGTTTTCTTGCCATGATATATTTAATGCTCATAATGTTTTTAACCTGACATGTGTCCATTTTCCACATTAAAAATTAAGTTTAATTATTTTTTCTGTTTCTGCAATAACTCATTATTTAATTACATATTTATACAGTATGAGTGTTGGCTAGACACCTTAGACCAGCGGTTCTCAACCTGTGGGTCACAACCCCGGTGGGGTCGCTTAAAGCCATCGGAAAATACATAATGCATATCAGGTATTTACATTCCGAATCATAACTGTGGCAAAATTACAGTTATGAAGAAGCCACCAAAATTATTTTTTGGTTTGGGGTCACCGCAACATGAGGAACTGTATTGCGGGGTCACGGCATTAGAAAGGTTGAGAGCCACTGCCTTAGACAGTATTTACTTTCCTTAACTATAGTATTCTGAATATGAGATATATGCATGTACACATCCATACACACACTGAGAGATTCTTCATATCATGCTTATATTTATGTGTGTTGCCCATGTAAGTACTGTAGATATCCAGTCATAAGCTCAGATCCACTTATCCATTCACTGAAATACTTAGTAAGCATCTGCTATGGCCAGGTCCTGTGTTCATCCCGAGTAAGACATGTCCCCCCTCTCAAAAAGCTAGTAGGGAAAATGAAACAAGCATATGTGACAAGAGCAATGAGTGAGTTATATACAAGTTAATGTGTAACTCTCCTTTCTGAGTACATACCACAATTTAAACCATATATCAAAACTATAACAATAATACACAAAAACAGAGTGATGCAGTAGGTATATTCATTTTTCCTTCTAAAGTCAAAACCATCAGAGGGTGTGGGTGGTGCCTAATAGGTGTACAGTTACTCTGAGACCATCTGTGAGGCATAGAAAGAAAACAGTTTTATGTTACTATCCACCTTACTCATCTATGTATTGACAGTTGCCCTTCCAGATACTGAGAACCATTTAGGATCAACTCAAATCATCGATATTATTCATTCCCAGTCAAGATATTCAGAATTGGCCAACCAGTGAACCTAATGGGAAGCATTTCTTTAGCCTGGCAAAGTCATTAGGCTCTGTTCCTGAAGCCGGAAAGTCACACTGGCCCTTCACTGTTTGCTCAGCTGATCACAAATCAAAGGTAACTCCATTAGCATTGTTAATAGACTGCTGGTTTGGTGTAGTTTCTTCTATGTATGAAAAGCTTATCTGACCTCCTACATAAAACTTTAGCTAGAACTATTCTCTGAATAAGAACATTCCCTTACTCATACACCCACAAACTCACAGCACACATATTAAATCTAGAAATGTATGCAATTACCTAATTACCTATTCTATATTAGAATCAGGACTGATGTGCAAAATAAATTAAGGTATGGGTTTATTTTACCCTGACATACACATTAAATTAACTGACAAATCTGGGCACATTAGGTAAGACAGTACCTCCCTGTCATTATTAATGACATAAGCTTATGTGACAATGACTGATTTTAGGCTTGTAGAGTCCCACAAATAGAAAAATATGTATTTAAATGAAGATAATATGGAGAAGAACAACCACAAATAATTTGATTTTTCTGTATAGCAATTTTTAAGCAGCTAAATCTTTGCTTCCTTAATTTCTTTGATTATAATTATTATCATATGTTGGCTATTATTGGCTTATTGGTATAAAATGAAAAGTAAGAATTCAACACTCAGTGTTCTTTATTAATAAATACTAAGTGACCTCAAACCAAAGCCAAATAACTAAAAAAAAATCCCACTGGCATGCTTAAATTATAACTGGAAGAGTTTAAAATACCTGCTAGTTAGTTGCTAACTGTTTTAATCTGTTACTTGATCAAGCAAGAAAAATAAAACACAGAGACAGGTGTTGAGTTGACAGTTAAAAAATTCATATCTCAGTAAAATTTGTATTATAAATTTTAACACATAACTTTTAAAGTTTTAAAAAAATAAGCCAATAGTTTTCATAACTAGAATAATATTTTATTAAGTCCAGTAAAATGTATAAATTTGGTTTCAGAGTTAAATGAAATGCAATATGACTTGATATGTGCCTAAAAAGAAGAACAACAATTTTGAACAATTTTCAAGCAGCAGTGCTATACTAAGTGATTTATATGCATTATATAATTTAATTTTCATTAGAATCCCATAAGGTGGACTCCATTATTTCCATGTCACAGAGAAGGTTGAGGAATTTCAGTGAGTTAAGTAACTTGCCCACTTACTGTTAATAAGTGACAGAACTTGGACTGAAACTGCACTTTGGTGATTACAGAGTCAAATTCCAGCTTATATTTGTCTACTGTGCATTAGAAATGAGAAAATCTGGAATGGAGTCTCAGTGTCAGTCAATTATTAGCCCTGAGACCTTAGGAAAACCACTGAACTTTTCAGATTTCAATTTTCCAATATATAAAATAGAGCTAATAAAATATCCTAACTATTCTCATAGAGTTACCATGAGGATTCAAGACACAATGTAAATAAGAAAACTGTAGAGTTCTCTACACCTATCATTTTATTATATTGTAATATGTTAACATTTTATTAACTGCTAAAGCATTTTGTAGGGCCGAACAGAGACATTAACCCAAATATCTTATTAGAGAAAGAGACTTTCTTTAATAGGAAGCCACTGGAGCAATCTTTTCTTCTACTATACGGAGTTTTAGGTAGGTTGCCCAGGATGGCACAGGAAAAGTATTAGAAAAAACACTCACTCTTTGGGGGTACCATGATACATGAAAGGGAGATTGGTGTTAAAGACTGAATACTGGGATTTTCCAGAATTCATATCTTGAAGTCCTAACCCTCAATGTGACTGTAGTTGGAGATAGAGACTAGGAGGAGATGATAGCTAAAGAGGTCATAACGGGTCAGGGGCTAATCGATAAAGCCAATGCCTTTATAAGAAGAGAAAGAGATACTAGAGGGATCTTTCTCTACCATATAAGGGAACAGAGAAAAAGCAAAACTAACTGCAAGCCAGGAAGAGAATGCTTACGAGAAATTGAATTGGCGAAAACTTTGATCTTGGACCTACCAGTCTCCAGAACTGTGAGAAAAAAATGCCTGTTTTTTTAAGTGACCTGGTGTATGGCATTTTGTTCCGGTAGCCCAAGCTGACTAATACAACCAGTATCATGCTCACTCTTCATGTTGCTCAAAGATCAGGGCTACCTGAGCTCCGTCCAGCTGTCAGCAGAGTGATCTCATAGATCACAGGAGGGCTGACAACCTGCAGTAAGGGCCCATGAATGTAAGAATGTCCTAGGCAAGCTCAGCATAAATCAGGCTTAGTAGAAACTGCTTTGCTTAGAACAAAACTGTCCAAGCTCAGCAGGTTACAGTAAATATCCTCAGGAAAACAATCAAACTAAACCAGGAGAAAAATGAAAGGAGTTCCTAATAATGAAGTCCCACATCTGTAAGTATAAATTACTGCTAAAGGCTTGATACTGAATCCACACAAAAATAAGACAGCAGAAAATGTGATTACTAAAATTACAACTGAGCAAACACAAGAATTTCTGTATTAAATTAAGTAACATAGTTCACTTTATATCTTCTCCTTTTTCAACCGAGCACAGTTTCTTCTAAATTAATCTACCAAAGTTCCCTGAGCTAGAAGAGAAGCTAGTTACAGCTATTACACAAGTACACTTTAGGAACTATTACTCCTGCAGCCTATTTACCTTACTTCCTGGGAGTTGGGTCTTAATTTACAGGAAGATAAGCGAGTTTTCCAATGCAAATATAACTTCCCGAGAAGGTCTAATCCTAAATTCTGACTAATACAAATGTCATAGTTGATAAAATGATTCCACTTACCTTCTTTCATGCCAACCATTTTCCAGATGATTTAAAGAGAACATCATTTGGGGAGCATTTACTCCATGTGAGGCACTGCTCAAGGTGCTTATGGCAGGCGTGGCTAGTTTTCTCATCAATCTCCATGATACCAGAAGTATTAGTTTAGCAAATTGCTTCCCAGCTAAAGAAAACATTTCCCAGCTCCCCTTGCAACTAGCTGGAGCCACAAGACTAGGTCCTGGCCAATGAGATATGAACGAATGGAAGTGATAACTTTCCTGTTGTGCCTTAGAAGGAAAGATGTGCTTTATGTAGACTTCCTTCTTCCTGTGAGCTGCCCTGTGAAAGTGGTGGGTAGTTGAGCATGGAAAAGAAGAAATACAGACCAGAGGTGGCTAAGCAACAAGATAGAGTAGCCTGGACTCCCCAGAAGCTGTTATACCATTCCTAGATTATTCAATGAGGCAGAAACAAGCCGCTGTTTTGTGAAAGCCACTATATCCTTGAGCTCTTGATACAGTAAACTCGCCTATATTTTCATTAATAGAGGGACTGTACATGTACCTTTTACTATAGAATTGAGATTTAGATTAAAGCATTTCCTTAAAATCACATAGGTAGTAAGTGATGAGGCTGGGATTTTAATCAAGTGCCTTTCCCTTTAGATCTTTTTTTATACTAATAGAGAGAAAATTACTAATTTATAGAAAATTAGTATCATGCAGTGTTCTAATCCCTGATCTATTAATCTCATAGGATTACAAATGGCTTTAGCTTCTTTGAATTAGAATCAGTGCTACAAACCACTATTTTTCTAACAGAGTGCCTGACATTAAGTTACCAACTCCTCCAGGATCTATCCTCATAAAATGTTCCATTAGGACAATTATGGAGAAAAAGTATGCTAATTCTCCTAAACTGTGAAATGAAGGGCTAGTCAGAATGCCTTTACAATTTACAAAATAATGTACTATAAAACCACAAAAACTCAGAAACAGACCAGAGGGGTTTTTGGTATACATTTTCTTCCTTAGTATTATCCTCAGGTTGACACATAAATTTGTTTTTAGAAGGCAACATATGCACCTTCTAAATATTTGACAATTATTTACTAAGTGCCTGCTTTCTTCCAGGTACTTCTTTAGCTATTGGGGAAACAGCAGGAAACAAACAAGACGAAGTCTCGGCATGCCCTGGGATTATACTCAGATGCGTCTACCGTAAATAATGCCCTACACAAGTGTACATAACAGGCTTTCAGTGTCTGCCAATAATTTTTATTTTTAGAATAAACTTTCTTAAAATAACTTTACAGAAAAATTACAAAGATAATACAGAGAGTTTCCACATACTCCTCACCCAACGTCCTCTAATGTTAACATCTTATATTACCATGGCAATTTGTCAAAATTATGAAATCTATTAGTACATTTCTATTAACTAAATTCCAGACTTTATTCAGATTTCACTAAGGTCCTTCCTTACTCCAGGAACCCAACCCCAGAATACCACATTACATTTACTCAGCTTCTTTTGTCTCCTTTAGTTTGTGACAGTTTCTTAGTCATTCCTTCTCTATCATGACCATGACAAGTTTAGGGGATATTGGTCAGATATTTTCATTTATTTATTTATTTATTCATTCATTCATTCATTCATTCATTCATTCATTCATTCATTCATTTTAGAGAAGAGAGAGAGAGAGAGAGAGAGAAGGGGGGAGAAGCAGGAAGCATCAACTCCCATATGTGCCTTGATCGGGCAGGCCCAGGGTTTTGAACAAGCAACCTCAGCATTCCAGGTCGACGTTTAATCCACTGCACCACCACAGGTCAGGCACTGGTCAGATATTTTATAAATATCCTTCAACAGAATTTTAAAATGCTCTTTTCATATTTAAACTGGAGTTACGAGTTTTTGGAAAGAATACTACAACGGTCAAACTCCCTTTTCATCACTTCATACCAAGGGATAGGTGATACTAATGACTTATCACTGTTGATGTTAACACTGACCTTCCAAGAGTCCTAGTTCTGCTTATTGGAGAATGGGATTTTGGAAGCATATAGGCACTGGGTGTGTTTATAACCACTGGAATGTTATTGTTTCGATGCCCACTCAGTAAGTAATGTGATTTTTAAAATTAATAGTTTTTCTTTTTATTAAACATATTATGGTGACATTGGTTAATAAAGTTATATAGGTTTCAGGTGTACAGCTCAACAATACATCATCTATATATTATGGTATATTGTGTGTTCACCACCCCAAATCAAGTCTCCTTCCATCACCATGTATCATCCCTTTTCCTTCCTATACCACTCCTCAGCCCCCACCTTTTCTCTGGTAATCACCATACTCTCATCTGTGTATATGAGGTTTTTTCTTTGCTGAATCCCTTCACCTTTTCCACTCAGCCACCCAAGCCCCCTCCCCTCTGACTGGTGCCAGTCTGTTCTCTGCATCTATGACCGTCTCTATTTTGCTTGTTAGTATACTTTGTTCATTAGATTCTACATATAAGTGAAATCATAAGGTACTTGTCTTTCTCTGACTGTCTTACTTCATTTTTGCTTAGGTTAATACAGCTTAGTATTGAAACAAGAATCTAAACCAAACCCTGTTTTCCCATCACAACATGATAAATGGACTTGCTTGTAATAGGTACCCAGACCTATGTTGATCACTAGCAATGGATGCAAAAACATACACCGTTATACCTCACTCAACAAGAAATCTAGGACAATATTTAAATAAATAATACATTATATATATTTAAATATGAAATAAAATGGAAATATACGTACATAGTTTGAGTCTTCTCTACAATCAGCACATCGAACAGTAGAAGCGGCAATGGGATATTTTTGTATACAACCTCAGAACTTATTACTTTCAGAAATAACTATAGTTTTTCTCTCTGGGCTAGAATGGGAAACCATTCAAACCATCCATCACTCTATCCACGTACTTATACATTCATATTTACTGAGTATCTACTATATGCTTGTAACAAAGTATTGGGAGGTACTGCCATCTAGTGAGTAGAGGTTCGAGATGCTGATAAATATTTTACAGTGTACAGTACCACACAACAAAGAATCATCCAGTATAAAATGTAGTTAGTGCTGAGGTTGAGAAACCCTATTCTGTTATAATTACATATTCTTATTTATTTATTTTTGTTTCTCTCACTAAACTGTAAGTTTTTGGAGAAAGGAACTGTATATTATTCAACACTGTATATGCAAGAAAAAATAGGTCTCATATCTTATAGTACTTTCCCCTTCACTCTGTAGCTACTGCTATCACCCCTCTACCACTTCTCCCATGTGGTTCTGTAATAAACTCCCACTGGCTTCCTTGCTTCTAATCTCTGCCCTCTCCAAGTCTTTGCCATACTCTTTTAAAGTGATTTTTTAAAAGTGAGAGGTGGGTAGGCAGAGAGATGGACTCCTGCATGTGCCCCAACCAGGATCTACCCAGCAAGCCACCTCTAGGGTGATGCTCCGGCCATCTGGGGCTGTTGCTCTGTTGCTTGGCAACTAAGTAAGCTATTTTAGCAAGTGAGGCAAGGCCACAGTGCCATTTTCATCGGCCAGGGCCAACTTGGTCAAATGAGCCATAGCTGTGGGAAGAGAAGAGAGAGAGAGAGCAAGAGAGAAAAGAGAAGGTGGAGAAGCAGATGATTGCTTGTCCCATGTGCCCTGACAAGAAATTGAACCTAGGACTTACACATACCAGGCCAAAACTCTACCACTGAGCCAACCAGCCAGGGCCCAGAGTGATTTTTCTAGAACACATATATTAACAGTTCATAGGTTCTGCTTGAAACTATAGCAAGCTTCTCACAAAATCCAGAACCCTTATGTCACACAAAGCCTTTTCTATTTGTTCCAACCAACTATGAAATATCCATTACATATTTCATCTCAGACTTATTTTACAGCCATAGATGACCTCTAAGTCCTGAGGCTTTGGGCTGACTTAACTCCTACAGGTTGATACTCTGACACCTTCCACTCCCTGTTCATTTAGACAATGATATTCAAATTTAGCTAGAGTATCTTCTCTATCAAGTCTTTGTCAGTCTTCTCCCTCCCACCCAAACCCAGATAGAACTGATCACTCCTGTTTCAGTATCCTCCCCCACTATGTATGTTATCCAAATTTCTTTAGAATATCAAAACCTCTATATTGCGTGTATTAGTTTTTACAAGTATTTCTCCTCTTGAACTGTTAGCTCCTTGAAGACAGGGACTGCTTTTTATAAGGTCTACCGGAAAGTTCTGTCCGTTTCTACCACAACAAGTTTCGACACATAAGCACGTTTATTTGGCGCATGTGTGCCTCTCTATTTTTATCACTTAATGCATACATACTGATGTAGCAAATTAACTAAAACAAAGTTGATTCACATTAGTCTTATGTGTAAAGCGATAGTGTACCCATGGCTACTGATAAAGTTCATTTACGCCACTGTAATTTTTACAAATTTCAACATGGAAGAAATGCTACAGAAGCATGTCTGTCACATCCACCATATTCCCTGGACTTAGCACCCTCTGACTATCACTTGTTTTTGTCCTAACAAAGATTTTTGAAGGGCAAAAAATTCAAAAATGAAGAAGATATCAAACAAGCACAGGTTCAATTTTTCACATCAAAAGATAAAACATTTTTCAAAAATGGGATATACAAATTGCCCTCATGCTGGCAAGAAATCATTAATAATAATGGCAATTATGTTATTTAATAAAGTTTATTGATGGTAAGAAAAATTTGTATTTTGTTTTATTCCAAAAATGAACAGAACTTTCCGGTAGACCTTATATTTTATTTTTATTTTTTATGTCTCATTGAATCATATTAGGAGTTCAGTATATATCTATTGAATGAATAAACAAGACCCAGAGAACTTAAAATTACTTAGCCAAAGTCACTCACCTAATGAGTGGCAGAGTAGAAGATAGAAGCTGTAGATATTGTCTGTTTTTAAAGTAGGACTCTTTTTTTTTTTTTTTTGTATTTTTTCTGAAGTTGGAAACAGGGAGGCAGTCAGACAGACTCCCGTATGTGCCCAACCGGGATCCACCAGAATGCCCACCAGGGGCGATGCTCTGCCTATCTGGGGCGTTGCTGCACTGCAACCAGAGCCATTCTAGCACCTGAGGCAGAGGCCCTAGAGCCATCCCCAGTGCCCGGGCCAACTTTGCTTCAATGGAGCCTTGGCTGTGGGAGGGGAAAAGAGAGACAGAGAGGAAGGAGAGGAGGAGGGGTGGAGAAGCAGATGGGCGCTTCTCCTGTGGCACTGCACCAGAATGCAGCATCATTTATTTGTAAAGAGGGCACCCAGCCTACAACCAAGACTACTTTACTCAGCAAAGCTATCATTTAAAATTGAAGAAGAAAAAAAAGCTTTCCAGACAAAAAAAAAACAACAAAAAAAAAAAACTCAAGGAATTCACTACAACCAAACCAAGGCTGCAAGAAATGCTAAGGGGCCTGTTGTAAACAGATCAAAGGAGAAAAAGAATATAGCAAAAGAGGAATATAGTTTTAAATAAAATGGCAATAAACAAATACATACCAATAATAACCTTAAATGTAAATGGATTAAATGATCCGATCAAAATACATAGGGTAGCTGCGTGGATAAGAAAACATATGGACCAATACATATGCTGTCTACAAGAGACAAACCTTAAAACAAAAGATGCACATAGACTGAAGATAAAAGGATGGAAAAAATATTTCACGCAAATGGAAATGAAAAAAAAGCTGGGGTAGCAATACTTATATCAAACAAAATGGACTTTAAAACAAAGACTATAGTAAGAGATAAAGAAGGTCACTACATAATGATAAAGGGAGCAATCCAACAGGAAATATAACTGTTATAAATATCTACGCACCTAATATGGGAGCACCTAAATATATAAAGCAGACTTTGATGGATTTAAAGGGAGAGATCAACAGCAATACTATAATAGTAGGAGATTTCAATACCCCACTAACATCACTAGATAGATCCTCAAGAAAGAAAATTAACAAAGAAACAGCAGATATACTAGATCAACTTGATTTAATAGATATATTCAGAACCTTTCATCCTAAAGCAGCAGAATATACATTCTTTTCAAGTGCTCACAGTACATTCTCTAAGATAGACCACATGTTAGGGCACAAAAGCTGTCTCAACAAATTTAAGAAGATTGAAATCATATCGAGCACTTTCTCTGATCACAATGGCATGAAACTAGAAATCAACCACAACAGAAAAACTAAAAATACTCAAACACTTGGATACCAAATAGCATGTTATTAAATAATGAATGGGTTAACAATAAGATCAAAGAAGAAATAACAAAATTCCTAGAAACAAATGATAACGAGTATATATCAACTTAAAATTTATGAGACACAGCAAAAGCAGTCCCGAGAGGAAAGTTCATAGCATTACAGGCATACCTCAAGAAGCTAGAAAAAGCTCAAATAAAAAACTTAACCCTGCATCTAAAAGAACTAGAAAAAGAACAGCAGGTAAAGCCCAGAGCTAGTAGAAAGAAATAAATAATAAAGATCAAAGCAGAAATAAATGACATAGAGGATAAAGAAACAATACAGGGAATCAATGACACCAGGAGCTGGTTCTTTGAAAAGGTATAAACAAGATCGATGAACCTTTAACCAGACTCACCAAGAAAAAAAGAGAGAGGACTCAAATAAATAAAATTAGAAATGAGAGTGGAGAAATAACTGACACAACAGAAATACAAAATATTGTAAGAAAACACTATGAAGAACTGTATGCCTAAAAACTAGACAACCTAGATGAAATGGAGAAATTCCTTGAATCATATAATCTTCCAAAATTTAATCTGAAAGAATCAGAAAACCTAAACAGACCAATTAAAACAAGTGAGATTGAAACAGTTATGAAAAAACTCCCTCCTCAAAAAAAGTCCTGGGGCAGATGGCTTCACAAGTGAATTCTATCAAATATTCAAAGAAGAACTAACTCCTATCCTTCTCAAGCTATTTCAAAAAATTCAAGAGGAAGGAAGACTTCCAAGCTCCTTTTATGAGGCGAGCATAATTCTGATTCCAAAACCAGGCAAAGACAACCCAAAGAAAGAAAATTATAGGCCAATATCCCTGATGAATTTAGGTGCTAAAATCCTCAACAAAATATTAGCAAACTGGATCCAGCAATACATAAAAATATCATACACCATGATCAAGTGGGAATTATTCTTGGGAGGCAAGGCTGGTACAATATTTGCAAATCAATCAATGTGATTCATCACATAAACAAAAGGAAGGAAAAAAACCACATGATAATTTCAACAGATGCAGAAAAAGCATTTGATAAAATCCAGCACCCATTCATGATCCCAACTCTCAGCAAAATGGCAATACAGGGAACATATCTCAACATGATAAAGCCATCTATGACAAACCCACAGCCAACATCATCCTCAATGGGCAAAAATTAAAAGCAATCCCCTTAAGATCAGAAACAAGGTAGGGGTGCCCCCTTTCACCACTCTTATTCAACATAGTTCTGGAAGTCCTAGCCACAGCAATCAGACAAGAAGAAGAAATAAAAGGCATCCAAATTGGAAAAGAAGAAGTAAAACTATCATTATTTGCAGATGATATGATATTGTATATAGAAAACCCTAAAGTCTCCATCAAAAAACTACTAGATCTGATAAATGAATTCAGCAAGGTGGCAGGATATAAAATTAATACTCAGAAATCAGAGGCATTTTTATACACTAACAATGAACTGTCAGAAAGAGAAATTAAGGAAGCAATCCCCTTTACCATTGCAACCAAAAACATAAAGTACCTAGGAATAAATTTAACCAGGGAGATTAAAGACTTGTACTCGGAAAATTATAAAACATTGATAAAAGAAATCAGGGAAGATACAAACAAGTGGAAGTATATACCGTGCTCACAGTTAAGAAGAATAAACATCATGAAAATGTCTATATAACCTAAAGCAATTTATAAATTCAATGCAATACCGATTAAAATACCAATGACTGACTTCAAAGATATAGAACACATATTCCAAAACTTTATATGGAACCAATAGAGAACAGGAATAGCCTTAGCAATCTTGAAAAGGAAGAATAAAGTGGGAGGTATCACACTTCCGGATATCAAGTTATACTGCAAGGCCATTGTACTCAAAACAGCCTGGTACTGGCATAAGAACAGGCATATATCAATGAAACAGAACAGAGAACCCAGAAATAAACCCACAGCTCTTGGACAACTGATATTTGACAAAGGAGGTAAGAAAATACAATGGAGTAAAGACAGCCTCTTTAATAAATGGTGTTGGAAAAATTGGACAGCTACCTGCAAAAAAATGAACTAGACTACCAACTTACACCATTCACAAAAATCAACTCAAAATGGATAAAAGACTTAAATGTAAGCCCTGAAACCATAAGCATCTTTGAAGAAAACATAGGCAGTAAGCTTTCCAACATCTCTTGCAGCAACATAGTTGCTGATTTATCTCCATGGGCAAGTGAAATAAAAGACAGGATAAACAAATGGGACTATATCAAACTAAAAACTTCTGCACAGCTAAAGACAACAAGAACAGAATAAAAAGACAAACTACACAATGGGAGAATATATTTGACAATACGTCTGATAAGGGGTTAATAACCAAAATTTATAAAGAACTTTTAAAACTCAACACCAGGAAGACAAACAATCCAATCAAAAAATGGGCGAAAGAAATGAATAGACACTTCTCCAAAGAGGACATACAGATGGCCAATAGGCATATGAAAAAATGCTCACCATCACTAATCATCAGAGAAATGCAAATTAAAACCACAATGAGATATCACCTCACACCAGTCAGAATGGTGCTCATCAACAAAACAACACAGAATAAGTGCTGGCGAGGATGTGGAGAAAAGGAAACCCTCCTGCACTGCTGGTGGGAATGCAGACTGGTACAACCTCTGTGGAAAACAGTATGGAAATTCCTCAAAAAATTAAAAATAGAACTGCCCTTTCACCCAGCTATCCCACTTTTAGGACTATACCCTAAGAATACCATAGCACTGTTTGAAAGGAAGAAATGCACCCCCACGTTTATGGCAGCATTGTTCACAATAGTAAAGATCTGGAAACAGCCCTAGTGTCCATCAGTGGACGAGTGGATTAAGAAGCTTTGGTACATATATACTATGGAATACTACTCAGCCATAAGAAATGATGACATAGGATCTTTTACAACAACATGGATGGGCCTTGATAACATTATACTGAGCGAAATAAGTAAATCAGAAAAAACTAAGAACTATATGATTCCATACATAGGTGGGGCATAAAAATGAGACTCAGAGACATGGACAAGAGTGTGGGGGTTATGGGGTGGGGGGGAGGAGAGGGAGGGGTTGGGGAAGGGGAGGGGCACAAAGAAAACCAGTTAGAAGGTGACGAAATACAATTGGACTTTGGGTGATGAGAATGCAGCATAATCAAATGTCAAAATAACCTAGAGATGTTTTCTCTCAACATATGTACCCTGATTTATCAATGTCACCTCATTAAAAATAATAAAAAACAACAACAACAAAAAAGAGTGCACTTAGGGTCAAACATTAAAGGTTTTTAACTTGGCTCTGGCTGCTTTGCTCATTGGATAGTGTCAGCCCAGCATATGGATGTCCCAGGTTCTACTGCTGGTCAGGACACACATGAAAAATTACCATCTCCTTCTCTTCACCCCCCTCTCCTCCTCTCTCTCTTACCCTCTTGTAGCCAGTAGCTTGATTGGCTGGAACATTGGCCCCAGGCACTGAAGATAGCTCAGTTGGTCCAAGTGTTGGCCTCAGGTGCTGAGGATAGGTTGGTAGATTTGAACATCGGCCCCAGACAGGGGTTGCTGGGTGGATCCTAGTCTGGGTGCATGCAGGAGTCTGTCTCACTCTCACTATCTCCCCTTCTCTCATTTTTTTAAAAAGGTTGCTAAGTTGGTTGAACAAAGTTTAATATCAAATATTTCAGTGAATATATTTAATGAGAAACTACTATTTTTTTCTGGTTGAGAGAAAAAGTGAGCTACATAACTTAAGAATAAACCATTATTTGATTTTATTCTCACCTTCTTGTCACTTCTACCTAGTTGACTTCACAAAGTAGCATTTACTTACATATTTTCAAAGAGTTAAAAATCCCTAAGTACACATCAGCTGAAGACAGACTTAAGTATTACCCCATTCTCCCTATTGACATGAAAGAAAAAATTAATTAAAAAACCTATCTCAGGTTAAGAATTTACTATCAGTATTTCATACTTAAATAATCAACAGTAAGTTGCAATTGTCTTTGTTTTGCTATTTAAAGATACGAATCAAAAAAGAAAGAGTAATACATTCTAGGCTTCCTTGTAATTATGTGAGTAAATTGCCTTATATGAGGAGACTGAGTTTGTATTAGGTTAAGCTATTTTTCCTAAATGACCATGAAGATAACTAGCTTGCCTGTTTCATTCATGATCACAAATAAAACAGAATTTGTGAATATTTTTATTTGGAATACTTAAATAGTTCTTAGTGTATAACATTAACATGTAAAGGCCCAAAAGAGTCCATTAAAACTCTAAACAACAAGCTGCATTTTAATAATGCAGAGAATGTGTGAGATGGAAGCTAATTTCTGCCGGTTAGGTAACAAGGGCAAAAACCACTTCCTGCAAGAGCTGAAGCTTATAAGGAAAAGAGGTTTAATATACACAGGTCCTGCAGACGGCAGAACTTAACATCAGCCCCAAATACACAGGAAAAAGAAAAGTTTTTTAAAAATATCTTCAACCTCGGGTTTCTTTCAAGTCTTCTACTCAAAAGAGTATCAAGGATACTAATGAATATTCAACTTCCAGTTTCTTCTAATAATAAAATACATTTCTAAATCTATGAAGTAAAACAAACTTGACCTATGTTCAGGTTCTTGCAAAAGATATAGCAGTCTTTCATGTTTCTTTAGGAGTCAATGGTGTTTGAATGTGAAAAGACTCGACAAATCCGGGCCAGGTGGAAAACCCGGAGCCATTCTGTCAATTTGTTCCTAACCTCCAGCGGAGAGGTGAGCGTTTTGCAGACCCTTCTCTTGGGATCAGCAAAACTTCTGATTTAATGAAATCCTGTTCTGCTTGGGCAACTTTTCATTTCAAAGAGGGACAATAAATAGGGAAGATGACTTTTCTCATCTTTATACTGAACATCCCTCAGGTCAAGACCTTGTCCTACCATCCTTACTCATGCAAGCAGAGAGGTAGCGGGGTGGTATTTGAGTTGTCAGACTTACCCGCCATGATTGCTAAAATCATCTTCCAAATGAGTCTCCCTTCCGGAAAGGAGCCCGAGGCCATGAAAACCACTCGTTCATCACCTGCCATACCACAGTGAATCTGGAGCAGACGTGGGGACTAGCATAATCTGCTTGACAGCCCTGAGGTCAACCTGCCTAGTGACTGAAGAATCTTTTCTTCAAATGTTATAATGCTTTGTCCTCTGTGAATGTGGATGATCTTCCTGACCTACCATGAGCGGTGGTGGATCTGAAAAGCAAAATGCGACCATACAGTAGAGCTGAGAGGAAGAAAATGTCACAAAATGACGGAAATTTTTGACAAACCTTGCCCAGCTCCATGAAGGGAGCTCTGCGTTTATCTGTATCTTAGGCTTTCAGAAACCTGCTTCCATCCAACCTCACACCTCCAGCCTCTCTCGTATTTTCCTATTTTGCTTTTAGTTTTCAGGCAGACTTCTATTTTCGGGAACAATTTTATATATTGACTAGGACCCCATATATTTACAAGGACAAAACAAAAGCGTTAGATAATCCTATTCAAGCAAGATGGAAAAAATTAAGAATGGCATGTCAGTTTTAACTTTGAATTTTCTTATTATTTGTCAGTCTGCCTCTCAGACTTAATGCCAGGAGGGAATAAAAATCTTCACTACTCTCTAGCTGCTCAATGGCATACATGAAATGAATAGGGTGGCTTCACTCCCACCTAACTGGCTCAATTTCTGCCTGTATCAGCAGAGAGCCTGGGACTGTATGATCCAGCTTCCTGTCCAGTCTCCCAACAAATTCAAACCAAATAGAGCTGCCCAGAGACATACCTTCCCTAGGGAAAGGAAAGCAGCAAAGAAGAGAACAAAAGAGGGTAGGGGAAAGAGGGCATATTTCTAAAGTAGGCTAATTGGGAAGCTGTGTAGGCATTTCTTTAATCCGCATCTCTTTCCTGCCCCACAGTAGGAGGGAAATGGCCTTTCTCTCCCACCCCAGTCAAAGCCCAGATTATGTGTGTATTTCCTATTTGTATATATCCTTTAACACTAAACCTGACACAGGAAGAATGTTTTACAATTGGGTCCTGGAACTTAGACATAATTAATCAAGCCTCAGTTTACCTAACTAGCTCCAAGAATAGAAGAAAGAATGTCACTGAGATGCCATCAGTTTAGTCACTGGAATATAAGCAGCATTAGAATTGCACAACTGTCCCACTTTCGTAATAGGAACCGATTCTTATGGAGGCTATGTCACTGGCCAATTTGAGGTAAATGAATGTTATTGTGATGTGAATGCTTATTGCTAGTCTAAAACCTTGCGCTGGCCTGCTGATATTTCTTTTGTGAAGCAGATCTAATTATAGTCAGCTATCTAATTCGTTTATCATTAAACTGTCACTGCAAGGACAAAAATTATAAAGGGGGAAAATTAGCATGGTACAGTGGTTCCTTGAGATACGAGCAGACCAACATACAAATTTTTTTTTTTAAGATACGATCTGCGACTTGGTCCATATTTTTGTTCAAGATCCGAGCGAAATTCCAAGATACAAGTCGTGATTCGGGAAGCTGCCACTAGTTGGCGCAATAGCGCATGGGTCCAGTATCGGCAGCACAACATCAGCATCTCGTTCTTTCTCACATGTTACCTGCAGAATCAAGTCGAATCTCATGTGCTGTCCTTGTTCTTGCATCATTTTTGCATTTTTTACTAACTTTTTTGTGTGTGCTATCATGGGGCTGAAGAAAGTGAGTGTAAAGGACAGTGGTGAGAAGAAGAAGAGAATGATGTCAATAGAAGTAAAGGAAGAAATAATAGAAAAACATGAGCATGGTATACGAATGATTGAACTAGCAAGGCTGTATGACCACAATACATCTACAATTTGTAGCATCCTTAAACAAAAGGATGCCATCAAAAGTGCAAATCCAGTGAAAGGAACTACAATTCTGTCCCAATTAATGACAAATATCCATGAAGAAATGGAGAAGCTTCTGCTGGTGTGGGTGAAAGAGAAAGAGCTGGCAGGAGATACAGTGATGGAGACTGTAATATGCGAAAAGGCACGTATTATTAATATTTACTGCAACTTGAAGAAGAAAGAACCATCAACCTCTAAAAAGGCAGAAGATATGTTTAAGGCAAGTTATGGCTGGTTTGGAAATTTCAAGAAGAGATCTGGCATCCACTCGGTGGTGAGGCATGGTGAAGCTGCAAGTGCTGACGTTAAGGCAGCTGAGGAGTACATTGCACGTTTTGCTGTGCTTATCACAAAGGAAGGCTATATCCCCCAACAAGTGTTCAACTGTGACGAAACAAGATTGTTTTGGGAAAAAAATGCCCCAGAGGATTTTCTTCACCTCAGAGAAGAAGCTGCCAGGCTATAAACCCATGAAGGACCATCTGACCCTTGCATTATGTGCAAATGCTAGCGGTGACTATAAAGTCAAGTCACGGCTAGTATATTATTCTGAAAATCCTTGAGCCTTTAAGACTCACAAGATTCTTAAAGAAAAACTGCGGGTTATGTGGTGCACCAATGCTAGGGCATGGGTTGCGTGGGAGTTTTTTATTGAACAGGTAAATCTCGTCTTTGGTCCTGCAGTGAAGAAATATCTTCAAGAAAATAAACTCCCGATGAAAGCATTACTAATCCTTGAAAATGCTCCAGCCCACCCACCTGGTCTTGAAGATGACATTCTTGAACTCAAATTTGTGAAAGTCCTCTACCTCCCACCCAACAGGACTTCAATCTTGCAGCCTATGGATCAGCAGGTCATTTCCAACTTTAAAAAGCTTTACACAAAGCACTTGTTCCGCTGCTGCTTTGCGATGACTGAGAATATAAATCTAACCCTTCAAGAGTTTTAGAAAGATCACTACAACATTATGATATGTTTATGTATTATTGACTTGGCATGGCAAGAGGTTACAAGAAGAACCTTGAACTCGGCATGAAAAAAGCGATGGCCAGATGTTGTTGCAGCAGGGACTTCGAAGGATTCGAACCAAAAACTGAGACCGAGGTGGAAGTGTTGGAGGAAATTGTGTCCCTCGGAAAGTCAATGCATCTGGAGGTAGTTGAGGGTGACGTAAATGAGCTTGTTGAGGAACATGAGGAGGAACTGTCAACTGAGGAATTGAAGGAGCTACAGATGATGCAACATATGGAGCTTCTGCAAGAGATTAGTAGTGAGGAGGAGGCAGAGTCGGAGGAAGTGATTTCTACAAGTGAAATTAAAGACATGCTGGCAATGTGGGAGAAGCTTTCAGGTTTCATTGAAAAGAAACACCCAGAAAAAGTTTCAACTGGTCTTGCTTCAGCACTTTTTAATGACACTTGTTTGTCACAGTTCTGTAACATTTTAAAAGGCAGGCAAAAGCAAACCTCTTTGGATAGACTTATATTCAAAAGTACCGAAAGTGAAAGTGCTGAAAGTGCAGCCAAAAGGGCAAAAACAGGTGATGATTAAATGAAAAATATGTAATGGTAAACTTAGGTTAAGTTTAAAGTTAAGAAAGTGCATTTTTTTTACAATTAAGTTTTTGTGGTTTCATTTTAAGTAAAGAAAGTACAGTTTTAGTTTTGTTTAAAGTAAAGAAAATGCAGTTTTAGTTTACATTTAGTGTTAAGAAAGTGCAGTTTTAGTTTACGTGTCTACAGTGCTGGCATCCCTCCCTCCCTCCCGCCTCTTCTGCCATTCACCTTCGTTAGCCGCACTTGTCTGTCTCCAAGGTACAGTACTAAATAACACTTTTTTCTTTTACTTCATATATTTTATTATGCATTGGTAAAGTATACATGTGTGTTTCTTAATTAAAAACATGTCTTTTTTCATAATTTTGGATGGTTTGGGGATGTTTCACAGGGCTGGAACGAATTAAATCTATTTCAGTTATTTTAAATGGGAGAAATTTGTGTGATATACGAGTTGACTGACTTACGAGCTCGGTTACAGAACGAATTAAACTCGGATCTCAAGGTACCACTGTATAGTAGAAAGTACCTGTTTAAAAAGGACTACTTTAACATTCCTGCTGTTGTGTGGAGTCTATGTATAAACCCAGAGAAATTACCTAACTTCCCCCTGTAACAAGGACACCATTAGCTACACCCAGCATATGATACCCAGCTTACAGAGGTGTCAGAATTGAGGGAGAGAGGGGCACAGACCCTAGAGTCAGACCACCAGGTTTGAAGTCATGCTCCATAACCTCAGTGCCCTTGGATAAGTAAGTGACTTTCTCTGTCTCATGCCTGTCATTTGAAAGATGGGAATGATGTTAGAATTTGTTTCACAGAACTACAAGACAATGTGCACATGGGGTTTAAGCCCAAAGCCCGGCATCTGGGAGTCATACCTGCATCCGTTTCACCTATTTTACTTGTGACTGCTATTACTGCTATTATTATTACCTTTATCATCCAGAATGTGGTAATGCTCAATAAATAGAGGCTTTATTTCTCCTTTTTATATTACCTTTCTGCTCCCCTCTGAGAATTTTATATGTTTAATATTACAGAAATATTATTTAATTATTTCAGCTTCTCTTTAGATAAACGTTTTACCTGACTCACACTTACTTATCATGACTGATGGTAACAACTGACCTAGAAAGTCAAGGTTTAATGAGACATTAGAGATTCTCTAATTATCTAGCTACTTATTACAAAGATAAAGTATTTCAGTCCCAGAGTGGCTCATTCCCTCCAAGAAACAAAATATAAACATATACTTTATAATATTTTCATATAAAGTATATTTTATAAATGTCCAAACTCTTAGAAACTCTTTGTAATCATATGAAATTTTTAAATTATTTTCATTGCTTATTTCCTATTTGTTCCACACAATTAAAAATGATCACTCAGTCCTTTTTATATTATTAGTAAATATGTGATTTCAAAGATTAAGAAAAAAATGTAAGCATTTTTATTAAAAGATATTTTACTTTGAGAAGAGCATATACTTTGTTGACTAGGAAACTAGCAAAAGCAATAAAAGGGCTTCAGGTTTAGGTCTCCAAAGCAGGCAGTAAGAACCCTGAGAAAGGCAGGGGGTTGGCCTGGCTAATGCTTCATTACCTCATAGACATTCTTAAAAAATTTTGTATTATAATCATCTCAGAAAAAAATCACTCTCCTAGGGAAACTTTAACTCAATCATTTCTAAGAAGGGCTAATTGCAGAAGCACCTCAAGACTGTTCTACGCAAATGGTAACCTCAGTACCTGGTAGGCCTTTATTTAGGATGGGGATGGAGGCAACTAGTCCTTCTCTTTCTCCTTTGGCTTATAGGCGCTCTGCCTACTTCACACCAAGAACAGATTCTCCTTGGGGGCTCAACATCGCTTTTCTCTCCTGTCCTCATAAATGGAGTAGGCTGGAATGCGTGAGTTGTCCTCGCTAGCAGCTACACTGAGGCTCAGGAAACCTTTCAGAAATGTACCAAGTGTCAGAGCTCCAAAGCTGAATCTCAGCTCTCCCTCCAGGGCCCATTCCATAAGGTCACTGGAACCCGCAGGTCCCTTAGAACCCAGTGACCAACCACCAGCTTCTCGGTATTTCTTTTTTGTTAGTGGAAAACAAGGCCTAGACCCTGCTCAATGGTCCCTACTGAGAAAATACAGTGGTGTTGACAGTAATGGGATTAATGTGTCTTGTGATTGGTTATCAATTGGGCAAGAACAGAAGAATGAAACCACTGAAACCTCTGTATATTCCATTTATGAAAAATAAACAGTTTGAATCCCCTTAAAAATGAGACAAATATAGGCCTTGCAGATAGACCTCTCTTCTCTTTCTCTGCTCTTCGTGTAGATCTCCCAGCAGTAATGCAAGTAAGAGCTCGCCATACCCCCTTCCTCTGCCTGTTCACATAGGCAAACATAATCATAACGCCTACTTGGGGAAAAAAAAAAAAAAAAACTGCTTCCTTAACTAACTTAACTGCCATTTTTATTAGCTCATAAGTATAGCACTATTCATTGAAATTTAATAGTCTCAGTAAGGTGAGTGGCCAAAATACACAATTCAATCATAACAATTATGACACGAGCTCCACGTTTTTTCATAAAGTGCTTTCCTTTGGCATAAGTGCATCTCATTAAAAAACTCAGAATGGTGATGGTGCCAACTTGGACTTGGTGAACATGTTAAGGACACTACTTTTTTATGGATTCTTGCTGTATTGGCCAAGAGTTTGCTTAAAAGCTTTAATCACTGTATAAAAAAAATAGAAGACTGGATAAAGAAGATGTGGCACATATACACCATGGTATACTATTCAGCCATAAGAAATGAAGACATCGGATCATTTACAACAATATGGTGGGATCTTGATAACATTATAAGGAATGAAAGAAGTAAATCAGAAAAAAAAAAAACAAGAACTGCAGGATTCCATACATTGGTGGGACATAAAAACGAGACTAAGAGACATGGACAAGAGTGTGGTGGTTGGGAGGGGGGAAGCAGGGAGAGGGGGAGGGGCACAAAGAAAACTAGATAGAAGGTAATGGAGGACAATCTGACTTTGGGTGATGGGTATGCAACAGAACTGAATGACAAGATAACCTGGACATGTTTTCTTTGAATATATGTACCCTGATTTATTGATGTCACCCCATTAAAATTAATAAAAATTTTTATTTAAAAAAACAACAACTCGGAATGAAAGCTTGACATTGTGATTAGCCTCAGGCTATTTTTTAAATGGCAGAACCGCACAGCAAATTTCATTCTGTAAAAATGCTAATAGTAGTCGGGAAAAATACTGAACAGAAGTACCCCTTAAGATCTTTGGACAATGTTTTCTACAAAAAAAAGAAAGTACTATAATGATTTTAGGAATAGTGTTGTATTAGTTCACAGTCCAGATGGGATTTTTACATTATGTTAATTATTAACTAGGTAACAAAATATTAAACTGAAATCGTGCTAACTCTAATTGAAAGTTGTTATGTCTAAATTGTGTTTTTGGAAGGTTTTTGGCAGCTTTAATCACATATTTTACTCCCCGGTGTCTTTTTTTATTGATAGCAGGCTCTATTGCCTTCTAGAAAATCCCTGAAATCTTACATTAAGTATATTAAAAGTAAAGACTATGAATATTCTATGGGAATACTGTCAGTTATGACCTACTTGGGGAGTCTAAAACCTAGGTTTTTGCAAGGGCTTTATTTATTCAACTCACCATAAAAAGTTAATGTTAGAAGGGAAGTCAAAGGAAATAACTTTTCTAGGATTCAATTACATGTCTCCAAATATTAATATCACTTTGAATTATGATAAAAAGTGAATTACTTGCTACCATAGGGAATAAAAACTTGGTTTGGGACAAATATGGGGCAAGAAACATTTTCTTTCAACTATTATAAACATTGAAATATAACCCCAAATCACCTTCAGAAATTAAATATGAAAAAGAATATTGAAGTATCTGAAAAAGACATCAATTAACCTTACTGTTTGCTGAGCATTTAAAATATTTTTCATTTAAATAGTTTATCTAATTTATCAGCAAAAGCATAGTAAAAGATCTTTGAAAAAAATTTTAAAATAGATTATGAATACATTTTATTAACCCTCAATTTATATTTCTAAACTATAATTTCAATAAGAATTTTTATTAGGAATATTTCTTTAATTACTAAATTGAAAATTCCCTCTCATTTATTATAGTTCTATAAGTAAACAAGAATAACTGCTTAACCCTTTGAGTAGTACGAGCGTTCAAGTACGTCCTCGTGCCTCCTGACCATCCAGAGTACCATTGTACATATGTAAGGCAACATTAAAAAAAGGCAAATGTATGTTCTTCTTGTTTCCATAAATTGGTTATCAAACAAACATGATTTTAAGTGAATAAAACTGGAACTAGAATTAATTTTATTTTTTCAAAAAAAAACCAAAAACTCACTCCCAGGGGTCAGAGAGCATGAAAAAAAACTCACTACTCAAAAGGTTAAATATTTGAAAACACTCCTAAAAGATCACATAGTCTGAAGAGTACACAAAGAACCCAGTGTTAGAAAAGGCAATTCTTTCCTTAGTGTTATTAACAAGACACTAACTTAACCAGGTTCTACCAAAATTTAAAAAACTGTAAACATTTTTTTAATGTTCATACATTTTTCTGCACCATCCATTGCCTATCTTATTTATAACTAGGGTAGCCATATAATTAACCATTCAAACCAGGATAATTTTGAGAATGAAAAGAGATACTATTAATAGGCATAGACTGGACTATCCCAAGCAAACTTGGGTAAATGGTCACCATGGGTATAACCATCTTCCTTCAAAATCTTTCCTCTCTGTAGAGTCACCTTCTCCAAATTACAACATTCACTTCTAGAACATACAAGAAATGATACAAAAGGGAGAGCGGGGGAGTAAAAACAACCAGGCCGATTTCTGTTCACTTTGAAAAGGAAAGCAAACAAAAAGAAAGAAAAGGCCAAAGGAAATAAGATCAGTTACTAGGGGAGGACAAAGGTAAAAGAAAACAATCACCCTGCTGCCCCAATTACTCACTTCTTGTTTTCATTTGAACCCTTAGCTTTGCTAGTATACGTTAGTAATTTGTTTTTAGATTAATTTATTATTGTTATTAAGCAGTTCTAATTTCAACTTATGTGGCCAATCACACAAATCTAAATAAATATTACAATAAGACATGGTTAATTCCATCGGGTTACATTTATGAACAGTGCTCAAAGCCACTGTAAAGGGGTCCAGTGCTCTCAAATGGCAATTGTGCTCATTTAGTTATTAACTCATCAACAGACACTTTAGAATACCTACGTTTTTTTTGCATGTGTTACAGCAGGGAGGAGACTGTTCACCCACTACTGGTTTCTAGTCTTCTTTGGGACTGCCTGTATCTAAGTCCCGATGTTCTGTAAGCACAGAGAACAATCCCCTGACATATGACTTAAGCTAGCTAATGGCATTTGGCCTAAGGTTGACTCAGTTACTAAAACAACCATCCCTGCTGTAAGCCCCACTGTAAGCTGATGTTATTTTTGACATTATTATTTTTGAATCTAGTTCAGAGAAAGAGGAACCGCAATGCCAAAAAAAAAAAAAAAGTTTAAATAGGACTTTTACCTCGGGACAATACATTAGAAATGATTAGCAGATTTTGCAGATCTGTGATAACATATAAAACAAATTTTATATTAGCATAAAATAAATGCCAATAAAAAATAGTACCCTGATTTTTATCTTAATTTAATCGAATATTGAGCACTAAGCACAGAATTTACACTGTAAAAAAATAAAAACTATCATTTAAAAATTATTAAAACCTAAAATTACTAGGATTCAAAGAAAAAATAATTTAGTATTGGATTTTTTTTTTTTTGATTAACAAACTTTTCCATTAATTTGAGAGAGGAAGGGAGAGAGAAAGGTGAGGGGGAGGCAGAGAGAGAGAGAGAGAGAGAGAGAGAGAGAGAGAAGTGTCATAGTATTATTCCACTTAGTTGTGTACTCATTAATTGTTTTTTGTACATGTCCTGACCAGGGATTGAACACATGACCTCAGTGCACCAGGACAATAATTTATCCTCTGAGTCATCTGGCCATGGCCTAAGTATTTGATCTTTTCATTACTACTGTACTTCTCAAACAGAGAATTTGGCTTTCCTCAGTGAATTGGTTTTCTTAGGCCTTTTAGATTTAAACCATTAGGCTCAATGGGGGTTGTTTAACAGCTCTGTCAACCTTCTTCTTCTTTTTTTTTTTTTTTAAGATTTTTTAAATTTATTCATTATAGAGAGAGGAGAGAGAGAGAGAGAGAGAGAGAGAGAGAGAGAGAGAAGGGGGAGGAGCAAGAAGCATCAACTCCCATATGTGCCTTGACCAGGCAAGCCCAGGGTTTTGAACCAGCAACCTCAGCGTTTCCAGGTTGACGCTTTATCCACTGCGCCACCACAGGCCAGGCTCAACCTTCTTCTAATACTCTTTCCTGGAAAGCTTAAAAACTATATGTACATTTGTTATATCCTCTTGTGGCTAGGATTCCAGATATGATTTAGGTTCCACCAATTAGGAATACTAAATTAGGTCACATGGGGGGAGGCATCTGTCTGTCATAGAGGTGCAGGGTGATACTACCCAATCCTGGCAGCAGCTCCTTTGAAAGTCCAGTTCTGTGACAGGGCTTTAGGATCTCATATCCAGAAAGTCTAGCTAAAGGTTGGTTGTTTTGCAGTTATCCATAATATTCCAGAAGTCATTTAATATGGTCTAATAAATTCCTTTTTTATTGAAACAGATCTCTGCCATTGAACCCCGACCAATACATTATCCAAAGTGGTAACATAAAATTACTAGTTTCCTTACTCAAAATTTAAAAAATATTGAGAGCACTAATTTTTTTCTATCAGAGCTCTGTGTTACCACCTTGGCCAAGTATTTTAGCAAATTCTTAGCATACTGTACAACACCCTCTCCTACTTCCCTATACCTTTTATTACTGCTCTTAAAGAAAAAAATAAATTCAAGTTGTTATGTTCTGGAGTGTTGTTGATTCTGCCATTCTTTCAGTCTCCCATGTCCACCCATATGTGTGTAAAACATCTAAATACAGGTCACACCGTTTGAAGACTTAATTATGTTCTTATGTGATCAAAGCTAGAGTACGAAAAAAAAATTTCCCAAATGAACTCTGAAGTGATACTTCAGGTTCAGGTTGATATATGGAGTTTCATATATAGTAAACAATGCAATGAGTAATGTTAATGGGTATGCAAGAAAGGTAAGACATGGAAGATTCCACAGTGTCCTATGCCTCCTTTGCTCTGAAGGGGAGACTTGAAATCTACTTCTCTAAGTGTACATTGACACAAGTTTGAAGTATAAATTAACTGGTGAGTTCCTGGATCCAGGAATATATGCATTTATAACTTAATAGATACCATATAGAGAACAGAATTTAAAAAACTGTTTTCACAGTAAACATTTGGTTTACTCTGAAAAACTCCTTAGTTTAGGAGTATATATAAAATCTCAAGGAATCACTTTGTTCTCTCTCTTTTTTTTTTTTTTTTGTATTTGTATTTTTCTGAAGCTGGAAACAGGGAGAGACAGTGAGACAGACTCCCGCATCCGCCCGACCGGGATCCACCTGGCACGCCCACCAGGACAACGCTCTACCCACCAGGGGGCGTCGCTCTGCCAGGACCAGAGCCACTCTAGCGCCTGGGGCAGAGGCCAAGGAGCCATCCCCAGCGCCCGGGCCATCTTTGCTCCAATGGAGCCTTGGTTGCAGGAGGGGAAGAGAGAGACAGAGAGGAAGGAGGGGAGGGGGTGGAGAAGCAAATGGGCGCTTCTCCTATGTGCCCTGGCTGGGAATTGAACCCGGGTCTCCCGCATGCCAGGCCAACGCTCTACCGCTGAGCCAACTGGCCAGGGCCTCTCTCTCTTTTTTTTTCTTTCTTTTTTTTTTTTTTTCTGAAGCTGGAAACGGGGAGAGACAGTCAGACAGACTCCCGCATGTGCCCGACCGGGATCCACCCGGCACGCCCACCAGGGGCAACGCTCTGCCCACCAGGGGGCGATGCTCTGCCCCTCCGGGGCGTCGCTGTGCCGCGACCAGAGCCACTCTAGCGCCTGGGCAGTGGCCAAGGAGCCATCCCCAGCGCCCGGGCCATCCTTGCTCCAATGGAGCCTTGGCTGCGGGAGGGGAAAAGAGAGACAGAGAGGAAGGAGGGGGTGGGGGTGGAGAAGCAAATGGGCGCTTCCCCTATGTGCCCTGGCCGGGAATTGAAGCCGGGTCCCCCGCACGCCAGGCCGACGCTCTACTGCTGAGCCAACCGGCCAGGGCCTCTCTTTTTTTTTATTGAGGTAAAATGGTTTATAAAATTATATAAGTTTCAGAGGTACAACATTATAATTTGATATTTAAATAAACTATAGTGGGCTCCCCATCAAAAGTCTAGCTTCATACATCACCATACATTTGGGTCCTTTACCATTTTACTCTCCCACAACTCCTTTCGCCTCTGGTGATCACCAATCTGTCATCTTTACGGGTTTTCTTTTTGTTGTTGTTATTTTTTGTTTTGTTTTGTTTTATAGTCCAAATATTAGTGAAGTCATACAATTTTTATCTTTTTAAAAAAATTATTGATTTTAGAGAGAAAGGAAGGCAAAGAGGGAGAGGGAAAGAATGAGAGAGAGAAAGAGAGAGAGAGAGAGAATGAAACATCGATCTGTTCCTATATGTGCCCTGACTGGGTATTGAACTCACAAACATTGTGTATCAGGACGATGCTCTAACCAACCAAGTTATCCGATCAGGGCCAGAGTTTGTCTTTTGACATCTGACTTATTTCACTTAGCATGATACCCTCAAGAACTATTCATGGTGTTGCAAATAGCAATATTTCATCATTTTTATGGCTGAATAGTAGTCAATTGTGTGTATGTGCATCTACCTACCTATTTATACCATATATTCTTTATCTTGTTATCTGTTGATAGACATTTAAGTTGTGGCCATATCTTGGCTATTGCAAACTATGCTACAATGAACAGAGGGGTGCCTATATCTTTTCAAATTAATATATTCATATATTTCAGAAAATACCCAGAATTGGAATAGCTGAATCATACGATAGTTCTATTTTTAATTTTTTGAGGAACCTCCACACTGTTCTCCATAGTGGCTGTATCAATTTATAATCCCACCAACAGTGTACAAGTTTTCCCTTCTCCACATCCTTTCCAACAATTTTTTATCCTGTCTTTTTGATAACATCCATTCTAACAGGTGTGAGGTATTATCTCATTATAATTTTGATGTGCATTTCCCTAATAATTAGTAATGTTACATAATTTTTTATGTACTCATTAGCCATTGTATGTCTTCCTTGGAAAAATGTCTATTCAGATCTTCTGCCCAGTTTTAAATTGGGTTGTTTGTCTTCTGTTGTTGATTTTTATGAGGTATTTTTTAAAAAAAGTATTTTGGATATTGATCCTTTATCAAAAGTATTGCTTGCAAATAACTTGTCACATTCAGTTGATCACTTTTTCTGGTTGTTAATGGTTTCCTATTTAGTTTGATGTAATCTTACTTGTTTATTTTGCTTTGTTTCACTTACCATCTGAGTCAAGTCCACAAAAACATTTCTAATACCTATGTCAAGAATGTTACTGCCTATGTTTTCTTCTATGTATTTCATTTCTCTTTCTGATAGTTTGCTGTTCTTGCTTAGAAATACAACAGATTTCTGTATATTAATTTTGTATGTTGAAACTTCACTGTTTTCATTTATAATTTCTAATAGTTTTTTGGTAGAGTCTTTAGGGTTTTCTATATGTACAGATATGTCATCCACAAATAATTACAGTTTTATTTCTTCCTTTACAATTTGGCTAGAGACAGAGAGATTGACAGACAGGAAGGGAGAGAGATGAGAAACATTAATTCTTTGTTGTGGCACCTTAGTTGTTCATTGATTGTTTTCTCATATGTGCCTTGACCGAGGGAGGGGGAGCTCGAACTGAGCTAGTGATCCTTTGGTCAAGCCAGCAACCGTGGCCTCAAGCCAGAGAACTTGGGCTTTAAGCCAGCGACCTTTGGGCTCAAGCCAAGGACCATGGAGTCATGTGTATGATCCCACAATCAAACCAGTGACCTCGGGGCTCTGAACCTGGGTCCTCAGCGTCCCAGCCAATGCTTTAGCCATTGTGCCACTGCCCGGTAAGGCCAATGGCTGGTTTTTATTTCTTTCTCTTGTCTAATTGCTCTGGGTAGAACTTCTAAAACTATGTTGAATAAAAGTGGCGAGAGTGGGCAATCTTCTGAATAATCTGTCCTTTTTTGTGAATAGTAGGATATGTTGCCAGCTGAGAAGTTTTATCAGCTTGCTCAGTAAATAGAATATTGCAGTCCAACAGCCTCCTTTCTCTTACCCCACTTCCCCAAAAATAAGACATACAAAAATAAGAAACACGGTAGTACTAATCCTTTGATCTTTCAAAGGTTTCAACAAAGAGTTGTATAGCCATACTCTTGGCCATTATTTTTTCTATACCATGCTTTTGGAGTTATTGTCTTGATTTTAGAGTCTTTTGTCATCTCTGAACATTTCTCAAATTATCATGTCCTGGTTCCCTTTTGTTTAACAGTTCTTCCTTCGATTTATATCTCTCTTCTTCATTGACTCTAAGCAGCATGACAGGCCACATCTTAAACACTTAGCTTGAAAATCTCCTTGATAAGATAGTCCAGTTCATCTTTCACAGTTCTGTTTTCCATATAACTGAAGGGCACAATTCAACTAAGCCTTGCTACTATGTAAAAAAGATCTCCATTCTCCCAGTTCCAAATAGCATGTACTTTACTTCTTTACTGTACCCCTTATGGCAGCACCTGTAATGTCTATATTTCTACTACAAGCTATTCAAGGGAATCTAGGATTTTTCTATTATGCTTCTCAAAAATCTTCCAGTTTCTTCCCACTTCTTGATCCCAAAGCTAGCGCTACATTTTAAATTATTTGTTATGGCAGTACACTACTTCCAGATACCTAACCTGTTTCTTCAGAGATCCTATTTCCTTTGGTTTTGTTTTTTGTTTGTTTGTTTTTAGAGAGTAAGGAAGAGAGAGAGAAAAAGGTAGAGAGAGAGAGACGCATCAATTCATTGTTCCACATAGTTTACTTCTCATATGTGCCCTGAGCAGGGCTTGAACCAGCAACGGTGGCAATTCAGCCAATGCGCTCAGGATTGAGCCAGTGCCCTTGGATCCAGCTGGAACCTCAGCATTGAGCCAGCAACCCCAGGTTCAAGCCTGTGACCTCAGGATGATGTCCTACCCACCGAGTCACTGGTCAGGGCTTGGTTCTTATGTTTTTAACCACATCTGGTATTTATATTCTTATGGTGAGTTTACAGTTCAGTAGTAGCCAAGATCTAAGAAATATAAAATGCTTTGTTAGTATTTCAAAGATAAAATATACTTACATTAGCACTTCTGTTTGGATATAGAAATAGCTTAATATGATGCCAATGACAGAAAATGCAGTTTATTCGTAACCTTCAGAGGTATCTCCCAGAAGAGAGTACTTCACTCTTGAAATTAAGCTTCCATTAGTTTTTCAGGTTTCTTCTGTCATTTCTCCTATTTTCACACCATTTGAGCTTATTACATGACTAATGACAGACATCTGTCAGCTCTGCCAAGCAATCACAGGTCCTATTGATACAGCTACATCTTAATATCATTTTATTTTGCATTTTAATGTGCCTTAGAAATATTAGAATTTTTCATGAGATGAAGTATCTGTTATGTTCATATCTTATCGTTAGGGAAAAAATTGAATAATATTGTTAGTTGTTGGTTCATAAGCCTTTTTTGTCTTGGTTTAAACTCAAAGTTCTAAGTTGAAGCGTCCTAATACAAAATGTTTGAAAGGATTAATTCAACTTTTCACAATGTGAACAAATAAAAATCATCTTTACTGGAGCTCAAGCACTGGAAATATCAGCCCACGGGAAGAATCATGAAAAAATCTGAAGTTGGCAAAAAGAAGGATTTATAGTATAGTTGCTAAGGGAATTGCAGTGTACCCTACTGCAAACTAGTATTTGGTTAGTAAAATGCCTATGTATTATATTAGAGTCTTTGGGATAAAAAACAGTCTATAAATTTAAAAAATTGAGATCTCAAAAATAATATTAATAAATCTTGAAATGTTTTTAACCGGATACCTTAAAAATACAGCCCAACCTAATATCCATTAAAATGAGCTATTCTCCTGAGACTGCTTCACTGTTTCCTGTGCTATAGCTGTTTCTGGATCTCTAGCTTTTGGGCTTTGTAGTCTGTATCTTGCTCCGTGGTGGTGAGAAGTGGTGATGGTGTACAGACTGAGTTTTTCCATGAGTAATATGAGTTGTTATACTATAGAGCTCATCATAGAATTTGCCTTGTTCTATATTCTCCCCATTATGGCATGGTTTTAATATACTTTGGTTTTAAGTGTCCAAAGAATGTTAGGGTCTTTCTTTGATGAGTATATAATTTGATATATTTGTATATGTCAATGATAAAGTTCATTTTCAATAAACATAATCTATGATATTCTAGTATGTATTTATTAAACACATAACATATATATATATATATATATATATGGACAGGGTGTGTGTGAGAATTTATACATGATGTCTTTTTTATATATATATATACATGATGTCTTAAAAGCGCATACACTACACATTATCACAATTTTGAATTTGGGCTGAATATACCATAAAGTTTTAATAAATATCACAATAAAGTTAATGTAATTATGGTTTGTGTTCATAACAAATTTAAAATATTCTGACATCTTTTAATACCTAGTTGTTTGGCACTTTGAACCATTAGCCTCAGAATCAGGGCTCATCCTTCTAAGAAGAGATTGCTAATTCTTACAGTTCAAAAACTTTATTTTGAAAAAGAAAAATAAGCACTTTTGTACTATTCTTTTAATAAATAAGTGGGACACTTTGCTATAAGCAACATTTTTATATTAAATACTTTAGATATTTACAAGGTAAATAAGAAAATTATTTCTGAGAACACTTTGTAAAGAGTTCTAAAACATGTTAGAAATCATGCTTTAATCCATATATAGGAAAAAGTACGTAATTTGACACAATGTAGGAATAGATGAGTAAAAGAATATTTTGCCCTGGCCATATTGCTCAGTGGTAGAATGTGGGCCTGGCGTGTGGATGTCCCTGGTTCAATTCCTGGTCAGGGCACACAGGAAAGTGACCATCTGCTTTTCTACCTTCTCCCTTCCCCTTTCTCTCTCTCTCTCTTCCTCTCCGGCAGCCATGGCTCAATTAGTTGGAGTGCATGGACTCTGGGTACTGAGGATGGCTCAATGGAGCCTCCACTTCAGACGCTAAAAACAGCTCAGTTGCAAGCATGGCCCCAGATGGGCAGAGCACTGGCCCTAGGCAGGTGGATTCTGGTCAGGGCACAAGCAGGGTTTGTTGCTCTATCTCCCCTCCTTTAACTTTGAAAATGAAGGACAAAAGAATATTTTAATAATTGTATTTGTTTTTTTAAAGAAGTCAACTTTTTTTGGGGGGATTGTATTCATTTTTTTTTTAGAGAGGAGGGAGAGAGAAGAGGGGGGAGGAGCTGAACCATTAACTCCCATATGTGCCTTGTCCAGGCAAGCCCAGGGTTTAAAACCAGCGACCTCAGCATTCCAGGTTGATGCTTTATCCACTGCGCCACCACAGGTCAAACAATAATTATATTTGTAATCATGTGTATGTGTGTGTGTATTAACAGATAACAGAACATTCTGTAGGAATGAATGTTAGAATTTTTGAGTAATAGATGATATTTTACTTTTCCAACAGACTGTGTTGCTGTTATATTTTTATCTTCTACAAAATCTCTTGAGTGATTTATTTATTGGTATACCTGTCTGTGGTTTAAAAACTACCCACTTTATGGATTTAGAAACTGAATTCTGGCCCTGGCCTTTTGGCTCAGTGGACAGAAGATTGGCCTGGTATGCAGACATCCTGGTTTCGATCCCCAGTTGGGGCACATATGAAAAGTAACCATCTGCTTCTCTACCCCACCCTATCTTCCTTCTCTATCTTTCTTCTTCTCTTGCAGCCAGTGGCTTGACTGGTTGGAGCATAGGCCCTGGGCACTGAGGATAGCTTGGTTGGTCCAAGTGTTGGCCTCAGGCGCTGAGGATAGCTTGGTTGATTTGAACATCGGTTTCAAAGGGGGGTTCCACTCAGGAAGCATGCGGAAGTCTGTTTCATTATCTCCCCTGCTCTCACATAAAAAAAAGAAAAAGAAAAAAGAAACTGAATTCCAAGAAGGCTAAGGGACTTGCTCAAAACTATGCTGTCTGAAAATTAAAGCTGAGACTCAACCCAGATTTTCTAATTCCAAAAACCTGATGTATCCGTTTTTTTGAACATCATAGCACCAAGTTCATGTGGCTGGAAAGAATTTTCATAATGAAAATTAATAGTAACAAAGTGAAAATTCCTGGTACTGCATACTGTCATATCAAAAAAGAACATCCAAGTTTACTTTCAACTAATTGCCAAGATTTCTCAGTCACAGCTGAATACTGGGCAAAAGGTAGAGAAGTTCTTTTAAAACTTCCTTACTTAATATTTCCCCCAAATAATTAAAAATACAAATACTTTTTAGAGGTTTATATAAAAATATTCTTTCCCTAAATTTTTGCCTGTTAAAGTATCTCTGTTAAAGGAGATTCTATGTTATTTAAATGTTATGGTATTACTTGTCAGTACGGTAATTTTCCCAAAGTGGGTACCCAGTACGTAAATACTCTGGATGACAAAACCAGCTCACGAGCATTTCTTAAACCACCACCAAGGATACCACTAGTGATTAGATTCACCAAGGGATTCTGTAGGAGGGTTGTGGGAGAACAAAGCAGTCTCTATGAAATTCAATTACTGTTCTGAAGACTGGGAGTAGCCAGTTTGGATGACTTTGTAAAAAATAGGATACACAGTAATAATTCAGGAAGAAATACCCTCTATGGTGAAGAGTAAACACCCTTTCCCCAGTCTAACAGGCTATGAGATTAAGTTGCCAGTTTGGTTCTGGGCTGCTGGTCCAGGTGGATTCCTCTTAATATATGGACTACAATAACCACTTTGAATATGCTTCCCTAAGGCATCAGGAATTGAGTGTACTACACTGTATCTGGATCTGATTTGCTGTACTCTTTGTCCATTCATTATAACCCTAAGTGAAACAACTCTAAATGGAATCTGAGTCTTCCTTCTTCATTAGTGCCCGTCTTCCTGCCCAGACCAGATTTAGCGGTCTCCCTTCATGCAGGCTCACCATCGCCAATCATGAACATCTGCACAGAGAAGGGTCATGGAATAACAGATCATAATCTTGATTCTAATAATGGTCTCAAAAAAGAAACTAATTCTGGTGTTTTGGAAACTAAAGATACCACTCAAGAACAATGCGTCATTTCTTTAAAATATCATTTTAATATGCAATTAAATAGAGGTTTAACATTTTGACTGAAAAACTACAAATGTAAGTTGGACACTGACAAGTTTGAATAGTAAACTACTTCTGCAGGCAAGTCAACCAGAGGACCTCTAATAATATTCTAATCAAGGGAACAGCATTGCTTCCTAAATTGGCTACTCTGAACAAGAAAATATTTATCTGAATATATAATCTAGAGAAATTATCATGTATCTATTTCTATATTTTTGGATCAAATAGTTCATCTCTCAAATCTTTGTACTCCTTTATATTGAGAGAATAATGTAATTCCTTATGTTGCTTCTACAGAGGCACACAGCCATTTCAAACTGCTTAACACAACTAAAGTGACTGTCTTGCATTTCATTTTGCGTGATGTTGCTTATTTATAGGGCAGTCTTGACTAGTACACTGTGAGGGGCTTGAAGGCAAGAACCAATCCTGTATTATTTATTTTTCTTCCTCCGTCATAGGAACAGGTATATGGTGAGTGCCTAATAAAAGTTCCCAGAATTATATCACTCTTGTAGAAAGACCCACATTTCATTTAGGTCACACCTCTTCCACTTCCCCCTTCCCTACATAATAGCAGCATTTAAACTCCCACTGGAGAAGGAAATGGTGAAGTGCAGCTGAGTTTCTCAGAAGCTTTTTAAGTATATGTGAATAGAAAATAAAAGGCAAGGTGAAAGTGACATTATAACCACAAAGACCATCTCATTCTTGGATGAATGAAGGCATATAACCCACTTGGGTATCCCAGTCAGAACCCATTTTCTTTGAACATACAGGAAAAGACTGCATATTCTCACAATCCTTTGAAAGCATTAGAATCACTGGGAATATTTCTTTAGTAGCATCTAGAAATTGCATTTAGGTTAGGGGCCGCTGCCAGCTCACTTGATAGCTTTATGCTGAGGAAGAGGAGTAACAGTTTGGGCTGAGTGAAGCGAAAATAATTTTAACGTTCGCTAAGCAAATTCAGAAAATACCCCAAATCATTAATAAAATATTCATTTCATGTATAAAATTCTTAGTTATAATCTAGGATTGTCATTTTTATGCCTTATGAAACTGGAAAACAGATACGGAGTAAACATTTTTTTTTCTGACTTTTAACATAATAGTAACCAGTATATAAAGTTTCTAAGTTTAGTATGGTAACAGTTTTGTAGTTTTGTGTTGCTGAGTTAATTTTTTTAATAGCTCGGGCATTATGAGAAAATAGAATCAGATATAAGAAAACTAGTCTTGCCTTGTGCCCAAGTGACTTGAAGGATCCTCCACTTTCAAATCACATTTACCACTTGAATTTGTGACACAGTTTATGACAGATGTGCATGTTTCCAAGTTACTTGAAATTCTGGATTAATGGCAATGTATCCATTACAGATATTCCTTGGGGACAATAGCTACAAGGCCCCTTAGAATCACAGAGCCAATGATATTGTTACACTAAAATTTCATATCAAAAGAAGAATTTAAAATTATTTTTTTTAATAAATTTTTATTAATGGTAATGGGATGACATTAATAAATCAGGGTACATATATTCAAAGAAAACATGTCTAGGTTATTTTGTCATTAAATTATGTTGCGTACCCCTCGCCCAAAGTCAGATTGTCCTCCGCCACCCTCTGTCTAGTTCTCTGTGCCCCTCCCCCTCCCCCTAACTCTCTCCCTCCCTCCCTCCCATGTCCTCCCTCCCCCCACCCCTGGTAACCACCACACTCTTGTCCATGTCTCTTAGTCTCATTTTTTATGTTCCAACAATGTATGGAATCATGTAGTTCTTGTTTTTTTCTGATTTACTTATTTCACTCCTTATAATGTTATCAAGATCCCACCATTTTGCTGTAAATGATCTGATGTCATCATTTCTTATGGCTGAGTAGTATTCCATAGTGTATATGTGCCACATCTTCTTTATCCAGTCTTCTATTGAAGGGCTTTTTGGTTGTTTCCATGTCTTGGCCACTGTGAACAGTGCTGCAATGAACATGGGGCTACATGTGTCTTCACGTATCAATGTTTCTGAGGTTTTGGGGTATATACCCAGTAGAGGGATTGCTGGAATTTAAAATTTTAAAATATCTTCCCTCCGAAGTATACCATGAGGACAATTTGCTGCTTAATTATCTGGTTCTTTATTAAAGCTAGGGTCTGCTTTACCTGTTAATATGAGAAGATCCAAAGAGTTAACAGAAAAAGAGATTTCAGGAGCAGGATCAACATGATTTCAGTTTTACTCTCTAATGGTGAATCTACAGTTCTCATAACATTGATGCACGATGTATTCAAGTTCAACTTAAAAGCCTCTTAGTTTGTAGTGGGTTCTACAACAAATAAGAACTATATCAATAGTATGGTGCATCAGAATTTTCAAAACTATCGATCACTGGCATATTGCTTATTCTCACTCTAGAAGTAGTTATTTTGTTCTATAAATTACCTTAGATTTTATTGGAAAATACTGTGAGACAATATTTATGAAACACTTGCAACTGTCCACTAATAAAATGTAAAGTGGGATCAGACCATTTCTACGAGCTTATTTTTTAACACATTGAACAATTCTAGGTTCAGGGTCTCAATAATCAAAATACAACATGCAAGCTTTTTTCCTTTTTTTTAAAGTGTTACAATAATTAAATACATTCTATCAGCAAATCACCTAAGACTTCCAAATTAAAACTGCATTTTAAAAATATGTCAGCATTTCTCCTTTAGCCCATCTAATTGTAAATTACTTAACATTTGTTTCTTGGGGTTTTGTTGTTTTTTTTTTTGCCTTCTGCAGTGATAACTATCCTACAATTTTTTTAAGGGAAAATATCCTATGTATTGTCAATAAGAGTCTGGGAAACCAAAATGATTTTTCAACTGGTATAATATTTTTTTAAATGGTAGTTATCATAATTCAAATGTTACATTAGAGAATAAAATTCTAATCTTATAAATCACATATTTGAAATATTCATGTGTTGCCAAGAGGCATGTCTTAAACAACAACTCATTAAAGAAATGTATTCTGATATATAGTTTTCATCATTTATTAGTATTTTAAAACTCTTTATGTGCAAAGATGATAACATTTTCTTTAACTATCTCTAAATATCAACATGATTTCACAGGTATCTTCATACCAATTTGAGATTAAACAATATAATTCTTACTATTTAATTTTCTTCCTTATGGATTTGAATTGCTAGAATATTGGTTTGGCTTTAGCTAATAGTATCACCAAGGACAAAAAGAAGAAATGAGCATTGGTACTGGAGTAACACAATGTGGATTCAAATCTGACTCTGCCCTTTTGATCTGTATGGCCTTCGACATATTAGTCTATCTAAGCCACAGTTTCCTCACCTGGGATATGATGATAATCCTGCCCACCTTTACAGGGCAGTATTGAGGATCAAAGCAGACAATGTGCCTGGTGCAGAATACACACACTCAATAAAAGCTGATGTTAGTACAACCCTCCAAGGCAGCAAAAATAATAGTTTGATTGTGTTGGGGTCTGGTTCAGAGTATAAATTTGGACTGGCAAAGCTTAGATGATTTAGAATAGGGTTTCCAGGATCTCAATATTTTAAAAGAAATTATTTTCAATCCTAATAATGCATGGCCAAGGACCTGTGAACACAATATTATTTTGTAACATTCAGAGTATCATGGCAAACACAGCATTATCATATCATACTATTATTTTTTCAACCACAGTCCACCTTCAACATTACTCCATGTTGGTTTTCAGGTATACAGGACAGTGGCCAGACAATCACGAAGTGTTCCCTTCGACACCTCCCGCACACATCTGGCACCACACAGTCATTGCAACATAACTGACTATATTCTCTATGCTGCACTTTAATCCCTGTCAGTATCCTGTAAACTACCAATTTGTACTTCTTTTTTGGAGGGGAGAGTGACAGAGAGAGGGACAGACAGGAAGGGAGAGAGATGAGAAGCATCAATTCTTTGTTTGTTCACTGATTGCTTTTTCATATGTGCCTTGATGGGGAGGAGGGCTATAGCAGAGTGAGTGACCCCTTGCTCAAGTCAGTGACCTTGGGCTCAAGCTGGTGAGCCTTACTCAAACCAGATGGGCCCGTGCTCAAGCTGGCGACCTCAGGATTTCGAACCTGGGTCCTCCGCATCCCATTCCGATGCTCTATCCACTGCGCCACCACCAGGTCAGGCCAATTTGTACTTCTTAATCCATTCACCTATTTCACCCAGTCACCCTCACCACCTCCCCTTTGACATCCACCAGTCCACTCTCTGTGTCTATGAGTCTGTCAAAATTTTATTTTGTTTTTAGATTCCACATATACATGAAATCATATGCATAGCATACATTTTAATGGTACTTAATAGTACTCAGTGTGTTATCTCATATATTATTTCATGCAACTGTAGCAACAATTCTACAAAGCAGCATGAGCAAATAGTATCTCCAATTGACCCTATTAATAAAGGCAGGTTGATAGCTGTTAGTTACTTGAAAAAGCTCACAGGGCTAAGTCAACTAATGAAGTTGCAACTAGAATTCAGCTCTTGTGAGTCCACTGCTGCCTCTGCACTCGTTCCCTCACATGAACCACAATAATTCTTATTTACGGGAGAGTAGAAAGATGTTACATGGTACACCAATATTTATTGGAAGCTAAGCAAAAGTTTCCCTTCAGAAAATGCCTCTGTAGCAATTTGTGATCAGTTTTAAAGCCAAGTTCATTTAAAACACTTATATCAAAAACCTTCTCTAAGGATCAGCACTGTGGGAGTTATTAACATGAGTTCATAGAGATGCTGCTTTCAATAAGTTTGACAAGAGATAACTGGACTTGGAACCTAGAACTCCCACCAACTGTTCCTGTGATTTAAATATATTTATGCTGGTAATCTTTTTTGAATTTTGCCCATCATATAAATTCAAATGTAGATAATATACCAATAGGTCTTAATATCCAAAGAGTGTTTCCAAAGTAAATATTTTTTTAAATTGTATACAAAACTGCATTATAGGGCTTATTCTATCCAGATTTTAATTTGTTACAATGTGAAGCAGCAAGCCTGTTTTTAAAAAAACTTTCTTGCCTGCTTATAAATAATATCCTTGTCAAAGTGGCTTCTGGAGGGAATGTCTTAAACTATGTTTCCAAAGAGTGCTACAACGTTTAAAATTGCAAAATGTCATTGTGCCTACACATACCTTCTGACTTAATGCAGAACCATTTTATATTCAGTAGCACAAGGAAATACTGTAGTATTTTCTTCTCATACAAGGTACATATTTGTAAAGTGATTTCTTTTCCACAGTACATATTTTAAGAAGTACTCTTATGATGTTCTTGTGTTTCAGGTTCTATAGCTGTTGAAACAGTGTACCTAATATCTTTAGTATAATAAAGTTCTCCCCATCTCAAGGATTTTTTTTTGATTGACTTCTAGAGACAGAGAGAGAAGGGGGGGGGAGGGAGAGACAGAAGCATTCATTTGTTGTTCTACTTAGTTGTGCATTCATTGTTTGCTTCCCATATGTGCCCTGACTGGAGATGAAACTTGTAACCTTATGGTTTTGGGATGATGCCCTAACTGACTGAGCTAACCGACCAGGGCCCTATCTTAAGGATTTTGAATAACTAATAGAAGCATGTTTAAAAATGTTTAAAATATACTGTATAATTTTTAAATGTATGTAGCAAATGTATTTTGAATATTAAATGTTAGCAATAGTTTTAAAATTATATAAACATTTTAATTATATCATATGCCACTTCACTTATCATCCTTAGCCTGACTAGAAATATATATATTTTATTCAGTGAGAGGAGGGGAGACAGAGAGACAGACTTCCACATACACCCCGATTGGGATCTACCTGGCAAGCCCACTAGGGGACAATGCTCTGCCCATCTGGGGCATTGCTCTGTTGCTCAGCAACTGAGCTCTTCTTAGCACCAGAAGTGGAGGCCATGGAGCCATTTTCACTGCCTGGGGCCAACTTGCTCCTATTGAGCCATGGCTGTAGGAGGGGGAGGGAGAGAGAGAGAGAAACTAGAGGGGAAAAGCAGATGGTGCTTCTCCTTTGTGCCCTGACTGGGAATCGAACCTGGGAGATCCACAAGCTGGGCCAATGCTCTACCACTGAGCCAACCGGCCAGGGCAGAAATATTTTATGATTATTCTTTGTGATGTTTGTTTTCTGATTAAACTAAGAAATCAAGACACACTTCTTTCTATTCTATTTCATCTATGTTATATATTCTGATTTATAAACTAATCCAAATTACCTACCAATTGAAGAATCATTTTGTAAACATGAAACAATGGACAATTTCATTAGAATCATCATTATTAATATGTACTTTTTCTTTTTTAAATAAATGAGATGAAGACATGAGTGTGGATTTGAAACATATTTGTGGGTAGTCATGAAAGTAAGACTTAAAAGCAGCCCTTCATGTTGGGTCACGAAAGTGAGTATCAACACCCGACTGTGTAACAAACAGGGTGACAACAGGTTCCAATGCTTGTAAAAGATGGGCACTGGCAGACATCTACATGAACACTTACTGAGTGATTTGGCTCAAGGTGAAAAGTGAATGGTGGCCTGGCCTGTGGTGGCACAGTGGATAAAGGGTCAACCTGAAATACTGAGGTTGCTTGTTTCAAACCCTGGGCTTGCCTGGTCAAGGCACATATGGGAGTTGATGCTTCCTGCTCCTCTCTCTCTCTCTCTCTTTCTCCTTTCTAAAATGAATGAATAAAATCTTTTCTAAAAAAAAAAAGAAAGAAAAGTGAATGGTCAGGAATCTTTATCTCTTATGATGCATTTCTTTTCATACATTATCAAATAAACTTTTTTTTACTTTTTATTATTTACTATTTATTTAATTTAATTTATTGTGTTTACATAGATTATAGTGTTGCACTGATTGTATCCCCCCTCTCCCATATTCCTCTTAACATCTCCCTTACCCTCCTCCCAACAGCTCCCTCCCCCCTTCCCTTCAGGTTTAATTCTGTTCCTCAGTTCACATTATTCCTTGGATTCCTCGAATGAGTGAGGTCATATGATATTTCTTTCTCAGCCTGGCTTAGTTCACTTAACATAATAGTTTTCAGGTCCATCCATGTTGTTGCAAAAGGTGAGGGCAATCTGGCTGCGACATCTGTCACCCCATTGATCGCCAGGGTTGATTTGGCTGATCTGGCTGGCTAGGCGGGTGTCCCCGTCCTCCCTCACTGCTCCATGTGCGTCCCTCCCGAAGCTGCACACTCGGTCAAAGAGAACGACCTTCCCGATAGAGAAGACCGTTCTTCAGTCAAAGGTATATGAGTAGCTGCGCTCCCCTGCTAGAACCTCCATACAAGTCTCAAATAAACTTAATAATTGCAAGAACTACTTACTAATTCATGTCCTTCAATATAATAGTCTCAAGTGAATTAATTGGTTATACCTAGCAAACAGCTAGGGTATTAGGGTCTGAAGCCTCTAGCGTCTCAGGAAATCAGGGCAGCAAACACAAAAGGAAAGCCAGCCTTCCTTCCTCTCGACAGGGTTTTGGACTGAGACCTCAGAAATCTTCTGAGAAGAACATTAATGTCTAGGTGAGGAGACCTTGTCAGTACCAATGAATTCTGAACTGATTTCTAAACTACCTTTGGGAAACAAGGATCCATTATTTTGTAAAACAGAGTAGAAATTATTATTATTATTTTTTGTAATAGCATAACAAGTCTAAGTAGTAGCTGGTAGTCAATACATTTGTACAAATAAACTAAACTTATCTGTTCACATTTATACAAAACTACCTCTGTTGTGTTTCCTCATCAGAGTTGATCAAATGATCAAGTTGCGTAAATCGTGTTTCAGCTAGTTGTGCAGCTTACAGGTTGTGATTAGAATTTGAAGTATCAATAGAATTTGAAAAGCACTCTCCTTGTTCAAAGGGAAAGAAAGGTAAAGGATACCCTGTGACACTGAACTCCTCCTTAAAAGGTGTCCAGAGTTTAGGGCTGCCTGACAAGCATACATATACTTAAAGAACCTCGCCATTACTACAGGGCTGGACAATAGTGCACCTGTGTTTCACTAGCATATGGGAGTGACAGACATTCTTGAAATGCCTCATTAGACATTGGGCAGTACAGTTACCGCCTTCAGAAAGTACACCTTCTGCTTTCTGATTATTCATATGTTTCTTCTCTTTTGCTCCGAGAAATATATTTTTTCCTTTATGGTTTGGGAGCTGTGGAAATCTACAGTTTTCTAAACTCTAGATGGGAGTTTAGAGAGATTACTATTTATAAAATATGCAAATAATTTAAATTTAATGACTGCCATGTCATTCCAGTTTTTCATTTTTCTTGTTCTTAAAAGAGTTTTCTTGAAAACATATATTATTTTATAAAAATAATTGAAGTATTTCTTTCTCATTGTGAAAGCAGTACAGCTTAATGATAGAAACTTAGAAAAGCACAAGAAATGATAAAAATGAAAATAAAAATTGATATTCCCATCTTCTGGAAATAACTACTTTTTTTAATTTATTCATTTTAGAGAGGAGAGAGAAAGGGAGAGAGAGAGGAGAGAGAGAGAGAGAGAGAGAGAAAGAAAGAGAGAGAGAGAGAGAAGGGGGAGGAGCTGGAAGCATCAACTCCCATATGTGCCTTGACCAGGTAAGCCCAGGGTTTCAAACCGGCGACCTCAGCATTTCCAGGTTGATGCTTTATCCACTGTGCCACCACAGGTCAGGGAAATAACTACTTTTGACATTTTAGGTATTGGTTTCACTTTCTTCATTTCCATAGATTCCAGACAGAGTGAAAGCTGGATTTCTCACGTGGGAGCACTCTGGAGGGCTCACTGCGTGGTGGCATCTGCTGGGTCTGTGTCCGCCTCACGCTAGGATCTGTGGCTTCTCTTTTGATAGCTCTTACTATTTGCTTATCTAGATTCACTGAACCAGACTGTTGGTTCCATGAGGACCTTGTTTGTGGCTTGTGCAAGGATGAGGAAGTGGCCATGGTCATATTTAATAAGCAGACATGTGTGTGATATAGGCCAGTACAGTGGGTAATTAGGGAAGGGCCTTACTATTTGAGAATCAAAGTATCAATAAATTTACCACAGAAATCAATAAATGTGGGGAAGATGGGCTATAAATCTGGGGATGGAGAAGAGCTAATAAAATAATACACATATGAACATCCTATAAAATCTCAAAGCAATAGCAGATCATAATTCAGGGGGTAAGGAAATAACTAGTGAATGTTAAAGGAGACTTCAATAACTGCTAGTCATGATAATAAAATTTAACATTCAAAATTCTAGGTCCAATTACTTTGGCAGATGGGTTTCTGTGTTTCTGGTGGCTGACAAATAAATGCCATTTCTATTCACTACTACTAACTTACCGGGATGGAATTTTCCACATAAGTTGTTTTCAAACACAAACTTTGTGTGTCTTGTCAGAAATCCTTAACTGCTCCCTTTCTTCCCTCTTTCTTTCCTCTACTTTCAGACTTGAGCACTGTAACCCTGAAGTGCAGGGGCGGCACCTTCCACTGCAGTGAAGCTCCATGGGCAGGAAGCAGGAGGCAGGAGGGAGCCCCGGGGGACCCCGCCTTGCAGACTGTCTGGAGGAGTGCCACACGCCTACCGAACCCGCCTGCTGCTGGAGCCGCTCTGTCCTTTCCAGATTCACTGTGACATATCAGCCAACACAGTATCTCAAAGCTCTGCAGCTTCTCTTGTCTGACTTTCCCTTCCTCCTTATTCTTACTCTACTGGGCCTGCCCTCTCAAATAAAATCAGAACTCTAATTTCTGCCTCAGCCTCTGCTTTCTAGAGCAGTTATTCTCAAGTTTCAATGCAGACACAAACCACCTGGGGATCTTGGAAAATGAAATGCAGATCTTGTTTCAGGAGATCTGGGATGGAACCTGGGCTGCTACATTTCTAACAGCTTCCCCACTGACATCCACACTTTTGGTCCTTTACATAGCAAGATTCTAGAACACACTGAAGAAGAGAGAACTGAACACTACCTCAGTGTAAGCTCTTTAGGAGTCAAGACTTGACGTGTCTGTGTGTGGGTGGGCATGTTTTCCCCCATTGTTCTATCCTCTGAATCTACAACAACAACTAGAATGTAGAAAAGTGTTCAACAGATATTTGTTGACTGAATAATGAATGAATGAATAATTACTACATGACCAGTATTCTAACATTCGAAATTCTAGGATGAATTACATTGTTTGGCAGTGGGTTTTCTGTATTTTTAATGACTGACAAATAAATTTTGGCAATGGACTGAATGTTTATGCTCCCCCAAAACTGCATGAAAGAAATTTCTGTTATTTATAAGCCACCCAGTGTATGGTATTCTGTTAGAGCAGCTGGAATGGACTAAGAGAATGTTGAATGCCAAATGTAGCTATACACTTGTATGACCCAAACATCAACGGGTCAAAGCCAAAAGCCAATTAAATATAAGAGTGACGTTTTGGAAACAGGTGGCTGGTTTGGAAGCACACGTGGACAGTACTGAGCTATCTAGCTCAGGGAAGTGTCCATTAGCTTTCCAGAGGCCAGCCCTCCTTTTAAAAGCCTGGTTGTCTTCTGAAACAGGTGCTAGTGAGCAAAGAGAAATGTGCTTATAAGATCCATTATATCGGTGGCATCTTGTGCTCACTCACCCAGCACTTCACTTTTCATATAATACCTTTTATTATAGAGGATAAATGACAGTTTTCTGTTGAATTTTAAAATAGTGCATCATGTATAATTCATAAAAACTGCCAGCAGCATCAACATCCTCCTTGGTATTTGTCCTACTTAAGAAATGTCACACATTAGACTTCTGTGATAGGTGTTAACGCCTATTAATGGATGTAACTAACCTTGTCCTACTGTCCCTTCCACTGCTACCAACAGTCATTTGGTCATTTAAAAGGTTTTAGCTGACAATATCAGCAATTCTTGCTATACTTTTACTGTTGTCATAGAGACACAGAAACAGCTGAATAGAGTTTTCACATATGGTATTCCTGATGAAGGTGTGATACTAATCACGCTACTATATGTCACTGAATTTGTTTCTAAATGGTTGCATCAAGGTCAGGCCCTTCCCCTTGAATTTCTAAAAACCAAAAAAATTTCTACCAGAAACTCTCATTTGGAAGACTCTCTTTTACCGTGGTTCTCAAAGTGTGGTCCTTGTGCCAGTAGCATTGGCATCATCCACCAACTTATTAAAAATGCAAATTGATGAATCTTGTGATGGTTTACTGTCCCAATTAGCTGGTAAAACATTTTTTTTCTGGGTGTATCTGGGAGAGTGTTTCTGGAAGAGATTAGCATTTGAATCAGTTGACTGAGTCAAGAAGATCCACCCTCACCAATGTGGGCAGACATCATCGAATGTGTTGAGGGCCCACACAGAGCAAAAGCTGGAGGAAGGGTGACCTCTCTCTCTGTGAGCTGGGAGAGTCATCTTCCCCTGCCCTCAGACATTGGAGCTCCTGGTTCTTAGCCCTCAGACTCAGGCTGAGCTATACTGCTGGCTCTCTCCTCTGTCTCCACTAGCAGAAAACAGATAGTGGAACTTCTGAGCCTCCATAACCACATGAGCTAATTACTATAATATGTATTCTCATACCTCAATATCTCTAGACCTATATCTATATCTATTTATCTGTACTATTGGTTGTTTCTAGGACCAATAGAGGCCCCATTCCAGGTCCATTACCTTAGAAACCGTAGTCAGTGTTTTAACAAGTCCTAGGTTATTATGATGTATGCTAAAGTGTAAGAACTACTTCTCTGCTAGTATTTTCCCATCTCTAAAGAAAGTTTTGTTGAGAAATATTAAGGTACTCAAAATTCAGAATTAAACTAAATACAGATGTTCTACATAAGGATACTTGAAAATCTAAGGTATAGAACAGCATTTTTAATAACTGGGCTTGTTGAACTACATATAGTAACATAGAGAGGTATTTATCAAAAATACATAAGTTTTGCCCTGGAAGGATAGCTCAGTTAGTCAGAGCATTGACCCGAAGGGCGGAGGTTGCTGGTTCAATCCCTGGTCAGGGCACATATAGGAACAGATCGATGTTCCTGTGTGTGTGTCTCTCTCTCCTTCTTCCTCTTTATCTAAAATCAATAAAATAAAAAAATTTAAAAATACATGTTTTTTTGTTTTTTAATTAAGTGAGAGGCAGGTAGGCAGGCAGACAGACTCCCACATATACCCTGACTGGGATCTACCCAGCAAACCTCCTACTGGGCGATGCTCTGCCCATCTGTATCCACTGCTTTGTTGCTCGGCAACCAAGCAATTTAAGCAACCGAGGCGAGGCCATGGAGCCATCCTCGGTGCCTGAGGCCAACTTGCTCCAACCATTTGAGCCACAGCTATGGGAGGGGTAGAAGGGGGGTGAGGGATAGAGAAGCCGATGGTTGCTTCTCCTGTGTGCCCTAACCAGGAACCAAACCTGGGACTTCCACATGCTGGTCTGATGCTCTACTGCTGAGCCAACAGGCCAGGGCCAAAAAAATACATAAGTTTGAACCCTACCTAGACCTAGTGAATCAGTGTCTGAGGTGGGGCTGATTGCCTCTTGAAGGGCATACCAGACAGTTCTGAGGCTTTAATTATGATAACCATGGAATAAAGTATAGCTTATGTTAACAACAATTATCTTTGGGTAATGACACCGAGAACAATCTTTATTTTTCTATATAATTTTTGAAATTTTTCAGTTGGATGCAATAATCACATACTACTTGTATAATCAGAAAATAGCAACAAAGCTATTATTTTTAAAGGGATAAAGCAGACAGAATAGCATCACATCACCTTGGAGACATGAGGGATTTGTCTGTTTTCCTTATATTACTTGTATCAGGGTGATGAAGAGCTTAGATCATGGAGTAGTACTGCCTGGGTTCAAATCTTAGAGGCTTAATTACTAGCTATGTAACTTTCCTCAATTTCCTCATCTCTTAAGCAGAGACAGTAATGACAGTGTCTATTTCATGGGGCTGTTGTGAAAATCAAATGAGAGTACTTAGTACGGTGTTTAATGAGAACACATAATGAAATTTATAACATTAGCTATTAATAATAAAAGGATATCTATGTTTTGGCTATTCTTTTTTTATTTTGAAAGAGACAGAGAAAAAGTCAGAGAGAGGAACATATATGGACAGACAGACAGGAAGGGAGAAAGATGAGAAGCATCAATTCTTCATTGCAGCTCGTTAGTTGTTCATTGATTGCTTTATCATATGTGCCTTGACTGGGGGGCCACAGCACACCGAGAGATCCCTTGCTTAAGCCAGTGACCTTTAGGCTCAAGCCAACAACCATGGTGTCATGTCTATGATCCCACGATCAAGCCAGCGACCTTGGACTGGTGAGCCCATGCTCAAGCCAGCAACCTCGGGGTTTCGAACCTGGGTCCCCCATGTCCCAGTCTGACACTCGATCCACTGCAACACTGCCTGGTCAACCTTGGCTATTCTTAGCTCTATTTTCTGTAAGTAATTTATTAATTAATCATTCATTTTAATTATAATGCTTAAAAAATTGGCTGTGACTCTCAGAGGAAGATGTCTGCCTCTTTTCATGGATGATAAGTTTTCTGCTTCACCGGGTTCCCCTCCTGCCACTGTCTGTTGTCCCTGGCCATGACTCTGACTTGCCTTCTTCCGGACAAAAAACCCCATATCTTTGCTCTTTATATAGCCAGTGCCCCATGCCTTCAAGTTTCCACTTTCTCCCCCTTCAGTTTTATGTCTGTTACCTTTGCCAGATTTATTTGACCCACAGAGGCTGCAACTGTTAGTTATCACTGTGCATTTAAGAAATGTTTGCTAAATTCTCTTCGGTTGAAGGTTCAGCATCACAGCTATTTTTTTTCATCTTGGACATAATTAATGATTTGGGTTTCTGAGGCTCTGTCAAATAGAACACTTCTGAGTCTGAGATTAAGAACTGATTAAAAAAAAAAACAATCATTCCTGGTTTGTCCCTCCAGGGCCGGGCCCCGCTGGGCCTGCAGCCCGCTGTATACTCGCTGCACACTCCCGCAGCTCCTGTCCGTAGGACTGGCGGCAGCTCGGGCCCCGCTGGGCCCGCAGCCCGCTACACACTCCCGCAGCTCCTGTCCGTAGGACTGGCGGCAGCTCGGGCCCCGCTGGGCCCGCAGCCTGCTGCACACTCCCACAGCTCCTGTCGGCAGGACTGGCTGGGTCTGTGGCTCGCTGCATACTCCCACAGCTCCTGTCGGCAGGACTGGCTGAGTCTGTGGCTCGCTGCATACTCCCACAGCTCCTGTCGGTAGGACTGGCGGCAGCCCCGGCCCCGCTGGGCCCGCAGCCCGCTGCACACTCCCGCAGCTCCTGTTGGTAGGACTGGCGGCAGCCCCGGCCCCGCTGGGCCCGCAGCCCGCTGCACACTCCCGCAGCTCCTGTCGGTAGGACTGGCTGCAGCCCAGCTGCTCTTCCCTTTTTCAGACACATTTGCATGTGTCAAAGGCTGAGCACCTAACTGGGATCTTTTTCACTCAGATTTAATCTCTGAATTGTAAAATATTGAGAAAAGGAGTTTAGGAGAAAATTTTATCAACTTCCTACTTTCTGGACTACTTTTAGTTTCCACATTTTTGTGGGGTTTTTCCCTCTTTTTTGCAGTTGAATTCTAGTTTCAAGGCTTTATGATCAGAAAATATGCTTGGTACAACTTTGATTTTTCTGAATTTGCTGATGTTGTTTTTTGTGGCCCAACATATGGTCCATGTACACTGGAGAAAAATGTATACTCTGTCACTTTGGGATGAAATGTCCTGTAGATGTCTATCATATCCAGGTGCTCTAGTGCTTTGTTTAAGGCCAATATATCTTTATTGATTCTCTGTTTGGATGACCAATCTAGAGCCGTCAGCGGTGTATTGAGGTCTCCAAGTATGATTGTATTTTTGTCAGTTTTTGTTTTAAGGTCAATAAGTAGCTGTCTTATATATTTTGGTGCTCCTTGGTTTGGTGCATATACATTAAGAATTGTTATGTCTTCTTGATTCAGAGTCCCCTTAATCATTATGAAATGACCATTTTTGTCTCTGAGTACTTTTGTTGTCTTGTAGTCAGCATTATCAGATATGAGTATTGCTATGCCTACTATTTTTTTTATGTTATTTGCTTGGAGTATTGTTTTCCAGCCTTTCACTTTGAATTTGTTTTTATCCTTGTTGCTTAGATGAGTTTCTTGTAGGCAGCATACAGTTGGATTTTCTTTTTTAATCCATTCTGCTACTCTGTGCCTTTTTATTGGTGAGTTTAATCCGTTTACATTTGGTGTAATTATTGAAACTTCTGAGTTCCCTATTGCCATTTTATACATTGCTTTCTGTTAGTTTTGTGACTTGATTCTTCTCTTTCGTTTTTCTATCTTTTATTTTTGTTTGGTGGTATTCCATACATCTTTCCTCTGTTGTTATCTTTTTTAAATTATGTGCTTCTGTGGTGGTTTTATCAATGGTGGTTACCATTAAGTAATGAAAAGGGTTCCTACCCTGTTCATTGTAGTGCACTATCTTGTGAGTACTTTTGCACTCCATCGTCCTTTGCTACTGTTAATCTCCATCCTCTCCCCCCCTTTTTTTTGTTGTCACAGTTTAAATTTGGTTTTATTGTGTTCTTGGTGGAGCTTTTACTTGTGGTTTTGTTTTGTTTTGTTCTTTTTATCTGATTGGAGATACCCCCTTTAGTAATTCCTGGAGTGGGGGCTTTCTGATGATAAATTCCCTCATCTTTTCTGTATCTGTGAATGTTTTTATTTCTCCTTCATATTTGAAGGATAGCTTTGATGGGTATAGTATTTGTGGCTGAAAGTTTGTCTCTTTCAGAACTTTAAATATTGGGGTCCACTCTCTTTTAGCTTGTAGAGTTTCTGTTGAGAAATCTGATTATAATCTAATGGGCCTTCCTTTATATGTTGTATTCTTCTTTTCCCTGGCTGCCTTGAGAATTTTTTCTTTGCCGTTGGTTTGTGCCAATTTCATTATGATGTGCCTTGGAGTAGGTTTGTTGGGGTTAAGAAAACTCGGAGTTCTGTTTGCTTCATGAATTTGAGGCTTTAGTTCTTTCCACAGGCTTGGGAAGTTCTCATCTATTATTTGAGTATGTTCTCCATTCCATTTTCTCTCTCTTCTCCCTCTAATATACCTATTATTCTTATGTTATTCTTTTTGATGGAGTCAGGTAATTCCTGTAGGGCTATCTCATTTTTTTAAATTTTTGAGTCTCTTTCTTCTTCTCTCTGTTGTGCCTCAAGTTGCTTGTCTTCTATTTCACTAATCCTACCTTCTATCTGGCCTGTTCTATTAGCTAAGCTTGTTACCTCGTTTTTCAGCTCATGAATTGAGTTTTTCATCTCTGTTTGATTTGTTTTTATAGTTTCAATTTCCTTGGAAATATATTCTTTGTGTTCATTGAGTTGTTTTCTGAGCTCCCTAAATTGCCTTTCTGTGTTTTCTTGTATATCTCTGAGTATTTTTAGGATTTCTATTTTAAATTCTCTGTCATTTAGCTCCAAGGTTTTCAATATATTAAATTTTTTCTCCATCAATTTTTCCTCATCTATCTGTGCTACCTCTCTGTCTTTTGTATCCATGATATTCGATTTCATTTTCCTTAATGGCATCTGGGGGTGGTTTTATTGATAGTATTAATGAGATTTAATAAAGAATAAAAAGTTAAAAAAATAAAAATAAAAAAGAATAAAAAAAAATTATTATCCCCCCCTTTTTTCCACTCCTCTCCTCTCCCCTCCTTCTTGAGAAAATCTTGTGGTGAACTGTGAATTATATTGTGCTAAATAGAACAAAAACTACTTATAATGGAGGGCTTGAGTTGGGGAGAAGTGATAAAGGAGCAAAAAAGGGGGTATGGACCCACAAAATGCAACAAAGGAAAAAATTTGGGTCAAGAATAAAATGATTTGCTTTTAGGTGATGGTTGACTAAGAGATATGATAAGAGGAATAAGAGGGAAACAGGAAAAAGGGGAAAAATTTTAAAAATTACTATTGTATTTAGTGGAGCAAGAACTAGATAAAATGGAAAGCCAGGGTTGGGAGCACTGCTAGTGAGTTTAAAAAGTGAAGTAAAAATCCCCAAAGCGCCACAAAGAAAAATTTGAGTCCCAGAAAAAGTAATTTGTTCGTGATTGAGGATTGAATGAGAGGAAAAGTAAAGGAGAAAAGAAGAAACTAATATAGAGGGAGAAAAAAAAAAAGAAAGAGGAAAACACAAAAAGAGAAAAAAGAATAAAAGGAGAGAGAGAGAGAGAGTCAAGGGTTTTGGAGTGCAACCCTCATAGAGAGAAAGGAAGAAGAAAGAAAAGATAATGGGAGATGTAACACTTATGGGTAGTGTAGTTCAAGGAGAGGAGAGAGTAAGACCAGCAGAGAATTAAACGACCAAATTGGAAGAGGAAGAAAATAATCAAGACAAGAAGATAAGAGAAACAAACGAACAAATATAATAAAATGAGATAGGTTATAAAGTCTGTAGATTATTCTTGATTTTGAGAGGTTATCTTCTTGCTCTTTCTTTTCTCTCCCTCTTCCTGGTTGGTGACTCTGTACCCCAGGTTCTGCCCCTGTGGCACGCTTAGGTAGAGGTTTGCAGTTGATAAGTCTCTATGGCGATGTCATATATTGGGCTTCAGTCTCATTGGCAGTTGAGGCTCATTAGCATTTGCAGGCTCTGCCAATGAGAGAGTCCGTGTTCCTGGAGCCTCTATCCTAGTCTTTCCTTCCTGAATTAGTAGCCTGATGATCCAGCTATGGGGTTGCTGCTGCCTCTGCCTGGAGAGTAAGAGGCTCAAAGAGCTGGAAAATCCCCACTCTATTCCCACTCAGCACAGGGCTCTGGGTAAGGCTCAATCAGTCAGAGCTGCTAGTATAATCAGGCGGGGCTTCGACCCACACAAAGGCCTCTGACCCTGCCCCTCTGTCTGGTAACACGGGTGCCCACTTCCGGGGCTCTAGGAGAAATCTCTCGCCCACTATCTGCATGTGCCGACTAGGAGATCAGGGTGGATGGATGTCCCAAGTGCCTTTCTTTGTCTGGGTTTGGCGCGAGCATTAGCTTGTGTTGACTGGGTTGCCGCAAGCATAGTTTTTCCTTGGATTGGATGTCCGTGCCACAGCCTGGTTTGGATGTTTGTGCCGCAGTCTGGTTCTATTCACACCCTATGCCTGCCTCAGTTTCTATACTCTCAGTTTCCAGTGAAAGCAGCCCTTATTTAGGTTCATGAGGAAGGCAGAGTGTTTCTTCCTCCTTATTTCCTTCAGGGTTGATTATATATTTAGTCAATTTTTCGCTCAATCATACCTTCGCGTTTAGTGTGGAACTTCTGGAGGCTCCAAGGATAGATTTTTCTGTCTCTGGTTGAAGATCTTGTTGAATTTTTGGGGAGATTTATCGGTATCGCTCCTTACGGCACCATTTCTCTGACGTCATCCTCTAGACTACTTTTAATGTTGAATACAAATACTTTAAGGCAGTGGTTTTCAGATTTTAACATGCATAAGAATCCCCTGGTGGGCCACTACAGATTGAATGTTGTGCCCACCCCTCCACTCATGTTTTAAAATCCTAAACCCTAATGTAATAATACTAGGGCGCTCTTTGGGAGGTGACTAGGCCATGAGGGCAGGGTCCTCATAGATGGGACTAAAATGCCCTTACACAAGAGACTTCACAAAAATCCTTGGCTTCCAGACACCAAATCTACCAATGAACTTGGATTTCCCAGCTTCCAGGCTTGTTAGAAATAAATTTCTGTTGTTTATAAGCCACCCAGTTTACAGTATTTTTTATTATAGCAGCAGAAATGGACTAAGACACAGGCTTATTAAAACAGGTTGCTGGGGCCCTGGCCGGTTGGCTCAGCGGTAGAGCGTCGGCCTAGTGTGCGGAGGACCCGGGTTTGATTCCCGGCCAGGGCACACAGGAGAAGCGCCCACTTGCTTCTCCACCCCTCCGCTGCGCTTTCCTCTCTGTCTCTCTCTTCCCCTCCCACAGCCAAGGCTCCATTGGAGCAAAGATGGCCCGGGCGCTGGGGATGGCTCTGTGGCCTCTGCCTCAGGCGCTAGAGTGGCTCTGGTCGCAACATGGCGGCGCCCAGGATGGGCAGAGCATCGCCCCCTGGTGGGCAGAGCGTCGCCCCTGGTGGGCGTGCCGGGTGGATCCCGGTCGGGCGCATGCAGGAGTCTGTCTGACTGTCTCTCCCTGTTTCCAGCTTCAAAAAAAAAAAAAAAAAAAAAAAACAGGTTGCTGGGTCCCACCTCAGAGTTTCTGATTCAGTAGGTCTAGACGAGGCTTGAAAGCTGCCAATTCTAACAAGTTCACAAGTGGTGCTGACACTGCTAGCTCAGGAGCCTCACCTGGAGAACTATCTCTCTTAAACAAGGGAGGGGAAATGGTGATGGAAGGAGACTTGATTTGGGGTGGTAAACACAATATAATGTACAGATGATGTATTACAGAATTGTACATCCGATACCTATATAATTTTATTAACCAATGTCATCCCAATAAATTCAATAAAATTTTTTTAAAAGGAAGAATTTATTCATAAGAATCTTGAGTACATACTTTGTCCCCTTAAAAGGGGAGGGAGTCTAGTATTTAGCTCTGCTAACAGCCCTATAGTCAGACTTTTCCTTTGTTACTCTGGCTCTCTCTCTCTCTCTCTCTCTCTCTCTCCCTTCTTTCTGCTAACTGAATATTACCCAGATTTGCCAATTCTATTCTGAGAAAGTGATGATACACAATAAATTCCAGAGGACCTTATCAAAGAAGAATAAAAGAAATTTCTAAGCCTTGCCCTGAAAAGTCTAATTACCAGTTAACCAATGATTATAATTTTAACAGCAAAATATAAAATTTAGCTCTGTGATACCAACCTCTGTATTTCTGCCTCATTTCTCATCTCCCTTACTGCTCCACAGTCGATATCTGTCGTTCATCCCCACTTCCAGCTTTTGCACTTGTAGCCTCCCCTGCCCTGAATGTCACTATACTTCCTGTATATCCCTACCTATACTTCTTTTAAAACACAGCCTCCTAAGATTCAATGCCTCCAAAATGCCTTTCTTTAGAAACATTGACTCACACAAATAATTCACTTGTTTTGCTTTCCAGTGGGGAAACACAGTTCTGAATTCCGATATTTCATTTGCTATTATTTTCTAGTATCTTCTGGCCAATTTGTTTTCTTTTTCATTTTGCTGTCTCCCTGACCATGGCACTCTGCTCCTAAAACTGGGAAATTACAGGTAATCAAACAAACTAACAGCAGTATCTCTTTCCATCGTCTGAACTTCTCCTCAAATGATGCAGGGGGCAGTAGATGGCCAGGTTATCCCTGAATGGGAGACCAAGGGGAAACGGAAGAGTACCACCGTGGCTTTCCTGCCTCTAAGTTAAAAAAGCCACACTCCCACTGCCAGCAAAGACAAACTGCCCCTGATTACCTCGGTCTCAGCAGCTCCAGACCCTAAGCGTAACATGCTCACTCTTCCCTTCCGCTTAGCACAATTACCATGCTTAGGAAGGCAGCAGAACCAGCAAGGCAGTTGCTTTCATTCTGCATTTAATTTTTGCTTCTATGTTTCAAGAACATATTATGCAGCTGGTGTAAAATAGCACCTGGTCTGTTTAACTAACACAATGTTATAAAAGTAAAACATAATAAAAAAAATAACAACAGGATGACTGGGCCTTAGGATAAAACTCAAACACAGAGGATCACCTCACACGTGTAATTACCACAATACTTTGAGGGTGGAACAAATGCCAAACGCTCCAGGCCAGCGAGGTTAGATTGTTCTGCTGTGCGGATGCGGGTTCCGGGGCATCTTACCATTGCATTGCTGTGACTATCGAAAGCACAATGGGCCCTGGCCGGTTGGCTCAGCGGTAGAGCGCCGGCCTGGCGTGCGGGGGACCCGGGTTCGATTTCTGGCCAGGGCACATAGGAGAAGCGCCCATTTGCTTCTCCACCCCCCCCTTCCTCCTTCCTCTCTGTCTCTCTCTTCCCCTCCCGCAGCCAAGGCTCCATTGGAGCAAAGATGGCCCGGGCGCTGGGGATGGCTCCTTGGCCTCTGCCCCAGGCGCTAGAGTGGCTCTGGTCGCGGCAGAGCGACGCCTCGGAGGGGCAGAGCATCGCCCCCTGGTGGGCAGAGCGTCGCCCCTGGTGGGCGTGCCGGGTGGATCCCGGTCGGGCGCATGTGGGAGTCTGTCTGACTGTCTCTCCCCGTTTCCAGCTTCAGAAAAAAAAAAAGAAAGAAAGAAAGAAAGCACAATGAGGGCCCCAGAAGATGGCAATAGCCAATAAGCTCAGGGATTCGCAGGCTTCCAGGAGCAAAATACAGAGAATTTGCTTTATGGAAATGATTTATTCTACTAGATTGCGGTGTTCACATTTTTATTACATTTAGTAGTTCTTTTTTATTTGATGTTCAACGTGCATTCCCAAAAGGTTTGGCAGAAGCTATGTATCCAAGCTCGGTGTGATTTCTGTCCTGTCTACCCATCCCCATCCAGCCAACTACCTCTGCGAGGATCTCCAAGCACCTCCTCCAAACCTCTACCACCTCACAGAGAAGAGGTGAAGAAGCAACAATGATACCTTATTGAATGATAGCAAGAACAACCACAGACACTAGGATAAAATGCCAAATTTTTCTCTACTCATTCACTTGAACGGTAGATTAATTTATGGAAAGGAGAATGTAATGCTCGTGGCCGAGGCCAGGTAGGTCCACATTGGATTCAGGCAGATGGTGGAGAAACTTAGAAGCTGAAAAGCATTGGGCCATTACCATTTAATAGATTCTCCCAACAGAGAACAAGCAAACAGGCCGGGAAAACCGCTTCTCAGGCAAACAAACAGCACAGTGGTGGGCAGGCAATCCGCAACCTGCCAGCCACACTCTCTCCTGAGCGCAAGCACCCACAGCCTTACATAGACTATACACACGTGGTCCTTCCACATGCTCACACACTAGTTATGCAAAGTGCTTGCAGACAGTAAACCAGCAACCAAGCCTAACACAGCTGTTTTCCCAACAGAGGCAGACTCTTATTATAAACCAGCCTGTGAAGAGATTTCTGTCAATTCTAAACATTTGACCTGGTTCTTTGAAGTCTATTCTCACCCAACTAGGTAGTGTGCATAAAAATAAACATAAGAAATAAGTGAAAGTTCCATTAACTTTGACAATTACTTATGGCCCTGGCCAGTTGGCTCAGTGAATAGAGCATCAGCCCGGCATCCGGGTGTCTCAGGTTTAATCCCCAGTCAAGGCACACAGGAGAAGCGACCATCTGCTTCTCTTTCCCTCCCTCTCCCTTTTCTCTCCCCCTCTCTCAACCAGTGGCTTGACTGGTTTGAGTGCCAACCCCGGGCACTGAGGATAGCTCTGCTGATTCATGCATCGGCCCCAAATGGGGGCTGCTGGGTGGATACCTGTCGGGGCACATGTGGGAGTCTATCTCCCCTCCTCTCACTTGATAATAAAATAAAATAAAATAAAATAAAATAAAATAAAATAAAATAAAATAAGAATTACTATCAAAGCATTCATTCAGCACAAAGTGAGTACTGTGACATAATCAAAAGATTCAGAGCCAGAAAGATATGAGATGGAATTCCAATTCTGTTATTTATTAACTATGGTTTTGGAAAGTCTCAACCTTTCTGAATGTCAGTTTCTGATTAAATTTTTTTTGATTAGCCTGACCAGGCAGTGGCGCAGTGGATAGAGTGTCAGACTGGGATGCAGGGGACCCAGTTTTGAAACCCCAAGGTTGTCAGCTTGAGTGCGGGCTCATCGGCTTGAGCATGGGATCACAGACATGACCTCATGGTCACTGGCTTGAGCCCAAAGGTCACTGGCTTAAAGCCCAAGGTTGCTGGCTTGAAGCCCAAGGTTGCTGGCTTGAGCAAGGAGTCACTAACTCTGCTGTAGCCCCCCAGTCAAGGCACTAATGAGAAAACAATCAATGAACAACTAAGGAGATGCAACAAAGAATTGATGCTTCTCCTCTCTCTCCCTTCCTGTCTGTCCCTATCTGTCCTTTTCTCTGTCTCTCTGTCTCTGTCACCAAAAAAAAAAATTTTTTTTTCATCAGAGTGACTGACTGGTTGAGATATTGACTAATGAACTTCCTGTTCTGTGTCTCATGAATGATTAGATAGGATTAGAACTGCTATGCCCTTGAAACTAGCTGGACTCAAAGGTAAACATTTCCTGTTCACCTGACAGAGATTTCCCTGGTTGCAAAATCCCAGCTCTAACTTCCCTCACCTGTAACTTGTCTACTACTGCCTATAAAAGAGTAATATAAAACTATTCTGTGGAGACACATTCTGATCATAGATCTGGGTTACTCTCCCTACTGCAATAACCTGAATAAAAGCAATTTCCTTACTTTGTTGGTTTTGTCTTTAAGATATCTGTAGAAATGCCTGGCTGTGGGAAGCTGTGTTAGGCTTGCTAGCTGATGTACCAGCTTCAAGCACTTTGCTTGATTAGTGCGTAAGCACCTGGCAGAGGCACGTGTGCATAGCCTATATAAGCTATGGGTGCTTGCGCTCGAGAGAGATGGGGTATTATGGATGGTGGATTGCCTGCCTGCCACGGTGAGGGGCCATTCTTGCTGTTTGTGTGCCAGAGAAGAGGTTTTCCCCTGCCTGTGTGCTGCAGTTTCTTTACCGTCAGCCCGAATCCAATGTGGACCTGCCTGGCCCTTGCCAACGACATTACACTGGCACATAGGTGATCCTCAGTAAATGGAAGCTTTTATTAAGGACCTTCAATAAATGGTGCTCTGATATAACCTATGGTGGGCACAGAGATGAGAAGTATGCATCATTTGTATGGGCATCTGCTGAATCTAGTAATTCCACACACTTAGGACATTAAAATCTTATTTTTAAGTTTCATTGATTCCTATGATGATAAGCTAATTATGACAGATCGATAAACAATACAGGGTGGTACAAAAGTAGGTTTATAGTTGTTCATATAGAAAATAATACAATAATAAATAAGATTAGAAAAAAGTCTGTATTTTGCATACTAACAACTGTAAACCTACTTTTGCCCCACCCTGCATGAATTAACTCACAAACTATTTTAATGTGAACTTTAGAGTCATCTAGTTAGAAAAACTATAAATAGAGTTGAGTTATAATATCCATCCCAACTCTATAGGACTTATCTGAGTTCCACCTCCATAAAGTCTTTTCTGATTTCTGTAGTCAGAAATAATTTCTAGTCTCTCTGGTCCAGCTTGCATTTTTCTGTACTTTTTCTCATATTATCTTCCACGTTATGCTCTACATTAGTGTGAATTGTGTACACGTCTGATTTTTTCCCTAGATTTGACTTTACTTGAGGCTAGGTACTGTGTCTTATTTTTCTGTGACACAATGTCATAGGCACAGGAGATACTCATTTGTGTTTGCTGAATTGAGTCTAGATACTCTTTGATGCTTTGGATCATACTAACAGGGCAGTGTACACATGAATACTGCTTCATAAAATGTCAAATCTAAGCAACCAAGAATAATAGAGAATAGGGTAGAAAGGGAGGGGGGAGGTGAAAAGATAACACTGCATTGAGAAATCTAAAAAGGTAACATTACACAGGAAACAAATACATCCTGAGTAACTAAAACAGAGAACATATTCCAACTGTATGTGTCTATAATACACAAAGGTTTGAATAAGGCAGACTATAGTCAAGGTGTTTAGAAATTTCACCTACACTGACAGGTCAGAATCAGGAAATGATAATAATGGTAAGGTTGTTGTATACAATGTTTCTTCAACAGCAGGTCACCAGTAGAATGCTAATAAATGTTTACAGCCTACTCGGAGGGAGACAGAGGCCTGATCTATAGCCCTGCCAGTTTCTACAGTGGAAATATTCCCACCCTGGCTGATATTAAACTATGAACATGCTACTTAATGTAAATTTGGGAAGAGAGACACATATATAGCCCTGCCAGTTTCTACAGTGGAAATATTCCCACCATGGCTGATATTAAGCTACGAACATGTTACTTAATGTAAATTTGGGAAGAGAGGCACATATATAGCCCTGCCAGTTTCTACAGTGGAAATATTCCCACCATGGCTGATATTAAGCTACGAACATGTTACTTAATGTAAATTTGGGAAGAGAGGCACATAACTGGCTCTCCCAAGATGGTGAGCGCTGCTTTGTGACACTGCTGCCAGTTTGCTTTCTCCTCACCTGCCTCCTTTGCTTCCTTCCAACGAAGAGGAATTGAGCTGCAGCAGGTCTAGGGGGAAAGGGCTGCCAAGAAAAAGCCCCCTACACGGAGGTTTGCTCCTTGTTTTCCCCTTTGGGATTGTGTTTTGGAAACAATGGATCACCTGTAATTTTATAACTTCCATCTCACTTTTCAGTGCAACCTGAAAATCCAGAAATCACTTTGGAAATAAAATAAAAACCTACCACCTCCTTTTAGGCCATGATGAAAATGTTAGGAAGATTTGCTTCATGATAAAGGTTACTCTTGATTTTAACAAAATTATGTGAGTTTAGCCTCTGTGAATCTTACAGAAACTATAAAATTATATGTGAGAAAGACAAAAGCTCCTGAATTCTCAGGGTTTTCCGGGTTTTTCTTCACTGTTACACTAAAGCTATAACTTTCTAGCTACGAGTTACAGCTCATCAGTTGAGCCAACATTTGCTTATTAGAACCCTAAGGTGGGTTTTTTTTCTCTTAACACAAAATACGCTGAAATAAAATGAAAAAATTAGCACAGTTCTGAGAACTTACACAAATTAGTAAGGGCTCAAAGACCCATAGCTAGAAATGAATCAGATCTCATGATATACAACAATTAATAAATGCAATATAACAGTCCACCCTGGAACTTGTTCAGGGTCATCACCACCAGATGCCTCATCACCCGGACATCATTCAGCCCTGCTTCAGCTGGGATAGACAATGAGCCCCTGGAGTGTCCTGGATTCATCTCAAGGATATGCGGATGAAATCCAACTTTTTGCAACATATACTTTGTGGCATATTATGACACCAGAAACCTCCCTGGAGTCACTCGGTGAGGTACCAAGTTAAAAATGAATCTTATTTTCTAAGTTTAGGCTGGAATGGCATAGGTGGGCGTCCTCCAAGGAAGATTTTAAAAAGTTATTTTGGTTACAACTCTGTATTTAAAACTCTCGCAGGAGTTATTTATGTTCTTATTATGCATTCTCAGAATCCTGTATCATTTTAAGCTACATATAAGAAAATTTAATCGCAACTAGCTGGATAATCCTTCCACGTCCCCACTTGTATAAATTGCCACATCAGAGTGTGGTCTGGCATGATTCTCCGGAACTAGCATTGCCACCTCACAGGGAGGCAGAAGGAGGAGTAGCCTGTGCCTGGAAGAGCAGCAGCCATATACATGCTGGTGTGGCTGGAAGAGCGTCCAGTGAAGGGACAAGCATACACAGCTGGCACCCACAAGGGCCAGTCTGTGTGTAACCATCACTATCTAGGCTTCCCTGGGAGCCCTTGGACGGCAGATACATGCTCAATTTCCAAACAGATTCATTTTCAATGACTCCATTTCAAATGCAGGCACCAACAACCAGGTGACGTTGATGTCAGAAGTAACAGAAATGAACTCCATTGCCACAGTTTCTTCAGGAGTTGTTGTATGGTTACTTCTTTGCCTACTGAGAGGTACAGATGCAAGAATGAGGCTCAAAGAAAGACCTGTGAGGAAACATTGCCTGATGATATGTCTTCGTCTGACCTTACTTATCTTTATAATATATGAGTATATGTGTATGCACGTGTGTGTATATATATATTTAGATATGTGCATCTGTATATTTAGATATGACTTTTTATTTGTAATTCAGTCATTATTTCTTATTTATTAATGCCATAAGCTGTGATAAATCCTTTGTGGAAAGTGAAATATGAATAAACATATAAACACATGAATAAATAGTATCAAATAGTATGTTAGGGTAAACTTTAGTCATTACCACTATTAACATTAATTACTTAGCAAGCTCATAGTACTGTGTGAACAGGTGCATGAGGGGGTGAGAAGATAAGAGAGCCTGAGGCAAAGCTCCTGACCCCAAAAGTAGGATAATAGGGCTAGTACATAGAATATAATATGTACACTATACAATAATACGTATTCTATTCACACACACAAAACTGAAACATGTCTCACACACAATCACATCTTTTCACTTATTTCTTTATTTATTTTGTATTTTTCTGAAGTGAGAAGCAGGGAGGCAGACAGACAGACTCCCGCATGTACCTGACCAGAATCCACCCAGCATGCCCATCAGGGGGCGATGCTCTCCTGCGATTGGAGCCATTCTAGCGCCTGAGGCAGAGGCCATGGAGCCATGCTCAGCACCTGGGCCAACTTTTGCTCCAACGGAGCCTTGACTGCAGGAGGGGAAGAGTGAGAGAGGAAGGAGAGGGGGAAGGGCGGAGAAGCAGATGGGCGCTTCTCCTGTGTGCCCTGGCTGGGAATCAAACCCGGGACTTCTACAAGCGGGGCCGACACTCTACCACTGTCCATTTTATTTCTTAAAACATTCTTATTGTTACCCATTAAATTTAATACAGTAAAAGTAGCATTGCTTTAAGGAAATAGGAAGTTCTAATTTCCAAGGGGTAAATGTTTTAATATTTCAAAGGAAAATTATTCTTTTTAAAATCAAAGGTTATTAGGCCAACTTCAGATGGATAATACAGCATACTGTTTCTTATCTCCTAAGCATTTGCTCAGAAATCCAAAATATATAGAGTTATTACTCATAAAACACTCCCTCAGAGGAGGAAATACACCCCAAGTTGTATTCCCAGTAGGAATACATCAACCCACCCACATGAACCAAATTTAAAATGCCTTTAGTATGAGTGCCTCCAGATTCTAATTGTGGGCTTAATTTATAATTCAACTTCTCTCTAGTCTTGGTTACAATGAACTTCAAAAATATTTTTATGTATTTATACAATTCACTACTTCCGAAAACTGCATCATTACTGAAAAATCAGTGATGACCTTCATTTTATAATAGTTTTTGCACAGAAAAAATATATTGTTTAGAGGAAAAAACTTTCTTACTTAAACAAAAAATCTGGAAAGTAAGACTCTACTATTATTAATAATTCTGCTCAAATATTAAAATTGTGAATGGAAACACTTCCAATTTGCAACATAATATTTAGGCTTATCATGCCAGAAACATCTTAGCTGGGTCTTAACATTCTCTAGGTTAAGTAACTTATAGGCTTTTTACCATGTCAGCTCTAAGATAATACTTAATTCTTACTCTGTATTTGCAGTGTCAGGTTGCATTGGACAGAAACCCTACCTTTAGCATATAGTCTATTCTAGCCACAGTCATATCACTTCCCAGTCTACCTATTAATATCCAACCGATTAGAGTTTGGTGAGCTTCTAGCAGATTTGTGACTGTGACTGAAACCTGCAATTTTAACTAACTAGAGAAATTCTGGACAAGAAGCCTCTGAAAAACTGATCTGCTACATTGCTTTCTTTTGAAATTTTGAAACCACCCCAAACCAGGAACTTCTCCTATTTTAACTTGAAGAGAAGAAAGGATGTTGGCATGAAAGATCACTCACTATGTAACTGGAACCAGACTTAGTTCCATTACGTGTGAGATCTCATTTAATTGTTGTATCTTTAATACAGTAGGAATGATTATCTCCACTTTGCAGAGGGGAAATTAAGGCTCCGAAAAACTAAGCAAGTTGACCAAGGATATGGAGTGGATGTTAGAGTTAAGATCTAAGAGTCTGACTCTAAAAAAGAATGTGTCTCTCTTCTCTCCCAGCAGAGGGGTGCAGCTGGCTGTACAGGCTCACAAGAGCTGTTGGTGCATAGCTCTTCCCAAGTCCACATTCATTAATGTCACATCAGTAGGTTGAAATCAGCCATGGTGGAGTATTGATACTGTGAAAACGAAGCAAGTTTTACAAATCAAGGCTTCTTCAGAGTCATTTACCAGCACACCACTCCCTATATACACTGGTGGGGTTCGAATAATTTAACAGGCAGTTCTCTGCCCTAATGGCTGTTGTAAGTTTAAAAAAATGATATACTAAAGGTAGTTTATTATTTCATGCATTTAATACTTAAATAAGAACAACAAAAGAGGTACAAAAACTGGATTATAAGAGTTTTAAAGTGTAAATAAAAATATTAAATAATACCTGACAAAAACAATAAAACTGTTAAGATATTTCCATATTATTTCTTTTATTTATTTATTTATTTATTTATTTATTTATTTATTTATTTATTACAGAGACAGAGAGTGAGAGAGAGGGATAGACAGGGATAGACAGACAGGAATAGAGAGAGATGAGAAGCATCAATCATTAGTTTTTCATTGCTCATTGCAACACCTTAGTTGTTCATTGATGCTCTCTCATATGTGCCTTGACCACGGGCCTTCAGCAGACTGAGTAACTCCTTGCTGGAGTCTCGAACCTGGGTCCTCTGCATCCCAGTCCGACGCTCTATCCACTGCGCCACCGCCTGGTCAGGCTTACTTCTTGATTGGTGTCCCCACTTACAATTTTTTTTCACCTGCAGACCCCATACAGAGCTCACTAAACTCAGAGTGAATATATCTCCAACCTGTTATTCTCTATGCCCAAAGCTATCTTTAATCTCACTCAAAGTGAGGAACAGTGAGATGGAAGGGAAATTAGAGTAGAAGGAAATAGTGGTCTTCACCAATTGTGTAAAAAAAAATCTTACTTTAGCAAATGTTGCAAAAACATACAACCACCCAAACACACTGGTCAGACCCTTCCAAGGCCTTGGAAGGGCCTGTGCAAGCAAGGGGCCCTGAAGTATAAGTTTCATTGGATCCCCAGGTGATCTCTGTCACAAAAGAGAATCATCACCTCCCTGCTCAGTCTCTTCTTTCCCAAATTGTTAATCAAAACATTTTAACCTTTCTGTTGGGAACCTTAACCCAGTTCCTGGAACTGTCCTTTGCCTCTCTGGCCCCATCGTCAGGTGACTTCAGGGCACACAGACAGAAGTCAGTGCTTCCCATGCTCATCACGTATTCTTCTCCAAAACCTCTACCTAACGCTAAAGCATCATAATTTTGCACTGTCTTGAAAGAGTTCCTGAAGCTATTGAAAAAGTAACAGTATCAGATACAATTTTTCTCATATCCAAACTCTTCACTGGTAGAATCAATAGTGTACATGAATCTATACTTTAAAGAAGCTGTGGATTAAAAGTACAGGACATTTATATAAATAATGACATTATATAAATAAGCCACTCTTGGCAGATCCTGAGATCCAAGTGAAAACACAAATAAGTCATAGCAAAGGATTTCTAGTTATTATTTTGGTTAGACTATAACAGATTCACTAGCAAGAATAAGAACAACATACTATTAGTTACAGTATGCTGTGCCTGTCAAACCTGGGAGTTGCCAGCAAGCATTTCAGGAAACTTTCCAGAGCTATTATTAGATATAATACAGACTTTCCTACCTAGTTTTTAGGCTGGAGGCCTCTAGCAGATGCCTGGGTGATTACAGCAGCAGTAGTACTTGGCATCCCAACAGCCTGCCCCGCGACCAGCAGCAGCAACTGACCAGGGTTTTGTAGGCGGAAGTTTTTATTTTTATTTTTCAGATACTTAAAAACAAGGACAAGGTCATTCCCAATGCCAGAACTTCTAGCTAAGCCATAACTTTTCCTTGTGTATCAAAAGTACTGAGAAAAAAAAAGAAAATACAAAAACAAAGCCAACAAAACCCACAAAAAAAATGTTACTAAGAAGATAAGCATTTAAAACTAGGCACTCTGGATAGTCAGACTGTACTGTTAAAATTTAACACCATCAACACCAGCACTACTCAAGATGAAAGTCACTTTCCACGTAACTATTCATTAGGCACTGAGCTAAGTGCCTTATATTAAATTTGGCAGTATCCCTGGCTTATCCATGAGGAGGACAAGGGAGTGAAGAGAGACCTGATTGTAACCTGCAAATGGAGTAGGGTCTGGATTTGCCCTCAGGCTACCTAACTCAGTGACAATTTGTCATCTCCTGTATTAGTATGCTTAAAAAACATCTCTTGATCCTGAACTTGGAGTAGTAATAAACATTTAAATCTTTATTAGGTTAATGACATCCAAGTAATGGCAGCGTGAGAAATATGCCTGATCTCTCTCCTTGAAATTTCAACAAACTGAACAACTATAATGCAGCGAAGGAACTCCAGCTGGGCTAGCAAACACACCTGAAAGCTCTGAGCATCAAATAGACTAAAGGTGGGACAGGGTGAAAAGAGGGGCAGAAGATAAAAATCATTCACAGTCAACCCTAGTGAGGAGACAAACCCAGAGAGATTGTTGTTTTGTTTGGGTTTTTTTTCTCTTTGCTGGACTATGGAGAGGAGGGAAGCTCAAGCTCTGGATTTTATCTGAGGAGTATGGAGAGGAAAATCTGGAATGACTGGGTCTCTTTCTTCCAGGAAGAGCAGTGAGATAGAGGGGCAGAGGTAGAGATAACCAAAGGGGACAGAGTGCAGGGTCATGTACAGTGTTCCTATAGTCTGTTCCTATAGGGGGGGGGTGGAGAAGCAAATGGGCGCTTCTCCTATGTGCCCTGGCCGGGAATCGAACCTGGGTCCCCCGCACGCCAGGCCGACACTCTACCACTGAGCCAACCGGCCAGGGCCACAGAGCTAAAACTTTTAATACAGCAAAACCTACCAGAAGAAATCTCTCAAAACCAAAATTTATTTTCCCTTTTCTTTTCTTTTATTCCTTTTTACCTTTTTCTCTTATTATTCTCTTTTTCTCTTTTGAATTTCATTTTCTTTTTATATTTTTTGTTTTTATTCTTTTGTGGTTGTTTTGTTTTTAACCTTTTCTTCTGCAGTTTTTCTTCTTGCCATAATTTTTAAAATTTTTATATATTTTATTATATTTTTAAATTTTTTCATTTTTTAGTTGTTTTTTTATGTTAGGGTTCTTAACAATACCACTCTCAAATGCCATCAAGAAAGAAGAAATTGAACACCATGGCTACACAAGACAGAGATGTAGTTCAGAAAGAAAATAAAAAATAACCAGAAAAAAATCTCAATCACATGGAAATCATAGAATTAAATGATAGAGAATTCAAAATTGAGGTTCTGAAAATACTCAAAAGGTGCAAGAAGACACCAATAGGCAACTTAATGAGCTCAGAAAACAAATTAATAAACAAAACAAATATCTCACCAAGGAGATTGAAACTTTAAAAATAGAGATGAAGAACTACATACATAAATTGAAAACTGAGGTAGCAAGTTTAGTTAATAGAACAAGACAGACAGAGGAAAGAATCAGTGACATCGAAGACAAACAACTAGAGATGCTATAGAAAGGAGAGAGATTTACGGATTAAAAAAAATTGAGTTAGCTCTATAGAATTGTCAGACTCCATCAGAAAGAGCAATTTAAGAATAATGTGTATATCAGAAGAGTAAGAGAGGAAGAAGGGAATACAAAGCCCATTCAAACAAAAAATTGATGAGAATTACCCAAGCCTATGGAAAGTGTCGGAACCTCGAATCCAAGAAGCAAACAGAATGCCGAGTTACCTCAACCCAAACAGACTTATTCCAAGGCACATTGCAATAAAATTTTCAGAAATTGGTGACAAAAAAAGAATCCTTAAGGCAGCCAGGGAAAAGAAGAACATAACCTGTCAAGGAAAGGCCATTAGGTTATCATCAGACTTCTCATCAGAAATTCTACAAACCAGAAGAGAGTGGACCCAAACATTCAGAGTACTGAAAGAGAAGAAGTACCAAACAAGAATACTATATCCATAAAAGTTATCATTCAAATATGAAGAAGAAATAAAAACTTTTATAGACATATAAAAGCTGAGGGAACTTAACACCAGAAAACACCCACTACAAGAAATACTCAAGGAAGTTATTCAACCAAACACAAAGAAGAAAACAAATAAAAAATACAAATAAAAACTCCAATAAGGTCACAATAAAAACAATGATAATCTGTGACAACAATAACATAAAAGGGGAGCAGTAGCAAAGAAGAATGGAACACAGAAGCACTCATAAGACAAAGGACTCTTGTACACATGAACATTTTTCTCTTAATAATCTAATAGTAACCACCTATAAAAAAGCCAGTACTGAAACACACAGCTTAAAAAAAGAACAAACAGGGAAAGAAGTGTAGAATGCCACCAAACAAAAACAGTGACAGAAACACAAAAGAGAAGAACCAAATGAGACACAGATCTACCAGAAAACAAAACAATAAATAGGAAATCCTCAAGTGTCAATAATTACCCTAAATGTAAATGAAGTAAACTCACCAATAAAGAAAAACACAGTAGCAGACTGGATCAAAAAGCAAAACCCAACCATATGCTGCCTTCAAGAGACATATTTAAGCTTCAAGGACAAAAGGTTAGAAAATAATTCTCCAAGGAAGTAATATTCAAAAAGCAGGTATAGCCATACTCATATATGATAACACTGACTTCAAGACAACAAAGGTAACCAGAGACAAATATGGACATATCATACTGATAAAGAGAACATTGTATCAAGAAGACATAACACAATATATATGCACTGAACTAGGGAGCACCAAAATATATGATACCTACAAAATGATCTAAAAATAGAAGCAGACAGAAACACAATCTCACTTGGAGATTTCAACACACCATTAATGGCTTTAGAAAGATCATCAAAACAGAAAATCAATAAAGAAATATCAGCCTTAAACAACACAGTGGACCAAATGGACATAACAGACATTTACAGAACATTTCATCCCAAAATGTCAGATTATACATTCTTCTCCAGTGTGCATGGACCATTCTCAAGAATACACTATATCTTGGGCCACAAAACTAACATTAACAAATTCAGGAAGACTGAAAATATACCGAGCAAATTTTGTGATCATAAGGCTTTGAAATTAGAATTCAAAAGTAAAAAGGAAGGAAAGAAACTGACAAAAATGTGAAAATTGAACAACACACTTCTAAAAAATGACTGGATCAAAGAATAAATAAAAGCAGAGATCAAAAGATGTATACAGACAAATGAAAATAACACAACATATCAAAATTTCTGGGATGTAGTGAAAACAGAAATAAGAGGAAAGTTTATATCATTACAGGCTTATATCAAGAAACAGAGAGATTCCAAGTAAACAACCTAATATCACATCTTAAGGAACTGGAAAAAGAAGAACAAAAGCAACTCAAATCAGCAGAAGAAAGAAAATAGTAAGAATTAGAGCAGAACTAAATGAAATAGAAAACAAAAAAAATATTGAAAAAATTAATACAACAAAAAGCTGGTTTTTTGAAAAGATAAAAAATATTGACAGATCACTGGCTAGACTCACTAAGGAAAAAAGAATAAACTCACATAAACAAAATTCTAAATGAAAAAGGAGAAATTACCACAGATATCATAGATATACAAAGGATTATAGGTGAATATTATAAATTTATATACCCCCAAATTCAACAACCTAGAGGAAATAGACAAATTCTTAGAGCTATACAACCATCCTAGACTGAGTCACAAAAAAAGTGGAAAATCTACATACATAGACCTATAAGCAAGGAGGAAATAGAAACAACTATAAAAAACCAATCTTTCAAAAAATAAAAGCCCGGGACCAAATGGCTACACTGGTGATTTCCATCAAACATTTAAAGAAGATTCGGTGCCTATTCTTCTCAAAGTCTTCCAAAAAATAGAAGAGGAAGCAATATTCCTCAACACATTTTATGAAGCCAACATAACCCTCATACCAAAAGCTAAAAAGGACAACACAAAAAAACTACAGACCAATATCTCTATTGAATACAGATACAAAAAACCATAAATAAAATATTAGCAAATCAAATACAACAACGCATTAAAAAATAACACATCATGATCAAGTAGGATTCATTCCTGAGGCAAAAGGATGGTTTACCATATGTAAATTGATCAACACAATACACCATATCAACAGAAAACAAAAATCATATCCTATCAATAGATGAAGAAAAAATATTCGATAATATACAAAATCCCTTTATGTTTAAAACACTCAATAAAATCAGAATAGAAGTACCTCAAACATAATAAAGGCCATATATGACAAACCATCAGCTAAATCATACTAAATGGTGAAAAATGAAGGCTTTTCCTCTAAAATCAGGAACAAGACAAGGCTGTCCACTCTCTCCTATCTTCTTCACATAGTTCAGTTTTAGCCAGAGCAATCCTGCAAGATAAAGAAATACAAGGCATCCATATCGGGAAAGAATAAGTAAAGGTATCATTTTACACAGATGATATGATCCTGTATATGAAAAACCCCAAAGACGCTACCAAAAAACTATTAGAAATAATAAACCAATACAGTAAAGTCGCAGAATAAAAAATCAATATACAAAAGTCTACTGCTTTTCTATATGCCAATGATGAAACTTTGGAAAATGAACTAAAAAGAATTCCTTTTATAATTGCAACAACAGAAAAAAAAAGCCTAGGAATAAATTTAACAAAGGATGTGAAAGACCTATATACTGAAAACTACAAAACATTATTGAAAGAAATTGAAAAAAGACACAATGAGATGGAAAAATATTCCATATTTATGGGTTGGAAGAATCAACATAGTTAAAATGGCCATATTACCTAAAGCAATATACAAATTTAATGCAATCCCCATCAAAACCCAATGTCATTTTTTAAGGAAATAGAACAACAAATTACCAGGTTTGTGTGGAACCATAAAAACCCTGAATAGTCAAAGCAATCCTGAGGAAAAAGAATGAAGCGGGAGGTATCACACACTAGCTTGACTTCAAATTATACTATAGAGCCACGATAATAAAAACAGCATGGACTTGGCAGAAAAACAGACATATAGACCAATGGAACAGAATCAAGAGCCTAGAAATAAAACCTCTCATATATGGATAAATCATCTGCGACAAAGGAAACACACAGTAGAGAAAGAAAGCCTTTTCAATAAATGGTGCTGGGAAAACTGGAAAGCAACATGCAAAAGAATGAAACTTGACTACAGTTTTTCTCCCTGCAAAAAAAATTAATTCAAAATGGATCAAAGACCTAAATATAAGATCTGAAACTATAAATTACATAGAAGAAAACATAGATACTAAGCTCATGGACCTTGGCCATAGGAGAACAATTTATGAATTTGACCCCAAAGGCAGTGTAAGTAAAGGCAAAAATAAATGAATGGGGCTGTATCAAACTAAATAGCTTCTGCATAGCAATAGAAAATGACAACAAAAAAATAGGCAGCCAACTAAATGGGAGATGATATTTGCAAATAACAGCTCTGATAAGGGGTTAATATCCAAAATATATAAAGAACTCACAAAGCTCAGTAACAAACAAGTAAACAATCCAATTACAAAGTGGGGAGAGGACCTGAACAGACTCTCTTGCCAAGAGGATATATAAATAGCCAACAGATATATGAAAAGTTGCTCATCTTCACCAGCTATCAGAGAAATGCAAATCAAAACTACAATGAGGTACCACCTCACACCTGTTAGATTAGCTATTATCAATAAGATAGGTAATAACAAGTGGCCATGGAGAAAAAGGAACTCTTATTCACTGCTTGTGGGAATGCAAATTAGTACAGCTATTATGGAAGGAAGTATGGTGGTTCCTCAGAAAACTAAGACTAGAATTAACATGATTTAGTAATCCCTCTACTGGGTATATATACTCCAAAAACTCAAAAATGTTGGTATGTAAAGACACATACACCCTCATGTTCATTGCAGCATTACTCACAGTAGCCAAGACATAGAAACAACCAAAGTGTCTCTCAACAGAGGATTAGATAAAGAAGACGTAGTATTATATACAGTGGAATACTGCTCAGCTATAAGAAATGATGACATGGTGACATTTACAACATGGATGGACCTTGAGAACATTATAATGAGTGAAATAAGTAAATCAGAAAAGGCTAAGAACTATATGACTTCAGACATAGGTGGGATATAAAACTGAGACTCATAGACATAGTTAAAAGTAAAGTGGTTACCAGGGGGAGGGTAATGTGGGGGAGGGGGAGGGGAGAGGGAGGGAGGGGAAGGTTGTAAAGAAGGGTAAATATAAAGTGACAGAAAATGATTTGACATTGGGTGCTGGATATACAACATAATCAACTGTTCAAATACTATAGAAGTGTTTACCTGAAACTTATGTACTCTTATCGATGAATGTCACCCTGCTAAAGTTAATTTTCTAAATAAAAATTAAAAAAATATTAGTACAAGAAAACATATCTGTGCTTCCTCTCTCTTGATTTATAAATTAAGATCTTGCATATGATGATGACACTGCATTTTGCATATAGTTAATATATAACATTTAGATTTATTAACATTTAAAAAGTTTTTGCATACTCAAAATTAGGTTAAATTAATAACACTGGAAAATAAATTCTTAAATCAATTATATTTTTAAAAAAGAAAACTTAAACCTATATTGGGTTGTTAAGAAGAGGAAATAATTCTGACTATATATAGAGAGACATATATTCTAAGAAAAAGAGAATTGTAGAAAATCTTTTATTTTTTATTATTATTATTTTTAAAGCTTATTTTTTTAAAACATTATTTATTTATTTATTCATTTTTTCAGTGAGGAGAGGGAGAGACAGAGAGAGAAGGGGAGGAGGAGCTAGAAGCATCAACTCCCATATGTGCCTTGACCAGGCAAGTCCAGGGTTTCGAACTGGCGACCTCAGCATTTCCAAGTCGATGCCCCATCCACTGCGCCACCACAGGTCAGGCGAATTGTAGAAAATCTTAACCTGTCACAGTAAGTTTGTTGTTGGTAGTGTTATTAGTGTGGCAGATATGAAACTATTTTGTGTCCATTGTAGGACAGGGAATAAATAAATAAATACAGAGTAGGCAAAAGTAGGTTTACAGTTCTTCATATAAAAATAATACAATAATTAATAATAATAAAACAAGAAAAAACTCCATAGTTCTTATACCTATAATTGTAAACCTACCTTTGTCATACCCTTTATACTGATATTGTGGGCTATGACCATTCTAACTTGAGAGAAGAGAAAACCAAATATGGAATGTAGGAAGGAGAGAATGATGTAGAAATGGAACTGATGATAGCAGCATAGAGTACTATATGAATATGTAGATGTAGATATGTGTGTGTGTGTGTGTGTGTTTTCTATTATTCACTGAAAATATCTAGAGGTGATGACACTCTTGTAGCATTGAGCAAACCTAGTGTCCAGATCTGGATTTTAGAATTAGGCCTTCTGGGACAGGCAAGTACAAGTTAAGCCTGAAGTACCTGAATGTGTCACAGACAGTGTGTACAAACCAATGAGGACATATTAATAGGAAACAGAAGCTAGCTCTGAAAGGCTCCCAGTGATCAAATTTAGTACAATTTGAGCATCAAATAGATAATCAGAACAGATTATAATAATATTGAATTGAAAAGTGTATTTATAAATACATAGTGATACTAAAAAAATTTTTAAGGCGAGAAAGAGAAGGAAAAGCATAGCAAATCAACCAATAAATGTAAAAGTAGAAATAGAAATAACAAACCAGAATTTTACAACCACATAATAATAACCAATTCTGCTAATAATCATTAAGGATACTAACACCTTCATGTAAAGATGTCAGGGAACAGGAAAATCAAACAATCTCAAAGTATCACTGTACTTTTATAACCCATATGTAGATTATATCTGAATTAAAAGGAAAAACTTGGCTTTACAGTGGAAAAATGCAGACATTCTCTTTACCTTAACATCACCAGTGAGAGAACACATTCATATCTCATGTGTCCTGCGAAGGCCACGGGGAGGACACAACATTACCTTTGTGATACCTGCCCAAAATGCTTAATCTGAATCTAATAATGAAGAAACCGTCAAACGAATCCAAAATGAGAGATATTTTAAAATAAACTATACTGAAGTTCTAAAACATATCAATATTATGGAGAACAGCATCATCACCAAAAACAAAAACAAAAAACTAGAAACTGGTTAAACTTAAAGAAAACAAAAGCAAAATGGCAACCAATAGAATGTACAATCCTGGTTTAGATCCCAGACTGAATAAAGAAGAAAGTAACTGTAAATTATATTATTGGAACAACAGAAAAATAAAAATAGAATGGTTGTATAGTAGTACTCGTTTCTTTAAACTTACTGGGAGAAACTGGTTAACAAAATTGTACAGGTTTCAGGTGCACAGTTCTACAACAAATACATCGTCTGTACACTATATTGTGTGTTCACTTGTCCCCCCCCCCCCAAGTCGTCTCCCTCCATCACAATATTTTTTTTTTTTTTTTGTATATTTCTGAAGCTGGAAATGGGGAGAGACAGTCAGACAGACTCCTGCATGCACCCGACCGGGATCCACCCAGCACGCCCACCAGGGGGCGACGCTCTGCCCACCAGGGGGCGATGCTCTGCCCCTCCGAGGCGTCACTCTGTTGCGACCAAAGCCACTCTAGCGCCTGGGGCAGAGGCCAAGGAGCATTCCCCAGCGTCCGGGCCATCTTTGCTCCAATGGAGTCTCGGCTGCGGGAGGGGAAGAGAGAGACAGAGAGGAAGGAGAGGAGGAGGGGTGGAGAAGCAGATGGGCGCCTCTCCTGTGTGCACTGGCCGGGAATCGAACCCGGGACTTCTGCACGCCAGGCCGACGCTCTACCACTGAGCCAACCGGCCAGGGCTCATCACAATACTTTTATCAATACTGCTTTATCACTACTCCTGGGTATTTTGCAGAGCATATTCTGGTTCTTAGAATATTCATGCTGAAGTACTCTATTTAGGGGTGAAGTGTCTTGATTTCTGCAATAATTTTTAAATGCTAAAGCATAAGTATATATAAATATATGTACATTAATGATATATAAATGTCTGAACATAAATGTGTAAAACATAAATCAATATTCTATTTACTTTAGAGTAAGAGAGCTAACACAACTGAAATAAATTAATATTTAGTAAATTAGGTATTCTTTGTATTATTTCTGCAATTCGATGTGATGTGAAAATGATCAGAGTAAAAAGTAAATTACAGTTGGAAATATGAAGTTCAGTTTGAAAATAATGATCTGCAAAATTGCTTAGTGAGGAGAATGCATTGCTAGGGAGACAGGGTTAGTGTAGACAACCCCTCTCTTGAAGAGCTTAGGTGAGCATTGATTGAATTGACTGAGTAAACTCAGGAGGTCCTATTTGGTATTGTAATTGGTAAACTGAGAAAAAAATAGAACTAGGAAAAAAAACTTAAATAATATTGTAATGTTAGCTTGATTAAAATTTAAGTTTTTACTTATTTATGAACAAAATTATATCATGGCCACAACCTTAGGTCAAATTCAAGGATAATTTGGTCCCAAATTCTCTTATTTCTAGTTCCAAAATTACGAATGCATTTTACCCTTCAAAAGATATATTCTTCCTTAACTTTTTTGATAGCTCTATTAAACATTAATTTTCTGAAATCCTCTTTGAATCTTTATTATAGAGGTCTGTACCACCTACCACGGCAATGATTTCCATAATGTGACTGCTGCATGAAAAAGTGATTCTTTTTATGTATTACATTTTATTTGCCTCTTTAGAACTCCTGAAGTTTTCCTTTGTAGTACTTTTAAGGGATTTTCTAAACAAGCGTGTTTGGTCCTAGTCATACGCTACAAAATGTCTTCAATCACATTCCTTTGTTTTTCTGGCCTGAAAAAAAATGATATCCTAATGGTTTTAATCAGTATAGCTATTGCCAATTCGATGTTACCTTACTTTGAACTGTTTTTCTTTTTTTTCAATTCTCCCCAAGAAGTTTTTTTTTTCCAGAGGCAAAACAACTGGAAGAGAAAATACTTCTCTAAATCTCTTTATACAAACTAAGTTTAGTTTCATTTCTAAGCCCATGATGATGTCCACCAGTTAATGTTTTTTCATGAAAGATAACATTTGTTTGCAACTGTACCTTAGTTTATAATTTCAAGTGACAAATTGTAGGGCCCTAGACCTGTGGAGCACATTATTGATATCATAATCTTCAAGTACAGTACAGAAAAATATGCTCCTTACTTAAATGTCACAGATAAACAGATTACGATTAGGTTTGTAGGCATGTGGTACTGAGTCTGTTTACAATGGCTAAGAACATCTTTCTTTGGAGAAAAGATTTGAAAGTTCAATCACATAAATGAATATATTAACATACTACTTAATCATAGATATAAGCAAAGTGGTAATCTGGATCTAGGAGCAGACAACTTTTAGGGATTAAAATTTCATATATTTTTCCCCAGTTACCAGCATGAGATGTCACCACTTTGACTGTTAAGACAAAAGCAGACTGCCTGCCCTCCAGGTCAGGCTGACACAAAATCATCCTGGAGTCCCGCAGTATGGCTTCCCATATCACGGTTTATCTGCATGAGAATAGATCATTCAGCAGCTATGACTACTACAGGCTAACATCCCCCAGAGGAAACTGACTACACTCACACGAAATACCCCTCTATGAAGATTCTAGAAGACTAAAGAAGTAGAGCAAGAGACTTCACTTCTAAAGACTGTGTGTAGGTAATATGTTTTGGAAGAAGAAAGCATGATTGATGAATGAAAAGGAACTAAGTTCTGATTCACATGTAGCGCCCTTATACCAAAGCCTTACGTTTAGAACACTGGTCTATGGACAATTTTGTTTTGATAAATAGGGTCTATATATTGGAGGCAGTCACCCCAAAATTGGCATATATAAGAGGTGACACACATTTTCAAGTTAAGGAATATTTGAAGGTCACCGATACTGCTAAATGCTGAAAGGATGATATTATATCTTCATGCTTGAAGTTGATGCATAGACTGTGTGTTTTATTGTTGGACAAGGAATCTTGTAATAAGCTGACATTTTGAAAGTGGCATTGTGCCTTTTCCAGTCATTTGGCTGTATCAGTAACTCACATTTATTCCATATACAGTGCATAATTCATTGCCTCTATCAGAGGTAGAAGAAAAGCAAATAGGTAAGGCAGGGTGGTGAGCAACCAAAACACAATAGTCTTTTTTGGTTACCTATATAACATTATGAATGATCTTTGAATCAGTGTGTCACAGCACAAGACTTGCTGAATGACAGCTGAACCATTCCCTGTCATACTAGACAACTAAGAGGCAATAAATCCACTAGACAATTGATACAGTCATACCTGATGCAGATGAGAAGCAATTAAAGCAAAAGAAGAGCATAATCTGTTCACAAAAATTAGGGGATATTTCAAAAATGAATATGAAACAAATATCCTCTAATTTTTGTGAGCAGTATACTTATCTTCAGAATCAAAAAGGCAAACATTTGGAAACAATGCCAGTTGCTTCACCTTTGTCATTCATTGGTAGGATGAAAACACAAAGACATACAAAGATTAAACACATTATAGAAGAGACACATAGGCTCATTTAAATACTACTACTTTAATATCTTCAAAATGCATATTTTCTCCCAAGACTTTTTACCATTTGAGGATGATCTGGCAAAAGAGTCAAATTATACAGGTTGTGTGCAATTTAGGTAACTAACATGGAATAAACATTCTTATTTTTATTGAGATATAACTGACATATAACATTATATTAATTTCTGGTATATAACATTTGATATTTGTAGGGATAAAGTTTTTAAAAAGATGTATTAGTTGATTTTAGAGAGAGAAGAAGGGAGGGAGAATGAGAGAGAGAGAGAGAGAGAGAGAAACATTAATCTGTTCCTGTAGGTACCCTGACCAGTGATCAAACCCCACAACCTTGACGTATGAGGATGATGCTCTAACCACGCAATCTAGTTAGGACTGTGTAAACTAATTTTTAAATGGTGTATAAGTTACATTTTAAAACAATAAGTTCAATAATGTATTTTTGGATGAAGGATCTCTAAATGTAACATAATGCAGTTAATGGTTAATCTGAAAAATTAAAGTTACTCAGCAAATATACTAACACTGTCCAAAAAGTCTGAAAATACAGGGAAAATAAGATATTTGTTGTACTTTAGATTAATATTTGTACATATTGCTTTACATTTAGAGATATTTTGCCTAAAATTGTGTCTGGAGAATAAAAATTTTTAAATTTTAAATTTAGCTTATTTTAAAATATAAGCTAACATACAGTATAAAAATAAGTTTATTCTTCTTTACTTATTTCGCTTAGTATAATGTTCTAAAGGCAAAAACTGTATGATTTCGCTCATAGGTGGTTATAAAATTGAGACTCATGAACATAGATAAAAGTGAATTGGTTGCCAGGGGGAGGAGGACGTAAGGAAGGGGAGAGGGGAGGAGAAGGAGGAAATGTGTAAAGAGGGACAAATATAAGGAATAGAAATGATTTGACTTTGGGTGATGGGTATTCAACATAATCAACAGTTCAAATGCTATAGAAATGTTTACTTGAAACCTATGTATTCTCATTGATTAATATCATGCTATTAAATTTATTTTTCTAAATAAAATTTTAGCCTGACCAGGTGGTTGCACAATGGATAGAGCATCTGACTGGGACACAGAGGACCCAGGTTCGAAACCCTGAGGTAACCGGCTTGAGTGCGGGCTCATCTGGTTTGAGCAAGGTTCACCAGCTGGAACCCAAGGTTCCTGGCTTTAGCAAGGTGTCATTCCATCTGCTGCAGGTCCCTGGTCAAGGCACATATGAGAAAGCAATCAATGAACAACTAAGGTGCCGCCACGAAGAACTGATGCTTCTCATCTCTCTCCCTTCCTGTCTGTCTGTCCCTATCTGTCCCTCTCTCTTTCTGTCACAAATTTTTTTTTAATTAATACCTTTTTGCAGCCTCATGGACACACTATATTATATAGCACATAAACCATTCAACATCTCTCACCATAGATAGATAAACAAGCAAGACTAAGAATTTTTTATGAGATCTCCAAATATGATCTCTAAGTTGATACAGAGGATGTGAATATTGCTCTGTAGGGTTTCCTAGGTGTGAGTGCTAAACCATCAACACGGTATCATGTATATGGGCTGTGTTCAAGCAGGCACTAAGGTCTAAACTCTGTCACTGGGAATATTTTCTTAAACCTAAAAAGGATTGTCTTCCTCATGGAATAATATTCATATCAGCTTCCCTTTTCTTTATCAGGAACAACCCTTCTAAAAAAAAATAAAGAAAAGAAGAGTCAGGAAAAAAAATATATTCCATAAGAGTATTTCTATTATTTAGAAAACAGGTAGAGCCTCATTGGGCATGTCAAAACTATACTGCCAGAGAAATGTTCTAGTCTTAGATTAAAAATAGGCTTGTTAAGCTTCCTTTTCAACATATCAGAGGATGAGCTAACGCTGACCTAGATAAAGCATTGTAAGGTGTATACTTGCAAACATGACCAGGACTATGACCTCCTAAACAGTTATAGGGTCCACAGTTATAATTAAGATTTATAAGTAATGCCAACTACCATTAGGACAACTTTGTCATGATTATGTGGTTTCATTATTCTAACAGTTTCAATGAGTATTTTTCCAGAATAAAGGTCTATACTATTAGTATAATGTGCATATTCAATGATCTATAAAACCATCACTTCTACTAAGCCCCCTAACTCAGAGTCATGTGTTTTATCCCAAAACTGCGATTGGAACTGTTTCATGTATGTTTCAAAGAGTTGAACAGTTTGTGCCAATGGATTCTGGGAAATGCTGCTTTTACAAGTAAGTAACTTACGGGACTCCTATTAAATATAAGCACACATTGCTAACTGTGAGGCTTTAAACTGTTTGCCTGAGCAGCCAGGAAGCTGGGCATTACGGTTATTACCACAGCTCTCATAGTCACCTTCATCCAAAACATCGGAATCATTTGCTAGTTCCATAGCCCTTGACATCCTGCCATTGTAGGTATTTGTATTATATATCTGCTTCCCAACTAGATGAGCAGTACCCTGAACACTAAGATACTTTAGTAATTTTTTAACTGCTACATATACTAGTATACAGTAGATGCTCAGAAATAATTGTTTGAATGAGTGAAAGATACTAAATACAGTACCAAATAACTCACATATTTATTTGGTAACCTCAACAGTTCTGAATTCAGCAAAGCAGCAGAACAGTGCCTCACCATCCTTGCAAAGCGTCAGAAGATTAAAGGTTCTTAAGTGAGTCCCTGAGGTCTCAAAGACTTAAGTTTAGAAAAATAAAAAAAATTGAATTGTGAATTCTGTAAAGGTGGGAACCTTTTCTGCTTTTCTCACCTTGATATCCTCAAGGCCTTTACTGAAGATAATGGATGCTCAATAAAAAATGTTGGGAGAATGACTACAATCTTTCCTAAACGCATAGAGAAATGAAAATAGTTGAATTCAGAACTAGGAACTAGAGCTGCTATACATATGAACAGCTGTGACACATGCCAGCTGACGTCATAGAACACCAGTAGACCATAGAAAAGCACAGTCAAAAATGTAAAAGCATAACACACTGGGGCCAGTTTTTTAAGGAGCAAACACCTCAATCTCTCGCTATACGATGAGCACTACCACTGCACAACACAACTATTAACATTTACATTAAGGATCCTGACTTAAAATTTTAAAAGCCAATCAATGTCTAGAACAATAAAGAAAACAATAGAACCTGATGGTCTACAGGAATACTTCCATCAACTATAGTTCAAATTAAACAGTGGGTGAGGAAGATGTTTGAAAATGAGTTTGGCTGACTGTGTACACTGGTTGCTCTCTGCTCCCAAACCCTTTCTCTATTCTTGGCCTATTCTGTGTGGGAAGAAGAGAGAAGTTGGAGTATGTCTTTCAGTCTCCCTCCCTGCCTGCAGTCTGGAAGTGGCATCTTTCTATGATAACAGCTCCTATTGAGTAGTCACCCTTTCAGCTTCCAATTTCAGTTCTTGCCAAACTTAGACAACCTCCATTACCTCCCCTTTTCCTTTAAGAATGGGGGAGCCTCTGTTTGGTCAATAGGAAACTTGACATCTATTATGACACCCCTAAACCTTATCACATCTCTGCAAATAGTTTCTTTATTAAATTCTCTTTGAAATTTTAATGCTTTCTTTGTTCAACCAGAGCTCTTTGATTGATACACCATAAAATATACTCAAATCCTTCTTAGTTTGTATAGACTTAGAATCAATATATTAGGCAGAAGTCACTTATCAAACCAAATTGCCTCTATTTCCTCCAACCACATGAAAGGACCCAGACAGGTGCAAGAGAGTGGTTAAGATGGGAAAGACAAAAATAATATGTATATGACCAGCAGTGGCAAGTGTTTTCTCATTTCAGGAATACCCCAGCTAGTGAAGTAGTCCAGACTGGCCAGTGCCTTCCCCACCTTTGCCAGGGCCACCTTCACTTTCTAAAGGGATGAAAAATAATTGGCAGTGCTTCTCCAAATTATTTAAAAATATTCCCATAAAACAAACAGGGGAAAATGCAAGTGAGTGAGAGGAGGCAGACAGTTTCAACAGAGAAAAGTCATGGATCCAGCTCCACTAATTTTCTAGTAGTCTACAGAAAAGAACTTGAATTTGGTTAGAGATACAAATAATAACAGATAGAGAAGGAGGCATTACCAGTACAGTGGGCAGGAGCCCATCACCTGGGTAAGGGCTCCTGCCCACCTTATCTGGAAGAGAGGGAAGCATAAGGAATGAATGGAAATATAGGATTGGGTTCCAATTCCAACTTTCCTAAATGAGACATCTTGGTTAAATCACTTTGGCTGTCTTAAATGAATTAATTAAGAATGATGAAAAATATTAATTCTTCATGATACTGTGATTCTAACCATGTGAAGATTATTATAATCTCTTAGTAATGGCACTTTTAGATTTCAAGTTTTGGGAAATTATTTCACTTATTAATTCTCAAAGGAGCTTTCATAAACCTTAACGATTCTGCTGAAACATATGTCTCCTACTATTCTGAAAACACTCTGTTTTTTCCACTGGAATGGCAATAAGTAGATCTGAGACAATTCTATGGGAAGCAGAGAATACCTATTGTGCACCAAAAATTCTCAGGTGTCATTTAGTATGTATGTATTCTTAATCTAACTTTGCAGCCTAATGGTTTTCTAAAGTCTTCTTCCAAAATCCTTTTGGAGTATAATTTTTCAAGCATATGGAAACAGGATCTGAGCTCATATGTTTTATTCCAAATGAGGCTCTTTGATTTCGCATATACTTTTGAAATATGATGTTTGTCTACCTTATGAAATTCTGTTCTTTCAGCTCCCTGGAGAACGATGAAGAATCTTTAATAATTGTGTCACTGGTGCTTCTGAATTAAACTAATTGTGTTTTATTTCTGCTGGACAAATGTGTTCTATACCCACAGAATTCCTTTAATTCTGTTTCTCAAACTTTGTTTTCTGCCATCAAAGTCAAGAATTATAAAGCCAGACTCTGGAATGGAGAATATTTCTCCATAGTTATTCATTATTAAAGGATTTTTATATCACAGAAAAGTAGAAATATTGTTGATGAGATAAATTACCTAAAAAGAAGACAAGATGAAAAAGTGGTGATGGGGGATATATCATGTATTTCAGAGTTGCTATTTATTCTATATATTTTGACACATCTCCGTCCTTATAATGAGAGCATTCCTCCTTTTCCATTGGCTTTTCACCTACAGGGGTGCACCTTAATCTTATAGAGCAAAATAATCTAGGAATGAGGTTGGCATGTTAGATTTTTAATAGTATATAACAAAATCCGCAAAATCAGAACAACCCCTCAGGGAAGAGAATATGAAAGAGAAAGACAGAGAGAGAGAGAGAGTAAATATGAATTGTGAATGCTCCTTTTAAGGAAACAAAATCTTCCATAGAGTTGTGCCAATACTAAAAATTTACCCAATTCCGGCCCTGGCTGGTTGGCTCAGTGGTAGAGCATCGGCCTGGCGTGCAGAGGTCCCGGGTTCGATTCCCGGCCAGGGCATACAGGAGAGGTGCCCATCTGCTTCTCCACCCCTTCCCCACTCTCTTCCCCTCCCGTAGCCGAGGCTCCATTGGAGCAAAGATGGCCCGGGCGCTGGGGATGGCTTCTTGGCCTCTGCCCCAGGCGCTGGAGTGGCTCTGGTCGCGGCAGAGCGACGCCCTGGAGGGGCAGAGCATCGCCCCCTGGTGGGCAGAGCGTTGCCCCCTGGTGGGCGTGCTGGGTGGATCCCGGTCGGGCGCATGCGGGAGTCTGTCTGACTGTCTCTCCCCGTTTCTAGCTTCAGAAAAATACAAAAAAAAAAAAAATTTACTCAATTCCACTTGAATTTTCAAGTTTGAAATACTGTCTGACTCTAGCAATTTTTTTTCAATTAATTTCCCTAGCCAACAATTCCATGCAACTTGGTAAATATCTAAAAGGAAGTATCAGCTATATAGAGAAAAGAAATTATAGCATTCTAGGCAAAGGTGATGTTACAAATACACATAAATTTCAAATGATATTGAGTTTTATGGTACCAAGGGAAATAATACTATAACTTTACAGCTGAGTGAGTACAATGTAGTATTTAAAGAAAATATATTTCAACAGAATTGCCAGAATAATTAATCATTTGACATTTAATATACTACGTTAGCATCTAGACATGTTAAAAATCTAATTTAGCAAAGAATTTCCTCTAAACACAAAAAATACTTTAATTTAGATTCTGTTTCTGATTTATCGTCAATTGTTTTAGAGGACAACTAGAAGTGTTTCTTTTTAAAGAGAGTATTAGCACTTGTCCCAGAAAGAATTCTATATTTTATAGACAATAATACTTTTTTCTCCCAAATTTAAATCTCATTTTATATAATAATTTTAAAAGATAATAATTGACATAAAATACACACATAGAATTATAATTACTAATTGGTACACACCTATCACATACTAGGTGATGTGCAGAAGGTTTTATGTATATTATTTTCTTTTTTTTAGTTTATTTATTTATTTTTTTGTATTTTTCTGAAGCTGGAAATGGGGAGAGACAGTCAGACAGACTCCCACAAGCACCCGACCGGGATCCACCCCGCACGCTCACCAGGGGCGTCGCTCTGCGACCAGAGCCACTCTAGCACCTGGGGCAGTAGAGGCCAAGGAGCCATCCCCAGCACCCGGGCCATCTTTGCTCCAGTGGAGCCTTGGCTGCGGGAGGGGAAGAGAGAGACAGAGAGGAAGGAGAGGGGGAGGGGTGGAGAAGCAAATGGGCGCTTCTCCTATGTGCCCTGGCTGGGAATCGAACCCGGGTCCCCCGCACACCAGGCCGACACTCTACCATTGAGCCAACTGGCCAGGGCTTATTATTTTCAATAATTCCTACAATACTGGAATTCCACATTGTGAACACTAAGATCCTCAAGTAAACTAAGGACAAGGAAACCGAAGCTTAAATAGGCTAAACAATTTGCCAAGGGTCACAGAGGAAATAGGAGAGGGAAGTAGAATTCAAACCCAAGTACATCTTATTCTCAAGTCTCTCCTCTTTATTTCTTCTTATAACTGAAAAGAGTAAAGGGTACAACAAATGATCATGGTTGACTTACTGTGTCATAAATACTGGTTTCAAATATAAGTACTAAGTCAGATATAAGTTACTTCATGCCAAAAACATTCAGTAAAATTCACGCTCTACAGGTTTCTAGAGCCCCTTGTGACCCTCATCTAAAGCAGTGTTTCTAAAATTTTTCATTGTGCCCCCCAGGGGTCTTCTTCACATTTTTTTCTTAATCACTCCCATTAAATTTTAATACCACTGCTATATCATATATCTGCTTATCTATTATACGTGTATCTGTACTTTATACATAATAAGAGCTAAGGTTTTTTTTGTTTATTTGCCTCCTAGAATAAATTTTTGCTTGTTACGGGCAATAAGAATAGCACTGGTAGTAAACTTGGTCCCTACCGCCCACTAGTGGGCATTCCAGCTTTCATGGTGGGTGGTAGTGGAGCAACCAAAGTATAAATAAAAAGATAGATTTAACTATAGTAAGTTGTTTTATAAAGATTTATTCAGGCCCTGGCCGGTTGGCTCAGCGGTAGAGCGTCGGCCTAGCGTGCGGAGGACCCGGGTTCGATTCCCGGCCAGGGCACACAGGAGAAGCGCCCATTTGCTTCTCCACCCCTCCGCCGCGCTTTCCTCTCTGTCTCTCTCTTCCCCTCCCGCAGCCAAGGCTCCATTGGAGCAAAGATGGCCCGGGCGCTGGGGATGGCTCTGTGGCCTCTGCCCCAGGCGCTAGAGTGGCTCTGGTCGCAACATGGCGACGCCCAGGATGGGCAGATTATCGCCCCCTGGTGGGCAGAGCGTCGCCCCTGGTGGGCGTGCCGGGTGGATCCCGGTCGGGCGCATGCGGGAGTCTGTCTGACTGTCTCTCCCCATTTCCAGCTTCAGAAAAAATGAAAAAAAAAAAAAAAGATTTATTCAGCCAAACTTAGCGAAAATCTGACATAAAGTACTTGGTAAGTAATTATTATTATATGCTTTCACTTGCTGTAACTCTGCTTTATAAGTTTTATAAAGTAAAGTTACTTCCCTACTTTATAAATCACCATTACTATGGAACCTGTGGGCGGTTAGAAAATTTTACTACTAACAGAGATACAAAAGTGGGCGGTAGGTATAAAAGGGTTGACTACCCCTGACCTAGAGGATGTAGCTGTTTTTCTTTGTTACTCCAAAAATCTCTCAACCCAATGGCTATTATTTAAAATTGTATGGGATTAGGGCTTTAGATTTTTGCTTTTTCAGTGGCTAAAATGCAAATACATAGAAAATATTGATGAACTATTTATTTATATCTTAGTGTGAACTGAAGATCAGAAAGCCGGTGCGATAGTGGAAAGAAGGAGAATGTGAGGGCATTTCCTACTGGAGCAGAGGGGGCAGGAGAACAGAGAGCCTCTGCAGCTGGAATAGCTGTGTCACAACTGTGCTTCAGTCTAGTCTTGTCAACCATATTAACATGAAGCAAGTCCTTTAGGTTGCTAGTTCCCATTCATGATGAACAAGAAATCTTAGTCATAAGCCACCTTGGTAACCATCACCCTATTGATTAATGTGCAAATATTAGGTTTCCTGCCTTGAAGAATTTGCTGTTTGGTTCCTTTCAGCCCTGTTTGCATATTCCCAACTGCTACGTGGCCAAGAACAAGTAAGTTTATGTAATGTTCCAAAGAAACTGTTCAACACCATGGCTCATTTTAACCCAACTATGAATAAAAAACAGAGATGAATTCACAAGTACTTCTTTCACATGCCCTGTAAAATATAACTTTTCATTCCCAGAGGCCAAAATGGTCTTAACCATTGAAGTAATTACAGCTCACAACTATAATTTAGAGTTAGTTCTGGTTAACTCTAAATTCACACAAGAAAATAATTCACTCATCTTATTGGAACATGGGAGTAAATAACTTCATAAAACTCACATAGTTTCAGCAATGCTGGAAAGTATAATGAATCCAAACAAATCAAGAGTTGGTAACTAGATAATACAATAGCAATAATGTCTACCATTTAATGGTCACCAACTTAAATGTTCAAGTACTGGTTGATGTTTACAAATATCCCCTTACAGAAATTTTATGAGACAAATCTTTGTATCCTCATTTGGAAATAAGTGCAGAAAGGATGGGTGATTTTCCTGAAGCCACTCAGAACTAGAGAAAGAAGAATTCAAACTCTTGTCATCACGCTTTGCTTCCTCAGCCACAGTGAAATTATCTTAGTAAAATGATAGGAAGACTCAAGTCTGCAAACTCTGTATTTCCAATCAAATGAAGGCATATTGGGCAAACGGAGAGGTAGAGGGTATGTAACATATTGAGACTTTGTGAGAAACTACTGTGTAGATGATTTTAATTGAAGGACCATTTTGTTTTTTTAAGTAAATGTCTTCAAAATGGGTGTCAGAATTTTTGAAGGTTAGGAAACACATACATGTGTATCAGAACCTTGGCAAATAATAAGCAAAATGTTTCCTACTTCACACAAGTGCACTTTCGAGAGTCTGGGACTCCTGTCTCAAATTGTCTACATCCCTCATTCTTCACCAGTGGCATCAAATCTTATGATCTGAAGGTAGCTCCCTTGTGAAAAAATTGCCCTTGTTTAAAATATCCAGTGTATTTTATATGTATATAGATATAGTATCTCCAACATGACAAAATAATGAAAACTAAGAAGGTAGAAATGAAATAGCAAAACTAAAGTAAAACTCTAAGAATCATTTTATAGATGGCTAGAGGAAGTGTTAAAGATTTGGGACCTAAGTTGGGTCTCCTAATTTCTAGACCAGTATTTTCTTCATAACAGTACACTGTTACCAAGTAGAATAATAAATAAGCTTGAAATTACAGCAAAAAGTGACGGGTAAAATATATCATTAATTAGGGGCTTTCTCTGTGCGGATTGACTTAACATTTAACTTATTTAAACACATTTACAACAAAGTAAAAGTATAATTTGGCTCTTAAGCTACTAATATAGTTATTTTTACTAAATATCTCAAATGGGTTATCAAACATCTCTAAGGAGTGATTTTATGAATAACTCTAAAATAAAGGCTAAAATTGTTCTCACGTGGGATATAATATGTAAAATTGGTCAAAGTATAACTGTTGCAATAAAAGATCTTTTCACTTAATTTCCTGGAGATTGCAGATGTTTATTTAGCCTTTATTAGCTGGAAAATTCCTCAACTCATCACACAGTTACTGACATTCTATTAGGAAAATGTTTGTTTTTCAAGTAAATAATTCAAGGTATAAAAATAAGCCAGTTGTTCACAATATTAACTTAAGAGTAAAAGAAGTATTTTATCAATGAAACATTATAAAAGCGTTTATGTAGCTTCCAATGAAATTCTTATTTATTTATGCTCTTCTATAAAGTATGAAGCTTCCTATATCAGATCTTCTTTGAAAGGTTTTACCAGATTCCTATTAAAATTAATGCATACAAATGATATATCTTAAAATATACAGCAAACTAACACTTTACTTTTTAAATGTTCTGATTTTAAAACCTATAATATGGGCATTTCCACATATTTTAAACATTAATTTAATAATCATATGTAATGAATCTTTTTTAGAAGACATAATAGCATTTTAAAAACATTTGGAAGTCTAACATATTTAAACTAGAACTCTTATTACCATTTAGATCATGAAGACTCTGTTGTCTATAACAACAGATTAAACTCAAAAATGTTAGCTCAACCTTACGTTAGGAAAAATGTATAGTTACCCTAATCATGACTGCTTCTTTATTTTACACACACATTTCCAAGGTCATTCCAAAATGCCAAAATTCATCACATAAAATCCTAGTATGACAAATAATACTAATCATAACATTGCTTAGCACTATATGAAATTTGTACAAATCTGGAAAATTCCAGACAGAGCCAAGTTTACCTCCATATACATTTCCAAATACTTCAGAACAAATCAACCATTTGTAAGTTATGTTACTTACCTAGAAGCATGATTCCTAGCAGTAGTCAATGCAGCTAGTCTGTAATTTCTGTATAACAAAGGTATCAAGAGCTGAGGAGTACTTTAATCTGTCATACGTTTTATTACAGAAAGAGTGGGAGCTTTCACAAACTTTCCCTTGTATCCCACGCCCGCTGGAGTGCAGGACCAACTCCACCCACTCACTGTGTACCTCTGTTGAAACTAGCAAACAATACAGCGACTGTCAGTAGATACTGCCTCCTTAGCCTACAGAGCCAAAAAAAATTATGGAAAAACAGGTTACTTCCCTGGAATGGGAGATGTAAATTCTAAATTGATCATGTTGTTTCATTAAAATTCCAAGTAATATTTTCAACTAAATTCACCAAGCAAAGAAAATTTAACTTATGCAAATAATTTTATAAAATTACATTTAAAAAATGTAACTATCCTCTTCGTCCAATGTTGTTGTTTTTTCTGACAATTTATAAGACACTTAACTATTAACTGGTATATAAAGAGGGGTGGGGTATGTACCTGCTATGAGTGAAGTAGTAGTTCATTACTGGAAGAATGATGGCAATTTCAGGTTTTCTAGGCAAACTGCGTTCTATCATGTTACAGGGTAGAAGAATGGTAACCATAGGAGAAGCTATGGTACATGGAAAAGTTTTGCCTGTCACAGGGCCAGCAATGCACCTGAAAGCAGAAGAAATTGCTAAACTCCCTTGAATAGAAATTTCAGAGTGATGATTTGCTGGTGTGAATAATTCAAAGGTCCAGCAGAACTCTTAGGTTCTCTGTCATTGTTAATTGAGAGTGTTTTTTATTTTCTTTCTTAGTTATACATAAAGTAATGATGGAACTTACAATAAGAAAATAATCTCAGGTTGGACATAATATGACGTTATTGGGAAATAAAAAATAAAACAATAATTTCTAGTAATAGCTATTTAAAAATGGATGATGAATGTGTTGTTTTAAAGCAGGGTGTTTTTGTTGTTCACAGTGTGAAAACTGCCTAAAGAATTACAGGATGCCTGCTATAAATGCAGCTATCTGGAACTATGGGAGATTTAATAAATCATTATCTTTGGTTTGAGACTCACTGCCCATTTATTTCAACTTCAAGGAAACAGCAAGTTAATAAGAATAGTACCACTGGAGGACCCCTAAGCGAAAATTGTAATAATAAAATCTGAATAAACCACCTTCAATTCTAAATCAATTACAATAAACCTTTGGCATCGCTTAAATGATTAAAACTATATAAGGACAATTCTGTGACAGTTTATCCCCTCAGGAAATCTTAAGAACCAAAACACCAAACTGCACAAATGTTCCAGGATGGCTGTGTGAAGGCAGAGGAGAAAACGCCAGAGGCAATAGTAGATGTGCATCTGATCAGGCCCAAGGCAAGTAGGGCTTGATAGGATGGCATGATGCTGGGAAGAACAAGTATCTAGAACAGGGGTCCCCAAACTGCGGCCCCCTGAGGCCATTTATCTGGCCTCCTCCGCACTTCCGGAAGGGGCACCTCTTTCACTGGTGGTCAGTGAGAGGAGCATCCGCATCCTGTGCTCCTGGAGTACTGTATGTGGCGGCGCCACAAAGCGCTGAGTCGCTCACGTACAGTACTACTTCTGGTGACACAGGATGCACGCGTCACGGCTCTGGAAGCACATCATATCACTTGTTACGACTAGCAGTGACAAATATGGAACCGGACAGTGACCATCTCATTAGCCAAAAGAAGGTCCATAGTTCCCATTGAAATACTGGCAGTTTGTTGATTTAAATTTACTTGTTCTTTATTTTAAATATTGTATTTGTCCCCGTTTTATTTTTTAAATTTAAAATAAGATATGTGCAGTGTGCATAAGGATTTGTTCATAATTTTTTTATAGTCCGGCCCTCCAACGGTCTGAGGGACAGTGAACTGGCCCCTTGTGTAAAAAGTTTGGGGATCCCTGATCTAGAAGCATCACATCTTCAAGTCTGTGACTCCAGCACCAGCCCAGGGCTGATGGGATTCCCTGCATGGTCCTCCAGTGGTGTGAAGGATTTGGAAGAGGTGATTGATACCAGAAAGCCAGGACACAATTGACTAGAAAGTCACCCAATATCACTGAGCCTATTTTCTCAATAATGCGGTAGATTTCTATGTTCATTCCAGCTCTAAAAGTATGTAACGTTTAAAAACTCTTATGAAAGTAATAGGGCCTCTCTCAAAGTTTTATCAGGATAAAACCTCATGAACACAAATGATTAATAATAAAAAAAAAGAGCATCTGTATAGTTTGAATTTTGTCCCCCAAAATTCATATGTTGCCCTGGCCGGTTGGCTCAGCGGTAGAGCGTCGGCCTGGCGTGCGGGGGACCCGGGTTCGATTCCCGGCCAGGGCACATAGGAGAAGTGCCCATTTGCTTCTCCACCCCCAACCCCTCCTTCCTCTCTGTCTCTCTCTTCCCCTCCCGCAGCCAAGGCTCCATTGGAGCAAAAATGGCCCGGGCGCTGGGAATGGCTCCTTGGATTCTGCCCCAGGCGCTACAGTGGCTCTGGTCGCGGCAGAGCGACGCCCCGGAGGGGCAGAGCATCGCCCCCTGGTGGGCAGAGCATCGCCCCTGGTGGGCGTGCTGGGTGGATTCCGGTCGGGCGCATGCGGGAGTCTGTCTGACTGTCTCTCCCCGTTTCCAGCTTCAGAAAAAAAAAAAAAAATTCATATGTTGAAGTCCCAACTCCTAGTAACTCAGAATATGACTTTATAGGGAACATAGTCTTTACAGAGGTAATCACATTAAAATTAGGTCATGGGCAGGTCCTAATCCTGTAAGACTGATGTCTTTTATAAAAACAAAGACATTTGGATTCAGATAAGGAAGAGGGAAGACAATATGAAGAGGCCTCAGGAAAAGTCAGCCATGTGCGCAAGTGAAGGAGAGAGGCCTGGAACTAGTCATTTCCTCAGAACTCTCAAAAGGGAACCAACGCCGGCCCAGAACTGTGAGACAATAAATTTTGGTGAAGCCATCCAGTTTGTGACAATTCATTAGAGCAACCCTAGATACTAATGCAGCACCTTTACCAGGTGCTTGATATTAAGCATAGGCTAACCGCATAAAAGGATTGAAATGCTGATCCCCGTTTTCTCTCTAAGAACTTTGAATAACAGTAGGACTAGCTATTTTTCGAAGGTAACTTAGAGCTCAGATGTTTTATATTTGTACTTCCTTTAATTTCTCCTTAGTCAGGACGGTCATGCATTTGTCTATTTAAGTAGATCCTTCACCTCACCAAAAGAACTGGCTGTTGGTTTTTGTCATACTGCTTTATTGTTTCCTTGTGTTTTCTACTCTACTAATACTTTTTTTAATCTTTGTCTTTCTGTCTTCTTTTAATTTTGATATATTTTTTCTAATTTTAAAAAGACACATGGCTCATTTATGCTCAACTTTTGTTTTTTAATATTAAAACCATTCTTGAGTACAGTTTTTAATAAAAAGTTTGCTCTTCATTTAACTTTTAGATAATCTATCATCTTAGTTTTGATTTTCCTCTTTTCTCTTTACTTGAGGGTTGAAAGAACTGAGAAATAAAAATAATAAAATACCTTTTATTCTGTCTTTAGTATGAATTTAGTTTACTACACATTTAAGCTATTGTTTTAACTAATTTAATCAATTAACTATATATAAAGAAATTAGGGTACTCCTGGGAAACATCAGAATTGCTTAACTTTGCAGTTTTAACTTTTCATTTCTGTTTGGTGTATTATTAATTATCTTTTAACTGTCTGTATGGTTATAATTTTATGGCAAAATGACAACCATTTACCTACAAACAGTTTTAATCATCGACTTTCATTCAAGGAGAGAAATTATTTTTAAAAATTTACTTCTTGGCCCTGGCCGGTTGGCTCAGCGGTAGAGCGTCGGCCTGGCGTGCGGGGGACCTGGGTTCGATTCCTGGCCAGGGCACATAGGAGAAGTGCCCATTTGCTTCTCCACCCTCCCCTTCCTCCCTGTCTCTCTCTTCCTCTCCTGCAGCCAAGGCTCCATTGGAGCAAAGATGGCCTGGGTGCTGGGGATGGCTCCTTGGCCCCTGCCCCGGGCACTAGAGTGGCTCTGGTCGGGGCAGAGCGACGCCCTGGAGGGGCAGAGCATCGCCCCCTGGTGGGCAGAGCTTCGCCCCTGGTGGGCGTGCCGGGTGGATCCCGGTGGGGCGCATGCGGGAGTCTGTCTGACTGTCTCTCCCCGTTTCCAGCTTCAGAAAAATACAAAAAAAAAAAAATTGACTTCTTGAAATAGTCATTACCATTTAAAAGCAGGAGTCAGTCATGTGTCCAGTGTCCTTGAGGGTATTTTACATTCAATTCTTATAACCACCATTGTACAAATGAAGATACTGATACTGAGAGAAAATAAGCAAATTGCCCAATATCACAAAGCTTCCAATCCAGTGCTCCTTCCAAGCTCCCTCCTTATAAAAACCAGTGAATTTGGACAGCAAAGATTTACAGACACTGTAATAGTCCCTATTTTTTTGTGGAATTGAAAACATAAATCACTTTTAAGTAAAAGGAAATGTGTTTCAAAAAAGCAAATGGTCCTTTCTCTCTTTCTCTCTTTTTTTTCCCTTTAGGGGAGATTTTAATTTTTTTTTTCCTTTTAGGGGAGAATAAAAGTACTTGAGAATAAATCATTTTATTTTGAACTATACCATTATTTCAGATTTTTCTATTATGCTAAATGTTAACTTCTAGCAGCACATCTTATGTATTAATTCAAGAACCCTCATATTTAGTGTCTAAAAATATATTCAGAATTCTTTAGTAGCATCCACTTTTAATACTTAGGGCTAGTCTTCACTTAAGACCCTCTCAAGGAATTAATTATTATTATTTCTAGAAAAAACTATGCTTAACTGGGGAAAATTGTAGCCCAATCAGCTTTCCAATTTTCTACAAGTAGAGCGCTCTGTAGATGAAAGATAATTACCATTAACTAAGCATCCACTTACTTGAATAGGGAGCTATATGAGTTTTGAGTTTGAGAACCAAAATGGACCCAGAAAAGAGAAAGAGTAAAAAGAATTTAAAATGTTGTATGAATGAAGATAAGTCATTCTGTACTAAATGTTCAACAGCACAGAAATGGCTATGTTGATATGAAACATTATAAAATATATTTACTCACATAAGGAAATGTTTGCGATATAACAAGTGGGGGAAACTATGCAAAACTGGTTGTACAACTCATACATAAAAGAAGCCCGTCTATATCTACGTAAATGTTTGAATATGTGCTTACGTACAGAAATATGTTTGGAGGAAAATACAGGGGTCCTGAGGTTAGGACAGTCTCGACATAAGACGTGTCGAGTTACAATTTTCTCTCCCATAAAAATTTTAAAAAATAGAGACATGAGTGTTTTCAGCTTACGCCATTAGCGTTGTACTTACGGACTACATGGGCGGACAGTTTGGTTGTGCGTGGCAGAAGAATACAGAGTAATGCGGGGAACGAGTGAGGGAGTAGGCGTCCCTCGTACACTCACCTACGTCGTTTCGACTTAAAGGTGCAAGTGTTCCATTTGTGTTGCTTTGTTTGACAACTTTTTGGCCCTTATCATGACTCCTAAACAAACTCATTTTTTGTCATTTTTTTCCTGTTCCGACAGTACAGTGACCAGTATGGTATATTTATGTCCTTTTCCTTTTTCCTGTGGCTTAGTTGTATTTTTATGTTCTAGATTATGGTTTTACAGCTGTGTTAGGATAGGTAAGTGACATAGGCTAGGGTGTTATTGACTTACACCACAATTAAGGTACATCACTGTCGTAGGAATGGAACAGTGTCTGAACCTGAGGACCCTCTGTATTGCAAAACCTGTTAACACTGCAGGTTTACAGAAAATTTTACATTATTCTTTACTCTTTTCTTTATTTTTTGGAGTACTAAACAGAAAAATAATTAATTTTAAAATTTGCAGTGGGAGATATTTGGCTGTCTAAAAGAAAATTTATACAATTTATAAAAACCTAAAGGAAGCCAAGTAGCTAATTTAGATAATCTCACTTAAAAACCTTAGTGGGTAAATGCTGAGAACAGGTCAAGTTCTCAAGTCTCTTCTGGGTCCCAATGATCCTCTGACTGGCCTGGAGTAAGGTTACAGACCTGGGTGGGCATTATGTGGAGTAAACAGAAGCAGGAGACTCCCACTGGTCACTGTCACAAGTGTATAGTAAGTAGTGTGATATACAAGATAAACGGAACTGAGTATAATGGTGATACAATATTTATAGTGAGCTTCAGCTGTCAGTCCCCACGACCCCCCTGAGACCCTATCTCTTCACCTGCAGTATAGCGATGAGCGTTGAGAGCCAGCAAAGGAGACGTAGGGAATCTAGCCTATGAATAAGCTTACATGTGTGATTTCTTTTAAGGCATTGAATCTTTTTTAACCATTATGGTAACAATGTCATTTCTACCCAAGTGTTTAACTTATATGAAGGAAATAATTTATATGCTGAGAAAGTATGTCTCCCCAGAAACCTTGTGTAACATGGCTCTCATTAAACTGTTTGGTCCCAATGTCATCTGAAAGTTTCCATCACAACACTGTGACATATAATTAACATGGTTCAGACACATCAGATATGTGCACAACTGGACACATCAAAAGAATTATGTCATCAATGATATGACCAGATAGAACACCTGCTCCCCTCCTACACTGGATAGCAGATATTTAAATAATGCAATGTAGGTTTTCCTAAGATAGATGCTCAGCTGTGTCAAGTTTTTCAACAGGGTTAAATTAGAAATGTTACCTCTTTTTCTTTCTTTCTTTCTTTCTTTCTTTCTTTCTTTCTTTCTTTCTTTCTTTCTTTCTTTCTTTCTTTCTTTCTTTCTTTCTTTCTTTTTGTTTTTAATCTCCACTTACCTTATAGGCATCCATTCTTTGCTTATTTTTATGCAAAGCCAGCTTGTCTTCTCAGGTGAAGTTTGCCTAGGGCGGCAAAATTCTCAGTAGTTGTTTATTTCTAGTGATGATCGCCACCTGGAAGAAATGTGCTTTTTCTATTCTGCCTAAGGCATATTTGGAGGGAAATGGCCAAAACCATAACACTTTGGACAAGCTGGACAATTTTGTAGTGAGAGGATATTCGGTAAACAAAAATGTTTAGCTACATCTAACTCTGGAAGATAAAACCCAAAGGATTTTAAGATCTGCTCTCTATTAGCATAAAATCTACAAAAAAAAAAAAAAAGCCATTAAAAACGTCACCAAGGGGGCCCTGGCAGATTGGCTCAATGCTAGAGATTCAGCCTGGTGTATGAAAGTTCTGGGTTCAGTTCCCTGTCAGGGCACACAGGAGAAGCTACCATCTGCTTCTCCACCCTTTTCCCTCTCTCTCTCTCCTCCTCCCACAGCCACGGTTTGAATAGTTTGAGCAAAGTTGGCACTGATGATGGCTCAAGGGCCTCACTTCATGTGCTAAATTAGCTCAGTTGCTGAACAATGGAGCAGTGGATCAGATAGGCAGAGAGCATTGCTTGGTAGGGGGCTTGCCAGGTGGATCCTGATTGGGGCAAATGCGGGAGTCAGTCTCTGCCTCTCTGCCTCTCAGTTAAAAAAAATTAAAATGTCATCAACGGGCTTTGTTCTCTTTCAAGAGCTGGTTAGTGTAGATGTTTAAAAATGTTTGGCAAACAAGTGTGTTAGACTTGCTTGCTTGTACTTTGCTTGATTGGTGCATGAGCACAGAGCAGCACCACATGTGTATAGTAAGGCTGCAGGTGGTTGCCCTCAGGGTGGCAGATTGTAGATTGCAGACTGCGGGCCACTATTGGAGGGGCAATTTTTTGCTATTGTTTGCCAAAAAAGGGGTTCCCTCCCCCAACCAGTCTGTTTGCTCATCAGCCTAGATAAAGAGAAGCAGTTTTCCCTGCCTGCTTGCTCATCTGCCATTGCGAGACTCTAGTAAATAGAATGGCCCACCATTTTCTGGCTCCACAGTTCCTTTACTATCTGCCTGAATTCAGTGAGAATCTGTATGGCCACAAGCACCAGCCTTACAGAAAACAAAACTGGAAATCATTTAAAATATTTTGTAAAGGTGGAGTCAAGACTGCTGAAATATATTTTTAGAGGCATATGGGTACAGCTACCTTGCATCTGATCTGTATTGTTAAATTAGCCAGAAAAATATTTTTATCAGTAATAAATTTTCCAAGATAATTCACATATATACAGTAACCTCTAACCCATATTAAGAAGGAAAAGATGAAGAATTTTGTTTTGTCCTAGGGAATGAGTTTACTTGCTTTACCATACAGTTTTAACATTTAATAAATATATGTTTTAAAATTTTGAATACATGTCATATAATCATAGACTCTTGATATTTAACTTCAGAACTGTCTTACTTTATTAAGAAACTGAGACCCAGAGAGACAAACTACCTGGCTTACTGCCACCCACCTGGTAGAGGGGAAAATCATAATCATATTTATTCATTCTCTAAATCTTCCTGGAGTCCCATTCTGTGCCAGGCACTGTTCTCAGTGCTGAGGCGACCGGAGTCCCTGCTCTCATGGAACTTACATTAGACTAATATTTCCTGATTCTGATCAGAGAGCTCTTTTCATTTGCACACAGACTTCCCTTGCCAAAAGGGCAAATCTACACAACTCTTGAAAAGACTCCAATGTGTGATAAAAATTTATTGTGCTTTCCCACCTAGATACATCTATCAAGTTTTCTTGAAGATGATCACATTTATCCATATTAAAAACAAAAACCCAAATCTTTATATGTTATGTGTCTTTCAATAGACAATTTGTATTATACGATATTTTTTATTATACCACTGTAACATATTAGGGATTAGACATAATACAATGGAAAACATTTCAATTTTTTATTTCTATGTCTCCCAAAACAGAAAAATTCTGAGACTCAGAGATATTTTGCTACTTCTTTCCCAACTTAATATTAGGCACCTCCATTAACATGCAGTGGTCATATTATATCTCAAGTGAATGACTTAGAGAAATATCTATATAACATCAAGTGACCTTTTAACAGCCTGTAACTCCAGCAGAAATCAGAAAGAATTCAACTTGTGATTTTATTCATTCATATTCTACAGAAATCAAGTACAGTACTGCACACGTACTTCAACTTTTTAGCAGGAGAAGCCTTAGACAACCACATTATGTGAACAAGGCAGAATACAAAGAATTTTTCCAGAGTGTATCAGTCCCTAGCTGCTTCTGCCTAATGTAAGCCCTCTTTATTTTATATAACTCTTTCTCCAGCCACTCTTGATTGGACCAGGAATAGGTATAGATAATGGGTTTAGGAACAGCTAATCATCAGAGAGATATAATTGGTGGCCTGATTCAAAAACAATGTTCCAATCAATCCTTTTAAGAATTGGGAAGATGAAAATCCAGTAATGTAAGCACTTGGAGACTGCCAAGCTCTGACCAGATTCACTGGGAGTCATGTTCAAGTCAAAGTTTATGGGGATGGACTTGTCACTAGAGAAAGAGCATAAAGTGCAGAGAAGGCAAAAGACTATAGGAGGTAGAGATTGTCTCTGAGGAAGAAAAAACACTGTTCCATGTGGTTTGCTAGGGCACTGGCGCTTGTTTCCACAAGCATCACCCTGCAGCAACACTGACCTTGAAATTCATGAGATTCGCTACTGTATCGCCACAACAAACCTCCTCCTCCTTAAGTTAGCCCGAGTCTTTTGCTTGCAACCAAAAATATCCTGGCCAAGATATAGCCTTTCATACCTATATTTTTTACCACAACAAAAGAGCAAAAGACAATCACAAGTAATGGTACATAATTCTTTCTAAATCTCTGAAGGAATCCTATCCATAAGTTAATTTGGGGCACTGGTTGATATTTAATGACATGGCCTGATCAGGAAGTGGTGCAGTGGATAGAGCATCAGACTGGGATGTGGAGGACTCAGGTTCAAAACCCCGAGGTTGCCAGCTTGAGGGTGGGCTCACCTGGCTTGAGCACAAGCTCATCAGCTTGTGTGCAGGTTCACTGGCTTGAGCGTGAAACCATAGACATGACCCCATGGTCACTGGCTTAACCCCTGTGGTTGCTGCCTTGAGGCCTAATGTCATTGGCTTGAGCTCAAGGTCACTGACTTGAGCAAGGGGTCACTCACCCTGCTGTAGCCCCCTGGTTAAGGCATATCAATGAACAACTAAGGTGCTGCAATAAAGAACTGAGACTTCTCATCTTTCTCCCTTCCTGTCTGTCTGTCCCTATCTCTTCCTCTCTCTGACTCTCTCTCTGTATTTCAAAAAAAAAAAAAATTAATGACATGGTAGTATTGAATGAGTTAATTTCTGTAGCCTTCTAAATATAAAATATGAGAGTTCCCAAAAACTACAGTACTGAATTAATCTTTTCTAATTTCAACTTCAAAATAGTTTATGAAGATACTCATAATATCTACTTATGACCCCCCTTCTTCTCTATCAAAGGCATTGGAAATCAGGCACCCAAAGATAACATAGTAAGCAAAGTGTTTCGATTTGCCATGGTTCTGATATTCTCCTTTATCAAAGTGCTTTCCGGCTATTTTTTCCAATTAATTTTCCTCCTAAAATAGCATATTCATGAGGACTTTCTTCTTTATTTACCACCTAATTGGTCATTTATCCTTTCCAAAATGGATGAGAAAACTCATTTTCTCCTTTGTTTTGCTTTTAAGGATTTGATCAACTTTATTACTGTAAGGCCAGTAGCCAACCTCTCCATCTCTGCTCTGGAGAGCATGATGCCATTCATCCCCATGTCTCACAATTGCAGCAACCCTACCAGAGGAGGCACTCTTTGCTGTTATATTTCTACCTTCTGGATGACTACTGGCCAAGCTCTGAGTGTGCAGACAGCAGCTTCAGCCCGAGCCTCCTCATTCTCAGAAGAGGAGTTAGAAATGCCTGTTCGTGCCAACTCAGAACCACTCTGTGGGCACAGCTCCATCTTTGGCTCCTGCAGCTGCTGGCTCTTGGCTTAAAGCTGAACCAGCAGCTGTGCCTCCAACAACTGCCACTGCCAACGTTCAACTTCCTGGGCAAACTGCAACTCATGGACCATTCAGCCTCCTTCTCCAGAGACCTTTCCAGTTCCAGGTGCCATACCTGCAGTTCTTGGACCTGCAGCTCTTTCTCTCATGACCATTCCAGCCCATGCATTGCTGCTGCTTGGTTTGCAGACCTGGAGCAGCCTCTTGCACAGAGCTCTCGGTTTTCTCTTGCTGGGCTGTGTAAAATAGCCAGCCTACAGTCTCCAAAAAGACAGCCATGGGGAACCATACACTGGGGAGCAATGACCAGTCCTCTACCCCACTCCTCAAGGGTGGCTGCAGCTCCATATCCATCTGATCCAAATCCTGCCGACTACGCCAGATGTAAGGCTGGAGGCTGCCACCATGGCCATGCAAATGTAGGTTCTCACTGGATTCGGGAAGACGGTAAAGGAACTGTGGAGCCAGAAAATTGTAGGCCATTCCATTTATTAAAGTCATAACGGTTGATGAGCAAGCAGGCAGGGAAGACCTCTTCCCTTTCTCCCATCTCAGGACCTACTAACCTCTGCAGGTCTCCCAAGCCCCTCAGCAATCTATCTCACTGTCTAGAATCTCCAGTAAAACAGGCTGGGAGAACAAAAACCTTTCTCCACCAAACAATGGCCCCTCCCAAGCAGGAAGGTAATCTGCAATTTGCAATCTTCCACCCTGAGGGCAAGCACTTGTAGCCTTCCATAGACTATACACAAATGGCACTGCCCCAATACAATTCAAAATACATACAAATGAGCAACCTAAACACACTTGTTTACCTAACAATCACACAGCTCCTATAATTCTATATTATTGCAACCAAAAATATCCTGGCCAAGAGAAATAAGCTTTCATGCATCTATATCTAAGTTTTTACCACAACAAAAAAGCAAAAGACAGTCACAAATAATGGTACTTAATTCTTCTTTTATGACTCTATAAATATTTTTCTGTAAACTCTATAAATATTGTTGTTGCTACCTAATATACCAGGAAAAAAGATTTCATTCTTTATAATGTAAAGAAAACATTTTCAGACAATGCAAATATTTCAATTCAAAAGGTATACTAAAAGGACAGAGCAGACATTGTTCAGCTATGGCTGTGAGCCATCTGAAGCACTCTGCCTAGATTGGGGTTTTCGAACGTAAGAGAAAATGAAAAATTCTGGACAGTTAAAGGGGAAATAGTGCTATGATTATAAACTAGACTACAGTACAAAAGACAAAAAGTTTACTAAAATGAACATCAAGATGCAGCCAACTATATATATATATATATGTTACAAAGCATGGAGATGATATATAAAACTATTAAGAGAGTGTCCTTACTAGTAATAATACTAAGAACAGATACTTCAGTGCCAGATCCTTCTCTATATGTTTACCTGGATCAACTAATGTAGTATTACTCCAATTTCATGAGTAATATGAAATCTCAAACCACTTGTTTTCATCTCAAACCACTCGTATGTGAGAACCAACTCAAGAGCTTTTAAAACATACCACCCCCAGAAATTCTGATATTATGGGTCTGTGTGGGGCTTGACATCAACATACTTCAAAATTTCCCAGGAGATTCTAAAGTGCAGAGCGGTAAGACCACTAAACCCAGGTCACCTGGCTAGTTAGTGGTCCAGCCAGAAGCAGAATCCAGTTACCTTGACTTTTCCCTCTAGATGACAATGATTCCTACTTTCTGAAAACTGAGGGAGAAAAATGAAATAAATTTTTACTCTGGAGTGATAAATTTGAGTTTCTTATACCAAAAAGCCAAGGCCAAAAAACACAAGGATGGTATTAATTTTGGTGGTTATTAAAATGAAGACCAATTCTCAATTTTCTGAAATAATTGCGTTAATGAGGAACTGATGATTTCCAAATTCCCTTTCTTGAGTATTGTACTACTAAAATTTAGACACCAGAGGTCTCTGCTATACAATTTAACCTCTACATATAATACAGAGCCCTCCCCAGAATCATCTTAAGGCAAAATGTTTTAAAGAAGAAATGAAGGCAGTGCGTGATCTTTATTTATATTGAACAAATCAGAAATCTGGAGGGAAAAGACTCGATTTGTAGTGTTTACCAAATCATAATGTAAGTGCTCCCACCATCGCCAATTTCAAGCTGCCAATGTGGTGGATGTGACTGAACGTGGAGGTGGTGAGAGCGGCCCAGAAGCACACCTTTACATAGTACTTCCCCCATATGCAGACAGTAGATGCAGAAGAACTTCAAGAAGCACAGATAACAGTAAAATGTAGTTAAAAACAGGACGTCTTTGGGTAACAACCCAGTGCTGTTCCCAGACAGTGACATAACACAAATTTTGGTGTAAGTTGAAGCACACCCTTGTAGCCTAAGTCTCTTACCTATCCTAATACAGTTGTAAAATAATACTCTCTAGAACATAAAAACACAACTAAGCCACAAAATAAGAAAAAGGACCTAAGTATACTGTATTGTACACTGTACTGTAGTAACAGAAAAAAATGACAAAAAAAAAGTGCAAGAAAAAATACAACGCTAACGACGTAAGCCAAAACACTCATGTCTCAAATTTTTTTGTTTTTATGGGAGTGTCGTAAACTCGAATCATCATATGTTGAGACTGTGTAATCTGAAGACCCCCTGTAATTAGGAAGTAGTGGGTTTTGAAGATTTATTACCTTTGTTTTAAATATAGTTTATTTAATGTATGTTTATATAATTTAATTTTAAACAGCATGCATTTAATAACTGGCTTGCAAAATTCTCAAAAATATAACATTCCACTGAAAAAGCATACCTTCAATCACACATTTTCTTAGAGAAGGGCAATATTTAATTAAATAAATGGTCACACTTAGGTCAATTTTCATGGTACATAGAGTCTTCGTGGGAGAAAACAAGCTTTTTTCCCTTATTTGGCTTTCTCAGGAATGAGAACTTTTGATTAAGTCCTGTAAAATAAATCCAGCCTTCTTTTTGAGCAGCTGAGCATAAAGGCTAACAGCAGCGACTCTGGGGTCAGGATGCCTGGATTTGAATCCTTGTTCACCCACCTGTATGTAACTTAATGCCCTTAGGGAAGTTCCTTCAAAAGTTCCACCGTCTGTAAAATAGGATGAGAATAGTACCCACCTCAGAGGATTGTTGACAGAATTAAGCTATTACATATAAAGCACTTAAAACAGTGTCTGCCCCATCGTTAATGCTCAGTGAATGTTAGCTATTACTATGAGTGTGCCTTCAAGTACGTAAACTATGTGTATTTGAGATGGCTCCTTACAGTTCCATGAACACGCCAAGAGCTTTTCAGCATCCCTGCTCTCTCTCATGCTCCTTTCTCCCTGACATGATGAACTATGTTGTTTTTAGCTCGGCTCATAAAATATTATTTCTCTTAACTTTTTCTGATTAACCAGCATCAGGGATAATTCAAAAGTCTCTTATAAGAAGATATTAAATTTATTCTTAACATGTACCTAACATGTCCTGAGGTCTAACATTTGAAGGCCAAGTACGAAGGCACGCGTGTTAGGAGATAGAGAGAGGGTTTCTGTTTTCTGGTATCCTCCCTTCCTCAAAAGAAATATCTCTTTAAATATAGAATCACTGTTGAATTTTATTTCTAACAATATAATGAATTGCTAGATACCATAAAACCCTCCCCTTATAAAATGGATACAATTATTTAAAGAATCCTTTTAGATGCATAAGAGATTAATCAAGAAAGTGAGGGAAATCCCAGAAAGGAAACAATGAAAAACCAGCTTTGTGAGGTGGCAGAACCGCCCTGGCGGCCCCAGGGCATTTGCCAGTGTGGGTATCATAGTCTTGGGTTCAGACAACTGAATGGAAGCAAAAATCAAGGCTTTGCTCCTCTGCAAGGTGGAAAGTTGAAAATGAAACTCAAAGCCAAGCAACCCTTCAGAAAGTCTACTTGACAGCAAAGAAGGGGATGGCACAGAAAAATGCCTGTTTTGGCCAGAGACTGGGGAGAGAGGTCAGCTTTCTGAGAACTTATAACCACAGCCCTACCATTATAAGGGTCAGGATTTAGACACTCATTACCTGCCTGGTTCAGGAAATCCCAAGCCACGGAAAGTATATGGTCCAGGATTGGCTGCATCCTAGGGGCACCCACACGTAGCGAGAACAATACTTACAGGAGGGATGCATCCTCAATCCAGGCATTGGAGAGTTCCAACAGAGAAAGTTCAGTGAAATAGGAGCTCATGATTAAAAATTATAAGACACACAAAGAAATAAGCCACCATGAGCAAGAGACAGAGAAACCGAAATAGCATACATTAAAATTTCATGGATCTTTTAGAGTTATTAAATAGAGAATATAAAATATATCTGAAATATTTGAAGAATTATAGGCTATAGGTCCCACAATGGTTTTTAAAGGATTCAAATGGCCAGCATTTATGTTGTATATGGATTTAGGATATACATAGAGAATTTGAGAACATAAATTTGGAATTATAAAAGTTTTCAAATAAGACTGAATTGATTTAAAAAGGCAATTTTTCTCTCAAGTCTACCTGCTGCCCTTATTCCTTTGGGGTCCTTCACTTGCATCCCCTTTTCTCCATCCCCCTTTAGAGAGCTTGGAATGGTCACTCCGACTCACCTCAGATGAAGGGCAATGCTAGAGGTGTAAGCATCACTGCTAACAGTTAACAGGACTCTATGATCTGGAGGCAATACTCATGTTCCAGTTATATTAGAACATACTATTTTACAATATTGATTTTAAAACACCTCGTTATGGCATATTTTAATAATTTGATAAAGCATCATACCATTTCATTTGAATATGGCAGTAAATAAAATTTATAAACCTAATTTTTTTTTTTTTTTTCATTTTTCTGAAGCTGGAAACAGGGAGAGACAGTCAGACAGACTCCCGCATGCGCCCGACCGGGATCCTCCCGGCACGCCCACCAGGGGCGACGCTCTGCCCACCAGGGGGCGATGCTCTGCCCATCCTGGGCGTCACCATGTTGCAACCAGAGCCACTCTAGCGCCTGGGGCAGAGGCCACAGAGCCATCCCCAGCGCCTGGGCCATCTTTGCTCCAATGGAGCCTTGGCTGCGGGAGGGGAAGAGAGAGACAGAGAGGAAAGCGCAGCGGAGGGGTGGAGAAGCAAATGGGCGCTTCTCCTGTGTGCCCTGGCCGGGAATCGAACCCGGGTCCTCCGCACGCTAGGCCGACGCTCTACCGCTGAACCAACCGGCCAGGGCTAAACCTAATTTTTATTAAACTTAAAACTACACAGACTTGGCCCTGGCTGGTTGGCTCAGTGGGAGAGCATCAGCCTGGCGTGCAGGAGTCCCTGTTCGAATCCCGACCAGGGCACACAGGAGAAGCGCCCATCTGCTTCTCCACCCCTCCCCCTCTTCTTCCTCTCTGTCTCTCTCTTCCCCTCCTGCAGCCAGGGCTCCATTGGAGCAAAGTTGGCCTGGGCGCTGGGGGTGGCTCTATGGCCTCTGCCTCAGGCACTAGAATGGCTCTGGCTGCAACAGAGCGACGCCCCAGATGGGCAGAGCATCGCCCCCTGGCGGGCATGCCGGGTGGATCCTGGTCAGGTGCATGCGGGAGTCTGTCTGACTGCCTCCCCGTTTCCAAGTTCAGAAAAATATAAAAAACAAAACAAAACAAAAACCCCAAAAAACTACACAGACTTTTTCTGTAAAATAAAATATTGTTTGGTATAGCTACCAAAAGACTAAATGAACTCTCTTGGCCTTAGAAACACAGTGTTTCAACAAATACTATATGTAAATTCTGTTGTATATTCTTATTGTTTGTACAGAATTAGGCCCAGAATTACCAACAACTATTTTAATGCCAGGAGCTGCTTATAGTGACATTGTTATATATTAGGACGTTAATACTGCATTCTGTTTTATATACAGTATCAATAACATGAAATAAATAAACATCTGCTTTTTGACTGTTACTATGATATGCTCTGTGGATAGTTAATGAGCTAAAATGGTCACAGCTCCTGCTCTCAGGAGCCACAAGCAAGAAAGGGAGACATATTTTTACTAGAGTAATGACTATATAATTGTAGAACAGCAATTGGGCAACTATGACATATTTCTCTTCACTAGAGTTAACAAATACTTTGGTCTTAAAAACCTTTTAAGGGATACTTAATTTTTCAAAAGTTAAGGAGCAATAAGTGATTTGTTCCTATTGTGAATGCATTATACTTTTAAATATAGTTCAAGGCCCTGGCCAGTTGGCTCAGCAGTAGAGCATCAGTTTAATGTATGATAGTCCTGGGTTTGATTACCGGTCAGGGAACACAGAAGAAGCAACCTTCTGCTTCTCCACTCCTCCCATTCCCCCCTCTCTTTCTCTCTCTGTCTCTCTTCCCTTCCTGCAGCCATGGCTTGAATGGTTCAAGCAAGTGGCCCCAGGTGATAGAGGATGGCTCCATGGCTTCACCTCAGGTGCTAAAATAGCTCAGTTGCTAAACAATGGAGCAGCGGCCCCAGATGGGCAGAGCATAGCGTAGTAGGGGGCTTGTGGGTAGATATCAGTGGGGCACATGTGGGAGTCTGTCTCTCTACCTACCTGCCTCTCACTTAAGAAAATAATAAATAAGTATATAGATAAATATAATTCAAATTTCACATGAGAAATTTTAACCTGATACCGATTCCCATTAAATCCCTTAATGTCATTACCAATTTTGCCAATATTTAAGAGTTTTTAGGACCCTTTCATTATAATCTCAAATGACAAATTGCTGAATTTATTAATTTCTATATTTTACAAAGCTTTCTTTCCCTTCCTTCCTTCCTTCCTTCCTTTTTCTTTCTTTCTTCTTTCCTTCTTTCCTTTCCTTCTTTCCTTCCTTCCTTCCTTCCTTCCTTCCTTCCTTCCTTCCTTCCTTCCTTCTTTCTTCTTTCTTTCTTTCTTTCTTTCTTTCTTTCTTTCTTTCTTTCTTTCTTTCAGAGGGGAGATAGTAAGGCAGACTCCCACATGCACCCCAACCAGGATCCACCCAGCAACCACATCATGTGCTGATGCTCAAATACCGAGCTATTTTGAGCACCTGAGGCTGATGCACTCCAATAAAGCTATCCTCAGCACCCAGGGCCATGCTCAAACCAATTGAGCAACTGGCTGTAGGGCTGCAGGAGGTGAAGAGAAAGAGAAAGGGGGCAGGGGAGGTGGGAGAAGCCAATGGTCATTTCTCCTGTGTGTCCTTACCGGGAATAAAACCACAAAATTTTATTTAACTACTTATAAAGCAATACAGATTATATGGGATATTAGTGGATTTTAAAAATTTCTGCTTTTCAACGAGTTATCACAATTGATTTTTAAGCAATGTTTAATTTGATACTGACTCCATGCCTGCTAGGGAAAGATGGAGGCATAGGTCAGCACACTAGGCTGATCTGCTAGTCCCAGGTAGCAAAAACTGAACTGGGGAACAGGGCTCACAGGTAGGGAGAGAGCCTGCAGACCCCACAATCCCCAATTACTGACTCTTAACTGCCTTCACAGTTCTCTACCCAACCCATGCCAAACTAATTGTAGGAAACTCTACAAGGAGTAAAACAAAAAACAAGGATTTGCTAAATTTGTAGGTTTGGTGACTAAGTTCCATAACTTGGTCGTTTAGTAGACTGGCTATTATATAACTGGCTTTAGTCCAATTGGCTTGGAATTACCTATAGCAGGTTAATCTGACCTGGCTCTAAGTCATCAGATATGAATAATCTGGCAACTTGAGACTAGACTGGAGCCAGAACTGAAGGATGAATATGCATTGATCAGGTGGGTAGAAACAGGTAGAGCAAGGCAAGAGCAGGTGGAAGGGCAGGAAGAAGGAGTGGCAAGAGGCAAGGGGCACTCCCGGTCCCACTAGGATGAATGCTGGAGGCTATTTTTAAGAGTTTTACCTTTGTCCTATTTGTGTGTGTGTGTGTGTGTGTGTGTGTGTGTGTGTGTGTGTGTGTAAGGGGGGGCAGATAGGGAAAGACAGACAGGAAGGGAGAGAGATGTGTTCAGCGATTGCTTTCTCATATGTGCCTTGACTGTGGGGCTACAGCAGAGCGAGTGACCCCTTGCTCAAGTCGGCAACCTTGGGGTTTGAACCTGGGTCCTCCACATCCCAGTCCGAGGCTCTATCCACTGCGCCACTGCTTGGTCAGGCTCTTTGTCCTATTTTTTTAAAAAAAGTTTTACCTTACCTTTGAGAAGCAGTAAAGTTATTTCAAAGGGGAGTAACATGATGAGGTTGGGGTTTTGGGAAGATCACCGGGGCTACAATATGGAAAATACACGGAAGGGCAGCAGGGGCATACACAGGACAATCCAGCGGAAGGTTATTGCAATAGTGTGCTGAGCAATCACAGTAGCCTGGACTGGGGCAGGAGTAAAAAAGGTAAAAAGCTGTACCCAGATTAGAGTTGTGGTCCTCAAGTGGGGGTGATTTTGCTCCCTGGGGGTCATCTGGCAATGTCTGAAGACACCTGTGGCTGTCACAACTGGAATGGAGGGAAGTGTTACTGGCATCTGACGGGTAGAGGGCAGGGATACTGCTGAACATCGTATAATGTACATAATAAAGAATTAATCTGACCCAAAATGCAAGTAGTGCCCAGGCTGAAAAACCATGGACTAGAGAAATATTTAAGAAGGAACATGGACTTAGGTCAGAAATTAACTTTTAAGTGTAACGCCAAATTTATCAAAAATAAAATGCAATGACCACAAGGAAAACAATACGCATCAGTAACTACTTTAGGGAGAACAAAATGTAAATGAACAGGTGCAAATCAAAGCCATCATTAAATGCATATGTATAGTTATTGAAATGCTTAGAAGGGATGGGAGCTGCAAGCTGCATTCCCAGCTTCACAGAAATACAGTGACTAAATCTAGCATTGTCTGCAAAACAGGCACACACTTCACTCTGGTGACAGTCAGCAGGATCTAAATTTAGTTTTTATACTCTTAGTGCATCAAAATAGCATCAAGAAGCTCAGGAAGTCTAAAACCATCACACTCCATACTGTTAACAGCTATTTGCCAAAATCCCTGTTGCCAGTGTGATTATAGCCTATTAAAAACGTGTCATCTGCAGAGTTCCCCAAGAAACACAGAAAATAGAGTTAAAGTAAGGATTCTAGATAAAATCATTGACAATACAGATATCACAATGTAGATATTCATAAGGAATATATTATATATATCTTAACTTCCAAAGTTTTGTAAGAAGCTGTTTGAGGGTTGTTTTTTTTTACTGTTTATTAGAAAAGTTAAAATGCTTTCTCTCAGAATTCCAGTGTTATAATAATAAATTACAAAAACAAATAAATATTAATTATTTGAACAGAAGATCTACTAATTGCCCATATGTGACTTGGGTAAAAGTTAAACTGTGGGAGGGCTGAGGAGGCCTATTACTGAAAATGGGAAAACATTAAGATTGTACCTTGGAGCCTTAATTTATCTGTTCAATCTCTTCTCTATTCAAACCTAGACCAGACAGATGAATACAAAGGGATTTCATTTCTCACTTCATTGCACAGGACCTACTAAAATGCAGTTTGAGATTTGAAAGAATTGATTTGTTTTCTGAAATTTTAGTTCAAGGTGTTGCTCCTCCTATAAAGTACTCTCAGCTCTTGCATTCTGCACTCGTCTAAGCAGATACATTCCACCAGAAGAATGAACCTAGAAGGAGTTCATAATTAATGCCCTAAAGCAATAATGATGAATCGTTTCTTTTTCTATCAAGGGGCCATAAACCAAATAATAATAATAATAATAATAATAATAATAATAAATCATTAACTTCATTGAGTCAAATTAAATAATGTTTTGTGTGTTTTATTAACAGAAATATATACAATTTCCTCTCCTCATGGCCAGATTCTTTTCCCAAGTTAGATAAAAAAAAGTATCTGCATTAGTCATTCTGTCTCTTCACACCTGTGCTACACTCTTCATTCCCATACTACAAATAGATCTTTAGCTAGACTACAATTCCCAGCCTCTCTTGCAGCTAAGTGCAGCCATGTGGCAACATTCAGGCCAAGTGAGATTTCCCAGTGTTTCCTAAAGGGGGCGGGAAGCTACTGTGTGCCTCTTTCTTCCTGTGGCCTGGGATGCACGTGTAAAGAGTGATGCAGAAGACGCTGCACTGGACACTGTGGTGAAAGCTGTGTGCTCAGGATATCAGAGCAAAAGTAGGTGCTTGGTTCATTGACACGATGAAATACATAACAGACGTGGATGAGTTACAAACTGTTTAAGCGACAAGAAATGCATTTCCATTATTAGACTACTGTTATTTTCTTTATTCTGTTACTATAGATGACTTTAATTCAAAGTAATAAACACATTTACAAACCTACTTTTCTGGCCTGCTGTGTCTTGTGTCTTACTCTGTGATGCTAGTTTTTATAGTCTTTATGTAGTTCAGGGTATGTTTTCATTGCCATCAAAATTTCTCTCCACATTGAACTCGGACTTTCTGTTCACATATTTTCACCTGATTTCGAGCTTTAACAATATCATGTATAAAAATTTATTAATTTGAACTTACCCTATGCTTCTACAACTGTGTGATAAATTCCTTAAGTTTAGGAATTGTGCCTTCTACCTCTTTTTATTTCCAATACTTTGGAAAAGTGAGTAGATGCTCACATATCTGCTGGTAGTTTAATATATAGGAAGGGGAAGGAAAGGAAAAAGGAAGGAAGAGTAGAAAGGAGAGAGAGACAGAAGAGGGGAAAGAGAGAGAAGGACAAAGAGAGAGAAGGGTAGTTTAACAAATGATTAAAAGCAATATAGCAATGTTTTGCTCAAAATAAATTTAAGAAAACCTTTTGCATTTTCACACCTGTGGACAATAATGGGACATTGTAGTATTGATTTAAGCACCTATTGGTTAAACATTACTGAACAGCATTTTGAAAAACTTAACAGTAACTCTCCATGAGTCTAGATCAGTGGTTGGCAAACTCATTAGTCAACAGAGTCAAATATCAACAGTTCAACGATTGAAATTTCTTTTGAGAGCCAAATTTTTTAAACTTAAACTATATAGGTAGGTACATTGTTATTAACTTCATTAGGGTACTCCTAAACTGGCCAAAGAGCCGCATGTGGCTCGCGAGCCGCGCTTTGCCGACCTCTGGTCTAGATGATAAGAATCTCCTCAAACCACTCCACTGTTATTCTTTACAAAAAGCAAGAGAAAATGTTAATAAAAAAGAAAACTGGATAGGGTTTAAATTTCTGTTAGAAGCTCAGAATGATTACCATCTAAAACTGTCTTGAGTCTTTGAAGAAAAGCAAGAAACCATCTGTGAACCTGTCAAGTTAGGACAGAGGTTCTCACTGGTGCTAACAGATTAAGAAACTCAGTTATCCTATAAAATTTGCCAAATTGGAATTATTGTTTTGTACCACTACTTGAAACAAAATTAGTGCCTACATTCCTCTAAACATGCAGATTCTTAATCATGGCTTATTAACTGATTTTGAACTTATGTTTCTTGGTTTGATGTTTCTTATTTATGTTCCTGGCTATCCCATCAATCTAAACTTGATTCCTGATTTCTCTCCATTTTGCTTTAATTTTGTTTGAAACTCATGATTTTATTTTTTTATTAATTTTAATCTATTGTGTTAACAGGGATTCAGGTGTCCCACTAAATATAACACCTTCACCCCCAACCACGTGACCCCCCTACATTCCCTTCGTCCCCTCCCCTTAATTCCCTAACTCCCTCCTTCCCTTCCCTCTGGGATTTGCTGTCCTGTTGTCTTCATCTATGTGTTATGTATATACAATTTCACTAATCCCTTCACCTTCTCTGATCCTATCCCCTCATCCCCCCTCCCTCTGACAGCTGTCCCTCTGCTCCCTGTGACCCTGCTTCTGCCTCTATTCCATTCCACAGTTCAGCTTGTTGACATAAAAATGAGATCATATGATATTTTTCTTTCTCTGCCTGGCTTATTTCACTCAGCATAACAATCTCCAGGTCCATTCATGCCATTGCAAAAAATATGAAATGCTTCATGAATTTGCATGTCATCCTTGCGCAAGGGCCATGTAATCTTCTCTGTATCAGAAACTCATGACTTTAAAGTGAATTTTGACTACAATTAACCCTGGATGATAAGAAATGACTGATCCTATTTATTATTTGTTTTATTTTTTTAAAATAAGCTTATTCTTTGGAATAATTTTAGACTTATTTACTTTTGATAATAAAGTGTTTATTCTAGGAATGCAAGGTTGGCTAGGCATTCTAAAATCAATCTCTAATTCTTACCACTTTTAAAAGAAGGAGAAAAATCATGCAACCATCTCAATAATAATAAATATAAAAAAAGGAATTTAAAAAATAAAACATTTATTTTTTCCAAAAATCTTATTAAAATATAAATAGAATCAAAGTACCTTAATTTGAAAAAGGTTAGCTATAATCAAAACAGTATGGCACTGGCATAAAAACAGATACAGAAACTGCTGGATCAGAACAGAAAGCCCAGAAATAAACCCACACAGAACACAGTTAAGTAATCTATGACAAAGATGCCAAGAATATACAATAAGAAAAAAGCAGTCTGTTCAACAAATAGTATTAGAAAAGCTGGGCACCCACATGCAAAAGAATGAAATTAGACCCTTATCTTATACTATGTACATAAATCAACTCAAAATGAATGAGATAATTAAATGAATTGTGTGTATTAAGCCATAAAACTCCTACAGGGAAACGGAAAAAGCTCTTTGACATTGGTCTTGGCAATGATTTTTTGAATGACACCAAAATCAGAGATAACTAAAGCAAAAAATGAACAAGTGGGGCTTTATCAAACTAAAAAGCTCCTACACAGCAAAGAAAAACAATCAAATAAAAAGCCAACCTACGAAAAGGGAGAAAATATCCACAAACCACAAATCTGATTAGGATTTAATATCCAAAACCTATAAGGAACTCAAACGACTCAATAGCAAAGAAACAAATAACCTGATTTTAAAATGTGCAAAAGAGGTGAATACACATTTTTTTCAGAAAATAAAACACTAAACAAAACATACAAATGTCCAACCAATATATAAAAAGTAGCTCAATATTACTAATTATCAGGGAAATGCAAATCAAAACCACAATGAGACATTGCCTCATACCTATTAGTATGGCTATTACCAAAAGGACAACAGATAAGTATAGGTGAGGTTGTAGAAAAGGGAACCCTTGTACACGGTTGGTGGGAATGTAAATTTGGTTAGAATCATTATGAAAGACAATACTGAGGTTTTTCAAGAAATTAAAAATTGAATTTACCATATGATTCAGCAATCTTAATTCTGAGTATATATCCAAAGGAAAGGAAATTAATAAAATCAGTGTCTTGAAGAAACATCTTCACTCCCACACTCACTGCAGCATTATTCATAATACCCAAGATATGTAAACAACCTGTCTGTCCATGAAGAAACCGATAAGAGAATTGTGATCTATCTACCTATCTATCCATTCATCCCTCCATCCATCCATCCAAAGAAAAGGAAAGAAAGGAGGAGGGAGGAAAGGAGGATGAGGCAGAAAAGGAAACAGGGAAAGAGAGGAACGAAGAAGGAAGGACAGTCCAACAAATGATTACAAACGTAATAATAATGTTTTTCCACAAGTATATTTAATAAAAACTTATGCATTATAAATAAATACACAGACAATGGAATCTCATTCATCCATAAAAGAGAAGGAAATCTTGCCACTTGTGGTAACACAGGTGAACTTGGAGGACATTATACTAAGTAAAATAAGTCAAAAGGGGAATGACAAATACTGTATGATCTCACTTATATGTGAAATCTAAAAATGTCAAACTCAAAAATAGAATGGTGGCTACCAGGGGCTGAGGGGTGGTTAATGAGGAGATGTTGATCAAAGGGTACAAATTTTCAATTATAAGATAAATAAGTTCTACGGTCTAATATACAGCATTGTAACTCTAGTTAATAATATTGTATTGTACACTTGAAATTTGCCAAGAGAATAGATCTTAAGTGTTCTCACCACAACAATAACAAAAACAGGGTAACTATGCAATGTGAGAGATGTAGTAAGAAATTAACTTGATTGTGGTAGTTATTTCACAATGTACATATATATCAACTCATCATACTGTCTACCTGAAATATACACAATTTTGAATTATCATATATTTCTATATCTGAATAATACTGGGGGGAAAGAGTTGTCTACAAAATTTCCTACAAAAAAATTCTCTCAGATTAGGAATAAGACAAAAATGTACTTTATACTTCCAATCAATATTATACTGAGGGTTCTAGCTAACACAATAAGACAAGAAAAGGGGTAAAAGAGTTTTAAGAATTAAAAGAGAAAATAAACCTATAATTATTAGCTGATATGATTTATGTGTGTATAAAAATTTCAAGAATTTCAGATAATTAAAGCCAATTTAGCATGATGCTAAAGTCAGTCAATAATATCAACTCAATGTCTACCTAATTTACCAAACATCATAGCTTAGCCTAGCCCACCTTAGACATGCACAGAACCCTTACATTAGCCAACAGTTGGGCAAAAAAAATTTTCTTATTGATGAAAATACATATACCTTTTGTTCAAGTAATTCTCCTAAAGTATGTGAATGTGTCTATGTATGTATACATATTTATGTGTGTATATTATATAGATATAATATATAGTCTATTGGAGATATATATTTCTTTAGTAGTATTTGCAATAGCTTCAAACTGGAAATAACTCAATTGTTTCTCAGTAAATAAATAAATCATGGCATATCGGGAATGTCATTCAATAATGAAGCTAACTCAACTATATCCAACATTTCAAAAGCAGCCTGTCACAAAAAATACATATCATATGATTCGACCTGTAAAATTAAGACACAGACAACATAGCTATACTATTAGAAGTCAGGATGGTGGTTATCTTTGGGAAGGATGTCTGTGGTTTTATTGGTTTAAGAGGGGCACAAAGAAACCTTCTGGGTTGCTGGTGATTTTCTATTGCTCGACCTAGGTAGTAGATACTTAATGTATTAACTTTGTTATAATTCATTAGGTAAATATATGATTTGTGAACTCTTTGCAGCTACATTATACTTCAATCTAAATTGTATTGGAAATATTCATCTCTTACCAATTTTCTTCTTTTATTTATCCTCACCTATTCTGCTTTTCACTTTACAGTGTTAGATATTAATACCTAGAATCTTGAGGTGTTGGGAGAAAATGTATAACTGTAATTATTAAAAGTAGTAAGTAATGTTACAAGAAGGGCACTTCACACAGTTTCACATCCCTTATTGCGATACTCATAACAACCCTATGAGAGATAAGGTGGTTTTTGGGTTTTTTAAATAGATGGATAAACTGAGACTCAGGTGTGATTAAATTTTGTTCCTCAATTGACACATCTACAAAGTGACAGCATTCAGTCTAAGACTTCACTTCTTGATCTCACATGTTGTGCTTTCTACTGTAGTTATTTAAAATAATATGTAACTAGAATAAATTATCTATGATTCAAATAACTGGATGTTTTTATTCTTGACTAGACTCATTGTGAGTCTTAAAAAGTGCACTGGTATTTTCTCTCAAACCTCTCTGTTTTGAAAAATAAATGCATTTGTTGAGGTCACTAACAGAAAGACATACCCACTTATTTAAATATTTATTTCCACATCAAATAATGTGCATGAACAGTTTCATAACTTTGTAAATGTAGCAATAAATTTCAAATGTGAGTAGGATTATGTTTTGGATATTCTCTTAAAACCAAAGTATAATAATACTGAACTGTTCAGAGATACAATGTTTGGAAGTCCTCTAGCTGATTTTTCTAGTCTTAAGGAATGAAAAAATTATTAATTTTCTCTTTTAGTGGTTATACAATTAGAAGAATGAAAGACAAAGAAATATTTAAACTATGTTTAGAGAAACAGGTTAGAATGCTTTGCTAATAAGATAATAAGTAAGACTATTCTATAACTTAAATATTCTTTGATCACTATAGGACATAGCTCCAACTTCCACTAGGTGTTTTAAAATTGCACACCTTTGATAACAATGGGTACCAGGAAAAAGAGTTCATATGACTTAATTGACATCATCTACACTATTTGAAAAAACATAATTCAGAGGCTTGTGAACCTGATGATGATTCACCCTTGAATGCAGATAATGTACATCAGTGGTAGTGAACCTGGTCCCTACTGCCCACTAGTGGGCATTCCAGCTTTCATGGTGGGCAGTAGTGGAGCAGCCAAAGTATAAATAAAAAGATAGATTTAACTATAGTAAGTTGTTTTATAAAGACTTATTCTGCCAAACTTAGCGAAAATCCAACATAAAGTACTTGGTAAGTAATTATTATTATATGCTTTAACTTGCTGTAACTCTGCTTTATAAATTTTATAAAGTAAAGTTACTTCCCTACTTTATAAATCACCATTACTGTGGAACCAGTGGGCGGTTAGAAAATTTTACTGCTAACAGAGATACAAAAGTGGGTGGTAGGTATAAAAAGGTTGACTATCCCTGATGTACAAGAACACAAACTTTATGGAAGAAACTTTGGCAAGTGGTAACAACAGCCTATATAATGGGCATTTCCTAAGACTCAGTAACTCAATTAATAGTAATTGTTCAAAGGAAACAACAAAGATTTACTTACAAGTATATTTGCTGCAGCATAATTTACAATAGTAAAAAACTTACTATAGATCAGGGGTAGTCAACCTTTTTATACCTACTGCTCACTTTTGTATCTCTGTTAGTAGTAAAATTTTCTAACCGCCCACTGGTTCCACAGTAATGATGATTTATAAAGTCAGGAAGTAACTTTACTTTATAAAATTTATAAAGCAGAGTTACAGCAAGTTAAAGCATATAATCATAATTACTTACCAAGTACTTTAGGTCGGATTTTTGCTAATTTTGGCAGAATAAGTCTTTATAAAACAACTTACTATAGTTAAATCTATCTTTTTATTTATACTTTGGTTGCTCCACTACCACCCACCATGAAAGCTAGAACACCCACTAGTGGGTGGTAGGGACCAGGTTGACTACCACTGCAATAGATAAATGTCAAAAATAAAAAAATATTACATTATCCAAGGCATATTAAAAAAATAGGGTACTTTATTGGATTTACTGATGATAGCCATTCTGACAGGTGTGAGGTGACATCTCATTGTGGTTTTAATTTGCATTTCTCTGGTGATTAGTGACATTGAGCATCTTTTCATATCTCTATCTTTTATTGACCATCTGAATGTCCTCTTTAGAAAGTGTCTATTCAGGTCCTTGCTCATTTTTTAATTGTATTGTTTGGGTTTCTTTTGTTTTTGTTTTTTTCTGGTGTTGAGTTTTACAAATTCTTTATAAATTTTGGATATTAATCCCTTATCATATGTATCAGCAAATATGTTCTCCTCTTCAGTGGATTGTCTTTTCATTTTGTTGATGGTTTCCTTTGTTGTACAAAAACGTTTTAGTTCAATGTAGTCCCATTTGCTTATTTTTTATTTTGTTTTCTTTTGTTCAAGGAGATAAATCAGAAAAAAATATTGCTATGAGAAATGTGCAAGATTTCACTATGTTTTCCTCTACAATTTTTATGGTTTTAAGAATAATATTTAAACCTTTAATCCATTTTGAGGTTATTTTTGTATATGGTGTAAGAAGGTGGTCCAGTTTCATTTTTTGCATATATCTGTCCAAATTTCCCAACACTATTTATTGAATAGACTGTCTTTATCCCTTGTATGTTCTTGCCCTCTTTGTCAAATATTAATTGACCTATAGGCATAGGTTGATTTCTGGTTTCTCTATTCTCTTCCACTGATTTATATGTCTGTTTTTACGCCAGTCCTATGCTGTTCTGTTCACTATGGCCTTGTAGTATCATTTGATATCAGGTAATGTGTTTCCTCAACTTTGTTCTTCATTCTGAAGATTGCTGTGGCTATTCAGGGTCTTTTGTGGTCCCATATATATTTTTGGAATATTTGTTTTAGCTCTGTGAAATACACCATTGGTATCTTGAAGGAAATCTTACCTTTTGAAAGAGCATGGATGGCCTTGGAGAGCACTATGCTAAGTGACATAAGCCAGTCAGAGAAAGACAAGTACTGTCTGATTTCATTCACATGTGAAACCTAATGAAAAGGAACTAACAAGCAAAATAGAGACTCATACATAGAAGAACAGGCAGACAGATGTTGGGGGTGGGGGCTGGATGAGGAGGTAAAGGGATTGAGCAAAAAATAGACAGGAAAATAAAAGAAAAACTCATGGACAAGAAAAACAGTTTGGTGATTGCCAGGAGAGATGGGGTGAGGTGGAGGAGAGTGTAAGGGAGATAAATAATGATGGACAAAGACTTGACTTGGGAGGGTAAATGAAATACAGTGTACAGAGACATGTCATAGAATTGGACACCTGTAACTTGCATAGCTATGTTAACTAGTGTCACCCCAATAAATTCACTTTAAAAAATAAGGCACTTTGGAGTTATTAAAAACAACACTGCAACTGAAGAACTCTTGTGAGATGGTATTTGGCCAGGCAAACCAATACTATTCTAATCCTGTCCTTAACCAGTCATCGTTCATCTGATATAACAGAAATGTATGCACATGTGACAAGGTCAAACAATGGAATACATATTACTAAGGCTCCTGTTACTTTTAATACTTCAAGGACAACAGAAATTGTTCTTTCTGACACATTTTTCCTGCATTAGCAGGATCTGGCTTAAGTTATTATAGTGTGCACTTTCCTACCCATACCCTACTCCCTTCAAAAATTTTTGAATTTTTGAAATTCTGCCTGTTTTTTCCTGCCTGCTTTATTTGATGACCACCTCCCCCCCACCATACACACACACCTGTTTCCATGTACTGCGCTAACATGATTCGTTGGGTCTATGTATTCTTCTCCCAGTTTCTTTCCATTTCCTACTATTCTTGTGACTACAAAGTAAATATCCTTTTATGTTTAAAACTGATCTGAATCCCTTATTTCTGATCTCTTATGTTTTGACTGCAAATCCTAACAACAGTTTCCTTGTTCATGCGCCACATTCTGAAGCCTTTTTGCCTTTTTTTTTTTAATTTTTTATTTTATTTATTCATTTTAGAGAGGAGACAGAGAGGGACAGAGAGAGACAGAGAGAGACAGAGACAGGAGGGAGGAGCTGGAAGCATCAACTCCCATATGTGCCTTGACCAGGCAAGCCCAGGGTTTCGAACCAGCGACCTCAGCATTTCCAGGTCGATGCTTTATCCACTGCGCTACCACAGGTCAGGCGCCTTTTTGCCTTTTCACTGTGGTTTAACTCTGTCTCTGAACAAATCTACTTACTAAAATTTAAATTGATTATTACACAGGCTTGAATAATCTCCTTCTTAGCCCATGGGTTTGTGATAATTCCACTGAGTTTTTATTTTTCCTCAACCCAAGAAAAAATATAGTTTTCCATTAGTAGTGGTCCCCAATCCTGTTATGCATTATTATTGTTGTTGTTATGTCCCTTACTAACTGCCCAGTCCCCTGAAGCTGACGTAATATTTTCATTCTCTGAAGTTCAGAGCTGAGACCAGAGCTCATGGACTGTAGGCTAAGAGTCCCTGATCAGGATGGAAAGTCATCCATAAAGAGGTAGTGAGCAAGTGGTTGGTAGAAAAACAGCTTGGGTTGGCAGAATCTCAGCCTTATTCTCTCTCATTCTCTCTTTTTGAATGTCTTTTAATGATTTATAATGCAAACAAATGACAAATAGTTAAATGAGACAAAAAGTACCTCCTAAATAATATGTAAAAATGCATCCCATTCTTGTTATTAAAAAAACAACAACAAAAACTGGACCCCCCAGCCACACCTTGAATGAAGAGGGGAGAAACTGGTGGCTAGTCACAGCTATCTCTGAGTGGAGAACACAATGGCGGCAGTGGTTGGGGCAGTTAATTTCTCTTACCTCTTCATGTCCAAATTTTTAAATGCTTTACAAAGAAAAAAAACATTTCATATTTTATCATTAGAAAATATTCACTTTCTTTTCTTTTTTAAAAAATGTGGCTACTTTACCTTGAACAACCTAAATAAATCCTATTAAAGACCTAAACTCTTTGTTTTCAATTTTCCCTGATTCCCCAACTTCATCATCTTTTAGTTCCAGTCTCATGTGACATTCCCTTATTTTTAGCTTTAAAATAAGAAATGTTAGAGATTTAAGAAAGAATAGTTTTACACATTTGTAGAAGATGAACCTTACAATCTTCTAATCATTACTATCATCATTACCATCATATAGGATGCGGTTTTCAAGCCCAAGGTTCCTTAACATCCCATCTATATTTATAGTCTGGTAGCAGGAGCCTCTATTAGATCAAAATCATGCAAATAGCCATTGACTATTTCCAACCATTCTAAATGTGCTTTCTGTATCCCCTTTGTGATCAGATTAGGGATAATTCCTAGACAGATACATACTCAGAGTTCCGCCTCTTGGTGGACGATGCTCATATATCTGCTTCTATTTACCCTGGTAAACAGTTATATCTTCACACTCTGCTTAGCAGCAAATAACAACAAACACTACATCATAAAACGAATGAGAGACTGAAGTCACTTCAGTTCACCTTCTAAGCTTCCTTCATTTTAAAATGGTAAAATAAAGTATTCATGTGCTGCCATTATGTGGTTGAACGAAAAGAGAGGCATTTCCTCTCATATAAATCCATGATTGTCCATGGCCTCCTACCAAGCCAATCATTTATACCTACATCTACCTCATACATGAATGAGGAAAGTAGAAAAAAATAATGAGGATGGTAAACAATGTTTGTCAAATAACTTTAAAATCAACAAATGAGACAACTCAATCTTCCTAACAGCATGAAAAATATACTGAATCATATTTTAAATATTCATTGGCATTTGGAACAAAAACACTCCCTAGCTCATCCACAGAATAACCTATTTCCCCAAGTGATGTCCAAGGAGACTCAAGCACACTATCTTTCCCAAGAATTTAGGAAACATAAATAAATAATGAATGCAAATTTATTTTCTGAATTAAAATTTTAAGCACTTTAAGTGAAATAGCAATACTGAAAGTAATTTAACATCTTTTAAGATAATTCAAAGCACTTAACTCATTTAATATAATTATCTCAACATTGTTATAGATTCTATATTTTCCTATTGCTCTTTAGAAACGACAAAATGCCCTTCCTCTTACCATAATTTCCCCCTTGTCTATATTTAATTGAAGAGCTATCAGTAAACTTAAAAAATAGATAACTACTGCTCTGGGACCTCTCATCAGCTATGAACTTGGGAATTAGAGTTTCTAGCCTTGCCTAATGAAAAGTGGCTGAATTAAATTTTCTTCATCTAACAAGTATCTTTTGTTTCTTTTCTTTTGGTAAAAGTTTCCCAGAGAAGCTCTCTTAATAGCCACTGGCAAAGCCCATAATTCTACTACTGAAACAATGAGATCTATTTTCCAGATCATCAATCTTCATTCTCCAGACAGATACAATTGTTTGAATAGTTGCAATTACATTATCCCTCAGTGCTTTTTCAGCCTCCACATTTGACTGATTCCACAGTTAACAATTAAAAGGCCAAAGGAATTGAGTATTAATTTTTATCTCTAATAATAAAAAGTTCATTGCATTGAATTTCTTGATATCAGCATCATTGCCCTAATTAAAAGTGTAGCAGTGATATAATCCCGCAAAAGGAAAAATGAATGTCAATACCCACTCATAGACTATAGAATTAGAGTGTATTAACTGCAATCATCCTGACTATGGACAACACAACTGCTTAGTACCTATATATAAATCACTTTAAAGTGCTAGGCTGTGCCTATATAGGTAAAACTTAATCCATACTCTCACGCTAACCATTACACTTTTTGAATAGCAAATTATATTTAACAAGGATAAGGTTTGCTAGATTCTGAACCAAATGTAGATAATCAGGATGAACCACACAATATCATCATATGTACATTCTCCATTAGTTGGCATCAAAGGCCAACAGGACACAGTGCCTAGCTGCCTTGTAATAATCAGAAAGGGAACAGAGTCCACCTCATCATATCTCTTTCTCTTCCCTTTTGGCAGGTGTAACGACTCGCTTCACCTCATATGTTACAGTCAGTTCTGTTCATGTTAGTATTCCCCCTTCAATGGCTCTAGCAAGACACGCTTCTTCCCCTCCACTGCCTGACCTAGAGGTTCTGATTCCTCAGGTCTCCACTGGGACCCAGGAATCGGAATTTTTCCTAAGCAGAGACAGCATGGATGAGGTGTGGTCTATGGCCCCTTTACAACAACAACAAAAAAAAACTGCCCCATACTGTGTGTGAGCTTCTAGAGTGCTTCCTAGTCTGTATTCTGAGTGCCTGGCACTTGAGCTCCTCAGATGTGATAAAAATTCAAGAAAAATGACACTGAAAAATGTTAGCCAGCACAAAGCAGCATTTACATTAGAAATGAGCTTGGGGAAAGAAAGGCTCAAGATTTGGGGCTCATTAAGTGCCCTCTTATACACCTGTGTCCCTGAGTCTCAACGTCTTCACCAATAAAGTTCTCCGCAGGAGAAGCCAAAGGCACAGTGTGAATGACAGGATAGCAGAGAGCGCAATGTTTTGAGTGTACAATTTAAGACAACTTTTCTTCATATCAAAAGCACAATTTCCTCAACTTACCCTTCCCTAAAATCATAGGAAAGAAAGCAAAACTCCATGAAGTCATGCCAGAAATCAACAAATACAATACTTACATTTTGACGTTAAAAGGTATCTTAATCTTCTAAAAACACAATGGTTTTCACCTAACCAAACTGATATTTTGTTTAAATAGATACATGTTGGAAAATTACCTGAAGCCTATAGAACAATTCATCTCTGGGCTTCTAAGGATTATTTCACAACTTATTTTTTCCTTGTCCATTCTCTCATAAAGCAACAGACTAGTGAAGCCAAAATTTGTACTGTGTTATCAAAACAGATCCATATTTTATTTATTTAAGAACTGGTAGACTTGAGAGTTATCAGGACTCACTTTCCACAAAACTATCCCAGCCATATTTTGAACTAGACGCAATATACTTCCGTCACTTCTCCAATATTATTTGGTATAATTAAAAGCTATCAAGAATATCCATAAGTACTTGAGTTGACTTCTGTACTAAATAGGAGCCAGACATGAAGAAAGGGATCCAAACTATTGGGAGACTCCCCAGGGAAAATGACTATTACTGGACTACCATTAAAGAAATGGGCTAACTAGTAAACGTAAGTTTGAGGGATCTGCATATTGCAATCTATCCTCTGGTTCCTGTTTCACAGGGTCAGTGCTATTTGTGATTCTCTTAAGTTACCTTATCAACTCTCAATGTGTATATTTGAAAATAATTGGCATGGACTGTGTTGCTCCAACCCATCATTCACTAACTGACCTACCTGCACTGCTTCAAGCCATAGCTCAGAAGTCCTGCCATGCTGATTCTTTCTCACCTCTTAGAAATACCAAGCCCCATCTTGAATTATCCAGATAATTGCTATTATATTCATATTACCACTATGTTCCTGGTGTTTATTATAAAACAGGCATTATAAATTTAGAGAATATTTCTAGAATCTGATGGACCTGCATTCAAGTTGTCACTATTAAGTACTACTAGTTATGTGGCCATTACGGTGTGTATCTCTTTCTGACCCTCAGTATCCTCATGCATAAAGAGGTGCTAACAACATTACTACATCCTTGGGTTTATGTGAAGATTTAAAATGCTGAATGCATGATAGCAGCAGGACTGGTGAAAGTATTTGTTCAACCGCTGGAAGCATCTATATTAATGGTATTATTAACAAAAAGAGCACATGCTTTAGAGTCATAATTTGTTCAAACCATGGCTCTGCATTTCTACTTTTTCATTTGTAAAGTGGAGCTGGTACCAACAACCTTACAGATTCAGTATAAAACATCTGAGTTAAAAATATTAAAATCCTAGGGAAAATGCATGGCATGAAGTAAGCACTCAGTGTCCGGCAGCCTTATAGTAACTACACATAGAAAGTGGCTTTGGTTATGGGATTATAATCCATACGCCAAATCAAGTTCTTAAAAGTTTAAAAGCTTTTTGATACCATTCAGTGCTGCTTTTTTCACTCTATCATGATCCTAGTGCTGGAGGAAATATTATTCGGGCCAGAGGGCACCCAGCCTTCCTTGTGCTCTATTAACAAGAGCTGTGCTTCTACCCGCTTGGTTTCTTTCCCTTCCTGTTTCACAGGAGGTCCTGCTACCAAGCACACTCTCTGGGACTACTGAGGCCTAGGGAGGAAAGAAAGAAGAGTAGAAAGAAGGGAGCTATGTGGTTAGAGTGGGGGCAGAGGTTTGGGGAAAGATGCTTGAGGAACTGAGGGATGGAGGGGAAGTAAATAAGGGGGAAGGGAATTTTCTGAAACACTGTTTTGTTTTATGTGTCCTCTTCTAAAGATTCAAGGGATATAAGTAAAAGCCTTCATGAAGAAGAAAGATGAGGAGCCTGATCAATCAGTGACACATCCCATCCCTGTGAGCTCTTTAGAAATAGAGCACTGAACTCTGCCCAAGAGTATGAAACCAAAATTTGCCTTTTTAAGTTTGGGAAGCATTGGTTTAGAAAACATCTGGTCAGCCACATTATTCCAGGAGATAGGAAGTGCACAGTCTGGTCGAGATATTTATTAACATATCCCGAGAGCCATGGTCCCTAACCTGTTTCTATCAAGGTACACCCAGAGGACGATACAAGCTCTCTTAAAGAGGGGAAGTCACCTCTACAGGGATTCTCATCCCACCACCCTGCACACGCCTTTTGTGAGTCACTCTTTAATATCAGCGAGGACACTGAATGACTGCAGTGAGAAGGAGGAACCCCCCCATGTCAATATCTGTAACACTGTTCCCTAAGTATATGCACAATAGGGAAATATGAATTATGATCTCCCATCCCTTACTGGCTGTCTTATATGACCAAACAAATTGTCCCATCTTTAAAATGGAGAGAATAATGCAATAATGAATTATTTCTAATACAGGAACACTTAATGAATAATTAAAAGCATTTTATAATTTCAAAGTTCTCAGAGCTTGATAACTAATGAAAAGAACCCATAGTTCCACTGGCTCAGATTTTTACATTTGTATTCTGCTCCACAGAGCTGTTCCTGAAGCTGATAAACATGTAACATCGTTCAATATATTTTTCATGAAATAATCACTGGTACAAAAAAATTTGACAGAGCCAAGAAAGCAATAACTGCCTGTCTCAGTAAACAGATATTTGGTGGTTACATCTTTCAGTCCCAATGGACAACACTAAACAAATGTGAAGTAACAAGGTTTCTGTCTAACTGTAATATTAATCTATGGATAGTAAGATACTAAAAGGCATAAAAAGAATTCTATATACTTCCCTGGCCAGATAGCTCAGCTGGATTGAATACTGCCCTGAAGCATAGAGGTTGCTGCTACAATCGTAGGTCACGGCACATACAGGAGCAGATCCATATTCCTGTCTCTGTCTCTCTTTCTCACTTCCTCTCTCTCTCTCTCAAATCAACACAATAAACATTTTTTAAAAAAGAATTCTATATACTGAATCCTTGTAATGCAAGTTTACAGAGTTGAAAAAATTACTCTTTTTCTTATAAGAGCAATGTCAAAAAATGTCTTGGTGGGCCACATTCAAATATAGAAGTTTACCTATTTCAGTACTACATATAAGGATGAAAACAAAAAGAAATACCTAATTATTGTTAAGAGCAATAAATAAGAAAAAAAAATTTTAATTGTATTTTTTCCGAAGTTAGAAGCAGGGAGGCAGTCGGACAGACTCTTGCATGTGCCCAACCAGGACCCACCAGCATACCCACCAGGAGGCGATGCTCTGCCTATCTGGGGCATTGCTCCATTGCTGCTTGAGCCATTCTAGTGCCTGAGTTGGAGGCCATGGAGCCGTCCTCAATGCCCAGACAAACTTTGCTCCAATGGAGCCTTGGCTGAGGGAGGGGAAGAGAAAGATTGAGAGGAAGGAGAGGGGGAGGGGTGGAGAAGCAGATGGTGTTTCTCCTGGGTGACCTGACCAGGAATTGAACCCAGGACTTCCACACACCAGGCTGATACTCTACTGCTGAGCCAGCCGGCCAGGGCCAAGAAAATATTTCTTAACCTGCTGAGTAGTGAGTTTTTTTCATGCTCGCTGGAGTGAGTTGTTTTTCAAAAAATGAGATTAGTTCCAGTTACAATTTTATTAACTTAAAATCATGTTTGTTTGATAACCAATTTATGGAAACAAGAAGAACATACATTTGCCTTTTTTTAATGTTGCCTTACACATTTTTAAAATAAACCGATCGTACACTGGATGGTCAGGAGGCACAAGGACGTACATGAATGTTTGTACTACTCAAAAGTTTAATGATCCAATTTCATTATTATTTTTAAATTCTATACAGGAATTTTTATATATCATTGTCAGCTCATCTGATAACCAACTCATAGTCCTGTTGACCTTTTATCAGGTCTAAAATTCATTATTGTACTTCATTTAAAAAGAATTACAGAGGTAGGATATTTAAATTGGTATCTTTAGAATAGGTGAAGAGATTGACAAATTTACTGCCAGACTATTGAAAATTTGGAACAGCTCTCAGCTTAGCTGTATTAACACTTCTTTTTAGAATCCTGGATTTACATCACTGAAGTAGCTGTGTGAATATTAGTCTCTAATTCCAGCAAGTTATGAAATTCGCTTATAAAGTATTTATTTAAATTCTCTAAGAAAAAACACAAAGTTGCTCAAAAATTGACATTTTAAAGTTATTAGACACCCTACTGAGCATGTTGGTGTATAGCCATGCCACTTCTATAGCAGAAATTGAATAAAATATTCTAGAAATAGAAAAGGGATTGGACTTTGGAGACTTAAGTACAGCAGTTGTAGACTATTAAAAGAAGACATCTCTGAACTTTGGCTTATCTTTATACCCTTTGATTTACTCTATATTTTTTAAAAATTGTTTTCTCTCTATTTCCTTAGGCCATATGACTCTCACTTTTATATGTAGTTAATTTTGGTTGGTTAACTGTGTTAGAAAATGATGCAACTGAGGCCACAACTAATATTCTCATAGGTCAGGGAGCTCTTATCTGTTTCATGGACCGTACCCTTAACTAGAGTGACCATATAATTGATCATCTAACCATGGACATTTTTTATTAAAAGGAGGTACAATTAATAATTATGCCATATTATATGCAAAAAAATTAATGCAAAATGGATTAAGACCTAAGTGTCAGAGCTAAAACTAAAAAAACTATTAAATGAAAACACAGGGGTAAATCTTCTTAATCTAGGATTTGGTGAAGTCTCTTATTTATAACAACAAAAGTATAAGCAAGAAAAAAATGGATAGTTTGGGCTTCATCAAATCAAAATTTTTAAAAATTGTACTTTAGGATACCATTGTAACCACACAGAAACTTCATTTCTTTAATGTGACCTTTTCTCCTTGCATTACTTTTGATTCAAACTGGCCTTATCCAGCACCCTGACTCACCCACCTCCTTCTCTTTTGCATGTCCCTTAATCATTAAGCCCCCAGGACAGTGAGGTTCTGGTCAGCATCAATAATCTTATGAACAAAGCCTCAGGTGTGCTGATCACAAAGACAGAGTTTCGGTCAAACTAGAGATAGCATCTAAGCATCAGTTGTGTTTCAGCTCTAAACCGGAGCAACTGAATGAGCCCATAGACCACATCCTTGCAGAACCAGATTAAAAAAATACTACAGCTGACATCAATACTAGATGCAATGTGCTACCCCTACCGTAGTGCTGGCCAATCAATGGAGGCCATGACCCTAACCATGACCCTAACTCCATTAGTCACCATATCTACTGATTTTTCCCCTATATAATCCATCCCCTAGAAGCCATCAGGGAGCAAGATCTTTGAGCATAAGCTCACTTATAATTCCAGGTTTGGCATCATCTCCTTAAATAAAACTTTACTTTGCTGTAAACTATTATTCGTATTTAATTGGGCTTTGATGTGTGCAGACCAATGAATTCCTTTAATTCACTAATAGCATCATAAAAAGACAACCCACAGAATGACAGAAAGTATTTTCAAATCATATATCTCATTAAAAACTCTTACAACTCAATTAAAATCACAATAATCTCAATTTAAAAGTGGGTACAGGATTTGAACATTTCTCCAAAGAAAATATACAAATGGTCAATCAGTATATGAAAATACGTTGACATAATTAGTCATCAGAGAAATGCAATTCAAATGCACAACAAGATAGCACTTCACATCCACTAGGATGACCAGAATAAAAAGCCAAATAACACTAAGTGTTAGCAAAGGTGTGGAGAATCAGAAGCCCCATACACTGCTGGTACAAAAGTAAAACAGTGCAGCCACCTTGTAAAGTAGTCTGGCAGCTCCTCCAATGATTATACAGTTACCATGTGGTCCAGCAATTCCACTTTTAGATACGTACCCAGAAGAAGTGAAATCGTAGGTCCACACAAGAACTTGTAGATGAATGTTTATGGCCACATTACTTACAACAATTAATGTTATAAGTTGTTCCAGTAAAGGGAACATCCAAATGTCAAACAAAATGTAGTATATCCACACAATGAAATAGTATTTGGCCACAAAAATAAAGTACTGACACATGCTACAACATGGATGAACCTTGAAAACATGCTAAGTGAAAGAAGCCAATCACAAAAGACTACTATACGTTTCCATTCATATTAAAGTCCAGAATCCAGAAACCAATACAGACAGAGTAGATGAACTGTTCATTAGGGATGGCGCTGGCGTAAAAAGGGCAGACTGGGAATAAAGAAGCAGTAGCTGACAGAGTTTCTTTTTGAGGCGATGAAAATGTTCTAAAATTGACTGTCGTGATGGTTGCACATACCTGTGAGTCTAATGAAAACTAATAAATTGTACACTGTAAATAAGTTAATTGTATGGTATAGAAATTATATCTGACTAAATCTGCTAAAGAGAAAAAAAGTTCTTTAAATTATGGGGAAACAATAAGTATAAATTGGGATTACAAGGTCAAATTGTGAAGCATTATCACCTACCTACCTCTAAACTCACGCAAGTATCTGACCAACTCACTCTCTAGAGGAAGACTGGTGAGAAAGTTGATCAGTTTTACACTTACACTGACACTGTTTGAAAACACAAGTAAAAAAATGTGTCTGAATAAAGTGGCTAGGGAAGAATTTTCAGATAAGCAGGAAAAATTTTGACTCACGAGATATTCTCATGCACCGTGGCCTCCAGACCATTTTTCGGCAAACCTGAATCACAGTACTACAAAGGCTGCTGGGGCAAAACTGAATTTACAGTTGAGAGTACATGAGACACAGAATTTACTCTTGTATTATTAACTTATTAGTTATTGAATTATTTTGCATACAAAAAACTGTGAACCTACGGCCCTTTGCCCTGCCCTGCACTCATGGGTAGACTAAGCATGGACTTCGAGAACCCACAATGCCAGACCCCCGCCTTCAAATAAGTCCAGCTCCAATAAACTTTTCAAACAGTTTGCATTTGAAAAATGACAGAAAGCAACTCTATCTCGGCCTACATTTTATGCATTAATACCAGGCTTTGGAAGTTGAGCATGGTTTTTACTTTGCATTATAATATCCTCAGAGTGCTGGGACAAACTACAGGTCCTAATCCAGCACTGTGAGGAAGGAAGCACGGGCAGCAGAAGTCAAAGAACAATGTCCAAGCTTCGCTTAAGCACAGACAAGTCATGGCGAAGACCAAAGCAGCATTCCCATCCCCCACATTTCCTGTCAGTATAAGGATTTGGTGCTTTCAAATGGCCTTTTGGATGAGGAGTGCCCAATTAACGGAGATGAAATGTCCCATCACCTTGGAGTCAGATTTAATTTTGTTTATGAAAATAAACATACGTGCTATTTTTTTTTAATTTGCACAACTGATTTTTTGAGGTAAAATTCATACCCACTTTACTACTTCTGTCCTTCTAATCACAAATAGAAGCTAACCCTTTTGGCTTCTCTATCATCCAACTGGAGATTAGCATGTAAGATCCCTACCAGTGCTATAGTTTTAAGAAAACTCTAATCATGAAAATTTATGTGATCTTTTCTGCTTTCAGTTAATTGAAACAATATCTATAAATGTGTGAATTGTACTACTAAATTTTGACAGAAATGGAATCATTAAAAAGAACTTACTAACCAGATAACTATTTATATATGAGAAGAGAGTTTTTGACCCGTATTTTAAGAAGGAAACATAGTTTATTAGGATAAAGCAATAGACATGGTAATAATTAAAGTATTTATGTCACAAAATTTTTAACCTGAGTTTTGAAATAACCATCACATATATTAAAACTTCTTGAAGGCCAATTATTACTTATTGACTCTGACACCATACCAAAGCATTTTAGCATCTGAGAGGGCAGAATAACATAGAGTATCACATAAATTCCAGAATCATTTATTCAAATCAAACATCCATTTTTACATCAAGGGCAACTACTTTCTCATAAAAGAACAGTGTAATATATCAGGTCTACTGGAAAGTTTTGTCCGTTTCTATCACAACAAGTTTCGACACGTAAGCACATATTTATTTGGCGCATGCGTGCCTCTCTATTTTTATCACTTAATGTATACATACTGACGTAGCAAATTAACTAAAACAAAATTGATTCACGTTAGTCTTATGTGTGAAGTGATAGTGTACCCATGGCTACTGATAAAGTTCATTTACACCACTGTAATTTTTACGAATTTCAACAAGGAAGAAATGCTACAGAAGCATGTAGAAATTTATTGAAAGTGTTTGGTGAAGGTACAGTTTCTGATAGGACATGCAGAAGATGGTTCGAAAAATTTGAAACAGGTGATTTCGACCTTTCTGATAAGCCACGTTCTGGGCGACCATCTTTGATCGATGACGATGTTGTTAAGACCATGTTGGAGCAAGATCCTTTTCTGACAACATCGGAGATCACAGAAAGGCTTAATTCAGCTCAGCAAACCATTTTGGACCATATTTGGATGATAGGATTGGTGTGGAAATATTCAAGATGGGTGCCACATGAATTAAGTCAGAAGAATTTGGATGATCGAGTTGTCATATGCACATCTCTGCTTGCTCGAAACAAAATCGAGCCCTTCTTGAACTGGATAACTGGGGATGGAAAGTGGATTACCTACGACAACAACGTAAGGAAAAGGGCATATTGTGAACCCAGAAAACCTAGCCCTTCCACCTCTAAACCAAATTTGACTCTGAATAAGTGAATGTTGTGTATATGGTGGGACATTCGAGGACCAATACATTATGAGCTTTTAAAACCAAACGAAAAGCTCAATTCGGAGAAGTATTGTCAGCAACTGGATAATTTAAAGACAGCAGTCCAAGAAAAGAGGCCGGCGATGTTCAATAGGAAGAACATCATACTGCATCATGGTAATGCCAAGCCACATGCTGCTTTGGGGACTCCTCAAAAAATTGCAGAACTAGGCTGGGAAATTCTGTCACACCCACCATATTCCTTGGACTTAGCACCCTCTGACTATCATTTGTTTTTTGTCCTTACAAAATTTTTTGAAGGGCAAAAAATTCAAAAATGAAGAAGATATCAAACAAGCACTGGTTCAATTTTTCACATCAAAAGATAAAACATTTTTCAAAAATAGGATATACAAATTCCCCTCATGCTGGCAATAAATCATTAATAATAATGGCAATTATATTATTTAGTAAAGTTTATTGACGGTATGAAAAATTTATATTTTGTTTTATTCCAAAAATGGACAAAACTTTACGGTAGACCGTATATTACCTAGAAATAAATTTTACATATTTATAACTTTGGCTAGTAAATCCCAGTCATACTATTACTATGCCATTAAATTGGAAATACAGTGAATTGAAAAGAAGGGTGATCATAATAAAATCACTTTATTCTGCATATGACACTGGAAATTGAATCTGATACAACTTCCAAATACTAGAAATTTAGTGTTTATGGTCTGTATTGAATAATCTTCTCTTTCTTTGCCTAAAGATAATAAAAAGTCAACTCTAAATGTTTAAGTGAAGCTAAAAACCACTGCATTAAACTACAAGGTCACCAAGACAAGAATAAAACCAAATGGTCATCTTTATGATCCCTGATAGTTAATGCTTTACTGCTTCTCTTCTCAATCCCAATACAAGTTTATTTAAATATTTCCCCTGGATTGAAGTTTGACCAATGTTTTATGTCAATGTACTTTTTACTTGCATATTCACATTTGATTCAGAGTTAATTCAAGGAAATAATTATATCATATAACATAAATATTCCAGAAAGTCCTTTAGGTTTGGAGGAGACAAATTTTTTTCTTGTGGCAAATATACATAAAATTTTTAACCATTTTTAAGTGTGAAGTTCAGTGGCATTAAGTACATTCACATCATTATGCAACCATTAATAACATTTATAACTAGAACTTTTACATCTTCCTGAACTGAAACTCAATATTCACTAAACTCCTAGTTCCCCCCTACCCCATGGAGCAGACAATAGTAAATAATGTTTTTCAAAAACATATTTATAAGTTGAAATTACAATCTTAAGCAGAAAACCCCAATTAAAGGGCTCTAGATTCTATTCCCGCACTTCAGACACAAAGTTTGAACACCGTCATCTGTTGAACTATTTCTGTCTTTAGTGACAAATGTCATTCCAAGCATATGTGTTGATGTTATAGAACAATTATTTATTTTGAATTTTAGCTATGCTGTTATTTTAAAACATCAATGGAAATAACTGCAAATATACAATATAGTAAGTTCTCATTCAATAACTTTTTTTATTTTCAATTTTTATTTAGAGAATTAACTTTAACAAGGTGACATTGATCAATAAGAGTACATAGGTTTCAGGTAAACATTTCTATAGCATTTGAACTGTGGATTATGTTGTTTACCCATCACCTAATGTCAAATCATTTCTGTCCCCTTATATTTGTCCTTCTTTACACTGTTGTCTCACCTCTTCCTCCTCTTCATTCCCCCACATTCCCTTACCCTCTTTCCTACCCCTTCCCCCTCTTAACCACTTCACTTTTATGTCTGTAAGTCTCAGTTTTATATCCCACCTATGTGTGAAATGATACCATTCTTTGCTTTTTCTGATTTATTTATTTCACTTTGTGTAGTGTTTTCAAGTTCCATTTGTTGTCGTAAATGTCACTTTGTCACCATTTCTTATGGCTGAGTAGTATATATGTACCACATCTTTTTTATCCAATCCTCTATCAAGAAAAACTTTGGTTGTTTCCATGTCTTGGCCACTGTGAATAATGCTGTGATGAACATGGGGGGTGCATATGTCTTTATGCACCAATGATTTGAGTGTTTGGGGTAGATACTCAATAGAGGGATTACTGGCTTATATGGTAATTCTAGTCTTAGTTTTTTGAGGAACCACCATACTTTTTTCCATAATGGTTGTACTAATTTGCATTTCCTCCAGCAGTGAATGAAGGTACCTTTTTCTCCACAGCCTCTCCAACACTTGTTATTACCTGTCTTGTTGATAATAGCCAATCTAACAGGTATGAGGTGGTATCTCATTATAGTTTGATTTGCATTTCTCTGATAGCTAGTGAAGATGAGCATCTTTTCAAATATCTGTTGGCCATTTGCATGTCCTCTTGGAAAGATTGTCTGTTCAGGTCCTCTCCACATTTTGTAATTGGATTGTTTACTTGTTTGTTGCTGAGCTTTGAGAGTTATTTATATATTTTGGATATTAACCCCTTATCAGAGCTGTTGTTTACAAATATCATCTGCCATTTAGTTGGCTGCCTATTTGTTTTGTTGTCAGTTTCTTTTGCTGTGCAGAAGCTTTTTAGTTTGATATAGTCCCATTCATTTATTTTTGCCTTTACTTCCCTTGTCTTGGGGCAAATTCATAAATTGTTCTCTACAGCCAAGGTTCATGAGCTTAGTACCTGTTTTCTTCTATGTAATTTATAGTTTCAGGTCTTATATTAGGTTTTGATCCATTTTGAATTAAATTTTCTGCAGGGGAACAAATTATAGTTAAATTTTATTCTTTTGCATGTGGCTTTCCAATCTTCTCAGCACCATTTATTAAAGAGGCTTACTTTTCTCCATTGTGTGTTGTTGGCTCCTTTGCTGAAGATGATTTGTCCATACATATATGATTTTATTTCTGGATTTTTAAAAATTGTTATTATTATTATTTGTATTTTTTCAAAGTGAGAAGTGGGGATGAGGCAGGCAGACAGACTCCCACATGCACCAAACCGGGATCCACCTGGCGTGCCCACTAGGGGGCGATGCTCAGCCTTTCTGGGGCATTGCTCCACTGCAATCGGAGCCATTTTAGTGCCTGAAGCAGAGGCCATGGAGCCATCCTCAATGGCTGGGCCAACTTTGCTCCAATGGAGTCTTGGCTGCAGGAAGAGATAGAGAGAAAGGAGAGGGGTAAGGGTGGAGAAGCAGATAGGAGCTTCTCCTGTGTGCCCTGGCTGGGAATCAAACCCAGGACTTTCACATGCCAGTCTGAGGCTCTACTGCTAAGCCAACTGGCCAGGGCCTATTTCTGGATTCTAGGAATCAAACCCAGGACTTCCACATGCCAGTCCGATGCTCTACCGCTAAGCCAACTGGCCTATTTCTGGATTCTTGATTCTGTTCCACTCATCTGTATGTCTGTTTTTCTGCCAATACCATGCTGTTTTGATTATCATGGACCTGTAGTATAATTTGAAGTCAGGTAGTGTGATACCTCTGGCTTCATTCATTTTTGAGTTCATTTTCTGAAGTTTCATTGTTGGCATATAGAAAAACAGTAGATATTTGTATATCGATTTTGTATCCTGCAACTTTACTGTATTGGTTTATTGTTTCTAATATTTCTTTGGTTGAGTCTTTGGCATTTTCTATATATAGGATCATGTCATCTGCAAAAATTGATACCTTTACTCCTTCTTTCCCAATATGGATGTCTTTGATGTCTTTCCTTGTCTCATTTCTGATTTTAGAGGAAAAACCTTCATTTTGCACCATTCAATCTGATATTAGCTGAAAGTTTGTCATATACATCCTTTATTATGTTGAGGTACTTTCCTTCTATTCTGATTTTATTGAGTCTCTTAAACATGAAGGGATGTTGTATTTTATCGAATGATTTTTCTGCACCTATTAATAGGATCATATGCTTTTTTGTTCTTTGTTTTGTTGATGTGTTGTATTACGTTGATTGATTTCCATATGTTGAACTATCCTTGTGCTCCTGGAATAAATTCCACTTGATCATGATGTATTATTTTTTTAATGTGTTGTTGTATTTGATTTGCTAGTATTTTGTTTAGAACTTTTGCATCTGTTTTCATTAAAGATATTGGTCTGTAGTTTTCTTTTTTTGTGTTGACCTTGTCAGGTTTTGGTATGAGGATTATATTGGCTTCATAAAATGTGTTGGGGAATATCACTACTTCTATTTTTTGGAAGACTTTGAGAAAGATAGGTACTGAATATTCTTTGAATCTTTGGTAGAATTCACTAGTGTAGCCATTTGGTCCTGGACTTTTGTTTTGGGGGAAGTTTCTGATAGTTGTTTCTATTTCCTCCCTGGTTTATTGGTCTATTTAGGTTTTCCACTTCTTCATGACTCAGTCTAGGAAGATTGTATAGTTCTGGAATTTATCCATTTCCTTTAGGTTGTTGAATTTGGTGGCATATAATCTTTCCTAATATTCTACTATAATCCTTTGTATATTTATGATGTCTGTGGTAATTTATCCTCTTTCATTTCAGATTTCGTTTATATGAGTTCATTCTCTTTTTTCCTTAGCGAGTCTAGCCAGTGGTTTGTCAATTTTATTGATCTTTTCAAAGAACCAGCTCTTCGTTATATCAATTTTTCTATATATTTTTTGTTTTCTATTTTATTTAGTTCTGCTCTAATTTTTACTATTTCCTTTCTTCTGTTGACTTTGGGTTGCCTTTGTTCTTATTCTTGTTCCTTAAGGTGCGATGTTAGGTTATTTACTTGGGATTGCTCTTATTTCTTGATATAAGCCTGTAATGATATAAACTTCCCTTTTATTACTGCTTTCACTGCATTCCAGAAATTCTGATATGTTGTATTGTACTTTTCATTTGTCTCTATACATATTTTAATCTTTGCTTTTATTTTATGTTTGATTCAGTATTTTTTAGAAGTAGGTTGTTTAATTTCCACATTTTTGCTAGTTTCTTTCCTTCCTTTTTACTGTTGAATTCTCATTTCAAAGCCTTATGATCAGAAAATATGCTGGGTAAAATTTAAATCTTCTTGAATTTGTTGATGTTAGTTTTTTTGTCCAATATATGGTCTATCTTTGAGAATGGTCCATGCACACTGCAGAAAAATGTATAGTCTAACATTTGGGGTAAAATGTCCTGTAAATGTCTATTATGTCCATTTGGTCCAGTGTCTCATTTAAGGCCAATACTTCTTTATTAATTTTCTGTTTGGATGATCTATAAAGCCGTCAATGCTGTGTTGAAATCTCCAAGTGTGATTGTGCTTCTGTATGTTTCTATTTTTAGATCAGTTAGTAGATGTCTTATATATTTTGATGCTCCCTGGTTTGGTGCATATATATTAAGACATGTTATGTCTATTTGATACAATGTCCCCTTCATCATTATGAAATGTCCATCTTTGTCTCTAGTTACTTTTGTTGTCTTGAAGTCAGCATTGTCAGATATGAGTATGGCCACATCTTCTTTTCTTTGGGTATTATTTGCTTGGAGAATCATTTTCCAACCTTTCACTTTGAATCTACTTTTGTCCTTGCAGCCCAGATGTATCCCTTGATGGCAGCATATGGTTGGGTTTTGCTTTTTGATTCAATCTGCTACTGTGTGTTTCTTTCTGAGGGAGTTCAGTCCATTTACCTTTAGGGTAATTATTGTCATTTAAGGATTTCTTATAGCCATTTTATGTTTTGTTTTCTCGTAGCTCTGTGTCTTATTTGGTTCTTCTCTTTTTTGTTTCTGTCAGTTGTTTTTGTATGGTAGTATTCCATACTTCTCTTCCCTGTTTATTCTTGTATACTGGGTTCTTCCAGCAGGTGTCGCTGTATTACAACTTTTAGTTCAATGAAGTTCTTGGGCTGTCTGCTAAGATGTTGCTGTTGGAATGATGTAGGTGGGGCTGCAGTAGTGTTGGTGGGTGGTGCATGTTGTGAGGGCTTTTCAGCTCTATCAATGGCTATCTCAGGCTTCCAGGCACTCCTCTCCACATCTTTGCAGACCTGGGGACTGGACCCAGAGCACCTCTGTTCTTCAGGTGAGAGAGTGGCTCTGGAGAGCTGGCTGTGGGGTCGTCTCTGCCACCTTCTGTACTGCGAGGTGAAGGAGGCAGGATCTGGGAGGCTGGGGGCTACACTTTATCTTTCTCTATGCCAAGTGTGGGCTGCAGGCAGACTGTGGGAACACTGGCTATGACCCCATGCTCCGTCCAGTTTGGTTTACCTCTACTCCTTTCCCTCTATCTCACCACTCCTTCCATCAGAAGGAGACCTGGTCACTCTAGGTTTCACTCTCCATACCCCTAGTCCCCTAGTCAGCAAACTGCAGCTTGTGAGCCACATACGGCTCTTTGGCACCTTGAGTGTGTCTCTTCCACAAAATACCATGTGCGGGCGCTACTTCATTAAGGAATGTAGCTACCTATATAGTTTAACTTTAAAAAATTTGGCTCTCAAAAGAAATTTCAATCATTGTACTGCTAATATTTGGCTCTGACTAATGAGTTTGCTGACCACTGCCCTAGACAAAATCCAAAGAGCCCAAACTCCCTTCCTCCCTATAGTCCAGCAGAGAAAAAAAAAACAACATAAAAAACCCAGTCACTTCGGGTTTGTCTTCTCTCCTCTCCAAAGCCTACCACAGACATGTTTTATCTTCTATCCGCCTTTTTACCCTGTCCCACCTTTAGTTCATTCAGTGTGTGGATCTTTCAGGTGTGCCTGCAAGCCCTGCTGGGACTCTTTTGCTGCATTATAGTTGTTCAATTTGTTGAAATTTCATGGGGAGAGATCAAGAATGTCTCTCAAGCCACCATTACTCCCTCACTTAATAATTTATTAATAATTTTATTTAGAAATTAAATTTAATAAGGTGACTTTGATCAATAAGTGTACATAGGTTTCAGATAAACATTAATATAGCATTTGAAATGTTTATTATGTTGTATACTCATCACCCCAAATTAAATCATTTTCTATCATCCTATATTTGTTCATCTTTATTCTCCTTCCCTTCCCTACAACCCCCTCCCCCCGGTAACCACATCATTTTTATCTATGTTCATAAGTCTCATTTTTATAACCCATCTATGTATAAAATCATATAGTTAATAGCTTTTTCTGATTTACTTATTTCACTTAGTATAATGTTCTCAAGGTCTATCCATATTGTCCTAAATGGTAATATCCATTATTTCTTATGGCTGAGTAGTATTCCACTGTATATATGTACCACATCTTCTTTACCCAGTCCTCTATCGAGGGACACTTTGGTTGTTTCTATGTTTTTGTAACTGTGAATAATGCTACAATAAACATGGGGATGCATGTTATCATTCAATAATTTAATAATTTCTGCTTTTAACAAAAGATTGAGAAGACATGGATATAAAATAGTATGTTGTATTTGCATATCCACAGGACAACCCTGATCTACTTGAATAGGAAGGTGTTTTGAATAATTTTCTTAAGGATGGCCATAGATTTTATAGATTCAGCTATGCTTTCATATACTATGACACTGTGAGTACATGAGTATATAAAATTGTATATATAAACAGTGAAATTCTATAATTAGCGCTAAAAGTAATTAAAAAATAAATAAAAAGGAGTTACTTGTAAAAGTCAATGAAGAGAAAATAAACTAGATCTCACAAAAAGTTACCATAATAGGCATAGAAACTTCCAAAAAGCCCCTGATTCAGATGACTTGACCTGATTAGAAGGAAGCATATATCAAAGAAGGAAGTCTATTATAAATTACTCTTCTCTGCTTGTAATTAGTCCTCAAGTTCTTCAGCCCATGACTGCAAAATAAAGTCTTGCATAATAAATACATATATATTTGTTGACACCATTATCACAGGCCACATTTGGTCCACCCAATCCACATTCCACTGCTGCATGCTATGGAATCCCTTCCACAAAACATTTCTAATGCCTGAGTGTAGCATATCCATTCATCCAACCTGTTCATCCTTATTCTCAAATTCACACTGCCACCATCAATATTTCATAGGCCATTCACTCCCTGTTCCCGTGCAAGTTCTGCTCTTTTCCACCATGAATTCTTGATTTTCAGATTATATCTGTGCCAACAAAATCCAGGGACCCTTAGTGATAATAGTAAATGGTAAAGTATGAAGCAAAGTCAGCTTCTGGGTATGCTGAATGAATTCAGCTGAAGAATGGTGGGATTGGGAAAAGAGAGAAAATGTGGTACAGTTTCCATGGTGATCATAAATGCTCATCTTGGTATCTCATCTAAGACTGAATCATGTTTACTGTATTTTCCAGAGCAAACTAAAAATTATTGCAAAACTCGCCACCTTCCTAACTTTCTAATATGTTATTAATATTAATACAAGATTTTATGGCTCAAACACTTTGAAAATCTCACATGCAGTTTAGAAATCCTCCCTATCTGATTTCTAGCAGGGATATTACATCAATGAAAATGAAACAGTACACCAAGAATAGCCAGGGTAAGAATTCCTCTGAAATTATTTTCTTTCTCCACTTTAATGCAATCTCTTCTTAATATGCAATTTATACATTAACACAAGAGTTCCATTACATGTTTATGCAATAATAGCTAACAATTACGAAAAGTTTACAATATGCTAGGAGCTGTCCTAAGAGTTTTACATTAAACTGTTCCTTAAATCCTCACAACAATCCATTCAATACATTCGGGTAGCAAGAATTACTATCCCCATTTAATATACTATGTAAAAAAAGGTAAAAAATAAATTAAGAAACCTAATCAAGGTGTCCCAGACCTTACCTAAGGTCACTAGAGAAGCCATATCACACTGTAAATCAGTAGTTTTAAATGTCAATATTGTTTTTATATGTAACTAGCTTTCACTTTCCAATTCTACCTATTCATTAAAAGATTTTAAAGAAGTAAAAGGCAGTGCATGTTGTTTCTCAGAAAGCCGTGGTGTATGTCAGTCCTGCCTGAGATTTCTGCCATCTCAAAGCACTGGCCTCTGCTGGGCACTTTGCACTTTTTAATTCAATAACTTGTACCTTACTTATTTTTGGCACACATTTTATAAGCAACTCACTGCTGAACCTCATAAAAGGGTCACTTGACTTATACATTTAGTAGTCACAATCCTTCCAAAGTGACTTCTTGGGGTTTAAAGCTGAAATTGGAGAATCCCCTGGAAAGCACAAAATAGGTATTCTATAAGATCTTAGAAAGTGGGTATATCTTTTGCTCCCCTAAGTCTCACTATAAAAACATCCCATTGAAAGAAACAGGCACAGCTCCAAATAAAAACCAATTCTATCATCTTCATTCTCCCAGAGATGAATCCCTAATTCATAAACAAGAGCGAAAAATAGCAAATAGCAGTTAGGTCTAACAGTACTCAAGAGAACTTTTACATTTTAATTTTAAAAAGTGATACTCCCTGTGCTTTATTGTTAATTTTTAAATAATTGTATAATCCTATTCAAATTATTTCAAAATTCATGGTAGTACAAATCTGTTAATATTACCCTATATTTTAAGGCTGGTAAATCTATATGACTGTTCTGCATAATCTAATCAAAGTATAAAACAGCTGGATTATTACAAGTACTTCATTTCCATTTATAGCTATTAATGTAATCACTAGAAAACCTATGAGTAAAAAGGCAGGCTTGCTTTACTTATTAATTCATTTAGAGTCATCTGGATTAATTTACTGACGAGTGATTCAGGTGCTAAGCAAATGCACTTGCAAAATCAGGAAAATTTTATTGCTAGAGTACCATGGTCCAAAAAATTTTATGGAAGATATTAAAACTAGCTTTGGTATTGTATGTGATGTACTTATTAAATATTAAGGCTGACTCTTATAAGACAAACATACACAAATGAACCACCTTATAGTGACATCATGTTAACAAACACAAATACTTTCAAATACAGAGAATCCTATCACTGACTATTTCAATTACATATAGCTAGAATGGGTTACTTGTATGTGTGTGAAATTAGGCTACTGGGATAAAAATAAGCAATTGCTGGAGGAACAGAATAAAATTTTATCATTTTTGTTTTGAGAACCTTGGTGTTATGTGTGATTCTGCTCGTTCTCTTGCATCCCCAATCTCGTCCATGAGCAAAGCACCTTCAAAAGAAATCCAGAATTAAACATTTACTGTTCCTTTCACTGCCACCACCCTGGTTCAAGCAACAGAAGTTTCTCTAAATTACTGCTGTAGCCAACTAACTGTTCATCTGCAGCATCTTTTCCACACAGTAGCCAGGAAGATTCTAACAAGCCATATTACAATCTACTCCATGACTGACCTTGTCACGCCGAAGTTCTGAGGATGCCTGGGCCACTTGGCTTGCTCTCCCCACTCTGACTTCATTTTCCCTCCCTGTTCTTCTCTCTGAAATGAGAACACTGGCTTCCTTGCTCTTCCTCAAACATGTCCAGCATATTCCTGCACTTGCTCTTCCTATTCCAAAATGCTCTTCCTTCTTAAGGAGACTGGCTCTCCCTCCCACTAGGTCTAAGTATCAACAACCCTCTCCAACATACACAGACTTCAAAACACCCTTTCCCACTTTTTTTTTCTTCTTAGCATTTATCACTCTCTAAAATCATATGCATGTCACTTATTTATCTTATTTATTGTTTGTTTCCTCATTAGAATGCAAGGTACAGGAGGTTTTGTTCACCACTTCTTAGCATCTATGACAGTGTCTAGCACATAGTAGGTACTTTATCAGCTTTTGTGAAATGGAATCAATAAATGAATGAATCACTTCAACACCAATAAAAAACATGAACTGTGACAAAATGAGAATACTCATTAAAATACTATAAAAGGAAATAAGAAATAAGAAAGAAAACACACAAGCATGTGTGCAGTCATTCATTCTTCATGAAAAAAAAAAAACATGCATGAAGTGCCTACATGTAACTCTTCTCAGAATATAAGACATATAGCACCTAACGGAGTGTATAGTATCACTGGGAAGATGAAAATGCCAATATACATTGATAATACTCTGTGATGGGGCATTATCGGGGCCCCCGGCAGGGCTCCTGACCAGAGTGGCAGGGGCAGGACTGTATTGAGAAACTAGGATGGAGAGGAATTAGGCCTACACCAGATTAAAAATGATCTCTTTGGTCATGCTAAAAAATTAGATTTAATCTTGAAGGTCACAGGCTAGAGAGCCACTAAAAAATTTCAACCAAGAAATTAAGACATGATAAGTTTTTGGTTTTATGAAAGTCACTCATGTAAGGATGTTCATTATATTGTTATATATAGTAACAAATAAATATAAACCCTATCCAACAATATGGAATTGAATAACACATCATGGCAAATCCATATAACAGAATACTAAGTCTACATTAAAAATGACTTAGATAAGAATTTATCAAACAGAGTTTCATGATATGTTGTTATGAAATAATAAACTTTAAGAGAGCACGTATAATATGGCCCCACTAAATTAAAAAAAAATGTATCTCTGCATAAAGTCTGTGAAGACACAGAGTGTTAATAGTAGCACTATTTCGATTATAGGATTTGAGATCACATTACATTCTTTACTATGCCCGCTGTGTTATGTGAATTAATGTTACAGTGAGCATGTACGGCTTTTATAATTAAAAAAAACAACAACTTACTTTGCATTTTGGAATGCAGAAATGTAAACAACTCTGGGAGACTAAACTGGAAGAGAGAGCCCCACTAGGAGACCACAGCAGCACATCCAGAGGGAAACTGAAGAATGGAGAGAAATGCAGAAGATAGAATGAAGGTAACTGCAGTTTTGGATGGGAGCAGCCCCGTGCTTTGTAGACTCAATGACTAATGACCGGTGGCCAGGGTCCCAAGGTACTCTGAGGAAGCCTGAAACTTTTATCCACCAAGGCCTGTAGGCAAGGTGTAACACTTGCCCGGAATGTAAGGCATGAACTAATATCATGACCTACTCACCGGGCCAGGGTTTTGACATGGTGCCAGCACTTGAGGCATCTTTGAAATACAGTATATTCAGAGAAGCACATTATTCCTCTCTGTCCACCAGATGACCTCTGGTGATCATTCTTTAAAATAGTTGCTGTCACCTAACCCTTGTTCACCCTCCAAAGGTAATCACTTTCTGCCATTTCTTCTTCATTTACTTTCATTCCTTTATTACTCTTACCCTTCTCTGACTCCAAAAGCACTGTATATTTCTATTCCATAAAATAAAAAAAATTTCAAAAACTTCCCCACTTTCCTCATTCTCTGTCCTGCAGGCCCGCTCTACCCCTGCGCCTCCATGAAATACAGCCCTCCTCTGAAGATATCACTGCCCTGGAACTTTCAGTGAGCACTGCCCATTCCCCCAGGGCTGGGAGTGGCTCAGGGTCCTCCTTGCTCCTCCATTTCCTCACTCTTTCTGTAACATTCATATGAACAGATCATATCTCCTTCTATCCTTCCCTGTTTCTGGCTTCGAAAGTCTTACCAAACATTGTTGGTTTGCTTGTTTACAAGACTTTGGTGTTGGGCTCACTCTATTTCTCTCCACCCCCAAAACTATCATCATCCTATGTGATTTCACTTCATATGGGTAAACCATCTGATATTCTCTTTTTTCAGAGACCCAAATTGACCTCCCAAGATTACTCTGGGTCTGGAAAACCCCTGAAAACTATGTCATCTCCCCTCTTTTACCTCATCTCCCAACCCTCCCTTCTCTTTGACACTCTGGTACTATACAAGGCTAAATACTAGATATTTTTGGCTTTGCCAGTCTACTGTTGCAACTATTCAACTCTTTCATTGCAGTAAAGAATAGTAAACAAACAGGTGAGTCTGTTTTCCAACAAATGTTTACATACAAAAACAAGCAGTGGGTTGATTTCAGCCCCTAGACCAGTGGTCGGCAAACTCATTAGTTAACAGAGCCAAATATCAATAGTACAACAACTGAAATTTCTTGAGCCAAATTTTTTAAACTTAAACTATATAGGTAAGTACATTCCTTATCAAGGTAGCACCCGCACATGGTGGGAGAGCCACACTCAAGGTGCAAAAGAGCTGCACGTGGCTCGCGAGCCACAATTTGCCGACCAGGATTTGCTCTTAATCTTCCTTTTAGCTCCCAATTCCACCATTCTGTCTAGAATGCTGACATCTCTTTTGATAAACTATTTTTGGTGGGCCTAACCAGGCAGTGGCACAGTGGATAGAGTGTTAGCCTAGGATGCTAAGGATCTAGGTTCAACACCCTGAGGTCACCAGTTGGAGCACGGGCTAACCGGCTTGAGCACAGGGTCATCAGCTTAAGCATGGGATCATAGACATGACCCCAAGGTCGCTGGCTTGAGTCCAAGGTCGCTGGCTTGAGTCCAAGGTTGCTGGCTTGAGCAAGGGGTCCCTGGATCAGCTGAAGCCCCTCGGTCAAGGCATGTAAGAGAAAGCAATCAATGAACAACTAAAGTGACTCGAGTTAATGCTTCTCATCTCTCTCCTTTCCTGTCAGTCTGTCTGCCTCTCTCTCTAAAACAAAACAAAAACTATTTTTGGTCATCTTGCCCAGAAAAAATTAAATTTTGGATTAATCCAACTGTCTCATTCTCTACTCCTGAATTGCTAAATGGTGATGGAAAAAATCATTCTCTCTCCCACTGATAGTGTTATAATTCCTAATTTTCAATCCCCAACTTTGTTTTTTCATTAAGTGAGAGGTGGGGAGGCAGAGATAGACTCCCACATGCACCCCAACCAGGATCCACCAGGCAAGCCCTGCCCATCTGGGGCTGCTGCTCTGTTGCTCAGTAACAAGCTATTTTAGTGCCTGAGGCAAGGCCACAGAGCCATCCTCAGTGCACAGGGCCAACTTTCTTCAACTAAGCCATGGCTGCAGCAGGAGAAGAGAGAGAGAAAGAGAGAGAAGAAAGAGAGAAGTGGGGTGAAGAAGCAGACAGTCACTTCTCCTGTGTGTCCTGACCTGGAATTGAACCTGGGACTTCCACACGCCAGGCCAATGCTCTACTGCTGAGCCAACTAGCCAGGGCCAATACCCAACTTTAAAAACTTCATAGTAAACTTTCAGTTTTCTTTTCTATTCTCTTCAGTAGCAACTTCAAACCTTTTCCACTTACTTCAAGAAAGCTATCCTACTAGCATCCTAATTCCCAGCATATTATCACTTAACTGAATAGAGAAACCAGAATGTCAAAAGAAACCTCCTAAACATTTTTCTCTTCCACCTGCAGGCATGCTATCATCCAAACTTATATATCCTTCCCTCCAATAATACTAAGAAAGGTCTGTTTCTTCCCTCCCCCTAACCAGTGCATCTGTTTTCTTCTTTGTCTGTACTGACTCCTTCTCACCAGCATTTTAATTTGCTTATGTTTTTCATAAAAGAAAAGGTCTTGATGCGTGGGTTTGTTTATATATTATATATATAATTCAAACCCAAGTTTCATTAAACAGTACTCATCCTTACTACTTGCGATGTACTCTAATATTGTCTATTGTTTAAGATTTCATTTTCTCATATGCTGGCTAACACCCACTCAATTGATTTCACAACCAATCAGTGGGTCTTCCTGATGAAAACCTGCATATGTACAAAAGGAGATATGTATAATAATTGCCACATTCCTTATAGTAGCAAAAGAATGGGAATAACCTAACTACTCATCAACACAAGAATTAATATATAAATTATTATATGCTCTAAATACAGAATATTACACAGCGCATAATAACTATAGTGACAGACAATAAATGTGACTATACCTCAAAGATAAAATGTTAATTGATAACAATTTGCAGAAGCAAAATTATGATATAATACTGCCTTAAAACTCTCAACGGCCCCACCTCCAAATATCATCACATCAGGAATTAGGACTTCACATATGAATTTTAGAGGGGACACTTTAGTCTATAATATTCTACTCTGGTCACTCCAATTTCATGTCCTTCGTGCATGCAAAATACATTCATTCCATCCCAAAAGCCCCAAAAGTCTTAACTAGTTCCAGTATCAACTCTAAAGTCTAAAGTCCAAAGTCTCATCTAAATATCTAAATCAGGTACAGGTGAGACTTGAGGTATGATTAACCCAGCAACAAGATTCCTCTCCAACTGTGAACCTGTGAAACCAGAGAAGTTATGTACTTCAAAAATACTTGTGATGGAATAGAAAATGAGCTTTTCTGCAACCTGAGTAATCCTCCTATGTTTCTACAGTGGTTAAAACTACCCAAAGCTCATTACACAAGCCAAAAACTTAGAACCCATTCTTAATATCTCTTCCCTTCACCATCTCTCACCTAGTTTTTCACCATGTCCCTTCACTTTGCTCCCTAATCTCTCTTGACGTCCTTTTTCCTCCATTCCAATTACTCTTAATAGTTTTATCTAGGTTCCCACTCTTGAAGTGAGATTCTCAGGACAAGAAGAACCAGCATAAATGGGAGTATATTAGAAATGCAGACTCTCAGGCCTCACCCCAGACATACTAAATCAAGACACAACATATTCACAAGGCTGCCAGGCGGTTCAGAGGAACATTAAAATTCAGAAAACAGTGTACTCCAAATGGTCTCTCTAAACTCTTCTTCCCCTCTTTCCAATCCACTGCATTTTCAGAAGTGGAAAACAGAACATCTGGGTTGGAAGAAACAGAACTAGTTCCTTAATTATACCCACCCCTTCAATATCATTTCTAATTCCTATCCCTCTTTCTCTTGGCTCCAACCACAATAGACTTTATTTGTTTATTTGGTTAGCTGGTTTTGTTTTTAGTGATAATATTTTAAAATTGAATTTATTGGGATGACACAGGTTAACAAAATCACATAGGTTCAGGTGTGCAATTCTACAACAAATCTCTGTACCCCATATTGTGTGTTCACCCCTACCCCAAGTCAAGTGTTCATTTATCACCATTTATTCCCCCTATACCTTCCCCTATCTACCCTTCTTTCCAGTGCAGTGGGTTGTTTCAATTCTCCAAATGCATCATCATACTCTCTGCCTTTGTGTGAAATACTCATTTCCTTCTTCAACCAGTTAACTCCTAATTAATCTTCAATCTCAGTTAACTTCTTCTTTGACCACCATTAACTGCACCCCAACCCAATTAGAACCATTCTCCCTGTTAGTTACTCTTGCTTTTTCTTAGGTGTTTCCTTCATAGTAAAATTTACATATTTATGAGGTTATTTGATTAATATCAATCCTACCCATTTCACTGTAAGCTCCATGAGGGTAAGGTCAAAATTTTATTTGCTTACCATGTACCTACAGTACCTAATATAGGGCTTGGCACAGAAAAGGTTCTCAATGATTATTAATGACTATTTGGCTAAATAAACAAATATTATAAAAAGATATATACCTCCATGTGGGTGAAACATGGACTGAATAAACTCTAAGGGTTACCTAAAATCTTGAGTTGTGTGTCTCTTCTTTGTTTGATTCCTAAATTTTACTTTGGCCACTCACAGTGTAAGAATCTTCTATAATTCTAGTCCTACCTACCAGCTTTGGGTAAGATTAGGCTATATTAATTTTCTTTATAATCTAACCTCCAGAATAGACATCAGAAAATAATAGTTTTTGATAAATATTTGTTATTACAAAAAATATTCTAAGCAAAAGGAAACAGTGGTAAACACATGGATATTGAAAGTCAAGCAAAATGGCAAGTCAGTTTACTCTGTCATACTGGGAGTGACGCCTAGTCAAACACACCTGCTGAAATTTAACCTCGAAATCTAAGACAAAGGAGGAGGAGCAGGAAGGGCCAGGGAGAAAGTGAGGGGCTAGAATAATAACAATAGCAGTGATCATAATCAATATTTACTGAGCGCATGTGCCAACGCTTGTTACTTCAGTAACATTACCTCAGTTAATTCCATGACAATTTCATAAAGAATTGCTATTCCCATTTTATGTATAAAGAAACTGAGGCAAAGCAGATGGTGGATCTGGGATTTGAACACAGCAGTGTGCTTTATTTTCAACCATGCAATGATGCTCTTTAATAAAGGAGGTAGGTAACATAGAGAAGATTTAGGGCAAGTGTTGCGGTACACAGCAAGGAAAGGCTGCAGAGGGGGTAGGAAAATCTATGGCTGCTAAATGACTAGGGTAACACCAGGAGTATCACCCCTAAAAAATGCAAACATAGAACAACATCTTTGATGCCCACAAACCTTAAAGCTTCTTGTTCTTAGAAAAGAGAACGCTCTCTGAATGTAGAAATTATCTAATGCTGATACTTTTCTTCATTCCCAGCATCTGTTCTTCCTTTCTTGCTTTTCTTGTCCCAAGCCATGCAAGTCATCATGTTATCATTGCTGAGCCCCATAAACCTTTGAGACACATAACCTCACTTAGAAGAAGAAGGATCACTACATTGTGATAGCATCTCATGCTACATCCCTGCACTTCTCGTGCATTAATTGATCCCTCCACTACACTGACCACATACCACCCCTGTAGTTGACCAACTTTAAATTCATATCTCACTTCCAACTGCTGGTAATCCTAGAATCCTCTGACTTCCAGATGTCTTTCCTTCAGTCAAATCATCTAAGATTTTATATGTAAACAACCACAACCCTATAGATTTCTCCACACTCATAACATTTTAAAAGAATGTTTGCATGAGGACTGTATGTGGCTCTTGATAGAAGAATTTACTGAGAAAGCACTGGGATCAAAATTACATTTATAGCTGGTTCCTTGAATTAACTATGCACACTAATATATTCCCTAATGCACCTAAAACTTTCTAAAATACTTTTAGTTCAGAGTGTATTATAGTTATGTAGCATAAAAGCTAGAACACAGGAACAAAGTCTCTGCCCCCTGTATTATAAAATTCTAAATTGAAGTTGATATCTGCAAAATCCCTCTTTTAGTTTATAACAAGTAAATAATAAGTTAATTATTATTACGTGTTGCTTTTATTCTTGCTTTCACTAAAAATACTACAGTGGTATGTACATTTAAATAGTTTATGCCAGCATTTTGTCTGCTTTTCAATATTATTGAATTCCATCTACACAACGCAATGTAAGTCATAAGAACCACCTCATAAATTTTGTTAGACAAATTTTGTTAGACAAAAATTGTGTCTAACATGCCATCAATCGTAATAGATACAATTTTGCTAAGTTTAATGGATTATGTTTGTAATATATCTTTATCTTCTTGCTTTTCAGGGGTTACATGGGAGAGATCAGTCACTATTTTCTTTCATCTGAACTAGATGAATCTAAAGAACTGTACAATATTCTAGTGACAACACACAGTACAGAAGGTTTAGGCATAAGGGTAGATATTTTAAAAGTATCACTTTGGCTTGAGTAATGGTTTTAACAATTTAGCATGTCATATTTTTCCATTTTTGAAATCTCAGTTATGAAGAAATATGTCTTCAATATATTTCATATGCTTATAAACTATGTTTGTAATCCTTGATCTTTTTTCCATTACAGAGTAATCTAGACAGTCTCTACATTACCTTGAGAAAATACTTTAGGAGTATTAAAAATTTCTTGAGCTAAGTCTAGTACCCATCTGACACCATATATAGTTATTATAACATTTATTTGCATGATCACTTTGTAAGTTATATGTCTAATTGCTATGTTATATACCTAAAACAAATATAATTTTTATATTATATATAAAAAATAGTGTATGTCAACTGTAACTGAAAATTTTTTTAAAAAACTTGTTGAGGCCCTGGCCAGTTGGTTCAGTGGTAGAGCGTGCAGGAGTTCTGGATTTGATTCCTGGCCAGGGCACACAGGAGAAGTGCTCATCTGCTTCTCCATCCTCCCCCTCACCTTCCTCTCTGTCTCTCTCTTCCCCTCCCACAGCTGAGGCTCCATTGGAGCAAAGTTGGCCCGGGCGTTGAGGATGGCTCCATGGTCTCTGCCTCAGGCGCTAGAATGGCTCTGGTCACGGCAGAGCAATGCTCCAGATAAGCAGAGCGCCACCCCCTGGTGGGCATGCCGGGTGGATCCCGGTCAGGTGCATGCGGGAGTCTGTCTGACTGCCTCCCCGTTTCCAACTTCAGAAAAATACAAAAAAACCCAAAACAACAACAAAAAAAACTTGTCGAGTTAGATTATATTCATTATATCAAAATATAGTCTACAAGTTATAGATCTGATTTATTTAAGAATACTATACAAAATGTATATTCCAAAGATGTCTTTTACCTCCTTCCTACACACTCTTCTAGAACCTTCAGACTCATCTATCAAAAGGTAGACTTTAATTCCTCTCTTTATGATTCTGGGTGAGTCTGTGACTCTTACCCAACAGAATATGGTGGAAGCAACAGTGAATATCTTTCTGAGACAAGGTCAGAAAAAGTGATGCAGCTGAAATAGAAGCAGGAACACTAATACTTGGCCCCCTATGCCACCATGCAAATGATGAGCTTCCCCTAAGGTGGCCATGCTGTGAGGAAGCCCGAATTTACTCTTATGGAGAGACCATGTAGAGACTCTCTGAGACGACATTTACAGACACAGAGAGATGCTCACCCAGTCTGCAGCTGTTCCATCTCCAGCTACTGCCTAAGTGTAACCACATGAGAGCCCATGAGCTCTCACAAACTGTCCAGCTGAGCTTTACTCAAATTACTGCCCCATAGAAACTGTGAGATATAATGACCATTTCACATTAAGCTACTAACTTTCAGGGCGATTTGTTAAGCAGCAATAGTAATGGGAGCAACTGCTTCAAGTTTTAGGCTCTCAAAATTAATATTTAAGTAAAGTAGATGAAAAGTAGGAATGTGCATATAAAATAAAAAAAGACTATTTCCAAGTGGCCTTTTAACCTATTTCCTCAAAACTAGAAAGTTTCCGTTTTTGGCTTCCATGAAAGTGAATGGAGTTAAATAATCTTTACAACGTATAAAACAAACTCTTGATGAAATAACAATCAGTTTTCTTCAAATATTATCCTTTTTCTAAGACCATCACTTCTATTTTGCTCTGACAAAATATATAAATAGATATACAGGTGTGTGTGAGAAAGAGAAAGAGGAAGAGAGAATGAATAGAGAGATGACAATTAACATACATAAAAGAATATGAAAAAGTCTGCTTTAAATTTTGCTGAATCCTTTCCTCTCATTATGCTTACAGAAGTAATTATTACAGTGCAGAAAGGGAAGGGGATGGCAGATCATATAGTTATTGTTTCTTAATGATTTATCATTTCAAATCACATCCTCTGTGGTAATGTGTTGTAGCTATGCTCGGGGCCAGACCCAAGTTTTGTGGAGACAGAAGTTAATAAAGTTAGAGATTATCTTTAAGGAAAGAAATATAAAATTACAAATATAAAACTAACTATGAAAACAAAGTATTTATTTAGACTGAGAAAAGAAATCATAAAAAAGTCTTTAATTTTGAAAACCTGAAAAATACTACCAACATCACAATATCCATGAAAAAAATATACTTGTGTTAATTAACTACCTGACACACACCTGTAATACTTTATTTGTATGGAATTTATGGGGGTGACATTGGGTAATGAAACTATACAGGTTTCAAGCATACAAATCTCTAGCACATCATCTGTGCACTGTATTGTGTGTCCAAAGTCAAGTCTCCTTCAGTTGCCATTTATCCCCTTTAAAAGGGATTATCCCCTTCTACCTTCCCCCACACTGTTGTCTGTGTCTGTTTCTTTTCTTTTTTATTTTTATTTTTATTTTTTTTTTTGTATTTTTCCAAAGTTAGAAGCGGGAAGGCAGTCAGACAGACTCCCGCATGTGCCCAACCGGGATCCACCCGGCATGCCCACCAGGGGGCAATGCTTGGCCGGCCCCTCTGGGGCGTTGCTCTGCTGCATCAGAGCCATTCCAGCGCCTGCGGCAGAGGCCAAGGAGCCAACCTCTCAGCCCACGGGGCCCACTTTGCTTCAGTGGAGCCTTGGCTATCAGACGGGAAGAGAGAGACAGAGAGAAAGGAGAGGGAGAAGGGGGAAGAAGCAGATGTGTGCTTCTCCTGCGTGCCCTGGTTGGTAATTGAACCTCAGACTTCCACATGCCAGGCCAACTTCTACCACTGAGCCAACCAGGCCAGGGCCAATCCCTTCACCTTTTTTACCCACCTCATTAACCCCCTCCCCTCTGACAGTTGTCAGTCTGTTCTCTGTATCTATGAGTCTTTCTCTAATGTTTATTAATTTAGTTTGTGAATTTAATTCCACTTATAAGTGAAATCATATGCTACTTGTCTTTCTCTGACTGGCTTATTTCACTTGGCATAATTCTCTCCAGGTCTATTCATGCTATTACAAAAGGTAAGATTTCTGGGGATTTTTTTTCAGCTTTTTTTTTTTAATTTTTATTTTATTTATTCATTTTAGAGAGGCGAGAGAGAGACAGAGAGAGGAGAGAGAGACAGGGGGGAGGAGCTAGAAGCATCAACTCCCATATGTGCCTTGACCAGGCAAGCCCAGGGTTTCGAACCAGTGACCTCAGCATTTCCAGGTCGATGCTTTATCCACTGCGCCACCACAGGTCAGGCCAAGATTTCTGTTTTTATGGCTGAGTGGTATTCTGTTGTGTAAATAAATGTACCACAGATTTCTTTTTCTTTTCTTTTTCTTTTTTTTTTTTTTTTGTAGAGAGTGAGAGAGAGAGAGAGAAGAACAGACATGCAGGAAGGGAGCGAGATGAGAAGTATCAAAACTCATAGTTGCAGCACCTTAGTTATTCACTGATTGCTTCCTCATATATTCCTTTACTGGGTGGCTCCAGCCAAGCTAGTGAGCCGTTGCTCAAGCCAGCGACCTTTGGGCTCAAGCCAGTGACCATGGGGTCATGTCTATGATCCCACACTCAAGCCAGTGACTCTGTGTTCAAGCCACCTGGGCAGGTTATACCATAGCTTTTTTATCCACTCATCTACTGATGGGCACTGGACTGCTATAATACTTTTTAGCTACATATTTTGGGATTTATGTATACATTGATTAATTCTTCCTAGAGTGGTTTTAAATATTTTCTGTAGATTAAAATAATCTTTCTTCTAACATGGTTGATAGAAATTAATTTTTATTATTAATAGCTTATAAAAGTTGTATATGTTTAGCATCATATATGCTTTACGACTGAATATACATATGCATATACATAGTGAGAACCAAATACTCCACTTAAAATTTAGCATGTCAGATAACTAAAATATTTTTCTACCATTCAACCCTGGCTTTGTAATTTTAAAACTTCCTCTCCCATTTTACACTTTGTTTGTCTAAGATAAATTCACATTGTAATATTGTTCCACTGAAGGATTTGGCCCTGTAGGCGCTATGAATGTGCCTAGAAGTCATTGCTACCTCAGGATACCTAATAATAATTTTGCTATACAAGGAAGTGACTAAGAACCACATAAATATATCCCCTAAACTAAAACCAAAGTTCCCCAATTCAGCGTCTCCTTACCTAGATCCCAAACTTGCTGTGGCCACTGCAGTGCTACATGTCCTAAGGAAAAATGTGATGGACAGGAAGTTGAAGCTGAGGAGTCAGTGTTTTTAATTGATTGTGGTTAAAATATCTGCAAAGCATATGCTCATGTGAACATACTAAAGGGCCATTCTAAACTTCTGAAAGGGGCCCATGCACTTAAAAGGCTCTGAAGCTAAGGTTTTGCTGGGTTAACGGTAAGTCCACCGTACATGACTCTATATTTTTCCATCCCCGTTGAAGAGTATTCAGATTCCTTAGGGGAGGTTCCCCATTCCAGGTCAAGTCTTTGGGGCAGTAACTGATGCCTGCTTTCACCACAGAGAAGGCAATCTATCCAGGTGGGCTACTCAGATGAACCCATTTTCAGACCTTATCAATCAGTTCGTGTAACTGAGGAAATGCCAGTGAGAATTTCCTCAGATTGACAGACTGTTTAGTGAGAGAGATCCTCTTTCTACTGTGTATGCCAAACAGAAAAGGAGTCTAGGCCTGCTGATGACCAACTTCTTCCTACATGAAAAGACCTTGCTGGAGAATAAAGCCAACATTTAAAAGCATTATTGTGAGCATGACCAGGCGGTGGCGCAGTGGATAGAGCGTCGGACTGGGATGTGGAGGACCTAGGTTCGAGACCCCGAGGTCGCCAGCTTGAGTGAGGGCTCATCTGGTTTGAGCAAAGCTCACCAGCTTGAGCCCAATGTCGCTGGCTCAAGCAAGGGGTTACTCGGTCTGCTGAAGGCCCGCGGTCAAGGCACGTTAAAAAAAAAAAAAAAAGAAAAAAAAGCATTATTATGAGATGAATGCTAACTCCTCCTGATTGTTATAGACAGTAAGTTCCCTGTTTATTACAACTAATTGAGATGAATTCCTAGCAGTTATAAGCCAAACAGACTTAAGTAACACTTTCTTTTGCTACATTACAGTATTTTTTCTACAGTTATTAGGCAACAACTAAACAAAATATAAATTTTAATAAAAAATAAATTCATAAAAGTCTTCATCATTTTGAGAATTTCTCAGATTTGGAAACACAATCAAAATGAAAATACCATGCACACAAAAGAAGGAGAAAAGCTAAACACACAAAACTAGTAATTGTGTAAAACTAACAAGCTTTAATAAGACAAAACAAAGATAATTTATGCTAAAATGAGTCTAGTAGACTTAAAACATAAACCTTGTTAACGCCAAGTAATTTTATAGTGTATTTGTATTATCTAATCTAAAATGAATTCCAGTGTCAGACTAAAGATTGAAGAGAAATAATTGGAAGCCCCCAAATAGAATTAATCATATAAAATTATATGATAGAGATGCCATTTAACGCCCGACCAGGCGGTAGTACAGTGAATAGAGCGTCGACCTGGGATGCTGAGGACCCAGGTTCAAAATCCTGAGGTTGCTGGCTTGAGTGCGGGCTTATCTGGTTTGAGCACAGGGTCGCCGGCTTGAGCATGGGATCATAGATATGACCCCATGGTCACTGGCTTACACCCAAAGATCACTAACTTGAGCAAGGGGTCACTGGCTTGGCTGAAGCCCTCCAGTCAAAGCACATATGAGAAAGTGCTACAAGTTGATGTTCCTCATCTCTCTCCTTTCCTGTCTGTCCCCGCCTCTCCCACTCCTTCTCCTTCTCTCTCTCTTGAAAAAAAAAATAGATCAATGAGAAAGCAAAAGATTATTTAGGCAATGGTGCTAAGGTGGTTAAGTAAGGGAAAAGAGAAAAATCAAAGTCATACCCAAAGTGAAATGAAATTCCATATGATTTAAAGCTTTAAATGTAAAAAACAGTAAAACTAGAAGAACTATAGGTTAATATTTATGTGGTCATGGAGTGGTGAAATATAACACCTGAGCTATAATTTCATAAATGAAAAATACTTATATGTTTTACATGAAATTAAATATATCAAAATATAAATTTAAAATAAAAATATAAAAGATAAATATAAAATTAAAAAACAAATGGCAACCTGGAAAAATATATTTTAAATGTCTGACATAAAGGTCATATATAAAGATTTCAAATTAATAAGAAAAAAAGTAAGTCCTCAGTAGAAATGTAAAGAAAGATGAGTTTTGTTTCCCACTAATACTAGAAAAGACAGATGATATACATCAAAATGTTGACAATGGCTATATCTGAATAGTAGAATTACAGGTAATTTTTCTTTTTTACTATTTTGTGTTTTTCAAGATAGAACATGTGGTCCTTTTGTAATTTGATAAAGCAAAAAATGTTTATGTAGCTTAAAACTTTATGAAAACCTTAGTGGAAAAATAATCTTTGGAAAATTTACTCTAGAGAGTGAGGCCCAATTCTAACAAGGCTATCACTTTTCATGAAACCTAGGGGCCTAGTTAGGCATTAGTTACTTGTTTCTGTCTCATATTATCCTTTAGAAATAAAACTAATGAAACATGACAACCTTACAACCTAACTATTTTATTAATTTAAACATACTTCAGTTCTCTATCTGTGGTGTCATGGACCCTGGTATAGAATATTCTTTTAGCACTCCATATTAGGCAGAGACTAATTTACATATGTCTGTGCCATAAAGAGTGTCTGTTTCATTTTTCTAAGTGAAGGCTCAGTTTGCTACCAGCTACATGAGTGCTCAGTGACTGTTAGTCCAACTGAAATGAACTAGGCCCCTATGATTATGAAACCTGACCCAGCAAGAGACAGTAAAACATATCAATTAGGTACTGTGTAGTCTTTTAATAAAGTATTTTCACAGAAGCTCATTTACCAATTCACTTTAAACCAGGGGTCTCAAACTCACGGCCAACGGGCCGCATGCGGCCCGCCCACCAATTTTGTGCGGCCCGCAGACTAATCAAACTTCGTGGATTAGTCTGTGGGCCAGTCTGCCGCCGCACAAAATTGGTGGGCGGGCCGTATGTGGCCCACGGGCCGTGAGTTTGAGACCCCTGCTTTAAACCATATTTTCCTTTTGTTTTCAAATGGTGCTAATGCCCCAAAAAGAAATAAGCTGTAAGATTTTAGCCATTTAATATATGGAAACATAGGATGTTTATGGGGGAGGAATCACAAAAAAATTTAAATTCTTCTCAGGTACTTAATATAAAACCATGGTTAAAACTTATTCAGACTAAGAGAATGTCCAAAGAAAATCAGTACCATCAAATCTTTGATTATAGGCCCTGACCAGGTAGCTTAATTAGAGTGTCATCCCAATAATACCAAGGTTGAGTGTTTGATCCTGGGTCAGGAGACATAAAAGAATCAACCAGTGACTGCATACTTAGGTAGAACAACGAATTGATGTTTCTCTGTTTCTCTCTCTCTTTCTCTCTGTTGCCTTCCCCTCTAAAAATCAACTAAATAAAAAAAATTTTAAATAAAAACCTTTGAATATTGTAAATTATAAATTAACTTTAACATTCAGAACTTTCAGTTAACATATTGTTTTTGGATATGTTTTTTTTAAAAACGTCATTAATTTGTCATTAGTTGTTATTATTTGCATAAATGTATCAAAATCCTTGAAAGCAACTTTACCTTACACAAATAAATATTTTCATTTTAAGACTTATTTTTGTTATTAAGTTACTTAGTAAATGTTTCTAGATAGGCAGTCTAATGTGTATGCTATGCCAAGCTAGTGATATTCACAATGTCTTATTTACTAAAGGCAGAATTAATGAAACGTCATTATTTTAGCAACATTTTAAATAGAATATGATATAAAGTATAAGTATTTCTAAAGAACAATCTTCACTAATCCAAAAAATAAAATTAATGTAGAATGCATTATCTAAAATTTTATTAGATAATTAACATCTACAGGATGTTAAGTCAAAAAATTATGAGAATTTTAGGTTTTGAATGGTAGGTCTTAATAGTGTTTCTTTATTTTATTATTCAAAAATAATTATACATTTCTTTCATTATACAGTAAGTCTAACTTCTGTACTTTAAGCTATATTTAAATATACTTTTACATTTCATTACACACTAAATCATCAAAATAAACATTGAAGATTATGAATGATTTGGCTTTTAAATGACTACTTCTATATATAATTTCTTTACAAATCACTGTTTTTATTTTAAAGGTAATCAATCATGGAATCTACAATAATAGGACTGGGAGATAATGTGGGAAGATTACAAATTTACTCACACTTTGTAACTCAGTGTCAAAATATGTAGCTTTTTTTTTAATGATCGGGTCTTCCCAGGAATCTCCCTCATTAAACAGCTTATAGCTTCCAGAACTCCTGCTTGTTTCTCACCCCTAACCATGCAATTTCCACTTTCTTGGGCTTCTACATGTTGCCTACGAACAGCCTAGTTTAAGTGGGTCTCTTCTTTCTGCCCCACCCATAATCTGACCACAAGTTTCAAAGATGGTCAAGGGTAAAGGCTCCTTGTTTTGGCTTTTTTCATTAACACATTTAAACACTATCACTCCCATTCCATGAGTCAAACAGATGGGGGGCAGGCAACCATTATATTCAGGAGTCTCACCCTCCTCTAACTGCCCGTCTCTTCCAGCCATTACTGCAACCAAATAGAAGGGAAGACTCTTTACCTCCTTTTTCAATACACATCCATTGTAAATACATCATATCCTCTCAAGGTGGGATGTTATACTGCTATCTCCTCAAAGGTCATAACGGCAGATGAAGTACAACAAAATATGAGCTTACTGACAACTGAGCTTCAAGGAAGAATGAGCTAAGCTACTGGGACATATGAGGGCTGCCATACCCACTCTGTATGGCCAGCAGTGGTCTGGATTCAGACAGACATTCACACTTATAGAACACAAAAGATATGAACTATTCCCAGGTCTATTTAGATACAGCAGAGAAAACACAGCATGTCTGCATGATAGCATCAAATATATCTTCAATAGAAGTTCTTAAAGCAGTCCAGACATTGCTTCCCAAATCCCATTAAGATTATGGGAACTCAATTGTAAGAAATGAGATCCTACAAGTACATGCAGGCTACACTGACATAAGGAAGCCCAGACATGGAGGAAACCACACTTTTTACTTGCCTGTAAGTATATTTTCCAAGTCTCTACAAAATACACACTCACTTATAAGGAAACCGTCCAGGGAAGTGGACATTATGTTTTCTCCAACAGATCATATGCTTGTGATCACATAGGCCCTTGGGTTTCAATGTCAACTAATGTCTTCTTATTCCCAATAAGGAGTTGCCTTCAAAATAAACAATATTGAAAATAGCTGGCATTCAATATTTATCTTAACTAAGTATGATATGTTTCCAAAAATACAAAGTTGGCAGAAGGTAAATCCAAAGTCATTATCACATGCAAAATAGGTATGTAAGTTCTCTCAAAAGATAAATTTGAAAATATATTGACAATTTAAAACGATAATAATGCCAAATTTGTGGAATAAAAATAGACTAAAATTAAAATACTAGTCAACAGTAGAACACAAATTTCAGAGAGACCATATATTTCAGGCTAATGATAAAGACATTGATTAACTGCAGACTTTAAATATAATGTTCACTAAAAAAGAAAATGTAGAATATAAAATTTCCAAACATGTAGAAAACAGCAATGGGATTTTAAGGAGAGACAACTTTATTCTAACCAAAAGCATGGAAAAAAAAGACAAGAAAAAAAAAGAAGTGAAAAAGGAAATAGAAAGCTCATTGTAAGATGGTGGGAGGGAAATATAAGCATATCAATTACAGTATTGCTAGATGCATAAATAAATTACACTCTCTGGATCAAATTCAAAATAAAGATTAGAGTAAAAATAAAACATGAAAACATAAACTTAAGCTATGCAGACTTTAAAAGATATAGTAGAAAATACTGAAGAACAATCCTTAGTCAGTATATCAATATCAGAAAAAAAACCATAAGGCAAAAAGAATGAATACAAATAAAAGGCATGTGATAAAAAAGTTTCAACAGGCCCTGGCCGGTTGGCTCAGTGGTAGAGCGTCGGCCTGGCGTGCAGGAGTCCCAGGTTCGATTCCCGGCCAGGGCACACAGGAGAAGCGCCCATCTGCTTCTCCACCCCTCCCCCTCTCCTTCCTCTCTGTCTCTCTCTTCCCCTCCCGTAGCCGAGGTTCCACTGGAGCAAAGTTTGCCTGGGTGCTGAGGATGGCTCCTTGGCCTCTGCCTCAGGCACCTAGAGTGACTCTGATTGTGGCAAGCGGTGCCCCAGATGGGCAGAGCATCGCCCCCTGTGGGCATGCCGGGTGGATCCCGGTCGGGCGCATGCGGGAGTCTGTCTGACTGCCTCCCCGTTTCCAGCTTCGGAAAAATACAAAAAAAAAAGTTTCAATACATTATGAAGGAACATAAATGTTAGTAATGAAGAACAACATGATTAGAGTTGTTTCAGAGATTTAAACTAATTATTAAGAGGTATAATATAAATTTATACTACAATTTGGAAAATATAAATAAAATGAAAAATTTCCTAGAAAAACACAATTAGCCAAAATTGACTCAAGAAATAGAAATCCCAAATAGTCTATTTAAGATTGGTTTTAAAAGTAAGTTTTACCAGTCTTTTAAGGAACAGATAAATTCAATATCACAAAATTTCCAAAGAAAGAAAATGAAGATGCCCTCCCTAAACTCATTTTATGATGGTAGCCCATCTTTTAACAAACCATATGAGGATAATACAAGAAAAAAATTTAGTCTATCTCTCACTCATGAAGACAAACTAAGTAATATAAAAACAATTAGCATACTGAATTCAGCATTGGGTTAATAATTAAATGTTATGAGATAGGCAGATTTACACAGAAATCACAATAGCTTTAATTAGAAAATTAATGTAATTAATTGCATACATATATATGTGTGTGTGTGAAGGGTGGCTGCCAAGGGCTGGTGTTGGGGTAAACAAGGAGAGGTGGGCAAAAGGTTCCAAACTTTCAGTTGTTAGATGAGTCAATCTGATGATCTAATGTAGAACATGATGACTACAGTTGATAATGCTGTGTTTTATAGTTGAAATTTGTTAAGAGTACATCTTAAGTGTTCTTACCCCCCCTCAAAAAAAGAGTATGTGAGGTGATCAATTTGTTAATTAACATGATGATGGGAATCTTTTCACTATGTAAATGTATATGATATAATTACACTGTATACTTTAAATATATTATAATTTTGTCAATTTTACTTAATAGAGCTGGTAAATATTAAATATTAAATGATTTACAATAAAAAAGAAAGATAAAATGCACACTTTGACCATTCTTATTAAAATTACCAATTTGTTTGCTTATTTGTTTGTTTACATTACTGGATCTAGCCAGTGGAACCAAACAAACAAAAAAAGAAGTACAAGGTGTAAGGAATAGAAATCATGAAACAAAACAGATATTATTTGTAGCTGATATGAATATCTATATATGAAATGTGAAATACTCTAAAGATAAATAAGAATGAAACAATTAGCAAGATGGATGGTTTAAATAAACATATAAAGTTAACTGTATTACTATATACAGTACTAGCAATAATTAATAAATTCCTAAACCTAATTTATTAAAATATATCACTTAAAATATCAACAGAGCATATAAAATACTTGGATGTCTATCTAACAAAAGATATTCTAGTCATTTTTATAACCTTATATAAAGACTTTTATATAAGATTTTTATATCTTTTAAAGATATAAATTGAAGTTCTGGGTTCAATTCCCTGTCAGGACACACAGGAGAAGCGCCCATCTGCTTCTCCACCCTTCCCCCTCTTCTTTCTCTCTATCTCTCTCTTCCCCTCCCACAGCCAAGGCTCCACTGGAGCAAAGTTGGCCTGGGTGCTGAGGAGGGCTCTGCCGAGGAGGGCTCTCCAACTCAGGCACTAGAATGATGCTGGTTGAAACAGAACAATGCTCCAGATGGGCAGAGCACCACCCCCTAGTGGGTATGCCAGGTGTATCCCGGTTGGGCACATGGGGGAGTCTGTCTGCCTCCCTGCTTCTCGCTTCAGAAAAATACAAAAAAAAGAGATAAATTTATGAAGAGGTAGACCACATTATCAGATAAAAAGACTCCACTGTTGTACAGAAGAACAAATGGTCAGTATAGATATAATTCCTGAAGAAGAAAAACAAGAAGGGGTATTTGACACAATCAGCTATCAAGACTTTTTAGAAGTCTGTAAATAGTAAGTCAGTATGGGATTGGTGTAGTAGAGACAGTAAATAAACCAATGGACTAGAACAGAGTCCAGAAAACAAACTTGCACATATACAATACTCAATTTTTAACACAATGCATTTTGACAACCAGTGGGGAAAAGAAAACATCCACTAAATAACTCTGGAAATTTTTGTTATTTAGGAAAATAAAAAACTGCATAAAATTGATTGTATAAAAACAATTCTAGGTAGATGAAAGATTTAAATCTAAACTATCACTCTTGTAGAAAATATATTTAGAATTTGCATGACTTTGGGGAATGGAAACTCTTGTTAAAGAGAATATAATAAGAACCAATCTAAAAAGTAAGAGAAATATTTGATTATATTAAAGTTAAGAATTAGTCTTGACCTGACCAGGTGGTGGCACAGTGGATAGAGCATCGGACTGGGATGTGGAGGACCCAGGTTCGAGACCTCGAGGTCGCCAGCTTGAGCGCAGGCTCATTTGGTTTGAGCAAAGCTCACCAGCTTGGACCTAAGGTCGCTGGCTTGAGCAAGGGGTTACTCAGTTGGCTGTAGCCCCCCAGTCAAGGCACATGTGAGAAAGCAATCAATGAACAACTAAGGTGTCGCAACAAAAAATTGATGATTGATGCTTCTCATCTCTCTCTGTTCCTGTCTATCTGTCCCTATATATCTCTCTGACTCTCTCTCTGTCTCTGTAAAAAAAAGAAGAAAAAAGAATTAGTCCTGGCAGGCTGGCTCAGTGGTACAGCATCCACCTGGCATGCACATGTTGGGTTCGATTCCAGGTCAGGGCACACAGGGGAGGGGCCCATCTGCTTCTCCACCCCTCCCTTTCTTACTTCTCTCTCTCTCTCTTTTTCTGTCTCACACACACACACACACACACACACACACTTTTCTTCCCCTCATGCAGCCAAGGCTCAATTGGATCAAGTTGGCCCTGGGCGCTGAGGATGGCTCCATGGCCTCTACCTCAAGTGCTAAAAAATGGCTCTGGTTGCAATGGAGCAAGGGTCCCAGATGGGCAGAGCACCGCCCCCTAGTGGGCTTGCCGGGTGGATCCCGGTTGGGGCACATGCAGGAGGGTTCTATCTTTCTGCCTCCCCTCCTCTCACTAAATAAATAAATAAATAAAAATTAATTTTATCAAAAGACTATAAAACCAGTAAAAACTCAAGCTGTAAATTGAGAATATCTGCAACATAGAGAATTGAAAAGGAATTATTATCTGTTATATAAATAAATTTAAAATAAATTTTTAAAAAATAATGACTCAACAGTGGTCATTGGATATGAATAGGAATTTCACAGAAGAAGCAACACAAATAGCCAATAAATATGAAAAGATGTTCAACCTCATTAGTTATCAGAGATATGCAAATTAAATCCCCTATGAGATACCATTTCACAACTACCAGATTGTCAATAATTTAAAAAGTCAGACAGTCTGAAGTGTTGCCAAGGATGTGACACAAAGAGTGCTCATCTGCTGTTGGTCAAGGTGTAAATTGATACCTCAACTTAAGGAAATACTTTGGCATTTGTTCATTCATTCACTATACAACAACTGGCCATTTACTACTATGCACTGGTACTATTCTGGGGCTACAGCATGACCAAAACAGATAAAGATTACTATTTCAAGTTGAACATGTACATCTTTATTACCTAAATTCCACTTGCTGGAGAGGATATGTTCTACAGAAGATAAGTATATGACCTACAGAAATAGTTACATATGTACATATGTAAATGTTTAAAATAGTACTGCTTCTAATCAAATTAAGAAAAGTGATAACCAAAATGCATATCATCAGTTGAATGAATAAATAAATTGTAGTATGGAATACAAAAGAATATAAAACAATATTGAAACTGAATGAACTGCATATTAAAAAAATATAAATCTCGCCCTGGCCGGGTTGGCTCAGCGGTAGAGCGTCGGCCTAGCGTGCGGAGGACCCGGGTTCGATTCCCGGCCAGGGCACACAGGAGAAGCGCCCATTTGCTTCTCCACCCCTCCGCCGCGCTTTCCTCTCTGTCTCTCTCTTCCCCTCCCGCAGCCAAGGCTCCATTGGAGCAAAGATGGCCCGGGTGCTGGGGATGGCTCTGTGGCCTCTGCCCCAGGCGCTAGAGTGGCTCTGGTCGCAACATGGCGACGCCCAGGATGGGCAGAGCATCGCCCCCTGGTGGGCAGAGCGTCGCCCCTGGTGGGCGTGCCGGGTGGATCCCGGTCGGGCGCATGCGGGAGTCTGTCTGACTGTCTCTCCCTGTTTCCAGCTTCAGAAAAAAAAAAAAAAAAAAAAAAAAAAAAAAATATATATAAATCTCAAAAATATTAGTGGATAATTATGTAACAATAGGTAACAACTAAGCTTATCCTATAGACATACACATACTTAGTGGTAAACTATAAAGAAAAACTAAGGGATAATTAACACACAATTCCAGAGAAGTATTACTTCTGGACAGGAAGAAAGTAGGTGGATGTAAGGTAGAGTTTTATTTTTGAATTAGGTGGGAAGTATATGAGAGTTTGACTTATCTCTTCAAAATTACATCTATGATTTACATAGAGTTGATAATATTTTATCTTTTTCATTAAAAATACTCTATGTCCTTCAGATATTAATTAGACTAAGCTTATTTGCTTGGTTATCAATTTGAACCAAAACAACAAAGTAATAAAATCCAGGACTCACAAATGTCACTGCTTATATATCATATAAAAAATAGTATTACTGTATAAGAGCATAATCTTGTCGCAGTGAAAAATTTTAAAGCAATTTAAAGTCATCAGAAGACTACATAAAGGAAAAAGGACATATGATAATGTGATTATAAAGAGCAAAATAAATAGTATTTTACAAAATTGTTTAAAGGTACAATTGCATTGATACTCTAAAAATATTTATATATATAAATTTTTCCAGACATATGCCTATCATGGTAGAAATACTCTGTAATTTGCCACATTAAAAAATAAAACTTGAAAATGGTTAACAAACATGTTAGAAAATGATGAGCTTCAATAATAGGAAGTTATTTATATAAATTGATTCAGCATAGAATCTATAGATTCTATAATGTTAGAAATCATATTTAATGAACAACATTCAAACACCATTCCAGTTTACGGCTGGCAGATAAGGCTAAGTTATGCTTCCATAGAATGAAAAATATTGATATGTCAAGTTTTTTTTTAAAAGGTCAATAATTATTTTGACTCTTTAAGTCAAATTCTAATAAATAACTCCTCTTTAGTAACTGAGAAGGTAGGAAATATACCTATCATTCTTGAGACACAGAACAGTGCATACACATATAAATGCATTATTTTTATAAAAAATTCCTAATATAAAATTTTATAGTTTAAACCATTTAATAATTTTGCTATAAAATAAGTTTATTTAAAATATATGCAGTTTATTTAAAATTATAGAAAATAATTTAAGGGCCAACATATATTTTGCAAATGAATACTAAATCTATGTCACTATTGGTAGGTAAAGATACATACTATATAATCCAAGGAAATTTTCATAATACATGTAAATGAATAAAAATTACAATGAATTAGTATCACTACTATATATCTATAATAGTGGATATAATGCGACATTAATTAATTTTAAAGTATGAATGTTTAATTTCACCTATTAGAGCAGAAAGTACACTGACACCTTTTTCAAGACTTCTGTGTAGCAAGGAAAAAAGGCTTCTGTGATTAAAGGTTTGATTTACACTGTTCAATCAAATAATTTTATGTCTAAACAACTAAGTATTTAAAAATGTCAGGTGAAATTAGTCTAGGAGAGTTGTTGATTTTCAGTGAAAAGGTTAGTCATAAATAAAATACTGCTTTAACTGCATTTCCTTGTGATATACTTTGGATAGTCAGTAACAAATGCAAGAGTCAATTATTGCCTTGAAATTACCCACCACATGTATGAATGTCTGCATGTGTTTATGTGTGTATATATATATATGCATATGTATGTAAGCGTATGTATCTCTTGCTCTGTCAGTTTCACATCCCCTCTATACTGTGAAATTGACAAAAATGGTGCAAATTCAACAACTGGGAGTACACAAATTCAACAAGAAATTACTATTTCTTGTTGTGAGGAAATTAAAATTAAACCCTAGAGTTTGAATAAGTAGCCAAATGGACATTAGCCAGACACTAATTCAGTGAACTCAAAATGAAGACCAGTCCCACATCATTTCAACCAAGGTATCCCATAACGTGTATCTTCAAATGTGAACCCCTTGGTGCAAGCCGTTTCATGAAACACCTGGACTCTAGTGATCTGTTCCAATGAGATGAAAAAAGACTCAACATTAAAAGCAGATCATAGCTACCTTGAAAGATGATTTGAGTGCAGCAGAAGAAAGATAATTTATCAGATAATCCTTCAATTTCTATGACTTTATTAGTTTTTATTAATTCAAAATGTATTGAAATAGATTCTAGCATGCATTATCCTACTTAAAATATCAATGTTATCTTTCCAAAAAGTAGCACTCCAAACAATGTAAGATATAACTGATTTATTTTCCGGTATGCAGAATTAAGCCATACTAGGATCCTACAACATGAACTATCTTATAATGTAATGCTTGGAGAAGGTCCTATATAATTGGGAAAATAATGTCTGAAATGTATGTGATTGCTACAGTTATATAAACGACTACTTCTAACCTTTAAAGATTAACCATAGAAAAGAGCAAAATAATGCTCACCATTCAAAATAATTTATAATCTACTTAAGTATAAGACTATAATTGTATAGTCTTTCTGATTGGATGAATATTTATTTTTATAAACTTAAAGTTATATATACAACAAGGATAAACTGGAACTTGTATGATTAAAAATGTAACCAATGAACAAGTCCAAATAAAAACTGTTTTGAATACCCACCATGCAAAAACACCATGTCACACCTAAATTCTACGTATTTTAGCCATATGCTGCACATCAAGGCTACTATAAAGAGACTGAAAAGATTTATTTTGAATACTGAGGAAATCTTACTTGTAACCAGATGCCTAGACTTGATTGGAGGCAGGTTTTTTCACTGGGTGACTAATCACATCACCTGGGGCATTTATGTGAAGTCTACAAAACTAGTATTTAGTAGTAAAATGCTAGCAGATTGATAACAACATGTAGGCACTTCAAAGTATTTTCTGAAGATCAATCACAGTACATGCCCTGAATTTTAAAACACAGTCAGTTCATCCCCATTCTCAGAGAGTAACTGCCCTTTTGTTAGGTTTGACTCCGTTTACAGACAAGAACAAATGAGAAATTTGCCCGAATAAAATGCACACAAATTCCTGCAGCATAGTTATTTCATGTTCTGAGAGTGGCTAATTGTGGTAGAACTCAAAACACATTACAAATCTTTTCTTTTTTAATGTAATTAACCTTCAAAGATTTGTGTGAAGGGTAAAAACGTGGCTATGAAATGAAGTCACATGAAAAATATCCCTAGCTTATGTGGTTCTTAAAAAGTTGTCTGAATCGCCCTGAAAGGTTGACTCAGTGGTAGAGTCCAGTGTGTGGAAGTCACGGGTTCGATTCCCAGTAGGGCACACAAGAGAAGCACCCATCTGCTTTTCCACCCTTCCCCCTCTCATTTCTCTCTATCTCCCTCTTCCCCTCCTGCAGCCAAGACTCCATGAGAGCAAAGTTTGCCCAAGCTCTGAGGACGGCTCCATGGCCTCCGGGTGGATCCCAGTCAGGCACATTCAGGAGTCTGTCTGTCTGCTGCCCTCCTGCTTCTCAATTCAGAAAAAAAAAAAAAAAAAAAAAAAAAAAAGATTAGTCTGAATCTCTGGTTTTGGCGAGAAGGACTTTGAAGCCCAGAGGGTTATGTGATTTATTCAAGGTCTCAAAGTGAAGCAGTAGCAGCCTCCAGATGAAAATCCAGAAAACCCAACTTTCAGCCGGTGTTCTTTCCGGCACACTACGATGTCTTTCATATAGAAGGAAGCAGTCACTGTGTAAGATCCGTATTTGTGAAGTTTGGGTTTAAAATTTTATCTTTCTCATAGTTAGTAATTTTTGACTCTAAACAAAACAGCATGAATATATATATATATATATATATATATATATATATATATATTTTAAATAACTTTTGTTTTAAGTCTAATGTTACCAGCTCTCAATGCATTGTACTTTCTTCCCAAAAAAATTGGTATCAGATGTCAGCAGAAATCTTTAATAATGGTTAGCAAACTAAAGTTTTTAGTGTTTTCATTTCATTGAGAGAGAGGAAGGAAGAGAGAAATATCAATTTGTTGTTCCACTTATTAATACATTTGTTGGTTGACTAGGGCCTACAGCCTTTAATTTCTAAGGATGAATCTGTAAACACTCAGCTGGAAAGACCTTGAGACAGAAAAAAAGTCAGCACTAGTTTACTACATGAGTGATAGCATTGTAGAAATGCTCTTCAGAAACATTCATGTCATTGTATGTATTCGTAATTATAAAGTCCATTTATGAATTCCTGATAAAAGATTAAGTTTGGAATCCATTAAATTTATTAAAACAAAGGTAGCAATAAATAGTTTTTAAATTTTCTTAAATCTAACCCACAAAGTAGTGTCTTCTAAAAACATTCAAGTAGTTTATACTTTTTATTAGAGTATCAGGCAGAGAATATGTTAAATTCTAATGACTGGGAGAATTAAAACATGACTTTAAAGAAAATTTAGCTGATATAAAATATTTACACTGAAGTTAAAACTGGATTAAAGGAAACTCATAAAAATATTCTTCTATCCTCTATAAAAAAAGAGAAATTAACTTTCTTTTTTTTGTTCAAGTTTCCTGAAAATCCTAAAAGGAAGCATTTAATTCTCTAGGACATGCTGAAAGACACAGCTAGAAAGACAGCACAGTTAGAGCTGAATTAATCAAGCAAACATCGACGATCAACAGAACTTTCCTAGTGATTAAGCCTACCTTGAGACAGCTGAAGGTAGAATCAGTCTAGTCAGAAATTCCATGAAAACATAAGCTTAAGAGTGCAAGATGGTCTTAGAAAACTAACTTTGTAAACAATTGTAAGCCTCTCAGCATTTTCAAGACTACACGCACAAAACTCAGTTAAAAAACAAGATGGGGCCTGGCCGGGCAGCTCAGGCAGTTGGAGTTTCATCCTGATATGTTTTAGGGTGATACCCAGTCAGTTTACATACAAGAATCAACCAATGAATGCATAGATAAAGGGGAACAACAAACTGATCTCTCTTTCTCTCTTCCCCATCAATTAAAAAAGAAAAAAGACAGTATGTCTTAAATTTTCAAATTTATCAATACCATATTAACTAGTATAGTTTCTTACCCAATGTCATTCTTTTTCCAGTTGAATAAGGCTTATATGAAATACTCATCTTCTCCAATTTCATAACTATTCTGAGGGTCCCATAGATATTAGCAATTAGGAAGGGAGGAAATTGAATACCATGTTCTAAAGCTCGGATCGCTTTAGTTGTTAATTCTAAATTGTTAAATCTTACCATATCTGGATTCCTGCTCAATCTACTTAACTTGCAATGGGAAAATTCTAAGATTGATCACACCCCTCAGAGTGACTATACATCCCAGTATGAGGCAACTTGAGTTTACACCTGGGTCAGGGCTTAAACATTAATAACTTTCTTCCATGTAACTTAATGCTAGAAAAGGAATTAAATGCTGACCTCACCAGAATAGAAATATTTCAATTTATACCTTGACTTTTTGGTCTTACATCCTGTCCTTTTTATTCACTACTTTCTATTACTAGTATTATATAAAGTTTGCTTCTTCTTAGGGCAACTGTGTATTATTCTTTGGACATTTTCCCACCAGTGCTTAGCTAGCTTGGAAGCACAGACCTAACTTAGAAATAGTAAATCTATAGGAAAAACACTAATTAACTTACAAATGAATTATTGCAACACAATTCATTTGTAACTTGGGTGCAGTTTCTGTACTGATAAAATAATTTAGGACAAAAGTTAAACTTAATAAATGCTACTGAATAAATGTCCAAATGAATAAATAAGAGGAATTTATAGACAGGAGGTGTAGTGTGAAGTAACAGAAAAAGTCTTAAGCTGCAAAAAGAAGATGGCAGCATGATAAAGAAGCATAAAATCAAAAGTGTAATTAAGTTTGAAAGAACCCTTTCTTCCATGCACTGGTTTTCCACAATGACCAGAATGTCTTAAGGCACTAAAAGTTGTCAACTTTGTAAACCTGGTCTACTGGGACATTTTTTCTTTTTACTGTAGATATGTAACTCAGACTTCATCATGGAAACAGTAATTTAAATGAATTAAAATTTCAGAAATATGCATTAAGCAAACCAAAATGCAAGCAAAATATGCATACCTAATTTTTAAGCTAGAATGTTCAGTTCTGGCTAGTATCGCTTAAATTTTGTACAAAAAAGGTAGCCAAGACTGCAAACTTAGTTAGAAAGGTATACCTCTGCTTTTATTTTTTTCACAATTACCAGGTTAAGCATCATCACTCCTACATAATGAGGTACATTTTAAGGATGCAAAAATTGAGTGTAGAGAGGTAGAGAACTTTCTCACACATCTAATAAGAGTTTGGGCCAAGATTTGAACTTGGTGCTGACTGATGTCAAATCACAAACTCTTTGCCACTATGCTCTTTTACGTCACTCTTAACAGTGCCTTCACTATAAACTCCTTCGTGATGTTTCTTTCAAAGGCTCTGCACTGCCTGCACAGTAGAGCACAAACCCTTTCATCAATGACTCTCCAAGGTAGCTTTAGAACTGAAGAGCTAATCTTAAAAACAACCATGCCAGTGGTTCTGATTTAATTGATCAGGGCAGAGTCTGGGCATTGGGATTATTTAAAAGTTCTCCACTAATTCTAAGGTGCAACTGGGACTTGGAATGCCCCAGAGACTTGCACACAGACCCTCTGCAACTAGCTTGCCTGCTTTGCTAAAACGCTGTCTCCCGGTATTTCTTCACAGCCACCCTACCCTCCAGTCCTACCACAACCAGACCTCCACTTGGCAATAATCTTTATACAAAGATATAATACCTATCAAAGGAAAGAAACTTATTTGGATTAGGATCTCTCCTCTCCCTCTCCCTCTTTCTCATTCATCCTTTGTAGTTTGGGTGTTATAATGCCTGTACTGATTCTTGGACACTTTGAACTTAATAAAACTATCTAACATAGCAAGTGCATAAGGCATCTTTTCTGCTGTCATTGTTATAAGGCAGAGAAAGATGACAATTAATAGAATGTTAGCATTTGATCAACAGTGATGGTGTCCAGTGAGCTTAGCCAATAGGAACATGGTGCTAATGAAACTAATATCATGGGGGGAAAAAAAATATCATGGCTTTCCTGTCATCTAGTTGGCTCCATATGGGTTCACAAACAAAAACTTAATCTAGTAGGCAATGCAGAAATGCATATGATCAGCAATTATGTAGTTTATCATAATAGAGAAAGAGATACATGTATGGCTCTGGGAAAAAATCCAATAGTGTTGTCAATTGCAAACAACAACATATTTTAAAGAGCAGCAGTATAATCAATTTAGGCCAGTAAAGAGACTGGTCTAGTTAATCAATAGTCAGCTGATCACAATATTAATCAAGTCCTTCATGCCACATTTCTGCAAGCCGACATTGAATTATGAGATAAAATCACTCCCATTTCAGCTCAGCTGGGATTTTGAGGTTATTAAACAAAAAGAATGAGTTAAATTAACATTCAATCTCAGCACTATATCCCCAGAAGGAAAGGAATTCATGATAAAACATCAACCATTTCATCACAACTGTGTATTACAATCCCCAAAATAAGATATCCAAGGGTTATGAGTTTCTCAAACAGAGAACTAAGTGTATGAATTAAAAAACAAATCCACTGCACAATAGTGAGCTCAGTGCTACACTGAACACTGTCATGTTTGTGGAATTAAGGCATGCTTACTATTATTTTAGCATGCTTTTGGTCTTTCTTCTTTTTCCTCTTCATATGGGAATGTGACTTGTATTGAGGTACTTTGAAAGTTGTCTTTCACAAAGCTGAAGTCCCTTAAGGCCCTGGTGTTTTTACATGGACATTCAAGACTAGGACAACTGGAAGTACTTTATGGGAGGAACACTCAAGTGACTTTGTATAATCACAGATGCCCGAGGAATATATTTCCAGTAAGTTCTGGGAAGAAAAACATATACCATCAGGTCAGCTAAGGCTGGACACTGGGAACAGCTATAAAAGGTCAATGCAACACCTGCTCAGGACTTGACTAAACACCAGCTTTTCACCTTGAACTTATAAAGAGCAGACTCTTGGGAGAACAAAGGGCAACAGGCCAAGAACATCATCCAGTTACCTGGTGGAATGGCTTATGCTTTCCATTTTTCTCACCTGTTGGCTGTGGCTACACACCATGCAGTCATCATCTGGTAACCCTATGAGCTTTTACTGTGATAACACTTGATCCTATCACATTCCTACCATTTTCCCACTATTTCTTGTATCTTTAATTTTATTTTTATATGAATATATGTTCCTCTCAAAAGTTAATCATGTATATGGTTTTTAAAATTCAAAACAAAAGGGTATAATAGTTAAATGAATGTCTACTGCAGGGTGTTTTCCAAATTGGCCTTCAGATTTCTCATGGAGTCTAGTTTGGAATCAGAGCTGGCCCAGCACCAGGCAGAGGGAGCTCCATGCCCAGGAGTAGGAGGATCTGCTTAACATCCAAGTCAAGCAGGAGGCTGAGATCAGCACCTACCGCCACCTGCTGGAAGAAGGGAAGTTCTTTGATCTTGGTGAAGCCCTGGGCAACAGCAACTCCATGCAATCCCTCCAAAACACCACCACCTGCAGGATGTGGACGGCAAAGTGGTGTCTGAGGTCAACATCAACATTTTGAGGCATGAAGGCAACAAAAGTGTGGTACCTCATGGAAGGCAGGAGGCCAGTAAAAGCAGACATCATTGAAAAAGATAAAGTCTACTTCAAACAATACAAAAGAGAATATAACATTGAACTCAGTCCCCAGCCCCACTATGAAATTCATACATCCCTTTTCTCTTTCTATTCGTCCCATCCCCCTTCTCCCTCTCTCTCTGTATGTATATATATATGTATAATCACATGTGAACACAAACACAAATATAACTTTTACACAAACAATATATATCATACTTTGTTCTGCATATTGCTTTACTTATATCTTGTACATTATTCCCTATCAATTCTCATAGATGTACTCTATTATTTTAAGTTACTGTATAATATCTGCTATGGTTTGAATGTTTGTGTATCCCCCAAATTCACATATTGAAATCCTAACGCCTGACGTGATGGTATTAGGAGGTAGAACGTTTGGGAAGTGCTTAGGTCATGAAGATAGAATCCTCAGGATTCATGTTCTTATAAAAGAGCCCTCACAGAAACTACTTGTTCCTGCGGCAACATGAGGATACGATGAGAAGTCTGTGACCTAGAAGAAGGCCCTTACCTCACCATGCCGGCACCCTGCTCCCTGACTTCCAAAACTGTAAGAAATAAATTTGTTTTTTATAAGCTACTCAGTCTGTGGTATGTATTTTGTCATAGCAGCCCGAACAGGTTAAACCAGTATCACACAACATGAATGAACCATAATTATTACCATCATCTATTGCTGGGTATTTTTGTTTATATTTCCTACCAAAAATAATGTTACAGTGAAATCTTGTATATATTTGTATATAGACACATGAAAGAAATTGTATTGTCTGTGTATGTTAGCATACATATGCAAGTATTGAAATATATCTGTTGACTAAATCTGGGGTACTAAAATTGCTGGGTCAAAAAATAACGCATACTTTAGGTTTTGATCATTATTGCCACATTGCCTAGCAAATACATGAACCAAGTGACACACCACCCACCAATGTATGAGAGTGCCCTTGTGCCCACACATGCTAACCTTATGAGTTATCGTAAAGTTCGATCCTGCCCATTTGATAGGTAAGAAAAAAAGTGTCTCACTGTAGTATTAAAGAATAAATACTTTTGTGTACAATAATATCAAATAATTCAAGTTCTATGCAAGTGTTGACAGATCTTATATAAAGTGCCTGATACTATATTCAAGTGTACTTTCCTATAGTCAATGTTTCAAGCATATTATTTACCATATGCCAAGGGTTGTATTGAGAATTATGTATATAAAAGAATTATGACACTGTTCCCATCCTCAAGGCAGTCTAGTAGAAGATAAATACAAATTAAGAATAATAAGTATGTACTGTGATAAGTACAATAATGGGACATACATTGTATACTGTTTAGATGTAGAAATCGTTAACTCTGGGTAAAGAGATTGTTCCTAAAATATACCTTACTCATTTAATTTACTTTTGTATTTTATAAAGTATGCAAATATGACAAGAAACATAAATACAATACTTGTTCAGAAAGAAGTATGATTATAGCAATTATAGCTAATAGCTAAAGTATCTGATCAGGTGAAAGTTATTTTAACTGAGTCATCCATACTTATCTGTATTTAATTCAAATAATTTATATATGCAGAATAATATATAAAACCATCTTGTTTGCTATTTGTTTTGGGGACTTATGGCCTTATCTAAAAGATAAATCATAGCATTTCTATTTATTTTGCCGATTTTTAGCTCTTCTTTTAATTTAACAGAATCGAAGCACAAACTTTCATCTTCGGCCCTTCCTCCTTCTGTAATTCATTGAACTATTAAATTTTTAACATATAGTGATTCTTATTAACTATTTAACTTGTTATATCATACTTACCCTAAAGTATGAGGTATGTTGAAAGTACTGTAGTAAATTATATTACGGGGAAAGCCCATATCTCCCACTAATATTTACCTGCTTTAGGTTTTATCTCTCAGACCCTGATTTTTTACTAGAAGACAGCTACTATATAAAAAAAGAATAACTTCTAAAGAATAATAAACTACATTTATTCAGTACTTAGCACACACCAAAGCATAAAGTCATCATTGGCAACTTCAGAGTTTTTACTGTAACTTTTGATTACATCATAACCTTCCATTTTCCCTCAACTTGCCACACGAAGAACTTTGTATGCACTACTCAAACTTAATCTTGAGAACAAATCTATGCAGTGAATTATTGTTGTTTTACAGACGAGGAAGCTGAGACTTAGAATGTGAAGTAATTTACCCACAGTCATGCAACTAAGTAGTGGTGGAGCTGTGCTTCAAACCTCACAGAAAGTCCTCCCACAGTCACTGTGCTCTGCAGCTTCTCCTAGATGCAGAACTAATGTAATGAACAAATGGTCCTGTTTTTTACCTTATTAATAAGTTCATATCATATAATTACAGTATCTGAAGTAGAAACACCATCTACTTTAACCATCAATCTAAGCTTTAGCCTGCTTTGTCACATACCTAAGTCGTATTCTGTCTTCTACCTCAAAACCATCAATAAGGGACATACACTATGTCCAAAAAGTACTCTCTTCATATTCAAACAGCTCTTTTGGGAAGTTCTATGTAGCAAGTGACAATCTTTGTTTGTGAAAAGCCTATCTACTAATATTTCTTTTTTTCTTTTAGTTAGGTGCAAGAAGGGAAGACAGTGAGGCAGAATCCTGCATGTGCCCTGGCCAGGATCCACTAGTAACCCCATCTGCGGCTGATGCTCAAGTACCGAGCTATTTTTAGCACCTGAGGCTGCTGTTCTCTAACAGAGCTATCCTCAATGCCTTGGGGCCACACTTGAACCAATAGAGCCACTGGCTTTGGGAGGGGAAAAAGGAGAGAAGAGGGAGAGAGAACAGGGGAGAAGCAGATGGTCGCTTCTCCTGTGTGTCCTGACCAGGATGTCCATTGTGGGGCCAATGCTCTATCCACTGAGCAGCTGTCCAAGACCCCATTCACTGATCTTAATTATACCTGAAAGCTTTATTGAAAAACTATTATTCAAATGTTATAATACAATAAATGTTCTCTTCTTGGCATAGTACTAAGTGCACCTTGGCCATGGTAGTCACTCTCAAATGAAGGTACCTAAAGCTCTCTGCACTTCTCCCAAACTCCAGGTAAGCTCCAGTTGTCAGTGTTGTTAATACTAATCCCTATTATACTCTTAAGTATTGCATTCACTCGCTTAAAGAAGGACAATGACTAAATTTACTGATCGGGATCTGATACCAATTAAATCAGTTGTAACTGAAGCAAGAAATAAGGGTCAGAGATCATTTCCAAGTCATCCCCATTCTCTCCTTACTCCAATTAAAGTATGATTCACACTTTATAGGATTTCTAACTATTGTGAACACAGAGTGACATCCACTGTTTGTTCCCCTAATATACATAACAATTGTGTATCAAAACCACACCGAATTCACAAGCTCCAGGTAAGCAAGAGATAACTAATCTATCATGAATACAGCATTATGCAGCAATAAAAAATATATAAAATGCAAAAATATGCCAGAAAAAGAAGTCCCTGTATATTCATTTATGAATGTGCTTACTCCTGAATATCTGGGTATTTTATCAAAATTCAGGCTCCCCTTTCTAGTACTCCTCAAAACTACCACTTCAATTCTCTGGAAGAAACAAAAGGTTATGAGAGGTAAAGTCATTCCCTCCATCTTCTTCTATAAAAACCCAGCACTACCAAAGAGTGAATCAGAAAAAAAAACAATAGAATTTCTGTAGAACTTCCCGTGAAATACACACCATTCTAAAATGTGAGCAAAAAGATATTTAGCTCCATGCCCCAGTGGTATGGCAATCTCCCTGGACAAAATCAGAAGATAGAAATCCTCTCTCTGAAAGAATAGGCGTTCCTTGTGGGAGGCTTCTATTTATTATTAAATTGCCATTTGCCAAGAAAATAGAGTTATCGAGCAATTTCACCTTATAGGAAATTAAAAAGTAGAATCTCTCAAACTACTAGCAACTTTATCTTACTCATCAGTACCTTTTCTAAATATTTGAGGACAATTGCAAAGAAAATAAAATGTTTTTGAAAAAAATTTGTGATTGAAATTTAAATTGTGAATTCGCATTGGTATTTCACCATAACAAACTGACCACACAGCCAAATAGGACTGATGTAAGTAGGAGGACACTGGTGCTGACATGGAGACTAGAATAGAATGATATTTAAGGTAAAAAAGAATCAGAATTTTTTCCCAAAGAACACAGTAAAAATTCCAGAAAAGGTCACCGATATCATTTTAAACAATTGGAAGAAGTAATGCTTAACACAGTGACATTTGACTAGACAAAAGTAGAACAGATTTAATTTTTGTTTTCTAGTATCTCTTGAGGGGAGATAAAAAATAATATTTTTTGAGATCCAAAATAATCATACTGAAATAGCACTATACTGTTAATAGTCACAAAAAAATGAAAGTAAATTAAATTTTTGTCCTATTAGAACAACAGGTATTGAGAAATGACCTAGCTCAATGAGGGTACTATTTAATTGAAAAGAAAATAGGGTTTACTGAATACTTCTTTACTGGGCTGGTCGAGTTAATCCACCGTCAAAGCTTGGGTTAAGTGCTCTCACAATCCACTGATCAATCTGGGCTCCAAAGAGTTTTCCTGGTTTCACACGTCGTATAACTGATGGAGAGAGAACTGAGGTGGCATTTTAGACTGGGTACAAAAAGGTTAGCTTAAAAATATTTACTCTGGGCCCTGGCCGGTTGGCTCAGCGGTAGAGCGTCGGCCTAGCGTGCGGAGGACCCAGGTTCGATTCCCGGCCAGGGCACATAGGAGAAGCGCCCATTTGCTTCTCCACCCCTCCGCCGCGCCTTCCTCTCTGTCTCTCTCTTCCCCTCCCGCAGCCAAGGCTCCATTGGAGCAAAGATGGCCCGGGCGCTGGGGATGGCTCTGTGGCCTCTGCCCCAGGCGCTAGAGTGGCTCTGGTCGCAACATGGCGACACCCAGGAGGGTCGCAACATGGCGACGCCCAGGATGGGCAGAGCATCGCCCCCTGGTGGGCAGAGCGTCGCCCCCTGGTGGGCGTGCCGGGTGGATCCCGGTCGGGTGCATGCGGGAGTCTGTCTGACTGTCTCTCCCTGTTTCCAGCTTCAGAAAAATGCAAAAAAAAAAAAAAAAAAATTTACTCTGGCCCTGGCCGGTTGGCTCAGTGGTAGAGCATCGGCTTGGCGTGCAGAAGTCCCGGGTTCGATTCCCGGCCAGGGCACACAGGAGAAGCGCCTATCTGCTTCTCCACCCCTCCCCCTCTCCTTCCTCTCTGTCTCTCTCTTTCCCTCCCGCAGGTGAGGCTCCACTGGAGCAAAGATGGCCCGGGTGCTGGGGATGGCTCCTCGGCCTCTGCCCCAGGCGCTAGAGTGACTCTGGTCACAACAGAGTGACGCCCCCGGAGGGGCAGAGCATCGCCCCCTGGTGGGCAGAGTGTTTCCCTCTGGTGGGCGTGCCGGGTGGATCCCGGTTGGGCACATGCGGGAGTCTGTCTGTCTCTCCCCGTTTCTAGCTTCAGAAAAAATACAAAAAATATATATATATATATTTACTCTAAACATCTCTACATTATTCACTAATCAACTGCAAGATCACCTAACACAAAATTCTGTTACCATATATGTAAGTTTATGTCTACATATTTTTTATCTTTTTGAGAAACAAATTTTACACTAATGTCTAGTTACTCCTGTTTGTAATATTTATAAAAATAGTGGAGAGGAGGGAGATATTAGGAAGCAGGAAGAGGGAAGAAAGGTAATGCAGAAGGCTGAGTGAGCAAAGAGGGTTTTACAATACAGCCTTAGGTGAGATAAAGGAAGATGAATGAGCCTTATTTCTTATTCTCCTGTGGGGAGGTTGCCAGATGTGTTTGAGTGATATTCACAGCCAAGATAGAATGTTGTGTTCTGTTATGGTGACATGAAAATTGGAGTAAATCTGGGCTAGGAACAGTGTTTTTGATAAATAGCTTAGCATCTGTACAATGGGTATTACAGTGATATATTATATTGTTAAAAATTCAATAAAAACCTGCCTATGAATATTTTGATATCCTATGAGGCACACAGTAGGCACACAATAGATATTACATCTCTTCTATTTCACTCAGCTATAGTGCACTGAATAATTCATGTATCTTATAGATTTTCTTCTAAGTCAAGTTTACAAGTTTACTCTGCCTCTCTGAAAAACCTAAAAAGTGGAAGTCCTAAAATCGAAAGGATTATGAACATTTAAATAAAGTCCAGGTGGAGGGGTGAAGGGGGTCACTGAGAGAAGGACCTCTCATTAGGCATCTTAACTATAACAAAACAAAATCAATTTATGAGCAGCTCACACCTTTTAAGGGAGGAAAATCCTGAAAATGTTCTAGTTAGCAAGGGATAACAACTAGAAATGAACCACAGCTATTATTTTATGTAATGCCTTGTTGTTGTTTTTTTATCACTCTTTACTGGAAGCTTTCATATCCTTACTCATGATTTCTGCTCCACCAAATCTATTTTTTATACCATTTTAAGTTTTTCAAATAAAAACTTTCCTATTTTTTTACCTTTATTTTTCTTTTTTAAATATTTTTTTTGCAAGAGAGAGATAGAGGCAGAGGGAGGGAGGGAGGGAGGGAGGGAGGGAGGGAGGGAGGGAGGGAGGGAGGGAGGGAGAGAGGTGAGGAACATCAACTCATAGTTGCAGCACTTTAGTGGTTCATTGGTTGCTTTCTCATATGTGCCTTGATCAGGGGGCTCCAGCTAAGCCAGTGACCCCTTGTTTAAGCCAGCAACCTTGGGCTTCAAACCAGAAACCATAGGCTCAAGCCAGCGACCATGGGATCATGTTAATGACACCATGATTAAGCCGGCAACCTCATGCTCAAGACTGAGAGCCTACACTCAAGCCGGATGATCCTATGCTCAAGCTGGCAACCTCCAGGTTTTGAACCTGGGATCTCAGCATCCCAGACCAATGCTCTATTCACTTTGCCACCACCAGTCAGGCAGAAAACTTTCTTATCATTATAGTTCCCAGGCATAAACTTTAACAGTAGAAACAGATTGCTTTTAAAGAAATGTGAAACCTTCATTTTGGCTACGGTAAACCCAATTAGCTAGCCAATTATTGGAGAGTTGCCTTATTTAGAAACTAAGTAGGGTCCTATACTGAATACAGTACACCATTCAAATATGAAGTATAATTAATAAATAATTTTAGTAAAAATATGTACCAAATATTGCATGTGACATAATTATACTAAAATTATTCATTACCACAGCAACATATCTCAAAACAAAAATTAGAGCCTGACCAGGCCATGGCGCAGTGGATAGAGCGTCGGACTGGGATGCTGAGGACCCAGGTTCGAGATCCCGAGGTCACCAGTTTGAGCGTGGGCTCATCTGATTTGAGCATAAGGTCACCAGCTTGGACCCTGGCTTGAGCAAGGGGTTACTCGGTCTGCTGTAGCCCCACGGTCAAGGCACATATGAGAAAGCAGTCAATGAACAACTAAGGTGTCATAATGTGCAATGAAAAACTAATGATTGATGCTTCTCATCTCTCCGTTCCTGTCTGTCTGTCCCTGTCTATCCCTCTCTCTGACTCTCTCCTTGTCTCTGTAAAAAAAAAAAAAAATTTTAAGTATGTAAATAATCTAACTAATATTGAACATTGTGAAAGCTCAATGAACTTGAAGAGTACTTTAATTTTAATCATGTTTCTCAACTAAAGTGAGTTTACAACATCTGCTCTATTTCATAACTAATCATTTTTAAAATCTGCTTAAAGGAAACTCCAGATTGTTATCTCTTAACATAAAAGTGAAAAGATGCAGGTAAATCACTGAGATGTCTGAGAATATCACATCCTTGTGATAACTTTCTAAATCCTATATTTTGTGAAACAAATATCACTGCTAAGACTTCAGGCAGAAATGCTAAATCATTCCTTGCTTTCTCCAATAAACTTTCTTTGATCTATGTATATACTATGACAAGTTTCAATATTCTAAGAGAATTATGACATTCTAAAACCTCTTAAAGGTTTCATTTACTAAACACATTATATCATCAGGAAATATAAAGAGAAATCTCCCTGCCCTTCTAACCTTCTCAATCTCAACCCATAAACCCAATTTATTCCATGGGCTTTGGGGAAGTAAAAAATACAAGATACTTATTTTTAAGTCAAAATCTAAAACAAAATCTCCCTGACCATCTAATGATGCCTCTTGTAACATGAAATTTCTAAAAGAACAGAAGAAAAATGAGTTGTTTAAAATTATGCTTCATCTAGAACTAAAATCTTCTCATTATAATGCTACATATTATATCCTGAATTTCAATAAATAATACTTTATCGTGAATCCTTAATCATGTGTAATCACTAACCTAGAGACAAAGATCCATGGGTTAATAAGAAAAATATCACCAAAAAATATATCACAAAATTCATATTTCAGAAGTGTTTTCAATTTCATTGTCAAGGCCATATGAAATAGTATAAAAGCACCATTTCACCATGTACCTGATATATATCTATCTCTCTCTATATATATATATCAATTACCAACATGCAAAGAAAAAACACAAGAATAAATAATTCATTAAATGTTACTGGTAGTTAATTTTGATGATCTCTATTTTAAAATGCATTATGTCCAATAAATGACCAATAAAACTTTCCACAAGATTTATTTTCTGATGGAAAGAAAAAGGCTCAGGAAATCATTCTTACCACATTTACAAGTACATACATTTCATCTATTATCAGTCTATAGAAGCAAAAACTATTTTCGATATCTATATAATTTTAGCATTTGAGAAGTTTAACTTTTCAAGATGATGCAGTTTTATAAAAGACATTTCTTTTTTCGACATGTTAAATGTATCTTGAGACTGTTTAATTTTATTCCTAACTTATTCCTCATATATATATATAATAAAGTATGAGTACTTTATATCAACTATAAAATATATAAAAGCCTTTCATTCTCTCCAACACTTTTCTAGGATGTATTAAGAAAACAAGCAGATAAGCCTAAAGACAGACTGCACAATATGGTCAACACTAATGGAGTGTTTTTCTACAAACACGTTGCAAAAAGTTAAACAAACAACTTTACATCTCAGGATATAGCTCTTTTAATGTTACACGTCAAGTAAGCTCCAAAGTAGAAAATGTTAGGAACTTGAAATTAATAGGTCCTGGATTAAACAGCATAAAGACATTTGGAGAAGTGACACGCATTCAGAAAGTGAACTAGGTTGAAGGTAAGGGTCTCTTCTAGAGGGTCTAATTAGGTGCACCCCCCCCCATCTCCACTTCCAAAAATTTATCTCACAGAGACACCTTAGCAGAAGCTATCAGCTTTGACAGAATACCGAAATCCTGGCAGTGAACCATAAATTGACCATTACCATAAAAAGAGCTGCTAAATGGGAAACCATGTGCTCAGTATAAAACTAATTTCATGCTTTCAAAAGCACACGGTGGCTTCTAGCAAGATAGTGGCCCTGGGACTTGCTGAGACAGATTGGCAAACACAAATGCTTTGCTCCTGATGCATCTGCTTAGCCGAGCTTCACATGTACTGGCAGGAAATGGGGTTCTTGAATCTTCTGTCAAACAAATAGACACTTTTCTATAACTTTAGAGCTGAAAGCTATAAAACAGCTGCCTCAAATAAATTTAGCAGGAAAAACACAAACACATACACACACACACATATATATATATATATACATACCCCATGCGCCCTGTCAGTTTCAAATCAAATAAAAATAGATTTCTCTGCGGACCTGACATTCTAAACAGCAGACACTTAATAAGCAAGCTGCTATTTGAATCGTAACTCTCACAGTCCTTTCTTCTTTAGAAACAGCTTCTCATCATGTAGGAATTAAAGTGTAGAAGAGCCTAAGCAATAGGACTCCATCTACTCAGAGGCTAACTTTGAGTTTGCCCTTACAGAGTTGGCTTTGAAATACTCTACACTTATAATGCCATATCAGACCTCTCTGGGCATGATAATCTAGTAATTTAACTTCCCAGTTGAGTGTCAATACTTTATTTATATTTAAATAATAAAATCTGCTACATTTAAAACATCACTTCTGATTAAATCATGCTTTAGGAGGAAACGCTGCGAATTTTCTCGTCCCCTTCAACATACCATCTCTAGAAATCAATTACTGTAGGTTGTCCAGTGCACGACAGATCATAATTTTTGACTATTAATAATGTCAAGCTTAACAAGGTATCAAATCCAGTATGTAATCCATTTGATTTACTTTCTCAGTTATCTTGTAAACATCACTTGTTTCCTCCTATATACATTTCACATGAAAGAATCTACAAAGTACGTTTAGTTCCCACCCAGCCCTTTTTTAATATACCTGAAGCATATAACACTGATAATTAGCTACTTAATGTAATGCTAGCAAAATCGCACAATATCACTGACTTGTTCCGAATGTTTAAAATACAAAGGAAGTCACCTACTGGTAAGATGTCCTTGGCAAACAGCTAGCACAGAAAGAGAAGAATGCTATCCCACCCATTTAAGGAGTTAACTTCCCAATAAAATTAAAGCATCATATATTTTGCTCTTCAGCATTGCCCCTTCGGATCTGTCAGCGTGACGTGATAAACACAATTGATAACTCCCAAGGATTCAACACAGCATACAAAAGAATCTGTTACTGACATCCCAGATCCCTGCGTCCAAGTTTCAGAATAAAAATGCTCACCTCTGCTAGGAAGTCCACTCCACATCCTGGCAGGGCTTTCACCACCTTCGAAAGCAACCAAGTTGGACAAACAAACTTCCAGTATGTAACCAGGGTAATGCACAGTGCTACCGAGACTTGGCTCCAATCCTGATGATCTGTGTGACAGTACCACGCTACATCAGTGCAGCTCCAAACCTTCCCAGATGCTGGCTTATTGCACTGCTCATTGAAAATCCTTTACACGCTGGCAACATTTTAGGGAAGGACAGGCACACTCTGAATCATTTGTAAAGAAAGCAGAGCAATTTCGATTCTATATCTCCACGCGTGCTGAAACCAGAAGCACTGTCAACCTACAAGTCTGAGGTGGATTTAAGCCGAGAAACAGGCAACCTAAGCCTTCATTATCAATGCATGAAATCAGCCACTGTGATCAAATTCAAGCAAACCACAAAAAGGATATGATTACGAAAGGCTCCACAGATTTAGCACCAAATCTTGTGGAATGAAGACTCATCTATTGAAATTGTGTAAATGTTAAAAATAGCTCTGGCTTTTCAACAATGAGCCGGATACAGAGAACAAATCAGTAGTCTATATTATAAGGACTTATCATAAAAGCTGCAAAAATCAAAATAGCTGTAGGTTCCTGGAACTTCTCTATAGACAAACAAAATCACTAGAGGCTATTACAATTATAACACAAAAAAGGACCGTATGTTTGACATAGATATCCATTAAAGAGCAAGTTTAAATATCTTTTAACCCCTATGTGCCTGTCTCCAAATTAAAATAATAATGACAGTAAAAAATGTGCAGGGCTATGCTAGCACCAGGGTAAAATACAATCAATTTTACTCTAAAACAAATTTCTTAAACAATAAAAATTTAAATGTATTCTGTGTAAGAAGAAAATAAACATACATGTTAGGATGTATTTTTAATACCACAGTCTTTGACTGCTTATGTTTTAAAAATCTATAGTTAAATCTATACATCCTACCTACCCCAGCTACCACAAATTCATATCTTTTCCTTTCATCCTCCTCCTTCTTCCATTACTGTACTATAAGATACAAGAGCCATCGACACAGCCTTAAAGGAAGGAAAAAGTTAGCTATACCCCAGAAACTAGCAGCAATGATATAGATCACAAGATATAAAAACTTCGACGTGTACATGTGAAGTGAAGAGCATGGAGGACACAAAATACTTACCAAAAATGACAAAAATTACTGGAAGGAATTCCTGGTAGGCAGTATTGATAAAGCACACATTTAAGGTTCTATTCAGATTTCTTTAAATGAGTTTTAGGTTCTCATTAAAACTCTCGAAAGGCACAAGTCAGGATCCAATAGAGCAGTGGTCCCCAACCTTTTTGGGCCATAGACTGGTTTAATGTCAGAAAATATTTTCACAGACGGGCCTTTAGGGTGGGACGGATAAATGTATCACTTGACCGAGACAAGCGTCAAGAGTGAGTCTTAGATGGATGTAACAGAGGGAATCTGGCCATTTTTAAAAAATAAAACATCGTTCAGAGTTAAATATAAATAAAACAGAAATAGTGTAAATTATTTATTCTTTCTCTGTGGTCCAGTACCAAATGGCCCACGGACTGGGACCAGTCCATGGTCCAGTGGTTTGGGACCATTGCAATAGAGGATCTTTTGTACATAAGAGTGTACAGTTCTAATAATATAATAGTTCTTAGGTGCCACATTTAGTTGTGTCTACAACCCAAAATATTTGTGTTTAAAAAAGAAATATCCAGAGCACTTATATAACACAGCATTTTGGAGAAGGTTAAACATGACACACCCATGGGTAGAGTTGACTCTTTACAGGCTGCTGGTCAGACACCCTTCCCTGGAGATAGTTAGAGATATACATGAATGAACACACATACAAGCATGCATGTGTGTGTGTGTGTATGTACCCATATCATAGAAGAATGCACTTCTACTTTTGCTGCCTGAATTCCATTGATTTTGTGCCTCATGAACTCCTTGGACAACATTTGAATGTACTATGAGAAACAGCATTGGGTGTCACTGATTCAGCAATTGCCCAATGCTCTGTTTCGCTTTTTCTTTCTCTGTACTTCTCTTGCCTTATAAAATAGTCCATGAGAGATCGTATGTCTAAATTATTTTTAGTATTTCCATACTTGCAGCTCCTTAGTAATAAAAGTTTAAAAAGAAACTATAATATCTGATGATAGGCCTTCAGTCTCTATCTAAAAACGCTCATTGTCGGGTGCATTTCAGAATTCAAATGCTTTCAAATTTTAGGAAGATAATACTCTGCATATAACATGAATTGTATAATGCCTCTAGTGGGGTCGGGGTTACACTTTATAATTAGGCACATTAACATTTCTGTAGCAGAACCTGTGCTTGTTCATCCTAGATAGGATAAATAAAGACTGTTATTAACTTCACATCAGCTCAAGTCAAGTTTTGCCATCAAGATGAATTACAAAACTTCTTATTTTCATATCTTCTTGGATTTCAGGAATTATAGATATAAAATTATGGACCTGTGGAGATGTTTACCTAAGGTTAAGGATTGGAAAATGGTACCTAAACCAATGTTCTCTTCACTGTGCAAGAGATTTGAAGATTAGCATCACTTTAAAGGGATGGGCAAAAACTACAGGAGAAGGTGCTATCAAGGCTTAGCAGAACAGAGATGTATTTCTTTTAGCAACCTACTTCACAATTTTCATAAGAAAATTTTTAAAGAAAAGGATAGATTTTCAGAACGAAGCATAGAACATTGGGTATCTCACCTTGTTTACAAGGTGCCTAAAATCAAAACGCCCCTAATGTTAAACATATGTAAGAATGTCAGAAACAGCAAATAAGATTCACTTTATAAAGTAAAGGGCCTTGCTTTATTTTTGTATACTATATACATTCGGTATAAGATTTCTTCAAAACTACTTGTAGAAAAAAAAGGAGTAATATCCTTTACCATCAATATTCAGATTGTTTACCTTTAAACTCTATTTTAAAAATATTCCTGAGAAGGTATTATGTTGTATGTACTTGGAATTTCCAAAAAAAAATTTTAATAGTAAATACATTAACAAACTTTAACATAGCATTGACACTAATATGGACTTTAGACCTATATCATTCGCCATCTTCTAAGAGATCCTGGTCAAAGGGTACAAAGTTATAGTTACATAGGATGAAAAGTATAGCTATCTATTGTGCAACATGATGACTAGAGTTAATGGTATGACAATGAATACTAGAAATTTGCTTAGAGAGTAGATTTCAGTTGTTCTCACCACACACAAAATAAGTGATTATATCAGGAAATGGATATGTTAATCGGCTTGACTATAGCAATCATTTCCTCATATAAATGTATATCAAATCATGTTGTACAACTTAAATATATATAATTTTTATTTAAAAATATAAAAACTATAGATTGCCCCACCAAAAAGAGCACTTTTTAAGTGCCTTTTAGGGCTCACTCTGGTGCTGGGGAGGAGTCCTCGAGGCCTTTATTAGCATACCAGGCTTCCTACTCACCATACACCTATAGCAGAATGCATGGCTCTAATCTTAGTATCTAGAATATGGTCACAAAGTCATTTTCCATGGGAAGAAAGAAACTTCATGTATTAATTTTTCAAAGCACAACTTAATTTGGTGAATTCTTTCTTTCCTTAGCAACCAAAATAGAGCCCTGGTAGTTTAATGCAATTATTGCAACTTTTAAAAGTAATCAATTATCTAGGGTAGGTAACTCACCAGAATCAAAATCAGCATCTTCTTATACCTTTTACAGCATGTTCACAAAAGAAAAAAAATAACTTCCAGCATCTGCAGGCCAAGATCTCTGGATTGCAAGGCAGGCTCACCGTGGATAGATGTGTTGTAAATTCCATCACACTTAGCCCATAAAAACAAACAAATAAAAAACACAAAATACAAACAAACAATAACTAGCCCACCCAGTTCTTCCAAACTCCTCATGTACTCAGGAGAAAAAGCAAACATGTTTCACAGCTGGCCTAAGAACCAAACCATGTCAGTTGTAACATTCCACAGGGATGTCTGAGAACCAATTCCATTTCAGCTGTAACATTCCACAGGGCTGCCTAACTTGGAATGATGTCCCACGGCCTCCTTGGCTTTGATGCTATCAAGGTATGCAGTGGTGGGATTCAAATAATTTAACAACCGGTTTAAGTAGGAAAAAAGATATATCGAAAGGTAGTTTATTATTTCATGCATTTAATATTAAATAAGAACAATAAAAGAGGTACACAAAACTAGACTGTTATAAGAAAGTTTTAAAATATTAATGAAAAAATATTAAATAATACCTGACAAAAAACAATAAAACTTATTTAAGATATTTCCATATTGCTTCTTGATTGGCATCCTCACTTGCAATTTTTCTCATCTATGGGTGGAATGAACATTACTGTGGGCGCTTAGAATACGCTGTTGTGCAGATGAACGTTAAAAAAGAGTAAGGAATGTAAATTGGTGATTTCTACATTGGGCAGCTGCCCAGGTGCCCACCTTAGAGAGAACCCTGATTACAAATGCCATTTTAACAACCAGTTCAGCCAACTCAACAAAAAATTAGGTATCAGTTCTGCTGAACTGGTGCAAATTGGCTGAATCCCAGCACTGAAGGCATGAAAGTAGAACATCTGTGTGAAGAAAGCTGGTCAGCCAGGCTGACAGCACATTCACTCCACAGTAAGGAAATGCACTCACTAATTTAAATTTCTATTGAGTCAGCTACCAAAAGCCTTTCTCCTCAAATTAACTTAAAATAAGCAATAAACACACAGACACAAATAGATTATATTTCTATTCTACAATGACACCAGGAATTAAAGTGGGGGTTCAAAGATTCAAATCACTCAGCCACTCAAATATCTACCATAATTGCATCAAACTGTTTCCACACTGAAAAGTGTTAGTGCTTGGTTTTTAAAATCTAAAATTCAAGACTTAATATAAACATTTAGCTGTTAATAAATAAAATATATGTAAAAGTTCATAGTCCAAAGCACTTTTAAGGTAAAAGACTTTCAATCCTTCGCTAAAAAGCGACCAAATGTCCCTTTTAATTCTTTTTTTTTTAAGTTCCATTCAAACTCCTTTATATATCAATTCTTTAGAGTTCTGTTCTTTTTTTATTTTTATTTTTCTGAAGTTGGAAACGGGGAAGCAGTCAGACAGACTCCCGCATCCGCCCGAACGGGATCCACCCGGCACGCCCACCAGGGGGCGATGCTCTGCCCATCTGGGGCATCGCTCTGTTGCAACCAGAGCCATCCTAGCGCCTGAGGCAGAGGCCACAGAGATATCCTCAGCGCCCAGGCCAACTTTGCTCCAATGGAGCCCTGGCTGCGGGAGGGGAAGAGAGAGAGAGGAAGGGGGGGTTGGAGAAGCAGATGGGAGCTTCTCCTGTGTGCCCTGGCTGGGAATCGAACCTGGGACTCCTGCATGCCAGGCTGATGCTCTACCACTGAGCCAACCAGTCAGGGCCTAGAGTTCTGTTCTTAAATAAATGACAGCCCTGTTTAACATTTTAAAACCACATGTACAGAAAATATATAAAGCTGTTCTCTAATGACTTTCTCAGATCTACCTTAGGTATAGTATAGTTCTAATTTTCTGAAACCATTCAAAATGTATATGGGCTCTACCTCAAAGCATTGTGAGGGGGTGGAGTTATAACTTGAACTTTCATCCTATTTCCAAATTGCTCTACTCTCATTCTAAGGGACCTCCATCTCAACAAACTCTACAATACAAATTTTAATTAAATTTACCAGGGGAGTACAGATGTAGAGCACTAACTCTAATCTTTTTGAAAGAATATAATTCAGATTTGGAAAAACACTTGGAAACTTATAGTGATCAATCCTGTGTATGACAGAGAGTCAGAAAAGTATAGCAATATTCCTTCTACTGTATCATCACTGGGTCTGAATTGTTCCAAGTAAGAGACAATTCCTGGGCTCTCACATAAGGATCTAGAATTTAAACTAGGGAAATCAAATGCCCTCTTTTCAAGGATCTGATTTGGTACATTTTGACCAACGCCTTTGCTTTCTAAGTTTGTTCATTCATAGAAAACTAAGGAAGTCATAAGGGCTCTACCTAAAAAAAAAAAAAAATGAGTTGTATAATAGTTTTTCCATGAAAGATGTCTACAGATTTATAATTATGGGGTCTAGAAAAATAAGTGCATTGTAAATAATTTAATACTTCTGCCTCCACACTAAAATGTTTTATTTATCTAGTGCAGTTAATGAAGAAATTCATTGATAATTCATCGAAGATCTGTTATACTTTCCCATGGTACATATACACTGCTCGCAAAAATTAGGGGATATTTTATAGCTTCGTATTCATTTTTGAAATATCCCCTAATTTTTGTGAGCAGTATATTTAGCAAAATATTTTCTGTTAAGGCCTGATCTGCGGTGTCGCAGTGGGTAAAAGCGTTGACCTGGAACACTGAGGTCACTGGTGCGAAAACCCTGGGCTTCCCTGGTCAAGGCACATATGAGAGTTGATGCTTCCTGCTCTTCCCTCCCTTCTCTCTCTGTCTCTGTCTCTGTCTCTCTCTCTGTGTCTCCTCTCTCTAAAATGAATAAATAAATACAGTGTGTCCGTAAAGTCATGGTGCACTTTTGACTGGTCACAGGAAAGCAACAAAAGACGATTGAAATGTGAAATCTGCACCAAATAAAAGGAAAACTCTCCCAGTTTCATACCTATTCAGCGCAGTTCGATGTGGGCTCACGCACAGATGTTTTAGGGCTCCTTAGGTAGCTATCCCGTATAGCCTCTACAGACTCGTCACTGACTGATGGCCTACCAGAACAGGCTTTCTCCACCAAACTGCCGGTTTCCTTCAACTGCTTATCCCACCGAGTAATGTTATTCCTATGTGGTGGCGCTTCGTTATAAACGCGCCAATATTCACGTTGCACTTTGGTCACAGATTCAAATTTGGCAAGCCACAGAACACACTGAACTTTCCTCTGTACCGTCCACATCTCAACTGGCATGGCTGTGGGCTGCTCCGCTGTATACACGGTGTTATGTCATCATCTGCGCATGCGCACATGCTGCCACATCATCCTACAGAAACTGGGAGGGTTTTCTTTTTATTTGGTGCAGATTTCACATTTCTATCGTCTTTTATTGCTTTCCTTTGACCGGTCAAAAGTGCACCATGACTTTATGGACACACTGTATATATATATACATATTTTTTCTGTTAAATGATAGATGGAAAACTGACTCATTAAAAATAAAAAGCAAGCATTTAAAACCATATGCTGCCACTGAAAACATAATATATGTCATAGTGATAAATTGCAGCCTATCTCCACATGTATCTCATACACTGAAATTTGCATTAAACATTTATGTTCATGTCTAATATCTCTTAAAAATAACTACAACTTTTCCAGACAGAGGGAAATATTACATATTTAAGTAATAATTTTTATTCCTGAAAACTGGGGGGGAAATCACCCCTACCCCCCCTCTGTAACACAAATACACACAACCTATGTCTCCCCTATGTATTCTGCCTAATGCATAGATGCTCATAAAAAGTCTCACAAATGATGCAGCATGCTCCTGCCCACACAGGCATGTCAACATATCCTCATCTCCTCGTTTTTGAGTATTTTTCTGCTTATTCCATACCCATTAATAAATTCCAGCAAAATGTTACAGGATTAGAAATGAGAAAACTATCTCGCTCTCAATATACTCGTGGCACCATCTTGTGGTGGCTCAATAGTGTTACAGTTTCAAGTTTAAGTTCTAAGGTTCGAAAATGTGAAAACCATGTGAGGATAAATGGTATATTTTATTTATTTTTGGTATTTTAAATTAAGTTTATTGGGGTGACATTGGGTAATAATATTATATAGGTTTCAGATATACAATTCTGTCAAGTCTCCTTCCATCACCATATCCCCCCTTTCCTCTCACCCCGCATCTTTCCCTTCAGTAATCACCACACTGTGGACTGTGTCCATGACTCTTTTTTTGGCTTAATCCTTTTACTTTTCTCACCCAGCCCTCTCCACACACACACACACCAAATTCTCTCCCATATGACAGTGCCAGTTTGTTCTCTGTATCTATAAGTCTGTTTCTATTTGGTTTGATAATTTACTTTGTTCAATACATTCTGTATGTAAGTGAAATCATACGGTACTTGTCTTTCTCTGACTGGCTTATTTCACTTTACATAAGGCTGTCCAGGTCCTTCCATGCCATCACAAAAGGTAAGATTTCCTTTCTTTCTTTCTTTTTTTTTATTTTGTATTTTTCTGAAGCTGGAAACGGGGAGAGACAGTCAGACAGACTCCCGCTTGCGCCCGCCGGGATCCACCCGGCACGCCCACCAGGGGGCGACGCTCTGCCCACCAGGGGGCGATGCTCTGCCCATCCGGGGCATCGCTATGTTGTGACCAGAGCCATTCTAGCGCCTGAGGCAGAGGTCACAGAGCCATCCCCAGCGCCCGGGGCCATCTTTGCTCCAATGGAGCCTTGGTTGCTGCGGGAGGGGAAGAGAGAGACAGAGAGGAAGGAGAGGGGGAGGGGTGAAGAAGCAAATGGGCGCTTCTCCTGTGTGCCCTGGCAGGGAATTGAACCCGGGACTTCTGCACGCCAGGCCGACGCTCTACCACTGAGCCAACCGGCCAGGGCCTTTCTTTTTTTACAGCTAAGTAGTATTCCATTGTGTAAATATACCACAGCATTTAAAAAAAATCTTATTTATTAATTTGAGAGAGAGAGATTGATCTGTTGTTCCACTTATTTTTGCATGGTTAATGTTTGCACTGGTTAATTACTGCATGTGCCCTGACTAGGGATCGACCACAACCTTGGTGCATTGGGACAATGCTATAAGCCACTGAACCATGGGCACTTGGACTGCTTCCAAATCTTGGCCATTATAAATAATGCTGCAGCGAACATAGGGGTGCATATTCTTTCAAATTAGTGACTTGAGTTTCTTCGGATATATTCCCAGATGTAGATTCACTGGATCATAAGCCAGTTCCAGTTTCAATTTTTTGAAGTAATTCGATACCTCTTTCCACCAATCTGCATGAGGCTTCCCCTCTTCTCCACACCCTCGCCAACATTTGTTTGATTTATTGATGATAGCCATTCTGTCAGGTGAAATTTCAATGTGGTGTTGATTTGTATTTCTCTATAATTAGTGATGCTGAGCACCTTTTTGTGTCTATTGGCCATCTGTATGTCTTCTTTGGAGAAGTGTCTATTTAGGTCCTTTCCCCATTTAAAAAAAAACTTTTACTGAACTTATTGGGTTGACATTGGTTAATAAAAATATACAGGTCTCAAGTGCACAACTCTACAATACATCATCCATATGTAGTATTGTGCATTCTCCACTCCAACTCAAATCTCCCTCCATCACCATCTATCCCCACTTCCCCCACCACACTCACCCTCCTACAATTCTCACTCTGTTGTCTATGTTTTTAAGATTTCATTTTTTGTTTGTTTAATGTCCTCACCTTTTTAAAAATTGTATTTATTTTGCTGTTCAGTTTTATTAAGATTTTTATAAATTTTAGATATTATCCCCTTATCAAATAAATCTGCAAATATGTTCTCCCATTCAGTGGGTTGTTTATTCATTTTATTGATGGTTTGCTTTATTCTGAAAAAACTTTTTAGTTTTATGTCGTTCCATTTGTTTATTTTTTCTTTTGCTTCCCTGGCTTGAGGAGACATATTAGGAAATACATTGCTATGAGAAATGAATGGCCCTGGCCGGTTGGCTCAGTGGTAGAGCGTAGGCCTGGCCTGCAGAAGTCCCGGTTTCGATTCCCGGCCAGGGCACACAGGAGAGGCGCCCATCTGCTTCTCCACCCCTCCCCCCCTCCTTCCTCTCTGTCTCTCTCTTCCCCTCCCGCAGCCAAGGCTCCATTGGAGCAAAGATGGCCCGGGCGCTGGGGATGGCTCTGTGGCCTCTGCCTCAGGTGCTAGAGTGGCTCTGGTCGCAACATAGCGACGCCCAGGATGGGCAGAGCAACGCCCCCTGGTGGGCAGAGCGTCGCCCCTGGTGGGCATGCCGGGTGGATCCCGGTTGGGCGCATGCGGGAGTTTGTCTGACTGTCTCTCCCCGTTTCCAGCTTCAGAAAATTACAAAAAAAAAAAAAAAGAGAGAGAGAAATGAATGATTTTACTATGTCTTCTTCTAGGGTTTTATGGTTTCTCAATTTACATTTAAGTCTTTAATTCAATTTAAGGGGTTTTTGTGTGTGTGGTGTAAGAAGATGGTCTACTTTCATTTTTTTGCACATATCTCTCCAATTTTCCCAGTACTACTTATTGAAGAGATTATCTTTACCCTCTTTTATGTTCTTGCCTCCTCTATCAAATAGTAATTGAGAAGAAAGGCCTGGATTTATTTCTGGGCTCTCTATTCTGTTCCATTGATCTATATATCTGTTTTTATGCTGTTTTGATTCCTGTGGCCTATCAGTATAGTTTGACATCAGGTAGTGTGATTTTCCAATTTTGTTCTTTCTCAAGATTGCTATGACTATTCAGGGTCTTTTAGTAATTCTATATAAATTTTTGGAATATTTATTCTAGTTCTGTGAAATACTCCATTGGTATCTTGATAGGAGTTGCATTGAAGCTATAGTTTGCTTTGGGTAGTATGAATATTTTAATGATGCTAATTCTTCCTAACCATGAACATGGTATGTGCACCCAATTATTTGTGCCTTCCTCAGTTTCTTTCTCCAGTGTCTTATAATTTCCTGAGTACAGGTTTTTTACATCCTTGGTTAAATTTATACCTAGGTATGTTAATTAATTTTTGATGCAATTGTAAATGGGATTGCTTTCGTTGTTTCCCTTTCTGATAGTTCATTATTGGATTATAAAAACGCAACCGATTTCTGGATATTCATTTTGTATCTTACTACTCTCCTGAATTCATCTATCAATTGCAGTAGTTTTTTGACAGAATCTTTAGGGTTCTTTGTATACAGCAGGGATACCCAAACTTTTTACACAGGGGGCCAGTTCACTGTCCCTCAGACCATTGGAGGGCCAGACTATAAAAAAAAAAAACTATGAACAAATCCCTATGCACACTGCACATATCTTATTTTAAAGTAAAAAAAACAAAACGGGAACAAATACAATATTTAAAATAAAGAACAAGTAAATTTAAATCAACAAACTGACCAGTATTTCAATGGGAACTATGGGCCTGCTTTTGGCTAATGAGATGGTCAATGTCCGGTTCCATATTTGTCACTGCTAGCCATAACAAGTGATATGATGCACTTCTGGTGCCGTGACATGTGCATCCCGCGTCACTGGAAGTAGTACTGTAGGTGAGCAATGCCGCTTTGCGGCGCCGCCACATACAGTACTCCAGGAGCACAGTACTCTCACTGACCACCAATGAAAGAGGTGCCCCTTCCGGAAGTGCGGCGGGAGCCAGATAAATGGCCTCAGGGAGCCACATGCAGCCCGCGGGCTATAGTTTGAGGACCCCTGGTATACAGTATCATGTCATGTGTAAATAATGACGGTTTTACTTCTTCCTTTCCAATTTGGATGCTTTTTATTTCTTCTTCTGCTCTGACTGCTATAGCTAGGACTTCCAGTAGTATACTGAGTAACAGTGGTGAAAGCAGACAGACATTCTGTCTTCTTCCCAATCTTTAGGAACAGTTTTTAGTTTTTGCCCACTGAGTATGATGCTATCTGTGGGTTTGTCAATATGGCCTTTATTATGTTGAGGTATGTTCCCCTTTTATTCCCACATTGCTGAGAGTTTTTATCTTAAATGGGTGCTGGACTTTATCAAATGCTTTTTCTGTATTTATTGATATAATTATGTGATTTTTATCCTTTATTTGTTTATGTGATGTCACATTTACTGATTTGCAAATATTGTACCAACCTTGCATCACCAGAGTAATTCCCACTCGATCATGGTGTATGATTATTTTAATGTATTGCTGGGTAGGTTTGCTAATGTTATATTGCAGATTTTAGCATTTATGTTCATCAGGAATTTGGCTTATATTTTTCTTTCTTGATAGCGTCTTTATCTGGTTTTGGATTAGGATAATGCTGCCCTCATAAAATGAGCCTGGGAGTCTTCCTTCCTCTTGGACTTTTTAGAATAGTTTAAGAAGGATAGGTGTTAGCTCTTTGGATGTTTGGTAAAATTCATGAGTGAAGACATCCAGCCCAGGACTTTTGTTTGCTGGGTGGTTTTTGATTACTGCTTCAGTTCCACTAGCTGTAATCTCTCTACTCATATTTTCTGATTCTTCCTGATTTACTTTTGGAAGATGGTCAAATAAGTCGTAAATATGATATATATGTTTGCTCACTTATAATCTGCATTGGGTGTGGGGAACATGCTGTAAGCAGGCAGGGTTGTTATAGCCTAAGGCTTAGTTTTAAGACTAAGCCTTTCCCCCCCTGGGGTGGTGCACTCTTATGAGGAACCCCATTATGCCTCAGATAAGTGACTTTGTATCAGAGACTTCCTTGTTTGTATATTAGATTAAAGGTTTTGATTTCTACAATATAAGAGAGAGCAGAAAAAGGCCATGTGGGGGAGAGGAAAAGCAGCCAAAATGGCGGAGTGCTGAAGGAGAAGCCAGTTTGTGTAGAGTTTGTGCAGGGAGGGAGAAGGAGATGGGGAACAGAGGTGAATAAGGCTGGTGAGATACAAACCTTTGATTCAAGGAAACTCAGATAAGTCAGTGGCTTTGGGAGCCCTGAATGGAAAGGGAAGTGTTTTCCCCCTGTGTGTATTTCTTGCCCGCTGGGTGCAAGTTAGGATTAAAGCTAATGGCCCACCAGTTCTTGGCTTCGTTGTTTCATTACAGTCTGTCCAAATTCAATGCGAACTTGCACAAGCCAGGTGGCTGTGACGGTGGCCGTAGCTACTCGCTGTACAGTACGTTTCTAGTCATTTATCCATTTCATCCAGATTTAACAATTTGTTGGCTTATAGGTGTTTATAATATTTTCTTACAGTCCTTTGTATTTCTTTGGCGTCAGTTGTTACGTCTCTTCTTTCATTTCCGATTGTATTTATTTGGGTCCTCTTTTTTTTCTTGATGAATCTTGTTAAAGGTTTGTCAATCTTTTCAAAGAACCAGCTCTTGGTTTCACTAATTTTTTGTATTGTTTCTTTAGACCCTTTTTTGTTTATTTTGCTCTGATCTTTATTATTTCTTTTCTTTTACTCACTTTGGGCTTCGTTTGCTGTTCTTTCTCTCCAGATCCTTTAAGTGTAAAGTTAAAATTGTTTATAGGAGATTTTTCCTGTTTGTTGAGATAGCTTTGTAATGCTATGACTTTCCCTTTTAGGACTGTTTTCACTGTGTCCCATAGATTTTGGGTTGTTGTATTCTCATTTCCACTTGTTTCAAGGTATATTTTTATTTCTTCCTTGATTTTGTTGTTAAACCTATTTATTATTTAGTAACATGTTGTTTAGCCTATATGTCTTTGTGTAGTTTTCAGTATTTTTCCTTGTGATTTATTTCTCGTTTCATACCATTACAGTCAGAGAAGATGCTTGATATAATTTCAATATCTTAAATGTATTAAGATTTGTTTTGTGTCCTAACATACGGTCTCTCCTAAAATTGTTCCCTGTGTGACTGAAAAGAATGTATATTCTGCTGTTTTGGAGTGAAGTGCTCTAAAGATATAAATTAAGTTCATCTGATCTAGTGTGTCATTTAACGACGCTGTTTCTTTGTTGATTTTGTCTGGAAGATCTATCCATTGATATCAATGGGGTGTTAAAATTCCATACTATGACTGTATTACTGTCAACCTCTCCCTTTATGTCCATCAAGATTTGCTTTACATATTTAGGTGCTCCTGTAGTGGGTGCATAAATGTTTACAGGGGTTATCTCCTCTTGTTGAATTGTTTCCTTTATCATTATGGAGTGTCCTTTGTCACTTACTATAAAGCCTTTATTTTAATGTCTATTTTATCAGATATCAGTATTGCTACCCCAGCTTTCTTTTTTCATTTCAAATAGCATTAAATATCTTTTTTCCACTTTTTAAATCTTTAATCTTTTGTTCTGAGGTAAGCCTCTATAAACAACATATAGTAAGTATATATGGATCTTGTTTTCTTTTTGTTTGTTTGTTTGTTTGTTTGGGGGGTTGTTTTTTTAATCTTATTTTTATTAATTTTAATGCAGTGACATTGGTAACTCAGGGTGGATCTTGTTTTCTTATCTATTCAGCTACCCTATGTCCTTTCATGGGAGCATTTAAGCCATTTATATTTAAAGTGATAACAGGTACCTTTTATTGTCATTTTATTCTTTGAACTATGTTCCTCTTCTTTTCTTCTTCTTCTTCTTTTTGTTTTTAAAGAAGGCCCTTTAACATTTCTTGTACTACTTCTTGAGTAGTAACAAAGTTCTTTAGCTTTTTCTTACCTGGGAAGCTCTTTATTTCCCCTAATTTTAAATGATAGCCTACCTGGGTAAAGTAGTCTTGGTTGTAGGTCATTACTTTTCATCACTTTGAATATTTCCTGGGATGTTTCTGCTGAGAAATCCGCTGTCAGTCTTATGGAAACTCCCTTGTAGCTACCTACCTCTTTCTCTTGCAGCACGATTCTCTCTTTGTCTTTAACCTGTGCCATTTTAATTTTGATGTGTCTTGGTGTGAGCCTCTTGGGTTCAACTTGCTTGGGACTCTATACTTTTGGGACTTGTGTATTATTTTCTTCACCAGTTAGGGAAATTTTTAATTATTATTTCTTCAAATAGGTTGTTGATCCTTTGTGTGCTCTCTCTTCTCCTTCTGGTGCCCCTACATTGTTACAGGTCATGTTGTACCACAGGTCTTTTAAACTATTTCATTTTAAAATTCTTTTTTCTTTTTGCTGCTCTGATTGGGAGTTGTTTTCTACTTTGTCTTCCAAATCACTGACTCGGTCCTCTGCTAATTCAGCCTACAATTTATTCCCTCCAGTGTATTGTTCATTTGAGATATTATATTCTTTATTTCTGACTAGTTCTTTTATTTCTTTCTTTCTTTCTTTTTTGTATTTTTTCAAAGTTAGAAATGGGGAGGCAGTCAGACAGACTCCCTCATGTGCCCGACTGGGGTCCACCCGGCTTGCTCTCCAGGGGGTGATGCTCTGCCCATCTGGGGTGTTGCTCCGTTGCAGCTGGAGCCATTCCAGCGCCTGAAGTGGAGGCCATGAAGCCATCCTCCAACCAGGCGCTCAGGCCAACCTTGCTCCAATGGAGCCTTGGCTGCAGGAGGGGAAGAGAGAGGTAGAAAGAAAGAGAAAGAAGAGGGGGAAGGGTGGAGAAGCAGATGGGCGCTTCTCCTGTGTGCCCTGGCCAGGCATTGAACTTGGGACTTCCACCCACAGGGCCAATGCTCTACTGCTGAGCCTACCGGCCAGGGCTTTTAATGGTTCTTATATTCTTTTCATGTTGTTGTCATTCTTACTTAGTTCCTTGAGCATCCTTATAACCATTTTTTGAACTCTGTATCTGATAAATTGCTTGTCTCCTTTAATTTAGCTCTTTTGTGGAGATTTCTCCTGTTCTTTAACTTGGGGCATATTTGTCTCCCTATTTTGGCTGCCTCTTTGTGTTTCTTTCCATTTATTAGGTAGATCTTCTCTGACTCCCAATCTTGGTAGTGTGGCATTATGTAGTGTGCATCCTCCAGGACCCAAAGACACTGTCTCCTTGTTCACATGAGTTGGGTGCTCCAGGAACATCTCTTTGTGGGTTAGGTTAGACCTGTTGTAAGAGTCTTGATTGCTGTTGGCCCATTCGTGTGTGGAGTTGACCCTCTGGCTGGCTGACTGTGAGGATCAATCTGTACCTCAGTGTACAAGCTGTTGTACAGGTGCTGACCACACTAAGTAGAATTTGCCTCAGCAGGGTCTGGTGCCTGCCTACTTCTCCCTTTGGATATGCCACTTGTAAAGCTAACTGTAACATGTTCTGATGTTGACTGAAGCTGGCCAATGGGTGTGTTGGTTCTGGGGTCTCTTGGGAGCGACTCTGGGGCAGGCCAATGTCAGATGCTCCTTATGACTGGCCCTGGGAGACCTGTTTGGAGCTAGAAAGCAATCCACAGTTTGTGGTTGCCTCTGCTTGGTCCGTGTGTATGCGGGAAGGACCAAGCTGTGTACCAAGGCTGGCTTTTACCAGCACCAGGCCTAGGAGAAAGTCATCAAAAGTCCCTAGGCAGCCCTGAGATTCTCCTCCATCTACCTCTCCCTGTCAGCTGCCTGCAAGTCTCTGTTGCTGACTAGTACTTGAGTTGCAGGAAGTTGGTTCCCAGTGACTCACCAAGTAGGAGCGAGAGGTATTCACCAGATTGATACAGGTTCAAACTTGGTGCCAGTGCTGTGTCTGAGGCCACTCAGCAAATGTCCCTACGTATACCAAGTCTGGTTGCCACGCACTGGGTATTTCTACACCTTTGCGTTGAGGTGGGGGTCTCAGGATGTCCTCAGGGTAAAGTCAGCAGAATTTATGAGGCCCAAACAGACCAAGATTTGGCCACATGAAAGAAAGGTTCTGCACTGGCCAGGTGTATGAGGGAAAAATGGCCCCACATTCTAGAGCCACACAACTTAGTCTGTCCCTGATTCTTCCCATACCTCAACAGGTAGAAACCACCAAGAATTGGGACTGAGTGGAGAGGGAAGGCACAGGGAGCCTGGAGATTGGGGCCAGAAGATCTCAGGTTCCCTGGAAATTTGGATGGCCCTCATCCCAAAGCCACACAACTCAGTAACTGACATCTTTAGTCTGCCTAGACCTCTACATTCCAGCCCAGGCAGCTGACTCCTCAGCAGGATGCACGCTTCACCAGGTGGGGTGACAGGAAATCCAGACAGTGGGGCTACTGCATTCCTCCAGGCAGATGTTGCATGGAGGGGAGTCCTCCTCCCAAAAAAAGATGGCATCTATGGTGTGGAAGAATGACTCAGCACAGGGATACTGATACCGTTACTTCAACTCTCTCTGCAGAGGCACAAAACCCAGACTCTCCTCATGCAACTCTAGTCTGCTATACCCTTTCTCCACCGGAGGGTGGAGGTTGTGTGTTGGTTTTTTAAGAAAGCACCAGTTTCTTGGCCCTGGCCGGTTGGCTCAGCGGTAGAGCGTCGGCCTAGCGTGCGGAGGACCCGGGTTCGATTCCCGGCCAGGGCACACAGGAGAAGCGCCCATTTGCTTCTCCACCCCTCCGCCGCGCTTCCTCTCTGTCTCTCTCTTCCCCTCCCGCAGCCAAGGCTCCATTGGAGCAAAGATGGCCCGGGCGCTGGGGATGGCTCTGTGGCCTCTGCCCCAGGCGCTAGAGTGGCTCTGGTCGCAACATGGCGACCCCCAGGATGGGCAGAGCATCGCCCCCTGGTGGGCAGAGCATCGCCCCCTGGTGGGTGTGCCGGGTGGATCCCGGTCGGGCGCATGCGGGAGTCTGTCTGACTGTCTCTCCCTGTTTCCAGCTTCAGAAAAATGCAAAAAAAAAAAAAAAAAAAAAGAAAGCACCAGTTTCTCTCCCTGGCTGACAAAATCCCAACTGATTCCAGAAGATCCTGAAAGCATTAAAGAGAAACAGAATATGGCAACAAAGAAAAGAACCCTCCACACTATGCTCCAAAAGACAACCCATTTCCCACCTTGTTCTCCATTTCCCCTGTCAAACCATGACTTCTACTTCCTGCTGCAAAAACCTCTGGTGCTATCATCCTTATCTTCTCCCTGCCAACAAAGTGTCCTCAACTTAAAGTCTACTCAAGCTTATTTCAAATTCCAAGGGTCAAATTAAAGATACCACTTCTCACATCAAAAAGCAGAGTCTGTTTTTCCACCACTGGAATTTGGACTGGTTTTGTGACTAGCTCTGACCAAAAGAATTCAGTGCTTGCAGCTCCTGCTCTTGCTGTCTTGCAGTGCAGCTCCTTGACCCTGTGTAACAACACCTAGTCTAAGCAGTTCAAACACTGAGTCTACTGGCGAGCATGACCCAGCCTACAATTAGAACCAATTCTAGATGTATGTGTGAGACCATCTCAGGCCATCCAACCCAGTCAAAGTGTTGGACCTGAGAGACTTTCAGTGAGTCCAGGACAAGAAGTGCTTAGCTGAGACCAGCCTCAATCTTGGACTCATAGAATCAAGTTTGTCCACTCTGCTTGACTAACTTCTGTTCAGTTTTAAAAGCTTAACCTTAAGTGTGATTAGAAATTCTTTTAAAATTAATTGAAGGTGAGAAAGAAAATGTGTACTTTAGCTAGTATGCAACTGGGAAAAACAAACATTAGATAATAAGAAACTAGTCACAAATTCTTTTCACTTTTACATTGTGAAAAACATATTGTAAAACATCATTAGAGGTAATGAGAGGCAATATAGATCTTAGACATTGCATCTTCATGTGGCATTAGGAACGGTCTCCAAATCTCTCTACACTACATAAGGCCACACTACCAAGATTGGGAGTCAGAGAAGACCTACCTAATAAATGGAAAGAAACACAAAGAGGCAGCCAAAATAGGGAGACAAAGAAATATGTCCCAAGTTAAAGAACAGGAGAAATCTCCACACAAAAAAAAGAGCTAAATTAAAGGAGACAAGCAATTTATCAGACACAGAGTTCAGTTTTCTTATTTACAATGTGAGGACTGAAGTATTATTTCAGGATAAAATATGTGATAATAGAGAAATATTTCCCAAGAACTATTCATTTCAGAGGCAACTTCTCCTCTTCTGTTGGTCATATTATAGTGTTGGGGTTAGCAGGGGTGGGAGTGGGCTTCAGAGGGTGCTGGCTGAGGCTTGAGATATTTCTCTGAATTAGAGGCTGACAGGTAACCACTGTCAATTCTCCCACTACACTTAGCATTAAGGGTATTTACAAAACCTTTAGATCTCAGCTTCTGGAAGACCAGAAGCTTTCTCAGAGCGCACCTAAAACCCTTCAGTGTATGTTTATATAAGATGCACTTTTTTTCTCCCCAAAATGGAGGGGGGAAATGCCTGTGTGTCTTATGGAGCAAAAAATACGGTATTTTATTAAATATTTTAACACACCATTTGGTTCAGAATATCTTTTTTCCTTATTTCCTCCTTAAAACCCTAGGTGTGTCTTATGGTCAGGTGCATCTTATGGAGCAAAAACTATGGTATTTATTCCTGAGAGAAGGAGTCACAATGAGCAGCAGCAATATTCCTTTCCCAGCACTGTCCCCAGCCAAACAGTGTAAGAATACACTGAGCAACAGAAAGGAGAATCAGAGGGGAAGCAAAGAGACCTTAGATAACTTAGCCTGCATGTGAAGGATCCCTGCTCCTTTCCCCATCCAGTCCCAATGGGAGGGTGGAGATAACAGAAACTACAGGTGGCTTCAGAAAAGTAGTTGCATGCTTCTATCTCTCAAAGGATCCACAAAGACAGCAAGACCCTGGTGTTCCTGACCCCTAGCAAGAGTGGCAGATGGACCCGAGGCAGTCTCCTGACTTTCTGTGGGCTTAGTGAGCACAGAGGCTACTGGGTCAAACCGGAGAGGCCTCTGGGAGGAGCAGTGGAGCAGCTTTGCCTGGAGCCTGGATTGGAGCAGTGCCAAGAGAATCTTTCCAACAACCATGAATGTAGTGCAGGCCTACCTGAAGCACCCCCATAATTGGGAATAAGGGAATACCCATCAGTACCGGCAGACACCAGTAACCAAATACCAACAGAAATGAAAATCTCTTAGTAGATGCATATGTGCAGAAATGAGAGCCAGTTCATAAATGTCCTCTGTGAGCCATGGCACATGTAAACCCAAAATTATCCTTTGCACCCAGTTCCAAATCCAGATGCAAGTTCAGGAAAAGAGGTACTCTAAACTGCCTGAGAGGAAGTTTCTGTCACCATGTAGGGCGGGGTTTGTGCAAGACAAAAGAATTTATTACTAGTAGGTTTACTTCAAAGGTTATCATTATTATTATTTTTGGCTAAAGGAAGTTTTTCAAATAGAAAATAAATGATAAAATAATAAATTTTTGAGCTTTATGAAAAAAGAAAGAACAATAGAAAAATAGAAATATTGGCACATACATTAAACCAGTGTTTTTCAACCACCGGTCTTTGGACCAGTGCCAGTCTACCAGATATGTCATGCCAGTCGCGAAAGAGTTAAACACCCTGATGGTGTATGAAGATTACAGACCCAACCAGTGGTTGAAAAACTCTGTGTTAAACTATATTAGTCAGGATTATCCAGAGAAATACAATCAATAGGATGTGGACATATATGACATATATTTGTGTGTGTGTATATATATATATATATATATATAATAAAAAATATTTCTTATAAGTAACTGGCTCAAAACTGAAGAGGCTGACAAGTCCCAAGATCTGCAGTCAGAAAGCTAGAGACTCATGGGAACTGATGCTATAGTTCCAGCCCAGAGGCTGACAGGCTAGAGACCCAGGGAAGACAGGAAAAAATTAATGTCCCAGGTCCCAAGCAGTCAGATTGGTAGAATTACTTCTTATTCTATTTTTGTTTTATGCAGACCTGCAGCTGACTGGATGAGACCCGTCCACATTAGGGAGAGCAATCTGCTTTATTTATTCTATAGATTTATATATAAAACTCATCCAAATTCAAATTGACAGAAACATCCAGAAAACTGTTTGAGAAAATATCTGGGTACTCTGTGGCCCACTCAAGTTGACGTATAATAAAGTTAATTCTCACACTATCCCTTTCCTCACAAGTTTTATAAATCATATTTGATGATTCAAACAAACATTATAACCACCTGATACTCAAGACAATGATATTTAAAAGAGAAGTTAAAGGATCCATGTGGAAGTAAGATTTTTGTATTTCATTTGAAGTATCTAAACGGTGATACCAGTAGATTTTCATAAGTATATTGTGATACCCAGAGCATCCACTCTAAAGACTGTACACTCAAAAAGAATAAAAATAAATCAAGATGAAACCTAAAAGATGTTCATGTATCAAGAAAAAAGAAACACAAATGAGAAGCAGAGAAAACAAATAGAAAACAAATAACAAAATGGCAGACTTAAGCACTAGCATATTAATAATTACCTTAAATGTAAATAGCCTAAATATATCAATCAAAGATATTTTTTCAGCGTAGATTTAAAAAATTACCCAGCTTTATGCTGCCTACAAAAAACTCACTTTACAATTCATGACATAAGTAGGTTGAAAGTAAAAATATGGGGGGAAAAGGCTGTCGTAAACCAGTAATTTTATTTTATTGTTATTATTTTGCAAGAGAAAGACAAACAGGATGGGAGAGAGATGAGAAGCATCAACTCGTAGTTGCATCACTTCAGTTGTTCATTAATTGCTTCTCATATTGTGCCTGACCCAAGGGCTCAAGCTGAGCCAGTGACTTCTTGCTCAAATCAGCAACCTTGAGCTCAAACCAGAGACCTTTGGGATCAAGTTAGTAACCATGGGATCATTTTGATGGTCCCATACTCAAGCCAATGACCCTGTGCTCAAGCTGGTAAGCCTGTGCTCAAGCCAGATGAGCCCACACTTAAACTGATGACCTCAGGGTTTTGAACCTGAGACCTCAGCATCCCAGGCCCACATTCTATCCACTGTGCTACCACCAGTCAGGCTGGTGTAAACAGTAATTATTTCTTAAAGTCAAGAGTACAGGCCCTGGCTGGTTGGCTCAGTGGTAGAGCGTCAGCCTGGCTTGCAGGAGTCCTGGGTTCGATTCCCGGACAGGGCACAGAGGAGAAGTGCCCATCTGCTTCTCCACTCCTCCCCCTCTCCTTCCTCTCTGTCTCTCTCTTCCCCTCCCGCAGCCAAGGCTCCATTGGAGCAAAGTTGGCCTGGGCGCTGAGGATGGCTTCATGGCCTCTGCCTCAGGTGCTAGAATGGCCCTGGTTGCAACAGAGCAATGCCCCAGATGGGCAGAGCATCGCCCCCTGGTGGGCATGCGGGTGGATCCCGGTCAGGCGCATGTGGGAGTCTGACTGCCTCCCCATTTCCAACTTCAGAAAAATACAAAAAAAAAAAAAAAAAAGAGTACAAGGGGTCCTCAGGTTATGACAGTTCTTGGCATACAGCATTTTGAGTTTATAATGTTCACTCCCATAAAAACTTTAAAAAATTGAGACGTGAGTGTTTCAGCTTACTCATTCTTTGTCATTTTTTTTTCTGTTATTACAATAGAGTATAGTACAGTATATTTATGTCCTTTTCCTTATTCTGTGGCTTAGTTGTGTTTTTATGTTCTAGATTATGATTTTACAACTGTGTTAGGATAGGTAAGTGACTTAGGCTAGGGTGTGTTTCAATTTACACCAAAATTTGTGTTACATCACTGTTGTAGTAACAGACTGTGTCATAACCCGAGGACCACTGCATATACATTAATATCAGATAAGGTAAACTTCAGAGCAAAGAAAATTACTAGAGACAATGAGAGGCATTACATTATGATAAAAGGTTCAACCCACCGGGAAGACATAATAATCCTAAACACCAAACAACAGAGGCTCAGATACAGGAAGCAAAACTGATTGAGCTGAAAGGAGAAAGATAAATCCATAATTATAGTTGAAAACTTTGACACTCTCCTCTCCACAACTGACAGAATTACTAGACAGAAAATCAGCAAAGATATAGAAAATCTGAACAACACAATCAACCTAAGGGATCTCTAACTAATTTATATGTAGCTTCACCCAACAACAGTGGAACACATATTTTTTTAAGTGTCTATGTAATATTCACAAAGAAAGACCACATTCTAGGCCATAAGACAAACTTTAACATACTTAAAATAATAGCAATCATACATTGTACGTTCTCTGATTTTCTGACTGTAATAAAATTAAACTAGAAATCATAATAGAAGCCCTGGCCGGTTGGCTCAGCGGTAGAGCGTCGGCCTGGCGTGCGGGGGACCCGGGTTCGATTCCCGGCCAGGGCACATAGGAGAAGCGTCCATTTGCTTCTCCACCCCCACCCCCTCCTTCCTCTCTGTCTCTCTCTTCCCCTCCCGCAGCGAGGCTCCATTGGAGCAAGGATGGCCCGGGCGCTGGGGATGGCTCCTTGGCCTCTGCCCCAGGCGCTAGAGTGGCTCTGGTCACGGCAGAGCGACGCCCTGGAGGGGCAGAGCATCACCCCCTGGTGGGCAGAGCGTCGCCCCTGGTGGGCATGCCGGGTGGATCCCGGTCGGGCGCATGCGGGAGTCTGTCTGACTGTCTCTCCCCATTTCCAGCTTCAAAAAAAAAAAAAAAGAAAGAAAGAAAAGAAATCATAATAGAAAACCAACAGAAAAATTAAACAACATATTTCTTAAACAATCCATGAATCAAAGGATAAAGCTCCAAAGAAATAAGAACTGAATGAAAATGGAAAACAACATATCAAAATATGGAGGAACTAAAATAGTGCCAAGGGAGAAATTTATAGCACTAAGCGCTTACATTAAAAATGAGAAAAGGTCTCCAATAATTAAGTCCCCGCTTTAAGAAGCTAGAAAAAAGAAAAAGTAAACTCAAAGCAAGCAAAACTGGAGAAACTGAATAAGTTTGTAGATTGCGTTCATGTCAACATCCTAACTGTGATATTTTTCTGTAGTTTTACAGAATGTTGCTATCAGTGGGAGCTGGACAAGGTGTTCAATAGAGTTGTCTGTGTTACTTTGTCCAACCGCATGTCAATCTCTGTCTCAATAAAATTTTCAATTAAAAAGTCATAATAAATATAATCACCTAAAATGCCCAGTTTTCTAGTAGTATTATCAAAGATGATAATGAGCAAAAACTTCAGGATTTGGTTTTTTAAAAATTATCAAACATCTTTTAAAGATATTAAATCTTAATCTCTTTTTGTAAGATAAGTATCAAGAGAACATAGATATCTAAATAAATTCATGACAATACGGTGTGCTAAGAACAATGATAGAGCTACACATAAGCAGGTGTGGCACAGGGAAAGGAATGACTAACTTTACAGAGATCAGGGAAGGCAATTTTGAAGAGATCAGGTGAATATGCGAAGATAAGTGTCAAGTTATTCAAGGAAAAACAACATTCCAGGCAAAGGGCACATCAAAGCAAATGCATGTAGGAATAACCTATAAACAGATTATTATTATCGGAGTGAAATATGATTGGAGAAAAGGGGAGAAGATCGCTTTGCCAAAGTAGAAAGTATCTGAAACAGGAAGAGTCTTCCTTGTCCTGTGGGAACAGAGGCAGAGGAAAAACATAGCTGCCCAAACACACTTGTAAAAATGTGTGGAGACAGCTGCTGGAATTCAGAGGTCACCTAAGTTCTCCTTCTAATGCACTCTGCTTTAGGTCAACCTGGAGCCTCCCCAGCAAGTTCAGACAGCCCAGCGTAGGTGTTGTCTCACCAGGATACCACATGACTGAGTAGAGGTTCTTTTCCACGACCCATATACAACTTCCAAGTCCAGATAAAAATACTGACCACCTCCGTTCTCTATGTCTGGTGACTAGTGACCCTCATCCTGCCCTCTACTACCAAAGGCTGAGACCTATTCTTCATCCTGGGTGCCTACTGCTGTAAAATTTCCCCATCATTCCTTATCCCATTCACCTTCTCATTCTCTGAGGTAGATCTGAATTTTTAAAATTTAAAGCAAATAGTGGATAAGTGACTGATAATCTAACCCAGTGGTTCTCGAATTTTAGCTTGCATTGGAATCACCTGACAAGGTATTTTAAAATGCAGATTGCCGGGCTTGATCCCCAGAGTCTCTGATTCAGCAGGCCTGGGGTGGAACCCAAGCACTTACATTTCCAGCAGGTTCCCAGGTGGTGAGAAGCTTCTGTTCTGCAATCACACTTTGAGAACACCAATCTAACAAGCTAGGGAGGATTTATACCAGTGAAGGGGCTTCTTACCTTAAATAAATCCGTAATTGAGAAATGGTCAGAAAAGAGAAAGGTAGTCTTCTTTTGCTTCTTTTGCTCCTTGTCTTCTCCTGAGGCATCCAGCGACACCGTGGAAGGGAAGGATGTCATGGAAAAAGAGTGACATAGCCCCACCACAACCCCACCAACAAATTCTCACCCCTAACTGTAAGCTTTATAGGTAACTCTGCACCTTCTATAGCATCATAAAAACAGTGCAGGCAGACTGAAAGGCTGTGGCAAAGTGGATGAATGAAAGTTACCTTGTGCCAGGTATTGTGCAAAGGAGGTTGCCTCATTTGAATCCTCCTAACAGATTTATGAGGAAGGTACTATTATTATTACATACAATGTAGGTGAAGAATAAGGAGGTTAGGTCACAGCTGGATTTGGAATAAGTCAGCCTACTTCCGTGGCCTGATTCATCACCATGGTGTTACTGCCATTTATCTACCGGACATAAGTTAGGCTGAACAGTAACTGCCTAGTTTGTGCTTCCAGGACACTGCTCAGACACTGACCCTGAGTCGAAGTTCAATCAAGAAACAGAGGATATAAGTTTCCTTTCTGGATTGCACCCTATTCATGCAGTAAGGGCGGTTCTTGCTGTTTAGAGGCTTTCCCTGCATTTTGTTCAGCAATTCCTGATACTCTGACACCCTCACCCTTCCGATCAGAAGCAGGTAAATCGTCAAATAGAGTAATAAATGTTAACTTAGCATTTTATTCCCCTGTGTCGTCAAGGAGTGTTTGTGCCCATGAGGGAGAATCAAGTTGCCCCAGGATTACCGTGGGGATGACTGCTTATGTTCTAGGGCTTTTGGGACCATATTTCCTGAGAATGGGAAAGGATTCTCTCTTAGGGGTGACTTCTGATCCTGCTCTTTGCACTACTTTGGCAAAAATAATATTTAACTTAAACGATAAAACATCAAGCTCAGATGATGGCGGTTCTGCTAATTGTGGTAAGAGAGACACATCTGCACTTGATTTTGAGGTGCAATGGAGATAGAGGTTAGCATGAAATACCTGCTCACATCATCTCCCCTTTGTGTCTGTCTCTATGTCTAAATGTCCCCTTTTTATAAGGACATCTGTCACATTGGATTAGGGTCAACCTAACCCTAAGGAATTAATTTTAAATTAATTTTCTCTGTTAAAAATCTATCTCTAAATAAGGTCACATTCTAAAGTACTTAGGATTAGGACTCCCATATACACTGCTCACAAAAATTATGGGGTATTTCAAAATAAATATGAAGCTATAAAATATCCCCTAATTTTTGTAAGCACTATATTTGGGGGCATAATTTAATCCATAACACCCCCCATAGCCAAACGATTGGCATAAAACAGAGACTGGCGTTTTGTTCCCTAATGAGGGGGGAGCCTGCTTTGTTTGTGGATTTGCAGTCTTCCCTGTGCTCCCTGAGCAGAGAAGAGACAAGGGGAAGAGCTCCCACACCCACTCCACCTCAGCAGCTCTGAGTTTTCAAGAGGAATGTTCATTGTCAGATTGATTCTGTATGTGCCTTTAGTCGCCAGTAGTTGGTACATGGGTGCGAAGAGAAGACACAGTCTTGCCAGGACTGCCACGATGTGGGAAAAGGAAGTACAAGAAGTTGAGAAATGAAGCCCTTTGTTACCAACTGGGCGTGAGCTGGGAGATTCAGCTAAATCTCAGGGACTCCCAATCCCTCAGGGAACACATGGTTTGATAGGAGCACCTGTGACCCACAGAGACAACCAGAAGAGGAATCATTTACCCAGAAGAGCACTGCAACCTTGCCAAGGCTGTAAGGCAAGGACACCTCCACCCACCTGTCTTCCATGGTTGCCCACCACCTGGGCAGAAGTGCCGGCAGACAGAAAAGCAGTGTGAGAGTCAACTGCCCCCCACCCTCCACTTTACACTCCAGGGTCTGTCTCATCAAATCTTAATTTGGTTACGGCAAGGAAGTTTGTATATAGAGAACTGAATCTTCTAAATCAAAGAGTCCCTCTCAATATATAAAAGTGAGAAGTGGCCCTGGCCGGTTGGCTCAGCGGTAGAGTGTCGGCCTAGCGTGCGGAGGACCCGGGTTCGATTCCCGGCCAGGGCACATAGGAGAAGCGCCCATTTGCTTCTCCACCCCTCCGCCGCGCCTTCCTCTCTGTCTCTCTCTTCCCCTCCCGCAGCCAAGGCTCCATTGGAGCAAAGATGGCCCGGGCGCTGGGGATGGCTCTGTGGCCTCTGCCCCAGGCACTAGAGTGGCTCTGGTCGCAACATGGCGACGCCCAGGAGGGTCGCAACATGGCGACGCCCAGGATGGGCAGAGCATCGCCCCCTGGTGGGCAGAGCGTCGCCCCCTGGTGGGCGTGCCGGGTGGATCCCGGTCGGGCGCATGCGGGAGTCTGTCTGACTGTCTCTCCCTGTTTCCAGCTTCAGAAAAATGCAAAAAAAAAAAAAAAAAGCAACAATTCATGACCACAAATAGATGACAGCACACAGACCTGAATTTACCCTGAGTGTTATTGCATGGCAGAAAACAGCAGCAAAATAGTGAAGAATAATGGCTATGCTATTAATTAAATGTGGCTGGACGTCTACAGCTGCCATATCCATGCCACTGAACCTGGACACATGACTTTATCTCTCTGTGCCTCCATTCTTAGTCTGTGAATAATGGATAATCACAGTACCTACTTCAGGGTTGATGAGAGGATTAAATGAGAGAATTACTATAAAGTTCTTAGGACCAGAATATGACCCTTAGAAAATGCTCAACTAATGTTAGCTACTAATATTACTACTTATCAGAAGCTCACTTTAGGCATAGATAATTGGAATCTAACAGATATAATTCAAACCATTATTCAGGACTATTTGCTCTCTGATTGAGATATAAGACAGTAATCAATGTTAACATATCAACTATATTTCTAACATGTGAATTAGTATTTAATAGATAAATTAGATGCATTAATGTATCTGTAAATATTTATACTTACAACAATTATAATTATAATAATATAGAAACACAAAATGAAAAAAGTAATTTTCCACTATTTTACTAAGTGTATATATATATATCTTGTATCCTTTCTTCCACAGCATGATAGGCATCAAATGGGGAAATAATTTCTAATAAAATTACATTGGTAAAAGTAGTTAGGTTAACCTGAAATCTAAAACAATTATTTATCTACATACATACAATTTACACTGGAGCTTAGTGAGAATCATGTCATAACTTCACAAAACCAAAAACTACGTAGCATCACTGAGTGAAATTCCAACAAATGGCTGCTCCGCATCCTCCGTGAGGCTGAAGCCTTCTCACCAGAGCAAACACTTGCTCGAGTGGAATTCGAAGCTCTCCCCTGACATTTAGAAGGAGGCTTATCTTAGCCTCCCCAGTGAAACTGGGTAGGAGGTTCACTTTTTGTAAACATCTTCACCATGGACAACAGTAAGCTGCACACTTTCCTTTAGTTATGTCACAGAGAAGATACCCAATGGCCAGCAGTGTGGAGGAGGAGGAAGCGCTGCCCGAGGATAAGAGGTTTTTAAAGCCTGTTCAGAACTCAGGGCAGAAGCAGGAATGTGAAAAGCCCTAAGCCTGTGCCTGTGCCCAGCCCACGGGAAAGAGTGAGAGGCAGGCAGGAGGCCAGGGAAAGTGCTTGGGGTGGGGCTGGATCTCAGAGGCAAGCCTTGCTGGTTTGGGCAATGCCTGTTCCTATTGTTAGGACTTCGCCTGCATGAAAGCGGCTGTGGCTGGCAACTCTCTAAAAGAATATCACAAGTCTAACACACAAGACTAATGGTCCTTTCCTGCATCACGGGGTGTTATAAATAGAGCTGCAGCTTTTAATATACTATCAGGTAGTATGCTACCCAATAGAAAGCAGACAAAGGAAATCCAATAAAGCCTAATTTTACAGAGAGAGAGAAAAAAAATTGATATCACTGGTCCATTTTAAACACATTTCAAAATACTTTAAGAAATGTTAACACACTCCGGGGTTACAGAACCAAGCCAATGGTCCAATAAACAAACTTTGGGTGTATAAATGCATTTGTGTCCAATACAATATATATACTGAGAAGTAATAAAGAGCTCTTGGATTTTTATCTATAGGGAAAAGAATACATATTATTACGATGGTAGCTTTGAGGTGAAAGATAAGTCTTGCTCTAAACAAGAACAGAAGCTTTTCTCCCAGCAGCAAATGGAGCGGGAGGCCCTCCTGCCTACCTGTGCTGGAGTTGGTGCCAGGGCTAGCCAGCAGTGGCCCTGAGCCCGGAGCCGGAGCCGGGGTTTGAGGCGGGGCATCACTCAGCTGCTTGACTCGTTTGCGGTGAGATTTGCCGTTATAATGGACCTGGGCCTGGGCTGCAGAGTTTAGCTGGATGTTGCACACCTCACAGAAGGAGAATAGAATTTTCTTTTTCTCTTCACTAAACTGGTCCTCAGGATGGTCGTTTTTTATTCTCTTGTCTTCAAAGCCCCGTAGAAAAGTTGCCATATTCATAATTCCATCTTCGGGGTAGTTGTCAGGACTTAAGTAGTACTTCATACCTGAGAAAAAAAGGGGTAAAACTCCTTGTGAAATATGTGCCTTCTTATTTTCTAGTATGATTAGAATTAATTTTCATGATATAGTTTAAGCTAAAAATCTCCCAGTTACACAGTGGTCGCTCTTGGAAAAAGTCATCAAGAGTACCTAACTGAGCAAATACAGCCTCTGAATATGTGTTCATTCCACCTGGAGCACTTTCTACTCCATCCTTGCCACTCCACCCATCACCTCTCAAGTCCTTTTCTCTCTAACTCTTACCCACCCCTGAGCTCTTAGCTGGAGCACCACCCTCTCCAGGGAGCCGATCAGAGCCTGGAGAAAAGGCAGCCCTCTTGTTACATGCTTGAATAGTGTTGTGTGACTTCCCTTCGTAGCATCTATTACCAGGGCATTTTAAATGTATTTGTGCAATTATTTGGCTTAAGTCTGCTCTCCAATAGAGTGTGAACTTTGTGAGGGCTGTAACCTCATTTCTGAATATCCTTTAGGGCTAAAACAGTACCGTTTGCACAACAGGCATTTAAATATCTATTAAAGATAGTAAGAATCAAATGATGTTATGATTCCAGAACTGAAAAATTGTATGTGTAGACACAAAGGTGTAAACAATAAACACATAAACAATAAACACAATAAATAATGCACACCTGCAAATGGACACATGTTCTAACCTGGGGAGAAGGTGAGTAACAAAGAATGAAACACAGTATGTCTGCAACTTGTATTTGATTGTGTTCCTAAAACCCCTTTACAAGTCAGTCAATGGGAATTTGAACCTATTTTCTTATAGATGTAGTGAAACTAATTGTATTAGGTTGGCAACAAAGTATTTTCGGCTGTCACACATAGCATTGTAATTGTTTTGAAGGACTTCTGTCGGTGTTATGGTTTTTTCCTTTTAACATTTGATATCAGTTACATTCAGGTTACTTTAGAAGCAAATTGTGCATAATTTTGTTTGCAGCTATTAGTTTAGGGTCAATTTTAACATGGAGTACAGAAACGAACATTTTCGGCATACTTTACTTTGTTATTTGCATAAAGGAAAGAAAGCTGCTGAGGCTCACAAAAAATATGTGAAGTTCATGGTGTTCATTGCATAACAGAACGCATATGTCAGAATTGGTTTAAAAATTCTGTTCTGGAGATTTTTCACTCAAAGATGACCAACATTCTGGTCAATCTACAGGAGTTGACGATGACCAAATCAAAGCCATAATTGAAGAGAATCTTCATATAACTGTTTGAGAGATTGCAGAGAGGTTAAATGTATCGCACACAATTGAAAATCACTTAAAATGTCTTGGACTCGCTAAAAAGCTCGATATTTGGGTTCCGCATGAATTAAAAGAAATTCACCTAACACAACAAATCAATATTTGTGATATGCATCTCAAGCGCAATGAAACCAACCCTTTTTTGAAAAGAATCATCACTGGTGATGAAAAATGGGTTACCTACAGTAACATCATTCTAAAACAATCATGGTCCAAGCGTAATGAACCAGCACAAACCACATCTAAAGCTGAATTGCATCAAAAAAAGGTCATGCTGTCAATTTGGTAGGACTACAAAGGTATTGTGTATTTTGAGCTGCTTTCAAGAAACCAGATGATCAATTCAGATGTTTACTGTCAACAACTAACAAAACTGGATGAAGCAATCAAAGAAAAACAGCCAGAATTGGCAAATTGCCAAGGAATTGTGTTCCACTATGATAATACAAAGCCTCACACATATTTAGTAACTCGTGGGAAATTATTGGAGCTTGGCTGGGAAGTGATGTCGCATCCCCAATACAGCCCTGACCTGGCACCATCTGATTACCATTTATTTCGAAGTTTACAAAACTCTTTGAATGGTAAAACTTTCACAAATGATGGCCTTAAATCGCACTTGGTTAAGGACCAAAATTTCTATGAGCATGGAATCATGAAGTTGCAAGAAAGATGGCAAAAGGTCATTGAACAAAATGGAAAATATATAATTGATTAAAGTTTATTCTTCGTATAAAAAATGAGTTTTATTTCACACTACAAAGCCAAAATTACTTTCTTGCCAATGAAATATTTAGGTTTCCAGATTAGTCCATAAATATCAATTTAACCTTTGATAAGACTGAAATGCCTCATCAAGACCCTTTGGCAATAAAGCCAAAGTTGGCCTTTTATCTTGTTCAGTTCTACCATAACATATGTAATTTCTTCATTTTAGTAACACCAGTATTACCAGCATTTTCATACTTGCAGCATCATTATCACAACATTTTTGGTTCTTAAGCAGAATAAAGAAAATAACACTCTCAGAGACAAAAGAGAAGTATAAGAATCAGGGAATAACTGGGCAAAAACTAAGAAAATATGTACCCATGAGAAAGATTAGGCTGAGGTAGACAGTTGTGTGTCATGAGGGTTGGAAAACTCAGATAAACAAAGGGTCATGGCTTGTGAGGGATTTCTGCCTATGGGGGAAATGCAGGAGGTTGGAAAATATTGGCTTTGATTAGATCGGCTGATCCAAATAGACGTGGAGCTCTTTGGAAAGGAAGAAGCAAGTAGAAACTTGTCCTTATTTTAAGTGTTCACCAGTTGAATGCTTAAAATTCAGAAAATGAGTTATAGTACAGGGTGTGACCATAAAGATAGATATTGAGCCTGACCAGTGGTGGCACAGTGGACAGAGCACTGACCTGGGACACTGAGGTCTCATGTTTGAAACCCTGAGGTTGCCAGCTTGAGCATGGGCTTGCGAGTGTGTGTGAAGGGTCACTGGCTTGAGCATAGGATCATCAATATGACCCCAAGTTCACTGGCTTGAGCCCAAAGGTTGCTGGCTTAAAGCCCAAAGGTCATAGGCTTAAAGCTGCTAGGTCACTGGCTTAGCTAGTGCCCCCAGGTCAAGGGACATATGAGAAGCAATCAATGAACAACTAAAGTGAAGCAACTATGAGTTGATGCTTCTCATCTCTTTCCTCTATCTCCCTTCCTCACTCTCTCTCTCAAATAAAATTTGAAAAATATATTTTTTAAAAAGATAGATATTGATTCTATATATATAGTATGACATAAAGAACTCCTTATGTACACCCTATTGCAAAGTTATGTATTACACCACAGGCTAAATCATAACTCTCAGAGAATTGTGAGAAAATTGCTCATTTTGTTATTTAAACCTATTTGCCACGTAAAATACCAATTTATGAAACTATTTTACAAAAATTTCTAAATAAACCTATTCCTTTTAGCTCTCCCCAAAGGCAGTTTTCTTTTTCAAAATCTATTCAACCATATATAAATTAAATTTAAGCAATTTATGTAACTGAATTATAAATAAAATGTTATTTATTATTATTTTTTTATTGTTAAGCAATTTACTTTTTACTTTTTTAAAATTAATTTTAACAGGGTGACATTGATAAATCAGGGTACATATGTTCAGAGAAAACATATCTAGGTTATATTGACATTTGATTATGCTGCATTCCCATCACCCAAAGTTCAATTGTCTTCCATCACCTTCTAACTGGTTTTCTATGTACCTCTCCCTTCCCCCAAAACCCCTCCCACTCATCCCCCCCACCCCATAACCTCCACACTCTTGTCCATGTCTCTGAGTCTCATTTTTTTGTCCCACCTATGTATAGAATCATATAGTTCTTAGTTTTTTCTAATTTACTTATTTCGCTCAGTATAATGTTATCAAGGTCCATTCATGTTATTGTAAATGATCCGATGTCATCATTTCTTATGGCTGAGTAGTATTCCATAGTATATATGTACCAAAGCTTTTTAATCCAGTCATCCACTGACAGACACTTGGGCTGTTTCCAGATCTTCGCTACTGTGAACAATGCTGCCATAAACATGAGGTGCATTTCTTCTTTTCAAACAGTGCTATGGTGTTCTTGGGGTATATTCCTAAAGTGGAATAGCTGGGTCAAAAGGCACATCGATTTTTAATTTTTTGAGGAATTTCCATACTGTTTTCCACAGAGGCTGCACGAGTCTGCATTCCCACCAGCAGTGCAGGAGGGTTCCCTTTTCTCCACATCCTAGCCAGCACTTATTCTATGTTGTTTTATTGATGAGCGCCATTCTGACTGGTGTGAGGTGATATCTCATTGTGGTTTTAATTTGCATTTCTCTAATGATCAGTGATGTTGAGCATTTTTTCGTATGTTTATTTTCCATCTGTATGTCTTCTTTGGAGAAGTGTCTATTCATTTCTTTCGGCCATTTTTGATTGGATTGTTTATCTTCCTGGTATTGAGTTTTACAAGTTCTTTATAAATTTTGGTTATTAACCCCTTATCAGACGTATTGTTGAATATGTTCTCCCATTGTGTAGTTTGTCTTTTTATTCTGTTCTTATTTTTTAGGCTATGCAAAAGCTTTTTAGTTTGATATAGTCCCATTTGTTTATCCTGTCTTTTATTTCACTTGCCTGTGGAGACAAATCGGCAAATATATTGCTGCGAGAGATGTCAGAGAGCTTACTGCCTATGTTTTCTTCTAAGATGCTAATGGTTTCATGGCTTACATTTAAGTCTTTTATCCATTTTGAGTTTATTTTTGGGAATGGTGTAAGTTGGTTGTCTAGTTTCATTTTTTTTTTGCAGGTAGCTGCCCAATTTTCACAACACCATTTGTTGAAGAGTCTGTATGCTCTTACCTCCTTTGTCAAATATCAGTTGTCCATAAATGTGGGTTTATTTCTGGGTTCTCAGTTCTGTTCCATTTTTCTATATGCCTGTTCTTATGCCAGTACTAGGGTGTTTTGAGTACAATGGCCTCGTAGTATAACTAGATATCCGGAAGTGTGATACCTCCCACTTTATTCTTCCTTTTCAAGATTGCTGAGGCTATTCACGTTCTCTTTTGGTTCCATATAAATTTTTGGAAAATGTGTTCTATATCTATGAAGTAAGTCATTGGTATTTTAATCGGTATTGCATTGAATTTATAAATTGCTTTGGGTAACATAGACATTTTAATGATATTTATTCTTCCTAACCATGAGCATGGTATATGATTCCACTTGTTTGTATCCTCCCTGATTTCTTTTATCAATGTTTTATAATTTTCCAAGTACAGGTCTTTAATCTCCCTGATTAAATTTATTCCAAGGTACTTTATTTTTTTGGTTGCAATGGTGAAGGGGATTGATTCCTTAATTTCTCTTTCTGACAGTTCATTGTTAGTGTATAAAAATGCCTCTGATTTCTGAGTATTAATTTTATTATCCTGCCACCTTGCTGAATTCATTTATCAGGTCCAGTAGTTTTTTGACTGATATTTTAGGGTTTTTTATATACAATATCATATCCTCTGCAAATAATGATAGTTTTACTTCTTCTTTTCCAATTTGGATGCCTTTTATTTCTTTTTCTTGTCTGATTGCTGTGGCTAGGAATTCCAGAACTATGTTGAATAAGAGTGGTGAAAGGGGGTACCCCTGCCTTGTTCCTGATCTTAAGGGGATTGCTTTTAATTTTTGCCTATTGAGTATTATGTTGGCTGTGGCTTTGTCATAGATAGTCTTTATCGTGTTGAGGTATGTTCCCTGTATTCCCACTTTGCTGAGAGTTTTGATCATGAATGGGTGCTGGATTTTATCAAATGCTTTTTTGCATCTATTGAAATTATCACATGGTTTTTCTCCTTCCTTTTGTTTATGTGATGAATCATATTGATTGATTTGCGAATATTGTACCAGCCTTGCCTCCCCAGAGTAAATCCCACTTGCTCATGGTGTATGATTTTTTTCATATATTGCTGAATCCAGTTTGCTAATATTTTGTTGAGGACTTTAGCATCTAAATTCATCAGGGATATTGGCCTATAATTTTCTTTCTTTGTATTGTCTTTGCCTGGTTTTGGAATTAGAATTATACTCACCTCATAAAAAGAGCTTGGAAATCTTCCTTCCTCTTGAATTTTTTGAAATAGCTTGAGGACAGGAGATAGTTCTTCTTCGAGTATTTGGTAGAATTCACTTGTGAAGCCATCAGGCCCAGGAATTTTTTGGGGGGGAGTTTTTTGATAACTGTTTCAAACTCATTTTCGTAATTCATCGGTTTAGGTTTTCTGATTCTTCCAGATTAAAATTTGGAAGATTATATGTATCAAGGAATTTGTCCATTTCATCTAGGTTGTCTAGTTTTTTGGCATATAGTTCTTCATAGTATTTTCTTACAATATTTTGTATTTCTGTTGTATCAGTTGTTATTTTTTCACTCTCATTTCTAATTTTATTTATTTGAGTCCTCTTTTTTTCTTGGTGAGTGGGCTAAAGGTTCATCGATCCTGTTTACTTTTTCAAAGAACCAGCTCCTGGTGTCATTGATCCTCTGTATTGTTTCTTTAGCCTCTATGTCATTTATTTCTGCTCTGATCTTTATTATTTCCTTCCTTCTACTAGCTCTGGGCTTTACTTGCTGTTGTTTTTCTAGTTCTTTTAGATGCAGGGTTAAGTTGTTTATTTGAGCTTTTTCTAGCTTCTTAAGGTATTCCTGTAATGCTATGAACTTCCCTCCCAGTACTGCTTTTGCTGTGTCCCATAAATTTTGAGTTGATGTATGCTCACTATCATTCATTTCTAGAATTTTTTTTTATTTCTTCTTTGATCTCATTGTTAACCCATTTGTTATTTAATAACATGCTATTTAGTTTCCAAGTGTTTGAGTATTTTTTAGTTTTTCTGTTGTGGTTGATTTCTAGTTTCATGCCATTGTGATCAGAGAAAGTGCTCGATATGATTTCAATCTTCTTAGATTTGTTGAGACTGCTTTTGTGCCCTAACATGTGGTTTATCCTAGAGAATGTACCATAAGCACTTGAAAAGATTGTATATTCTGCTGCTTTAGGGTGAAAGGTTCTGAAGATATCTATTAAATCGAGTTTATCTAGTATGTCCTTTAAGTCTGCTGTTTCTTTGCTAATTTTCTTTCTTGAGGATCTATCTGGTGATGTTAGTGGGGTATTGAAATCCCCTACTATTATAGTATTGCTGTTCATCTCACCCTTTAAATCCATCAAAGTCTACTTTATATATTTAGGTGCTCCTATATTAGGTGTGTAGATATTTATAACGGTTATATCTTCCTGTTGGATTGCTCCCTTTATCATTATGTAGTAACCTTCTTTATTTCTTACTATAGCCTTTGTTTTAAAGTCCATTTTGTCTGATATAAGTATTGGTACCCCAGCTTTTTTTTCATTTCCATTTGCATGAAATATTTTTTTCCATCCTTTTATCTTCAGTCTATGTGAATCTTTTGTTTTAAGGTGTGTCTCTTGTAGACAGCATATGTATGGGGTCCTGTTTTCTTATCCACACAGCTACCCTATGTCTTTTGATCGGATCATTTAACTCATTTACATTTATGGTTATTATTGATATGTAGTTGTTTATTGCCATTTTATTCTTTAAAACTGTATTCCTCTTTCGCTATATTCTTTTTCTCCCTTGATCTGTTTACAACAGACCCCTTAGCATTTCTTGTAGCATTGGTTTGGTTGTAGTGAATTCTTTGAGTTTTTTTTTTTTTTTTTTTTTTTGGTCTGGAAAGCTTTTTCTTTCTCCTTCCATTTTAAACCATAGCCTTGCTGGATAAAGTAGTCTTGGTTGTAGGCTCTTGTTTTGCATTACTTTGAATATTTCTTGCCATTCCCTTCTGGCCTCAAATGTTTCTGTTGAGAAGTCGGAAGTCATCCTTATGGGGGCTCCTTTGTAGGTGATAGTCTTTTTTCTCTAGCAGCTTTTAATATTTTCTCTTTATCACTTAGCTTTGGTATTTTAATTATGATGTGTCTTGGTAGAATTCACTTGTGAAGCCATCAGGCCCAGGAATTTTTTGGGGGGGAGTTTTTTGATAACTATTTCAAACTCATTTATGTAATTGGTCTGTTTAGGTTTCCTGATTCTTTCAGATTAAAATTTGGAAGATTATATGTTTCAAGGAATTTGTCCATTTCATCTAGGTTGTCTAGTTTTTTGGCATACAGTTCTTCATAGTATTTTCTTACAATATTTTGTATTTCTGTTGTGTCATTTCTTTGTAGATTTCTTCGGGTTTCTCTTTAATGGAGTTATCTGTGCTTCCTGAACTTGTGTAATGTTTTTGTACCTTAATTGAGGGAAGTTTTCAGCTACGTTATGTTTGAACAAAGTCTCTATCTCTTGTTCTTTCTCTTCTTCTTCAGGAACCCTTATGATGCAGACGTTATTTCTCTTCATGTTGTCACAGAGCTCTCTTAGAGTTTCCTCAGACTTTTTGAGTTTGTTTTCTTTTTTCTGCTCTGATTCCGTGCCTTCATTTATCTTGTCCACTAACTCGCTGATTTGATTCTCAGCTTCATCCATCCTGCTTTTAATTCCTTCCATTGTGTTCTTCAGTTCTGATATTGTATTTGTCATTCCTGACTAATGGTTTTTTTATTATTTCAATGTTCTTTTTTATATTTGCTATCTCTTTATTTAGGTGTTCGTAATGACCATCTATTGTTGTTCTAATATCTTTGAGCATCCTAACAATCCTTATTTTAAACTCTGTATCTGGTAATTTGGTTATATCTGACTCATTCAGGTCCTTTTCTGGGCATTTCTCTTGATCCATTTTTGTTGCATTTCTCTGCCTTCTCATTTTCTCTGTGTAAAGGAAGGTTTTGTCCACTGGAGTCCACTGGGTGTGGCCTCTGTGTTCCCTAGGTGTGGTCTATCTGCAGGCCTGCCCCCCCTCTGCTGTAAAATGTTATTTAAACTGCACATATCAATATTCTTGCTTTTATTCCCTAAATCTAATATATTATGGGGTCAAAAACCATTTTTCTCACAAAACTTTAAAAAATATCAGTATCATATAAAAGTTATGTTCACACAATTACTTTCAGTCCTCCCTTTAAAATATTAAAATGTATCTTAAAATTTAACTGAACTAAGTGATTAAAAATAATTTTTAGAAAAGATCATCATTAATATATCATAACTTATCTGAAAAACAAATTCATTGCATTATATAAGTCACACCAATAACTTTTAACCTTGCAAGCCTGGGTCAGAAACTCATTGAATCACCACAGTCTAAGTGTTATATTTTAACTCAAGCAACCAAGATCCTTAACTAGCTGAGGACTGATAATACTCTGGTCTTAAAATTTAATTCCTTTGGAAGTGGATCACCTTGCCCATGGTGCTGATTAACATATGGTATAGCTCACAGAGACAGGACATACATCATATGATGCTCCTTTTTAAATCTGAAATCTCAAAAAATGACTTCTTTCTATTACCTTATAAAAAAAAGCCTGCTTCCCTGTGCTTTTTTGGTTGCTATTTGTCCTAAAATAAATCATGCTTTAGATTTTTTTTCTTGAAATATACATTATTTAAGTAGTTAGAAACAAACCCTTAAAATGAAGTGAATGGCCATTCTAGAACTTAAAAAACCTCTTCAGTATATAGCACCTTTCATAATCTTTAGCCCTATTCTACTTTCTCCCAGAGTTCCTCTCAACCACATGCAGGAGGCACTCTAGGGAGCTAGTAATGCCTGGAGGTAGGGGGAGTATGCATGTATGCATTCTGTCCACCAAGTCCTAATTTGTTCATTTTCATTGGGTAGAATAAAAATACACAGTGAGGATTCAGGACTCTGACATCGATTCTTGCCCACTTCATTATGTTACCAATATTTGGTTCTGACTCCTAAACTACTAGTTCAAAGAAAGATCAAAAGTTGAGTTCTTGGGTATCAGGGTAAAAATAATACCCTCTCCTCAAATACGTACAATTTTTGTAAAAATTAAGAGGTCAGTTGAGTATGTTCAGTTTTTGTTATGTTTCATTATTGATTTTATAATAGAATCTATATGGGAAGCTATATTGGTTTCAGTTAAGCACTGACTATATACATATGTTAACCTTGGTCCTATGGTGACCAATGAAATAAATAAAATCAAGAACTTTAAAAAATAAAGAGCTTAAAATCAACTAGAAGCAAATATTGCTGCTCCTTTTTTAGGAGAGTGACTACAGAGAAGTCTTCGCATAACAGTCCCCAAAGTACTCTGAGCATACTGCTATAGCATCTTAGCTTTCTTGTAGTAGTCTGAAATGATTGCTCACTATTTGAATTCAGTAGGCAATTTATCTGTCTCAGATTTTTTTTCTGACCACCTACTAAGACTTTGCGGAATTCTAGTGAAATAGGTCATAATGTGGTGCTCTGGCTTAAAGTGAATCCCAAGTGATTTTGACGCTAATTGCTAAATAAGAAAAACTGACATTTTAATGCTTCTAGCAGATTATTTCCCTCAAGGAAAAGCTTTGAGTTCTGCTTTAGGGGCACACTGCTCTTTTGTTTTGGGGAACACAACTTAGAGGATCTTTTAGTTAAGCAGAGATATGAAGGTAAAGCCTGGACTCTGGAGATAATGTGGCTCCATGAGCTTATCTGCTTTCATGATCATATAAAAGCTGTTCTCATAGCAGCACAGTAGCCACAGTAGCGTCTCTGAAAATTCTCTTTTCTTTTTTTTTAAATTTAATTTTATTTATTCATTTTAGAGAGAAGAAAGAGGGAGAGAGAGAGAGAGAGAGAGAGAGAGAGGAGAGAGAGAGAGAGAGACAGGGGGGAGGACCTGGAAGCATCAACTCCCATATCTGCCTTGACCAGGCAAGCCCAGGGTTTCGAACCGGTGACCTCAGCATTTCCAGGTCGACGCTTTATCCACTGCGTCAGCACAGGTCAGGCCCAAATTCTCTTTTCTTTCACATTTTTTTCCCTGTAAGTCAATTTAAATTGGCTTGTCCCTAAAAGTTTTTGTTAGATACCCAGAGATGAGTGTGTTTTCTTGCCCAAGGACTTAATCAGGAGATGGATGGAGACTGGGAGCCAGAAAGGACATGAATGCATCTTACCTTAGAAAGAAGAACAGCCTAAGATTGCTGAAGCTCAAGCTGGACTCTACTGTATGAACTCCATATTAGGGATCATTTCAGATTAATAAACTCAGTTTGGGGGAAAGTACTGATATTGTTCTGAGTTATCTCAGGACCTAAGGGAAAAGACTACACCTTTGTGGATGGGTGAAGGATTGCCAAAAGTAAGAGATTTCTCCACTTTCAGGCTAAAAAGATTCATGGGGGCAAGAAATAGACACTTAGAGGGGTGAGCCTGTAACTGACTGTCACTGGGCCTGGAGCATAGGTGGCTTGAGATCCAGGTATTAGTGATTTGTTCTAGGCATTCTCTTTGCGGGGGAAGTAAATGGATCCTGAAACATGGAGACAGGCCTGAGCCTGGGCAGAGAAGACTGCATAGCTGAGAATGCCTGCACAGGGCTTTGATCTGTGAACTCAGGGAACCTCTATATCTAGTAGCAACTATGGAGTTCTCCACTTGTATTTTCTTTCCTTTTTTCTTTTGAAATCCTGAAGCCATGGTTGAAGTCATGCAAACATCACAGCCAATCCTCCTCTTACTGTGGGGAATTGTGTGAGAGTCTGGAATGGCACCCGAGGTTCAAGCCAGACATGGGAAAGGCAGCAGGAGAACAAAGATGGTACTGACAAGAGAATGATGCTGTAGTCCAGTACCAGGCAGCTGGTTAAGATGTTGAATAACAAGTTGAATAACAAGATGTTGAATTTAAAAAGTGTGCAAGAGAGCAAGCTGATAAAATATTAGAATTCTTGCATTAAGTAGGAGAGAGGTTTGAACAATTTTGAATTAGGTAATATAATAGGTAAAGAGCCTGAGGCATTTGAGTTACCTAACTGTAAATAAAACAAGGTTATTATATTCTCATTCATTATGATAGATCTTAAGCCAACCAGATTCCTGCACTTAAAAGGTGTTCCGTGAACCTTTGGCTAAATAATAGCTATAATTAATTCAGCTGAAGTTCTTTCTATTCTGTACACTGTATTTATACAAGATGATGGATGTTAGCTGAACCTATTGCAATTATTTTATAATATCTGTAAATGAAACTATCATGCTTCATGCCTTAGTCTTATACAGTGATGTATGTCAATTATTTCTCAATAAAAATAGAAAGAAAAAGAAAATCCCATAACCCAGCAGTTGGACTCCCAGGCACATATCTTACATAAACTCTTCAACAACTGTGCCAGGAAACACAGATAAAAATGTTCACATTTTCCCCTAGCTGGAAACAATCCATATTTATCACAAGCAGAATGATCAATAATCTGCAGTTAACCCATGCAACAGTACCCCAGATAGAAAACAAGTAACTCATTAGTGCACACATGTGTGCACATACACACACACAGAAGATCAGCTTTGCCACCTCAGTACCTCAAAGAGATAAATAATAGTTAAACCCATAATATGATACAATTTCTATTTCCACATTTGAAAGTTATTTTTAATGGTGGTTTAGGCTTTAGCCTTAGGCAGATACTGATTTTAACACTTGAGTCTTGGTATCCCACCAAAATGGGTACATGGTACACTTGTAGCTACAACAAAGAACCATGCTTTCTGACTGGGCATGCAGTCTTCCTCATAATGGGGAAGGCCGTTTCTGCTCACCCTCTGCTCTAACTGGCACAGTGGTGCAGCATGTCACAGCAGAATATGGGAGACAGAACTTGAAATCATAACGGAACATGAAGATCTGGGCAAGGGCAGACATTGCAGCTGCGTTCCTCCCACAGCAACCTTAAACTTTCCTGAGCAGGCAGGTCCTGGACCCACTGAGCAGGTCACCTGAGTCCTGTTGTGAAGCAAGAATAAGCTCTCCTGGCTCCCTGAGCTACCTGCCATTGCCCCTCCTGTGACATGGAAGGGAACTTGAGCAATTTGCTAGATTACTCCACATAAGTCAGATTCCTCTATCAAGCAAGTAATGTTCTCAGTTCACTGAAAACCCATGTCATCTTAAAAAGTTTAGAAGCAAGAACACTGTTTTCTGGCTTTTGCTTTGTGGGAAAGTGTAGTTAACTAAAGGGACCATATCATACAGTCTAATTTCCAGACATACTCTATATATACCATCTAGACACACTTTTACATTGACTGAATATTTTCCTCAATTTAAAAGTACTTTATGGCCCTTGCTGGGTGGCTCAGTGGATAGTGTTGGCCCCATGTGTGGACATCCCAGGATTAATCCCCAGTCAGGGCACACATCAGAAACAACCATCTGCTTTTCTCCCCCTCCCTCTCCTCCATCACTCCCTCTTCCTCTCCTGTAGCCAGTGGCTCAGTAGGTTTGAGTGTGGCCTCAGGCACTAAGGACAGCTCCATTGGTTCAAGTGCATCAGCCTCAGATGCTAAAAATAGCTTAGTTGACTTGAGCATCAGCCCCAATGGAGATTGTCAGGTAGACCCCTGTTGGGGTATATGTGGGAGTCTGTCTCACTATCTCCCCTCCTCTCACTTAAAAAAAAAAGTACTCTGCCCCTCCCTTCAGGGGAGGGGCTTAAAGAGAAACAAAATATATGGTGACAGAAGATGATTTGACTTTGGGTGATGGGTATACAACATAATTGACTGTCCAAAGGATATGGAGATGTTTTCTCTAAATCTATGCACTCTGATTGACCAATGTCTCCCGTTAAATTTAATTGTCTAAATATTTTTTTTAAGTACTTTATATCATTCTAGATATTTTGAAAAATACAAAGAGAAGACAATAATTAGGGGAAATTTTTCCATGTTCCTGCCACTCAAGATTAACCATTTTGTTGTTTATTTCTAGTCTTTTTAAATGCATATATTGTTTTCACAGAATTCTGGCTCAACAACACATACTTGCTAAAATTTTAAATATATAAGAGGTCTACACTTTATCTCTCTGATAAGGATAAAATGCACCTATAACAAGAGAGAAAAGAAACAGTGCTATGAATGCCCTGGTCAAGGCCATCTGAGAGGTCACATTTGAGCTAAGAGCTAACAAAGGAATACGAGTAAAAATTTAAAAAAAGGACATTCCAAGAAAGAAAATACAATGCACATAGGTCCTGAAGCCCAGTCCCCCTAGAGCAGAGAAAGCAAGAGGAATGGGATGTGAAAGAAGGCTGAGGAACTAAGCAGAGGTCAGGGAATGAGGGTAATTTCAGGCCAAGCTGGGGTGTTGGCCTAGGAAGGTGCAGGAGCTGGGAGACTGATATGATTAGGTTTTATTTGTGAAAAAAATCACCTTGTCTTCAGAATGGGTAAGACATGCAGTACACAATACAGAGGCAGCTACGGGAATGTAGACAAATTCCAAGGAAGTGAAAATTGTGGGTGGGCCTCAATAGTGACAGCAGAATAAAAAAGTGGAGAAAAGTGACAAACCTGAGAAGAAAAAGCAACAAGACTTGGTGATGGACTAAATGGGACTGGAGGCAGAGGGAAAGATTAGTGTCAAAGAGGGTGCCATGGTTCTAAACATGAGTCATATATTAAAAGTACCTGGAACAGTTTCTTAAAATATTGATGGCAGGGCCCCATCCCCAGAGATTCTGATGTAATTGGTCAGGAATGGGGCCACTGCCTGAGTAGAAACCTCCCCAAGTATCTCTAATGGGCAGCCAGGGTTGAGAAAAACTGCTCTAAAAATCACAGCTATTTGAAAGTAATCTCTACCATAATCTGGGGGCAGACTGTTCAACTGCCAATGAATTCTACTCGGACAGCAGCTAGATGTGGAAAAGGCATTTAATTCCTCCATTCCAGAGGAAGCACCAGCACTTTGGGGGGCCCATTAGACTGAAACTCCAGGGTACTACACAGCAATTCCCAGAGGACAAACAGCCTGCCCCAGGACCTTCTCCTTAGGTCATAAATGAGTCCTTCTCATCTTCAAAACATAGGTGTCTCAGAGAACTAGAAGGATGAGCTTCCTGAAGCACATCACATTCAGGAAGCTAGAAAGCCATATTTAATTCTCAGAATCTAGCCAGCTCTCATTTTCTACTGTGTAGACTTTCCTTCTCCTGTACTTTGGCTTACACATGTCTATCCTGTGTCCCTGGAACTGTATCCACTTCATTCTCAACACTTTCCTGGAAATGAATCAAATGTCCCATGACTTCTTTATATTGATACATCATCCTTGACTATAGGTGACTTCTCTCATTCTCTTTTATCCTAGTTAAGAAAGCTTTTTATTCTAAGCGTCACAATAAAGTAGGCTTCCTAAACCTTCAAGGGAACTTTGTGGATAATGCTGTTTGGAAGAAGTATGTGGAAGAATACTTTTTTCAAAAAGTGACATTTAGAAATATTTTAGACAATTTAGGATAACTTATTCCCACAGAAAACTGTTTTATTAGGCAATGCATTGGCATGGAATTTGTAGTAAAAAATAATAAATTTATACTGATTTACTATGTGATTATTATTTAGCCAATCAGGGAACTTTTGCCCAGGACAAATGCTGAATACAGGAAGGCAGATGGACAGGAAGGCCACCCAATAGATGTAAAATAGAACTTTCTTAGCATATGCTTCTAACAGCTTACAAGAAATATGCTTACAACAGACAGCTTTATGACATGAGGCCTTTAATGATGATCCAAACCTCAAGAAAGCAGTAATTCAATGTAGGCTATTTGAATGTACTTTCTCCAAATTTCTTATGTGAAGAAATAAACCTTGACTTCTCCAAAGAACTAATAACTAGTTGTATTGTACCATTACTTTCATATCTTCAAGAATACACCTACAATATATATGCCTTGAATATATCTGTAATTGAAAATTTAAAAGACAGATCTTCTTTCTGAAAAAAAATAGAACTGATTAAAAAAATCTTAACCTAGTAGAATTTTAGTATTTTATTTTTAAAAATTATTTTGCATTTTAGGCCCTGGCCAGGTAGCTCAGTTGATTAGAGCATTGTCCTGACATGTCAGAGTTGTGACTTTGAACCCTGGTCAGAGAACATACAGGAAATCAACCAATGAATGTATAAATATGCATTTTCTTATTACAAAACTAATGGTTCACTCTTTCCAATTAATCTGTATATTCAATGCAATTTTGACCAAAATACCATCAGGATTTTCTTTTGAAATTAAGAGCATGATTCTAAAGTCAATAAGGAAGTTCAAAGAGCAAAGAATAGCTAAGGCAGTTCTGAAGACGAACAGAGCTGGAGGACTACACACACACACACACACACACACACTTGTCATCTGATTCATGATGAAGATGATAATGTAATGGTGAAAAGGTGCTCATTTCACCAAATGGAATGGGTTTATTGGATATCTATACTGGAAAAAAGTATCTTTATCCCTATCTCTCACACTATATGACAATTCTGGAAGGACTGTAAATCTAAATGGTTCAAAAAATTAGCAAATCCTTCAAAGAAATAGATTAAAAAAAACATTTTGATGACTTTGGAGTAGGCATAGACATAAAAAGTATTAATCATAATAGGAAAAATTATAAACTGAAATATATTAAGTGTTTCTTCATCAAAAGACTATTGAGAAGTTAAAAAACTCATAGAAAAGGAAGATATATTCACAATGTATACATCCAACAAATGCCTTACTTCCAAACTACATAGGAAAACTTACAAATCAATAAGATAATTAAAAATGAGCAAAAGGGAGGCCTGACCTGTGGTGGCGCAGTGGATAAAGCGTCGACCTGGAAATGCTGAGGTTGCCAGTTCGAAACCCTGGGCTTGCCTGGTCAAGGCACATATGGGAATTGATGCTTCCAGCTCCTCCCCCTTCTTTCTCTCTGTCTCTCTCCTCTCTCTCTCTCTCTCTCTCTCTCTCTCTCTTTCTCTCTCTCCCTCTCCTCTCTAAAATGAATAAAAAAAATTTTTTTTAAATGAGCAAAAGGTTTGAATTCACAGAAAACAATATCCAAATGACCAATAAACATATTGAAAGGCACTCAACCTCATCACTCATTAGAAGAATGCAAACTGAAACCACAGTGTAATAATACTACCTCTACAAACATTGTTAAAATGAAAATGACAGAAAATATAAAGTACTTGATGAGGATATGGGGCAACAAAAATTCAAATATGGCTGGTGAAATACAAATTAGTACAATTCCTTCCGAAAACTGGCCATATATACTAAAGCTGGGCATAGACCCAGCAATTTCACTCCACGTAGCCAACAGAATGTAGCTATGTTCACAAGCACAATATTCACTACAATGTTCATAGAAGCACAAATCATAATAGGCCTAAACTGAAAAGTATACAAATGTCTATCAACAGTAAAATGGGTAAATACACTGTGACATACAGTATGAATTTCCATGAGAGAAAAACATACAGCAGTGAGAAGGAAGGACTTAAACTACCTGCATCAATATGGATGAATCTCAGTAACATTAAGTAGAAATAGACCAAAAGATAACAAATTATATGAATTTATCTATTTATATGAAGTACAAAACCATGTAAAATTAATGCATGCCATTAGAAGTCAGGCTAGTCATTATGTTGGAAGTGGTGGGGCAGTGAGGTGTGGGCCATGACTTAAACTGAGCACCAAATGAACCGACCGTATACTGTGTCTTGAGTTGGGCATCGGTTACAAAGCTGTGGTCAGTTTGCAGAAATTCATCAAGCTGTATATTTATAAGAGGTGTACTTTTCTAGATGTATATTATACTTCAATAGATGTAAAAAAAAACCCACTAATGTGTTCAATATAGAAAATTTGAAAAATATCGTAAAAAATAAAAATACTGCCTACCACCAGAGAGATATGCATTTTAATCAAGAGTATATTTTTTAGATTTTTAAAAATGTAACTACATATATATAAATCTGAAACTGTACATACAGCTTTGTATATTGCTTTTCAGTCTATATAACAAACATCTTTCCATGCAGGCAGAAAAATGCTCACTCTAAAGAGATAATTGAACCTAATTGGAATCTCATTCCCAGGTTATGAGGACCTGAAGCTGAGGTAAGCCCTAAAGCTTGGGTAGCTATTTCTCCCAAACACCTCCATATTAGAAAGACTACCTAAAACAATTTCATTTCCTCTACTACTAGGGTGGTGTTATAATAGTCTTTTTCTCCACTCTATTTTAAATATTCTTGGAAAGGACTGTTTTGTATCTGAGTCTTTATGTATATCTATGGATTATTCCCTTAGGATAAATTCTAGAAAGTAGAATTCCTGTGTCCATTTTAAATACATATTGACAATTTGACTTCTAGATAAGCTAAACCGATTTACAGTTCTATCAGCAGTGTATGAGAGTATTTATTTCCCTATATCCTCAACACACTGAGAAATCTGGTGAAAGAACTCTTAAGAACTCTTAGTCATTCTGACAAGCATGGCATGTTTTCAAATGCACTTATGTGATGACTAACAAAATTGAACAGTTTTTCACATGCAATTGACTAAGTATTATAGCTTTTATTTGTGAATTCTCTACTGATGGCCTTTGTTTCTTTTTTCTTTTTTAATTGGAACTTGTCTCTCTTGTTGAGTTTAATAGTTTTTTTTTTGTATATTAAGCACATTAACTCTCTCTAAAAATATTGCAAATATATTTCCATTAATTTACCTTTCATTTTGTTCATGAAGATTTTCAGATGTACTTAACTTCTTACTTTTAATGTCATCATATCTATCCACCTTTTTATTTATGACCACTATCTTTAGCTTAGAAAAATCCATCCCTTCTCAGTGTTATAGAAATTAGTGATTTTTGTGTGTGTGAGAGACAGAGAGACAGGGAGAGGGGCAGACAGGGACCGACAGACAGGGAGGGAGAGAGATTAGAAGCATCAATTCTTCATTGTGGCACCTTAGTTGTTCATTGATTGATTTCTCACATGTGCCTTGTCCGAGTGGCTACAGCAGACCGAGTGACACCTTGCTCAAGCTAGCGACCTTGGGCTCAAGCTGGTGAGCCTTGCTCAAACCAGATGAGCCCATGCTCAAGCTGGCGACCTTGAGGTTTCGATCCTGGGTCCTCCGTGTCCCAGTCTGATGCTCTAGTCACTGTGCCACCACGTGATCAGACAGAAATTCTTAATTTTTATATTAAGTATTGCCCCCTTAGCCAGGGAATACAGTCTGGAAACTCCAGTGGAAGCTTGAGCCTATAGATAGTACTGAATCCTAAATATACTATGTTTTTCCTACAAATACATACTTATGATAGTTTAATATATAAATTAGGCACAGTAAGAGATTAACAACAATAAATAATAATAAAATAAAACAATTATAAAATAATATAATAGAAGTTATGTGAATGGCTTTGGGGCCATTACTAAGTATGAGGTTACTTGAACACAAGCACTGCTATACAACGACAGTGGATCTTAAAACTGAACGCGACTAAGTGGCTAAAGGGTGGGGAGCTTATGCAGCATGGATACACTGAATCAAGGGCTAATTCAATTCTGGGGCAACACAGAGCAGACTGGTTTGAGATTTCTTTATTTTTTTCTTTTTCCAGGTGAGAGGAGGGGAAATAGAGAGACAGACTCCTGCATATGCCCCCAGTGGGATCCACCTGGCAACCCCCCATCTGGGGCCAATGTTCTGCCCATCTGGGGCCATGCTCACAACTGAGCTATTTTTAGCATCTGAGGCAGAGCCTCTACAGAGCCATCCTTAGCACCTGGGGCCGATGCACTTAAAACCAATCAAGCCATGGCTGCAGGAGAAGTAAAGGGGGAAGAAGGGTTGGAGAAGCAGATGGTTGCTTCTCCTGTGTGCCCTGACCAGGAATCAAAATCAGGACATCCACACTCTGGGCCAACATTCTACAACGAGCCAACAGGCCAGGGCCTGGTTTGAGATTTCATTACACTATTCAGATAGGCACACAATTGAAAATTACCAATTGTCTTTTTTTTTTTAATATAATTTTATTTTTTTAATGGGGTGACATCAATAAATCAGGATACATATATTCAAAGATAACAAGTCCAGGTTATCTTGTCGTTCAATTATGTTGCATACCCACTACCCAAAGTCAGATTGTCCTCTGTCACCTTCTATCTTGTTTTCTTTGTGCCCCTCCCCACCCCCTTTCCCTCTCCCATTCCCCCCTCCCCCCCCCCCGTAACCACCACACTCTTATCAATGTCTCTTAGTTTCACTATTATGTCCCACCTACGTATGGAATAATGCAGTTCCTGGTTTTTTCTGATTTACTTATTTCACTTTGTATCATGTTATCAAGATCCCACCATTTTGCTGTAAATGTTCCGATGTCATCATTTCTTATGGCTGAGTAGTATTCCATAGTGTATATGTGCTACATCTTCTTTATCCAGTCATCTATTGATGGGCTTTTTGGTTGTTTCCATGTCCTGGCCACTGTGAACAATGCTGCAATAAACATGGGGCTGCATGTGTCTTTACGTATCAATGTTTCTGAGTTTTTGGGATATATACCCAGTAGAGGGATTGCTGGGTCATAAGGTAGTTCTATTTTCAGTTTTTTGAGGAACCACCATACTTTCTTCCATAATGGTTGTACTACTTTACATTCCCACCAACAGTGGATGAGGGTTCCTTTTTCTCCACAGCCTCTCCAACATTTGCTATTACCTGTCTTCCTAATAACAACTAATCGAACAGGTGTGAGGTGGTATCTCATTGCCGTTTTGATTTGCATTTCTCTAATAGCTAAAGAAGATGAGCATCTTTTCATATATCTGTTGGCCATTTGTATTTCTTCCTGGGAGAAGTGTCTATTCATATCCTCTTCCCATTTTGTTATTGGGTTGTTTGTTTGTTGTTGAGTTTTATGAGTTCTTTGTATATTTTGGATATTAGGCCCATATCTGAGCTGTTGTTTGAAAATATCATTTCCCATTTAGTTGGCTTTCTGTTTATTTTGTTATCAGTTTCTCTTGCTGAGCAAAAACTTCTTAGTCTGATGTAGTCCCATTCATTAATTTTTTGCCTTCACTTCTCTTGCCTGTGGAGTCAAATTCATAAAATGCTCTTTAAAACCCAGGTCCATGAGTTGAGTACCTATGTCTTCTTCTATGTACTTAATTGTTTCAGGTCTTATGTTTAGATCTTTGATCCATTTTGAGTTAATTTTTGTACAGGGGGAGAGACTGTAGTCCAGTTTCATTCTTTTGCATGTGGCTTTCCAGTTTTCCCAGCACCATTTATTGAAGAGGTTTCTTTTCTCCATTGTGTGTTGTTGGCCCCTTTATCAAAAATTATTTGACTATATATATGTGGTTTTATTTCTGGATTTTCTATTCTGTTCCATTGGTCTGATTGTCTATTTTTCTGCCAATACCATGCTGTTTTGATTGTTGTGGCCCTATAATAGGGCCAATTGTCTTTTTAATTGTATACTAAATTTTCCATTTAATATTTTCATAGGTAACTGTAACTGCAGAAGGCAAAACCACAGATAAAGAGAGATTACCATATCTTCACAATTGCCATCACAGTTTTAAACATAATACAGAGATTACAAAGAAGAAAGAAGCCTAAAAACCAATAAGATCCCTGTTACTGTAGTTAAGGGCTCAGGGGACAATGTGTAAATGGCTGTGGAAAGGCAGGGAACAGGGTAAGATGAAGCAGGAAATGTTCTTGTTAGATAGTCATAGAATATCCCTTCCTAAAACTGTGGTGATGAACTGTACTCCTCTTCAACTTGTTGAAAGGGACTGGGTTATATGGGAGATCATTCCAGTGTAACCTGATCAGAGGCAGGAGGACAGGGCTTCCCTTCTCCTGTGCTGACTCTAAAGGGGCAGACCACATATCCAGTACATAATCGACACCCAGCCTTTCCAGTCAATGTCTCTCTTTATTTCACCTACAAAATTTGGATAGAGGTTTATGGAACAAAGCTTAAGTATCATTTTATCATTTGTTCTTTCAAAAGTTAAAGGAGTTATAGTAATTATGCCACAGATGCAAAGTTTTAACATCTTTGGATATTCAAAACTAGATTACAGTGGTACCTTGAGATACAAACAGACCAACATACAAATTTTTTTTAAGATACAAGCTGCGACTTGGTCCGTATTTTTGTTCGAGATCCTAGCGAAATTCCGAGGTACGAGTCGTGATTCGGGAAGCTGCCTCTAGTTGGCGCATTGGTGCACAGGTTCGGTATCGGCAGTTTGATATACTAGTTGACTGACTTAGGAGCTCAATACAGAATGAATTAAATTCGTATCTCAAGGTACCACTGTAGAAGCTTTCCTATAAAAATTTCAGTCTTGATGATAACTCACATCTAAAAGTGTAATTTTCAACAATGATGTAATTTTTATTCTCTTCTACTATTTTAAAACTTGGCCTGGAATAATTGAAAATGCAATGTTGTATGTGTAGTACACATACATGCATAGGCATGTATACATACACACATTCACAGGTAATAGTTAATCTGGAGACATAAGTGAGTTCAAAGCCAGTACCTTCTATGCATAATTTTATCTGGTCTTTGGCAGGTTCTTATCTTCCTCTGCAGTTACCCTGTTACAAGCTACTGCCATTAATAGGAACAAAGATTTAGACAAAGCATTGTGCTCTATCTTGGGTCAAAGCACACAGCAAGTGTAACGTACTTAAGAGTAACATGAGAAGAAAATAGCAATTCCCAAGGCTCTTGTAAGAATTTAGAACATCAGGTCAAGATTCAAAGCTAACAGCTTCTATGGGTATGACATGACTACCCAGAAATGAATCCACAGCCCTGCTGCAGAAATGAATCCCAAAGGTACTACCGGCAGAAGATGCCCCAATTATCGAGAAGAAGAGCAGGTATATATATGATGGTAAGAATAGACCATGAGGCCCTGGCCGGTTGGCTCAGCAGTAGAGCGTCAGCCTGGCATGTGGGGGACTCGGGTTCGATTCCCAGCCAGGGCACATGGGAGAAGCGCCCATTTGCTTCTCCACCCCCATCCCCCTCCTTCCTCCCTGTCTCTCTCTTCCCCTCCCGCAGCCAAGGCTCCATTGGAGCAAAGATGGCCCGGGCGCTGGGGGTGGCTCCTTGGCCTCTGCCCCAGGCTCTAGAGTGGCTCTGGTCGCGCGGCAGAGCAATGCCCTGGAGGGGCAGAGCATCGCCCCCTGGTGGGCAGAGCATCGCCCCTGGTGGGCGTGCCGGGTGGATCCCGGTCAGGCGCATGCAGGAGTCTGTCTGACTGTCTCTCCCTGTTACCAGCTTCAGAAAAATACAAAAGAAAAAAAAAAAAGAATAGATCATGAAGATCCAAATATCAGAGCAATTGAGATTGTCAAATTTCTATTGTAAGAGTCAAAATCAGAAACTGCTCAGAGAAAAGGAGAAAATGACTTGTAAATCAGTGTCCCAATGTTCTTGGGACAAGATCAAAACTCCAGGTTATAAATGAAAGAGGAATCTCCAAGTTCATTGTGTCATCACCCTACTGCTAGTTGGAACTGATGTGAAATCAAGAAGGCAGGGAAAGGTGACCTAGGGAAGGACTGTATAGAATAAGAGTCTGATGACAAGAAAGTTGGTTTTGTTTGAACTTTTTCTTTTTTTGCTTGAACTTTTCAATTTATTGCCATTACTAACTACCTGTTCTTTCCATAATGATCTTCTTTTAAATGGTCTTTTGCTCTTTAAAAACTGGTCTTTAAAAATGTTTGCCAAATGTCTCCACTTCTTGTGATGTTCCATTTGATGACATTGAAAGTCTCTGTGTTCTCATTTTCTTCCTGATGTGACTTTGACTTAATTCCATTATAGAAAAAGACTGCAAAAATAGGGGAAACCAAATTTATTTGTTTCCCCCAAACAGAATTGCTAAATTTACTCTATAAAATGTTCATGAAATACAGTCCCCCAATTACTATGTTTGTAAATAGATTCTTAATTCAAAGTTACAAAGTTGTTAAAAATCACTGGCTTACACTCGGAAAAGGACATAGGAAAGGACAGCTTGTGTACAGTTTGTTCAGCCAGTCCAATCCATCTTTATGTGCTGGTGACTACAACAGGCTCTCAGTCAATTTCCTATTTTCAGATACAAAATTGGGAACAGGTATTTTCGATTTATAGGTAGCTGGCAATCAACCATCCGATGTACCTAGGGATTGTGGAGAAAAAGGCAAGATAGGCAATACATGATGCAACTACCTGCATTTACTACTTTGAATACTTGGAACGCTATGTTCACATCAACAAGTGAAATTCATGTGGGTGTTATGCCAGCCAGAAAAATTAAGGAAGGATCTTAAGCATTTTGAAAATGAGCATCCTTCAATTTCCACAAATATCTGTCTGTTGAAAGATGCATTGAAGCGCAACTGTCAAACTTTCTCCTCTCCCTCCTCTCACCTCAGTTACCCAGATGAGGAATGTGAAATATACTAAAACAGTAAATACCTTCATAGAATGTTGGAATAATTTTAAAGGAACTCATGCCAAAGACACAAGAATGTTTGCCTCATTAGGGATGAGAAGGAGACATGTGGGAATAAAAGGAAATAAATTAATGCAGCCTGAACAGGTTGTGGCACCAGGTAGTGGATAGAGTGCTGGACTGGGATGCAGAGGAGTCAGGTTCCAAACTCCAAGGTCGCCGGCTTGAGCATGGGCTCACCAGCTTGAGCATGGGCTCAATGGCTTGCACGTGGGATCATAGACATGACCCCATGGTCACTGGGTTGAGCCCAAAGGTCACTGGCTTGAAGCCCAAGGTTGCTGGCTTGAGCAAGGAAGTCACTTGCTCTGCCATAGCCCCCCCTCACCCTGTTAAGACCCATATGAGAAAGCAATCAATGAACAACTATGGAGCCACAACAAAGAATTGATCTTCTCATCTCTTTCTCTTTCTGTTTGTCCCTCTCTTTGTCTGTCACAAAAAAAAAACCCAAAAAAAATTAATGCAGAAAAGGAGCCTCCCTCAAACAAGTGATGAGTGAAAGCATACTCTGACTTGAGGAGTGTGATGAACTCAATTATCTGCATCTGAGGTTAGAAAATATTTTTTTTCTCTTGAAATCACAATGTGATGATGAATAATGTAGTAGCTTTGATCCATGACAACAGGTTCATATATGTAAGAGTCTCAAATAGTTCCAAGAGGGGCATTCAAGAGCTTAGTATGGTTGTGAGCAGACAAAGAAAACTAGGGATTTAAGCTGCTCCCACTTTTACACTGACTGGACAAAAATTGAAAAGAAGCAATATTTGCTTTTGAGGAATTTCCCTCTTTGGTCTTATCATAGATTGCTTTTCTTGGACTCTTACGCTTTATTTTGCATCTCCACTCAAGCCTACCCTTGAATTAATTCACACTAAGTTGCTATTGACTAGTAAAAACCTCTCTGTCAGAAATAATGTAATGGTGTTTAATACAGGTACACATCAAATATATCCAGGGAGCTTTTACCAAAATGTATATGTCCAAACTCTTCCTCTATAGACACAGATTCAGTAAACTTGGAATTTATATAATTGATTAGAATGGGGGAAAAGAAGTAAAGCATTTACCGAATACTAGGAAACTTAAGTGTTCAGCTGGTCCTGAGCATTTACCCAAGTGTGTATCACCACTTCCCAGTCCCACCACTTTCAATCTAAAGACTTCTAAGCCATTTGCCTACCAGGAATGGAAGACCAGTACCACTTCCTATGGCACCAGTCACCTGCCACTCTTACCTAGCAAATGCTGCCAGTATCATGGGGAAGAAAGTGACAGTTCTGTCAGTCACTTGATAGCTGAGTTACCTTGAGAAACCTTGCAACTAAATGGCCATTAAATTCCTATTCTGTAAAGGAAGGAGAATGAACTAGAGGGTCTTTAAAATTCCTTCGTGTTCTAAAATTCCAAAAGTTTATACAGCTTCATTTTTATCTACTGTTTATTTGTCTAACTTAATTTGTTGGCAATATTTTATTGCCTTGGGAATGTAATATCCTTCGATCCTTCTGATCTACAACTCATCCTCCACGGAGAACCTCGCAAGAGCTGCTGTCAGTTCTGGGTTTGCATAGAGAACACTCCCTCTCATCTCACTTGTGATTGAGTGGGAGGCAGCAGGCAATATTTCAAGATGCAAACTGACATTTAATTATACTGAAACCTCCTTCCACGATCACTTCTCTTGCCAAACTGATTCTGATCTACTTGAACGTTTTTTCTTTTTGTTGACTCCTAGTTTTCCAGTCTTTATTGAGAACAATCAAAAATGAGCCTCAAACACTAGATTTATAGTCTCGTTACTTCTTCTTGTACCTAATAGAATTGTTAGGTGACAATGTCATTTGCAAAATGTTTCCTTCTGAGACATATCTGAATCCTTAACATCAAAATACTGACATTCTCAAAATGCAGATATTTTTCCAGTATCTGTATAAAAATAGAGTATTTATACAAATATCTCTTAAACGTTAAGTGGAGATTCTGGTGAAATGTGGATAGAAATGAACTGTTCTGTTTTAGCTAATTAGCACTAAAATGATTCAGCATGGAGACAAGCCAGGGCTAGCACTACGATGAGGCAAGTAAGGCACTTGGACTCATTAAACAAGATAATCTCAATAATCAAGATAAACCATATGTTAAATACAATAGTTTAGATCAGTACTAGCAAACCATACTGAAACCTGGTACAAGAGAAAAATATTTTTAATACTGAGCTATTCTTTAGGCAAAAATTTGATTTTTGTTCATGGTAAATTTTTTGAATTGATTTTGATCTTTTGAAACATGGACAAAAAATTGTATTTGTGTTGATTACAAATTTTAGGCATCATTTTAAAGCCTTAAGCTTTGTCTTTTTAGCTCTGGCTGGTGGCTCAGTGGATTGAGTGTCGGCCTATGCACATGCCAGGTTTGATTCCTGGTCAGAGCCCACAGGAGTGGCCACCACCTGCTTTTCCACCCCTACCTCTCCCACTTCTCTCCCTCTTTTCCTCCTACAACCAGTGGCTCAATTTGTTTTGAGTGTGGCCCCCGGCGCTGTGGATAGCTTGGTTGGTCTGAGTGTCAGCCTCAGACACTGAGGTTAGCTCAGTTGATTCAAGCATTGGCCTCAGACAGGATTGCTGGGTGGATCCTGGTCTGGTTCATGCAGCAGTCTGCCTCACTATCTCCCCTCCTCTCACCTTAAAAAAAAAGTTTGCCCGCTACACCTCACCTTAGGTCTAGCCGTCAAATAATACACTTTCTGCATTGAGCCACACATAAACATTACTTCACCATGTTCTTAATAAAGAGGGACCAATATAACAACTTTATTTGTATTCCAGTTATGATTTGTGTATGTGCCTTTTCTAAGTGATACAATTTCAATAATTTATTATAAGCAGCAACTGAAGAAGTAAGAAATTTTCTTTTTACATAAGAGAAATGTGAATCCCTGAACAGTAAAATTAACTTGACCAGGAACATGCCTCATGCATATTCTATTATTAAAGGAGATGGGGAGGGGGAGGGAAGAAGAGAAAAAAAGAAGAGAGGAGAATGAATACATAGCTTAGGTATATTTAAACTCAAGATTATTTAAGACTCACCTGATAAACTTGTTTAAAATTCATATTTTTGTTGTGATCCCTATAGATCTGACTTAAAGAAAACTCCCAGAAACTGCATTTTAAGTGATTCTAATGCAGGTGTTCTAGGGGCCACACACCGAAAAACATTGATGAGAAGCACCCATCCTGGCAGAAACTGGGCTATGTATTTGGAACACATTTTCTTATAATCCCCCAGTAACCTTAAAGGTAAAAATTAATACCCCTTTCTTTACATGTGAGGAAAAAAAAGTCCAAGATGATAAGAAGATTGCAAACTCAAATCTTTAGTGAGTGGAAAAAATCAGAATTCAACCCAGATTTGTATAACTTCAAATTTCAGGTTCTTTCCACCGTACTCTCTGCTGTTCCTGAGAAAGTAAGGGATGTGTCTTTTCAATGTGTGCTATCACACACCAGGGACACCAGATTGTATCAAGGAATCTAAATCAGTGAAAGTGCTGGTGATCAAACTGTGGTGGCAGGCAGCTGGGACATGTGTCGGCAGTGTGTACAGGTGAAAGGAAAAGGTAACAAATGATGGAATCGGGCAAGGCAGTATAATCAAGAGATAGAAAGTAACGTTTTGCACATGCGATGGTTTCATTTTGCATTTTAAAATTCAAAATGAGAAGTGTGATCCAGTGATTTTCAACCTTTTTTTTTTTCACGGCACAAACACACACTAATTACTAAGGTCAGTGCCCCTGACTAAATACAACCATTTTCATCTCATGGCACAAATACATTAGTTACTAAAGAAGAAGAGGTCAGGGCCCCTTTTTCTTTAGTAATTAGTTTATGAGTGCGTGAGAAACAAAGGTTGAAAATCATTGGTGTAATCATTATGTCCATGCTACCAATTATATGAGAAATGACATGGTATATTTAGAGATGTGACAATAATTTAGTTTGATGAGGGAAGCACAATATCATTGTTTTCTAGTCTAAGCCTACATTAGTCTGTCTTCTACTTTGAGCACACTGGGGAGCATCTCTGAATTTATCCTCCATTTGGCCTCTCTGTGCCTTCTGTCTCTGATCCTGAACTCAAGCTGTCCTTTGGGTCCAGTCTTCTGTTTTTCTACTCTTTAAGTCAGAAATATTTCAAATCCATCTCTTCCAGGGAAGTCACTCTGATTAACTCAATATCATCCCAAACTTGACACCTCGCCATTATGTCCATTCAACCTTTTCTTGTGTTTAAACATTCATTATATAGCACAAGTATTAGTTACATATCCATGTCTGTGTTGTTTGGCTTAATAATAATGGCTAGATTTGTAAACAGATTTTCAGTTTCTGAAGGAGTTTGAATTTCTAAAACTGAATTACAGGAATTCTGTCACCCAATAAAATGCTACATAGCAAGAAAAATGGTCAATGAGCACTTACTAAAGAGAATAATAATTTAAAACACTACAATTTTGGAAGGCTCTATAATGCTATCACTCACCTGTTACTAAAATGAGCTTTTCTCTGCAAGAGAATACATGTATATACTTCTAATATTTAATAACCACCAGACTATTGCTATTTCCCCAGATGTGGTTGGGGTGGAGAAGAAAAGTATATGTTGTAGACTTGAGAAAATTAAAATCTTATTGAAGAAATAAAAAACAATGTTTAGCTTGACCCAGCGATGGCACAGTGGATAGTGTTGGCCTAGGAGGCTAAGGGCCCGGGTTTGAAACCGCGAGATCGCCAGCTTGAGTGCGGGCTCATCTGGTTTGTATGCAGGCTTGCTGGCTTGAGCATGGGGTCATAGACATGATCCCATGGTCGCTGGCTTGAGCCCAAAGATTGCCGGCGTAAGCAATAGGTCATTGGCTCAGCAGGAGCCCCTGGTCAAGGCAGATAGGAGAAAACAATCAATGAACAACTAAAGTGTGCTGCAATGAAGAATTGATGTTTATCATCTCTTTTCCTTCCTGTCTGTCCCCCCACTTTTTTTTTCTCTCACAAACAAAAAACAATGTTCATAATTGTAGGCCAAGTTATACTGAATCTTCAATCAGAACAGACAAGAGGGATCAACATGACCTCAAGAGTTGCCTTGGATGAGATGGGAACACTGCTGGGCAGCATCTGATTGGATGTAAAGGAGCACAAGTTGGGCCTAAAACACAGAGAAAAATAATGGCTGAAGATACGACTGGGGGTGTCATCAGCCTAAATAAGATCTGAAGTCATTGAAAGCATATTACAAGGCAACTGTGTGGAGGGGAGTTGAAAAGGAAAGTGAATGAGTAAGGAATAAAGAGAGAGTAGCTATTTATCTCACATCAAAGGATTCTGACTAAGAAAGGAAGAAGCCATTGGGGGCAACCAAAAAAAAAAAAATGTTTTCTAGAAAGAAAGACTTGAGGAACTTTGAAGACAGAATTCACAGAGCCTACAATTAAGGAAAAGACGGGTAACCATGGCAGTGAGTTCCCAGAAGGAGGAGGTGGGGATGAGATTTAGAATGTTGTGGACAGGATACAGTGGATAAGAAAGCTTTAGTGGGAAGAGAAAGCTTTGGAAGGGAGCTGGGGATGCAAAGAACTGTTGGAAAAAGTTAAAGACCTAGGAAGGAACTCAGCCCAGATCATTATCAACATTTTCATTTTGTGGGAAGTGAGATCAGCTCCTGAAGGCAAAAGTGAGTGGGGGTAGATGAGAATGTCCCAGTTAACAGTGGTGGTGAGTTTTATAGGGTGTCAGTGCCATCTTAACCATCTATAACTGTATTATGTTATGTGTGTTAAATCTTATAAGCAAACCTATTCATATAGTAAGATTTAAAATTTTATGTAAGATTTATAAATTTTATAGAGAGAGGAAGCTATAGTTTCTCCCTCACAATCATAAAGTATAGCCTGGCTGGGTAGTTCACTTGGTTAGAATATTGTCCCAAAGTGCAGGGGTTGCTGGTTCAATTCCCGGTCAGGGCACATACAGGAACAGCTTGATGTTCTTCTCTCCCTATTTCCCCCCCCCCAATCCTCTCTTGCTGAAATCAATAACTAAAAAATTTTAAAAATATCATAAAGTATAAACAATATAAAGTCCAGATATATTTAAGAATATAGAAAGAAATCCCAGTTTTCACTCCTCTATCCATATTTTTTATAGTCTGAATCAACCAACTTTTTAAAACAATTTGGTAATTTGGGTTATTATACCAAATTCAGAAATAAAAAAGCAGTGGTGTTAGTGACTTAGGTTGGCAAAGTTTAAGTTATGCAATTTTACAAGAACAGTAACATCAGAGAGCTAACATTAACTTCTTGATAAAGGTAACCATATTTTAAAGCCTGGAGCAATCTCAACTTTAATTGAAAATCTCTATGATCTTCCATATATCAGGAATCTGTTCAAAAACTGAATAGTAAGTAAGAAGCATCTTTGAGCATAATAATTTTTAGATTTAAACCAAAGAACAAACTGGTATGTACTGTGCTAATTTATTTCCCTCTTTCCTCCATGAGACAGAAACGACAAAGGATTTAACTTAGTTATCTTTGGTGGGGGTACAGAAAAAACCCCCATGAAAAAAGGTGAAAAAATAACTAATTTCAACTTTGAAGGATGTACTTTTATACCAATCTTAGGAAATTTGTAACCAATTTTTAAATAATCATTGGCTGACTGGAAATTGAACTTCCTAGTATTTCTTTTAACTTCCTTAAAGGATTGCTTCATTATGTTTCATGTGAACTATTAGTTTCAGAAATTAATAAAATGACTAAGTTGCCTCCCCAAATCTCTTTATTTCTGTATGTTTGGAGTTAGTCATCACACTGCTTTAAGTACAAAAACTCATTCTAGTCATCTTCCTGGGCTGCTATTTTACTAATAAAACTTCCGTTATCACAAATTATAGTTGTTCCCAGAAATCCAGAGGGTAACTTTACAAAAGAGTTTACTGACTTGAGGCTTTTAATTTCTTTGCCTGCAGATTATTTAATGCAAATTGTTCTGACAGTCCAGATGGACTTGAGCACTCACTTTTTAAAATATTTTATTAGCTCTCCTGGGTCCTAGATGAGGGAGCTATCCCCCTTGGGGCACATCAGAGTGTTATCCAAGGGCTCTCTTCATTATCAGCATTAAAAATGCCATTTCTTGGCCCTGGCCGGTTGGCTCAGCGGTAGAGCGTCGGCCTAGCGTGCGGAGGACCCGGGTTCGATTCCCGGCCAGGGCACACAGGAGAAGCGCCCATTTGCTTCTCCACCCCTCCGCCGCGCTTTCCTCTCTGTCTCTCTCTTCCCCTCCCGCAGCCAGGGCTCCATTGGAGCAAAGATGGCCCGGGCGCTGGGGATGGCTCTGTGGCCTCTTCCTCAGGCGCTAGAGTGGCTCTGGTCGCAACGTGGCGACGCCCAGGATGGGCAGAGCATCGCCCCCTGGTGGGCAGAGCGTTGCCCCATGGTGGGCGTGCCGGGTGGATCCCGGTCGGGCGCATGCGGGAGTCTGACTGTCTCTCCCCGTTTCCAGCTTCAGAAAAATGAAAAAAAAAATAAATAAATAAAAATGCCATTTCTTACTGGCTGTGGGCTTCCCACCTTCTTTGTGCACATGCATGATACGGAGAAGGTCTCGCCTTATGACAGACCCACCACCCCTCCCCTTCCATCCAGCAGAATGTGATGCCATGTAAGCACACTTACGCCAGGGAAAACAGCCTTGAAACAATCCATTAGGAAGAACATTAAAACAAAATTGTGCTTTTCTTCCCCCACCTTCTGGGCAAGGGGAACAGCTTGCCTCATTAAAGATTCAGAGTATTGCTTTGGAGCAGGCTAACCTGTTTTGAAGTTTTTTATTTAGTCAACATTCAAATTAGAATTTCCACCAAAAGACTTGAATTTGGACAAATACTGCTGATCAAGAAATTGGAAATATATATTTCCATTTTCATATATGTATGCAAAATATATCTATATTTCATATAGATATAAAAGAGCTGACACTGTCACTCAAAATCTCTCCTCTGTTGAGAGACAGAGCAGAGCAGGGCATTAAAAGCCAAAAGGGCTGCAATGCAAGTCTGCCTGCACCCTCTACTGTTTGTGTCTTGATTTAAGATGTTTAATCTCTCAGCATGATCTGAAAAGCGAAGACAGCAGAATTTCTTCAGAGGATTATGGTATACTTGAAGCTAGATAGCATACATAAATTGACTGAACAACTGTCTGGCACCTGACACTTAATAAATGTTAACCAAATCTTACTATGAATGTACTTTTGAGCATAGGGTGGAAATATCCCCAACTCGAAGCCCTTCTTATAATAAACAATTATTTCACATAAATAACTATTTATCTCTAAAAATGATCTCTGAGATTGATCTTAAGTAACACTCCTTTTTTCCATTTTATGATAAAAAAATTTAAAGCATACTCTAAAGAGATAAAACTTTTGATGTCATCCTTAGTTTTGATAATTATCACCTTGTATTTTGCCTGCCATTTCTGCTCTCCCAGAGATCATTTTGAAGCAAAACCTAGAAATAATATCATTTAATTCATAAATATTTCAGTATATCTGTAAAAAAATGTGTATTAAAAAATAGAACACTGTTGTCATATGTATACATCAGTACTGTTAATAATTCATTATTACCATTAAACATCTAGTTAGCATTCAAATTTCCCCAGCTGTCATGTGCATATTTTGTTTTCTGAAATGTAAAGCTCTTTTTAATTATAGTTCACATACAATATTATATTAGTTGTGGGTGTAACACACACACATAAGACTTTAGACTATACACCTTACAAAGTGATCACCACAAAATGTCCATGTTTTTTTCTTTTTTTATTGATTTTAATTTATTATGTTTACATAGATTCTAGTGTTGCCCCGAACACATCCCCACTCCCACGAATTCAAAACATCTCCTTTGCCTCCCTCCGCATAGCAGCTACCCCATTTCCTTCAGGTTTATCCCATCCTATTATCCCCTTTCCCTCTATCCTCTATTCCTCTGGTCCCTTTGATCCATCCTCTGTCTCAATTTCATTCCTCAGTTCACATTGTTCATTGGATTCCTCAAATGAGTGAGATCATATGATATTCTTTTTCTGCCTGGCTTATTTCACTTAACATAATAGTTTCCGGATCCATCCATGTTGTCACAAAAGGTAAGATTTTCTTCTTTTTCATGGCCCCATAGTATTCTATTGTATATATGTACCACTGCTTTTGAATCCACTCGTCTACTGATGGACACTTGGGCTATTTCAAGATCTTCACTATTGTGAACAATGCTACCGTAAACATGGGGGTGCATTTCCCCTTTTGAAACAGTACTATGGTGTTCTTGGGGTATATTCCTAAAAGTGGGATAGCTAGGTCAAAGGGCAGTTTGATTGTAAATTTTTTGAGGAATCTCCATACTGTTTTCCACAGTAGCTGCACCAGTCTGCATTCCCATCAGCAGTGCAGGAGGGTTCCCTTTTCTCCACACCCTCACCAGCATTTGTTCTGTGTTGTTTTGTTGATGAGCGCCATTCTGACTGCTGTGAGGTGATATCTTATTGTGGTTTTAATTTGCATTTCTCTAATGATTAGTGATGTTGAGCATTTTTCATATGCCTATTTTCCATCTGTATGTCCTCTTTGGAGAAGTGTCCATTCATTTCGTTTGCCCATTTTTGATTGGATTGTTTATCATCCTGATGTTGAGTTTTACAAGTTCTTTATAAATTTTGGTTATTAACCCCTTATCAGATGCATTGTCGAATATGTTCTCCAATTGTGTACTTTGTCTTCTTATTCTGTTCTGATTGTCTTTAGCTGTGCAAAAGCCTTTTAGTTTGATATAGTCCCATTTGTTTATCCTGTCTTTTATTTCACTTGCCTGTGGAGATAAATCAGCAAATATATTGCTGCAAGAGATGTTGGAGAGCTTACAGCCAATGTTTTCTTCTAAGATGCTTATGATTTCATGGCTTACTTTTAAGTCTTTTTTTAAAGTTATTTTTATTTATTTATTCATTTTAGAGAAGAGAGAGAGAGAGAGAGAAGGGGGGAGGAGCAGGAAGCATCAACTACCATATGTGCCTTAACCAGGCAAGCCCAGGGTTTTTTGAACAAGCGACCTCACTGTTCCAGGTCCACGCTTGATCCACTGCGTCACCACAGGTCAGGCGCTTACTTTTAAGTCTTTTATCCATTTTGAGTTTATTTTGGGGAATGGTGTAAGTTGGTGGTCTAGTTTCTTTTTTTTGCAGGTAGCTGTCCAATTTTCCCAACACCATTTGTTAAAGAGACTGTCTTTACTCCATTGTATGCTCTTACTTCCTTTGTCAAATATCAGTTGCTATAAAGGTATGGGTTTATTTCTGAGTTCTCTGTTCTGTTCCATTGATCTATATGCTTGTTGTTATGCCAGTACCAAGCTGTATTGAGTACAATGGCCTTGTAGTATAACTTGAAATCAGGAAGTGTGATGCCTCCCACTTTATTCTTCCTTTTCAAGATTCCTGAGGCTGCCTGACCTGTGGTGGCGCAGTGGATAAAGCGTTGACCTGGAAATGCTGAGGTCGCCGGTTCAAAACCCTGGGCTTGCCTGGTCAAGGCACATATGGGAGTTGATGCTTCCTGCTCCTCCCTACCTTCTCTCTCTCTCTCTCTGTCTCTCTCTCTCTCTCCTCTCTGAAATGAATAAATAAAATAAAAATAAAAAAAAGATTCCTGAGGCTATTCGTGTTCTTTTTTGGTTCCATATAAATTTTTGGAATATGTGTTCTATATCCTTGAAGTATGTCATTGGTATTTTAATCGGTATTGCATTGAATTTATAAATTGCTTTGGTAATATATACATTTTAATGATGTTGATTCTTCCTAGCCATGAACACGGTATACGCTTCCACTTGTTTGTCTCTCCATTGATTTCTTTTATCAATGTTTTATAATTTTCCAAGTACAAGTCTTTAATCTCCTTGGTTAAATTTACTCCTAGGTACTTTATTTTTTTGGTTGCAATAGTGAAGGGGATTGTTTCCTCAATTTCTCTTTCTGACACTTCATTGTTGGTGTATAAAAATGCCTCTAATTTCTGAGTATTAATTTTATATCCTGCCATCGTGCTGAATTCACTTATCAGGTCCAGTAGTTTTTTTACTAAGACTTTAGAGCAGCGGTTCTCAACCTGTGGGTCGCGACCCCAGCGGGGTCGCTTAAAGCCATCGGAAAATACATAATGCATATCAGGAATTTACATTCCGAATCATAACTATAGCAAAATTACAGTTATGAAGTAGCCACCAAAATTATTTTTTGGTTTGGGGTCACCGCAACATGAGGAACTATATTGCGGGGTCACGGTATTAGAAAGGTTGAGAACCACTGCTTTAGGGTTTTCTATATACAATATCATATCATCTGCAAATAATGATAGTTTTACTTCTTCTTTTCCAATTTGGATGCCTTTTAGTTCTTCTTCTTGTCTGATTGCTGTGGCTAGGACTTCCAGAACTATGTTAAATAAGAGTGGTGAAAGAGGGCACCCTGGCCTTATTCCTGGTCTTAAGGGGATTGCTTTCAATTTTGGCCCATTGAGTATGATGTTGGCTGTGTGTTTGCAATAGATGGCCTTTATCATGTTGAGGTATGTAACCTGTATTCCCACTTTGCTGAGAGTTTTGATCATGAATGGGTGCTGGATTTTATAAAATGCTTTTTCTGCATCTATTAAAATTATCATGTGGATTTTTTTCCTTCCTTTTGTTTATGTGATGAATCACATTGATTGATTTGCGAATATTTTACCAGCCTTGCCTCCCGAGAATAAATGCCACTAATCATGATGTATGATTTTTCTCATATATTGCTGTATCTGGTTTGCTAATATTTTGTTGAGGATTTTAGCATCTAAATTCATCAGGAATACTGGCCTATAATTTTCTTTCTTTGTGTTGTTTTTGTCTGGTTTTGGAATCAGAATTATGCTCGCCTCATAAAAGGAGCTTGGCAGTCTTCCTTCCTCTTGAAAATTTTGAAATAGCTTGAGAAGTATAGGAGTTAGTTCTTTGAATATTTGGTAGAATTCACTTGTGAAGCCATCTGCCCCAGGACTTTTGTTGTTGGGAGATTTTGATAACTGTTTCGATCTTATTTGTTGTAATCGGTCTGTTTAGGTTTTCTGATTCTTCCAGATTGGTTTTTGGAAGATTATGTTTCAAAAAATTTGTCCATTTCATCTAGGTTGTCTAGTGTTTTGGCATACAGTTCTTCATAGTATTTTCTTACAATATTTTGTATTTCTGTTGTGTCAGTTGTTATTTCTCTACTCTCATTTCTAATTTTATTTATTTGAGTCCTCTCTCTTTTTTTCTTGGTGAGTCTGGCAAAAGGTTCATTGATCTTGTTTACCTTTTCAAAGAACCACCTCCTAGTTTCATTAATCCTCTGTATTGTTTCTTAGCCTCTATGTCATTTATTTCCACTCTGATCTTTATTATTTCCTTCCTGCTACTACCTCTGGGCTTTACTTGCTGTTCTTTTTCTAATTCTTTTAGATGCTGGGTTAGGTTGTTTATTTGAGCTTTTTCTAGCTTCTTAAGGTATGACTGTAATGCTATGAACTTCCCTCTCAGCACTGCTTTTGCTGTGTACCATACATCTCTAGTTGTTTTATGCTTATTATCATTCATTTCTAGGATTTTTTTTTATTTCTTCTTTGATCTCATTGTTAACTCAGTCATTATTTAATAACATGCTATTTAGTTTCCATGTGTTTGAGTATTTTTCAGTTTTTCTGTTGTGGTTGATTCCTAGTTTCATGCCATTGTGATCAGAGAAAATGCTTGATATGGTTTCAATATTCATAAATTTGTTGAGACCGCTTTTGTGCCCTAACATGTGGTCTATTCTAGAGAATGTACCATGAGCACTTGTAAAGAATGTATATTCTGCTGCTTTAGGGTGAAAGGTTCTGAAGATATTTATTAAATCCAGTTGATCTAGTGTGTCCTTTAAGTTTGCTGTTTCTTTGTTAATTTTCTTTCTTGAGGATCTATCTAGTGATTTTAGTGGGATATTGATATCCCCTACTATTTTAATATTGCTGTTAATCTCACCCTTATATCCACCATAGTCTGCTTTATATATTTAGGTGCTGCTATATTAGGTGTATAGATATTTATAATGGTTATATCTTCCTGTTGGATGGTTCCCTTTGTCATTATGTACTGACTTTCTTTATCTCTTACTATAGCCTTTGTTTTAAAGTCCATTTTGTCTGTTATAAGTATTGCTACCCCAGCTTTTTTTCATTTCCATTTGTATGAAATATTCTTTCCATCCTTTACTTTCACTCTATGTGCATCTTTTGTTTTGAGTGTGTCTCTTGTAGACAGCATATGTATGGGTCCTGTTTTCTTATCCACGCAGCTACCCTATGTCTTTTCATTGAATCATTTAACCCATTTATATTTAAGGTTATTATTGATATGTAGTTTTTTTCTTGCCATTTTATTCTTTAAACCTGTATTCCTCTTTTGTTATATTCTTTTCCCCCTTTGATCTGTTTACAACAGGCCCCTTAACATTTCTTGCAGCATTGGTTTGTAATGAATTTCTTGAGTTTATTTTTGTCTGGGTAGCTTTTTATTTCTCCTTCAATTTTAAACGATAACCTTGCTGGATAAAGTATTCTTGGTTGTAGGCTCTTGTTCTGCATTACTTTGAATATTTCTTGCCATTCCCTTCTGGCCTCAAGTGTTTCTGCTGAGAAATCGGATGTCATCCTTATGGGGGATCCTTTGTAGGTGATAGCCTTTTTTTCTCTAGCCGTTTTTGTTTGTTTGTTTGTTTGTTTGTTTTACACAGAGACAGAGAGAGAGTCAGGGAGAGGGATAGATAGGGACAGACAGACAGAAATGGAGAGAGATGAGAAGCATCAATCATCAGTTTTCATTGCCACACTTTAGTTGTTTATTGATTGCTTTCTCATATGTGCCTTGACTGGGGGGCTACAGCAGATCAAGTAACCCCTTGCTCGAGCCAGCAACCTTGAGTCCAAGCTGGTGAGCTTTGCTCGAACCAGATGAGCCCACACTCAAGCTGGCGACCTCAGGGTCTTGAACCTGGGTCCTTTGTATCCCAGTCTGACACTTTACCAACTGTGCCACCTCCTGTTCAGCTATGATTTGATTGAACAAAGTTTCTATTCCTTGTTCTTTCTCTTCTTTTTCAGGAACCCCTATGATGAGAATGTTATTTCTCTTCATGTTGTCACTGAGCTCTCTTGAGTTTCCTCAGACTTTTTGTGTTTCTTTTCTTTCTGCTGCTCTGCTTCCATGTCTTTGTTTATCTTGTCCTCTAATTCGCTGATTCGATCTTCAGCTTCATCCATCCTGCTTTTAATTCCTTCCATTGTGGACTTCATTTCTGATATCATATTTGTCATTTTTGACTGATTTTTTCTTATTATTTCAATGTCCTTTTTTATACTTGCTATCTCTTTATTTAGGTTGCATTATGTCCATCTATTACTGTTCTAAGATCTTTGAGCATCCTAACAATCATTATTTTAAACTCTGCATTCAGTAATTTGGTTATATCTGACTCGTTCAAGTCCTATTCTGGAGATTTCTCTTGATTCATTTGCATTGCATTTCTCTGCCTTCCCATTCTGTCTGTGTATAAGAAGTGTGTCCAAAATGTCCATGTTTGTACCACTTGATCCCCTTTACCTTTTGGGCATTATTTCCAGTGCCCTACTCTCTGGCAACTCTTAGTTTTTCTATATATATGAGTCTGTTTGTTTTGTTTGTTTAGTTTTTTAGTTTCCACACTAAGTGAAATGATATAGTATTTGTCTGTCTCTGACTTATTTCACTTAGCATAAATACCCTCTAGGTCTATCCATGTTGTTACAAATTGCAAGATTTCATTCTTTTTCATGGATGAGTATTAGTTGTGTGTGTGTGTATCTACTTCTCCTTTATCCATTCATCTATTAATGAACACCTAGATTGTTTCCATATCTTGGTTATTATATATAACACTTCAATGAACATTGGGGTGCATATATCTTTTTGATTTTCTGTTTCTTTTTCTTCAGATATGCATCCAGAAGTAGAATTGCTGGGTCCTTCTTTGTTTTATTTTTGTTATAGGCTTTGTTTTAAACTTTTTTTTGTCTGATAAGTATTGCTATCTCAGCTTATTTTTTGTTCGTTTCCATTGTCATGAAATATCTTTCCAACCTCTTTACTTTCAGTCTGTGTGTGTCTTTCAATCTGGAATCTCATATGGGCAGTATATGTAAATGTCTTGTTTTCTTATCCATTCACTCACCCTATATTTTTCCAATGAAGCACTTAGTTAATTTACATTTAAAGTAATTATTGATAGATATGTACTTATTACCATTTGTTTTCATATTAGATTTATAAGTGGGCGATCTACTATCTTTATTATTTGTATGCCTTTCTAGTGAGATTTTTTTCTTTCATTTATTTTCTTATATTTAGTTTTGGCCTTTTCTTTTTCACTTAAAGAATTTCCTTTAACATTTCTTGTAATTCTGGTTTAGTGTTAATGAATTCTTTTCGCTTTTGCTGGTCTGGGAAAAGACTGATCTCTCTTTTAATTCTGAACATAACCTTGCTGGGTAGAGTATTCTTGGTTATACATGTTTCCCTTTCATCATGTTAAATATATTGTGCCACTCCCTTATAACCTGCAGGGTTTCTGTTGAAAAGTAAGTTGCAAGGCTTACAAGCCAAGGCTTACCGGCATTACCCTGTATGTAACTATTTGTTTTTCTCGTATTGCTTTTAAGATTCTCTCTTTAACTATTAACAATTATAATGTGTCTTGTTGTGGGTCTCTTGAGTTCATCTTTGTGATTACTGACCTTGGATGTCTGTTACTTTTTCCAGGTTAGGGAATTTTTCAGCCATTATTTCATCTCTTCTTCTGGGATCTCTATGATTCAAATGTTAGTAAACTTGATGTTGTCCCAAAGATCCTTTACACTATCCTCATTCTTTTTAACATCTTTTTCTTTTTGATTTTCCAGTTGGGTTATTTCCACTATCCAGTCTTCAAAATTGCTGATCCATTCTTCTGCACCATCTGATCTGCTGTTGATTCCTTCCAGTATATTTTTCATTGCAGTTGTTATAGAAAAAAAAGTAGGTCCTTTATGGCCTGGTCTGTGGTGGAACAGTGGATGGAGCATTGACCTAGAACACTGAGGTTGACGGTTTGAAACCAGGGCTTTCCTGGTCAAGTCACATACAACAAACAAACAATGAACAGCTAAAGTGAAGGAACTATGAGTTGATACTTCTCATCCCCCCCTGTAAAATTAGTAAGTAAAATTTTTAAAATAAAAAAGTAAGTCCTTTTTATAATTTTTATCTCCTTGTTGAAGTTTTCACTGAGTTTATACACTTGTCGACAGAGTCTGATGAGCATCTCTATGACTATAACTTTGAACTCTTCATCAGTAGACAGCTTACCTCAGTTTCATTTAGTTATTTTTCTGGAGTTTGTCATGGTGGGTATTTTTTTCTGGAACATAGTATTTTTTTCTGGAACATAGTCTTCCTTATTTTACCTGTTTTACCTATGTATTAGGTAGGACAGCTAAATATCCTGGTCTTGGAAAAGTGGCCTTATTTAGAAGTTGTCCTGTGGGGCCCAGTAGTGGAATCCTCCTTGTCACAAGAATCAAGTGCTCCAAAGGTATTCTTGGGTAGACTAGTGGCTTTCTGTTGTGCCTGGCCCACAACTTCTATGGTGACACAGGCGGGTGAGGCTAGTCCCTTGCCTGCTGGTCATTACTGTCATGGGCTCACTGGTGTGCAAGGCAAGCCTTTCTTTCATGTGGCTGGCTGCTGCAGACACATTGCTGTACGTTGCTGCTGACTGAGGCCACTCACTGGATGTGGCAGGGCAGCCTCTTTAGAGGTGGTGCTAGCCTACGTGGGTCCTCAGGGAAATAACAAGCTGGGGTAAAGAGTGTTGGCTAGGTATTAATAAAGAGTGTCAGAAATGGAGCTTGCCAGTGTCAGAACAGATAAGTTAGAGAAGGGGGAGGGGAACAGTACGTGCCAGCAACTCTGACATAGGAGAAAGTTCCAACAGATCCCATTCCTCCAGCACACATACTTAAAATTAGTCAATGTATCACCTTTATGTGTGACCTAGGTGCTTTTCAAAATGCTATCTCTGTGCTGGGACTCAGAAAGAACAATTTGGGTTTTTTATAGCCCTTTTGTTCTCCCAGATGTAAGCCCCACTGGTTTTCAAAGACAGATGGGGGATCCTCTTCTTGTTATACGTCCTCTAGGCTAGAGCTCAGACACCTCACCCTTCAGTGACAACCTCTACAGTTGTGATATCTTTCCCACTTGTGAGTCATTGCATAGGGAGTGGGGGGTTGGGTAAGTCCTGATTAGGCTTAGTCTCTATATCTCCTACCTGTTTCAATGTGGCTTTTTCTTTATATCTGTGTGAAAAATCTGTTCTGCTTGTCTTCAGGTTATCTCCGAAATAGCTGTCCTATATGTACTTGTAGTTTTGGTGTCAGTAAAAGGAAGTGAGCATAGGATCTTTCTACTTTGCCATCTTGAACTTAAAGCCAGGAGCCTTACTATTGAATGCCAAATAAATTTGTCTGTGAAATGTCTTTCCTTGTGGTTGGCACATTTCCCCTGTGAGAAACATGTCCTCCAGTGGAACCACCAAGTCATTTACATGTTCTGTTTTTTTTAATCTATTTGTTTGAGTCAGGATCTGAATAAGGCCCATAAACTGTAATTGGCTAATATGTCTTTTAAGACTAGTTGACTCTCTAATTCTTCACCATGTATTTTTTTACTTATAAGTTACTTGTCTCAGAAACCAAGTTGTTGGTTTGGTAGAGCTCTCCACAAGCTTTCTGACGGCCTCCCAATAGTGTATTTAATGCATTCTTCTGGTTTTCTTTTCTTCTATAAAATGGTAATCAGATGAAAAGACCTGATGGAATTGAGGTCTAAACTTTGTCCTGAGTAGGTCATGGGTGATAATGAAGACTTCCATCAGGGAGCATATGATACCTTCTTGTCTCTCTTTTTGTGACATAAGCAGCTGCTTGGTGGGCCATTATCTGAATCCATTATTGCAAAACTAAAATATTCTATCATTCATTCTCCACTTTATTAGCTAGTATAGACCTACAATAATAAATTCCTCTGATCAACTCTTCATTATCAATTTTTGACCTTCTGAAAAAGCAGGAAATTGCTTTATTTCTTCCCTTTATTTTTTTTTAAACACCAAGTTGGTTTAGTAGCATCCTACACAGGTGGCTATTAATAGGTCTTTTTTTTTTTAAGTATCATCATAAATTAGTGTATTTTAACATATCTGATGTGTTTCAATCCATTACAGATATTACTGTATTGATAATAAAATTACTCCCTTATCTTAATAAGAGCCAACTCAAGTTGACTCCTGAGTCCTTTTGACACAAACCTAGTAAAATTTCATTGTTCTTGCTTTCAACCTCATCTTTTATTTCCTAATCAACCATTTCTCCAAAGAAACAAACTCCATTTAGGAAGAAATTGCATTAGATACCACAGTCTGGTGCTGGGCTGCTCATTATTATGCAATTAGTTTACAAGCCTTTTCAGTGGACAGAACTAGAAAATTTTTTTTTTAAAAAATGCATCACAGGTTCATACTGATGTTGTAATTCAAATTCAGGACTATTGGCCTTGGCCTGTTGGCTCAGTGGTAGAGTGTTGGCCTGGTGTGTGGATGTTCTGGGTTTGATTCCAAGTCAGGGCACACAGGAGAAGAGCCCATCTGCTTTTCCACCCCTCCCCCTCTCACTTCTCTTTCTCTGTCTCTCTTCCTTTCCTGCAACCATGGTTCAATTGGAGCCAGCTGGCCCCAGGCACTGAGGATGGCTCCATAACCTCCACCTCAGGCACTAAGAAGAACTTGGTTGCTGAGCAACCAAACAATGCCCCAGATAGGCAGAGCATCACCTTCTAGTGGGCTTGCTGGGTGAATATTGGAAGGGGCACATGCAGGAGTCTGTCGCTATGCCTCCCCTCCTCTCACTAAATGAATGAATGAATGAATTAATTAATAAGAAAGATAAAAATTTAGGACTATACGAATTCAGTTAACACCATTCATCTTCACTTATCTTCATCTTCCTGCTCCAATGTCTCAAATTCCCATTTTCAAGGGCACCAACATTAATTACCCATCTCTTTTATTTTATAATACTAGTCTCATGATAACAATATGATTACTACCCCCAAAACAATACACTTATAGTAAATAATTTCAATTCTGTTTATATTTCTTTTGTACTCAGTGCGTATGCCGCTAGATATATGTAATAAATTATCATGGTTTAAAGTTTTCAGAAGTTATTTTCTATGTAATTATGCTACCAATCTGTTACAAAGGTTATTTGTTTCATTTAGCATTTGACTTTTAGAGATTGCTTTTTACATTTAGCTTTTAAATAATTATTTATAATACTTACATAGCTCCAAATCGTATCTACAAAAAAGCATATTTAAGGAATTCCAATTTATCTGCCTTATCCCCACCTTCCACTATAAGAATCATATTTTATATTTAATAGTTCATCCATTCTACTTTTAACATAAATATACCTCCTTCCTATGAGAATGACAATGGGAGTATCCTATATACACAATTATCCATCTTCTTTATTTCATTCAATAGTTCCTGCATCATATAGCTTTCCTTAATATATTGAAACAATTGCTTATACTAGTTAAGATAATGTGATGATCATCAGATCTTACTCTCATATGTGTGAGGTTCAGCAATGTAGTCAAAATGAAAAAGACATCCTGTTGCATGTCTGAAGACTCAGTAATGATTACTTTAAAAAGTATACTTTCTGACCTCCTTCACCCATTTCTGCTCATTTTGGGGGGGGGTTAAAAGATACAAACATCCAATTATAAAACAAATAAGACTTGGGGATACCAGGCATCCCCAAACTACGGCCCACGGGCCGCTTGCAGCCCCCTAAGGCCATTTATCTGGCCCCCTGCCGCACTTCTGGAAGGGGCACCTTTTTCATTGGTGGTCAGTGAGAGGAGCACTGTATGTGGCGGCCCTCCAGCGGTCTGAGGGACAGTGAACTGGCCCCCTGTGTAAAAAGTTTGGGGACCCCTGATATATACCATGGTGACTATAATTAAGAATACTGTATTGCATATTTAAAAGTTGCTGAAAGAATATTAAAAGTTCTCATCACAAGAAAAAAAACATCTTGTGACTACATATGGAGACGGATGTTAACTAGACTTAGTGTAGTGACCATTTTGCAATACAGCTTACCCTGAACAACATGGAGGTAAGGGGCACAAAACCCAGCACAGTAGAAAATTCAGGTGTAACTTCTGACTCCTCAAAAACTTAACTAGTCATCCTTCTGTATCACACAGGGGATTGGTTCTAGGACCCCCTTGGATACCAATATGTACAGATGCTCAAGTCTTTATATAAAAATGTCTAAAGGGCACAGGAGCTGTCCTTTGTATATTCATAAAGTTAGCTCTTCACATGTGCAGATTCCCATTCACAGATTAAAAATACTGTTGAGAGCAGCAAGATGGCAATGGAGTAGGCAGACATACCAACTTCCACCTTCCAGAACCAAAGTGGATTACAACTTAATTTTAAGAACCATCATCTGGAAAAACCAACTTTGGACTAAACTAAGAGGACTCTTCAACCAAGGAACATTGAAGAAGCCACACTGAGACTGGTAGGGATAGTGAAAATGTGGAGAGGGCTGCCAGCTCCCCAGGGTGAATGGCAGCCCGGAGAGACTTGAATGGTGGAAAGTGAGTTTTGCAGTGAGAAAGTCCTAAGCCCCAATAACAAAGCCCCAGCCTGCAGCCCCAGACCTAGAAGAGGCATATGGACAGTATTTAGCTGCAAAACAAGTCAGGATACTGTTTGTGAGATAGAGACAGATTTCTCAGACCCAGGATTCTTCTTAAAGTGACCACACAGAAAACCTCTCTCACAACCACTCACCAGGAGCTCCAGGGGATGGGGAGAGAAAAGAGGACTGGAGCAGAGGGAAGAGAGTGTAATCTAGGAGGCACAAGCAGAAACACTTTGAGGGACAGCCACCTTAAACCCCAAATCTGAAGTAAATATTTCCCCTAGAAACAGCAATATCAGCAAAGGGAAGCAGGACACCAGCCAAACAAGCTCTCCCGGGGCACTCAGAGCAAAGTCACTTAGAAGGATAGAAGGAAGGAGCTTTCAGGACTACAGTATTGAGTGCTAGGGTCTGAGCTGCAGCGTCCCCACCCACACGGCTGAGGGCTTGCCAGAGGACGGGAGGCAGCGGGACACAGAAGCGCGGTTACATGGTCAAAGGCAGAAGCTGGCTGGCCATGAATGAGGCCCAATGTGAGCTCAGTCTTGCCCGGTGGGAGCCGAGGGGATGCATGAAAGTGGTCAGGCCCAGCTGTGGGCCCACCTGCAATCCCACCTGTGAAGGAAAGGCAGAAACCCTGGAAGGGGCAAAGAACCGCCACTGAACAAGGACGTGCAGGTACGCAGTCTCACCTGGCCCGCAGAACTGAGGATTGTAGCCCAATGTGTGAGCCGGCTCCTCCTGCGGAGGTGGGGCAAAAGCCCAGTACAGGAGTAGACCTGTGATTGAGCCCGAGTGCATAGCCCAGCCCAGCTCGGGGAGCCAAGACTTGCAGCCGACCCTGAGTGGGCTCCTCCTGCTGGTGTGGGGCAAAAGCCGGAATCAGGTTGAAATCCAAAGCAGAGCAAAGATGCTCACCCCTGCCTGTGGCACCAAGGCTTACGGCTCTGGCGCAGAGCATAACCCCACATGTGGGGGTGGGGTGAAGGCCGAGGCTGTCGATCGAGGCTTGTAGACCTGGGCATGTAATCACAGCCTCTCCTGTGGAGGAGAGGCAGAAACTGCACTGACAGCCCCAGAGGGCAGGCACCGGCAATGTCTATACCTGAACTCCCTAGGCAGCAGCGGCAGAGGGGGTGGAGGGCCTGAAGACAGACTACACCTAGGGAGAGGAGGCTAACCCATTGGACTCCAGTGGCCAAAACCTTCTTTTACACAGACAAATGAAAAGGCAGAGAAATGCAACACAAATGAATCAAGAGAAATGCCCAGAAAAGGCCTGAATGAGACAGATATAACCAAATTATTGGATGCAGAGTTTAAAAAAACAATTGTTAGGATGCTCAAAGATCTTAGAACAACAATAGATGGTCATTTGAACACCTAAATAAATAGTAAATATAAAAAAGGACATTGAAATAATAATAAAGAATCAGTCAGAAATGACAAATATATCAGAAATGAAGACCAAAATGGAAAGAATTAAAAGCAGAATGGATGAAGCTGAGAATAGAATCAGCAAGTTAGAGAACAAGATAAATGAAGGCAGGAAGCAGAGCAGAAAAAAAAAAGAGACTCAAAAAGTCTGAGGAAGCTCTAAGAGAGCTTCATGACAATATGAAAAGAAATAATATCCGCATCATAGGGGTTCCTGAAGAAGAAGATAAAGAACAAGGAATAGAGACTTTGTTCAATCATATCATAGATGAAAATTTCCCTAAATTAATGCAGGAAAAAGTCCCACAAGTTCAAGAAGCACAGAGAACTCCATTAAAGAGAAACCCAAAGAAATCTACACCAATCAATCATAATTAAAATACCAAAGCTAAGCAATAAAGAGAAAATATTAAAAGTGGCTAGAAAAATTGGCTATCACCTATAAAGGAGCCCCCATAAGAATAAAATCTGACTTCTCAACAGAAACACTTGAGGCCAGAAGGCAATAGCAAGAAATATTCAAAGTAATTCAGAACAACAGCCAACAACCAAGACTACTTTATCCAGCAAGGCTATAGTTTAAAATTGAAGGAGAAATAAAAAGCTACCCAACAAAAATAAACTCAAGGAATTCATTACAACCAAACCAGTGCTGCAAGAAATGCTAAGGGGCCTATTGTAAAGAGAACAAAGGGGAAAAAGAATATAGCAAAAAAGGAATACAGCTTTAAAGAATAAAATGGCAATAAACAACTACATATCAATAATAACCTTAAATATAAATGGATTAAATGATCAGATCAAAAGATATAGGGTAGCTGCATGGATAAGAAAACAGGACCCGTACATACGCTGTCCACAAGAGACACACCTTACAACAAAAGATACACATAGACTGAAGGTAAAAGGATGAAAAAAAATATTTCATGAAAATGAAAATGAAAAAAAAGCTGGAGTAGCAATATTTATATCAAACAAAATGGACTTTATTATTATTATTATTTTTTGTATCTTTCTGAAGCTGGAAACGGGGAGAGACAGTCAGACAGACTCCCGCATGCGCATGACCGGGATCCACCCGGCACGCCCACCAGGGGGCGACGCTCTGCCTACCAGGGGCGGCGCTCTGCCCCTCTGGGGCATCGCTCTGCTGCTACCAGAGCCACTCTAGCGCCTGGGACAGAGGCCAAGGAGCCATCCCCAGTGCCCGGGCCATCTTTGCTCCAATGGAGCCTCGGCTGCGGGAGGGGAAGAGAGAGGAAGAAGAGGGGGAGGGGTGGAGAAGCAGATGGGCACTTCTCCTGTGTGCCCTGGCCAGGAATCGAAACCGGGACTTCTGCATGCCAGGCCGACGCTCTACCACTGAGGCAACTGGCCATGGCAAAATGGACTTTAAAACAAAGGCTATGGTAAGAGATAAAGAAGGTCACTACACAATGATAAAGGGAGCCATCCAACAGAAGATATTACCATTATAAATATCTACACACCTAATATTGTAGCACCTAAATATATAAAGCAGATCTTGATAAATATAAAGGGCGAGATCAACAGCAATACTATAATAGTAGGGATTTCAATACCCCACTAACATCACTAGATAGATCCTCAAGAAAGAAAATTAACAAAGAAATAGCAGACTTAAAGGACATACTAGATCAACTGGATTTAATAGGTATCTTCAGAACCTTTCACCCTACAGCAGCAGAATGTACATTCTTTTCACGTGCTAATGGTTCATTCTCTAGGATAGATCATATGTTAGGGTACAAAAATGGACTCAACAAATTTAAGAAGACTGATATCATAACGAGCATTTTCTCTGATCACAATGGCATGAAACTAGAAATCAACCACGACAGAAAAACTGAAAAATACTCAAACACATGGAAACTGAATAGCATGTTATTAAATAATGAATGAGTTAACAATGAGATCAAAGAAGAAATTTAAAAATTCCTAGAAATGAATGATAATAAGCATAAAACAACTAGAAATGTATGGTACATAGCAAAAGCAGTCCTGAGAGGGAAATTCATAGCATTACAGGCATACCTTAAGAAGCTAGAGAAAGCTCAAATAAACAACGTGACCCAGCATCTAAAAAAAGAACTAGAAAAAGAACAGCAAGTAAAGCCCAGAGGTAGTAGAAAAAAGGAAATAATAAAGATTAGAGCGGAAACAAATGACATAGAGACTAAAGAAACAATACAGAGGATTAATGAAACCAGGAGCTGGTCCTTTGAAAAGATAAACAAGATCGATAAACCTTTAACCAGACTCACAAAAAAAAAAAAAAAAAAAAAAAAAAAGGACTCAAATAAATAAAATTAGAAATGAGAGTAGAGAAATAACTGACACAACAGAAATACAAAATGTTGTAAGAAAATACTATGAAGAACTGTATGCCAAAACACTAGACAACCTAGATGAAATGGACAAATTCTTTGAAACATATCATCTTCCAAAAATTAATCTGGAAGAATCAGAAAACCTAAACAGACCTATTACAACAAATGAGATCGAAACAGTTATCAAAAAACTCCCAACAAACAAAAGTGCTGGGGCAGATGGCTTCACAAGTGAATTCTACCAAATATTCAAAGAACTAACTCCTATACTTCTCAAGCTATTTCAAAAAATTCAAGAGGAAGGAAGACTTCCAAGCCTCTTGTATGAGATGAGCATAATTCTGATTTCAACACCAGACAAAAACAACACACACAAAAAAAATTATAGGCCGATATCCCTGTCGAATTTAGATGCTAAAATTCTGAACAAAATATTACCAAACTGGATCCAGCAATATATGAAAAAAATCATACATCATGATCCATGGCATTTATTTTCAGGAGGCAAGGCTGGTAAAATATTTGCAAATCAATCAATGTGATTCATCACATAAACAAAAGGAAAAAGAAAAACCACATGATAATTTTAATAGATGCAGAAAAAGCATTTTATAAAATCCAGCACCCATTCATGATCAAAACTCTCAGCAAAGTGGGAATACAGGTTACATACCTCAACATGATAAAGGCCATCTATGACAAACCCACAGCCAACATCATACTCAATGGCCAAAAATTAAAAGCAATCCCCTTAAGATCAGAAACAAGGCAGGGGTGCCCCCTTTCACCATTCTTATTCAACATAGTTCTGGAAGTCCTAGCCACAGCAATCAGACAAGAAGAAGAAATAAAAGGCATCCAAATTGGAAAAGAAGAAGTAAAACTATCATTATTTGCAGATGATATGATATTGTATATAAAAAAACCCTAAAGTCTCAGTCAAAAAACTACTGGACCTGATAAATGAGTTCAGCAGGTAGCAGGATATAAAATTAATACTCAGAAGTCAGAGGCATTTTTATACATCAACAATCAAGTGTCTGAAAGAGAAATTGAGGAAACAATCCCCTTTACTATTGCAACCAAATAATAAAGTTCCTAGGAGTAAATTTAATCAAGGAGATTAAAGACTTGTACTTGTAAAATTATAAAACATTGATAAACAAAATCAAAGAAGAGACTAACAAGTGGAAGCATATACCGTGTTCATGGTTAGGAAGAATCAACATCATTGAAATGTCTATATTACCTAAAGCAATTTATAAATTCAATGCAATACCAATTAAAATACCAATGACATACTTCAAAGATATAGAACACATATTCCAAAAATTTATAGGGAACCAAAAAAGAACATGTTAGCCTCAGCAATCTTGAAAAAGAAGATTAAAGTGGGGAGAATCACACTTCCTAATATCGAGTTATACTACAAGGCCATTGTACTCAAAACAGCCCGGTACTGGCATAAGAAGAGGCAAACAGATCAATGGAACGGAACAGAGAATCCAGAAATAAACCAAAACCTTTATGGACAACTGATATTTGACAAAGGAGGTAAGAGCATACAATGGAGTAAAGACAGCCTCTTCAACAAATGGTGTTGTGAAATTGAACAGCTACCTGCAAAAAAATGAAACTAGATCACTAACTTACACCACTCGCAAAAATAAACTCAAAATGGATAAAAGACTTAAATGTAGGCCGTGAAACCATGAGCATCTTAGAAGAAAACATAGGCAGTAAGCTCTCCGACATCTCTCGCAGCAATATATTTGCAGATTTATCTCCACAGGCAAGTGAAATAAAAGACAGGATAAACAAATGGGACTATATCAAACTAAAAAGCTTTTGCACAGCCTAAAAAATAAGAACAGAATAAAAAGACAAACTACACAATGGGAGGACATATTCGACAATACATCTGATAAGGGGTTAATAACCAAAATTTATAAAGAACTTGTAAAACTCAATACCAGGAAGATAAACAATCCAATCAAAAAATGGGCAAAAGAAATGAATAGACACTTCTCCAAAGAGGACATACAGATGGCCAACAGGCATATGAAAAAGTGCTCAACATCACTAATCATTAGAGAAATGCAAATTAAAACCACAATAAGATATCACCTCACAGCAGTCAGAATGGCACTCATCAATAAACAACACAGAAAAAGTGCTGGCGAGGATGTGGAGAAAAGGGAACCCTCCTGCACTGCTGGTGGGAATGCAGACTGGTGCTGCTACTGTGAAAAACAGTATGGAAATTCCTCCAAAAATTTAAAATCGAACTTCCCTTGACCCAGCTATCCCACTTTTAGGAATCTACTCCAAGAACACCATAGCACTGTTTCAACAGGAGAAATGCACCCCCATGTTTATGGCAGCATTGTTCACAATAGCGAAGATCTGGAAACAGCCCATGTGTTCGTCAGTGGACGAGTGGATTAAAAAGCTTTGGTACATATATATTATGGAATACTACTCAGCCATAAGAAATGATGACATCAGATTATTTACAACAACATGGATGGACCTTGATAACATTATACTGAGTGAATAAGTAAATCAGAAAAAACTAAGAACTATATGATTCCATACATAGGTGGGACATAAAAATGAGACTCAGAGACATGGACAATTGTGTGGTGGTTATAGGTGGGGGCGTAGATGGGGTAGGGTAGGGTCATAAAGAAAACCAGATAGAAGGTGACGGAAGACAATTTGACTTTGGGTGATGGGAATGCAACATAATCAAATGTCAAAATAATCTCGAGATGTTTTCTCTGAACATATGTACCCTGATTTATCAGTCTCACCCCATTAAAATTAATAAAAAAATACTGTTTACAATCCATGGTTCATTGAATTTAGACATATAAAAACCTGGTCATATGGAGGGCTGACTGTATATTTGTTGAAAAAAGTCCACAAAGATATGGCCCCAGGCAGTTTAAACTGTGTTGTTCAAGTGCCAACTATATATACAATACTGAATCATGTTTCACACCTGAAACTAATATAGTTATGTATCAATTATACCACAATAAAAGCATAGCTTATACCTTCATTTAAAGTAACAGTGTGAAAAGGCAATTCATAAAGCTATTTTTTTCTTAAAAGTTGGCTGTTTCTGTTATAGCCAGCGTTGTATTCCTTTACAGAAAAATCTGCCAAAAAATGGGTATACAAATTCTCTTATCCCCTTTAAGCATTTGTAAGAGCAAATATCCTATTAACTAAAACCTTGCAAAGACTTCAAGAATGCATGCAACTTATTTTTATTTTTACCAGTTTCTTGTGTGAAGAAATTTGATAATGGAAAAATTTAGAGTCAAAAGAACTGAATAGAAATCTTAGCTAAACTGCTAAGTGGATGACTTTAAGTGACTTTACCCATCAGGACTCCAATTTTCCCATCAGTCAAGTGGAGATAAAGATACCAATGCCAGAGTGTTGTTGTTAGAAAGAAATACTTATTTGAATGCAACAAATAAACCTCATAACACTCTGCAAATGTAAAAGCATAATAAACAGGGGATTAAATGGCTAGTTTGATGAGATCCATTTTTAAAGATTTAATTTGTTTGTTTAAAATGATGGCAAACCGAACGTGAAAAAAAGCTTCACTCCGGAAACTGACTTTTGCCTGAACAGAACTCAGTTATAAATATCTGTTTTTGATTTTGACATTCAATTCTGAGATGAATCGAACATTCTTCAGAATTTTAATTTGACAGGAACTAAAACTCAGAAAGCAGATAAAACATTCTGAAGGGAAACTTGTTCATCTCAAGTGACTTTTAATTCCAACTCTGATTATTCAATATAGAAAACCCATCTTCAGATAGAAACTCATTTTGAAAATGCATCTCCAAAGCTTTTACATAATCTAAGTTGGAGACGAAATGGATCTATATTTTATGTTAAGGGAAAATAATACACTAAAATTAATTACTTTTCTTCTTAAAACTTTTAAAATAGACATTAAACTCTTTAAAGAAAGAATATTATATACCTCAAAACTTTTTTAATGTAATTCAGCAAATGATAAAACAACAGAAATAAATGTTAGATTTATGACACTGCATTAAAAATCAACTATGTTCTCAATGGACTTGTTTGGCTGTTACAAATCATACCCACTAAAATTATTCCTTCTTGCCAATGAACACCAACCACAGTTTCTGTTTATGCTTGAAGCCAAAGAGATTGATCTACCTCCTTGCTTTTATATAGAAATCTGCCTTGGGGATGCATACTGAAGGGCTACACCTAAGTTCACATGTAAAAATAAAAAATACTGTACATATATTTCTTTAGCTCTAAACTTAACTGGTAGATCTTATTTTCCTCTTTCCAATGAAATCCTGAATGCTGCCAGTTATATGTCTAAGCCACTAATCCAGTCATGTATAGCTCACTGGGGGTGGGAGGAGAAGGGCAAAGGAGTTTAGTTATTAAACTTTTCTAACACATGGAAAAACAGAAAGGTCAGTGTGCCTCCACATAGCCATCGCCTAGATTTAACAATATCAAGAACTTCCCACTTTTATATCTTCTTCCCTTTATTGCCTCGTGGAAGCCTTTTAAAACAAATCTCAAACTTCAGGCACACTTCAGGATACATCTCTGAAAAGGATGAACACTTCTTACATAATTACCATGCTATTTCCACTATAACAAAATTGTCAATAGGTCCTTCATTTATTTCTTACCCAGTTCATAACCAAACTGTCCCCACTGTTTCAAAATAGTCATCTTAGAGTTGATATGTTCAATTGGATCCACATAAAGAATTTACATGTTACATTTGTTTGTTACTTCTCCAAAGCCTGTTTAAATCCAGAAACATGCTTTTTTTCCCATGCCACTGACATATTATTTTAAATACACTTTTTTAAGTGCTTATTTCTTGCTAAGACCTATTACATTTATCACTTAATTTAATTTCAAAATATCCTCACACAGTAATGTGGCAGACCCAGCTACTTATATAACAATATTTGTGCTTTCTCCCCCATGGTGTGGAGTTGTTGCTGGGAAATAGCCAACAGAGGCCTTACTAAGGAGTGATCACTGGAGCCAAGTGGATTAAAGCTGGTATAAAGCAGTCTCAGTGACAAATGCCTCCCAGCACTTCTCTTTACCTAGTGTCAATTGATAGCAGATTGGGATTGGTCATTGGTGACCAGGAATCCTCAATTTGGGGTGCAGTGAAGAAGGAAAGTTTTTTCACTGCAAAACGGATCAAATGTGATACAGCAGGCCAGTGAAAACAGCACAGCTGTGAGGCCGCCATGGGGTCAGGCTATTTAGCTCTGCTCTGATCTTTGCCGTTCTGCTCTGCTCTGTGCTGGCCTTTTTTGCCACATGCTGGTCTGTTCTGGTCTGTTCCAGCAAGATATCTTTAGTGGTTCAGCTCAGCCTAAGAAACGCAGTCAGGTGGAAAGGGAAAGTATGCTTTTAAAGAGCTAGCTGGGAGCTGACTTAAATAGACAGAGTCCCCACCTGTGGTCCCTGATGGGTCCATCCTAATGCAAATGAGGAATCTAAAACTTCAGTTTGATTGGTCCAAAAGGCACTGTCCTGACTGGTCAGAATGGAGCCACTCTGATTCACTGGTGAAGTTGTTGATGCGGTTAAAGCTGTGTAACTCCAACTGGGTGGGAAAGCCTCAGTCTGATTGGTTCAAATAGGGTTCCAGGAACTCCTTTCTAAGGGCTGGCTAGAGGGCAGACACAGTGCAGGCAGGCAGCTCAGTGCAGGCTTCTCCCTGAAGTGCAGTGTGCATGAGAGACCCGGTGTGGAAATGGCTGTTAGGCTCTGAGTTTTTTGGTGTATGTTTCTTTTTTAAAAAATTTGAGCCCAGTTAGCCTTCAGAAACCCTTCCTAATATGTATCTTCTTCCTCAGGGAGTGTGTTCCCTATAACATTTGTGGGAATATTTGTTGAAAAACACATCCTCCCAAGACAATGTTCTTAAACTTGCTTTTCTGTGCTCTAAGACACTGGGTCACATTTCTATTATATCAATTCTTACATTTTAGTTGTAGTCATATATGTCTTCAACCCACTACAACCTAAATCCCAACAGGATAGAAATTATGCCTTATTGAACTTTTCATGTCCAGGGCTTAGCACAGTACCTAGCAATGAACAATTTGTGGACTAATAATGAAATAGATCAATTACATATCCTACTTTTCAAATATGGTTAAGAGGAAGATAATCATTTATCCAAGAAATACCCTTCTAATGCAGCCACAACAGAGTCACAGCCCTGGAAAGGAACCGAGGCCCAGAGAGGGGCGGGACACAAAGTAACAAAGCATACGATAGAAAGGAAGGGAAAAGTGGCTGGGGAAAAGAGCCCAAGCGAAATGTCATACTTTCAAGTAAGAAAGTTCTCTGATACACTAAAACATAGCAAACCAAATGGTAGGAAATGAGAGGTCATGGATCCGTCCCTTTGTTTTTGCACAGGACCATCTCTGGCTGATTAACAGTTAAGCCATTGTTCAGTATGACCAGGGTGAGATAATACAAATCAAATCAATGATTAACAACCTTTATGGTTTAGAAAGGAGAACCCAAATCCCTTATACTTCAGCTTAAGCACATTTGTTGTTTTCCATCCTGAGAGGTGAGCAGCTGGCTGCCATGCGAAGCAGATCTCTTTATACACTCTGAGACCCTCGGAATATGCACCGCTTATTCCAACCCTTAAAATATGCAGTTCTCTTCACACCCTTCCTTATGTATCCTGTTGAGAATGTTTCTTTATGTAATGCATCATTTTAAATCATCCGTTTTTCTGCTACGTTCCTCAACCTCTTCTGGGTATCAGAATTTCACCTCTTCCTGGACCCCTTCTGTTAATGTCTCTAGTTCAGTTTACTACATAAAATCCCTCTCCCTCTAAAATTGACATTCTGCTTCCTATATCTTAGCAGAAAGGCTTATTTTAGCTAGTTATTTATCTTACATTTCATTCTTTGTTTTGAAGTGTCCAATGACAAAATTAAAGCAGCCCCAATCAGAGTCAGGAAACCAACGTTAAACCAGTCTTCACGTTTTGGGAAGATATGCCTTCCTGGAGATAAACTGATAAATTTTTAGACAAATTAAACCCCACAAAATCATTCCTTATATATTTCTACAAGTGTCCCACAGTGTGTTCTGCCATTATGTTACCCTCTGATGCTTTAGAATGGTAGAGCCAATTTGAAGTGGAATAATATCATTTCAAACAACCCTGGTCATAATTTACAAATCTGAAACTTGTGTCTGGTAGGTAAAGTGAGTGGTCCCAGGGAAAGAGGACAACAAGAGCATTCTCCATGATACTATACTGCTGCCCAGAAGGATTGACAGACAAAACTACTAGTGAAATAGAGCTAAAACAAAGCCCTTGATAATAACAGTAAATAATAACAACCATACAATAGCTGACTCTTCTATAGCACCGACTACATGGTAGTACTCTTGTAAATATATACTTAACGTGTATTAATTCATTCAATTTTCAGAACATTCATAAAAGAAACATTTTTGTCATTATCATGAATTTTATCTATTGCAGAGCCTCAGAATTAGAGGTTATGAGCTCAGATTTTTTTAAATTCTATTAAATTTATTAGAATGACATTGTTTAATAAGATTATATGTTTCAACTGTATAATTATGTAATACATTCTCTTTATATTACTTTGTGAATTTACCATCAAAAGTCGAATCTCTTTCCATCAGCATCTATTTAACCCCATTTCCCTTCTTCGACATCCCCCGCCCTCTTTCCCCTCTGGTAACCACCATACTGTTGTCTGTATCTATGAGTTTATTTGTTGCTTTCTGTTTTTATAACTCACATATGAGTGAAATCATGTGGTTCTTAGTTTTTTCTTCTGCCATATTCTGCTTAGTGTGATTTTTATTCAAGATCTATCCATGTTGCCACAAATGGCAGCATTTCACCTGCTTTTATAAATGAGTAGTATTCCATTGTATATATACATATGTACCACATCTTCTTTATCCAATCACCCACTAAAGGACAGTTAGGTTGCTTCCATGTCTTGGCTATTATGAATAATGCTGCAATGAACATAGGGATACATATAGCTTTCCAAATAAAATGTTTTCAAATTTTTGAGGTAGATACCTAGGAAAGGGATTGCTGGGTCATACAGTAGCTCTAATCTTAATTTTTTGAGGAAACTCCATACTATTTTCCATAATGGTTGTACCAATTTACATTCTAAGGGAGACTTTTTTATCATCATCACATTAGAGATAAAGAAACTGAGGCCTAGAGAGCTTAAGTAACTTGCCCAAGGCCCTATATGATTTGTCTTAGGTTTAATTCCAGGGCACCAAGCCTCAGAGTTCATGTCATTAATCCAGAAGTTATACTGTAAATGGTTCAGAAGATACAATGTTGTGACATAGGAAATATGTCTCCTCAGGTCATACCTACTTAGTAAATGTGATCATTTCTAAAATACTGTTTCATCTTACTTAACAAGAACATTTTTAAAATTAATCAACATGGTATCAATGTGGTTTCAAGGTGGTTGTTCTTCCCATCATGGCAAGTGATAAACTGCTGAGAAAATTTTTACTAGCATATGAATGTGTCTGCCTGATAGTTGAACAAAGATCTCTCTAAATCTCAGTAAATCTGAATATAAACATCAGCTGTTTGTGTGAATTTTTTTTAATACTCAAATAATGTTTAGACAAATGCTTTGTTCTAGAGAGTGGAACAGTTCAGAGGTGGAAGCATAAATCTTATGAAATTATATTTATAAACTATATATAATATTTTATACATTAACATTATTGATTCATGACCAATATACATATTCAAAATCCCAAAGGGTAGAAAAATTGATCAGCAAATAATCAACTTTAGCATTTATTAAGGGAAGGCCCTGGGCTAGGTCCTAAAAAAGACAGTCAATGTCGGCTATACTAGCGAATTTTATCAAACATTCAAGAAGACTTGGTTCCTATTCTCCTCAAAGTCTTCCAAAAAATTGAAGAAGAAGCAATACTTCCAAACACATTTTATGAGGCCAACATAACCCTCATACCAAAACCAGGCAAGGATGGCACAAAAAAAGAAAACTACAGACTAATATCTCTAATGAATATAGATGCTAAAATACTAAACAAAATACTGGCAAATCGAATACAACAACATATTAAAAAAATAATACATCATGATCAAGTGGGATTCATCCCAGAATCTCAAGGATGGTTCAACATACGTAAAACGGTTAACGTAATACACCATATCAACAAAACAAAGAACAAAAACCACATGATCTTATCTATAGATGCAGAAAAGGCATTCGATAAAATATAACACAATTTTATGTTTAAGACTCTCAACAAAATGGGTACAGAAGGAAAATATCTCAACATGAAATAGGCCATATATGATAAACCATCTGCTAACATCATATTAAATGGCACAAAACTGAAGGCTTTCCCCCTTAAATCAGGAACAAGACAGGGTTGTCCACTCTCTCCACTCTTATTTAATGTGGTAATAGAGGTTCTAGCCAGAGCAATCAGACAAGACAAAGAAATAAAAGGCATCCATATCGGAAAAGAAGAAGTAAAGGTATCACTTTTTGCAGATGATATGATCCTATACATCGAAAACCCCAAAGAATCCATAAAAAGACTACTAGAAACAATAAGCCAATACAGTAAGGTCGCAGGATACAAAATTAACATACAGAAGTTCATAGCCTTTCTATATGCCAATAATGAAACATTTGAGAACGAACTCAAAAAAATAATCCCCTTCACAATTGCAACAACAACAAAAAAATACCTAGGAATAAACATAACAAAGAATGTAAAGGACTTATATAATGAAAACTACAAACCATTGTTAAGGGAAATCAAAAACGATATAATGAGATAGAAAAATATTCCTTGTTCTTGGTTAGGAAGAATAAATATAATCAAGATGGCCATATTACCCAAAGCAATATACAAATTTAATGCAATTCCCATCAAAATTCCAATGACATTTTTTAAAGAAATGGAGCAAAAAATCATCAGATTTATATGGAACTATAAAAAACTCCGAATAGCCAAAGTAATCCTAAAGAAAAAGAAGGAAGCTGGGGGCATTACAATACCTGACTTCAAACTATATTATAGGGCCACAACAATCAAAACAGCATGGTATTGGCAGAAAAATAGACACTCAGGTCAATGGAACAGAATTGAAAGTCCAGAAATAAAACCACATATATATGGTCAAATAATTTTTTTTAATTTTTGCCACTTTCTTATTTATTTATTTATTTATTTATTTATTTATTTTTTACATAGGCAGAGAATGAGTCAGAGAGAGGGATAGACAGGGAGAGACAGGAACAGAGAGAGATGAGAAGCATCAATCATTAGTTTTTCATTGCACATTGCAACACCTTAGTTGTTCATTGATTGCTTTCTCATATGTGCCTTCAGCAGACTGAGTAACCCCTGCTGGAGCCAGCGACCCTGGTTCAAGCTAGTGGGCTTTTTGCTCAAACCAGATGAGCCTGTGCTCAAGCTGGCAACCTCGGGGCCTCGAACCTGGGTCCTCTGCATCCCAGTCTGACGCTCTATCCACTGTGCCACCGCCTGGTCAGGCATGGTCAAATAATTTTTGATAAAGGGGCCAACAACACACAATGGAGAAAAGAAAGCCTCTTCAACATATGGTGCTGGGAAAACTGGAAAGCCACATGCAAAAGAATGAAACTGGATTACAGTTTGCTCCCTTGTAACTAAATTTAATTCAAAATGGATCAAAGATCTAAATAGAAGTCCTGAAACAATAAAGTACATAGAAGAAGACATAGGTTCTAAACTCATAGACCTTGGTTTTAAAGAGCATTTTATGAATTTGACTCCAAAGGCAAGAGAAGTGAAGGCAAAAATTAATGAATGGGACTACATCAGACTAAGAAGTTTTTGCTCAGCAAGAGAAACTGATAACAAAATAAACAGACAGCCAACTAAATGGGAAATGATATTTTCAAACAACAGCTCAGATAAGGGCCTAATATACAAAATATATAAAGAACTCATAAAACTCAACAACAAACAAACAAACAATCCAATAAAAAAATGGGAAGAGGACATGAACAGACACTTCTCCCAGGAAGAAATACAAATGGCCAACAGATATATGAAAAGATGCTCATCTTCTTTAGTTATTAGAGAAATGCAAATCAAAACTGCAATGAGATACCACCTCACACCTGTTAGATTAGCTATTATTAACAAGACAGGTAATAGCAAATGTTGGAGAGGCTGTGGAGAAAAAGGAACCCTCATTCACTGTTGGTGGGAATGAAAGTAGTACAACCATTATGGAAGAAAGTATGGTGGTTCCTCAAAAAACTTGAAAATAGAACTACCTTATGACCCAGCAATCCCTCTACTGGGTATATACCCCCAAAACTCAGAAACATTGATACATAAAGACACATGCAGCCCCATGTTCATTGCAGCATTGTTCACAGTGGCCAGGACATGGAAACAACCAAAAAGCCCGTCAATAGATGACTAGATAAAGAAGATGTGGCACATATACACTATGGAATACTACTCAACCATAAGAAATGATGACATCGGATCATTTACAGCAAAATGGTGGGATCTTGATAACATGATACGAAGTGAAATAAGTAAATCAGAAAAAAACAGGAACTGCATTATTCCATACGTAGGTGGGATATAAAAGCGAGACTAAGAGACATTGATAAGAGTGTGGTGGTTACGGGGGGAGGGGGGAGAGGGAGAGGGAAAGGGGGAGGGGGAGGGGCACAAAGAAAACAAGATAGAAGGTGACAGAGGACAATCTAACTTTGGGTAATGGATAAGCAACATAATTGATTGACAAGATAACCTGGACATGTTTACTTTGAACATATGTACCGTGATTTATTGATGTCACCCTAGTAAAATTAATTTAAAAAAAAAAGACAGTCAATGTAGAGTGTCAATCTCTCTCTTCAGAAAAATATTACCAGTAAAAAAGCATGTGATAAGTACTAAATATCCATGTGAATTGGGCTCTCTTAATTATAAGAATAGAAATTCACTCATGTTATGCTGCATCAAAGGGGTTATAGCTGCTATTTAGAAATAAAGAAGCTAGGTGTTCCCACCACATAATCAGAATGCACAGAAATCAAAGAACCATTCACCTAAGGCTTGGAGAGACAAAAATGAGTTCAAGAGTGGAAGGCTATTTGGGATTCAAAAAAGTTCAGCAACTATGTTACTAACATGAGTCTGCTTATCCATACTCAACTTACTGCCATCTCTGATTCTCTCTGGCATCAAACAGAAACTGCTTCTGTGTCCAATGGCTTCACCTCTCTGTGTATTCCATTCAAAGACATACAGAGAGGATATTACTATCAAGTTTGTCACTACCATATTTGTTAGGCTAAGCTTTCCCACCAAAACTACCATTGGCATAACCAGATGTATCTAAGATGAGAGAAGAACTTTTTGCTTGATATAGACCTCCTGACATGAAGCCACTATCAACATGATGAATTCCTACACTAAATTTCTCCTAAGAAATCTGAAGCAGTGTTAAAAATATAGCAATTTGTATACCCATGAGATCACTCCAGTTTCTTACTTAGAGCTTAATTTCCTTAATATAACATATACCATCAATGGAGACAGCATTTAATATGGCACACACATTTTTATAAACCCACATAATGGGTTTATAAATGCTGCACTGTTTGTGAGTGCAATATATTACCTGTATTCAAGTTTACCTCTGACATTTACAAGTTGTGTGACCATGTGCAAGTTACTTAACCTATCTGTGTATCTCAATACCCATGCTTAGAAAATTGAGATAATAGTAGTCCCTACTTCACAGAGTTATTATGAAGATTAAAAAATAATTCACTGAAAGAGATTAAAGAGATGCTGGCACATAGTAAACAGTTGATTATTTTAGCTATTATTTTCTTACTACTTTTAACACACTTTATCAATTTTATTCCTTATAACTCCACACAGTGCAAAATATCTTTTTAAAATTTTTTCCAATTTCAATTTACATTCAAGATAATTTTGTATTAGTTTCAGATGTACAGCATAGTGGTTAGAAAACCATATACTTTAAAAAGTGTTCCCCCTGATATTTCCAGTACCCACCTGAAACCACACACAGTTATTACAATATTATTGACTATATTCCCTATGCTGTGCTTTACATCCCCATAGCTATTTTATAACTGTCCATCTGTACTTCAAAATCCCTTTCTTCACCCAGTCTGCTAACTCCCCTCTCCCCCAGCAACCATCAGTCTGTTCTCTATATCTAGAAGTCTGTTTCTATTTTGTTTGCTCATTTATATTGTTCTTTGTGTTCAACATACAAGTGAAATCATATTAGTCTTTCTCTGATTGGCTTATTTCTCTTAGCATGATACCCTCTAGATCCATTTAAGCTGTTACAAATGGTAAGATTTGTCTTTTTTTTATGGATTATTAGTAATGTCGAACATCTTTTTCTATGTCTATTTGCCAATTGAATGTCCTCTTTAGAGAAGTGTCTATTCAGGTTCTTTGCCCAGTTCTTAATTGGATTGTTCTAGGGATTTGAGTTGTATGAATTCTTTATAAATTTTGGTATACATTGATGAATATGTTCTCCCATTCAGGGGGTTGTCTTTTCATTTTGTTGATGGTTTCCTTTGCTGTGCAGAAGCTTTAAACAATTTTTTTTTATTTATTCATTTTAGAGAGGAGAGAGAGAGAGAGAGAAAGGAGAGAGAGACAGGGGGGAGGAGCTAGAAGCATCAACTCCCATATATGCCTTGACCAGGCAAGCCCTGGGTTTTGAACCGGCGACTTCAGCATTTCCGGGTCGATGCTTTATTCACTGCGCCACCACAGGTCAGGCTGCTGTGCAGAAGCTTTTTAGTTTGATATAGTCCCATTTGTTTATCTTTGCTTTTGTTTCCTTTCCCTGAGGAGATATATCAGAAAAAAATATTACTAAGAAAAATGTCTGAGACTTTACAGCCTATGTTTTTTCCTAGGAGTTTTATGGTTTCTAGTCTTACATGTCAGTCTTTAATCCATTTTGAGTCTATTCTTTTTCATGGTGTAAGAAAGTGGTCTAGTTTCATTTTTTTGCATGTATCTGTCCAATTTTCCCAACAAAATTTATTAAATTTAAATACACTGTCTTTATCCCATTGTATATTGACTACATATATAGGCATGTGTTTATTTCTGGGTTCACAATTCTGTTCCATTCATCTAGATGTCTGTTTTTATGCCAGTACCATGCTGTTTTGACTACTATGTCCTCGTAGTATTGTTTGATATCAGTTAGTGTGATTCCTTCAACTTTGTTCTTTCTCAAGATTGCTTCCATAGCACTAAATTTCTATCCAAACATCTCATGCTCTTTTATGTCTCTATTGTTACCTTCTGGCTTGATCTTCTTACCTTAATTCCTCTGGTGAACCCTTCCTTATCCCTCAAAGTTCAGCATAAATTTCTTTTTCTGAGCTATCCCTGTCTGGTTGACAGTCTCCATAGGGGCCCTCAATAGTTCCTCTGGTTCAGTATGCTCATGCTATTCCTCACATCAAGGGTGGGCAATTCAATGCTCTCTTTTTGAATCTGTACTGGACTGGATTGGACCACAGCATGTGGCAGAAATGCATTCTGGAACTTTCAAATGCAGGTCTTTACTTCCCATTCTTGTAACCCAGCCACCATGATATGAAAGCCCATGAAACATGACGATGTTACATAAGGGAGAACCAACTTGAAAGCTCCAGCTTAGCTCCTAGCTGGTGCCCATACCATGTAAATGAACCATCATGGACCTTCCAGCCCAGTGAGGACCCAGATAACTGCAGCCCTAGTTTTCACCCTGTACCTAACTGAGCTCAGTCAGCCTATAGAAACATAGAGATAATAAAGTAGTAAAATGACTGTGGCTTGAAACGATAATAAAATATTTTTAAGCCACTATGTTTCCATTATTTTATTATAGTAATAATACAGGTTGTTTATGACAGCAATACCAAAACATCATGCATGAGTCTCCTGGACAGAAGAGGTATTTCTTGGGCTAAGATCTCATAATTCTAGTCTGTAATTTAACAAACTGTATTATAATTATTTATTTTTAATGCCTGTCTCTCTCCTGAGAGTCTCAAGACTAGTAAGTATGGACTTAAGGGGAAATATTTTTTCAGAATAAATTCCAAGAAAAGTAGCAATTTGCAAGATCTAGTACTAAGGTATAACAAACTATAAAAATTCAAAAGTGACCCCAGCCTGTTATTATGGGACTCTCTAACTCCTTATAGATTTGAGGTAAATTATAGGAAGGGTAATATTCATTACTTCAGAACAATGATCAGATAATTTAATAATTTCTATCTAGAACCTTGTCTATATAATGTCTCCTGATAATTGAGAGAGAAGATAAAACAAATGAAATAGAGAAAGTGGCCAAAGTTAGTCAACACAGTTTTGCCTATTTTTTTAAGGAAGAACAAGGAGAGGAAACTTGTTTTTATTACACAGAATAATTTTTTGGAGGTCAGATAATAGAGTGGTTATAAACAGGACTCCGTAGCCAGCTTTAATCTCAGTTTCACAGTCTGCGTTTGATTCCCACTGACACATTTGTGTGGCTAGTCACTTAATCTATTGGTGGCTCATTTTCCTTAATGATAAAATGAAGACAATAAGAATACCTACTGCACAGGTCCCTGTTAAATAAGTCAATGTATGAAAACACATAGAATGGTGTCTCATATTCAGTAAGACCGGCCAGCTGATGCTGCTGTTCCTCCTGCTCTTCTTCCTGCTCCTCCTCCCACTACTACAGTTATAAAGCATAATAATGAAGACAGCATAGTTTTAGATCATGGATAGACAAAGGGGCCACTGGAACTAGATAATAAATAGACATGACTGTTAGCTCTCTTATTGATGCTAGACACAAAAATAAACTCCAAAAGACATTTCTGCTTATGAAACACAGAAACATTATAACATTTATTTGTAAATGTAAGAGAATGTCATTAATAGCTTGGGGAGGGGGCAGAAACCTTAAGCCAAATATTATAAGGATAAACCACTAAGAAAATTATTAAACTTGACTACATTGAATTTTTTCAAAATGCCATAAAGTTTATAAATAAGCCAGAGATGGAAAAAAATAAGTTTGTCAGGATTAGTGTCCAAAATATATAAAGAACTTTTACTAATCAATAATAAATAGAAAATAACCCAGTAAGAAATTGGAAAGGTGATAAAAATCTCCAGAATTTTTCTATCCCAATCTTTCTAGATCAGGATGACTATAGCCATTAACCTTTTAATAATGTAACCTGACATTTTACATAATTGAATTTTTTGAATCCCACTTATTATGTTTTGGAAATGTATGACACCATCATCTTCAAGAAGTCTGGGCACAGTTATATGAGATTAGCACATATTAACTCAGAACAATTTCAAGAAGTATGATTATTATTCCCATTTAGGCAATGCGCCACAAAATGGTGACAGATCCACAATCATCCAGAAAAATCAGGATTCAAAACAGATTTACTCAGTCCCAACATTAGCACTTAACCATATGTTATTACTGCCTATGGACATATGAAAAGATGCTCAATCTCACTAATGATCAGGAAAACCCAAATAGGCAACATACCATTTCACACTATATGGAGAACAGCAAACATTTAAAGTCTGACAACAATGAGCACTACAAAGATGTGTAGCCATGGAAATCTGTGGTCCTCAGGAGAGCTTATAATTGGTGCACTCTCAGGTGCAGTTGCTAATATTTTACAAAACTGGAATATGTATATTCTCCATATTCCAGTTCTGTGGAAGTTTTACTTCTAGATATATATGGTAGAGAAAATATTTGCCAAGAAAATAAGTAGAGAAATGTACATTTCAACCATATATGTAATAGTAAAAATATAAATATTTAATAATATATAAAAGTGTCCAAAATAAAAATTTTATAAATTGGGTAGTCATTAAATGGAATACTGAACTAAACTCACGAACCTTGGCCATAAAGAACCAATTATGAATTTGACTCCAAAGGCAAGGGAAGTGAAGGCAAAGATAAATGAATGGGACTACATCCGACTAAGAAGCTTTTGCTCAGCAAAAGAAACTGACAACAAAACAGACAGCCAACTAAATGGGAGATTATATTTTCAAACAACAGCACAGATAAGGGCCTAATATCCAAACTATTCAAAGAACTCACAAAACTCAGCAACGAACCGACAATCCAATAAAAAAGTGGGAAGAGGACATGAACAGACACTTCTCCCAAGAAGAAATAGAAATGGCCAATAGATAATATGAAAAGATGCTCATATTCACTAGCTATTAGAGAAATGCAAATCAAAACTACAATGAGATACCACCTCATACCTGTTAGATTAGCTATTATCAACAAGACAGGTAAGAACAACTGTTGGAGAGGCTGTGGAGAAAAAGGAACCCTCAATCACTGTTGGTGGGAATGTAAAGTAGTACAACCATTATGGAAGAAACTATGGTGGTTCCTCAAAAAAATAAAAATATAGAATAGAACGACCATATTACCCACCAATCCCTCCACTGGATATATACCCCAAAACTCAAAAACATTGGTACATAAAGATACATGCACCCCCACGTTTATCGCAGCATTGTTAATGGTGGCCAAGACATGGAAACAACCAAAAAGCCCTTCAATAGAAGATTGGATAAAGAAGATGTGGTACATATATACTATGGAATACTACTCAGCCATAAGAAATGATGACATCGGATCATTTATAACAACATGGATAAAACTTGATAACATTATACTGAGTGAAATAAGTAAATCAGAAAAAACTAAGAACTGTATAATTTCATACATAGGTGGGACACAAAATTGAGACTCATGGACATAGATAAGAGTGCAGTGGTTACAAGGGGGAGGGGAAAGGAGGCAAGGGAAGAGATGGGGGAGGGGAGGGTCATAAAGAAAACCAAATAAAAGGTGACAGAGGACAATTTGACTTTGGGTGATGGGTATACAACATAATCTAATGTCAAAATGATATGGAGATGTTTCTCTAAATCTATATACTCTAGTTGACCAATGTCACCCTCTTAAAATTAATTGTCTAAATAAAATTATAAAATAAATAAATAAATAAATAAATAAATAAATAAATAAATGGAATACTGACTACTCAGCAATTGATATAAATAAGCTGGGACTAATTTCCTAATAGATGAATCCTAAAACAATAGTATCACATTAAAAAAGTGAAGAATGGCCTGGCCTGTGGTGGTGCAATGGATAAAGCATCAACCTGGAACGCTGAGGTTGCCAGTTCAAGGCCCTGGGCTTGCCTGGTCAAGGTACATATGGGAGTTGATGCTTCCTGCTCCTCTCCCTTCTGTCTCTTTCTCCGCTCTCTAAAATGAATAAATAAAATCTTTAAAAAAAAGGTGAAGAATGATATAAATTGGCTACCATTTATATAAAGTTAAACAAAATGAAAAATATTATATATTCTTCAATAATATATGAGCGTATAATAAAGTACACAATCATGAATGGATATGATAAACACTCAATTCTAAGGCACGGTTACATCCTGACAGGGATGAGGCACACAGGAGCTTTAATTGCATCTGTAATATAGTGCTAGCTTAAAAAAACTTAACTACAGCAAATGTGTCAAGATTTAATAAAACTGAGTGGCCAGGTACATGTTGGTAATCTAGTCTGTATACTTCTCTCTATTTAAAATATCTCACAATAAAAATATAAAAAACAAGTGGAATGTGGCATAACAGAAAATATTCCAAAAATTAGTAACAGAAAGGCAATTTACATATATTTTACCAAAGTACTTTTCTGAGAACACATTGCTCCGTGAGTGTCTGTTGTTCCAAGTGCTTAACTCTGGTCTCCATTGGACTTAAGAAAATAAATAATTTCTATTACAGCAATAATATTACAGTTTTACATAAAACAACAAAGTAAGAGGATCACAAAACACATTAAAATTAACAGGACAATATAATTAGTGACAAAATAATTATGAAAATAGCAACAACATGTTTGTCTTCACTTGGTAAAATATGCCATGGGACAGATAACAGCAAGTGAAATGAAAATCAGATGTTTTATCATTTTTTATAGAGCATTGGCAGTCTCTCTTGCAGAAGAGAAAACATTCAGGGTTAATGATTTTGAATCAAGTAGATACTGTCAAGCTATGATTAATACCTCTGGAATAGCAAAGGTAAAAGCTCAGGTATAAAAAAAGTCACTTTGTGTCTGATTATGTGTTAGTTCACTGGCCCATTACTCTAGGCATTCTTATTCCACCATTAAATTCTGGTATAAATAGCAATCTTGATATAAATTTTGAGACATGGGTATGGGATAAAACAGATCAAGAAGTCAGACACACATGAAACTTAGTCTCATGTAAAGAACTCAATGTTTCAGGAAAAGAAAACAAACTTTCTCTTCTATCTCTTTTACTTCTTGCCATTGAGATAACCCCATTCCCTTTATAGCATGCTCACATTCAATGTCTTAATTCATGTTCAGGTGCACAGTAACACCACACTTAACCAGACACATTAAAGTGACAGCTAAATTACATGAAACATGGCTAAGTTAAGAAATATACATAAAAGGCCCAAGAACAAGCAAAGCGCAAAGGACAGATTTTAATCAGTGTATTATTTTACAAAGAATGCTAAAAATTTAAGCATATGATATCCCAGACCATTACATATGGAAGTTAAGGCATTAATATCACATCTGGAAGTATCAGTAAAGGAAGATGTGAGGGGTGATACAAATCTGTCACATGAATTTTGGAAAGCTAATTATCAAGAGCCACTTACAACATGAGCAAAAAAGAATCTATCATATCGGAATAACTCACAAGAATGCTACAGTATTTACGATGACTCACAGTCATAGCTTTAAATTTTCAAGATATATATATGACATTTACTCAGTAGACATTAATGAAGAAGCCTGGGGAAATGAATTTTAAGCTCCTGGTTCTAAAATTAATTTGGCTAAACAAATATGTTCTGTAACAAGAGGATTTGTCCAATCAGTATTAAGAAACAGTGTAATGAAATAATAATTAAAAGAGGTAGATAATGTCACAAGAACAGAAAGCCAGACTAATGGAGCAGAATTTTCTCCAAACATATAACAGGAAATAGAATGTAGCAATTTTTGATAAGGGGAGCATAGCAATCATTAAATAATTAATAAATGGTACTAAAATACTCGATCATCTATTTGGGACACTGGCTATTTAGGAGGATTTACATTCTCACCACAAATTATATATTAAATAAATTTTAGACAGAAAAAGCTTAAAATCATTTCAGACAAGGTCATTTATTTAATAAAGAAAGAACTGTAAGTATAAAAAACTGACAAAACGAAGACCATTTTTTTTCAAAATGTAAATATCCCTATCTTTATAATTATAAAAGTAATATATGGAATCATAGAAATCCTAAAATGCATAAAAAATAAATAAGACAGCTTGTTGATTTCTTCACTATCCAGGAAAAATTTTGTTACATTTTTAGCATATTCTTTATTTTTTAGTATGCACATATACATATGCTTTTCTTTTTTATTATTACATAAATGAGGGATCAGGGATCACAGCTACTTTGTACTTTAAAGTTTTCAATTTTATATTCAGTAAATCTTTCCATGTCAATTGATTCCGATGTGTACTGTCATCATCATTTCTAATGGTTGCATATCTTATTCCATTTAAAAAAACTGTTCGGAATTAAAAACAAACAAAAACATTTCTATCTCAACTATCTGACGTCAAAAGCTGATTTTGTAGGGTTTTTTTAAAATTATTATTCTAATTGTAACAGTTTAAAATATCCTTAGCTTAGACTCTGGCTCCGTAGCGTCACTCATGTACTAAAAAGTGATGGGAGCAAAGCACATTGATACTATATTTTCAAATATTATTTATATGCATTTATTTTACTTTCTTTAAAAACTAGTGAGGATGAATTTTTACAATGTGTATTAGTCATTAGTATTTTATCTTTTCGGAGTATCCCTTCACGTTCTTTGATCAAGTTCCTACTTGAATTTTTAAAAGTGATCTCTTTTAAAATATTTTTAAAGATGAATTTTTTCCATAAATGTTATAAATCATTTGTCCTGATTGTCATTTGTGTTTTACCTTTAATTGTTTTTGCTGTGTGGAAGGTTTCAAATTAGTTACATTTTCTAATATTTACCCCGTGAATGGAAATTGCCAAGGTATAATCATTTATGTCAAGGGAACTTAAATGGAGCCCAGAAGCCATAAAGAAGTTTGCCTTACGCACATCCCACTCATGACTTTTGAACTTTTAAGCCAACTATGTAAGCACATCTTGGGTTTCACTGCCTCCTTACTATGGCAAGTGGGCTATCTGTATTCCTCACCCTGGAAGGAGGCAGTCCTTTTCAGCAGCCGGCATTCTACATTTACTGAGAGGACCTAATGAGAACAGTATTTGTCATTTTTGCCTCCTTGTTTGCACACTGGACCTAACCAATCCCTGTTATCCTAGCTAGCACAGAGGAATATTTATGGTTTCTACCTTTATAAACCAGCCTTTCTTTGTTCTCTTTGGAGCACAATTTGAGTTGCTTCCTGAATCTGTGTTTTTCATTTTGCAATTCTTTGCTCATTTAAATGCTTTTTGTTTTTTATTACAGCTTTTTTTTTTGGTTGACAATCCTAATGGTTCCTACTTTTATTGCCATGCTTAGAAAGAGCATCACTACCCCATGAAATGTCCACTTAAACAGTTACATGATCTTATATTTTGTTTTATTCTGTTAATATTTGTTTTTTTAGTCTAACTGAAATTTATTTTTGGCATGAGGTATGAGAAAGAATTCTAACAATATCTGCCCCAAAATCTGGATATTTGCCCCCATCCTCAGTGAGCTAAAAATTTAAACATTGCTAAATTCTTCTATCTACTTGGGTCTCTACCCTATGCCATTCTGTCATTCATTTAACTAACTAAATTATTGGTCATCTAACTAACTAAACCTTTTGAATGATAAAAGTGTAAAAATAAAAGACAAAAAATTATAAAAGACAGCAAATATGAGAGACCAACTGTCGATAATATTAATATAATAAATTATACAAGCCAAAAACAATTACTAAAACTCCAATGGAGGGCATGGAAATTGAGCAAGGGACATGAGGGGGTAAGGTAATAAGAGGAGAAAAATAAATCACTAACATAAGCATTAAAAAGTAATTTTTCACCTCTCCAGCAATCAAATAATAAGTTTAAGAAATGCAATAACACCTACTAAACTGCACAATTAGCAATTTGTTTCATAAAACACATTTTTAATAAGTCATTAAAGTTGAAAAGAATCTGAGAGAGGCTCACTTACACATCCAGTACATATATAAAAGAACAAGATCATTTTTAAAAACAATTAGGCAATATCTAACAAGAGTCATAAACTTGCTTATTCTTTGATTCAGCATTTTTCTTTTGACTCTAGCCTAGAAAATACCTGAAATGTAGTAAAAGATTTATGTATAAAGAAATTCACCCATTATATTTATATCAAAAATAGAAACTAGGTAAAAATCCAATTAAATAATAAATATGTATATAATCTCAATATTCACTTTTATATAGGAAAGCAGAATAAGTTCATAAAGTTCTTTCTCTTAAACTACATGTAAATAATAATAATAATAAAGCAATTATTGAAATCACCAATCTCACCCTAAATATAATCATGTGAAATAAATTGGTCTGAATCACTAGCCTCTATCAAGTTGTCAAAGATCAAGACAACATAATCTAACAACAGCAAAAGGCAGAAGTAGGCCTCAAAACAGTGGAAAGAAAAAGAGAGCAGGAGTCTAACTGTAAACATGTAGGCATTACTGTGTGTGTGTGTGTGTGTGAGAGAGAGAGAGAGAGAGAGAGAGAGAATGAATCTGAATGGGTCCATATGTGTGTTGGCATGAATGGGTTCAAATGTGTGTGTGTGTGTGTGTGTGTGTGTATTTCTACATTAGTATGTGGGTAAATCAGCCTGAGCATGTGTGTGAGAGAGAAAAAAAGAGACAAAGAAATAGAGAGCATAAAACAGGTAGGAAGAAATAGAGTACCTACTCATTTCCTTGTATACTGTGGAAATGTGGAAATGTTTTCCAAAAAATTGTGAAAACACAGTTTCATTAAAATGTGCCTTTCCTACATAAGGGCAGGTACCTCCAAATGTTGTAATTAAGCTCATACAAATTAGGTGTAAAAAATCCCCTAAAACAATTTAGCAGCAGGACATGGGAGAATTCAGTCGATTGAAGCATACCACTTTATAAGTTAGAAAAACACTATTTTTTTTTTCAGTTTAAAATAACCTGATATAATGAACTAATTTTTCCTTCACTAAATGGATCTTTAAATCAGTACTACAATTGATGAATGTCTTTCGATTAAACATCACTTAATTTTAACTTAGGATTTAATGGACAAATAACTTCTGAACAGTCACAATTAAATCCCTTGTTAGTGTGTTAATGTTAGACATAAACATGAAATACAACCTTGCCAGAAATGTTCCGACTTTTAAAACTACCTACCATGAAGTACTGCCATAGCACACTGACACTTCAGGTCAGTTCACTCCGCCTTACTGTCTAGAGCCGACTAGAAAGAGGCGTACCACACACAAGGAAGGATACAAATGTTCTCACACTCAGTGCTAGCCCTAATGCCCATCAGATTTCATAAACCCCAAGATAAAGCTGGAAAAACGTCGAACTCACCCAGGGGTGCTGCTCTTCACTGCTGCTATACTTCTTCATCAGATTAAAAGTAACAAAGGCAGGTTTCTTTCTAGCATTCAGCTAATACTTTGGTATGTTTTATGCCAGTATCTCATAGTATGTGTGCATAAATGTATGCATTTATACATATACACACACATTTGCTTCACAATCTAATATTACCTTGCTTAATTTCTCTAAATCAAATAAAGTCTAGCTCTGAGTCACGTAAATCAAATAGTCTAGTTCTGAGCATCCTTTGACAGCAGTATTTACTTCACACTCCTTCTCGCCCTGGTCTTACAAAAGTGCTAAGAAATTCAGCAAACTTGAGGATGGGTTTTGGCTTCAGTCTGTGTGCGCACCATTAAGATGTTAGTGTCTCAATCCCACGACAGGTCAAAGGTAAATGACTCCACTCTCTTCATGTCAGTAGCAGACCCTGGAAATCTTTTTTTTAATTAAGTGACAGGCAGGGAGGCAGAGACAGACTCCCACATGTGCCCCACTGGGATCTACCTGGCAAGCCCCCTACCAGGCGATGCTCTGCCCATCTGAGGCTGCTGCGCCATTGCTTGGCAACTGAGCTATTTTAGAACCTGAGGCCAAGGCCATGCAGCCTTCTTCAGCACCCGGGGTCAGCTTTGCTTGAACCATCTGAGCCATGGCTGCAGGAGGGAAAGAGAAAGAAAGTGGGGGGTGGGAGAGTGAGAAGCAGGTGGTCACTTCTCCTGTGTGCCCTGACCGGGAATTGAACCCAGGACTTCCACACACGAGTCTGATGCTCTACCGCTGAGCCAACGGGCTAGGGCCCAGCCTGGAAATCTTTAAGTGCCTAGAACAAAGTGGTCTCCCTTGTGACAATACCTCCCCACCCCACTCTGCCATATCATTTAAGATCCCTCATGGGAGTGGGTTGGGCCCCTGCCACTCTCCTCTCTACTTAGTAACCCATAACCCTAGGTGAGACCCTTCTACCTCTTCAAGTCTTAAAACTTCATTCCCTCTTGGACCACTTAATTTAATGTTCTGCCAGAAGATAAAACCCAAAATTGTTCAGTTTTGGAGAGGAGAGTGAAGTATGAGATGCTCAGATGCCTAAAACAAATCTTGGCCTCCTCTTCCTGGGAGAAATAGGAAATAGGTCCACTTCAGTCAACAACAGTTGAAATTATCGAAATTCTATTAATACACCTTTCCCCCTGTGTTGACAGACTTTCTGGGCACTCTGTGGTATATGAATTGTACCTTTTAAAGAATTAAACATGTTAGATTTAGACATAGTGCTGCAGATATTTCTCTCAAATGGTGTCTACAAGTTAAAGAAAACTATACTGAGAATATTCTTGAAATGTAACTAGCATACTGCTAAAAATAAGTTTATCTTATGTTTCCAGACTTTTCAAATGCCTTGGGGATGTGTGTGTGTGTGTGTGTGTGTGTGTGTGATGTGTAGACATATTTATATATAACTGAAAGTTTTCCACTGATGTATTTTTCTGAGCTGTAAGAGCTTTTTAATAAAAGTTAGATACATTTCTATAATAGTTCCTTAAAAATCTATTTTCCAGCTAACTATGTGGCTTTGGTTTTGTTAATGAGAATTAACATGCAGAAGATTTCATCCAGATTTTCAAGTATATCTGCATAAAAGTACATAGAGTATTTGCATGACTCCTAACCTGTTCTGATTTCCCCACCTTCCTTCTCTCTCTCTGTCCTCTCTCTAAAATCAATAAACAAAATCTTTAATAAACAACAGTACCTATCACATAGGGTTATTGGGAGAGTTTAATAATAAATGTAACATACAAAAAGTGTTAGATAAACCTCAAATACCACTATTATATGTTGATTGCATGCTACCTAAAGAAATTACACCAACTGCATAGACATTTAATTTGCAAAATCCCAAACTTCAAACTTCCTAGTTGATTTTTTTTAAAACTCTGAACCAAAAGGAACCACCCAAGGAAATGCTAAAAACAAGAGACTGATCTAAGACACAAGAATTATCAGAAGCTTCGAGATGGACATCAATTACAACTGTTACATTATGGTAATAAATATGCACCCAAAAACCCACAATTCATTTAACAAATATTACTGATGAATACAAAAATGCTTAGAAATATATCACCATAACAGGGGCCAGAGGGACAGCAGCCAGAGAAAAGGGGTCAGTGAAGGAATGGGATCCGAGAAGGTAAAGGGATTAGTGAAATTATATATACATAACACAGAAATATAGAAGATAACAGGACAGCAAATCCTAGAGAGAAGGGGGAGTTAGGGGGAGGGGGACAAAGGCCATATAAAAAGGGACATGGGTGGGGGACGAGGGAGTTATATTCCATGGGACACTTGAATCCATGTAGACACAATAAATTAAAATTAATTAAAAAATTTTTAAAAAGAAATATAACACTATAAAATAAAAAACTACCAATATACTAAAATAGGTTTCTGAAATGTTATTTAAAAAAATTAAATTTCTAGATAATGATAATAGCTATAATGAAAATGAGCTAGCATCTCTGCAATAGCATCATGACAAGTACAAGAAAATTTTGACAACGGTGGTTCTGTTATGTCGGTATTACTGATACTACTTTTGTATTTCTGGTCCTTAGTACGTGCAAACTATAGTATCGGACCACTTAAGAATCTGCTAGGATTTTAAATCTATAAAATGTTTATGAAAAGATTCATCTCCTCTGAAGTAACTAATTTTTATTACATCAGACAGAAAAATCAATATGCTACAATCTTTATACCTACATTTGACACAATATCTCCTAGATTAAGTTTCTTTAGGTTTCTTCTTGCCATGGGATACCTCATCACCCCCACTCCGGGGGGTCTTCTGACTGTGGCCACAGTCCTTTACTCATTCTTAAATACATTTATTTGTTTCTCTCTTTTTTATTCCACATACCAAATGTTTGTTTGTTTGATTTAAAACCAGTCTTAGGTTCACCAATTCTACTTTTTTTCTGTTTACTAACATTAAATTGTTTTATCTTTTTTATTATTTTATCCTTACTGCTTAAATTCAGTTTATTACTGTTACTCTGTTTGAAGACCTTTCACCCCCCAAACACCTAGAGTCGAATATTCCACTAATTTACTTTTATATTTTATTTATTTCTTTTAGGTTTTATTTATTTTTAGAGAGAGAGAGAGAGAGAAAGAAAGAAAGAAAGAAAGAAAGAAAGAAAGAAAGAAAGAAAGGGACAGAGAGAGAGAGAGAGAGAGAGAAGGGGGAGAAGCAGGAAGCATCAACTCCCACATGTGCCTTGCCCAGGCAAGCCCAGGGTTTCGAATCGGCGACCTCAGTGTTCCAGTTTGACGCCTTATCCACTGCGTCACCACAGGCCAGGCTCAAATTTTATTTTTAACAATAAAATCTCTTTGTGTTACGACTTTATCTATAAATATCTTTTTAGCGGCAAAGCGTAACTTTGATCTAACATTTTCTTCTTTAATTACTTTCTTAAAAGTCTATAGCTGTATATTTTATTTTATTTTTGACCTGAAGGGAATGGTTGCTTTTACCTGTGAGTAGTCTAACTTTGGAAATGAGTTCTATGAATTTGGTCTCTATCTAAAACATCAAAATCCCAGCAATAGTATTAGCTGTTGCTAAGTCTTAACGTTTCACTCCGTGCCTCTTTTTCATATTTTACTCCCTGCCTCTTTTCCATATTTTACTCCGTGCCTCTTTTTCATATTTTACTCCCTGCCTCTTTTCCATATTTTACTCCGTGCCTCTTCTCCATATTTTACTCCGTGCCTCTTCTCCATATTTTACTCCGTGCCTCTTTTCCATATTTTACTCCGTGCCTCTTCTCCATATTTTACTCCGTGCCTCTTCTCCATATTTTACTCCGTGCCTCTTTTTCATATTTCACTCCGTGCCTCTTTTCCATATTTTACTCCGTGCCTCTTCTCCATATTTTACTCCGTGCCTCTTTTTCATATTTTACTCCCTGCCTCTTCTTCATATTTTACTCCGTGCCTCTTTTCCATATTTTACTCCGTGCCTCTTTTCCATATTTTACTCCGTGCCTCTTCTCCATATTTTACTCCGTGCCTCTTCTCCATATTTTACTCCGTGCCTCTTTTTCATATTTTACTCCCTGCCTCTTCTTCATATTTTACTCCGTGCCTCTTCTCCATATTTTACTCCGTGCCTCTTTTCCATATTTTACTCCGTGCCTCTTTTCCATATTTTACTCTGTGCCTCTTTTCCATATTTCTAGCCCAGAAACAACTGCAACATTTTCTACTTGTACATTTCAGTCAACTTATCAAAATAAATACATTTCAAATGTATATAACTATTAGCAAATTTTTTCTACAAAATATATTTTTCCTTTTTACACTAAAGCACCATTGAAGGAAAGATGTTTAGTCTTTACAGGCAGCCGTGGCCTGGTGCTGTCCCTGGTGAGGGGCACAGGCTCCCGACTGTCCGAGCACCCTTCGCCCTCCTCCCCTCGGTGCTCGGTCCCTCTGCTCTATACCACTGTGAGCAGTAATCACAAACTGAATCATCTGAGGACAATTAAGATCTTTATAATTAAAATTCTTTTAAGCCAATTATTATCAGAAATGTTCATATTAATTATTTAAAATATCTTGTTACACATTTGGGTTCCTTCCAACAAAGGAAGAATGGGGAGTTCAGCAGTATGGGAACAAGGTAGGGCAGGGGTCCCCAAACTACAGGCCCGCAGGCCAAATGTGGCCCCTTGAGGCCATTTATCTGGCCCCCGCCGCACTTCCGGAAGGGGCACCTCTTTCATTGGTGGTCAGTGAGAGGAGCATAGTTCCCATTGAAATACTGGTCAGTTTGTTGATTTAAATTTACTTGTTCTTTATTTTAAATATTGTATTTGTTCCGTTTTGTTTTTTTACTATAAAATATGTGCAGTGTGCATAGGGATTTGTTCATAGTTTTTTTATAGTCCAGCCCTCCAACGGTCTGAGGGACAGTGAACTGGCCCCCTGTGTAAAAAGTTTGGGAAGCCCTGGGGTAGGGGATACTGAGAATACAGTCTCCAACTCAGCGTTCAATTATGCTTACATTCTATATATACCATTTGGTTAAAAATCACACATGAAGCTAACAACATTAATCTTGTTAAGTGGCTTCTTGCTGTGAGAACACTTCACAGTTTCACACGTGATTCTTCAGGCCTCTGATAGAGATCAAAATAAGAGATGATTTTAAGATGTCATTCCTCATCTAGCCATTTTACTAAGATGTACTTCTCCCAAGAAAGTATAAATGACAACCTGTGTCCCTCCCCTCAGATAAACCAGAACTCCCAATTCAGCCTTGACTACAGTTTTCATAGAATATGATTAATGACATAATCCAAGCAGAACCTCCCCAAGGAAAGCATCTTAATTCTTATTATTCAAATGAAATGGTATAGCTCATAAGACATTAATTTGACTGAAGTGACAAAATAGCTTGCAAGAAAAAAAAGTGCCTGTATCATGTCCAAAGAGACAAAAGTGAGATAACATTAGTAATAACATATGCTTAAAATTCACTGTGTTCTGCTAAATAATACATTTCCTGTAAAAAAAAAAAAAAGAAAGAAAGAAAGAATGAAAGGAAGGAAGAGAGAGAGAGAGAGAAGGAAAGAAAGAAAGAGAAAGAAAGAACAGCAGCACACACATTATGTTCCCTTTTTTTGAGGAAAATAGTCCCCTCCAAAGAAGCAAACAGAATTATGTATTTTTAAGTAATTAAAATTCTTCATTTTCCATGAAAGAAAATTTTATACACAGTAGATTTCTACTATATCAACTATACATTATACTGAGGTAATGAGCTAAATAAAGGTCTACTGAGCACAGTGATTTACAAAGGACAGTGGAAAAGGATGGACTAATAGGCTTTTGTTCTTCTTCTCCAGGTTCCTTACGCCTCTTTTCAAAGAGGATAGCCCGTCACACATACTGACTATACCTTGTCCAAGTGTGAGGCCATCCCACAGTTTATAGTTATTAATTTAATAGCGCTTTGTTCTTCCCTTTCCTCACAACCAGCTGTTAACTAAAAGCAACAGATTAACATGTAAAACCAATTTCTTCTGGTAAAGTGCTTTAAAGTTCAAGATTAACATAAGGTAATGATGATGAAAACTGTAATACTCTGACTCAGTATAACCCTACTTAGCGGCGGCAGCAGCAGCAACATAGACCCAGGGGTCAAGCATGTTTGGTAAAGTCCTGCACTCATGGAAGCTGCAATTTCAAAGTCAAGAAGGACATTTGTGTTCTCAATGCCATCTCCACATACTGAACCTAACTTCCCTAGACTTCTGAACTTTAATCTGTAACTAATGCTGCCATGGGAATACCATTTGGCTATAAAGGGAGGACAGAGTAAACCTAGACATCTCTCCTTGAAGTAAAAAGTCAAAGATTCCAGACCCTTAAGCCTTAAAAAATTAAGTCAGTGGAATAGCTTTTCCACACTAAAGAATTATTCTCTTGCACACAAAAACAGACACATCCAAACGGGAATTCTAGTCTTATGAGAGTAAGCTATCAATTACATACAAAGTATATACCAATCTTGGACTTTGTGTAAAAATTTTCTGGAAAAGGTGTTATGAAGATATTATAGTTCTGTTACTAACTGTGTAACCTTGGAGGTTATGAGGGGGGAAAAAAAACAAATTTCAGCATACATAATAAAACTGTTTCCTACAGATGGGATCTCTCCATTTGAGAAGTTAAAACAATAAAAAAAAAAATCTAGTGCTCGAGAGCTCAAAATTCATAGAAAATCAAATGATAACGGATCATATAAGTTTAGCCAAAGAAATATTCCAATTTACTAACCTTGATTCCATAAATGACACCAAGTAGTTGAGGTAAAAAGAGTGAGACCCATCCATCTGCTTGGATCTTGTCTCCCCACATCAAATTCTTCAGTTATAATAAAATAGTGGCTAGAATTGCTATGCTCTATCACACAGGTGCAGCGCAAGTGTCTCACAAAAAAAAAAAAAAAAAAAAAAAAAGTGAGTTTTAATTATTGGTAAAAAGATGAAGACAACTGCTACGATTAGACAAGTTTACTTTTATATCTGGCTAATTTTTCCAGGCCAACCAAGGCCATAAAGATGAGTTCCTTTTAAATTACTATTTAGCTTTCTGTCAAAATTTGGTTCACTATCAAGTGTGTCTGTAACATTTTTCTTAACCCTCCTTTCTCTTCATTTCTATTGATTCTCTTTGTAAAGAAGCATCCTGACTTGGATGATTTTTCCTGCATTTTTATGGTTCAAACTGTCTCCACCTCCCTAATCCAACATGCAAAAGACCTTCCTAATCAATCACAGAAACAGCATGCTACTCCTCTTCTCAAATGATGATTCTCATACATTCTCAAATCAGATGGTTTGCAATTATTTTTAAACCTTTTATTAGGTTAGGAATTCTTGGGTTACAAGTAACTGAAACTCCAACTCAAAAGTTTGAGCAAGAAAAGTCATTGCAATAAAAGTTATTTTTTAAAAAAGGAAGGTTATTTGTTCATATAACAAAAACCCAGTGACAGAATTTGATTCAATCCAGTAGCTGAAAAATGTCAGCAAGACTATATGTCAACCCTCTGACGTTAGGTATTATAGTCATCCTAAGGATTGTTTTGATCTCAGATGATCTCCAGTACCTTCTGAGTCTACAGCTTCAATTACTTTCAGTAGCAAAGTTGTGGTCTGTTCTCTAGTAGCTCAATGAAAAGGTCAGTATCACCTAGGTACAAACACATAAGGACTACATAACCATCTCTTAAAAATGTTGCTGTGGGCCCTGGCCGGTTGGCTCAGTGGTAGAGCGTCAGCCTGGCGTGCGGGGGACCCAGGTTACATTCCCGGCCAGGGCACATAGGAGAAGCGCCCAACCCCCCCTTCCTTCCTCTCTGTCTCTCTCTTCCCCTCCCGCAGCCGAGGCTCCATTGGAGCAAAGATGGCCCGGGCGCTGGGGATGGCTCCTTGGCCTCTGCCCCAGGCACTAGAGTGGCTCTGGTCGCGGCAGAGCGACGCTCCGGAGGGGCAGAGCATCGCCCCTGGTGGGCAGAGCGTCGCCCCTGGTGGGCGTGCCGGGTGGATCCCGGTCGGGCGCATGCGGGAGTCTGTCTCTCCCCGTTTCCAGCATCAGGAAAAAAAAAAAAAAAAAAAATATATATATATATATGTCGCTGTGTAGCCTGACCAGGCGGTGGCACAGTGGACAGAGTGTCGGACTGGGATGTAGAGGACACAGGTTTGAGACCCCGAGGTCGCCAGCTTGAGCACGGGCTCATCTGGCTTGAGCAAAAAGCTCACCAGCTTGGACCCCAGGTCACTGGTTCAAGCAAGGGGTTACTCAGTCTGCTGAAGGCCCGTGGTCAAGGCACATATGAGAAAGCAATCAATGAACTAAGGTGTTGCAACGAAAAACTGGTAAGTGATGCTTCTCATCTCTCTTCATTCCTGTCTGTCTGTCCCTATCTATCCCTCTCTCTGACTCCCTCTCTGTCCCTGTAAAAAAAAAAAAAAATGTCGCTGTGGCTAAGGGAATGAGAAACATTGATTGCTTAAAATTATCAGGGACCTTTTGGGGCTGAATGAGAGGTCTAGGTTACCCAAACTTCACCGTTGGAAAATTTGAGGCACTGCATTTGAAAGAGAGAAGGGATGCTCTGGAATCAACTGACAAACGTTGACTACAAAACTAAATCCTTAATATGTATCAGGCTGTGATTCTTCTGCACTTTCTACTCCTCATGATATCTCACATAGAACAGAGTAACATTCTCTAAACAGCAGGTAAAATATGGTGATATTAGTAAAACCCAAACACACAGAGAATCACAGCTGAATGCATGCTTGCTAGAACAATACATTTGGGAATCAGAGAATGGGAAGAAAATAAAATTTATGAAACATATTTAAATAAACATCATTTTTAAAACTCTTTGTGACCACAGACCCATGTTTTTCTTTTTTATTATTTTTGTTTTGTTTTGTTGTTGGGGTTTTTTTGTTTGTTTGTTTTTTGCTTCAAAAGCACCATTCACTGAGAATCATACTTGAAAAGAACATTTGTTTCTCTATTTTGACTGTGATTTTATCATTTTATTGGAGAATAAAGATATGACTTCTATATAGGGTGGCCATAACACACTGGTTTACCCAGAAAATTCTTGGTTTATGCCTTTTATTCCTGGGTAACTATTAATAGTAACCACTTTCACTTCAAGAAAGTCCTGCTTTGGACAATAAATTATTTGGTCAATCTAATTTTAAATAAATGTCAAACATTTATGTTAGATTCCAAAAGAAAATCGAGGCAAGAAAACTAATCAAATAAAAGTTTAATAGACATATTCCTTATGTGAGTAAAAATAAAATGTTCATTTTATCATGCTGTATGAAATAAAGCCTCACTTCTAAAGTCTGAAAGTGAACTCATTGGAAATCACAGCTGCTGTGATTTAGGGATATGGATTAAAACTCATCATTATCTTTCTGTTAATACTCTTCCCTGGACCAATCAGTGGTTATACAGTGTTTACAGACCCTGGACACTGAGCTGACTTGAATGGACTTTGTATTGTGATACAATCAGATTATGTCAAATCTAAATGCAATGTGTCCTATATAGGACAGACAAATCCTAATCCTCCATTAACAAAGGCAAAGCCAGTCCAGTTTCCAATGACAATCTTTTTGTTTCCTTATTTAAAAAAAAAATTCAATGACAAAAATAAAAATAAAAAATAAATTCACTGTCTAAATTTAATATAAAAATAAAATTTGTATTTGAAGGTTTTGAGCAGTGTTTAGTTAAAGCACATTTTGATAGCCTAAATTATGTCATTACAAAATACTATTCTTTTCCTTCTAAAGAACACAGATTAACAAAATAAACTACCTCCACTCTTGTAAAAGAATAAAGTCAAGCTGAAAAAGCATCTCATTTCCTGTTTTCTAGATTACTTGTTTATCCTGAAGCTCTAAACCCAGATTATGTAGTTAGCTGTCTCTATACTCAGACACTCTTTCCCCTAGCCCCATCTATCTCTATGAAGCAGACAGCTACAGATATATTTGTTGAAAAGCAAAATACTCCTGAGAGGTGCCTTTAAAGTATTTAGCATCCTTTCTTTAATCAGGGGGTCAGTAACAAAATATTCTTCCACGATGCATACAATGGATCTGTGTCTAAAATGAATGTGCTTTACTAAATCTGCTTTGTAAATTATTCTGAATAAAAATCTTTCCTAGATACCTCTCACTGCCTAGCACCTACCCACAAAGTATATGCTAAAAATAAATATCAACTGCTCCTTCATCTATAAATAAAATAATGAGAGGTAAATATGAAGGTAAAAAATTCATAAGTCTTGCATCCAAGACAAATTCAGTTGACTTCTGGTTTTATATATCAATTCAAAACATTCAAATCCTTCATCCATTCAATCCTTATTAAATTCCTACCATGTTCTAAGTACTGCAATAGACAAAAGGCCAACTAAAAATTCACCTTACTTTTAATGATGTTAAAATCTAACAGAGACACGTGACCAGCCGGTGGCACAGTAGATAGAGCGTTGGACTGGGACCCAGGCTTGAGACCCCGAGGTCACCAGCTTGAGCACAGGCTCATCTGGTTAGAGCAAAAGCTCACCAGCTTGGATGTAAGGTCGCTGGCTTGAGCAAGGGGTTACTTGGTCAAGGCACATATGAGAAAGCAATCAATGAACAACTCAGGCAGTGGTCCCCAAACTTTTTACACAGGGGGCCAGTTCACTGTCCCTCAGACCATTGGAGGGCCGGGCTATAAAAGAAACTATGGGCCCTGGCCAGTTTGCTCAGTGGTAGAGCGTCAGCCTGGATTGCAGGAGTCCTGGGTTTGATTTCTGGCCAGGGCACACAGGAGAAGCGCCCATCTGCTTCTCCACCCCTCCCCCTCTCCTTCCTCTCTGTCTTTCTCTTCCCCTCCTGCAGCCAAGGCTCCATTGGAGCAAAGTTGGCCTGGGCACTGAGGATGGCTCTATGACCTCTGCCTCAGGCACTAGAATGGCTCTGATTGTGACAGAGCAACACCCCAGATGGGCAGAGCATCGCCCCCTGGTGGGCATGCCGGGTGGATCCGGTCATGCGCCTGCAGGAGCCTGTCTGACTGCCTCCCCGTTTCCAACCTCGAAAAATACAAAAAAAAACCCCAAAACAACAAGAACAACAACAAAACTATGAACAAATCCCTATGCACACTGCACATATCTTATTTTAAAGTAAAAAAAACAAAATGGGAACAAATACAATATTTAAAATAAAGAACAAGTAAATTTAAATCCACAAACTGACCCGTATTTCAATGGGAACTATGCTCCTCTCACTGACCACCAATGAAAGAGGTGCCCCTTCCAGAAGTGCGGCAGAGGCCAGATAAATGGTCTCAGGGGGCCGCATGTGGCCCGCGGGCCATAGTTTGGGGACCCCTGAACTAACTGATGATTGATGCTTCTCATCTCTCTCCATTCCTGTCTGTCTGTCCCTATCTATCCCTCTCTCTGACTGTCTCTGTCTCTGTAAAAAAAAAAAAAAAATCTAACAGAGATGTAATTATTTTTGGAAATAAAGTGATGTAATACACAATCAGAGACTGATAAATTCTTCAAGCTGCCCTTAGTTTACTAAAGCCCACCATGTGCCACACACTGTGTTAAGCACTAAGGATACTCTAGACAAAGGTGTAAATATGGTGAGAGTGTGGGGAGAAGGAAGGCACAAGGAACAGCAAGACTAAGACTTGCAAGGGTGGAGTGTTAAAAGAACTGATGCAGCTGGGTATTTCAGAAAGAGAAAGCATGATAAGAGGGATAGGGGACAGAGGGGTAAATGAAGACTCAGAGAGAGTCAAGGTCACAGTGGTCCTTATAGGCTTCCCCCCAAATTAGAATTCTATCCTGTAGATAATGGTAAGTCATTGAAGACTTTTTAGGAAGGATCTCACTTACATTATTTCAAATCTTTAATAGCTTATTTCACAAAGTACATGTACCATTTTAAGGAAATGATGACTCAGTGGAAAATTAGTGTTTACATTTATATACTTGTGCTTATAAATAATAATTTACTTGAAATATATAATTTTGATAAATTTCACATCATAAAAGATAAAAAATTCATAGTAGTAAATATTAAATGTTTTCTAAATAGACTAACATGTAACCAGCATTAAAGGAAAAGATGGAATACTATCAAAATCCCAGAAGCCTCCTCATGTCTCTGCTAATCATTTCCTGCCTCAAGGGCAAACACTACCCCAACCTCTAACACTATGGATTAGACTGGCCTATTTCTAAACTTCCTAAAAGTGGAATTATGCAGTATTTATTCTTTTGTGAGTTTAGTCCATGTTGTTGTGATTTATAAATCATTTAATTTCACATTCCTCTGTAGTAGTCTATTATATGAATATATCACAATTTATCTAGTTTACTATAAATTGACATTTGAGTATTTTTCAGTTGGGTTTTGTTGGTCAAATAAGTTTGTAAATATGATATATAGGTTTGCTCGCTTGTAGTTTGCATTGGGTGTGGGGGACAGGCTGTAAGCAGGCAGGGTTGTTATACCCTAAAGCTTAGTTTTAAGACTAAGCCTTTCCCACCCTAAGTGATTTTGTATCAGAGACTTCCTTGTTTGTATACTGGATTAAAGGTTTTGATTTCTACACTATAAAATGGGGCAGACCAGGAGCTAGCTCTCTCTCAGTTCCTGAGATTATTAGCATTAGAGAGGAGAGCAGAGAAAGGCCACATGGAGGAAAGAAAAAGCAGCCAAGATGGCAGAGTTCTGAAGGAGAAGCCAGTTTGTACAGAGTTTGTACAGAGAGAAGGAGATAGGGAACAGAGGTGAATAAGGCTGGTGAGGTAGAAGAAACCTTTGAGTCTAGGAAACTCGGATAAGTCAGTGGCTTTGGGAGCCCTGATGGAAAGGAAAGTGTTTTCCCACTGTGTGTATTTCTTGCCTGCCGGGTGAAGCTAGGATTAAAGCTAATGGCCCACCAGTTCTTGGCTCTGTTGTTTCATTACCATCTGTCTGAATCAAGTGTGAACCTACATGGGCCAGGCAGCTGTGATGGTGGCCGTGGCTACTGGCCATACAGGTTTATTTCCAATGATGCTTCTTTGGACATCCTGTGTTTGGGGGACATAGGTATACATACGTGTGGAACTACTGAGTCTGTCTTATTTAGTAGTCTTCACTTGTTTATAACAATACTTGCAAACACAGAGTAAGTGTAAGATAGGGATATATGTAAAACCACAAAAGAAGATCAGAGGTAAAAATATATCCAAGCTGGACCAAATTTAAACACTATTAATTCTTCCACTATGGAGCCTACCATATTGCATATTATTTACGGATAATGGCCTCTGGGGGGGGGCTCTTCATTTAAAGTATAACATGAACCCATTTCTATTTTGGAGTTTGGTTAAATAATATTATTTTAAAATAAATCCTTTATTCAGTTTTATCTTTCAGATAATTTGCTTCAATATTAAACAATCCATCTTACAATGAATGGCTACATTACTGCTAAAAAGAATGTACTAAGGGAACTAAAAGGAAACATTTAAAAAAGAAATGACTTTTGGTATTCATGAAGCTTGAGTTTCAAATATACAAATCACTACAATAAAAACTTTAAAATGTTTCCTTTAAACAGGCCTACATGACCAAATCATGAGCAACTGTAGTTCTAAAAATATTTCACAAGACTTACAAGATTTGAAATATATGGGTCTTATGGATTGCCTGGGTTCTATGCCTGGATATTTATCCAGAGATCATCTCACATTTTTATTCCTAGAACCAAAAATGTAAGCAGATGCTAAGTCTTGTTAGCCAAGTACATTGATTTAGAAGAGAGAAGGGGAGGAGAGGGGAGAAGAAGGAAGGATGGGGAAGGGAGGGAAAGAGAAGGGAGGGGAAAAGAAAGGAGAGGAAAGAAGGGGAGGGGATGGGAGGGGAGGGGAGGAGAGGAATGAAACAAGGGAGGTAAAGAGAGAGAGGAAGGGAAACAGACAAACAAAGGGAAGAAAGGGAGGGAGGGAAGGAGAAAAGGAAGGGAAGGAGGGAGGGGAGGAGGGAGGGAGGGAGGGGAGGAGGGAGGGAGGGAGGGAGGGAAGGACATGGAGGAGAGGGGAGGAAAGGAGAGGAGGAAGAGGACAAAGGGAAGGGAGGGAGGGAGGGAGGGAGGAAACAGAGAGGAGGCATCAAGCATTTCAATAATCCCCAAACAGTAACTCAAAGGATGGGACAGATAAAAAGAAGTTATAAAAGAGTGGAAGTGCTTGAATTACACAAAATATTTTACTAAGTGACTAGGTTTTAGTTAAGAAATATGACCAGCTCTAAATTATACACACCATTCCACATCTTTCCAAATCATTCTAAAATATATATAATAGAAGATGAAATGTCAAAATGTTTCACGTGCCTGGGCCAGATGGCCCAGCAGTAGAGTGTCAGCCCGGTGAGTAGAAGTCCCGGATTCGATTTCCAGCCAGGGAACACAAGAGAAGCACCTATCTGCTTCTCTACCCTTCCCCCTCTCCTTTGTCTCTGTCTCTCACTTCCCCTCCAGTAACCAAGGCTCCATTGGAGCAAAGTTGACCCGGGCGCTGAGGATGGCTCCATAGCCTCCACCTCAGGTGCTAAAATGGCTCCGGTGGCAATGGAGCAATGCCCAGATGGGCAGAGCATCGCCCCTTGGTGGGCATGCTGGGTGGATCCCAGTCGGTCGCATGCAGGAGTCTGTCTCTCTGCATCCCTGCTTCTCACTTCAGAAAAATACCAAAAAAAAAAAAAATGTTTCACGGATAAACAATTCTATGTTCTTGATAATACATATTTTTCCACATAAAGAGACTTTGTTCACTAAAGAGGCCATTAAATACTCTTCCAGGTCTTCAGTGGCTAAAATATCTTCTTATAAATTTCTTCAGGAATACATTCAAGGGTCACTGAACAATGGAGGCAATGTTCTGAGAAATGTGTTATTAGGTGATTCTGCCCTTGTGCAAACATCAGAGTGCATTTAGATTGATTGAATAGACTACTATACACCAATGCTATATGGGATAGCCTATTGCTCCAAAGCTACAAACTTCATAGGATAATACTCTACAGACTACTACAGGCAATTTTAACACAATTGTAAGTATTGTGTATATAAACATATCTGAACACAGAAAAAGAACAGTAAAAATATGGTATAAAAGATAAAAAGTAGTATATCTGCACAGAGCACTTACCATGAATGGAGCCTACAGGACTGGAGGTTGCTGTGGGTGAGTCAGTGAATGAGTGGTGAGTGAATGTGAGGACCCAGGACATTACTGCACACTACGGTAGATTTTATAAACACTGTGCACTGAGACTACTCTAAATTCATAAAACAACACAAGATTAAATCAAGCGCAAGAGAAAATGATGGAATCAAGAGATGCCATAATCAAAAGTTGTCTGAAGTTGCTGCTGGCATAATATAGAATACTGTTTTACAGCACTTTTTTTTAATAAGTAGAAAAACTACATTGTAAATAAATATGAAAGTACGGTATTGTAAATGCATAAACAAATAACAGTCATTTATCATCAAGTACTATGTAGTATACATAATTGTATATGCAGTATTTTTAGACTACTAGAAGCACAGAAGGTTTTTTTACACCAGCCACACCACAAGTATGCGAGTGATGTGTTGTGTTAGGATGTCATGATGGCTGGAACATCACTACAGCTACAATGTCACTAAATAATATGGTTTATCGGCTTCATTATAATAATACAGTACCACTATCGTATATGTGGTCCATCATTGACTGAAATGTCATTAAGCTGCACATGATTTAATGTTAATTCACATTCCAGAGGAAAAATTAAATTAACTAACAACTTGAACAGTCACATGCAAAAATATGAATCTAGACATTACCATTACACCTTTTCCAAAAATTAACTCAAAATAGATCATGGACATAAATGTAAAAGAGAAGACTATAAAGCTTCCAGAACATAACAGGAAAAAATCTCAGGGACCTTGGATTGGACAATGAGTTTTTAGATGCAATGCCAAAAGTTTAATCCATGAAAAAAGATCGATAATTGGAACTTCACTGAAATTTTAAAATTCTGCTTTTGTGAAGACACCGTTAAGAGAATGAAAAAACAAGCCAAAAACTGGAAGAAAATATTTTCAAGACACATATCTGATAAAGAACTGTGTCCAAACATACAATGAACTCTCAAAATTCAACAACAAGAGAAGCAATCAAATTAAAACAGGACAAAAGATCTGATAGACATCTCACCAAAGATTTACAGATGTCAAAAAAGCATATGAAAAGATGCTTTATATCAGGTGTCACTAAGAAAATACAAATAAAAAGAATACCAGTACAAACCTAAGAGAACGTCTAAAATCCTATGAGAATGGCTAAATCACTGGCAACACCAAACACTGGGGAGAATGTGGAACAATGGGAACTCTCAATTCGTTTCTGCTGGGAACGTAAAGTCGTTCAGCTACTTTGAAAGGCAGGCAGTTTTTACAAAACTAAACACAGTGTTGCCATATGATCTAGCAATTACTCTCCTGGGTATTTACCCAAATGAGTTGAGAACTTATTTCCAAACAAAAACCTACACACATATAATTATAGCAGCCTTATTCATAATTGACAAAACTTGGAAGCAACCAAGATATCCTTTAAGAGGTGAACAGATAAAGAAGTATCTAGACAATGGAATATTATTCAGCAATAAAATTAAATAAGCTATCAAACCACACACAAAATAAAACATAGAAAAACTATAAAAGTATATTTTAAGTAAAGGAAGACAATCTGAAAAGCCATATACTATGTGATACCTTATACGACATTCTAAAAAAAGATCACTGGTTTCCAGGGGTTGGGGGAGGAGAGAGAGAAAGGAATAGGTTCAGCACAGGGAATTTTTACGACAGTGAAACTATGCTGTACAATACTGTATTACGGTGCATAAAAAAGGCATTTGGCAAAGCTCAGACAGTACAACAAAAAGAATGAACCCTGATGTAAAAGACAGACTTCAGCTAACAGTAATGTATCATACTGGTTCATCGACTGTAACAAATGTACCACACCAGTGCAAGATATTAACAATCGGGGAAAGTAAAGGATAGGAGAGAGGTGGTCCTGGGAACTCTGTACTTTCTCCAAATTTTCCTCTAAACTCAAAACTTCTCTAAAAAATACTGATTTTGATTTTCAGGCAGTTAAAATATCAGAAAATATACTATAATACTCAGTAAATGAAAAACAAGAGAAATGGTACTTATACCCTGAAATAAAGATGCCTGGTCCATGCAGACTTCCTTTCCAGACAGTATCGGTAATAATAATGGTGATAATAATGCTGATGCATAACAGTTACTGTGCATTTACAAAGTGCCAGGCACTGTGTAACAGATTTTCATGCATTAGCGAAGTGAATCAACACATGACCGTATGTGGTAGATATTGGTATCCTTGTTTTCCAAATAAGGAGAAAGGAACTCTCCCAACTCACATAGCTAGTACATGCTAAGCAGTCAGACTGTCCCCACTACACACTTTTAATCAGTGCTACATTGCATTTTACTGCAAAGTGCAGATCCAATAAAATTACATGAACATCTCCCAAGGATTCCAAATGTATCAGATTAGCTCAGTTGAAAAAAATAGGTAAAAATGGGCTTATGGTCTAAAGCATGTTTTTAATAAAAACCTATCTGTGACCTACATATACTACTCAGCTATACTTGCCTGAAATTAAAGTATAATCTCTAATTTTCCAGAAGTAGAAATCCTTGCAAGGAGACATCAATTTTTTCATGACCTAGAACTGTGCTCAAATTCCCCTTCCAAGAGAAAAAGAAAAGAGGTCAGTTCTGTTGAAACAAGTCATGGGTATAAGGGCCAAGGGTGCAAGGCCTGGGCCGGGAGTCAGATTCTGTCGTGTTCACTTTCTGCACATCTGTCTCTTGGGACCTCAATTTAAAAATACTGATAGAGAAAACCTCTGAGACCCTTCTAGTTCTCGGATTTATGTATTTGGGGACCTTGGAGATTAATAATTCTTGTGACAGAGAAAAATAACTCAGTCATAAGGCATTAACAAATTATGATAGGGTGTGGAGCTTCAATTACAGCAAGACTGCCTTACTATAACACCCAGCTGGGGGTTCGTGATTCTGGATAACCAAGGCCCTATGCAAAATTAAAAAAAAAAAATTCTGGCCTAGTGCTGTGTTTACCAAGGAATCTCCCTCCTCCTGCCACAGCCCATCTCAGCCGCCTACTCCCTCGCTCCCCCAGTTCACTGGGCAAACATCCCAGGATGTTCCTTGAGGTTCCCTCTGTGCTACAAAACATTCACCTCTTCTTTTAAAAGTGCAGTCTCACTGCAGCTCCTCCAGGACTAAGAGAGAAAGCAAACAGATTTACATGAACCAGACTACAGTATAAATGGCTAAAAGGAGCTTAACCTTTCCAGGGTCAGTATTTGCATTTTTAAAATGTTAATATAGGCCCTGACAGGTTGGCACACTGGGAGAGCGTCAGCATGGCATGTGGAAGTCCTGGGTTTGATTTCCGGTCAGGGCACATAGGAGAAGCAACCATTTGCTTCTCCATACCTCCCCTCCCCCTTCCCTCTCTCTCTCTCTCTCTCTCTCTCTTTCTTTTTCCCCTCCTGCAACCATGGCTTTAATGGTCCAAGCAAGTTGGCCCCAGGCACTGAGGATAGGTCCATGGTCTTGCTTCAGGTGCTGAAATAGCTCAGTTGCTGTTCAATGTAGCAGCCCTGGATGGGCAGAGCATCACCCCCTTGTGAGCTTGACGGGTGGTTCCCGGTTGGGGCACGTGCAGGAGTCTGTCTCTGCCTCCACTTCTCTCACTGAACAAATAAAAAATTTTAAATAATGTTAATATACATAAAATTTTCAAAAGTGGAATGTGGTAAGTAAGAGAAAGTTTTATGGGCTTTTAAATTTTTGGATTAGTTTTTAGAAAAGGAAAGAACGTCATTCTAGGACATCTTGCCTTTATTACTCATGGCATCTTAGCCTACCAAATCAGAAAAACAAAACCAGGCACGGAGCAAACCACCACCCACTGCTGAAAAACTGCTAATCCAAGTCCAAGCCAACCTGCAAGGTGGCAGGGTCCACATGTTCTTTACGATGACAATTTAAATTACCAGCTTAAATTGTCAAGTATACATTTTATAATAATCACATCCCACACTAATAATCAAAGCATCCAAGAATTAAAGTAAGACATGCTTTGAGAAAATATTCATGACATAATTTTAATTAATTTTTGAACCACACTAACAGCAGAAATTATTTTGCTGGCATTGCCTTCAATAGGAAACATTTTATACACTTGAAATTTCTTTGGTTTGAGCCCAAAACAACAGTGTTACATAAAAAGCTTTTCAAAATTGTTTTATGGTTTCTCAAAGGCTGCACAACCCATTATTATACATTTCTCTAGGTAAACAACCCTGGACACATTGAAATTTATATATAAAAGACAATCAGATGCTTTGTGCAATTTTATTTAGAAGCATTTGAATACCTGACTACACTTCCCGGTTTTTCAATTTTTGATTCCCCAAATATGCCCATATTTTGAACATTTCAAAAGAACACAAAGGAAAATTATATAAATAAAATTCTTCAGAACTGGCTTGTACTCCTTAGAAATGTCAACACCATAAAGAACAAAGAAGGCTAGAGAAGACAAATCAAATACGACAACCAAAAAATCAGCTATAAGGGACATGATTGGGACAATTTTGGAAATGTCAATATAGGCCGTATAGTAGATCAAAATATTATATTGGTAAATTTCCTGGACATGACCAGATAGATGCTGAAGTATTTAAGTGTGAAATGCCATGAAGTCTACAACTAACTTTAAAATGCTTTAGCAAAACAAAAAAAAAAACAAGTATGCACAGGATAGGGCAACAGTAGGTTTACAGTTATTTAATGGAATATAATACAACAATTAATAAATAATATAAGAATAAACTGTGTTTCGTATACTCACAACTATAAACCTCCCACCTCCTTTTGCCTACCCCTGTACACACAGAGAAAAGAGATAAAACAAAGGTGACAAATCATTACCAATTGGTGACTCTACTTGAGGGGTTCCTCAACTTTTCTGCATATTTGATTTTTTTTTTCAAAAGTAAAAGAAATATTAGGGAAGCGTGGGAATCCTTGAGGTAACAGGACACTTTTATATGTGTTTTGGCTCCAGACCTCTGTACGCCATATTCTTCAGGTAGGGCCTGGGCCTAATGGAGTACATAGAAATTAAACAGGTGCACCCCAGCGCCTCTGGGTGCTGGTGGAGGGGCCGCTGGGAGAGCTGCAGCCAAGGTCTTTGGCACGTGGCACCTGATGGAACACTGCCCTTTCCTTCCTTACTGGGGCCTTCAGGGCCCTGCACTCTCTGCCCTCTCAATCTCAACTCCTAACTCTCCTGCCCTATGTGTTCACACCTCATCCCCGTCTTCTCCTATTTCTCATGTCCATCAAGGTCCTTCCTCCTTGGACTTCGTGTTCTCTGTGCCCTCTGCTTGGGAAGCTTCAGATCCTCCTGTGCTGCCGCATTCATACCTTCTTGGTCTCAGCCGAGAGGTCCCCTCTCGCTATGATGTCCTCCCCTGATGCCAGCTCCGGAGCAGCCCCCACTCCCTGCATGCTTTCTCAGGGCACCCTGTTTAAAGTTGTTCTTCATGCACTCACCCCACGGCACAAGTCAGAAACGATCATATTTATGCATTTATTTATTGGTGTTTTATCCTTTCTCCCAGGAGGGGGCCCTGTTTCTCTTGGCCACTGCGGTAACCTAGTGACTCAATCAATACCTAATGTACTCCATAAACACGTATGGACTTAATGGACCAACGGTGCTAAACTGCTGCAAAACCCTGCAGATTAAATGCTGTATTGCTTTTCCCACAATATTTGCATTTAGAGCAATAAAATAAAAATGCAAAATAAGAGAATTTGAGTTCATAGCCTCTTTCATATTTCTTTTAAAAGACTATTTCAAGATACCTGAATCAATTATCTTGTACTTTCTAATGACACAGAAGCATATTGCAAACAATCACAAATCATAGCAAACTGGACTTTCCTGACCTTGTGACAAGGAGATAGAACTTCTGCTTTGTTTGTCCCCAGAGCGCCAGTCACCAGCCAGAGGAAAGCATTAAACTGTCAGAGGTGGAAACCCATTCTGCCTTTCCACTTCATTAAATCATATATCATTTTTACATGTGAGCCACCAGGCTATAAATCATGGAAGACAGAATGAGAGCTAATTAAAGGGTCAGCTGAGCATATAATTTTGAATTCCTAGGCACCCAAAAACTGAAACTGATAATAACTGTGACAAAACCCAAAATCATTTGCTAACTAATAAAGCCAGGACTTTCAAGCTGCCAACTTGCTAAGCCATGTTTTCCTATGTGAAAGAATAGAGATTGAATATAATTTTTTATATATGGTAATGAAATTTTAGTCATTTATCCCAGAATGCTTCATTAAAATATACTTAGATTTGATTTGATTTGATTTTTGGTAAGGAGTACAAGGTCAAAAAATATATAAGTGAATTGTGTTCTCATTTCGGTTTGAAATTCACTCCTGAGATAGAAAATATTATTATTGTTAATAGTATTTATAGAGCATCTTCCTTCCAAAGTACATTCAGAGAAAGCAGGTTAGTAGAAAGAAATTCCATTTGTCAGGAAGGGAAAACGAAAATGGAGTTAGACCAAAACGGCCAAGGTCACTGAACAAGTCAGTAACAGTTCTGAGAGCAGAACCTGAAGAGACAGCTGACTCACCGTGGTTTCCCCTCTTCCAAACACGCTGCTCTATTTAAAAGATATTTTGAGGGTATTCAGGTTTATGAATGTTATACTTGCATTCCTTGCAACAAAGAGCTTTTACGTTAGGGAAAAAATCTCACTATCTGACTTAGACATTATAATAAATATCAAAACTATTTCTTTTCCTTCTTTTAAAAAGATTTTTATAGTTATAAAAGAAAGCTTGGGATCGAACACAGACAAGATAGTCAGATATCAATACCAGATTATAGCTTTTAAAAGAAAAAAAGATCCTTTCTATCATTACTCTAATTTAGTAAATTTTAGAAATGAGGTGCATTTTCAGAGTTCTTGCATTGTGATTAGGGTTTTATCAAGTTTACTATACTTCAGAATCACAGCTAAAAGAAACTAAAATTTTAAATGTGAAATATACTCACAGTGCACTTACTAAGTCTTTCAAAATGTAAGTGTTCAATATTTCCTGTTCAAGTCCCAGGGTAGAAAAGAATGTTTCTCTTTGTAAATACAGAGGTGAACAAGGTAAGAATTATTACTGAGTTATACAGCTCAAGTTTCTAAAGCTGTGCCTGTTTTTAAAGCCTCTTTCCAAATAACATGATACACATCTCTGTGTCCAACATGAAGAGGTGCAAAAAAATCACAGTTGAGGACTACTTACAGTATTCAGGAGATTTCTTAGACCTTTCCTAATCTTATGCCGCAAGCATGAACCACTGATTACAACACTGGCACTTCGGTATGTACAAAACAAGAAAAATCTACATGGGAAATCCTATTTGTACAACAAATTTGTCTTTTTGCCTCTCATAGCAAAATCTTCATGCACACGAGTGCCTCACTTCTGATCACATGGAAAGTGTCATTAATATCCTTTGCTACACCCTATCCCAATTTCACACATAAGGTTCCATTCCCTCTGCAACTTCAAAGAAAATGTTACTGTATTGCCATTTCCAAAAGAAGATTCCTTAGGAAAAGGAAAGCACAGCCTTCTGTGGGATGTAGAGCAATATATAGACAGGCATATAAATATCTACATGGCTAGATCTACAAGCATCAAATAGCAAACGAGAACACTGGAAACTCCACAGGATCTCGATTCTGTTATATTTGAGGACTATTCACTCTGCCTTAAAAGAGAATCAGTAATTTAATTTTTTCCATGGCCAGAGTCACAGGATATAAAATTAATTTATATACAACTACCTTTAAAATTTGTTTTTCATTAAGAGAGTATGAACTCATAATAAACAGACTAAGAGCTAAATATTAGTTATTTGTGTAAACAACAAAAAATGGCATTTTGCTATTTCTTGCAAAAGTTAACAGCGAAGTCCTTTCATCTTCAGTGCTATATATAGTGTATTATCTTAATTCAAAGAACACAGGTATACAAACCATCTAGAGGACAAAAACAATCTAGATTTGGTATTCCTACCTGGATTCTTTCTGGAAAATTCTTCCCCCAAAGAAGATTCACCCTTGAACCTAGAAGACAACTGCTTAGCTGTAGACAGCTAATGGCCTCATGCTTTCAAATTCTTTGGGGACTTAACCCTTTGAGTAGTATAAATGTTCATATACATCCTCACTCAAAGGGTTAACAAAAAACTCACTACTCAAAGGGATAAAGAACAGCTGCAAACACTAGTCATTGAGCTATCCCATGATTCCTGGGTTCGTTGCTCCCATTAACCTCCAACACACCCCACCCCCTGAACCTTACCACAGAGAACTGTGTGCAGCTGTAGTCTTTCCCACCACCCAAACCAACTCAGAGCTCTCATCCAATAATTTGTAGATGGCCAACTGGATCAGTTGGGGTCCCAACAGGAAATAAATACAACATTTAAATTGGGAAAACCTGGAGACGGTGTTTTTTTTTTTAATGATTTTTTTTTAATTTTTATTTTATTTATTCATTTTAGAGAGGAGAGAGAGGGGGAGAGAGAGACAGAGAGAGAGAGATAGGGGGGAGGAGCTGGAAGCATCATCTCCCATATGTGCCTTGACCAGGCAAGCCCAGGGTTTCGAACCGGCGACCTCAGCATTTCCAGGTCGACGCTTTATCCACTGCGCCACCACAGATCAGGCCTGGAGAAGGTTTATTTTTAAAGGACTATTTATAAGTATGTAGTCAGGGCACAGAGGAGACACAAGGACACACAGGAACCAGGAGTTAAAGCAGAGGTGATGTTACCACCAGCAGAGGAGAAGGCAGTTTCTGAACCTGGAGAGAAGGAAAGACCATGGAGGAGGCCATCTTGAGAGGAGGGGTGACCTGCAGGGGACACAGCCAGCCTGTGGTGCCCTTCTAGGGAGGAATCAGGAAATACATACTCTGATTTCACTTTCCTCCCGTCTTCCTGTCTCCCGCCATCACTTTTCACTCACTAAACCCAAGTATAAGACAGATGTCAAGGGGTTCTTGACTCAGTCTCTGCAGGTCAGCCTCCCATTGCAGAGAACTGAGGGAACAAGGGCGAGTGGATCCAGAAGGACAAACAAAAAACATCCATATGGGCAGAGACAGACCACATGCAATCCCGTTCTAAGCTGCGGATATATTTATAAGTCACAAAGGATCAAGGAATTCACACCAGGCATAAGCAGATGCAAGAGCCCCAGAACAGCTTGTCTTACCCCCAGAATCCCCTAAAGAGACATATGCACCAGCAGGGCCAGGCAAGCACTTATTGAGTAAGAGCTGCTCACTTCTTGCTACACCAAGTTAGATCCATAGTCAGGCAGATTTTAACAAGGGCCTCTGAACACTATGCAAAGGCGTTCGGGTTGTCTGTGTGCAAAACTGAATCACAGAGCTCTTTGATCAGAGCAATGTCATGATTAAATCTTTGTTCAGAAAGATTTTTATGGAGGCATTGTGGCACTGAGATTAGAAGAGGAAAAGAATAAAAGCAAGGAGACCATTTAGAAAGCCATTACAGCAATCCAAGAGAGACATAAATTCAGTCCTGTCATTCTGTGGTTTATACTTTTAAAAATCCCTGGTGCCTAATATTTTGTACTATGTAAGGACGAATACAAAATTTGTTCCTTCAATTTTCAATTCTATATTTTCTCACGGATTTCTCTTGCTTCTTTACCTCCCAGGACCAGTCATTCATCAAGTCCTACTGAGTCTAACTTTTAACTTTCCTCTTATCTCTGCCAATGCTTTGATAAAGGCCTCATTTATCACACAGACCAGCATTTCTCAAATTCTGTACAAACTGTTCTTGGGGATTCCACGAAATATGGAAGATATCTCCTCAAATACTCTGGGGAAGTTCTGAGATAAACAGATTTAAATACTCTGCTTAAATGGCCGGTGAATCCTAGAGGGGGGACCACAGGCAGTAGTTTCCTCCTTTCATAAAAACACTGGTGTTGTCTCCAGGGACAGCAGTGCACCTCAGAATACAGATAGCAAAATGCTGACACTGTGAACTAAGGGCTTTTTCTGGATTTTTGTAAAACTTCATTCAGTTGGCTGACATTTTTTTGTAGTATTCACTGTCCTCAGGAAAAAGATCACATAGCATAAAGCAAAGAAAAAGGTGATCAATTCTTGCAGTTTGAGTTTCAAACACTAGGGGAACTCGTGGGCAACTGATTTTGAAGACTATGATGAGTAGGAGCAAAGCTTCTTACCTTCAGTCTAGACAAAAGGAAGAGAGGGGGAAATAGTCAAAGGGTCAGTCAGAGAGTTTCAGCTTACGTGGGAACCGGAAAAGGGGACCCAGGTCCCAGCCCACTCACTAGCTCTGTACTGAGCCATGACTGAGGGAAGTTTTGGTAGAGCTAAGACCCAAGGCAATCTCTGCCTTCCTGGGAAGATGGAGCCCTGAGGAAAAAAAAACCAGACTGTAAATAAAATGGCTAAAATATAATTTCACATCTATGTTGTAGTTTTTCAACCTCAGCACTATTAACATTTTAGTCCCAATAATTCTGTCTTGTGGAGGCTGTCCTGTGCATTGTAAGATGTTTAGCAGAATCCCTGGCCTCTATCTAGTAGATGGCAGAACCATAATTGTTGCCCTCAGCTGGGACAACCAAAAATGTTTCTAGACATTGCCAAATGTCCCAAGGGGCAAAATCCTACTTGAGAACCTCTGGTCTAGGTAGATAAGAGTCCTACAGAGTATCAGAGAGTTTCTTCCAGGTGTGGTATAGGTTGTGAGTGACTAGATGAGTCATTCTGGAGGATCCAGACCAACCAGCATGGCCAATGTCCTAGAAGCATATGGGATGGAGAGAAATAAATGCAATGACAATGGATGCCAAGGAGGACTGATCATTCCCAAGCACAAAATGGTACATGCCCCTGGATGCCTCCTAGACTGTAGCTGAGCTGGTTAAGAACAGAGATACTGGAGCGCACTAGAAGGCAGGCTATAAGTTCAAATCCCAGGTCTAATCACTAAAAACTCTTTGACTTTCTAGGACTGTTTCCTCATCTGCAAGGTGAAGATAATAACAGCATATACCATATAGAGTTACTATAGTAATTAAAAGTATTAAAATTAGTAAACCTCCTGCTCTTTACAATAGTTTTAAATAAGCGGTGGCTCTTACTCTATATATAAACACCTCTAGAATTAAATCCAAGTCAGAGAAGAGAGTGACCCTGAATTATATAACTACATTTCTACCAACAAATCAAATGAGGTTCACAATAAAAACTGAAATTTATTTATTTATTTATTTTTAGAGAGGAGAGGGAGAGACAGAGAGAGAGAGAAGAGATAGAGAGAGAGAGAAAGGGGGAGGAGCTGGAGGCATCAACTCCCCATATGTACCTTGACCAGGCAAGCCCAGGGTTTTGAACCAGCGACCTCAGCATTTCCAGGTCAATGCTTTATCCACTGCGCCACCACAGGTCAGGCAAAAACTGAAATTCATAGTTAGTCTCTTTGCATCCAATTTAACATTCTCCATCTCCAGCCCTCAATGTATCTTCATACCACAATGTGGTCATCATTTTAAATTTCCAATCTAATCAGATAATGGGTTCCCCATTCTCCACAGCCATGGTCACAAAGAGATGCTTCAATAGTTCAGGGCTATGTGGGGGAAAGTACAGCATGAGAATCTATTGGGTTTCTGTGTAAGATTTTAACTAAAATATTATATATGTGCCTAGATAAATCACTGGCCTACTAGATGGAGATTTCACCAGATGGCAGTCAAGGCCAACCATGAGCAGCCTTTCCCCATCCCTCCAACTGCTCATCAACATGCCCCCATGGTCCAGGTAAAGGAATTCACTGGTACACAGCATGTGAGCCATTAACTTCATAGTTTTCTCTCACAGTGTTTCATCTGCTTGGAATAGCTTTCTCTTTTCTACAGATAATCAATGAGAGATCTTTTGCTGGGAAACATGCTCAGATTTGCATTTTAGAAAAAAAAATGCATGGACCGGAGGTCCCTTGAGACTTAATGCTGAGGGGCCTGCTTCATCTGCTGTAGGACTCTTAACCACGCTGGGGCCCCTATGTAAAATACATAGCTCCCCTAGATGATCACATTCCTCCATAAAGCCCTGCCCCAGCACTGGGGCCCTCACAAAGAAGCAGACCATTGGATCACCTAACCTTAGGTAATCAACCTCCCTTTTTCTGTTCCTTCATAATTCCCTGCTTACCCTTCCCATGGGTCCCTACTCTATTCCCTCCCAGGGCACAGACCCCTCAAGGGGCCTTTAGAACACCAAAGCCAGCCTCATTCCTAGTGTATAGGTAACTTCTGCTTTCACCTCTGCAAGGCAACTCTCCTCTAAGGCAAAAGGAGCACAGGGGTCTGACTGCCTTAAATAAAACTATAATACAGGTCTATGACAGAAAGCAGTGCCTTACCCAGTAACCGCCTTCCCCCCTTTGCAAACCTTCAACCTGTTCATTCGGTGATGAAAAGTACCACTAGTATCTCAGGAGGGTCCCCATTCGTTGCCTTCAATGCACATCGATGTTTGTACCGTTTCGGTTCAATGCCACAACCCATCAGATCACCGCCTCCTCTGTCCCATTTGGCAGCCATCCGCAGGACTGCTGCTGTTTTTCCATCTGTCAAGCTCAATCTATCTTCAACGCAGAGGCAGGGCCTGCAGAGTGGACTGAGCTAAGACAATGAAGGGAGACTGGTTTTACCCTGAATTTGATTGACTTTGAAAGGAGAAGGAGTACTAATAACATGGAAAATTCCCTAGCAGGGACTTGCTTCCTGGCTTTCCAAGAGTTTGGCTAGAAGTGGCCTCCAGCCTGGGAGAGAACCACCCCACACAGTCAACAGCTTTTGTAGTGTCTGCCCAGCTACAAGGATTCCTCAACCCCAGCAAGAGGGGAGTGAGGCAGCAGCCAATTTGAAAATTCTGTACGGTGTGCCCAGGCTTCTTGTTATAGCAGATGGGTCCAGAGAAGATAACTGATCCAAGCTAGCCAATTATATGGGTGGAATATGCCTGCATGACCTCCTTTAAATGGACGCCAACTGAAATTGCCTCTGCCATTTCCTAGCTATGTAACCGAGGGTAAGGCATTTCACCTCTTTTCACCTATTTGTTCATCCATAGAAATAGTTGAACTAATGATATTTCAATTTCCTTTTTGTTCTTGCATTACTGTTTTCATGATGGAGGTGGGCTCTAAAGTCAGTAAGGGCCTGGCTGGTGGTGGCACAATGGATAGAGCATCGACATGGGCTGCTGTTCAAAACAGTGTCCTGGTCCCAGGTTCAAAACCCTGAGGTCCCTGGCTTGATGTGTCTCATCTCTCTCCCTTCCTGTCTCTCTCTCTCATTAGAAAAAAAAAAAAAAAGTTCATATATTTATGGCCTGACCTGTGGTGGCGCAGTGGATAAAGCGACCTGGAAATGCTGAGGTTGCCACATCAAAACCCTGGGCTTGCCCAGTCAAGGCGCATATGGGAGTTGATGCTTCCTGCTCCCCTCCCCTTCTCTTTCTCTCCCTCTCTCTCTCCTCTCTAAAATAAATAAATAAAAAATAGTATTAAAATAGTTACTTGTTTAAAAATAAATAAATAAAGTCAGTAAGGCCTAGCTTCAAGATATGTTCTGTCAGTCACTAGTCTTATAATCTAAAAAAATTCCTCAACTTGTTCAGTATCACTTTCAGCATCTGTAAAATGGGACGATAACAGTGCCTCCCTTGTTATTAAATGATACATGTTAAGTGTTTAAAACACAACCACGCCTGACCTGTGGTGGCGCAGTGGATAAAGCGTCGACCTGGAAATGCTGAGGTCGCCGGTTCGAAACCCTGGGCTTGCCTGGTCAAGGCACATATGGGAGTTGATGCTTCCAGCTCCTCCCCCTCCTCTCTCTCTGTCTCTCCTCTTTCTCTCTCTGCCTCTCCCTCTCCTCTCTAAAAAAAGGAATAAATAAAAATAAAAAAAAAACACAACCACACAGTAAAGCAGCCCATGGCCTTTAGCTGCTATTGTTATTGTTGTTATTCCTATATGAAACATAATTGGAATTTAAAAAGAAAAAGAAAAAAATTAAAAAAAACAAGGTGAAAAGATCGCCATTGTTCAGTCAAAATAAATTTTTTAAATAAAATCAAGCCGTTTGGCTCACACTGATGCAAAAAGGTGGGGAAGGGAAGAACAAAGAATCAATATAACTCTCCAGAAATATAAAATGTACAGGATGTTTAATTATGACCTAAGTAAAAAAGGAAACACCATTTGTCTCAGGCTCTATCACTCTCAGAACTTAAAATTTTATAACAAAGGGTATTCTACATACAAATATCATTAGGTAAAATCATAACACTCTAATGAATGAGTAAATCTATAAACCACTCAACTTGAAGAACCATGTTGAAGACTTACTTTTTCCATTGTCTTTCCTTGTAACCTTGTCTTGATGAGACATGTATAATATCCATATAGCTGGGATATTCCTTCCTTCTTATGTCAAGAGTATACCGATTATTCTCAGTATACCATATAGTCCGCATCATAATGCTGCAGTACCACACAAGACTGATTATTTCAGATCAAACTGATTTTCTCACTCCAGAACCTACCCCAACACCCCTAACGGTGATAATATTTTAAAACTCTCAGAAGAGCCTGACCAGGCGGTGGCGCAGTGGATAGAGCCTCGGAACTGGGATGCAGAAGTACCCAGGTTCGAGACTCCAAGGTCACCAGCTTGAGCGCTGGCTCATCTGGTGTGAGCAAAAAGCTCACCAAGGTCACTGACTCGAGCAAGGGGTTACTCGATCTGCTGAAGGTCCATGGTCAAGGCACATATGAGAAAGCAATCAATGAACAACTAAAGTGTTGCAATGAAAAACTGATGATTGATGCTTCTCATCTCTTTCTGTTCCTGTCTGTCTGTCCCTGTCTATCCCTCTCTCTGACTCTTGCTCTGTCTCTGAAATAAATAAATAAAAATTAAAAACTCTCAGAAGAATAAATTAGGATACCTACCAGACAATACTTTTCTCTACATAGACAGTACACTCTGGCAGCAACATACTGACACAGATTTACTTAAATATGTAGCTTTATCCCAGTTCAATTCTTTGGTAAATCACATGATCTGACAGGGTATAATGCAATAAATTGAAAAAAAAAAGTAAGAGAATATAAGACAAGCGAGTGAGAAAAAAATAATACTAAAAGACCCTCTGCTACATAATGTAGCATAATACAATATAATGTTAGTCTCAAGAAATAGAAAATCTTGCAGTAGGTGAGCTGCCAGTGAAGAAGGAAGTCAACCCAGGGTACTTCAGCCAGAACAAAAATGTCATTCCACCTGTAAAACTGAGAGCAAACGCCACTAAAATCAACAGGATATAACAGGAATCAAAGATAAAGTCATCACACAAAGGGCACATCGCATCTGCCTCTCATATGAAAGAACTGTACGGATCGCATGCAACATATTTTTCACATCGTATTTGTGAAGATTTGCATCTCGTTCCATTTTCTAAGCTTGTATGTGCAAAGTAACCTGTGCGCAAGTAATCCGTTCAGAGAGATGGTCACACCAGGAGCCTGGCAAGAATTCCCCTATTTGGGGGATCCTAGGGACCTCCAAAGGAATATAAGAACTAAATCATCCATTATCTCATATTTACAACTTGCAATCAGGTGCACTAGAATACAAAGTATGTTTAATATCTTTGAACAAAATGAATCACTATCATTCTGTCCCATTCAGTTATCCTGGCATGATCAAGAGTTGTCACGTTGTGTGGCTGGCAGGACTTTCTTGAAGCCAATTGTTTTTTTGCAAGATGACGAAAGAAAAAGAGAACATTTCAAATATTCTCTTCTTAGACAACATTCTCTTCACTGACATAGTTGCATATGGTAGTGACTGAATATATACTTTTATGTGACTGTGCAAAGTTACCTTCTTTGGAGGAGTTAATGACTATCAAAATAGTAATTAAAGCAGGTTTCTATTCCAAATTTGGTGCAGTTACTTTTATGTTTACATTGTAAAGCCATATCCTTTTAAAACTCAAACATGGCTATTTTCAGAATTTGGAATTTAGGGGTCCAACAACCTTAGCACCCTAAATTCATTTAGGATGAAACAGAAGCACAAGATTTAATTTAAATTGTTCTAATCACTCAGATGTCTACTCAGATACATTGCCCACTTGTCCTGTTCTATTTACATCCTTTCAAGATGGATTTGGTGATATAAGATGGTGATTTTAGAAGGGTCTTTACCCAGAAACTAATTTATAAAGCCTTTGAGAGAAGCATTCCATATCCTGCTCATCTATTTGTGTGGCGCTAACAAACCCCTCAAAATTCTTGAGTTGGGGTAATAGTAACACTTCTGTTCTCTTTCACCTGTAAAATCCAGAAAACTGTCCTGAGAAACCTAGGGCATGTTTTCCCTTTACAGACCAGCCTCTCAGTGAACCCAGAAGGCCAACTGAGTGTTGAAAACTTGGAATCGAGAGGGACTTTTAGTAGAGGAAGATGACTCTACTTCATTACTGCCCTCAGATTTTAATGTGCAAGTGAAACACTCCCAGGATTAAAATGGAGATTCAGATTCCATGGGTCTGAAGTGAGGCTTGAGGTTCCGCATTTCTAACAAGCGTCCAGGTGACACTGCTGGTCCCTGACACTGGGAGTGCCCTGCTGGGTGAGACTGAGTCCTGCTCTGCCACTACTGAATGGTATTATTTTGGGGGCTCATTAGGCCACTTCCTGAAGCTTTCGTTTCTTCCTCTGTAAAACAAGGTGAGGAATAGAGGCTCTTAACAAATTCAGGGAGTTGAAAATCTCGTGAATGAATAAATTCAGCTGAAAGTATTTGGGAAAAAAAAAGTTTAAGGAGCTACTCAATTAACATTCGTTAAAATCACTGAAGGACATAAAGATAACTCTTCCCCTGAAACCAACAAACTGGATGCTGGTGCTGGTGCCGCCAGCTTTGTGTCCCACGGAGATTCTGTTTTTATATTCTCTGTCCAGCTGCAGCTCTGGGTGCCTGCCCTGTGACCAGGCGACAACTGATAACCGGGCCTTCTACACAGAGTAACTTCTCAGTGGCCCTTGCTCTACACTTAGCAGGGTAGCACAATCCTTTTGGTAACTTCTTCTGAAGTCCCAGGTTCCATGAACACAATCTCAAAAACACTAGTCATTAAATTGTAAGGAGGATGAGAGGACAATTTTCCATGCCTGAATAATTCACAATTCATAGAATTTTCTCTCTTAAAATTCACCTACTAATACCTGCTTGCTTGACACATGATGAAGATTAGAGCCAGTAAAAATGAATTCCTTCCCCAATACCACAAAAACAATTAAGGATGGAGACAGGAATAGAAACAATGTATTTAACTTCCTGTTCAGTATGATTGCCTCTACTCCACTTGGGAGGAAATTTTTCTAAACTCTTCTTTTTTCCCCTAAGCTCCTTGAAAGTCACCCGCCACCACTCTTGGTTAAGTGGCAGCACATGGCGGTGGTGCCCTTGGACCAAAGTAACGTGGGAGCACAGGAAAGGGAGAAAAGCCACAGGAGCGACAGAGAAGCACTCCTCAGGAATGAAGTGGCAGCGTGAGATAAAGAAAGCTGAGGCTTCAGTAGCAGGTCCCTCCTCCTCCGAACCCTCATAGGAGAATCTAGAAAGAAGAACTGAAATACTGGACCCCAGGGGTATTCCAGAGGTGCTGCTATCAATTTTAATCCATTTTAAACAGAATACATCTTTAAAAGTATACTACAACAATAAGCCATCCTATAACTAGAGTAACTGCTTGCCCATGATCAGGAACAGCTTGGATCTGGGTCCTTGATGATGCCCGGCCCTAGAAAGAAGTCTGGAAGTGGTCGAGTGAGCCTGGAGGTAAATCTGGACCAAGGAGGAGGTACTGCACCTGAGAGGAACCAGCAGGATGCAGACTGATTAGCTGTGAAAAAGTGTTCACAGGTACCGAAAAACAATAAATTATGGAGTTGTGTGAAGAGAAATGGGCTCAGGGCAGATTTATTATGCTCCATTTCCACTCTGCTAGCAGGCTGCATAGGGGTTTCCGAGGTATGGATATACTCAGGTTTGAAATTTCACATCTAGGGACGCTATCTCAAATAATCTAATTTGATGAGATGAGAAAATCATATCTCATAAAACTATCATCCCTTTTCAAAAGCCCATATAAGAGTTTACAGGCTGTTGAAGTGTCTAGCCATAGCATGAGCTTCTATTATAGGTGATATGGAGTCCAAGGACTTAAAAGATAAAATTATATTAATAAGAAAGGCTACTACTCGGTATGTGCAGTTTGTTCTTTACAACCTGAACTTCATAAATTTTTATAAGGGGTCTGTTTATTGTCAGGCTCAGGAGCTGCTGTGTCACTGTTACTTAGTCACAGCTTTTTCAGATAAAGGAATCTTGATCAGGCTGTGATATACTATGATATTAAGATAGAAAACCCCACACTCACTTCTAGTGTCTCATCCATAACATTCCCATATTCGATGCATATGTTAAAATAAATATAGTCCTTATAACTGTGAAATGGATTGTCCTTTTGGCCGTTGTACATGTGGGAGCAGACTGCCTCAGTAAAAAGGGATCTTCACTATCCTCTACTAATTCTAGATAGAGGAGAAACGATGTTCAAGAGCACAACAAAGCCATGTCAAAGAAACTTCAGGACTTGGGCGCGGTTATCTTACAGGTGTTGAAGAACAGAGGAAGAGAGGGATGGGACTATAATATTTCCAAACAAGAGCAGCGAACAATTTCCAAGTGCTCATTAGGTTTCTGGCACAGAGTAAGTACTTCAAGTATGTTATTTCATCAAGCACTTGTAATCTATGACATACAGAATATTATGGCCATTTTACAAAAGGAATTTTTATTTTGTATTTTTCTGAAGTGAGAGGTGGGGAGGCAGACTCCCGCATGCACCAGACCAGGATCCTCCCGGAATGCCCACTAGGGGGCGATGCTCTGCTCATCTGGGGCGTTGCTTCATTGCAACCGGAGCCATTCTAGTGCCTGAGGTAGAGGCCACAGAGCAATCCTCAGCGCCGGGGCCAACTTTGCTCCAATGGAGCCTTGGCTACAGGAGGGGAAGAGAGAGACAGAGAGAAAGGAGAGGGGGAAAGGTAAAGAAGCAGATAGGCACTTCTCCTATGTGCCCTGGCCGTGAATTGAACCTGGTACTTCCACACGCCAGGCTGATGCTCTACTGCTGAGCCAACTGGCCAGGGCCACAAGAGGAATCTTTAGCTAGACAGATTTATAATTTGCATAGGCCATATTTCAGGGACTTGATTTGGATGTGTCAGATCACAAAGAACAGAGGTTTTTTGTTTTTGTTTTTGTTTTCTGTGAGAGGAGGGGAGATAGTGAGGCAGACTACCACATGTGCCCTGACCAGGATCCACCTGACAACCCCATCGGGGCATGCTCGAATACCAAGTCTATTTTACCACCTGAGGCTAACAAACTGGGACCAATGGAGCTATCCTCAGTGTCTGGGGACACTTTCAAAGCAATTGAGCCACTGGCTGCAGAAGGGGAAGAGGGAGAGAATGGGGAGGGGAGAGAAGCATATGGTCGTTTCTCCTGTGTGCCCTGGTGGGGGGAATTGAACACAGGTCATCCATACACCCAGCGATGCTCTATCCGCTGAGCCATCAGCCAGGGCCAATAACACATTTTTATTCCAAAGTCACCTCCCAACATTGTTTAGCACCACCATTCTGGATTCCTAGTGATTCAGGAGATTACTACCTAGAGAAAACGGGCTTCAAGGAACCTTGGATGGGAAAAGAGATTATAAACTGCAATATTTTGGAACTGAATAAGCCCCTGAAAACTGTCTCAAGAGAGTATCACTATACAGGAAAGAAACAGCAAGGTGGTCACAGGACGAGTTTTGGGTCACACAGCTAGTTAACAGCAGGGGCAGGATTTCCTCCTCATCCTACCACTAGTGTTGACAAACACAAACATCTAATTGGGTTGATAATGGAGTGATTTTCCCTTCTCTAATTTGGGGACTTATTTTTCACCTCATTCTCTTCATCACCTTCCTCTCTTACCCTGAAATAAATGAATGGAATAGGTAATTAGGAGGTGATTATGATTCGAAAGGAAGGGTCAGATAGAGAAAGAATATTCTGTTTTTTTCCTTTTAGTTCCTTATCTTAAGGATAAAAGTTATCCCAGATTTTTGTTTAATTTGGGGTTTGTGCAGGGGTGAAATACAATGGGAGGAGTAACCGAATATTCAGTCAACAAACATTAGCTTTTACTATTTGTCAGATACTCAAACAGTCATTAACTTGATGAATAAGTCAAGGAATCTGCTCTCAAAGAGTTTACAGTCTAGTTAGAAAAATCAAAACAAGCAATCTAAACCAATCATTACCATCTAATATTGCAAGCACCATACAAGAAACATTGAAAACATGATATCAATAGAAAAGATTATCAAGGAATTTAGCTCAGGTAAGATGGATATGCAAGGCAGCTTTTGGGAAGTCATCAGAGTCAAGAAAACAACTACAGAATCCTGGCTAAGAGGGGACACAATGGGAAATGGACCTTTGACTGTTAAATGAGATGATGTTCACGTACACAGTAGGTGCTCAATAAGTGTAAGGTGATTTAAAAGGTGGGGGAAATATGTTCTTTCATCTTTTGAAGATTCTAGAAACACCTTTAACCTACCTGTTTTCTTATATGTCTCCCTACCTACTGTCACTCTTCAAATTATCTTATCAATAATGCCAAGAAGGGAACAGATTGTAGTGATCAGCCAAGCTGAGCTCCTACTCAATAGTGGAATTCCTTCTATGTTGTTTCTGGTGGCTTATCCTCTCATCTGTCACACAATTTCACTTGGAGCAAGTAGGAAACTTCCAGGCCATTACTGGAGTTTGAATCATTGGAAAGCTCTTTCTCATATCGAATTGAAATCTGCCTCTCTACCATCCCACCACTGAATCTGGTTGTGCCTGCTGGAACTTGAGGAAAATGAATCTACTTCTTTGTCCATATGTCAAGCCCTTGGAGGAAACTACCATGACCATGTCTATTCAAAGCCATATTATCTGGCACGCAGAGGTGAGAGACGTGCCTTGTCCTATTGCTAAAGGTAGTTTTTAAATGACAGTAGGGCGTGGGAAGACTCACAAAGATTCTGCTTGTGTCTTTCTTCATTCTGGGCTGCCTACAGAGGCTTCAACTAGTGCTGAAATCATGCTCTTAGTGTACACTCTCTCATAGTCAGATTAAGACTTAATAAAAACAAAGAAGTGGGCTAGACCGAGAGTTTGAAAAGGTATGACCTGCCCAATTACCAATCTGTCTTGTAGAGGGACTCTCAAACACCATTATTAGCCCAATGGAATAGTTCAGATGTTGCTTTTTAAGTTTTTTCCCAACGTTATGAATCTCACCATATGACCAGAAATTTTCTCTTAAGAACATCCATAAAGTCTGACCAATCCCCTCTCACATTTAATTTGACTGGTGATATCATTTTCCAGGTAGGTATACTTTTTTTTTCCCAATAACCCACCTTCACCATCCCCTCACTTACCACTGAGCCTTCCTCTTGCTGTGAAAAGACTGACATGAAGAAAAGGCTAAGTCAGGCTGATCGTGGGCGCTCTGTCACAACATGACCTGCAATGAGGAATGCTAAACTTATGCCACCTTACCCCCAATCACTCTCTGAAGTTTCTTGATAACAAATAGTTCTTTAACAATAGAGAACACTATTTCTGGATTTTAAAATTAACAATGATAGAATTATTCACAATATAATCACTACTCTTAATGTTATATGTATTCATTATTTTATAGAGCAACACTAAAACATTCCATAATTTGCATTTTTAAATGGGTCGATTGAAGTACATGCTCTGAAGATTCAGAACTGTTACAATTACACTGTAAACAATTTTTCTTGCTATAATTCCTGATAATTCAGAAACGTGATTTCAGAAAAATCAAGTATTTCCAAAGATCAGGTTGCCTTTTTCCCATAACAGCCAAGAACACATTAAACTGCTTCTTTTCTGATGTGGTATAAGAGGGAGACAACAGATCTGAGAACTTGTGAAATTCTTGACAAATTTAAACCTTGCTTATGTAAGCTATACATAGTGAGGCTAGAAAGACTTCAAGGATTTGAAAGGACTTAAAGGGAATCTCCCTGCCAGAAAGGCAGCAGTTTGAACGTGAGCCATCGCATCTGGACATCTGGCACAGTCCTTTTGGGCTCTACTTGGCAGCTATGGAAAAAAGGACAACAGGAAGAGACCAGAGAGAAAGAAGCCTATGTTTCTCACCATAAAACCACAGGGAAGGAGAAATGGCTGTTCTTGGGATGCAGAGAACGAAGCAGCCTGGAGACCTGAGAGGGAAGAGACACTGCTGACATTCAGTCATCATGGTGGTCTCCGTACTGGCTATATGGTCAATGCCACGGCTGTGGTCACCACCACTGAAGCTGCGAGTCATGCAGGCCAAGGCAATGCTCCATACCACGCTGGCTAGAGAACTTCACTGAGACACAGTTATCATCTGGGGAGCTGGGGGAAGTTCTGCTCCACGACCTCACCTCCCATCACTTCCTTTTTAGATTTTGTAGGGTTAGGTCTGGGCCCTGGAATCTGAAGTCACAGGGATTCTAAGGGAGGTAACAGGTGGTCCATGGTTCCACTGTCATGAAGAACCACAGCAGACTGAATCCCATGGGTAAAGGCCAGTAGGTAGTCAATGAAAGAACAGTCTGTTGACAGGTTCTACATGGGTGATTCTGAACAGCTGAAGAAAGGAGTGTCCTATGGTTAATACAGCATGGAGGAACTGTGCCTGGCACCTTCTACTGGTCTTTTATGAAGAACCACGGTAATTCTCACATGCATCCCAAGTTGAGAACTAGTGCTAATCTACAGAACAAGTACTAATTTCCAAGTGTGGTCTGTGAATCAACTGAGATAATTATAAAATACTTAGATTACTGGGTCCTACCTTTGAACTGGTCAGTCAGAAATTTCAAGGATGAATTCCAGTTTTTTGCATTTTTTGCAAGCCCTTCAGAGATTCTTACAGAGAATCTAGGAAACCCAAGCATCACTTTTGTAGGACCAGCCTGGTGACTACAGGCATGAGACACAGGAGAAGGCTATACAGAAAAGGAACAAGACTAAGATTTTACCTTCCACAATCTGTGTAGGGAGGATTTTATTCCTATGGAAGTAAGACTGAGCATTATGAACCACACATGTAATAATTAGGTATATATGGATGTAAATACTTTGACAATAATGCATGTAGTTCACCAATTGTCTTTTTCTTTCTAATTTATTTCTATGTCTAAATTCCAACATAGAAAATCCAATTCAGGTATTAAAATAAGTTCCCTTGAATCTATGAGTATTCAAATAACTATTAAATTGCAATTCAGGCCCCTGAGAAGAGACTGTCCTTGAATGAGTACCGTTGGCTGCACAGGCCATAGTTATATAAGTTGGCCCCTATACCTGGGTCACCCTCTGATATGGGTTACTTTCTTTTTTAAGTGAGAGGAGAAGAGACAAACTCTCACATGCTTCCTAACCAGGATCTACCCCACCAGCCCTGTCTGGGGCCAATGCTTGGACCAACCAGGCTATCCTCAGTGCCTGAGGCCAACACTCAAACCAATTGAGCCACCGGCTGTGTGAGGGGAAGAGAGAGAAGGGGCAGAGAGAGGGGGAGAGAAGCATATGGTAGCTTCTTATGTGTGCCCCGACTGAGGATCAAATGTGGGACATCCACATGCCAGGTCAACGCTCTATTCACTAAGCCAAATGGCCAGGGCGTGGGTCACTTTCATACACTCCAGATTTACACATGTCTTCCAAATTCATGAAGCACATTCATGCAGATGCTACATTTTAAACAATGTTTAAAGACCACTTGGTCTTTCCAAAAAAAAAGATCACTTAGTTTTAAAAAAAAAGAACCCAGGTTATTTTTTTGTTATTATTAAAAATTTGTCTGTGCTTCACATGGCTACAAATTTTCAAGAGTCCTTTTAGTGCTTGCAATTCCACACCTTCATTCTCCTTTTCATTTCATTGTTCTCCTAAAATAAAGGAGGAAAGGTAGACAAGAAAAATATATAATTAAAAAACACAAAATAAGTTTCAAACTGAAGGCTCAAAATTCAGAGTTGCAGAAATTCTCTTGGCAATGAAATCAGTGTACCTATGAGGTATTAGATATTATTAAACTATATAATGTTTAATAATGGCTACTTTATGAGTACTTTAGGTACCAAGAACTTGGCTAATTATGTTATGTATATTACCACACTTTACCTGACAATAAAACCATAAAAATTTCACTCATTATCTCTTAGACATGGGGAGCTAAGACACAGAGAGGTTGGGTAACTTGGTCACAGTCACAAAGCATTAAGTGAAGAATAAGAATTTGCATCTACAAAGTCTGACTCCACAGCTTGAACTCAACCATTAGGCTATACTATTTCTACTTTCATTAGTGCAACTCATGCAGGGAATGAGATGCATCTAATTATCAGCATTTCTAGATATTACTTAAGACCATGAGCAATGACCAATTTATTTAAATAAATTTATTTCATATATATAAAATCAAAATGTCTGTTTATATACAAGTATGTTTATTTGTTGTGAGGGAGGACAGTAAGAAGTTAAAAAAATTCCTTGGCAAGTGGAATGAGGATACTGAGACAGCTGATTCAAACTGGCCACATCCAGCATCTGGACTCACCTGCCTCCTTGTCCCTTGCATAACCACACCCTTAAGCATTAAACTCTTGGGACAACAAGGTTCTGATCATCATCAAATAATCCTAGGAATGCCTGACCAGGCAGTGGTGCAGTGGTGTCAGACTAGGATGTGAAGGACCCGGGTTTGTGACCCTGAGATCACCAGCTTGAGCACAAGCTCATCTGGTTTGAGCAAGGCTCACCAGCTGAAGCCCAAGGTCGCTGGCTCAAGCAAGAGGTCACTCAGTCTGCTGTAGTCCCCCGGTCAAGGCACATATGAGAAATCAATCAATGAATAACTAAGGAATCACAACGAAGAATTGATGTTTCTCATCTCTCTCCCTTCCTGTCTGTCCCTATCTGTCCCTCTCTCTGACTCTCTCTGTCTCTCCCACAAGAATAAAAAAATAAGAAGAAGAATCCTAGGAACAAAGTCTCGGGTCTGTTGACCACAGAGTCAAAGCTTTGGTCAAACTAGAGATATCATATAGGACTCAGTTGTGTTTCAGTTCCAGGCCCAGAAGAGCAACAAAACCAGATGAAGCTATAGCTAACATCAGGACCAGATGCAATGAACAAACCCCTACTCTAGCACCAACCAAGAAGCAGAGACCTAACATTAATTTTAACATGAGTATATTGAAGCAAAGATTCAAAAGAATTAGCAAGTTAACTCTCACAAAGACTCTAACCTTATACACTCTCTAGACAAATCAGCATATCAAAGGACACACATGGAAAGCTGATGAAGATCCTCCTGAGAACTCCTCTAAAACTCCTGCCTTTAGGAAACAGATAAACGCCCTAAAGACATAGAACCCAGTTCATGCTTTTTCTCTAAATCACCGCCCCACTCTGCCATGCCTTCTCTGTTCAGATGTGTGTCTTTGCTTTCCTTCTCCTAAGCTCTAAGGGTCCTACAAGACTTGCAATCAGTGGAGCTGTGGGGAGTGGCAGCTTGTCCTGGGCTAAGCCCCTGAACCTGTCTCCAAGGGCCCAACTTTTGTCTCTGTAACTTGTATCTTGAGTCCATGCAGCCCAACTGGCTCTGTGGCATTCCTTGTAAAAGGCCCAAGACAGCTCTCTGAGCAGCCAGATTGAATCTTCTCTTCGAGTATACATCCACTTTGCAAACTAAGTAAACTTCCTCTTGTGCTAGAGTTCTTGACTCTAAATTATTTCTTTGCCAAATTTAAGAACCAGGAGCCAACATCACCAGTAACATCTGTACGTAAAACAATGGCATTTTATTCTTTCTATTCTTATTCTCAGTATTATATTTATCCTATCAAAGTCTAAAAGGAAAAGTTTTCCCACCTCTGAAATGTCAAATCTGAGGACATCACCCAATCTATCCAACTTCTATGTGAAGTTTAAATTCTAGTGTTAATACCAGTAGAAGTTTTCTACCTTTACTTGTGACATTTAATCTACCTATGCTCAAATTTCAAATATTATAAATTCTCTAAATCTTATTTCTCCAATTTATCAATAAGGATTTCATATAAAAACCCCTATTAACTCAAAAGACAATGATTTTCTTTGACTGAATAATAGTCATTTCCATATGCCTAATTAATATTTCATAGAAATAGCACTCTATTAAACCTGATAGGAATTAGAATCCGAACTCATAGTTTGCAACCAGTATAAACTGACTAAGAGTCCAGGCCTCTAGACTCTGAAAACCTTACGTGACAGAGTAAACATCAAACATCACAACTCTCTGTGGAATTTTACGCAATTTTAACATGAGTATATTGAAGCAAAGATTCAAAAGAATTAGCAAGTTAACTCTCACAATGGGCCTTTTCTTAGTGGAGCTCAAAAGTTCTTTTTAAAATTTCAAAGCATCTTCTTAATTGTGTTGGTAAAAAGAGCGCATGCCACAATGTGGAAAGAAACTTTAGTGATGATTTAATTGAAAACAGTAAACAACACAGAAAGGAAACATTTTATTCCAAGAGTAAAGGATGAGAACCCATACCCACCAGCAGTCTTTCCCCTGTGAAGGACTTCAGCGTAACAACTGCTGACATTCACGATTACCTATCTATGACCAACCTTCAGGAATTAAGTACCCCTTTTATTTATTTCCAGGTGAGTACAGAAGACAAAAATATGGGCCCTCAGATAATATTGGTTATTTCCATTTATTTAAACTTTGTTGATATAACGATATCATAATAGCATAATGGCTATCCCAGAATCCCAGCAAAAAAAAAGAGAAAAAACAGTTTAGTTTAGCCTGCATAGGACAGCATATCTATCTCTCTGAGTGTCTTTCTTTTTTTAATTCCATTTTCCCATTATAAAGTCAGAAATGTAAATGCTTAGCACATTCATATTTATTTCCAAAATAAAATGCTCTCCTAGACCCATGTATTTTAAGCCTTTTCTATTTGTTGAGGACAGAACTGTCTCTATTAAAGAGCTAGTCATTTATCATGAAGTAAAAAAGCCTGGTCATCTTTTTCTACTAGTTTATATGTATTTTAATCCATGTTTTCTATTTATGTGATCATAGAGTTGTTGTACCACCAAATAGATAAAAAAATATAAATATTAGTTTTTACTAATATATATATATATATATATGCCTTCTGTATTTTTTTCACAGACTTCCAAAAAATATGCTCATAAATTTTTCAAATTGATGATACTGTGCCAAATATGTTGAAGCTGAACAGAGGGTGATGAGAGAGTTAACTCAACTAAGGCACAATGACCCTTACTTGATTCAGGAATATCAACTGTAATAGTGTGGTTATCAGAATAAAAAACCACAAATGAGTCTTGAACAACTGTAGTGTGCACAGTGACTCACTGGCTCTTACCAATTCCTCACAACGACCAAGTCAACACATTTCACAGATCAATAAACAGAAGCCCAATGAAGTTAAGTAACCTCCCCAAGCTCTCAAAGCCAAAGAGCAAAGCCAGGATTTGATTCAGCACAGTGCTATGTTCCTAACCACCAGTCCACACTACCTTTACAGAGTAGACGCTGTAATTCTCCACCACACTGGAAATCAATCATTTGGGGGGATTTTGAAATTTGAAACTATTGATGAACCAGTCCATCGAGATAAGCAAAAAACATACTTCTTTTAAACTCCTGAAAGGGATTTAGTGTGAATCCAGGGTTGAAAACAATTGAATTAACAAATACCAAGGATAGTTGTTTCTTTAAGAAATACAAGTCTTGCTCCTTTTGACAGTTCCTAACAGACTGAACTGGGGTTGGGTTGCATTTTTCAGGGATTTGGCATGGTGTTGGGGCCAACTTGGACTTGGTGAACATGTTAAGGACACTACTCTTTTATGGATTCTTGCTGTATTGGCCAAGAGTTTGCTTAAAGGCTTTAATCACTGTAAAAAAAAAATAGAAGACTGGATAAAGAAGATGTGGCACATATACATCATGGTATACTATTCAGCCATAAGAAATAATGACATCGGATCATTTACAGCAAAATGGTGGGATCTTGATAACATTATACAGAGTAAAATAAGTAAATCAGAAAAAAACACATTGGTGGGACATAAAATCAAGACTAAGAGACATAGACAAGAGTGTGGTGGTTACAGGGGGCGGGGGGAGGGAAGAAGGGAGAGGAGGAGGGGGAGGGGCACAAAGAAAACTAGATAGAAGGTGAAGGAGGACAATCTGACTTTGGGTGATGGGTATGCAACAGAATTGAATGACAAGATAACCTGGACATATTGTCATTGAATATATTGATATGTACCCTGATTTATTGATGTCACTCCATTAAAATTAATAAAAATTTATTTATTAAAAAAAAAGAAATACAAGTCTTTCTCCAACCAATGTGAGAACAACAAAAGCTCAATCTGTTTATCTAGAACAGAAACACTAGATGGGGGGAGGGACACACATCAACATCAACATCATCAGACCATCCCTGTTTCCTCCCCAGCCTGCTCCTTCTACCTCACCTGGAGACCTCACACTCACCGTGGAGCTGTAGTAGACCCAGGGAGCTATGTAACCCACCCCCTCAGCCACAAGCGAGGAGCCCAGAAAGGAAACAGCTTTGCCCACTGACTCACACCAGCAGTAGAGGCAGGACGACACTGAAATCGCCTGCGCCCTGTTTCACTGCTCCTTTCACAGAAAAATTTTGGAAGCCGTAGGAAAACAGCTGAGGCAAAGAGTCAGCCAAGGCATCTGAAGAGAATTTCAAGAACCAGGGGGAGTAAAGGAAAGAAAAAGTCATAACAAAATGAGAAAGGAGAACAGCCACAATCTGAAAATGACAGGTAAATAGGAAGGGATGTGTAATAAGGCAATCGTCCTGGCCAGAGAAAAATACAACAGAGAGAGCTAGCTCTTGCAATGCTGTGTTAGCAACACATAGGGAAAATACAAGAGAATCACCACACCTTCCACTCAGCTTTGGGAAGCATGTTGAAGCCTAAAGTCCTTCCTAAATAGAAGTAATATCAAAGCAAATACTAACTGAAGGAAAATCACCTGACAGAGGCAGAGACCGCCAGAATCCCAAACCTGCAAATATCATCTACTACCATTGCCACTAAAAACGGAGTACCTGGATCAGCTATTTCAGCATCACCTGGGAACCTGCTGAAATGCAGTATCTGGGTGCTTCATGATCAAGATGCATATACAAATTAAAAAAACCCTAGATCACCTGACCAGGCAGTGGTGCAGTGCACAGAGCATCGGACTGGGATGCAGAGGACCCAGGTTCAAAACCCCAAGGTCACCAGCTTGAGCACGGGCTCATCTGTTTTGAGTACGGGCTCACCTGCTTGAGCGTGGGCTCACCAGCTTGAGCATAGGATCATAGACATGACACCATGGTCGCTGGCTTCAGCCCAAAGGTCACTAGGCTTGGAGGCCAAGGTCGCTGGCTTAAGCAAGGGGTCATTCGCTCTGCTGTAGCCCCCAATCAAGGCACATATGAGAAAGCAGTCAATGAACAACTAAGGTGCTGCAACAAAGAACTGATGCTTCTCATGTCTTTCCTGTCTGTCTGTCCCTATCTGTCCCTCTCTCTGTCACCAAAAAAAAAAAGGCGCCATAGCTCTACTATAAGAACCAAATTTAAGACCTAAAACAAAGAGCTATTACAGGCAGAAATTGGGACTAGAGTACTAGGAAGAATTCAACTTGACTAATTAAATTATTTGTTAATGCCTCATGATATGCCAGGCCCTGAGCTTGCTGTTTTGGGAAATGGAGGCTTGAGGTTAGGTGTGGTTGGCACAGTGCCTTTAGGGGAGGATTCAGGAAGCATATATGAGGAAGACCATGACTTGTGCTCCAATAGGAGGTTAAGCAAAATGGTTTGGAAAAGCAAAAACTGAACTCGCAAGGAGATCAAACTGAACTCGCAAGGAGATCAGGTAGCATGTAGCAATTGCACTGACTCTCTGACAGGCAGAAATGGTTGTGGAAAAGTGGAAAGGCCTGTTTCAGGCAGACGGATAAGCAAAAATGCAGAGCCCAGAGGCCTGCTGGGTGTTGAAGGAACATTGCCTTCAGCTTACAGCAGTGTTTTTTGAATTGTTTCAGGCAGACTCATGATTCTGTGATGATGCCTCAGAGACTACTAAGGGGAGGGCAGGGAGGCTAATGGAATTGCTGGGACCCCTTTTCAACCACATATGATTACATTTTGACAGTGGATTCCACCACTGAAAAATAAAAATGGAAACATGTCACTGAGCCAACACATAGGTACCTCTAAAACTATTACCTATACAGCTGTGCCTGGCAGGTAGCAGGCTCTCAAATATCCATTGAATAAATTAACAGATAAGTCAATGAATCTATAAGATCAAAGTAAAAAATGTGGAGCTACTTTGGGACTGGACTGCAAAGGGTCTTAAGCATTAGAGGAGAGCTATGTAAGGTACTTGCTAAGGCATTGGCTAAGGCACTGGGGGAAGGTTTATTAGCCAGTGACCGAGTTTGGCTCTGCTTTAAGAAGCTTATTCTGCAAACCAAGTGTAAAAGGATTGGAAATGACAGAGACTGGAGACTGGAAACAAGTCAGGAAGACATCATGGTAGTCTCTAAAAAGATAAGAGTCTGAGCAAAGACATCACCGAGGGAGTAGGAAGATGGAAAAGCAGGCATCATGGAAATAGAGTCTCTGGGATTTGCCTGGGTATTATACGTGGAAAGCAAAGATACTGGGAAGGTCCTGGGTGACTGGGAGAAATACAGAAATCAACAGTCACTCCTATTTATGGAAAGAGAAAGATATTGATTAAAGTGTAGACCTGTTAGAGTTGAAGCATCTGAGAGTAATATAAAAGCCATCTTGTACTTTAAAATGTCTACATGAAATTCAGGAGGGGAATGTATAGAGATAAGAATGTTATTTTATGAAAACAATCTAACACTAATAAAAGGACACCACAGGGGAAAAAAAAGTAACATGCAAAAAGGGGAAAAGGAGATAATCTATAAAGCAAAGAGAATCATGAAAAATATACAGAACTTTAAAAATGAAAAAGAAAAGGCAGGATAAAAAGACCATATTGAGACACATGGGGAGTGGAGACAGGAGTGGGGGAGGTGGCAAAACAGAGAGAGAGAAATGGTGAGTTGGGGGAGGCGTCTAACTCCCAGAAGCAAATAAAAAGCAGTGGAATATTGGGACAAACATGCTCACTGTTCTTTAAATCTTTGAAGACGCAGGATCTTATAGGAACAGGAGAAAACCAAGTTTCCTCTTTACTTCTGCTAAAGAGTTTTGCAAATAAAGTAGCCATGCCTGTGAGATGTAAATTAATAGCTTGAATTCATTTAATATAAATTGTTGTTAAAAATCAAGCAGTAATATCTGCAAATTCAGCTGGAAGAAAAAAAAATCTAAAGGGTGTGGAAGAGGGGGCAGTTCAAGGATTTAAGATTCTTTTCTCTTTCCTGGTAGAAGCTCCAAACAGCTTTATTCTACATAGACATTTCCCCATTTAGAGTTATGTTTGTTTTGCAGGATTTTTATTTTCTGCCTGAACCAGATGACTAGACTAAGAAAAAAGATTCTGAGAACTCCTGATATACTTTGATAGGTCCTCCTGTAACAGTTACTTTGTAAAGGTATCCTCCAATGGCTCTCAGGTCTAATTGGCCATGTTTGGGCGACAAGTACTAATAACAGTTCCCTCTCTGGCTTGACTGTAGAGGAGACACCAGCCTTGGGTTCCTTTCTACCTCAGTTCAAGGATACACTAAACTCACTGTTTTTTTTTTGCTCTGGGAATCTGTTTACTGGTCCAATGCTGTAAAATATCAACACTGTTTTTGTTTTCTTTCCTACCGATGCTACTTAGTGGTTCTTAAACGTCTATAAAAAGATCATTACTTAGGTGATGAAGAATAATAAAATGCAAAAGGAGTACATAAGAAATGATACTGCAAAATATTTCTATCACTAGAATGATTCCGGAGAGCACAGTAATTTTTCTTTTATTAAAAGAATTCGCCTTCTCAAAAGAATTTTACTACAAATGTAAGAGAGGTCAAGGAGAGCTACAGGAATAGCTGTTTGATTTGTGGTTTTCATTCCAAGCTTCCTCAAATCACTTTTGGAAATAAGTAGGTACATAAATTATAAATCCACAAATACTTGATTTATGGGAATATACATAGAATCTGGACTACAAGCCACACTTTGACCAAACATTTTTTTCCACCATAAAACCCTCAAGCAACAACAGAACTTGCAATGCGGTATTTGCATTCCCAGGGCATTTAGGGCATTTTTATCCAACACAGGGGAGGGCGATGCATACTTAATATACATATGGCATCAAAACAAGATGAATGGACTCTGAAAAACGGTGAAATCAGGCCCTGAAATATTTCAGGAAACTCTTTCAAGCCAGAGCCTTGAACTTTATCTAAGATGTAGCTTAATGACTTTATAAAAAGCCTTCTTTTTAATTTGATAAATGCATTTCCTACAGCTTCAAGCATTGTTCTGACGCTGCCAGTTTCCAAGCTTTAGGCTGGCATGGACCCCATAAAGCAAATGTTTATTTCTTCTTTTTTAGTATCTTTTGCTACATCTTAATAAAGTTTGCGTGCACCTTGGTGTGATGTTCCTGGGCACAGCAAAACCAAAAAGAACTGCAAACCACATCTCGGTATAAAAATGAAAACGACACTCGCAAAGCCAAGAACTTCAGAGCATTCCAAAACTGTGTTTCTTCTCTGCCCAGGGGACCACGGGGCAATTCATTTTCCTTGAAGAACCACCACACTCCCCATCCAGGTTCACCATAGAAAGTGTTTGTTCTCCAGAGCCTGGGAAAGCAGTCGGGGAAGCATCGTCCTGCTTGCTCTCCCCAGCGGCCCCCGCAAATAACAGTGGCGAGACAGATGGTCCTCGCCTCCTCCTCTTGTCCCTTCCGCAGTCCCACAGTGTCCTCCCATTCTCGGCTGACACCGCCACCCAGCGCTTGGTAGTCCAGACCGGGATCAGGTATCCCACCCAGCAGCTACAAACTTTGGGACCTTCTTTCTGCCTCACTGCCCCCCCCCCGTTCACCTTCATTCAGCTGCAGAACTCTCTTTGGACCCCAGGCTTCGACTGTTACCTTCCTCCCACATCTCCTTCCCCCAAATATCCATTTATTTCCCTGTAATGAAGTGGGAGACGTCCAACCCCAAACTTCCCAGGCCAGGTGGCGGACGCACTGCGGCTAACCACAGAGGGGCACTCTCCTTGTCCTCTCCCCTTCTTCATCCTCCCCTCGGTCCTCGGGAATCAGAGCCCAGAAGCGCACAATGGGGACCCCTCCGCTCCCCTGGCTTCCACAACCTATTCTTAACTCCAGGGGCTTCCAGGAACCCCACAGCCCCGGCAAGCAGCAGCTGGGCGTCCTCCTCTACAAGTGGGACCGCGGGACAAAGTGGAAACTCCATGGGGAGAGGCCCCCGGGCCATTCCCTGGGGCGGCGCGCCCAGGTGCGGGTTCGCCCCGAGGAGGCGGGCGGGCGCCTCCAGTGCACGGGGCGCCGGACTGACTGGGCTGGGCTGGGCGCCCCGAGCTTACCTCGTGCGCCGGCCGCTGGCGCGTGGGTCACGGGCTCCTCCGGCCGGGAAGCTGTTGCTCGCGCTCCGCCGGCTGCGGCGGTCCCGCCGGGGCTGCGCTGGGGCTTCGCGCAGACGCTCTCCCGCGATCTGCGGAAGCCAGGGCGGTGGCGGAGGCGGCGGCGGCGCTGGCGGCGGCAGGGCGGGCGGCAGCTCAGCCCGGCGCGGTCCCGAACAGTCCAACTCTTGCGGCCGCCGAGCCGAGGCACCCGCCCGCGGCCCCCGCGCTGAGCGCCTGCGCGCCCTGCCTCGCCCAGGTGAGGGGCGTGCGCTGCAGTCGGCGGGGCGCGCCCGCCCGGCCCCCCGGCCCGGCCGAGGACCCGGGGTTTGGACAGGCCCGTGCACCCCGCCTCCGAAGCCGGGGACGGTTTACCAGGCAGGGACTCGCACAGCACACACACTGGGGCGGATGAGGCGGGACCGTTCGGGGGCTCGTGGACACTGCAGAGTCTCCCGCAGCATCGCCGCCTTTAAATCCCGCCTCGCCAGGCGTGCGCGCACAAGGAGAGGAGGCTCCGTCCGGACGGACCCGACCACAGGTCCTCGCGCTCTCTGCCGCGGGGCTCCGACCCCTGATACAATTCTTGGCAGCGGCCGAGGTCCCAAAACCGGAATGCCAAGCGACGCGGTGGGGCGGATCTTTCAAATAATAGTCAAGCCAGAGTGAAACTCTCTTGGAGGTCGTCAAGACCGACCGACTATTTGTTTTTCCTCTTCAACCGCCTCTCGGCTGGAGGACCACACGGAGCAGCCTCGACATTTTTGGCGGAGCCGGGAAGGCCCGCAGCGCTGAAGGCATCGCAGCCTCGCCCAGGATCTGAAAAGCTCGTGGGTGGAGGGCTCCTGCACCTCCGGATATCTTGTCTGTGTTTAAGTTTTCAAAACTGAAACATGTCATCGGTTACCCCGATGTAGGGCATCTTCAGAAAACAGCACAAACGTAGCCAAGGTGCTGAGTGCTGAAAGGGAGAGCGCTTAGAAAGAAAACATTTAAGGGGAAAGGAAAAATAATTTTAGGAGAGTAGTTTTCTGAGTGTACTTCTTTGGCTGGAGAAGTGCATGACTAATGAAGGACAGGAAAGCTGTATTAGCAGAAAATATTTTTTGATCAGATGATTTTAAAGTATTATGTTTTGGTTTTCTTCTCAGCTGATTGACACTAACTCCATCAATAATTAATCCAGCAGCTGTTAATGTCTTGGCCTAATCGTCCAGAGTAAATATCCTAGCATCTAGCCCAAGCCAATGCTGCTCTCCAGGGTGGGTTTGAGATCTGACAGACACATGCACACCACCCTGGAGCTTACAAAAATGAGCAGGTTTTTCTACTCACCTTGGAATTTTAGGGTCGTTGCAGGCACTGGCACACCGGAGCTTGGACCAGGTGAGAAGAAGCATCAATCTGACAGATAGTTTTTATATTTTTTGAAGTCTAAGTATCTTCACAAACAGGTAGGCATTCTCACTTACGCATTACTAAGTACAGACAACATATTGGTATGTTTATTCTTAAAACTGTATCCTATTTGAAATTACTACAGGAAACAAGCACCAAAATGAAATCATCACTCAGAAGAATATGAGCTATAAAATTACTTACGTTGTTTTTTGCAAAATTATGCCCTTAAGATCTCTTCCCATCAGTAAAAGTTATTTTGAAAAGAAATCTTTCATGAGTCCCTGAAGGTCAGTAAGGTAGGGTTCTGGCAGACTACGACAGGCAGGAAATTCCAGAGGCAAAAGCCTTCCATGAGAAAAACGCCTAGCTTCCAGTGCCCTGCACTTCAGAGTTGGGAACAGTGTGGCTGCTACTGAGCTCAGATAAGTATTGGTATCTCCAGGTAACTGAGGTGCAGAGTACGGGAGAGGGGCCCTTAAGGCATCAACTCAACACCTTGGATTGCACTTGGAGGCAAATGAGTAACCTCTGCAGAATGGAACACCTGTGAGAAGTGTTCCCTGTGGCTTGCACAATTTAGCAGCATGTGCATTTTTCGTGTCCTGCAAAGTGCAACTATATCCCTCTCTCCTCCCTATTTTTAATCACCTCTGGTAGAGAATAATTTGAGGGATACTTTCCTAACAACAGCCGAAAGAAGCATAAAATATATGCGAACAACTCCCAGTTTTCCCTCTTTGACATAACCAAGAGCCATGCCTTCATGTCCTTAGCCAAGATGAGACTAGAGCCTCTGGAAGCCCAAGCTTCCAATTTAATGCCTCCCTTCGAAATGTACTTCAACATGGATTCATCATTAAACTAAAAACCACAAGATTCAAATATATATATAAAACCAGAATCTCTTTATATTTTCTGATCACAAATTTGTGCCTATTGGATAATTTGGCATTGACTGTGACTTTCCAGTGCTATCTTTTTTTTTTTTTTTTTTTTTTGCATTTTTCTGAAGCTGGAAACAGGGAGGGACAGTCAGACAGACTCCCGCATGCGCCCGACCGGGATTCACCCAGCACGCCCACCATGGGGCGATGCTCTGCCCATCCTGGGCATCGCCATGTTGCAACCAGAGCCACTCTAGCGCCTGAGACAGAGGCCACAGAGCCATCCCCAGCACCCGGGCCATCTTTGCTCCAATGGAGCCCTGGCTGCGGGAGGGGAAGAGAGAGACAGAGAGGAAGGCGGAGGGGTGGAGAAGCAAATGGGCGCTTCTCCTGTGTGCCCTGGCCGAGAATCGAACCTGGTAGTGCTATCTAATTTAAGGGGTCTTCCTGTCCTCAAACTCTCCCACCGCCATCTTCCTAGAACCATTATTGCTCATTCCTGGTAATAATCGAGTAAGTCAAATAGGTAAAGAGCTTTGGGACGGCTGTCAGGGTGGCAACACAGAGGGATCATGCAGCAAAGACAGGCCGCTAAACTTGGAAGAAGAACATAGCAGAAAGGGATTAAGCCTTTTTTCTACTATTTGTGTTAATGAGGTATGTGGTGCCTTGGTTCCTAAATGTTGATTAATATAGGCAGGCAAACTGCTTTTAACTACATCCATAAATTCAATTTCCAGTGGATAAATAACTTGGTAATAAAAACAGCACCACCAACAACAACAACAACAAAAAACTGCACCAACAAATTTGAAGACTTGAAAAATCAGTTTTATTCAATAATCAATGGGTAAGAGCCCACACAATAAGATGCTATGAACAAGGCCTAATAGACATTTTAGATTGCTTTGCAGACATCAGCAACACTCCAGGATCAAGTATGGAGACTATATTTTGAAAACTACTCTTAACAGTGGAAGAAAACTTGGAACTAGGAATAGAAGACTCAAATTCAAATTTCAGCTGTCAATTTTAAGCTTGGAGACCCCCTCCTTTTTTTTTTTTAATTTATACGACAGGACTAATTATATCAGCTTTGTCTGAATGGGCTACTGTAGTGTTCAAAAGACATATGGTATACGAAACACTTTAGAAACTGTACAGGAATATCAGTACCATTGATTGATAATGGTCCTGCTTTTATTTTGCTTTTTTTCCTGTCTTGCTTTTGACATATTTTGTGAATTTTTTCTTAGATGACTTGTAGCTCCTATTCAGTTCTCCAGTACTTTTCCTTATGAATCTTTCCTGATAATTCTACTTTCAGATGGCTCTAGAGGTAGATGAGCAAGGCTTGAGCGCTTTCTCAGCATTTACTCACTAGCTCTCATTCCTTCTAAATTTCCGCTGCCTCCTCTGTAATTTGAGAAATATACCAGGGGTCCCCAAACTTTTTACACAGGGGGCCAGTTCACTGTCCCTCAGACCGTTGGAGGGTCGGACTATAAAAAAAAACTTCAAACACATCCCTATGCACACTGCACATATCATATTTTAAAGTAAAAAACAAAATGGGAACAAATACAATATTTAAAATAAAGAACAAGTAAATTTAAATCAACAAACTGACCAGTATTTCAATGGGAACCATGGGCCTGCTTTTGGCCATATACCATCTTGATAGTGTTAACCCAAGGACAAAGCAAATGGGAAAATATTTTGCAAACCTATGAGAGATCTGACAAAAAGCTTTTTTTTGTAATTTAACAACTACTTGGGAAGTAAATAGGAGGTTTTTTTTTCATATCGGGCAGTAAAGTCTAAAGCAGGGGTCCCCCAACTACGGCCCGCTGGCCGCATGCGGCCCCCTGAGGCCATTTTTCCAGCCCCCACCGCACTTCCGGAAGGGGCACTTCTTTCATTGGAGGTCCTGGAGTACTGTATGTGGCAGCTTCGCAAAGCCTGGTGTCGCTTATGTACAGTACTATTTCTGGTGACGCGGGACACTCGCGTCACTGCTCCGGAATCGCATCATATCACTTGTTATGGCTAGCAGTGACAAATATGAAACCGAACATTGACCATCTCATTAGCCAAAAGCGGGTCCATAGTTCCATTGAAATACTGGTCAGTTTGTTGATTTAAATTTAGTTGTTCTTTATTTTAAATATTGTATTTATTCCTGTTTTGTTTTTTTACTTTAAAATAAGATATGTGCGGTGTGCATAGGGATGTGTTCATAGTTTTTTTATAGTCTGGCCCTCCAACGGTCTGAGGGACAGTGAACTGGCCCCCTGTGTAAAAAGTTTGGGGACCCCTGGTGTAAAGTGTCTTAGAAATTTTTTTTAAAATGTATATCTGGAACTTTCACAGCAACTTAGAACTAGATGGAAGAAAGTATAAAATTTTTTCAGTAGGCTTCTAAATCATATTTGTTTAAAAAGATGTGCAAATATTGCAAATATCAGAAAATCTTTTATTTCAACTTTCATATATTATGAGAAATTAATGAATTAAGTGTTTTAGTGTCATTTGTTCTTAAAACCCCACTCAGGTTCAGCTAAAAAATATTTTAAAGATTTTATTTATTGATTTTAGAGACAGGAGAGAGAGAGAGAGAGAGAGAAACGGGGATTGGAGGAGTGGAATGCATCAACTCGTTGTAGTTGCTTCTCATATGTGCCTTGTTTGGGCAAACCCAGGGTTTTGAACCAGAGACCTCAGAATTCCAGGTGGACGCGTTGTCCACTGCACCACCTCAGATCAAGCAAACTAAAATTTTTGTATTTTCTCAAAACCACTGATATTATTGTAAGGATGTCTGCCTACTCGAGATGGATAACAATGAATTGAAACTCAAATGTTGAGGGTTGTTTTTGTTTTTGTTTTTGATCATGTAGTTTTCATTACTTTCTTATAAGTGTGATAAAAAAATGAGATAGATATTTAAGCCTAATGAGTTGGTTTTATGCATAAATTCCACCTAGAATCTGAACGAGACATTTATATATAAAATATCAATATGCATCTTTTTAACCCAACCTCCAAATCCCCATCCCTGCTGCTGTCAGTCTGTCTTATATATGGATGAGTCTTGATATAAGTTTTTATTTTTTAGGTGTTAGTTCATTTTGTCATTATATTCTACATATAAGTAAGTCATATGGTATTTGCCTTTCTCTGACTGGCTTATTTCACTTAGCATAATAATCTCAGGTCCATCCATGCTGTCGTGAAAGGTAAGATTCCCTTCTCTCTCCCTCTCCCCCTCTCTCTCTCTCTCTCTCTCTCTCTCTTTGTGTATGTGTGTGCATGTGAAAAAGATGAAGGAATTAAGCAAAGCAAAAAAGAAAATAAATAAACAACTTTCAGACAGAGACAACAGTGTGGGGATAGCAGGAGGGAAAGGGGAAAGGGACAAGGGAAATGGGAGGGAGAGGGAGGGGGGATAGATAGTGATATCTCTCCCCCCTCCTATGGAGGGAGACTTGACATGGAATGGTGAACACACAATGCAGTATACAAGTGAGGTATTGTAGAATTGTGCACTTGAAACCTATAGAATTTTATTAACCAATGTCACCCAATAAATTCAATTAAAAATCAATATACAAAAGTGCAGAATGTTTTAAATAAAAAATCTTAAGGTTATTTCTGAATTATCAATTAGTGTTTTATATTTGTCTCATTTTTAAACCTAACTGGTATTATCTTTTAAATCTAACTGGAGTGTCTGCATTTGGAAGAAGGGCTATAAAGCATTGCTAAACCTCAGACTTACTTGAGGATCTATGCAAGTCTTTTTTCTCCTTGTCTTAAGGGATTGTTTTTTATGTGAATCACTAGTATTCTGTCCTTTTAGCTTACAATTATTTTTTAACTAGAGATTGAATTCCCTTTTATCTTCCTTTTTAATTTGAATACTCTTAGCAGAGAAGGGCCATGTATTTAAATTCCTTGCTCACTAATATCTGTCTCCTCGTTTTGTAATGAGTACATTATGATTTATTTTGATATTGTAAAATTAATTATTTTTCCCAATTTGACCAAGATTTGTTTGTTTTTTCCCTTTTCTCAAAAATATTTTTTCTTCAGATCTAGTGAAATTGGTGCTTTGCCATGACATTGTGCCCCCTTTCCAAGGCAATAACATCTTTTGTGTCCAGAGGTGATTAGTATTGTAAAAGTATTCATTCCCTCTGGAACCTAACTACATCTTTACAGTAATAACTGTAACCCTTCCCATGCATCTGTCCCCCTCAAACTTAATCCAGCATTGTCTTGAGCCCCAAGATGAAGGTTGCACTGACTTCACAATACCCCCAAATCTTTCCCTGATTAGATTGCAAGGTGATTACCCTGGTTAGTACATATTCCCATTTGGTGCTTTGCTTTGAAATAGATATAAAATAATTAATCTTCTTTGAACCAAGTTTGCACTTAACTCACAACTGCCTGGTAACTGAGGAAGACCCCAATGACTAAAACCTTTTGATTTAAAGTTGTATTTTTAAAAACGTTTTACATTTTAACATGTCATAATTTTAGATAAATTACTAATGTTGAATTTAGTGTGCTCAATGATTTTCAAAAAGCTCCAGTTTCTGATTAACCAACACTTAACCGTTATTGAAGAATGCTGTGTTTCTCATATACATACATTGTCTCATTTTATTGTCATAAGAATCCTATGAGGGGGAAATAATACCATTTTACAGATGGGGAAAGTAAGAATCACTACTGTTGTTATACACCCAAGGTCACAAATTGGCAGAGCTAAAATTCTAATTCAAGTTTATCTTCTCTTTAAAAATATCTTTATATGCTGCTTCTTGAGGTTAATCAAATCATTGATTAGATTACAAGTTCCACTGGGAATAGAAATCATACACTTGTTCTTTAATTCCTTATCATTTGTAATATATAGTACCTTACAAAATATCTGTTTGCAGTGTAAATGATTTCTCATTTTCTGTTTTTCATTTATTAAAACTATTGTCACCAATGCCTTTGAAGCCATTCTCAACTTAGCTGGGTTTCAGGAAAGGAGCTGAGAGGGCTGAAGAGGAAAACCCCTATTACTTAACAAATTCCAAACATGTTGTAGCCTTGACCTCTCAATGGTCTTCTATTTTGGACAACCGTCTCTAGCTATCTCACATCTTATCTTTCCAACAAGATTGCCAGACTGTTACAGCCCAAGACTCATCTAATATAATATTTTGTGGGTATTCATCCTCCACCTGCAGCACCAAGGACTGAACCTAACCAGTTATAGGCAAGCCTGAGTGAAGCCGGTGTTCTTCCATTCTTATTCATACATGTGTAAAGGGTTGGGTCTGAATCTGCTGCAACAGAGGAAGTGAGTTTCAAGAAGCCAGGTTCCAACAGTCAATCAATCATTTGTTTAGTAAATATGTGTTTAAGGCACAAGTCTGCATTAGGCACCAGGGGTACAGTGGAGAGCAATGTGGAATTCTACAATCTATAAAAATGAAATGGTTTTACTACAGATCAAACAATGGTTGCTGCCTAGCTCCTATTACTTCAATACCAATTCCCCTTGTTGTTCTCCCATTAGTATCTTACATTTCTTTGCCTCTCAGGTCCTTACTCTTTTCTTCATTTTCTAATCCATCAATCTTTTGCCTATCTCTCATTCTTATTAAAGATAATATGCTAATGATCTACTCACTTTAAAGACAGTTTTTGCTCACATTTTCCACTTTTCATCTACTGGCCAAAGCTCAATTTCTTTTTTTTTATAAGGGAACTAACTGCCCCACTTGGCAAGTTTAAAGGACCATTATGATTCTAACAAAATAATTCAAGATGCTTTTGAAGCTGTCCTAGTTGGTAGTATTGTGTGTGTGCCCTTTGTGTTCAGAGCCCTTTACTTAAGTACCCTCCAAAAGTTTTCAAGCTATTGGGATCAAGCCTGGAGCACAAACGACAATCATTTGACCAGCAAACAAAGAACTCCATGTCAATAAAGGCATATTCTAGTGCAGAGGTTGCAATCATTGAAGCTCAGGTCGGTTTTCTGAAAAAGGTTCCATGACTCAGCTGAATTATAAAGGAGAGTAGGGATGGCATGAACAACCATGTGGCTTTATCAGAAGACCTAAAGCCTGAGAAACAAAGACTTAAATTCTAGTCCCAGCTACTTGGAAAGCAAAATTGGGCAGTTGAATTAAAGTCCCTGAGCTATCTGTTCAGCTTCGGCACTATCATGCAACTTTCCAGTTTGACCTCAATGAGCCTCTATTAGCTACTTCTTAACCCAGGGGTTGGGAACCTTTTTGGCTGAGAGAGCCATGATGCCACATATGTTCTCACAATGTAATTCCATGAGAGCCATACAACAACCCGTGTATGTTAGGCATTCATTAACCAATAAAAAATTGGTGTTGTCCCAGAGGACAGCTGTGATTGGTTCCAGCCACCCACAACCATGAACATGAGCAGTAGGAAATGAATGGATTGTAATACATGAGAATGTTTTATATTTTTAACATTATTTTTTTAATTAAAGATTTGTCTGCGAGCCAGATGCAACCATCAAAAGAGCCACATCTGGTTTGCGAGCCGTAGGTTCCCAACCCCTGTCTTAACCTGTCATTGCTTGCATTTAGATTGTTTCACACATATAAATAAAGATTTTTTGCTTTAGATACAAACATCTAGACTTTCAAAACAGATTAAGTATATAGGTAGTTTATTACATTATTGAAAATTTGCTAAAAATAAGATTCTTCACGAGGTCTGATTTTGTCCCTATGTGGCTAATGAGCAATGCTGTGATTATTCAGGATGCTGTAGGCATCTAGCAGGGATGCTGCTAAACAATCTACATTACACGGGGCATCTCCCACAACTAAGAACTATGCAAAGATAACCAAGGTTGAGAAATTAATTAGAAGAACAATTCTGTATGAACAAAGAACAGTTATATGTCATGTCCATGCTCACTAAAAATGAAAAACATTTATTTAATATAGCATGTGATAACATCACACTACCAGACTTTGAAAAAGCTGTAAAAATAAATAAATAAAACAATATGGTAAAGATATAGTGAAATGGAGATCTTATTCATTGGTGCCACTTTTTCTATAAACAGTGTTTTGCCATATTTATCAAACTCTTAAAATGATTATTCCTGTTGACTCAGTAATTTCAATCTAAGTCTATATTTTATGGAAATAATGCTAATTGTAGAGAAAAAAACGGGCTCCCAATTTTTTTATTGTTGTATTTTTCTTCTGAAGTTGGAAACGGGGAGGCAGTCAGGCAGACTCCCGCATGCGCCCGACTGGGATCCACCCGGCACGCCCACCAGGGGGCAATGCTCTGCCCATCTGGGGCACCACTCTGCCACAATCAGAGCCATTCTAGCACCTGAGGCAGAGGCCATGGAGCCATCCTCAGCGCCCAGGCCAACTTTGCTCCAATGGAGCCTCGGCTGCAGGAGGGGAAGAGAGAGACAGAGAGCAAGGAGAGGGGGAGGAGAGGAGAAGCAGATGGGCGCTTCTCCTGTGTGCCCTGGCCGGAAATCAAACCCAGGACTCCTGCACACCAGGCCGACGCTCTACCACTGAGCCAACCGGCCAGGGCCCAAATTTTTTATTGTAAGTTTACTAATGCTAAGAAAAACTGAAAAAATATAAAGGGAAGCATTAACTATGTCCCATTAAAAGAATATTATGTAGCCATTTTTAATAATATTTGTTAGGACATGGGAAATTATTGAACATAAAGAGGAAAGAAGAAAATAGTTATACTATAACATGATTGTTACTAAACAAAATAAGTCAATGCCAGAAAAGATTGAAGAAAATGAAAAACATCCATATAAATTCATTCACAAATTTTTTTAAAGATTTTATTTATTTATTATAGAGGGGGGGGGAGCAGGAAGCATCAACTCCCATATGTGCCTTGACCAGGCAAGCCCAGGGTTTTGAACCGGCAACCTCAGTATTTCCAGGTTGACGTTTTATCCACTGCGCCACCACAGGTCAGGCCCATTCACAAAAATTTTGACACAACATGTTAAGCACACTATAAAAGTCACATAATATACACTTGGATATATCTTCACAATTGTATTTTGTGATATACATTATCTGATAATTCTTTCACATATGTATGTTATGTTCTCTTGATTATAGAGCCTAAGAAGACAACAAGTTTGTTTTTTATTTTCTTCATTACACTAAGGACATAGTTAAATGTTATATGAGACTATTAAACAATCGGCATGCTCTCATGCACTATTGATGGGATGGTAAATTGATATAACTTCTCAGGAAGTTACTTCGTTAGTGTGCATATCCTTCAACACAGCAATCCCATATTATCCGAGAGACACACTAATACATCTAAGCAAAGCAGTGTGTACAAAGATGTTCATTACATTATATTTTGAATAAGAAAAACATTGAAAGCAAACTAAGTGCCCAATAACAGAGGAACGGTAAAATAAATTATCCTATTACATGTTATAAATATTTTATAAGCATAACGCATTCACATATTAAATTTTGTTCTAGAAGTAATGAATGCTTTTCAAAAAACAGTTGGCAGAGAATGAAAGAGTATAAACTCAGTTTTAGCAGTGTGGTGATGCTCAAGCTAATTCAAAAATCTGCTGAAATCAGGGTTTTTAAAACCTAAAGATCATCTGTACCTATCTATATATTCATTTTGCTTAATAAAAACTAACAATTATTAAGCACAATTTGGACAGGGAATGAAGAAGCATAGTCTACCTAGGTTAGCTTAGGGTACCACTCAAGCTTATCCTGAAAATCATTAAATTACATTTCATTTGTTTTATATCCCTACCAATGATTATATTTCCTGTCCTATATGAGCTTCTCTATTTCTGGGCGCTTACCCTTCTCAAGAATACACTGCCATCTCTAGATGGGTTCGCTTATTAAATGTTTCTTCTGCATAGTAATTCCAAATGTATCTTAATTTTCCTCATTTCTATTTCAAAATCTTATTTCTTCTAAGCAATTTTTAAATTGTATACCAGATTTCCTGCTTATCCTCTTTCATGTAAAAAAAATACCACGAGGTTGGAACATCCGAGGTAAAATTTGGCAAGGCACCAGCACACCTTTCTTGGCCTGCATATACTCCAACAATAACAACGCAAGATCTGTCCACTAAACCCGCCCTCTCCACTATTCCTAACCTGTAATTTACACGCAGTCTTCCTTTTTATCACTCCCGATACCCTGATATCCCTGTACCAGGTCCTTTTCAACTGTCCACTTCTTATCTCTCATTAACTTCTCCCAGAACAGTCAACCATCTCAAAACCTCCAACTTCTGTTATCCAGCATGAAAAACTTAATTCTTGCATTCCGGGGGGTTAGAAACCATCTACCTCGAGCAGCATCAGCTTCTTCCTCACCACCAGGAATACCTCAGAATTCTCTAACTTGATCTTTCCCAGGTGAGCTCTCCTTCATGTACACTTGATGTCAGTTTTCCTTGTCTCCTTCAGTGTAGCCCTCCCCTGTGAGTGTGGTTTTTTACTCTCATTTCTTCTTGCCTCTCTCCATCATTCAAGATATTAAATGCATCTCTGAAATACCTTCAACTCTCCTATTTTACTCGCTCTACCTTCTTACAATTAATATATTCAGGGGTCTCCTATTTTCAAATGAAGGAAAAACAAAACACCCCTTGACTTCGCTTTCACCTGAAGCTGTTGTCTTCTTTCATTCTTTCCTTTACCATCAACATTTATTTCATTATTTTAACATGCTACCCTCCCATGCATCTCTGTTGTAGAGCTGCAGCTATAAACACATATATGATACTCCGCTTAAAAGTATAATCTATTTTGAGAGACAAAAACACAAGGAACTTCTTGAAAAAAATGGACTCCACTTGCCACCTGCACTTCTTCACTTTCTCCTCAATCAGACCCATCATCTCCTCAATCCAATTTCCACTTCCAATAAAATCAACGATATACGCCTCCATCTCAAGGCTTCTCAGTTCTCTTCCTTTTTTGACTTTTCTCATTCTAGAGGAGGGTTATGATTGCAAAAGTATTTTCACATGTATGTTCAGCGTTAATTCTGACCATAACCCTGTAAAGAAGATAAACCGCAGCAACTCCAACTGCCCATTTTCCTTTATCAGCTGAGTCACAGGGTGAGGAAGCTCACCCAGCAAATATATGACAGAGCCCATACTTGATCTCGTATGTATGTGTTCCATGGCTGAATGAATGACTGGATGAGTCTGTATTCATCAACTGCATGTATACAGAATGCAGAATATTTGAAAACAGTTTTCTTTCTCTGACCTCATCTGACAGCACTTCATGCAGCACTAGGAAGGGAATTACTTACTACCCAGTAATTGTTGCTATCTAGGTTTCAACACAAAATCCACGTCAACTTTATGCACCAGGATGGGGAAAATGGTACGTGGTTGTACTGAAAAGCTGTCCTTAGGATTCCTGTCATGAAAGTCCTTTATGCAGGCACAGCTTGGAGATATTGCAGGTTTGGTCCAGACCACCATAATAAAGTGAGTATTGCAATGAAATGAGTTGCAATCTTTTTGCTAATAGAGGGTCAAGTTATATAAAAATGCACAACCCGTAGAGCACAATAAAATTACGTACAACAAAACACAGTCTTCTGGTATGTGAACCAGCTTTAAAATTAGGAACTTTTGGTGCCCAAGTAACTCAACAGCTCCAAGCTGAAGAGCAGATGAACTCTCTTTTTATCAGATTTCACTACTAGAAGGTAATGTTTTAATGACATTACAATTTGCAAATAATCACCTGTATTCAAGTATTTTTAAGCAATCAAAGAAATGGGAACTTCTTAAATGCCCACACTAAATACACTGTTGATTTCTCAATCTCTGTAATGTTTAATTAATAGCCTAATTCCCACCTTGTTATAGTCTAATCATGCTGAAACTCTTATGACCCGAGTATCATCAAAAAATGTCTAAATCAGCCTGGCCTGTGGTGGCGCAGTGGATAAAGCATCGACCTGGAAATGCTGAGGTCACCGGTTCAAAACCCTGGGCTTGCCTGGTCAAGGCACATATGGGAGTTGATGCTTCTAGCTCCTCCCCCGTCTCTCTCTCCTCTCTCTCTCTTTCTCTCTCTCTCTCTCTCTCTCTCTCTCCTCTCTAAAATGAATAAATAAAATAAAATAAAATTTAAAAAAAAAGATATTTTAAAAAATGTCTAAATCAATGCTTTATCATTTTCTTACGTTCTTAAAAAAATCACAAACACCAACCATTTAAAACTGCTGCCTCCTCTAATTTGTTTATAGGTAACTTTTTTTTAATTGCCTGCATCTGTTGTCCCAGGAAAATTGTTGTCTGATAAAGGTAGTTCTCCACCTGCTTCTTCTAAAGTAAAAGATATAAACACATATGAATTTTTATCTTCTAAACAATCTCTTGCTTATCGTCCTAATTAGTTCAGTCATTTGTTTTTTGTCATCCTACTTGAACATTTTACTACCATTTGAAATGTTTCATGCAACTTACTGCTTATTGTCTTTCTCTACTCTAATATGTAATTTTCCCTTAATTTGGCTTGTTTATATTGCTTTCTTCCTCCTTCACAATTTCTTCATAAATGGATATTTTTATATCTCTTCCATGTGTCTCTGTAACTGGCTTAAGATTTCTGTTAGGCATTTATTTGTGCACACTGCTGTCTTTTTATCTCGTTGGATAAACTCACCTTAATTTTGTTCGTTTTCTAAGGGTTTATGATTAAATTGAGTGAAAGTTTTATGTTTGCAATCAATCAGCCACTTGCTAGGTACCCCTCCCACGAACAACATTGTGCCAAGTCATGGATGGAAAAGCCAGGCACAAGGAAGACCATGAAAATAGAATGGAATGAATACAAGAGTTCTTAAATTTAGTGAAAATTAAAGTGTTAGTTTTGTACAGGGTAGATGGGATATCTAAAAAAAAATTCCGAATTCAAAAAGAACTGTAAAGATAGGAATCAAGTATAAATGGACTCTATGAATGCTGAGGGAATAGGCAGTGATGAGTTGGAGTAATCAGGAAAGCTTCTTCGGAGTGATGGACTTTGCTCAGGGAAATGTTTAGGATGTTAATAGTCCAGGTGGTGGTGACAGTATACCAGCTGGGGGGGGGGGGAATGGCACAGAGATAGAAATGAAGGACTCATTCAGACAATGTCTAACTTGTTGTTGGATGGATGAAGGACTCAGAGTCAATGGAAAGTGAGAACAGGGGCAAGTTGGTAAGAACAGAAGAGGGGTGTTTATCATTTTTAATTTGTGGGAATTTTTACATAATTTTGATTCTGCTCTATGTTAGTTTTTTGTTCTGCAAATACTTTCCCCCAGTTTTTAGTTTGTCTTTATCACTTTTAAAAGATGACCTGAAGAGCACAAGTTCTCAATTTTAGGGTAGTCAAATTTATCAGTCTTCTTCATGACAAATATTTCTTTATCTTATTTAAGAAACTTTTCTCTCTTTTGAGGTTAGAAAGATATTCATCTATATTTTCTTCTAAACATTTTCAAGTTTAGTTTTTGATATTTAGATTGTTTATCCATCTGTAGTCTATGTTAGTGATCCATAGTTTTTCCTAGCTCAATTGGTCCATTGTCTTTTTTTCCCCCAGTGAACTATTGTAAACTCTCTGACATATACTAACAGTTGCACAGGTGTCTGTTTCAGATTCTCAGTTCTGTTCTGGCCAATTAAAAAAGTTTCATAACCACGGATTGTTTTAAGTTGCCTTAATTACAATAACGTTATATATTGTTATATTTGGTACAAAATTAAATCTGTATGCCAGTTTGGATATGGTAGCTTAAGAAGTAGGTAGATAGACGAACACATCTTGAATGGACCAGTGATGATAGTTTTTATGAACCCAGGTTATGCTTAATCTATGCGCTTGAGGTCCCAAGACTGCTGTGAGTGGGGAGTACACCAGGATGGTACTGAATGCATTTTTGGTAAGGTAAGTATTTGTTTAAATTCATGTTAAATTTTAATTTTGGGTTTTTTTTCTTGTTTTGAGAGAGAGAGAGAGAGCAAAAAGATAGATAGGAAGGGAGATTAGAAGCATCGATTCTTCATGTATTACTATAGTTACTCATTGATTGTTTTCTCATAAGTGCCTTGACCCAGGGGCTCCAGGTGAGCCAGTGACCACTTGCTAAGCCAACAACCTTGGGCTTTAAGCCAGCAACCTTTGGGCTCAAGCCAGCAACCATGAGGTGATGTCTGTGACCCCACGCTCAAACTGGTGATCCCATAATCAAGCTAGATGAGCCTGTTCTCAAGCCACCAATCTTGGGGTTTTGAACCTGGGTCCTCAGTGTCCCAGGCTGACATTCTATCCCCTGTGCCACTGCTTGGTCAGGCTATATATCTTTGATATTATCTATAATTTATAGATAGATTTATTAAGGCTTTTTTTATATATAAACAGAAGAGAGTAGTTCATAAAGTACAAAATAAAATGAATGCATGTCATTACTAAAATCAGGAAATAAGCATAAATTTATTAAGCTTTTTTATTTCAGTTACTTCATATGTATAGGTGTAGGTTGGGCCTGAATATAAACTGTACTTCTTCTTGTGACGTGGTCCAACATGTTTGAAAGCCACTGCTCACATACCACGGTTAATTGAATAACAAAAGGGTCTGTGCAGCCAGCTGAAAAGGCGAGTATAAAAACAATCCCCCTTTCTGTTCTGTAAACACAGTGATAACTTCTCAAGGCCATGTTCTAGTCACTCACTGATAGGCTCATACTTGTTTGTCTTGTCTGTTCAGATTTAAAGCCAAGCAGCAATCTTTGTTTAAGAGAACTTCTTCCATTTCTTCTAAGTACTTGCAAGGCTGAAAATTCTGGTGGTAGCTTCCAGATATTTATAGTCTGCCATCAGTTTAGAAGTTGTTGTCCCATCTTTCAAGTCATTCTGCTTACTCAGCCTGGAGCAACTCTCTTCAGCAATAATGTGTGGATCCTGTTGCACCTGCCTGTTCTATTATTCCCAGTGTAGCAGAGAAATGTCAGGATAAGCCTATAGACACGAGAAAATCTCACATTGTATTTTCTAAAGACTGTATGGTTTATATTAACTATATTATGTAGAATAAGTTTTTATTAATTTAATGTAGTGCATAGGTTATTATGCTATCCTCTAAAATCTCTAATTATTCTGTAACAACTTTCTTGTATCATATTTTTCTAGATAAGTTCTGTATGTTTTTGAAATTGAGAAAATAACATTTGAAACTAATAAAGTTGAAATTGTCAGCATTTTTCCTCTAATGCTCAGTTGTTAAAAGTTCTTGAAACAATAAAAAATAAATCTGAAGAAACAGGATAAATGGATTCTATTAAAGGAGACAGGTTGTATTAGTTTTTTGTTTTGTTTTGTTTTTTTAATATTTTCTTTGTAGTGAGAGCAAAACAAGACAATCCAAGAACCAAAATAAGTTTAGTTTTACCAATCAATCCTGAATACATCAAATGAACACATAGTTAGCAGATGTCTGCCAAATTAAGAACAACCTAGAAAAGAATTAAAGAGAACACAGAGCCAATAGGTTAAGGCTGAATGCACAATTTTTGCTGTTGTTACCTCCTAATTTCAGTGAGAATTCTACCTACCGCTAGAGTTCATGTGCTTCCATGTGAGCAGAGAAACGGCACCTGCAGGTGACAAACAGAATGTGAATCTGCCATTTTGTCAATTACCTGTTATGGGTAAGTGCTGGAGGTAAATAGTACAAGGGGATAATTGCTGTTAACTATCGCTAATATACTGAGTAACTGGAATGTACTTTTAAATTCTATTATTGATTTTTCACAGAAAGAGAGATACAAAATCAGGAGGCTTTAAAAATGACTAAATTTATTTCAATGAAGCCAAATGGATTCCATGCGCTAAACGGTAAATATTTGAGGTCCAAAACAGGGACATCTTCTTAAGCAAATGTGCTATCCATACAAGACTGGTCCTGGCTATTCTGGTAGTGGCTGAAACTGATGAACACTCATAACAGAAGGCATTTTATAATTCTTTTTTATTGTTTTCCATTCTCATCAGAGATTTCCTCATACTGTGCTTTCCAAAGACAGTGGCCCATGGAGTCCTCCAGATTGCCCTTGGGATGGTCTCAACATACCAATATTTACAATTAAAACTATAATGTTAATTCTGGAGTAAATTGAACTTTCTGGCGATTTCTCAAAGGACAGATCCTCAGAGCCTTTTATTCTATGTAGACATCCTATGGACCCCCTCTGAATTTGAGAAGTGTGGGTTGACTAATAAAGCCACGAATGGAATTCTTTTCCATAAAATTAATTAGGTCTGGTAAATTTATTATTGGTACTAACTGTATAATGTTCGAAAAAAGAGCCCTCCTTATGAGTGGCTTGTTGGTTCTGCAGATGGTCTTTTTCTTTTATTATGTAGAGATAACTATGTAGTAAAGAATTAAAATTATATAACTTGCCCTGGCCGGTTGGCTCAGTGGTAGAGCGTCGGCCTGGTGTGCAGAAGTCCCGGGTTCAATTCCAGCCAGGGCACACAGGAGAAGCGCCCATCTGCTTCTCCACCCCTCCCCCTCTCCTTCCTCTCTGTCTCTCTCTTCCCCTCCTGCAGCCAAGGCTCCATTGGAGCAAAGATGGCCTGGGCGCTGGGGATGGCTCCTTGGCCTCTGCCCCAGGCGCTAGAGTGGTTCGGGTCGCGGCAGAGCATCGCCCCCTGGTGGGCAGAGCGTCGCCCCCTGGTGGGCGTGCCAGGTGGATCCCGGTCAGGCGCATGTGGGAGTCTGTCTGACTGTCTCTCCCCGTTTCTAGCTTCAGAAAAATACAAAAAAAAAAAAAATTATATAACTTTATAAAATATGCCTAATTTCTCTCATTTACTTTACCTTAGGGTTTAGGGTTTTGAGGATCTTTTTTTAAGTTTTCAAATTCCATGATGAGATTTTAAAAGAAACACGGGATATCCTAATTCTGGATTTACAATATTAGGCGCCTAAAGAGGGAAAAATTTTAATAGCTGACATGAAAAAATTAGTCCAGTATTTTCATTGATGTAGAAGAGCACCATGACCTCTAAATTCAAAATCAATCAGAAGAGAAAATGAGCAGTACCTACCACTATAGTTCTACACAAAAATTGGCTGCTAACAGGTAGGACTGCTTCTTGTTAAGTAAGAGCCACTTAAGAATGGCTCTTGACTCTAGTAGAGTGTTATAAATCTTCCCATTTTTGAGTGTAGGATGTTTATTTATTTATTTAGTTAGTTAGTTTAGGTGAGAGGAGGAGAGATAGATAGACTCCTGCATGCACCCCAACTGGGATCCACCCAGCAACCCCATCTTGGGCCAATGCTCAAGTCCCTAAGCTATTTTTAGCACCTGAGGCTGACATGGTCAAACCAATTGAGCTATCTTCAGTGCCTGAAGCTATACTCGAACCAACTGAGCTATTGCCTGTGGGAGGGGAAGAGGGAGAGAAGGGGGAGAGGGAAGGAGAGAGAAGCAGATGGTCACTTTTCCTGTGTGCCTTGACTGCGGATTCAACCCAGGATGTCCATATACTGGGCTGACACTCTATCCAATGAGCCACCAGCCAGGGCCAATGTTTCTTTTTAAAGAAAACACAGATCTGTGTTTCTGCCAGATGGCATATACACAGTTATTATTAGTCATTCTCTCTCCATCATTATAGATGTTATAAGCATCTTCCATACTTCTTCCCACTTTCAAAGCTAATAATGGAACCTAACATTAAACATAATAGTAAATGAAGAGACGAATAAAAGATAGAATGAAACCCAGGTGTGTAATGAGATCAATTTGTCCTTCTAATACTTGGTCATCTCAATAAATAGTACACTTACAGTCTAGACCAGGGGTCCCCAAACTTTTTACACAGGGGGCCAGTTCACTGTCCCTCAGACCGTTGGAGGGCTGGACTATAAAAAAAACTATGAACAAATCCCTATGCACACTGCACACATCTTATTTTAAAGTAAAAAAACAAAACAGGAACAAATACAATATTTAAAATAAAAAACAAGTAAATTTAAATCAAGAAACTGACCAGTATTTCAATGGGAACTATGGGCCTGCTTTTGGCTAATGAGATGGTCAATGTGCTCCTTTCATTGACCACCAATGAAAGAGGTGCCCCTTCTGGAAGTGCAGCGGGGCCGGATAAATGGCCTCAGGGGGCCGCATGTGGCCTGCGGGCCGTAGTTTGGGGACCCCTGGTCTAGACAAACACTCCTTTTTTATTTTTTTTTGCACAGGTTGCTGGAATAGATACAAATTTTTCCATCCATGAATTGGATTTTTAAAAAATTTACTTTTTTTTTTTTTTTTTTTTGCATTTTTCTGAAGTTGGAAAGGGGGAGGCAGTCAGACAGACTCCCACATGCACCCGACTGGGATCCACCCGGCATGCCCACCAGGTAGCAATGCACTGCCCATCTGGAGCGTTGCTCTGTTGCAACCAGAGCCATTCTAGCACCTGAGGCAGAGGCCATAGAGCCACCCCCAGCGCCAGGGCCAACTTTGCTCCAATGGAACCCTGGCTGTGGGAGGGGAAGAGAGAGACAGAGAGGAAGGAGAGGGGGAGGGATGAAGAAGCAGATAGGCGCTTCTCCTGTGTGCCCTGGCCAGGAATTGAACCCGGGACTCCTGCATGCCAGGCCAATGCTCTACCACTGAGCCAACCGGCCAGGGCCAAAATACTTACTTTTTAACTGTAGTTAACATACTATGTTGTATTAGTTTCAGATGTAAAACACAGTGATGAGACAGTTATATACCCTACAATGTGATCATCTCAAGTCTAGTAACCATCTGTCACCATACTTATTACAATATTGTTGACTATATTCCCTATGCTGTACTTTACATCCCTGTGACATTCTATAACTAGCAACCTGTACAGCTTAGTCTCTTCACCTTTTCACCTATACTTGTACCCAGAGGTGGATTAAGTTCAATTGAGGCCCTGGGCACAAAAGAAAATATTGGGTCCCTTAAAAAAGAGAGAGAGAGAGATAGGGAAAATAAAAATACATGTTAACCATATATATATTTTCTTTTCTTTTCATTTTTCTGAAGCTGGAAACAGGGAGAGACAGTCAGACAGACTCCCGCATGCGCCCGACCGGGATCCACCCGGCACGCCCACCAGGGGCGAAGCTCTGCCCACCAGGGGGCGATGCTCTGCCCATCCTTGGCGTTGCCATGTTGCGACCAGAGCCACTCCAGCGCCTGGGGCAGAGGCCACAGAGCCATCCCCAGCACCCGGGCCATCTTTGCTCCAATGGAGCCTTGGCTGCGGGAGGGGACGAGAGAGACAGAGAGGAAAGCGCGGCGGAGGGGTGGAGAAGCAAATGGGCGCTTCTCCTGTGTGCCCTGGCCGGGAATCGAACCCGGGTCCTCCGCACGCTAGGCCGACGCTCTACCGCTGAGCCAACCGGCCAGGGCATGTTAACCATATTTTTAAATAAATAAAAAATATTATGTACTATTAATGTTAAAATTGCACATATGAAACCAAAGTTGGGATTTTGCGGGGCCCTTCGGAAGTCGGGGCCCAGGGCGCACACCTGGTGTGCCCGCTGTTAAATTCGCCTCTGCCTGTACCCTCTACGTCCCTCGCATCTGGCAACAACCATCAGTTTTTTTTCTGTATCTATGAGTCTGTTTCTGGGTTTTGTTTGTTTATTCATTTGTATTGTTTTTTAGGTTCTACATATAAGTGAAATCATATGGTATTAGTCTTTGTCTGTCATATTTCACTTAGCATAATATATTCTAGGTCCATCCATATTTTTACAAATGGCAATATTTCATTCTTTTTTATGGCTGAGTAATATTTCAGGGTGTGTGTGTATTATACCTGTCTTATCCATTTATCTATTGATGGATGCCTGTGTTGCTTCAATATCTTGGCTATTGTAAATAATGCTGCAATGAACATAGGATGTATATATTTTTGAATTAATGTTTCTTTTTTACTTCAATAAATATTTAGAAGTAGGATTGCTAGGTCATATGGTATTTCTATTTTTAATTTTTTGAGAAATATCTCCATATTGTTTTTATTTTTTTAAAAATTTTTATTTATTTTTATTTATTCAATTTTTTAGAGAGGAGAGGGAGAGAGAGAGAGAGAGAGAGAGAGAGAGGAGAGACAGAGAGAGAGAAGGGGGGAGGAGCTGGAAGCATCAACTCCCATATGTGCCTTGACCAGGCAAGCCCAGGGTTTCGAACCAGCAACCTCAGCATTTCCAGGTCGATGCTTTATCCACTGGGCCACCACAGGGCAGGCACTCCATATTGTTTTTAAAATATTGCCCTTAACTTAAAAATCTTAGTTGAAGACCTCTGATCTGTTTGTCTGGTATTGACTTAATTCTCTGTATAGCCTAAAAACTGTATTAATCTTGTAATGAACAACATTTGACTCATATTCTCTGAAGCCACGCCACTCAGTGTTTAATTTAATGGCACTTGGAATCAAGACAAAGGGTGCAAATGAGAAAATCCTATTACAAGATGACACATGCTACCCAGAAATAAAGCTTTTCTTGAAGAACCCAGTATTGACATAGCAACACAATGGCTCCAATCAGGATATATTGAGGCCTTACCTTGGAGTGTTTCCCATCCTCTTTGCCATCCTCTTTTCTCTGGAGATAAGGGTGAAGATGGAGAGTATACCCTGTACCCAACTCCTCTGATTCATCAAACAATATTTATTGAGGGTCTACAACATAGAAAGTTTCTCCTAAGTACTTTATTATCTTGAGGACTTTATTATCAACATCACTTTGTCCCTATACTTCAAGATTTTGGAGAACCCCTCCCCCCAAAAAACCCACTCATTACTAAAAAATTGAGGACCTCAAATCTGAGAATCAAGGTTTGTTCATTCTCCATTAAGTGCCTTATGTAATTAGAAAAGAGACTCAAGTTTATCTCTAGTTAGTGGACCCAGAAAACTATATTTTAAAGATTCCTGAGGAAAATAGAAGCAAAGTATCTTTTTAAAAACTTAAATTTCATCTCCTGGGCCATTGGAAAATATAGACTTACTTTTAAATGGTTTTATGTAACTAACACTTTCTAAGGTTTACTGTAAAAGAAGGAAAGACAAATGACACTACATAAGATCTCAGGATGAAGGACTTGTGTCATTGGGGCACTGTTCTTGGCAGATTAATCAGTTCCAAAATCAAGACAGATGATTAATGCTGGCTTTCATTTGATATACAGACCACAGTGACAGGCACAGCATGCCCTGACGTTTTATTAAATTCTGACTTAATAAAATGAGAGAACTTAGAAAAAGACTTCATTATGAAGGGGGAAAAGCTTCTGTATTGAGTCAAAAACTTTTTGATTGATATACCCACCTTCTGATTTTTTTTTTGTATTTTCCCGAAGTTAGAAGCTGGGAGGCAGTCAGACAGACTCCCGCCTGCACCTGACCGAGATCCATCTAGCATGCCCACCTGGGGTGATGCTCTGCCCACCTGGGACATTGCTTTATTTCTGCCGGAGCCATTCTAGTGCCTGAGGTGGAGGCCATGGAGCCATCCTCAGTGCCCAGTCCAACTTTGCTCCAATTGAGCCTTGACTGTGGGAGGGGAAGAGAGAGACAGAGAGGAAGGAGAGGGGGAAGGGTGGAGAAGCAGATGGGCGCTTCTCCTGTGTGCCCTGGCCGGGAATTGAACCCGGGACTCCTGCACGCCAGGCCAATGCTCTACCACTGAGCAAACTGGTCAGGGCCCCACCTTCTGATTTCTAAATCTTAATCAGAGGGGTTCTATGTACAGTGGGTATTTTCTTTATCAAGATAGCAGGGTATAAAGTGTAAGTTTTTTAAATACAAGTGACACTTTTATAGAAAAAATGTGACAGATCTCTTCATATTTTCTAAAAGAAATGCATTTACAAACAATAATAAGAATGCTAAGGAGAGTGGGGAAAGTAAGCATGCCAATCATGGGTGTATTTTATAAGAAAATCATGATGAAACTTTGGTTAACTAAAATCTAGAAGTTACTTGTGATGCTAAATTAGAAGATGGTTGAGGCCACAGAATACATTGGTTTGAGTGAATATACCAGCCATGCTCTACCAGGTCTCAGGGCTTTTAAATGGGGATGAAAGACCACTATAGGAATGAGAAACATGGACTGTCAAACCCTATGTAAAAGGTAGATGATACTGAAGAAACCTGTTGCTGTTACAAAAACTTGAAGTCATCCCCATTGTTTTGTTTAAGACTCTTGCCCTAGTAGTTGCTTACTATAGTTCGGAAGCCTGCTGCAAGATGGCCTATGCCCACCAAATCACCACTTTCATTTCCACCTCACTCTGGCTCCTATAATGCCTTCTCCCCCATTCTGCTCCCTGGGCATTTCAGTCTGAGCATGAGCAAAGGTAGCTTACATGCCCTGCCTAATTTTGTTTCCAGAGATTTCTTTAGAGACCAGTTTCTTCCCTACCCTACCTAGCCACTCTCCAGGGAATTTGTAAGTAAAACAAATAGAAATGTGCTCTGCATTTTCACAAAGAAATGCTTTATCCTGTGACTGGACAGTCACCTCTGCCTCAATGTCTGGTCTCAGTGTGTTGGGATTATCTTTTTATTCACTTTTTTTTTCCTCCACATTTATTAAGCATCTGCTCTATGCTCCAGGCCTTATCTCAGAGTTAAAGACATAGTCCTCAGTCCCCTGAAGAAGTCAATCTGGTGAGGAGAAGAGCCAATTTAGAGGTTATGGTCTAGAGCTGACAATTATGGCATAGTGCTTTGATAGGGGCTATTGCACCACTTAAACCAGCCTGCATCATTAGTTTGGTTGCCTGTCACAAAGTAACTGAGTTGTAAGGTGATAGAGTACTTTTTTCATTAGCAAGTTTTATTCTCAAATATCTTGGGATGGTTGACTCAAAAATACTTATTAAGTATCTGCAATGAGTTGGTACTGTCCTAAAAATATAATTTTGGTATTTATTTCTGCCTTCATGGAACTTACATTCTGCAGCATACATCCACTAGAGAACACATGAATAAGTAAGATATAGAATAGTGAAGATAGTGTTATGTGTTAAAGAGAAAAAGAAAAAGCAGGAAAGAAAGATATGAAATTAGTAGGACTCAGTATATTAGGGTGACTAGGGAAGAACCTGCTGAGAAAGTGACTTTTGCACAGTAATCTGTAGGAAGTGGTAAAGTGAGCTCTGGTGCTGAGGGAAAAGCATTCTAGACAAAGGGAAAAGGCAAAACCATTGGTTCTGTGGCAGGAAAGTGTCTGGTGTCGAAAAGGAAGTCAGTATGGCTTGAGATCAGAGAACAGGTTGGGGAGAAATAATTCTTAAAGAAAAAGAAATGGGAAGAAGACAAGATGGCGCTGGAGTAGACAGACGTACCAACATCCACCTCCCAGAACCAAAGTGGATTACAAACTAATTTTAAGAACTATCATCTGGAAAAAACAACTTTGGACTAAACTAAGATGACTCTTCAACCAAGGAACACTGAAGAAGCTACACCGAGACTGGTAGGAAAAGTGGAAATGTGGAGAGGGCTGCCCAGCTCCCCAGAGTGAACGGCAGCTGGGAGAGACTCGTGTGGTGGGAAGTGAGTTTAGTAGAGAGGGAAGGGTCCTGAATCCCAGGAACAAAGCCCCAGCCTGCAGCCCCAGACCATAGAAGAGGCTTAAGGGCATATTTAGCTGGAAACAAGTCAGGATACTGTTTGTGAGAAAGAGTCTGATTTCTCAGACCCAAGATTCTTCTTAAAGGGACCGTGCAAACACCTCTCTTACAACCACTCACCTGGGGCTCCAGGGGATGGGAAGAGAAGAGAGAACTGGAGTATCAGGAAGAGAATGTAATCTAGGAGGCACAGGGAGAAACATTTTGGGATACAGCCACCCTAACCCCTGGGACGAGTCACTCCCCATATCTGAAGTGAATATTTCCCCCGGAAACAGCAATACCAGCAAAAGGAAGCAGGACACCAGCCAAACAAGGTCTCCCGCGGCACTCAGAGCAGAGTTGATTAGAAGGACGGAGCTTTCGGGGCTACAATAGTGTGTGTTAGGGTCTGAGCTGCAGCGCCCGTACCCCACATGGCTGAGGGCTCATTGGAGGGCAGGCGACAGCGGCGAGACATGGAGGTGTGGTTCTGTCGGCAAGGGCAGAAGCCAGCTGGCCACCATTGGGCCCAGGTGTGAGCTCAGTCTTGCCCGGCTGGGGAGGAGGGGACATGCAAAAGTGGTCAAACCCAGCTGCCGGCAGCCTGTAATCCAGCCTGCAGGGGAAGGGCGGGAACCCCGGAAGGGGTGGAGACCAGTCCTTGAGCAAGGGCTCAGGAGCACAGCCTTGCCCTGCCCGCAGAACCGAGGCTTGTGGCCAGGCTTGGGAGCTGGTTGCTCCCGCAGGGGTTGAGCCAAAAGCCCAGAACAGGCGGAGTTCCACTACTGAGCTGAGCAGAGACAAGGCTAGCAGCCATTCCACAAGCAGGCTCCTCCTGCAAGGGCAGGGCGAAAGCCCGGAAAGAGGCAGAGACCCGCAGCTGAACAAAGGTGCTCGCCATTGCCCTCAGGGCCGAGCATAACACCACCCACAAGGATGGGGCAAAGGCCAAGGCCACCAAGGCTTGTGCACCCGAGCACGTGATCACAGCCACTCCTGTGAAGGAGAGGTGGAAACCACAGCAATAGCCCCAGTGGGAAGGAACCGGCAATGCCCAACCTCAAAAGCCCTAGGCAGCAACAGAAGAGGGGTGGCAGGCCTGCAGACAGATCATACCTAGGGAACAGAGGCAATACCCAGTGGACTCCAGTGGCCAAAACCTTCTTTTACACAGAGAAAATGCAAAGGCAGAGAAATACAACACAAATGAACCAAGAGAAATCCCCAGAAAAGGGTCTGAATAAACCAGATATAACTAAATTACCAGATGCAGAGTTTAAAATATCAATTGTTAGGATGCTCAAGGATATTAGAACAACAATAGATGGTCATTATGAACACCTAAATAAAGAGATAGCAGATATAAAAAAGGACATTGAAATAATAAAAAAGAATCAGTCAGAAATGACAAATACAGTATCTGAAATAAAGAACACAATGGAAGGAATTAAAAGCAGGATGGATGAAATGGAGAATCGAATCAGCGAGTTAGAGGACACGATAAATAAAGGCACAGAAGCAGAGCAGAAAAATGAAAAGAGACTCAAAAAGTCTGAGGAAACTCTAAGAGAGCTCTGTGACAACATGAAGAGAAATAACATCTGCCTCATAGGGGTTCCTGAAGAAGAAGAAAAAGAACAAGGGATAGAGACTTTATTCAAGCATACCATAGCTGAAAACTTCCCTCAATTAAGGCAGGAAGACATCTCACATGTTCAGGAAGCACAGAGAACTCCATTAAGGAGAAACCCAAAGAAATCAACACCAAGACACATCATAATTAAAATACCAAAGCTAAGTGATAAAGATAAAATATTAAAAGCCACTAGAGAAAAAAAGACTATCACCTACAAAGGAGCCTCCATAAAGATGACTGCAGACTTCTCAACAGAAACAATCCAGGCCAGAAGGGAATGGCAAGAAATATTCAAAGTAATGCAGAACAAGAGCCTACAACCAAGACTACTTTATCCAGCAAGGCTATCATTTAAAATTGAAGGAGAAATAAAAAGCTTTCCAGGAAAAAAACCCTCAAGGAATTCACTACAAGCAAACCAAGGCTGCAAGAAATACTAAGAGACCTGTTGTAAACAAATCAAAGGGGAAAAAATATATAGCAAAAGAGGAATACAGTTTTTAAGAATAAAATGGCAATAAACAATTACATATCAATTAAATGTAAATGGATTAAATGATCCGATCAAAAGACATAGGGTAGCTGCATGGATAAGAAAACAGGACCCATACATATGCTGTCTACAAGAGACACACCTTAAATCAAAAGATGCACATAGACTGAAGAAAAAAGGATGGAAAAAAATATTTCATGCAAATGGAAATTAAAAAAAAGCTGGGGTAGTATACTTATATCAGACAAAATGGACTTCAAACAAAGACTATAGTTAGAGATAAAGAAGGTCACTACATAATGATAAAGGGAGCAATCCAACAGGAGGATATAACCATTATAAATATCTACACACCTAATATAGGAGCACCTAAATATATAAAGCAGATTTTGATAAATTTAAAGGGTGAGATCAACAGCAATACTATAATAGTAGGGGATTTCAATACCCCATTAACATCACTAGATAGATCCTCAAGAAAGAAAATTAACAAAGAAACAGCAGACTTAATGAACATAGTAGATCAACTTGATTTAATAGATATCTTCAGAACCTTTTACCCTAAAACAGCAGAATATACATTCTTTTCAAGCGCTCATGGTACATTCACTAGAATAGATCACATGTTAGGGCACAAAAGTGGTCTCAACAAATTTAAGAAGATTGAAATCATATTTAGCACTTTCTCTGATTATAATGGCATTAAACTAGAAATCAACCACAACAGAAAAACTGAAAAATACTCAAACACTTGGAAGCTAAATAGCATGTTATTAAATAATGAATGGGTAAACAATGAGATCAAAGAAGAAATTGAAAAATTCTTAGAAAAAACACAATAATGAGCATATATCAACTCAAAATTTATGGGACACAGCAAAAGCAGTACTAAGAGAGAAGTTCATAGCATTACAGGCATACCTCAAGAAGCTAGAAAAAGTTCAAATAAACTACTTGACACTACATCTAAAAGAACTAGAAAAAGAACAGCAAGTAAAGCCCAGAGCCAGTAGAAGGAAGGAAATCATAAAGATCAGAGCAGAAATAAATGACATAGAGGCAAAAGAAACAATACAGAGGATCAATGAAACCAGGAGCTGGTTCTTTGAAAAGGTAAACAAGATCGATGAACCTTTAACGAGACTCACCAAGAAAAAAAGAGAGAGGACTCAAATAAATAAAATTAGAAAAGAGATTGGAGAAATAACAACTGACACAACAGAAATACAAAATATTGTAAGAAAATACTATGAAGAACTTTAGGCCAAAAAACTAGACAACCTAGATGAAATGGACAAATTCCTTGAAACATATAATCTTCCAAAAATTAATCTGGAAGAATCAGAAAACCTAAACAGACCAATTACAACAAATGAGATCAAAACAGTTATCAAAAAGCTCCCAAAAAAGAAAAGTCCTGGGCCTGATGGCTTCACAAATAAATTCTACCATATATTCAAAGAACTAACTCTTATTCTTCTCAAACTATTTCAAAAAATTCAAGAGGAAGGAAGACTTCCAAACTCCTTTTATGAGGCAAGCATAATTCTGATTCCAAAACCAGGCAAAGACAACACAAAGAAAGAAAATTATAGGCCAATATCCCTGATGAATTTAGATGCTAAAATCCTCAACAAAATATTAGCAAACCGGATACAGCAATATATGAAAAAAATCATACACCATGATCAAGTGGGATTTATTCTGGGGAGGCAAGGCTGGTACAATATTCGCAAATCAATCAATGTGATTCATCACATAAACAAAAGGAAGGAGAAAAACCATATGATAATTTCAATAGATGCAGAAAAAGTATTTTATACAATCCAGCACCCATTCATGATCAAAACTCTCAGCAAAGTGGAAATACAGAGAGCATACCTCAACATGATAAAGGACATGTATGACAAACCCACAGCCAACATCATACTCAATGGGCAAAAATTAAAAGCAATCCCCTTAAGATCAGGAACACGGCAGGGGTGCCCCCTTTCACCACTCTTATTCAACATAGTTCTGGAAGTCCTAACCACAGCAATCAGACAAGAAAAATTGTAAAATAAGAAGTAAAACCATCATTATTTGCAGATGATATGATATTGTATATAGAAAACCCTAAAGTCACAGTAAAAAAACTACTAGACCTGATAAATGAATTCAGCAAGGTGGCTGGATATAAAATCAATACTCAGAAATCAGAGGCATTTTTATACACTAACAATGAACTGTCAGAAAAAGAAATTAAGGAATCAATCCCCTTTACCATTGCAACCAAAAAAATAAAGTACCTAGGAATATACTTAACCAGGGAGATTAAAGACTTGTACTTGGAAAATTATAAAACATTAATAAAAGAAATCAGGGAAGATACAAACAAGTGGAGGCATATACCATGCTCATGGTTAGGAAGAATAAACATCATTAAAATGTCTATATTACCCAAAACAATATATAAATTCAATGCAATATGTATTAAAATACCAATGACTTACTTCAAAGATATAGAACACATATTCCAAAAATTTATATGGAACCAAAAGAGAACACAAATAGCCTCAGCAATCCTGAAAAGGAAGAATAAAGTGGGAGGTATCACACTTCCGTATATCAAGTTATATTATAAGGACATTGTACTCAAAACAGCCTGGTACTGGCATAAGAACAGGCACATAGATGAATGGAACAGAACTGAGAACCCAGAAATAAACCCACTCTTTTATGGACAACTGATATTTGACAAAGGAGGTAAGAGCATACAATGGAGTAAAGACAGCCTCTTCAACAAATGGTGTTGGGAAAATTGGACAGCTACCTGCAGAAAAATAAAACTAAACCACCAACTCACACCATTCCCAAAAATAAACTCAAAATGGATAAAAGACTTAAATGTAAGCCGTAAAACCATAAGCATCTTAGAAGAAAACATAGGCAGTAAGCTCTCTGACATCTCTCGCAGCAATATATTTGCCGATTTGTCTCCACGGGGAAGTGAAATAAAAGACAGGATAAACAAATGGGACTTTATCAAACTAAAAAGCTTCTGCACAGCTAAAGACAGTAAGAACAGAATAAAAAGACAAACTACACAATGGAAGAATATATTTGACAATGCATCTGATAAGGGGTTAATAACCAAAATTTATAAAGAATTTGTAAAACTTAATACCAGGAGGACAAACAATCCAATCCAAAAATGGGCAAAAGAAATGAATAGACATTTCTCCAAAGAGGACATATTGATGGCCAATAGGCATATGAAAAAATGCTCAACATCACTAATCATTAGAGAAATGCACATTAAAACCACAATGAGATATCACCTCACACCAGTCAGAATTGTGCTCATCAACAAAACAACAGAGAATACGTGCTGGTGAGGATGTGGAGAAAAGGGAACCCTCCTGCACTGCTGGTGGGAATGCAGTCTGGTGCAGCCACTGTGGAAAACAGTATGGTGATTCCTCAAAAAATTAAAAATCGAACTGCCTTTTGACCCAGCTATAACACTGTTAGGAATATACCCCAAGAACACCATAGCACTGTTTGAAAAGAAGAAATGCACCCCCATGTTTATGGCAGCATTGTTCACAATAGCAAAGATCTGGAAACAACCCAAGTGTTCATCAGAGGACGAGTGGATTAGAAAGCTTTGGTATATATATACTACGGAATACTACTCAGCCATAAGAAATGATGACATCGGATCATTTACAACAACATGGATGGACCTTGATAACATTATACTGAGCGAAATAAGTAAATCAGAAAAAACTAAGAACTATATCATTCCATACATAGGTGGGAACATAAAAATGAGACTCAGAGACATGGAGAACAGTGTTGGGGTTACAGGGTGGTGGGGAGGAGAGGGAGGGGGTTGGGGGAGGGGAGAGGCACAAAGAAAACCAGTTAGAAGATGACGGAAGACAATTTTATCAATGTCACTCCATCAAAATTAATCAAAAAAGAAAAAGAAATGGACTAGCTTTCCAACCCAATTTTAGCACTCTATTAGGAGACATGGCTTTTAAAAAGAAGCAGGGAGGCTGGACCAAGGACAGCAGTGTGGGAGGACAAAACCCTGTTTCTTAGATCTGGAGTCAGCCTTATAACCTTCAGTCCTCACTCCATGCTCTTGTTATAACCTCTTATGTATATACTTGTCCCAAGGAAGATGAATAATGGCAGTAATCATAATAGACAACAGGAAGGAAATCAATTACCTTGGGCATATTTAAGGAATGATACAAAAGTTATAGTGAATCATGAGTATTTAGTCCCCTTCCCACCCTGCATTGTCTTTTCTTATCCTAATATCTTGCACAGAAAGTGACCATTGAATTTCAATGAAATAACATTCTATATGACCTAAACCAACTGCAGTGAAGAACTGAATCTTGGCCCTGGCCAGTTTGCTCAGTGGATAGTATATCAGTCCAATCTGCAGATGTCCTGGGTTTGATCCTCAGTCAGGGAACACAGGAAAAGCAACCATCTGCTTCTCCCCCCCACACACACACACACACTCCCCATTCTCTCTCTCTTCCCCTCTTTCAGCCACTGGCTTTATTGGTTTGATCATCAGCCCCAAGCACTGAGGACTGCTCAGTTGGTCTGAGCATTGGCCTTAGGCACTGAGGATAGCTTGGTTGATTTGAGCATTGACCCCAGACAGGGGATCCTGGGTAAATCCTGGTCCAGGTGCATGCAGGAGACTGTCTCTTTATTACCTCTCCTTTCACTTAAAGAAAATAAAAAATAAAAAACTCAGTCTTTAGAGAACTTTCAACCCCAAACTGTCATCCAGGAAAATAACTCATATATGAGAGAAACATCAATTAACAAAACTATTTGGTCTCAAACAATTCAAAACCAAACACATACACACACACTAAACAACAAATCAAAATTCTAGACAAATAATAAAAGGGTATCTTCAGGACCTCTGTGACAGTAGTGTATAACCTTTCATCAAGTGTGAATCTCTTGAAGAAACTGATGAAAGATATGGAATCTGTTTTAGAAAATGCATAGGCATTCCATTTCAAGAGGTTTAAAAACTCCATGAAGTCTACTGGTGGATGGCTCTATAGATCTGGGATTCAAAATATTTGCTTTAAAAGAAAAATTCCTGGCCTGACCTGTGGTAGCACAGTGGATAAAGCGTCGACCTGGAATGCTGAGGTTGCCTATTCAAAACCCTTGGCTTGCCTGGTCAAGGCACATAAGGGAGTTGATGATTTCTGCTCCTCCCCCTGTTCTCTATCTCTCCCTCTCTCTCTCTCCCCCCTCTCTTTCTCTAATAAAAATGAATAAATAAAATCTAAAAAAGTAAAATTTCTTTCTTCTCTGAAAAAAAAACACTAAAAATTTTTTATATTTAGTTTCATTAATATTGCTAAAATTATGGAGTTACAGCTCTACTATTTCTTTTTTTTTAGAGTGAGGTATATTTTATTTTATTTTATTTATTAAATTTAATGCAGTGACATTGATAAATCAGGGTACATATGTTGAGAGAAAATATCTCTAGATTATTTTGACATTTGATTGTGCTGTATACCCCTCCCCCAAAGTTAAATTGTCTTCTGTCACCTTCTATCTGGTTTTCTTTGTGCCCCTCCCCTCCCCTAAACCCCTCTCCTTCTTCACCCCCTCCCCCCTCCCCCAACCTCCCACCCCTGTTGCCATCACATTCTTGTTCATGTCTCTGAGTCTCATTTTTATGTCCCTTCTATGTATGGATTCATCTTAGTTTGTTTTTTTTTTCTGATTTACTTATTTCACTCCGTATAATGTTGTCAAGGTCCATCCATGTTATTGTAAATGATCCGATGTCATCATTTCTTAGGGCTGAGTAGTATTCCATAGTATATATGTACCAAAGCTTTTTAATCCACTCGTCCTCTGACGGACACTTGGGCTGTTTCCAGATCTTTGCTATTGTGAACAATGCTGCCACAAACATGCGGGTGCATTTCTCCTTTTCGAGCCGTTATATGGTGTCCTTGGGGTATATTCCTAAAAGTGGGATAGCTGGGTCAAAAGGCAGTTCAATTTTCAGTTTTTTGAGGAATCTCCATACTGTTTTCCACAGTGGCTGCACCAGTCTGCATTCCCACCAGCAGTGCAGGAGGGTTCCCTTTTCTCCACATCCTCGCCAGCACTTACTCTGTGTTGTTTTATTGATGAGCGCCCTTCTGACTGGTGTGAGGTGATATCTCATTGTGGTTTTAATTTGCATTTCTCTAATGATTAGTGATGTTGAGCATTTTTTCATATGCCTATTGGCCATCTGTATGTCCTCTTTGGAGAAGTGTCTATTCATCTCTTTTGCCCATTTTTGGATTGGGTTGTTTGTCTTCCTGGTGTTGAGTTTTACAAGTTCTTTATAAATTTTGGTTATTAACCCCTTATCAGACGTATTGTCAAATATGTTCTCCCATTGTTTAGTTTGTCTTTTTATTCTGTTCTTGTTGTCTTTAGCTGTGCAAAAGCTTTTTAGTTTGATATAGTCCCATTTGTTTATCCTGTCTTTTATTTCACTTCCCCGTGGAGATAAATCAGCAAATACATTGCTCCGAGAGATGTCGGAGAGCTTACTGCCTATGTTTTCTTCTAAGATGCTTATGGTTTCACGGCCTACATTTAAGTCTTTTATCCATTTTGAGTTTATTTTTGTGAGTGGTGTAAGCTGGTGATCTAGTTTCATTTTTCTGCAGGTAGCTGTCCAATTTTCCCAACACCATTTGTTAAAAAGGCTGTCTTTACTCCATTGTATTTCCTTACCTCCTTTGTCAAATATCAGTTGTCCATAGAACTGTGGGTTTATTTGGGTTCTCTGTTCTGTTCCATTGATCTATATGCCTGTTCTTATGCCAGTACCAGGCTGTTTTGAGTACAACGGCCTTGTAGTATAACTTGATATCAGGAAGTGTGATACCTCCCACTTTATTCTTCTTTTTTAAGATTGCTGAGGCTATTCGTGTCCTCTTTTGGTTCCATATAAATTTTTGGAATATGTGTTCTATATCTTTGAAGTATGTCATTGGTATTTTAATTGGTATTGCATTGAATTTATAGATTGCTTTGGGTAATATAGACATTTTAATGATGTTTATTCTTCCTAACCATGAGCACGGTATATGCTTCCACTTGTTTGTATCTTCCTTGATTTCTTTTATCAATGCTTTGTAATTTTCCGAGTACAAGTCTTTAGTCTCCTTGGTTAAGTTTACTCCTAGGTACTTTATTTTTTTGGTTTTAAATGTGAAGGGGATTGTTTCCTTAATTTCTCTTTCTGACTGTTCATTGTTGGTGTATAAAAATGCTTCTGATTTCTGAGTATTGATTTTATATCCTGCCACTTTGCTGAATTTATTTATCAGGTCCAGTAGTTTTTTGACTGAGACTTTAGGGTTTTCTATATACAATATCATATCATCTGCAAATAACAATAGTTTTACTTCTTCTCTTCCAACTTGAATGCCTTTTATTTCTTCTTCTTGTCTGATTGCTGTGGCTAGGACTTCCAGGACTATGTTAAATAAGAGTGGTGAAAGGGGGCACCCCTGCCTTGTTCCTGATCTTAAGGGTATTGCTTTTAATTTTTGCCCATTGAGTATGATGTTGGCTGTGGGTTTGTCATAGATGGCTTTTATCATGTTGAGGTATGTTCCCTGTATTGCCACTTTGCTGAGAGTTTTGATCATGAATGGGTGCTGGATTTTATCAAATGCTTTTTCTGCATCTATTGAAATTATCATATGGTTTTTCTCCTTCTTTTTGTTTATGTGATGAATCACATTGATTGATTTACGAATATTGTACCAGCCTTGCCTCCCCAGAATAAATCCCACTTGATCATGGTGTATGATTTTTTCCATATATTGTTGGATCCGGTTTGCTAATATTTTGTTGAGGATTTTAGCATCTATATTCATCAGAGATATTGGCCTATAATTTTCTTTCTTTGTGTTGTCTTTGCCTGGTTTTGGAATCAGAATTATGCTCGCCTCATAAAAGGAGCTTGGAAGTCTTCTTTCCTCTTGAATTTTTTGAAATAGTTTGAGAAGGATAGGAGTTAGTTCTTCTTTGAATATTTGGTAGAATTCCGTTGTGAAGCCATCGGGCCCCGGACTTTTCTTTGTTGGGAGTTTTTTGATAACTGTTTCGATCTCATTTGGTGTAATTGGTCTGTTTAGGTTTTCTGATTCTTCCAGATTGATTTTTGGAAGATTGTATGTTTCAAGGAATTTGTCCATTTCATCTAGGTTGTCTAGTTTTTTGGCATACAGTTCTTCATAGTATTTTCTTACAATATTTTGTATTTCTGTTGTGTCAGTTGTTATTTCTCCTCTCTCATTTCTAATTTTATTTATTTGAGTCCTCTCTCTTTTTTTCTTGGTGAGTCTACTTAAAGGTTCATCAATCTTGTTCACCTTTTCAAAGAACCACCTCCTAGTTTCATTGATCCTCTGTATTGTTTCTTTAGCCTCTATGTCATTTAATTCTGCTCTGATCTTTATTATTTCCTTCCTTCTACTACATTTAGGCTTTACTTGCTGTTCTTTTCCTAATTCTTTTAGATGCAGGGTTAAGTTGTTTATTTGAGCTTTTTCTAGCTTCTGAAAGTGTGCCTGTAGTGCTATGAACTTCCCTCTCAGCACTGCTTTCGCTGTGTCCCATAAATTTTGAGTTGTTGTATGCTCATTGTCATTCGTTTCTAGGAATTTTTTTATTTCTTCTTTGATCTCATTCTTAATCCATTCATTATTTAACACCTTGCTATTTAGTTTCCATGTGTTTGAGAATTTTTGAGATTTTCTGCTGTGATTCATTTCTAGTTTCATGCCGTTGTGATCGGAGAAAGTGCTTGATATGATTTCAGTCTTCTTAAATTTGTTGAGAGCACTTTTGTGCCCTAACATGTGGTCTATCCTTGAGAATGTACCATGAGCACTTGAAAAGAATGTATATTCTGCTGCTTTAGGGTGAAAGGATCTGAAGATATCTATTAAATCGAGTTGATCTAGTGTTTCCAATAAGTCTGCTGTTTCTTTATTAATTTTCTTTCTTGAGGATCTATCTAGTGATGTTAGTGGGGTATTGAAATCCCCTACTATTATAGTATTGCTGTTGATCTCGCCCTTTAAATCCATCAAAGTCTGTTTTATATATTTGGGTGCTCCTATATTAGGTGCATAGATATTTATAATAGTTATATCTTCCTGTTGGATTACTCCCTTTATCATTATGTAGTGGCCTTCTTTATCTCTTACTATATCCTTTGTTTTAAAGTCCAATTTGTCTGATATAAGTATTGCTACCCTAGCTTTTTTTTTTCATTTCCGTTTGCATGAAATGTTTTTTTCCATCCTTTTACCTTCAATCTATGTGTGTCTTTTGTTCTAAGGTGTGTCTCTTGTAGACAACATATGTATGGGTCCTGTTTTCTTATCCACGCAGCTACCCTATGTCTTTTGATTGGATCATTTAATCCATTTACATTTAAGGTTATTATTGATATGTAGTTGTTTATTGCCATTTTCTTCTTTAAAGGTGTATTCCTTTTTTTTGCTATATTCTTTTCCAACTTTGATCTGTTTACAACAGGCCCCTTAACATTTCTTGCAGCGTTGGTTTGGTTGTAATGAATTCCTTGAGTTGTTTTTTGTCTGGGAAGCTTTTTATTTCTCCTTCGATTTTAAACGATAGCCTTGCTGGATAAAGTAGTCTTGGTTGTAGGTTCTTGTTCTGCATTACTTTGAATATTTCTTGCCATTCCCTTCTGGCCTCAAGTGTTTCTGTTGAGAAGTCGGATGTCATCCTTATGGGGGCTCCTTTGTAGGTGATAACTTTTTTTTCTCTTGCAGCTTTTAATATTTTCTCTTTATCGCTTAGCTTTGGTATTTTAATTATGATGTGTCTTGGTGTAGGTTTCTTTGGGTTTCTCTTTAAAGGAGTTCTCTGTGCTTCTTGGACTTGTGAGAGTTTCTCTTGCATTAATTTAGGGAAGTTTTCAGTTATGATATGATTGAACAAAGTCTCTATCCCTTGTCCTTTTTCTTCTTCTTCAGGAACCCCTATGATGCAGATGTTATTTCTCTTCATGTTCTCACAGAGCTCTCTAAGTGTTTCCTCTGACTTTTTTAGTCTCTTTTCTCTTTTCTTCTCTGCTTTCATGCCTTCATTCCAGTTGTCCTCCAACTCACTGATTCGATCCTCAGCTGTATCCATCCTGTTTTTAATTCCTTCCATTGTGGTCTTCATTTCTGATATTGTATTTGTCATCTCTGACTGATTCTTTTTTAATATTTCAATATCCTTTTTTATACTTGCTATTTCTTTATTTAGGTTTTCAAACTGCACCTCCATTGTTGTTCTAAGATCCCTAAGCATCCTTACAATCATTATTTTGAACTCTGCATCTGGAAATTTGATTATTTCCATATCACTCAGCTCATCTCTCAAAGGTGTCTCTTGTGGTTTCATTTGGGTTGCACTCCTTTGTCTTCTCATAATGGTGTTTTATTTGTAGAGTTGGTTGAGTCTAGGCTTGGTATTGTCTGCCTCCAGTTTTCAGTTGTGTTATTTCTAGGTCTTCTTGGGTTGGTATCGGCTATTATTTGTAATCCACTTTCGGATTTGGGCAGCTTTGAAGTCTTGATTTGTTTGTTTTCTTAACAGGTGATAGTCTTGTTAACTGATCTCAGCAGGGGGCTTCCTTGAGACTGTAACCAGGAATGCTGTGGGTGTAACCTGAGACGCTGAAGGTCTCTTCCACCAACTAATCTCACTGAGGGCAGGGTTTTTTCTCAGGTTCAGTAGGGGGAGGTGTATCTCAGATCTCCATGGAGACCTGAGTTACTGCCCCTCCTCCCCACTTCTTGTTTTCAGCTGTGTCTTGTTGCGCTGATTGGAGCTGGATAGATGTCCGGAGATCTCTGATCCAGAAGCACTTCAGCTCTGTTTTGTGAAAGGTTCAGTCCCTCCCCCAGCTATGGCCGCCTCCAGCACGAATGAGTCAGCTTTTTTATTTCGTTTCTTGCATACCTTAGCCCTTCACAGTCTGTCCCTCTCCTTGTCCTTTCCACTTGGGAGATAAGCTGGTCTTTTCAGCCCACCTTGTTCCCTGGTCACCAGGTAAGTGGCTGTGAGCAGTAGTTTCTGCTCTTTTTCCTCTGTGAAATCGTCTCTGGGCTCTCAGCCTCACCCACCCCCCACCCCCGCCGTTCCTGTAAGCAGAGGAGATTCAGGCACTCCTTACCAGGATTATTGTGGCTTCCTCTTTGCTCCTTGGTTTTTGAGAGCTGTTCTTGCAGTTCAGTGTTGGTTTTTCATGCTGATTTTTCCTAAATTGATTTGTATTTCAGTTTGGTGTTGAGAGCTGGGTGTCTGTGCGTTCGCCTACTCCGCTGCCATCTCAGAGTCTCTACTATTTCCATTAACTATAAACACCAAAAAAGCTGTGGTACATTACACAAAGGAATACTACTCAGCTGTATGAAAGGGGAAATGTTACCTTTTGTGACAGCATGGATAGATCTGGAGAGCATTATGCTGAGTGAAATAAGCCAGTCTGAGAAAGATAAGTACCATATGATCTCACTTACATATGGAAACTAATGACCAAAATAAACTGATGAACAATATAGAAACTAATGACCAAAATAAACTGATGAACAATATAGAAACAGAGGCATGGAACAGCTGTCAGAGGGGATAGGGGCTGCTGTCTGGATGAAATAAGGTAAAGAGATTAGCCAAAAAACCATATATGCATAACACACAGATACAGTCAACAGTGTGGTGATAGCCAGAGAGAAAGTGGGGTGGGGGTGGGGTCGGAGGTGGAAAGAGATTTTGCGTGGGACAAAGGGTGCACGATACAGTGTTCAGATGAGATTCTATTGAATTGTACACTTGAAACCTGTATAGTTTTGCGAACCAATGTAACCCCAATAAAATCAATAAAAAAAGATTCAATTCAGTAATCAGAATCTAACCTCCCTCCCGCCATCAGAGCAGATGTGGAGCCAGGGAAAGGAACTAGTGCCAGAATTCAGTATTGGTGTGGGGGGATTCTTCCAGTTCAGACCATCTGCCTTTGGAGACGCCACCTTCAAACAGCTGCAGGAGGTGCTCTCCCGGCACAGGCTCTGTCACCCCCTCAGCAGCACCTCTTTGACCGTGCTAGAAGCCCTAGTCCTAGAAGAAATACTGAGTTATGCAAACAGATTCAGCTGTCTTGGAAAGAAGCGTCCCCTCCCCCCCTTCATAACTGCAGGGGTTCTTCTGTCCAACCATTTATTCACTGCGTTCACCTGGAAAGGCCTCTAAGCTTTTTATAAGCACTGTGCTCTGTTCCAGTATGTAAAGGAAGAAATTAAGGAGAGAGGAAGAAAAAGATTCTGCCTGCTGATATTTTTCTCATCTGTGTACCTGCTAACCTTCCAACAGCCATATGGATTTGAGCAAAAACACTGAGGTTTAAAAAAATAAACAGTAACAACCACAAACCCTATAAAATGTTATATTTTTACTGTTGGGAAATGGTACAAAAGAAGGAAGAGTTTAAGTGCACATATGTAAAATGCTTTTTGTTTTTGTATTAAAAACAGGTGCTAATACTCTTATTCTAATAAAGTGCCAAATGCTTCACCCGTTCTCTTTCTTGCTCCCACACACCCTTTTTTCCAGCTGCATTGGTTGGTGAACTTGTTCTCACCAAAGCTGGTAGGAAGAAAACTAATTTATTTAGGATGATTAAAATCAACACTGCCTTTACAAAGCAGGATCCATAGCCTTTACTCTGGAACATGACATATTTGCAACTCATGCTATTGGGAGTGAGGGATAATTTATCATTTTATAAATGTCTCCTGGTGCCTTCTGGGAGGAAACTATGTCACCATCAAGAAGGTAGGGCAAGGACTAGGCTCTTAGGCAAAAAGAAGTCTTCCTCTCCTCTGATTGGGAGCCAGGGCTCAGACTCTCAGCATGCTACAGAAAAACACAGTGCCACAGAGACCAGGAAAGGAACTTGCTAAATGCCTTACCAGGCATACCTAGAGAGTCTGGGGTTGCTGCATTCCTCTGCAAGGTCTGGCGCAGGCGCTGCACCCGGGGACTAGGTAAAGTATGCAGACATGGGTTATACAGTCCACAGAATGGTCATGCTAAAGCAGTGGTTCTCAAGGCAGGGCAATGTCTGGAGACATTTTTGATTATTGTGACAGGGGAAGGGGGGGGAAGGTGTGTGCTATTGGTATCTAGTGGGTAGAGGCCAGCAATCCTGCTAAATGTCCTACAGTGCACAGGACAGTTCCACATCTCTCACCAACAAAGACTAATTGAGCCCAACATGTCAACAATGCCAAGGCTGAGAAGCCCTGTGCTAAAGGGAATGAGGGCATAGAGATTAGGGAGGTGGGAGAAGCGGAAAGTGTAGAAGCCAAATACAGCAGATAGCCCTGTAGATGGTAGAAATTTGGCCTTTTCAATTAAATCTCAAAGGCTTCAGAAACCTCAAAATAGGGGTATTTTTAACTGAATATTTCACTTCAGAATCAGACAATAGTATCAACTTGTTGATAAAAATTGGAGTATTCTCCAATTGTTATGGGGGAGCGATGAGACCTCGATTCTTGTCTTCTTGAGAAAAAGAATTCAATCAAGAAACAAAGTACAGCAAACAAAGGAAGAATTTACTAGCCATGTAGGAAGAAAGTCAGAGAAAAAGGGGCCTTGACACAGGTTTAGGGGATTAGCCTGGGCAAGCTGCTGCTGCACACTGCTCCTCTGGTTGCCAGTCTCATGGGGTTCGTTAGAGCTCAGGAGAAAGACAGTGGCAAGGAAAATGTGGCGGGGGTTGTAGAAGAGAATGGGGAGGTGAAAGGCTTGCTCCTAGAAGGGAGAGTGCCCTGGGACCTCAATCCTAAGGGATTTTAAGGGTGGGGATTTTAGGGGAGATCCCAGGGGAGTACCTCAATAGAATACTCATTAGCTCCCCAGGTATGTCTTGTAAAGTTGTGGTCTTCATTGATTGGTTGGTGCCAAGTCAGGGAGTTATTAGTCAATACAGCTCATCCTGAGGTCACCATGGCTTTCCTTTGTCTGGTATTGCTGCTTTTCTGGACGTAGAGCTGAAACACAAGTGAGCCCTAGATGTTATCTCTAGGGGTTAATGCTTAAACACTATTATTTTCTAGCTATCCTGTTTGTTCTTCCTCTAAGGGGCTTTAAACTATATGACCATCTAGAAAAGGAAAGGTCGCCCCGGGGGTTAAGGTTCTTGTTTACTCAGTGTTGCCTGTTGCTAGACACCTGGAGCTTTCCACCCTGGTGGCCTTCTGTGCCTGGCCTAGAGTCCTCATTCTGCTCATGTCTGTCTCACTGCCTACCAGACAATGGTTGCTTAAAGTGAATGTCTTTGCCTTCTAGGTGAGTCACTTTCTGTTAGTATGTATGTATGTATTGAGAAGGGCCACAACAAAGGCAAATATTTGACCCATCTGGAAGGAGGCAGTGTAGAAGCTGTAAATTAATAATACCTTGGTCCCTTGTGCCACAGGCAATGCTGATAAAAAAAGGTTACACATCCTTCTTTGCGTATATCATGTTATCAAAAACTGTGGACTTAAGATAAATGAGCTGTCTCCTGCTCCTCAAGACTGCAGCACCAGAACTGAAAATTTTCCTTTGAAAGATTTTTCAGTAGTGACTTTTCAGTGGATAGACTCAGGTCCATGAAACGAGCTCCCTCCTCCATCTATAGACATCTAGGTTGTTTCCTTATCTGAACTATCCTGAATACTACTGCAGTGAACATGGGGGGGGGTGCAGATTATCTCTTCCAATGATTTTTGTGCTGGTGTCCCAGCCCATGCTAAAGACCGCTGGCCCAATTTAGCTCAGTGCTTAAGATGAACTAGTTTATAACTATAGCTGCAAGTAGAAAATTTTTACAAGCCTCAGCAGTGAGGCTCAGATCTAATCTTGCTAATAGAGGTAGGATACATTCTTTGTGCTTCAGCCTTGCAGATATTGCAGGAAGGTGGTTTATTATCTTTAGAACTTTTGCAAGATATTGTGCAAACATGCTGAAACAACTGTAACCTTATGGTTTTTGCTCTTAAATACCTCTCTTTCCCTGAGCTCAGGACTGTTAGTTGCTTTCCTGTGTGGATTGCCAGCAGACAGTCACTTGCTGGCTAATAAAAGCTCTTCAAATTCTTAATCAATTTGTCAATTTGGGCTCTGGTTCCATTTCCTGATGAGTTGCACTGCAACAGTTTTATTTCCTCTGGATACGTACCAATAAGTAGGATCACTGGGTCATATGATAGCTCTGTCAAAAAACAAAATCCAAGTGAGTAAACTTAAGTATCTACTGACTTTATTACAAGTTTGATTCATTAATCAGGCAGCATCCCTGAAGAGCACTTGGAGGAATTATATAAAATTAAAGGTTTTTATAGAAAGAAGGGTGGGGAATGATGTCAGAGTAATGGTGGCATGAGAAATACTCTTGATCTCTTCTTGAAATTTCAACAAATTGAACAACTATAATGCAGTGGAGGAACCCCAGCTGGGCTAGCAGGTACATCTGAAAGATCCATGCACCAAATGGGACAGGGAGAAAAAGGCGACAAAAGATAAAACAAATTCACGGTGGGGTCTAGAGAGGAGACAAACCTGGAGTGAGTGGGGTTTTTTTTTTCTCTGTTGGACTATAGGAGAAGGAAAGCTCAGGCTGTTTGAATTTTGTCTGAAGGGCACAAAGAGGGAAACCCAGAGTGACTGGGTTTCTTCTGCCAGGAGGAGTGGTGCGACAGAGAGGCAGAAGGGGAGATAAACCAAAGAAGCCACAGTGCAGGGTCACGGCCAGTGTTCCTGTAGTCAGCCTGCAGCCCACACATTGGCAGAGACAGAGAAAATTAAGTGCACCCCCTCCCCCAGCCTCCCAGATCCTGCCTCCCTCACCTTGCGGATATGGAGAGTGGCAGACACAGATACCACAGCTCATGCTACAGAGCCAATCTCTCCCCTGAAGAACAGAGGTTCTCCATGTCTGGTCTCCAGGTCTGTTAAGACGTGGCGAGGAGTGCCTGGAAGCCTGAGATCACCACTGCTAACACCACAAAGCCATAAAGCTGAAGCCATAAAGCCTAAGCCTCAAAATCTCACAATATGCTCCACCCACCAATGTGACTTCACCCCCATCTACATCATTGTGACAGCAACTTCTCAGCAGAGGATAAGGACAGTCTAAAAACTTCACAGAACTAAAACTTGTAATAACAGTGACACCTACTGGAATAAAACTCTCAAAACTAAAATTTATTTTTCTTTTTTATATTATCTTATTTTTTTCTCTTTTGAATTTCATTTTCTTTACTTTTTATATTTTCTATTCTTATTTTTTGTGGATGTTTGGTTTCCTTTTTGTTTTGTTTTTTATTGTTGTTTCTGTGGTTTTTCTCTTTCACATGTCATAATTTAAAAAATATTTTTGTATTATTTTATTGTCATTTTTCATTTTTTAGTTGTTTTTTGTTAGGGTTCTTAACAATACAACTCTCAAATATCATCAAGGAAGAAGAAATCGAACACCATTGTTACACAACACAGAGACTAGTTCAGAAAAAAAAATTAAAAATCTCCTATAAAAATTTTCAATCATATGGAAACCTTGGAGTTAAATAATAGATAACTCAAAATTGAAATTGTGAAAATACTTAAAGAGATGCAAGAAAACATCAATAGGCCACATAAAGTGCTTAGAAAGGAGCTTTAAAAACAGAGATAAGAGACCTGACCTGTGGTGGCGCAGTGGGTAAAAGTGTCAACCTGGAATGCTGAGGTCGCCGGTTCGAAACCGGCACATATGAAAGTTGATGCTTCCTGCTCCTCCCTCTGTTCTTTCTATCTCTTTCCTCTCTCTGTCTCTTTCTCTCTCTGTGTCTCCTCTCTCTAAAAAAAGTGAATAAAAGAAACAAAACAGAGATAAGAAACACAGTACATGAATTGAAGACTGAAGTAGCCAGTTTAACTAATAGAACAAGCCAGGTAGAGGAAAGAATCAGTGATATCAAAGACAGACAACTAGGGATGCTACAGAGAGAAGATGAGAGAGACTCAAGAATTAAAAAATAAATAAAACTGAGAGAGCTCTACACGAATTGTCTGACTCCATCAGAAAGAACAATATAAAAATAATGGATATTCACAGAAGAAAAAGAGAGGGATAAATATATGGAGAGCCTATTCAAACATAATGAATGAGAATTTCCCAACCCTGTGGAAAGAGTTAGAGCCTCTATTCCTCAACCCAGACTTACTCCAAGGCACATCATAATAAAATGGTCAAAAATTAATGACAAAGAATCCTCCAGGCAGCTATGGAAAATAAGAACATAACCTATAAAGGAAAACCCATTAGGTTATAATCCTACTGCTCAGCAGAAGCTCTATTAGATAGAAGGGAGTGGGCCCAAACATTCAAAGTACTGAAAGAGAAAAATTACCAGACAAGAAAACTATATTCATCAAAGTTATCCTTCAAATATAAAGGAAAAATAAAAACTTTTGCAGACATACAGAAGGTGAGCACATTTATAGCAAGAAAACCCCCCACTACAAGAAATACTCAAGGAAGTTATTCGACCAGACATAAAGAAGAAAACAAATCAAAGCTACAAGTAAAATCTCCAACAAGGTCACAATAAAAACAAGGATAATCTGTGACAACAATAACATAAAAATAGAGAAGAAAAAGATTTGCAGTAGCAAAGGAGGATGGAGTGCAGAAGCACTCATAAGACAAAGGACTCTTGTACATATCAATATTTTTCTCTTAATAATCTAATGGTCACCAACCACAAAAAAGCCACTACTGAAACACACAGCTTAAAAAAGAAAGAAACAGGGTAAAGAAGCATGGAATACCACCACACAAATACATCTAACAGAAACACAAAAGAAAAAAACCAAACAAGATGCAGAGCTACCAGAAAACTAAACATAAAGTGGCCATAAGAAATCCTCAAATGTCAATAATTACCCTAAAAGTAAACAGACTGAACTCACCAATAAAGAGGCACAGAGTAACATACCAAATTAAAATGCAAAACCCAACCATATACTGCCTTCAAGAGACACATCTAAGCTGCAAGGACAAAAAGTACACTCAAAGTGAAATGTTAGAAAACGATTCTCCAAGCAAATAATATCCAAAGAAAAGCAGGTGTAGCCATACTTTCTCACATCTTACAACTCTGACTTCAAGACAACCAATGTAACCAGAGACAAAGATGGACATTTCATAATGATAAAGAGGACACTGTATCAAGAAGACATAACACTTTTTAATATATATGCACAGAATCAAGAAGCACAAAAACATATAAGAAATCTATTAACAGAACCAAAAATAGAGATAGATAAAAACACAACCATATTTGGAGATCTCAACACACCATTAATGGCTTTAGATAGATCATCCAAACAGAAAATTAATAAAGAAATAACGGCCTTAGAACTCACCTATAGGGGTGCATGGATAAAGCATCAACCTGGAACTCTGAAGTTCCCAGTTCAAAATGATGGACTTGCCCAATCAAGGAAAATATGAGAGTTGATGCTTCCCGCTCCTCCCCCATTATTTCTTTCTCTTTCTACTCTTCTCTCTAAAATAAATAAATAAAATCATTAAAAAAAATATTGGCCTTAAACAACACACTAGACCAAATGAAGATAACAGACATTTATAGGACATTTCATCCCAAAACATCAGATTATTCATTTTTTCTCCAGTGTGCATAAAACATTCTCAAGAATAGACCATATGTTGGGCCACAAAAGTAACATCAATAAATACTAGATGATTGAAATTATTTTTTGACCATGAGACTTTCAAATTAGAATTAAACTGCAAAAAGGAAGTAAAGAAACCCACAAAAATGTGGAAATTAAACCAACATACTTCTAAAAAATGACTTGGTCAAAGATAAAAATGGAGATCAAAAGATACGGTAGAAAAATGAAAATGACAACACAATATATCAAAATTTCTGGGATACAGCAAAAGCAGTAATAAGAGGGAGGTTCATATCATTACAGGCTTATAGCAAGAAAAAAGAAAGATCTCAAGTAAACAACCTAACATCACAACTTAAGGAACTATAAAAAGATAAACAAAGGCATCTCAAAGTCAGCAGAAGAAACAAAATAGTAAAAAACAGAGCAGAACCAAATAAAATAGAGAACAAAAACAGTATAGAAAACATTAAGAACAAAGAGCTGGTTCTTTGAAAAAGCTCAATAAAATCAACAAACCACTGAATGGACTTATTAAGGAAAAAAGAGAAAAGACTCATATAAACAAAATCTGAAATGAAAGAGGAGAAATTACAACAGACAACATGGATATACAAAGGATCATAGTAGAATACTATGAAAAATAATATGCTACCAATTTCAACAACATAGAGGAAATGGATAAATTCCTAGAACTATACAGATATTGATTTACTTATGACCAATGCAACTTATGACCATTCGACTTTATGACCACAATCCCTAGCCATGACTGCTCCACGTCTGGCAGTGCAAGCATTGCCCAGCTGGGTGTACGACACTGCGGACCAGCTTCTGGCAGCACTACCATCTCCGCATGCACCATTTCAACTGTTATCTCAGACCCAGTACAGCAATTTGTGTTTTGTGTCCTGGATATTTTTCATCAAACCCCTCACAAAATGTTTACCAGAGGAAATTGTCTTTGTCTACGCCTCAGCCTGCCAAGAAGGAAAAAAACCCCATCGATCTCAACACGAAAATGAGCACAGGCTCATTTGACTTGAGCATGGGTTCACCAGCTTCAGTGCAGGGGCACTGGCTTGAGCAAGGGGCCACTCACTATGCTGTAACCCCCTGGTCAAGGCACATATGAGAAAGCAATCAATGAACAAGTATGAAGGAGGAAAGAAAGTGAATGTGATCGCACATGTTTATGAAAAAACCAACTGCTGCCTCAGATGACAACATCAATGATCCACAGCCAAGCACCAGCAGCCAATAAAATGTTTCGTACATGTTTATATATTTTGATATGTTTCGCAATTGGAAAAATGTTTCCTATGGTATTTTTTACACCTGTATTTTTTATTTTTGTATGCACCTGTATTTTGTAATTTTGTATGTTATACAAATATTAAACCAGTTGTACTGGTAATGCAGTGTTTTACTTAAACCTGATGAATGTAAAAATAAGAAACAAAATGGTGTAGAGAGGATACAAATAGCATAAAATGAACAAATAAAATTATGATATATAACAATAATAAAAGAAAATTATAAAATATGACTTAAAGATTTTTATAACATCATTTCACAGTACTGTACATATAGCCTACTCAACTTATGACCAAATCGTGTTATGACCTGTCTGTCAGAACCAATCGTGGTCATAAGTGGAGCACTAGCTGTACAATCTTCCTAGACTCAGTCATGAAGAAGTGGAAAACCTAAATAGACCTATAAGCAGGGATGAAATAGAAACAACTATCAAAAACTTACCAAAAACAAAAGTCTGGGACTAAATGGCTACACTAGTGAATTCTATCAAACATTCAAAAATTTAGTACCTACACTTCTCAAAATCTTCCAAAAAACAGAAGAAGAAGTAATACTCCTCAACATATATTATGTGGCCAACATAACCCTCATACAAAAACCTGGCAAGAACAACACAAATAAATGAAGGCTACAGACGGATATCTCTAATGAATACAGTTGCAAAAATCCTAAACAAAATACTAGTACATCAAATACAATAACACTTTAAAAAACAATACATCACAATTGAGTGTGATTCATTCCAGGAGCACAAAGATGGTTCAACATATAGAAATTGATTGACATAATACACTACATCAGCAAAACAAAGCACAAAAATCATATGATCCTAGCAATCGATGCAGAAAAGGCATTCGATAAAACATCCCTTTATGATTACATTCAATAAAATCAAAATAGAAGGAAAGTACTTCAATATAATAAAACCCATATATGATAAACCATCAGCTAATATCTTACTAAAAGATGAAAAAATGAAGGTTTCCTCTAAAATCAGGAATAAGACAAGGCTGCCCACTCTCTCCACTCTTATTCACCATAGTTCTGGAAGTTTTAGCTAGAGCAAAAAAAATAAAAGGGATCCATATTGGGAAAGAAGAAGAAAAGGTATCACTTTTTGCAGATGATATGATCCTGTATATTGAAAACCCAAAAGACTCCACCAAAAAATTATTAGAAACAATAAACTAATATATATAGTAAAATCACAGGATACAAAATCAATATACAAAATCTATTGCTTTCCTATATGCCAATGATGAAACTTCAGAAAATAAACTCAAAAAAATAATTTTTTTACAATTGCAAAAAAAGAAAAATACCTAGAAATAAACTTAACAAAGGATGTGAAATACCTATATACTGAAAACTACAAAACATTATTGAAAGAAATTGATGAAGACACAATGAGATGGAAAAATATTTCATGTTCATGGGTTGGAAGAATCAACATAGTTAAAATGGCCATATCACCCAAAACAATATACAAATTTAATGCAATCCCCATCAAAATCCCAATGTCATTTTATAAAAAAAAATAGAATGATTACCAGATTTATATGGAACCATAAAAACCCTCAAATCGCCAAAGCAATCCTGATGAAAAAGAATGAAGCCAGAGGTATCACCCTACCTGACTTCAAATTATACTATAGAGCCATGATAATCAAAACAGCAGAAAGACAGACATACAGACCAATGAAACAGAATCAAAAGCCCAGAAATAAAACTTTATATATATGGACAAATCATCTCCGACAAAGGAGCCAACAACACTCAATGAAGAAAAGAAAGCCTCTTCAGTAAATGTTGCTGGGAAGATTGGAAAGCCACATGCAAAAGAATGAAACTTGACTACACTTTTTCTCCCTGCACAAAAATTAATTCAAAATGGATCAAAGACCTAAATATAAGACCTGAAACAATAAATTACATAGAAGAAAACATAGGTACTAAGCTCATGAACCATGGTAATAGAGAATAATTTATGAATTTAACCCAAAAGCAAGGGAAATAAAGACTAAAAAAGAAAAAAATGGGGGCTATATCAAACTAAAAGCTTCTGCACAGCAAAAGAAACTGACAACAAAACAAATAGGCAGCCAAATAAATGGGAGATGATATTTGCAAACAATAGCTTTAATAAGGGGTTAATATCCAAAATATGTAAAGAACTCACAAAGCTCAGCAACAAACAAGCAAGCAATCCAATTACAAAATGTGGAGAAGACCTGAACAGACACTCCTCCCAAGAGGACATACAAAAGGCCAACAGATATACGAAAAGATACCCATCTTCATTAGCTATTTGAGAAATGCAAATCAAAACTACAATGAGATACCACCTCACACCTGTTAGATTGGCTATTATCAACAAGACAGGTAATAACAAGTGTTGGAGAGGCTGTGGAGAAAAAGGAACCCTGATTCACTGTTAGTAGGAATGTAAAAGTAGTACAACCATTATGAAAGAGAGTATGGCGGTTCCTCAAAAAACTAAGACTAGAATTACCAAATGACCCAGCAGTCCCTCTACTGGGTATCTATCCCCAAAACTCAAAAACATTGGTACATAAAGACATATGCACCCCATGTTCATCACAGCATTATTCACAGTGGCCAAGACATGGAAACAACCAAAGTGTCCCTCGATAGAGGATTGAATAAAGAAGATGTGGTACATATATGCAATGGAATACTATGCAGTTATAGGAAATGATGACAGTCTGACCAGGCAGTTGCACAGTGGATAAAGCATCAAACTGGGATGCAGAAGACCCAGGTTCAAAATTTCAAGGTTGCTGGCTTGAGCAAGGGGTCCCTTACTCAGCTGTAGCCCTCTCCCTCATCAAGGCATATATGAGAAAACAACCAATGAACAACTAAGAAGCTGCAACAAAGAATTGATGCTTCTCATCTCTCTCCTTTCCTGTCTATCTGTCCCTATCTCTCTGTCTCTCTCTCTCTCTCTCTGTCAAAAAAAAGAAAGAAAGAAATAATAACCTAGTGCCATTTACAACATGAATGGAGCTTGAGAACATTATACTGAGTGAAATAAGTAAATCAGAGAAAGCTAAGAACTGTGTGATTTCAGAAATAGGTGAGATTTAAAACAGACTCATGGACTTTGACAAAATTGAAGTGGTGACCAGAGGGAGTGGGACATGGGAATGTGGGGAGCAGGTGGGAGGAAGGTTGTAAAGAGGGGCAAATATAAGGTGTTGGAAAATGATCTGACTTTGGGTGATGGGTATACAACATAATCAACAGTTCAAATGCTATAGAAATGTTTACCTGAAACCTATGTATTCTTATTGATCAATGGCACCCTGTTAAGTTTAATTTTCTAAATAAAAACTTTTTTTAAAAAAAAGAAAGAAGGGTGGGGTGCAGGAACTATTAGAAAAAGAAAGGAAATGATTATTCTTAAACCAGAACATCTTTTGGAGGGGAAGGAAATGTTGAGGATTTTATCAAGTAGTGTGTCTCTTCTTCTTTTGGGGGATGGAGAAGGCCCATTGTAAATTATTACCTTAATGGTGCTTGACCACAATATTCCAGACTGGTTAATTAAGATCACATTTGTGGTAAAGGGCAAACTGTAATTGGGTCAGGTTAAGTCTAGGCTTTAGCACAAATGATGCCAATGGGGCCTGTGGTTTTCTCTATAATAGTGATAATTTCATATTTTGAGGAACTTCCATACTGTATGTATATTATGTACACATTAGTCAAAGTATATAAACTTTTAGTTATAAATAAGGTTTGTAGACTACTGTGTAGGATGGTGACTCTAGTTAATCATATATATTGTATTGTATATTTAAAATTTTCCAAGAGAGTGCATCTTAAGTATTCTCACCTTAAAAGAAAAGAAAAAAAGAGAAAAGGCACTGTGTGATGGATATACTTATTTGTTTATTAGCTTGATTGTAATAATCATTTCACAATGTATATCAAAACAAATAATGCAATTTTTGTCGATCACACTTCAATAAAGCTGAAAAAATAAAATGAAATTAAAATAAAAAGTTTCTTACTATTACCCCAGGAGAATTTACTGAGGACAGAAGGCCACGGTGTGTGAGCATCAGAGAAAAAGAGAAAAAGAGAGAGGGGGAGGAGAGAGAGAGAGAGAGAGAGAGAGAGAGAGAGAAATGCATGTGCACATTTCCTTTGCCTTAGTGTACTTTCTAGAAAAACCTGCTCTGCCAGTAACAATCATCAGCCTCCCTTTTGGACCTCAGCTTCCACCTGAAGAGGGGGAATTGCATTCAGTGATCTCTAAGGTCCCTTTTCAATTTTAACATTTCTGGATTCTATAGACAATCATTTCGTGTCTGCAGAGAAATGCCAAATGGCCACATCCTGTGCTTCCTGTCTTCAGCAGCCTGGCCCACACTTGACAAGCACAGCAGACTGTCCTGTGGGTGACAAGCACCCAGGACATCCATTCCTCATCTCTCCTTCTTGCTACTATGAAGAAACACTTTATATTCCTCCTCAAGATTAATGGGCTGATTTTATGTGAGGATCCACGATAGAAAAAGAGATTCTAGTCAGAGCTCTACTAAAAGGATCATTCCACAGAAGCTGAGCTGTTTCTAAAATAGTCCCCAAAGTAGCTTAAAAAATAATGGACATTCTAAAACCAGATCATTTCCTGATGAAAACTCTAGGCCTGTTCAATTTTTAATCCTTTCTAAAATCATCATGGTTTTCTTTTTTCCCATAAAGGTATTTAAAATGAAGTCCTTGAATTTGCCCCTTAGGCACATTTATACATTTAGGACACACTTAGGCCTAATTTCCAAATTCTTTTAATCAAGCCTTTTCTTGTTGTTTTTTTAAAATCATAGTTAACTGTCTTTGGGGGAATTAGGGTGCTTATTCCTATTTTTCTGACAAATATACAACATTAAATATTCATCATTTAAATGCAATTAAAATATAGGATCACAAAAACATCATTGCAATGATTTAAATTGCTACAGTTTTAATTAAGGGATTAGGGCACTTGGGGATTAGAAGCATAATATAAATACACAATCAAGAAGCCATATTTCTATAGGTTTTTAATAATTTAAAACTGTTATGACTTTAAAGATAAGAGACTTGACTTGGGGGGAGGTGAACGCACAATCCAGTACATAGATGATGTGTTGTGGAATCGTGCACCTAAAACCTATGTAATTTTGTTAACCAGTGTCACCCCAATAAATCCAATTAAAAATAAATTTAAAAAGAGGTATGTAGGTATATTTGCCAACAGTGAGCCATAATAACACTGATGAAGAGTAGAAAGACATGAGTAAAAAATATTAAAACACAGATGTGCTGAGAAAATTAAGAATCTATCTGCCCAGTGAAATGTTCAACAGTCTTGAAATTCTTCCAGGTTAAAAGCAATAAATCAGAATAAAACTTGACATATGAGTAGAATATGGACTTTAGTAATGTTGTTAAAAATCATATCTCTATTTAAAAAAATCTTACATGCTATATTTCTATTTCGCTGGTATCGTCTTAATTTTTTTATGGCTCTAGGACTTGTGGGACCACTTTAATTTAAATGCTTGCAATTGATCTAGAATTTGGTTTGTAGAGGATAAAACCTAAACATGTAGTCAAAAACTTTAAAATTAATTGACACTTTTATTATTCAGCTGGCCTCCAAAATGACTCCATATAAATTATATTGCCAAATATAAATCGTTTGAACTTTAGCTGCCACATTTTCCATATAAACCAACAGCAGCTATAAACAGTGTTAACTGAAGCGAAAAGTAGTTTCCCTATTGAGGCTGGAAATGTGAAGTCTCTCATGATTTTTAGCCTCGTATACTTTTATGAACAACAAATCTTGTCACATTTTTAATTAAAGTGCTGTTAGTGCTTAATGCACTACCCAAGCTTGTTGGCTACCTGAGGCCTACAGGGGTGGGTAAAAGTAGGTATATAGTTCTGAGTATGTGAAACAGTTCATTTTTGTATTTCCATTTATTAATTACTGTAGTATTTATTTATATCGCAACTGCACACCTGTTTTTGTCTACGCCTGTATGTGTAGCACTCATATACTGAGACAGGCACGTGCTGGTTCTTACTTGGACTGATCTCCAGTTGCTGAAGGAGTGAATTTGCTGGGGACTCAGCATCCATATACAGGTTCCAGTGGGTACCTGGGTCTGCAGAGAATTTTTGGGAGTTAATCTGGTCTAACATCCTGACTTTTAGCAGAAGAATAACTGAGCTACCTATCTCAGCTAGACATCTAAATCAGCACCAGCCAATAAAAGTATAATGAATGCCACTTATGTCATTTTAAATTTTCTGGTAGCCACATTTTTAAAAGTAAAAAACAAGAAAAAAAAACAGGTGAAATTAATACTAATAATATATTTCATTCAGTTCAAATGATAATCATTTCAATGAGTAATCAATATAAATATTATTGAATTATTTTACATAATTTTTATGCCTAGTCTTTGAAATCGCCATGTATTTTACACATGCAGCCCATCCCAAGTTATACTAGCACATTACAAATGCTCAGTAGTCACATATAGCTAGGAGCTACTGTATTACAGTGCAGCTCTGGGCTGTCAAAGTGGACAAGATTTTTTTGACACTGAAGAAATGAGAAGCCTGGGAAAGGGTAGTCTCTCCCTTCGGAAAGCATCATTTGACCTCAGAGATTCAGACAAAGCCATGGAAGCAAGATTTTTGTAGCTGGTTGTTGGGGTAATGTTTCTAAAAGAAGATATTATAAATAAGTCTAGAAGGAGGTATAAAATAAGTAGTGGTCTATTCACACAATGGGAAGTTATACAATAAAAATGAATAATCTACAATTACATAAAACAAAAAGGATGAATTTTACAAACATAATATTGATTGAAAGAAGCCAGATACAAAAAGAGCATAACTTATGCACCCAATTCCATATCATACATGCCAAAAGTAGGGAAAACTAACCTGCAGAATAAGAAGTCAAGATAGCAGGTGCCCTTGGTGGAAGGCAGTGACTGGAAGGGAGCACAAGGGGGGATTCCAGATATTGGTCATGTTCTGTTTCTTGAACTGGATGTGTTTTACTTTATGAAAATTCATTGAGCTATATCCTGGCAAAAGGTTTATTTTTCATTATATAAGCTAGACCGTAATAGTAAGTTTTTTAAAAGAAAAGTAAGCATTAAAGCACTAAATTTCTCCATATTTCCATTTTGGAACAGCACTAAATAACATTATTAAAAGGATATATCACTGCTTCTGATCTATTTTTTTTTTATTTTAGATTACAAAACGAATTATAAAAATAAACAAAGTCAAAGCTAATATGTATTGATTTCTGAAGATCAACTTCAAAAATGGCCAGGAGCATGGGCATAGGGTAGTAATGGGACCAGGTTCAGAAACAGCCTTATAGGTCTCCACGTGCGATTGGACATAAAGGGACATTGCAATACCCCACACCCTATCCTTTCCTCTGAAGAGTGTTTTATCTTCTTGTCCTGATTTTTCCCCTGTTGGCCTTGTATCTCTGGTTTTAGAGTATTTGTAATTGAACTCAAGAGACTAGGATCCTCAAGACAAAAGCTTGTCTATGAAGTCTTGAAACAACAGTCTAAGGATGATAAATAGGAGCATCTTGGTCAATATAAAACATACATATATCTGACTCCTAGAATGCTAACAGCTCTTGATCACTACCAGCTTTTTGAACTGTAACCCAGTGGAAATATTATGCTTGACAGACTTGTTCTAAGTTTATCATAAAAATGCTTATTTATGTTTTAAAGGCTTATTATTGAGAAATTTTTACCCTTGAGAAAAATTCCTGCTAATTCTTTTTAATTAAAAAAAAAAGAAAAAAGATCTACCCTGTAACTTGGGATGGTGTGATTCATATCCCTGGGCCGAAGCAGCCCGACAGGAGAGGGACCTCTGCCTGTCGTCTCTGCAGAAGCTCTTGCAGGGACTCAAGCCTCACCAGATTTTTCATCATTTCTACTATGCGCCATTGCTGTTGCGCGTTAGAATAAAAACTGTAACTTACAGAATAGCTAAAATGCTTACTGCTGGAGTGTCTTAGCCTTCCTGCCTATAAATTTCCACAGACCACTTTATCATTAGTATCTGCTGTCCCTAGCTCCCATATGTCCTTAGCATGGCTGACACTTGGAGATGTTTTTGAAAACTGTGTTAATATTTATTGAGATGTCTCTCATGAAGAAGGCTGAAACAATAGTACAATTATTTTTATATTATCGCAAATGTTTTTGCTTAAAGCCCTGGGCCTTATAAACCTATTTTTGTTGACATAAATTCATAGGATTCAAAGAATATGGATTTTTCTACAGTACAACTATGCACCATCCCTAAAACACTCCTAAAATATATGGTTTTCGTGGTGTAATCATTGACATCTAATGATGAGGTTGCCTATATTCAAATATAAAACTTAAAAATTGTAACGCACGTAATCCAACCTAGGAGTGGAATGGCAGTCAAGTCACAAAAAATAATTTCCCAATAATTCAAGTTCTTTGTTTATATTACTCAAAGGGGCTGCATTGAGCACAATAATATTTCTTAAAACCTTTTTTCCTTACTAATGCTTTCATTATTTGCCACAGCTTCTCCTACATCTCTTCTCATCAACACTCGAATCCTTCCCACCATCTTTCCCCTTCAATTAAAACTCTGCAAAGCAGTATGCTGCTTAGAGGAGGTTGGAGGGCAAGACATGCAACATGCAAAGTCTGATTCCTCTTTAGAGGAACAGGGAAAGGAAGGGTGAATAAGCACGTGTTGATACAAAGTGTTAGTATCAGATTTGCATCTTCTCAAGCTGGTTTCACAGGGAAAGAGACTTGCCTGCAAGAGGCTTATTGAGAAGAGCTCTCAGGAACAATACCAATTAGTGAATAAGGAAAGAAAGATAACGGGCCAGTTCCGGAAGGAATGTGAGGCAGATGTAATAGAGGCCTCTCCAGTCCTACAAGGGAGCTATGAAACTGGGATAGCCCTTCAGAGTCATCCCAGAGCAAGATAAGGGGGCCAGGTGTTTGTACTTCAAAATCAGCAAACAGTCCCTGGATGTGCACTGCCCCAGAAGGGGCTATGACCTTGGGAAAGGCAGCTCTCTTTAGCAGAGGGTTAGGAAATCAGCTGTGAACTGACAGCGGCCAATGTCCTAGCAGCTGAAGGAAAGAACACCTCAGCCCTGAAGGAGCATCTGGTGCATAACAGCACCCACTGTACGCACTGTATTAAAAGTTGTCTTTTTATACCAGGTAACAGAACGTACCTGTCCCTATGTTGCTATCTATGATCATCAGTCTTTACTTTATGATCTTTGGGACATCTTTGTTCCTAAGTATCATTTGGAAGGCCTCCTATGAAGTGAGTTGGCTTAGTCTGTTTTTCAAACCAAGTAACGGCTGTTCCTTACATGGAAATTGATCTACAGATGTCTGTGAGGAGTTCCTTATGCTCAAGCCTCCTTCCGTGGAAGTTTCTCTCTAGCTTTCTGCACAGCAGTTCGGATCTCTTCTTGCCATTTACCGTCTGCACATTTACAGGCCTCGAATAGTTCATTTTCAGCAGTAAAGTTGCAGTGCAAGTTTGATGTTAGTGATGGTAAGGAGATGGCCCAAATAAAATAGCTCTGAAATTTAACTGCTTGATACTACGCACTAATGTCTCTCAGGACTTCAGCAAATTTCATGTTTAGCACATCACAAGTCTGTCTTGAATTTCCCCAGCTATGTTGATGCCAACCCAGTTTCCAAGCCATAGATTTGTTTGATTCTATTTTTTCTTCCCAAACTAGTTAGCATGTAGTTTGAATGGGATAGCAAGAGTACGTTTTTATTTCAGTTGAAATGCTTGGTTTACTTGCCCATAGTACATACTGTGATGTATAACCTAAAAGTTCCTTCAGCCTGATACTCATTTACCTTGGCAGTGAGTCTACACCCGTCCTAATGAGTGTTAACTTCCAGCACATAGGTATAAACATGAAATGGTCCTAAATCAGTTCCCTGCAAATGATTGAGAACCAGTAATAAATTCTAATTCTAACCCAGGTCTTTCTTCTTATTGAATGCAAGTGGAACAAGATGTATCATTCCTGACATGACGATCCATACCATTTTATCACGTTTTAAAGGTCCTGTTGAAACTTTCTGGTGAATATATCTAATTAGTAGTTTCTAGAATTACCTGTTAGTACTGGGTCACCCTTTCTGTTCAGCCACAACACTAAGCATTGCATAGTCAATGCATATTCCACCTTGGCAAATTCTGTTCATATTGTGGGACCGCATCCTAGTGGGTGGGAAGTATGTCAACTCCAGGCCCATAGATTAAAGTCCATCTCAGAGTACAGACTGAGCAGGCAGAGCTCACAGAAACAACATAGGTCTTGGCACAAAAACAAGGGAGATCATGAGTTCAAAGCCAACCATGAAACTAAGGCTCAGAGAAATGAAAAATCAGAGAGCAGAGAATTCTCTGGAGGTCAAGACAAGGTGAAGGAACAAGACGGAAGCAACTAGACTTTATTCAGTAGCAACAGGGGCATGTCATAAACTCCCTTTAGTGTGTCAAAGTCATTGGGTTGTTTGGCTTTGGCTCTCCACAGCTAGTCACATTCCAAAACCCTCCGGCAGTTTACCTTTCATACAAGAAGCTATAAAGAATCACTGTCTATTCAAGGGTATAAAAACTTACTTTTTCTTTTCGCCATCACAGAGAGCTTTTAAAAATTGACTAATTAAGCTCCACATTAATAGACTGAAAGCACAGTCCCCTGCTGAAACGAAGTCCCAGTTGGAACAGACGTTTTTTGAGCTATAACTAGACAGCAGTTTCAGACAGAGTGCTGAGGACAACATATGGAACAGAAACCCAAACGGATGGAAATATGAAAATAGGACAGGGAGCTAAAATAGATATGCACTCAATTTCTTTAGTATAAATAACATTGTCTGAACTCCCAGGTATACAATTCAGCAACTGCCCATGGAAAATATTTCCAATATCACAAATGGGCAAGCAGCAGGTCTGTAGATTCTTTTATAAAAATGGTAAGGGTCTCTGAAAGACTCTGAAACACTCAAAAACTTCAGTTGGATTCAATTTTCTCCACTTGTTGACATAATTGGAGTCCAAATCTCCTAAACTAAATATGAACAATTGTTTACCCACCAACATGGTAAGTTTTGATTGTTGAGGGAAGCCAATCACAGTAAAGGTGAGTGCAAAAAACTATAGACCTGTTGGCCTCATTAAAAATTCATGACTGCCATACTCACCCAAGCTTTTACAGGCACTCTGCCATTTATTTACCTCTCCCAGGATTAATCCCTCATTTACAATCAAAAGTTTTTCTCCCCCTCTTTAGCCCTCAGCTCCTTTGTGTGGCTTTCATTCTGTATACCGCACCCCTCACTAACCTGAATTGGTCCATTGCCTTCCCATCCAAATCTAACTTTAATTTTTACTCATCCCTTCCTTATTTTTTTCCTGGAAAAAAAAAAGCAGTGTCCTTACTCATTTCCAAGACTAATCCTTCCACTTAACCCTATCTCCCCTTAATTTCTTTAGGACCTTATTTCATTCATCAAACCCCTCTAACATTTTTTTAATCACCTGTTCCAAACACTTACTACTGCATAACAAGCATTCAAAACCTTTAGTGGCTTAAACCAACAAGAATCAATATTTGCTTACAAGTTTGTAATTAGGGCAAAGGAGGACTCCTCAGTTATTCAAGTGGTATCACCTGGAGCTAGAAAATCCAAAATGGCTTCACTTGTGTCTGGTGACTCCGCTAGAATTCCTAAAATAACTATGAGCTGGCTGGACATCTCTCTCTATCTGTGTGGCATTTCCATGTAAATAGCTTGGGCTTCCCCTACAGCAGGATGGTGTCAGATTCAGACTTCTTTTAATGTTGGCTGATTTCTCCAAAGTACAAAATAAGAAGCTCCAGGTATTTCTAAAGTCTTGGATTGAAAGCCTGCCAAAGAACATTACATTTTATTGGTCACAAAGTCATTTTAAATTTAAGAAAAGGTAACTCCAGGTAAAATCCTGGAGGAGAAGCTGCATTCTTTAAACCAACCTCAGACCCACAACTCTAACAAGTTTGCAAACCACACACAGAAAGAATGGGAAGACAGAGGAATGTAAACCATATGAATCAACAAGAAAAATCTCCAGAAAAAAAAAACTGAATGACATGGAAATAACCAAATTGTTGATGCAGAGTTTAAAATAATGATTGTTTGAATGCTTAAGGATTGCAGAGCTACAATGAATGGACTTAATGAGTACCTAAATAAAGAAATTGCAAGCATCAAAAAGGACACTGAAATTATAAAAAAGAATCAATCAGAAATGGCAATTACAATAACAGAAATGAAGACTACACTAGAAGGAATCAGCAACAGGCTGGATGAAGCAGAGGATGGAATCAGCGAATCAGAGGACAAGATAAATAAAAACAGAAATAGAGTATCAAAAAGAAAAGAAGGGCTCAAAAAGTCTGAGGAAATTATAATAAAACTCTGACTATATGAAGAGAAATAACATTCACATCATAGGGGTTCCTGCAGGAAAAGAGAAAAAATACAAGGGATAGAGAGCCTGTTTGAAGATCGTAGCTGAAAACTTTTCTAAATTGATGAAGGAAAAAAATCACACAAGTTTAAGAAGCACAGAGTCCCTATATAGAGAAACTCAATGAGGCCTACATCAAGACACATCATAATTAAAATACCAAAGTTAAGAGATAAAGAAAAAATACTAAAAGCAGCAAGAGAAAAGAAGTCAATTACCTATAAAGGAGCCCCCATAAGGATGACATCTGACTTTTCAACAGAAACACTTGAGGTCAGAAGGGAATGGCAAGAAATATTTAAAGTTATACAAAACAAGAGCCTACAACCAAGACTTCTTGATCCAGCAAGATTATCATTTAAATTGAAGAAGAAATAGAAAGCTTCCCAGACAAAAAGAAAAATCAATGAATTCATTATAACCAGACCAGTACTGCAGGGAATGTTAAGGGACTTGCTGTAGAAAGAGCAAAGGAAAAAAAAGAAATCAAGAAAAAGAGGATTTTAGATCTAAAGAATAAAATGGCAATAAACAACTATATATCAATAATAACCTTAAACGTAAATGGATTAAATGCTCCAATCAAAAGACATAAAGTAGCTGCATGGATAAGAAAACAGGACCCATACACATGCTGTCTACAAGAGACCCGCCTCAGAACAAAAGATACACATAGACTGAGAGTAAAGGGATGGAAAAAAATATTTCACACAAACAGAAAGAAAAAAAAACAACGCTGGGGTAGCAATACTAATATCTGACAAAATAAACTTTAAGACAAAGGCTGTAGTAAGAGATAAAGAAGGTAACTACATAATCATAAAAGGAGCATTACAACAGGAAGATATAACTATTAAAAATATATATGCACTTAATATAGGAGCACCTAAATATATAAAACAGATTTTGATGGACAAAAGGGCGAGATCAACAACAATACTATAGTTGTAGGGAATTTTAATACCCCACTAACATCAATGGATAGAACCTCCAGACAAAAAATTAACAAAGAAATATCAGCCTTAATGGACACACTGGGTCAACTGGATATAATAGATATCTTTTAATTAATTAATTTATTTTTTACAGAGACAGAGAGTGAGTCAGAGAGAGGGATAGACAGGGACAGACAGACAGAAACGGAGAGAGATGAGAAGCATCAATCATTAGTTTTTCGTTGTGCGTTGCAACACCTTAGTTGTTCATTGATTGCTTTCTCATATGTGCCCTTGACTGCGGGCCTTTAGCAGACCGAGTAACCCCTTGCTGGAGCCAGCGACCTTGGGTTCAAGCTGGTGGGCTTTTGCTCAAACCAGATGAGCCCGCGCTTAAGCTGGTGACCTTAGGGTCTCGAACCTGGGTCCTCTGCATCCCAGTTCGACGCTCTATCCACTGCGCCACCGCCTGGTCAGGCTGGATATAATAGATATCTTTAGAACCTTTCACCCAAAAGCAGCAGAATATAGTCTTTTCAAGTGCTCATGGTACATTCTCTATAATAGACCACATGTTAGGACACAGAACAAGTCTTAATAAATTTAAGAAGATTGAAATCATATCAAGCACCTTCTCTGACAACAACGGCATCTATAATAAAAAAACTGAAAAACGTTCAAATACTTAGAGACTAAATAGCATGCTATTAAATAACAAATGAGTTAACAATGAGATCAAGAAAGAAACAAAAAAATTCCTTGAAACAAATGAAAATGAACATACAACTCAAAATTTATGAGACACAGCAAAAGCAGTCCTGACAAGGAAGTTCATAGCATTACAGGCATATCTTACGAAGCAAGAAAAAGATCAAATTAACAACTTAATCCTGCACCTAAAAGAACTAGAAAAAGAAGAAAAAGTAAAGCACAGAGGAAGTAGAAGGAAAAAAAAAAAAAGATCAGAACAGAAATAAATGACATGGAGGCAAAAAAAAAAAAAATACAGAAGATCAATAAAACCAAGAACTGGTTCTTTGAAAAGATAAATAAAATTGATGAACCTTTAACCAGACTCATTAAGAAAAAAAGATGGCTCAAATAAAATTAGAAATGAGAGAGGAGAAGTAACAACTGACATAGCAGAAATGTAAAGGATTGTAAGAAAATACTATGAAGAACTGTATGCCCCAAAATGGGATAACCTCGATAAAATGGTAAATTCCTTGAAAAATGTAATCTTTCAAAAATCAATATTGAAGAATCAAAAAACCTAAATAGACTGATTATACCAAAAGAGATTGAAACAGTTATCAAAAAACTCCCAACAAACAAAAGTCCTGGGCCTTATGGCTTCACCGTCGAATTTTACCAAATATTCAAAGAAGAACGAACTCCTATCCTTCTCAAGCTATTTCAAAAATTTCAAGAGGAGGGAAAACTTCCAAACTCCTTTTATGAAGCAAACATAATCCTCATTCCAAAACCAGATAAAGCCACTAGAAGGAAAGAAAACTATCGGTCAATATTCCTGATGAACTTAGATGTTAAAATTCTCAACAAAATATTAGCAAATTGAATTTAGCAATACATGAAAAAAATCATACATCATGATCAAGTGGGATTTATTCTGTGGAGGCAAGGCTGGTACAATATTCGCAAATCAATCCACGTGATTCATCACATAAACAAAGGAAGGATAAAAACCACATAATATCAATAGATGCAGAAAAAGCATTTGATAAAATCCAGCACCCATTTATAATCAAAACTCTAAGCAAAGTGGGAATACAGGGAAACACCTAAACATGATAAAGGCCATCTATGACAAACCCACAGCTAACATCATACTCAATGGGCAAAAATTAAAAGCAATCCCCTTAAGAACAGAAACAAGGCAGTGGTGTCCCCTTTCACCACTCTTATTCAACATAGTTCTGGAAGTCCTAGCTACAGCAATTATACAAGAAGAAGAAATAAAAGGCATCCAAATTGGAAAAAAGAAATAAAACTTTCATTATTTGCTGATGACTTAATACTGTACATAGAAAACCCTAAAGTCTCAGTCAAAAAACTACTGGACCTGACAAATGAAATCAGCAAGGTGGCAGGTTACAAAATCAATATTCAGAAATCAGTGGCATTTATATACACCAACAATGAACTGTCTGAAAGAGAAATTAAGAAAACAATCCCCTTCACTATTACAACAAAAAAAATTAAGTACCTAGGAGTAAATTTAACCAAGGAGGTTAAAGACTTGTACTCAGAAAATTATAAAACATCAATAAAAGAAATCAAGGAAGATACAAACAAGTGGAAGCATATATTGTGTTCATGGATAGGAAGAATAAACATCATTAAAATATCTATACTACCGAAAGCAATCTATAAATTCAATGTAATTCCTATTAAAACACCAATGTCATACTTCAAAGATATAGAATACATATTCCAAAAATTTATATGGAACCAAAATAGAATTCAAATAGCCTCAGCAATGTTAAAAAAGAAAAATAAAGCAGTGGGTATCACATTTTCTTATATCAAGATATAATACAAGGCCATTGTACTCAAAAAAGCCTGGTACTGGCATAAGAATAGGCATATAGATCAATGGAACAGAACAGAGAACCCAGAAATAAACTCACACCTTTATGGTCAACTGATATTCAACAAAGGAGGTAAGAGCATATAGTGGAGTAAAGATAGTCTCTTTAACAAATGGTGCTGGAAAAATTGGACAAATACATGCAAAAAAAAAAATGAAACTAGACCATCAACTTACACCATTCACAAAAATAAACTCAAAATGGATAAAAGACTTGAATGTAAGTCATGAAACCATGATCATCTTGGAAGAAAATATAGGCAGTAAGCTCTCCAACATCTCTCGCAGCCATATATTTGCTGATTTAACTCCATGGGCAAGTGAAATAAAGGACAGGATGAACAAATGGGACTATATCAAACTAAAAAGCTTTTGCACAGCAAAAGACAACATGAAAAAACTAAAAAGACAACCCACACAATGGGAGAACATATTCACAACACGTCCAATAAAGGGTTAATAGCCAAAATCTACAAAGAATTTGTAAAACTCAATACCAGGAAAGTAAACAGTCCAATCAAAAATTGGGCAAAAGAACTAAATAGACACTTCTCTAAAGGAACATACAGATGGCGAATGGGCATATGAAAAAATATTCAATATCACTAATAATTAGAGAAATGCAAATTAAAACCACAATGTGATACCACCTCACATCTGTCAGAATGGTGCTCATTAACAAAACAACACATAACAAGTGCTGGAAAGGGTGCAGAGAAAAGGGAACCCTCCTGCACTGCTGGTGGGAATGCAGACTGGTACAGCCACTGTGGAAAACAATATGGAGATTTCTCAAAAAATTAAAAATAGAACTGCCTTTTGACTCAGCTATCCCACTTTTAGGAATATATCCTAAGAAAAACAAATCACTGATTCAAAAGAAGAAATGCACTCTCATGTTTATTGCAGCATTGTTTACAATAGCCAAGATCCAGAAACAGCCCAAGTGTCCATCAATAGACGAGTAAATTAAAAAGCTGTGGTACATATACACAATGGAATACTATGTGGCCATGTAAAAGAAGGAAATCTTACCCTTTGCGGCAACATGGATGGACCTGGAGTCTGTTATGCTAAGTGAAATAAGCCAGGCAGAGAAAGAAAAGTATCATATAACTTCACTCATATGAGGGATCCAATGAACAGTGAGAACTGAGGAATGGAAAAGAGGCTGAAAAGGGGTTAAAGAGTCCAGAGGGAAAGGGGAAGAGAGGAGGGGATCAAAGAAAGGAAAGACATTAGTGAAAGTATATAAACATAACACAGAAAGATAGAGGGAAGGATAGTAAATCATGGAGGGAAGGGGGAATGTGGTAGGGGAAAGGGGAAAGAGGGTATCAAGGAGAATAAGGGGGGAGGAGGGAGGAAGATATATCTTGGGGTACAGTTGTAATTATGTAAACACAACAAGTTAAAATCAATTAAAAAAAAGAGAAGGAACTCCAGAAGGATATAAATACTGGGAGACATAGCTCATTGGGAGGCACTAACACAACAGACTTACCACCTGGGCTCTTCATTATCTCCGTAGGATCAACATTCCTTATGCTAATAAAATTTTCTTAACAGCCTTATTATCCTCAAAGAGTTATATTCTTCTCTCATTTACACTTCATCACCATTTTTCAAAAATAAATCTTTACTTTTGTTTCCAACAAGGTAACACCTCTCATTTACTCCTCCACCCACTGCAATCTGGCTTCCGATCTCACCACATTATTAAAAACTAACAGCAACTTTCTAACTGTTAAATCTACACATTTCCTCTTTGTCCTCCTTTTACTGTGTTTCTCTGAATCATTTATTTCCATTGACCTCCTTTTTTTTACAGAGACAGAGGGAGAGTCAGAGAGAGTGATAGATAGCGACAGACAGGAACGCAGAGAGATGAGAAGCACCAATAATTAGTTTTTCGTTGCAACACCTTAGTTGTTCATTGATCGCTTTCTCATATGTGCCTTGACCCTGGGGCTACAGCAGACTGAGTAACCCCTTGCTCAAGCCAGCGACCTTGGGTCCAAGCTGGTGAGCTTTGCTCAAACCAGATGAGCCCACGCTCAAGCTGGCAACCTTGGGGTCTCGAACCTGGGTCCATTGCATCCCAGTCTGACACTCTATCCACTGTGCCACTGCCTGGTTAAGCCATTGACCTCCTTCTTGAAATCTCGTTTGGTGTCTGAGATATTGTGCAGTTCTTTTCCAAACTTGCTCCTCCTTAATATTTTTCTCTAACTCTTTTTCTTGCTCTGCATAAATGTAGGAGGCTTCTGCATCACCTCTACTCCCATGCCACTCAGTCTGTCACTAGGTTATCAAAACTGTACCCTGGTAAAAATCTAGAAACCACCTCCTCTCTCCATTCCCATTGTGCCTACACTAATTCAGAGCTTCATTTGCTCCTCACTAGTCAAATGCAAGAGTCTTCTATTTGATCTTCAACACTCCAGATTCTGTCCCTTTCAATCTTACCAACCTGTTAGTTACCTTCGTTAAAAACAATTGATGCTCAAAAGCTTTCCCCAGATACTTATTGCCAATTAGGAAAGTTTAGTCTCTTCTTGTCTTAGTTTGCCAGTATATAATTCTGATCTCAGACTGTATTTCCAAATACCACAGCAAATTTCCGTAGCCTAAGTTTTAGTCCCATGGGATCTTCCACAGTCTCTAAAGACGTCTTATGTTTTCCTATCTCCATACTCTTCCTTCAGAAAATTGTTCTCCATCGTCTTTACCTATTGAGAACTTTCTCATCCTTTAAGGTCAGCCTTTAAGGTCAAAAGCTACATTTTCCATAAATATTTCTCAGAACAAATGATTCCACTTGCTTTATACCTGAAGAATTTTGTTTTGATGTTGCTTTCAGAGCACATCATATAAGTTATGTTATTTTAGTGTTCCTCACTAGATCATCAACCCCATGAAAATAGAGACTCAGTAATCTCTGCATCTAGCACAGTTGATAAGAGCTTAATATTGTTGGGTTGAATTGAATATGATTTATTGGCTATCAATCTTTAGCCAAAGAGTCACGTAAAATGAGAGCTGTTTCCTTTAATACATGTGATTCAGCTGCCAGCTTAGAATAAAGGCTTTCTGTAGACTGGGTAGCTAAAATGCTGCCTGACTAAATTACTCAGTGGTGTAAATATTAAATAAGTTCTAGGGTGTGTGGATGCCCCGGGTTCGATTCCTGGTCAGGACACACAGGAGAAGCATCCATCTGCTTCTCTACCCCTCCCCCTCTTGCTTCTCTCTCTTTTTCTCTTGCTCCTGCAGCCATGGCTCAATTGGAGCAAGTTGGTTCCAGGCACTGAAGATGGCTCCATGGCCTTGGCCTCAGGTGCTAAGAAAAGCTTGGTTGCTGAGCAATGGAGCAACACCCCAGATGGGCAGAGTATTTCCTCCTAGTGGGCTTGCCAGGTGGATCCTGATCAGGGTGTATATGAGAGTCTGTCTCTGCCTCCCCTCCACTCCCTGAATAATAATAAAAAAAGAAGAATGGGATAAGAAAATATTGGTATTTTATGTTTTAAAAAGAAAATAGTTGATTACACCAGTAACAACTTTAACAAAATTATACTGTGCCTGGTGAGCAGCAATTAAGGTTTATCTAACTTTCAAAAAGAAATTTATTCCTAAAACATATAGATCAATAAATCAATTCCATTTTCTTATCTCCCTATAATTTCTTTAACATTCATTTCTCATCCACCTTTGTCTAACAATTTCTGACTTCTGTACATTAGACTGCTAACCCACCCATAGAGTCTCTGTCAAGTAGTTAATGGTCTGGAAACAAACACTAAAGACATTCCTGTTTTAAAGGAATCCTAATGTAAATACTTTTGCAAACTGAGTGATTAGATTCTGATTTGTACTTTGAAAATTCAGTTTTGCATAAACAGTGCATATATATACTTGTGATTTATGATTACATTTGGTTCAAAAGATAGTTTGAAACTTGGTTACTAAAAAAAAGTGGAATAACATTTTTCCACCCATATCATTTTAGTCAGGTTCCTTAAAATGCTATTTTTTTAACTCTAATGCTGGTGACTTGTAGTGCATTAGCACCATTGCAGAGTAAATCAATTTTAGGATCCTGGGACCAGAGTCTTGAATGGAGAGAATAGTTTCCTCTTTCAGTCCTTGCTGGGTGGTTCTAAATAGTATATACTTCAAAACTGCAAGATTTTCTATCAATACTCTTCTCCTTACATTTCTCTTTATCTTTCCTATCCACTTCCATCCTCAGAGTCTTGCTCTAAGTTTCTCCTTTTGTTTTCTGTTGATTCAGTGGCATTTTTTTTTAGTATACTAATTGACTTTTTTTTTTTTTTACAGAGACAGAGAGTCAGAGAGAGGGATAGATAGGGACAGACAGTCAGGAACACAGAGACGAGAAGTATCAATCATTAGTTTTTTGTTGCAACACTTTAATTGTTCATTGATTGCTTTCTCATATGTGCCTTGACCATGGGCCTTCAGCAGACCGAGTAACCCCTTGCTCGAGCTAGTGACCTTGGGTCCAAGCTGGCGAGCTTTGCTTAAACCAGATGTGCCTGCGCTCAAGCTGGTGACCTTGGAGTCTTGAACCTGGGTCCTCCACATCCCAGTCCGATGCTCTATCCACTGCGCTACCACCTCGTCAGGCGATTCAATGGCATTAAAGATGTATTATTCAGGATTCAAGATGGCTAAAACAAAACCATCCTCTCTCTTCCAAATTGTTTGCTCATTCCGTTGGACTAGGAATGTAGGGAGCAGGGACTCTGGTGGGGAGAGGAGAGAGAGTACCAGTCTCAGAGAGAGAGAGAGTCCTTATCTCTTAGAGATCCACTCAAATATTATAGATGAAATAATATCTAAAGTTGGTTTTAAAAGAATACAGGAGTAAGTGCATGCATTGAGCAGATTAACAAAATTATTAATTCTTAAAGTTGTTGATGATTCCATTGTACTAATGGCTCTACTTGTTTATACGTTTGAAATTTTCCATCATAAAAAATATTTTCTTTAATTCTTAAACCTGCATCTGTTTTTGTGTACAGCCTCCTTCCCCTCTCTGCTCTTCATTGGAGCAAAATTCCATGTAAGACTCATGTCTGCTTCACCTCCCATTCTCACTGATTCCAACCAGGCCTTCTGTTTCCCACGACTCCCCTGAAACTCTTGTCATCTAGAGTCCCTGTAACTGCCATTTTCCAAATCCAACTTATCTCACTCACTCTTTTAGCAGCATGTGACAGCAATTTGATCATTTTGATTTCTGCTTCTCTCCCAGTATCACAAGCTTCTTCTAATTTCACCAGTTTAAATGTCTTTGATTTCCCTCATACTATTGGAATGCCTCCAGGCTTCCTATAGACACATCTTGCCAGGTCATCTGACTCAGTTCCACAGTTTTAAACGCAATCTAAATGCTGACAACACCCAACTTGACATCCCCCTCCCTAAGTCCAACTTGTATGTCCAACTCCATCAAAATGTCTAACTGGAAGAGATCATCAAATTAGTAAGTGTACAATGAAACTCCTGACCCTGCCTCCTCCCCTTTGCACACTCCCCTCCCTTACCCCATCTTCCCATCTTTATTAATGCATCGTCATTTCCCCAGTCATTGAGGTAAAAGGATTCAGTTATTTTTTATCCTTTTCCCCCACTGTACACATTCAATCTGTCAGGAAGTCATGTAAGCTCTAATTTAAATATGTCCTACACCCGATGTCTTAGGTTAGGCTGCCATAACAAAATGCCATTGACTTGGTGACTTAAATGACAGAATTTTATTTTCTCATACTTCTGTAGGCTGAGAAGTCCAAGATCAATGTGCCTGACAATTTGATTTATGGTGACAGCATCTTTCTGGCTTATAGAAGACCACCTTCTCACTGTGTCCTCACATAGCTAGGAGAGAGAGACAATTTATGAGGATATTAATCCTAGTGTATTAAGGGCTCACTCTTATAACTCCATTGAACTTTAATGACCACCTTGTAGGCCCTATATTCAAATACAGTCCCATTGAGGGTTAGGGCTTCAAATATGGATTTTGGGGGTGGGTACAATTCATCCCGTGGCAACTGAATACAACAATTCAAAGCTTTTACTTTTTCCCTCCTGGTTAGAATGTTCTTCACTCCAATCTTCTCAGGGATATATCCTTTTTAACATTCAGATCTCAGGACAAATGTCCCTTCCCAGAAAGTCCTTTCCTGATCACCCTGTCTAAAGGAGCCATATACATCTGGTTAACTCCAGTTACTGCTATCATTATCCGAGATTCATTTTCTTCATAATTCTTATTACTACTCAAAATATCACACATTTATTAGTTCTTCAAATACTTCTACCAGCTTCACAGAGGTGGAGGCCTCACGTAATCTTTTCTCCCAACATGCTCAGGGCCCGGAACAGGAAATGCTTTGAAGGAAGTGGTGAAACACTTAACAGTAGGACTGCCACTTTTGGTCATCTGAGCTCTAGTACCTAAGAAAGTTCTAAGAGCAATAGGTACTAAATAAAAAATTGTTAACTAAATAATGAATGAGTAAATGCATCTTTGAATTGTAACTTAATAACCCATCTATTGCCTGACCCCAGGCAGTGGTGCAATGGATAGAGGATCAGACTGGGATATGAAGGACATTGGCTTGAGCACAGGCTCATGAGTTTGAGCGAGGTGTCACTGGCTTGAGCATGGGACTATAGACATGACCACCTGGTCACTGGCTTGAGCCCAAAGGTCACTGGCTTGAACACCCAGTTCACTCGCTTAAGCAAGGAGTCACTTGCTCTGCTGTAGCCCCCTGGTCAAGGCACATATGAGAAAGCAATCACTGAACAATTAAGGAGCTATAATAAAGAACTGATGCTTCTCATCTCTCTCCATTCCTGTCTGTCTGTCCCTATCTGTCCCTCTCTCTGACTCTCTCTCTGTGTCTGTCAAAAAAAACCCACAACAAACTTCTATCTTCACCTAATTTTCTCCAAACTTGTGATCTATATGGCACACTGGTCTATGGACTGGAGGTTGAAACATACTGATTTAAGGAGTAAGTGACTTGAAGCTAGCATTAAAAGTATAAGAAAATATATGATCATCTAATAATCACTATTAGCCATGTGCTCTGAATTATTTTTAGTTCTCTAACACTGACACCGAAAAGTGGGAAATACAGTATTTCTAACAAAACAGGAAAGCAGTTGTACTATTCAATTTTCCACTACTTTTCTTCTTTATACTTATACACTTACACATATACATACATACACGTGGATTCATATATATAAACACTTTTTTCTAACAAAAAACAGGATTGTTCTCTATACATATTAGTTCAAAACTCATTCTGTCACATAGCGATATCCCCTGGCTATTCTTTGTGGGTTAGAAGCTCTATGTTGTTCTTTTTTTTTTTAATTTTTAATTTTTTTATTTTTATTTATTCATTTTTAGAGAGGAGAGAGAGAGGGAGAGAGAGAGACAGAGATAGAGGAAGAGAGAGAGGAGAGAGAGACAGAGAGAAAGGAGGGGAGAGGAGCTGGAAGCATCAACTCCCATATGTGCCTTGACCAGGCAAGCCCAGGGTTTTGAACCGGTGACCTCAGCATTTCCAGGTCGACGCTTTATCCACTGCGCCACCACAGGTCAGGCTAAGCTCTATGTTGTTCTTTTAAAGGTTGCATTATATTCCATAGTACGAACCACTGTTTCTTTATTCATGCCTCAGAGGTCGCATTAACCATGTTTCAAATAACTTGTTGCGTCAAAGTCCTTTGTACATGTGTATTTACAGACATGTGAACTTATTTTTGTATATTATTTTTATATACTAGATTTCTAATATTGAAAAGGCTCTCTTAAGCAAAATGAACACTTTTATTCCTGAATTTATATACCTATTTGAATTTCCCCCAACAATGTATGGCATTACTCTCATCAGCTCAAAATGTTATCATACTTTTACATTTGTGCCTAACTGATAGACAAAATTATTTTGCAGTTTTAATTTGCACTTACTTAATTATTAATGAGATAGAACATCTTTACATATATCTATTGACCATTTGTAACACTACAAGTTTATATTCATGTTGTTTTACATATGTATAACAAAAATACTGAAATTTGAGAGGACTTATTATAGAACACATTTAGAACAATTGAAATGGATAAAATGAAACATTTGAGGAGATTAAGCTTCTGTGTTGTATATAAGGTATAAATCCACTTCTCATATCTGCATTTCAATCAACAATTATGGGATGTTTACTGTAAATAAGGCATTCCTCCAAAGCCCTTGGAGGCAAAGATTAATATATGACCCTGTCCCTGAATTTGTAGTGTTTCCATATAATTAACTAGGTATTCTAACAGGAGAAATTAAAATATAAAAATGATCAGCTTGGCAGCTCTATATAAAAATTATTAATTCATAATAACATTAAGACACAGAACCAGAATTTAGACCACCAATAGATATACTAAGACAAAACTTCCAATAAGAATAAAAATATAGGCCCTGGTTAGTTGGCTCAGCTGACCATCATTGGCCCAGCGTGTGTAAGTCCCAGGTTTGATTCCCAGCCAGGGCACACAGGAGAGGTGCTCATCTGCTTCTACACCCTTCCCCCTCTCCTTTCTCTCTATCTCTCTCTTCCCCTCCTGCAGCCAAAGCTCCATTGGAGCAAAAGTTGGCCAGGGCATTGAGAACACCTCCATGGTCCACCTCAGGTGCTAGAATGGCTCTGGTTGCAATGGAGCGATGCCCCAGATGGGCAGAGCATTGCCCCATAGTAAGCACATGCTGGGTGGATCCTGGTCAGGCACATGCTGGAGTCTGTCTGTCTGCCTCCCTACTTCTCACTTCAGAAATACACACACAAATGTATTGTGTGTGTGTGTATGAATAATAATATAGAACTAGGTTTTTACCATATGGAAAGTTGATTGCAGGTTAGCACTAAACACATATTAGATTTATATAATAAAAATGTGATGAGATTCCAACAGGTAAAAACAAATTTAATTTCCTTGGCAGTCAGAATAATATGCATGAAGAGCTGATGAATTGCCTCTCTACCTTCTGAGAACCTCTACCTGTAGATTCTCTGATGGTTTTTACAAATGGCTGAGTCTACTGACAGACTAAGTTTGGATTCTCAGATGTATTTGCTCATAAAGGAGTCATAGTTTGTAATAAAATCATTTCAAATATTAAAAGAAAATGAGAGTGAGAACCATGTGTGCAATTCTCTGCAAAGCTGAGAAACAAAATGCTCTCACTTCAGACATGTTATCAAATGCTCCAGAACTGAAAATAATTTAGTTCAGGATTTGACAATATCCCAGATGTCTGCACATTTGGGAAAGCAGGGATACCCTGATTCTCAAACACAGTGGAAGTATTTATGAGACAAAAATGCAATTTTTTCCCCATAAGCTGCCCATAGGTTATACAGGGTCCAGTGAGATGGGCCAGTAGGGATGAACCTTTCTGATTGTACAGGTCAGTGAAATTAAATGAAGAGCAAGACAGTCTGGTAAGGAGCCTTCCCATCTCCCACAGGGCAGGCAATCTGGCCCTTTCCTTGAAAAGGGAGTTTATTTTGTTTCTGTTATTTTTGTTCTAAAAACCTTGAAACTGTCAGGGGGCAGTGTGGATAATGAAGGCTAGATAGAATGGGTCAGAGCAGGAGACAGGGAAAAAGATCACTGTGGAAGCATGGTCACTTTGGAGCCCTATCAGGGAGTTGTTAAATGCTATCAGTAGAGTTCCGTCCAATGACTAGCCCTTACTGCCCCATCCTAGAGTAGCCTCAACACCCCGTACTCTAGCTGATCCTTTCAACATGAAACAGAAAGCAGAGGGAGTGCTCCTGTCAAGGCGTTTCTGTGGCCTCCTGAGTTGAGATCTTGGTATACCTTGCCGGCTCCAAGGCAGTCTCAAAACTGTTATAGGGACTAGACTTTTCTCCAGAGCCTCTCACAGATGGACTAAAAAGTCAGGCAGCCTCTTTGGCCTGCGGAGATTTATGTGGCCACTTGGGTATTCTGATCACCGTGTAAGTCCAGTTCTTGTCTTGATCCTAACAGATTTGGACTTTAATACATGCTAAACTCTTAACTCACAATGGAACTTATTAAAATTTGGAAGACCTACAAAAACTCCTTTTAGTGAGTTGTATATACCCCCTCTCCCACCAAACATGTCCAATCCTAACTGTAGGTACCTGTGAATGTGATGTCATTTGAAAAATGGGTCTTTACCAAAGCTTAATAAAGTTAAGGATCTCCAGATTCAGATAGGCTCTACATTGAATGATCAGTAATCTTATAAGAGACAAAGTAGAGAAGATACAACAACAGAGAGGGAAAGGCCATGTGAAGATGGAGGCAGACATTAGAGTGATACATCTACAAGCCAAGGAATGCCAAGGGTTGGCAGCCGTCACCAGAAGTTAGAAAGAGGCATGGAAGGGATTCTCAGAGTCTCCAGAAGGAGCCAACCCAGCAAATGCCCTGATTTCAGACTTCTGGTCTCTAGAAATGTGAGAGACAAAATTTCTGTTATCTCATGCCATCCAGTTTATGGTAATTTGTGAAAGCAGCCCTGGAAAACTAACACATCCCATAAACCAGATGCAAGGAGTTAGTGTGCTCTGTACTGGTAGATTGCTTTGGGAAACCTGTGGAAATCACCCAGTGAGGGCACAATTAGGGCGCAGAGGACAGAACACAGGGTTTGGAGTCAGACACATTTTCTTAGTTGCTGCTGTGTGTACTTGGCAAGTCTGTCTATACTTTGTCTCTTTGTGTAATACCAGGAAGTTAGTCTAAGAATATGAGACAGAAACCAGGTAGATAAGCCAAGAATATACTAGAGGCCCTGGCCGTTGGCTCAGTGGTAGAGCATCAGCCTGCCGTGTGGAAGTCCTGGGTTTGATTTCCATCCAGGACACAAAGGAGAAGTGCCCATCTGCTCCTCCACCCTTCCCCCTCTCCTTTTTCTCTATCTCTCTCTTCCCCACCACAGCCAAGGCTCCATTGGAGCAAAGTTGGCTGGGGCGCTGAGGATGGCTCCATGGCCTCCACTTCAGGTGCTAGAATGGCTCCGATTGCAGTAGAGCAATGCCACGAGGGGATGAGCATCAACCCCTGGTGGGCATGCCGGGTAGATCCTGGTTGGCACATGTGGGAGTCTGTCTGCCCTTCCCCCCCCACTTCTCACTTCTCACTTTGGAAAAACACACACACACACACAAAAGAATATATTAGAGATTACCAACCATGATGGCACATTAATATCACATGGAGAAGTGTCAAAAAATATCTGGGGAAGTTTTAGAAAATATTGTTGACAAGACCTCCACCTCTAAACATTAAGTCATAGTCTCTGGCACTGCGACATGAGCACTGGCCAGTTTTTAGATTCCCCGGGCACCACTTCATACTCATCACCATCACTGTAATAAAAAAATAAACAAAAACCAGAAAGTAGTAAGGGTTGGCAAGGATGTGTAAAAATTGGGAACCCTTATACACTGCTGGTGGGAATACAAAACAGCACAGTGCTTCTTAAAACAACAATATAGAATTACCGCATGATCCAGCAATTCTACTTCTAGGAATATACCCAAAATAATCAAAAGCAGGTTTTTGAACAGGTATCTGTACACCCATGTTCATAGCAAGATTATTTACAAAAGCTAAAAGGTGGAAAGAACTCAAATCTCCATCAATGGATAAGTGGATAAGCAAAATGGGGTCCATACATGAGTGGAATGTTGTTATTCAGCCTGAAGAGGAAAGGAAATTCTGGCACATGCTCTAATATGGATGAAACTTGTAGACATTATGCTAAGTGAAGTAACAACAGACAAAAGGACAAATATTGTATAATTTCACCTATATGAGGTGTCTATAAGTCAAATTCATGGAGATAAAAAGTAAAATGGTGGCCCTGGCTGGTTGGCTCAGTGGTAGAGCATCGGCCTGGCATGCAGGAGTCCCGGGGTTCGATTCCCGCCCAGGGCACACAGGAGAAGCACCCATCTGCTTCTCCACCCTTCCCCCTCTCCTTCTTCTCTGTCTCTTTCTTCCCCTCCTGCAGCCATGGCTCCACTGGAGCAAAGTTTGCCCGGGTGCTGAGGATGGCTCTGTGGCCTCTGCCTCAGGTGCTAGAATGGCTCGGATTGTGACAGAGCGATGCCCCAAGATGGGCAGAGCATTGCCCCCTCGTGGGCATGCCAAGTGGATCCCAGTCGGGCGCATGCGGGAGTCTGTCTGACTGCCTCCCCGTTTCCAGCTTCAGAAAAATACAAAAAAGAAAAAAAAAAGTAAAATGGTGATTTCCAGGAGCTGGGGAGAAGAAGGAAGAAAGTGGGTAAGAGCATATAATATCAGTTTGGGAAGATGAAAACATTCTGGATATGGATGGTGGTGACTGTTGCACAACAATGCATTTAATGCCACTGAATTATATACTTGAAAATGTTCCAAATGGTAAGTTTTTTTAGATATATTTTGCCATAAAAAAGTTATGTTAACTACATCTACCATGGTAATCATTTTACAATATATATAAATCAAACCACCATGCTATATACCTTAAATTTATACAGTAATGTTTATCAATTTTTTTATTAAAACTGGAAAAAATTTCAAAAAAACCCTCCCTACGCAATGGTGATATTCAACAGAGTTGAGAAACAGGAATAAGCAGCCCAAGATTAAGAGGCTAACGCAGGCCAGGCAAGACGGGGAAGAGACCACCTTGTCAACGGCCAGGCGGGAAACTCGGTGAGACCACGGACAAGGACTCAGGCCTGAGGTTGAGAGGCGGAGAGCCAGTGGCAGGAACGCAGTCACTGCAAGGCTGTCACCAAAGTCAGAGAAGGAACTATAATGCTATAGAACCACTGGTGTGGTTCTGAATCAAGAATTATTTAAATGTGGCTTGACCTGTGGTGGCGCAGTGGATAAAGCGTTGACCTGGAAATGCTGAGGTCTGCAGTTCGAAACCCTGGGCTTGCCTGGTCAAGGCACATATGGGAGTTGATGCTTCCAGCTCCTCCCCTCTTCTCTCTCTCTCTCTCTCCTTTCTAAAATGAATAATAATAAAAAAGAATTATTTAAATGATATTCTTTTCCAAAACTGTGCATAGGACAAAACTGGTTCCAACTATGGGTCAGAGCTGAATCTGTGGAGGATGGAGTAGGAGAGCTCACCTGGTAGGTGCCTCGGGAACTAGAGAACCCAAAGATTGATACAATCTAGAATCCGTTTTGTTTTCCTAACCTTTCAACTCCGTAGATTTTGTTCATGTACAGAGAGACCCTGTGAAAACTCAACTCTGAACCCCCTGGGGTAAAGCCCCACTCTGAACATCAGTCTGAGAGAGGTGTGAGATCCTGCAAGCCTTGCAGAAGTCTGACAGAGCAGTCTATTGATCTATTTCCAGCACACAGTGGGTTGCAGGGAAGGTTGAGCAAGGCTGCGTGGGTGTAGGGTGAGGGTGTTTGCGAATAGATGCTGCTTCTATTCATTTCAGTTTCAGAGGGAACCTTCTGACCTTGTTCTCAGGTTTGAACATACGCTCTCTCCTTGGAATGTGGACACTCCTACCACTGGTTTTTGGACTCCCTTCTTTTCAAAGTGACAAGAATAGTTTCAAAGCAAAATTTTAGCGCTTTTAGTTGCAAAGATTTCAATCGTGTTTACTATAAAATACAGAGTGTTAGATTTATCTACTGTACATATTTAGTCTACCCTGAGCCCGTTTCTCTGTAGCATGACAGCGACGTGCCGTGTTTTCTCTGGCCTTGCCTCTGCTCACGGGAGATGCTTCTGGGAGAGGAGGAAGCCGCATGAGGGCAGCATGTGAGTGGGAAGCGGGTTTCACCTGATAAATGCCATCCCTCCAGCTTCCCAACAGCGTGTCGTGAGTAGAAGGAAAAGCATTTCACTTCTCCTATTTAATGGAGCTATTGGGAACGATTGTAACATCTTCTTCAAATAACCTAAAGAAAAAGGAAGGATGATACACAACCTGTTATGTTTTCAGTACCTTTATATTTCTGTTTGTACATAACAGGTGTTTGTTTCATCAATCCTGTGCTCAGGGGTGGAGCAAGGGCAGACCACAGAGGCTGGCCCAGGTTTGAGGGACAAGCAAATGCTGACCCAGGCCTGGTTAATGCTGCTTTCTCCTTGTTTTAGTGTGGAACCAGCACACAGGCTGTGCAAGGTGAAGGATACACATGGTGAATGGCCCTGGCTCCCAGGGCTCCTCTGTTCTTTGATGCACTCCCAAAATCTGGAATGCTACCAGCTGCACAGAGTGAGAAATGCACTAGGTCAGAGGTGCCATAAATGTGTTTGCTGCCTTTTATACTTTTATAAGAGGCACGAGGTAGGTGGGGGCTGCAGGGGCCTAGCAGCATGCGTTACTCAGGCCTAATTGTTCAGGATTTCTTAGGCATCACAGCTACTATGGCCTCCTTTGCTTCTTGTTGAGCCATAGGATCCTCTTGGGACTTAGTGCAAATGGCCTGAGCAAAGCCTATCACGGTTGTGAAGAACAAATAATGCAACAACTAACTGACTCCAATTTCTTTACCATTTTTACCAGAAAAATTCTGAGGTGAGAAGTAGCAGTTTATCAGAGTTAATATCTCAGGGCAGTGACCTCTGGGACAACATTTAGAGTTGAGGCTTGTTTGGTAGCTAATTCAGAGATGTGATTCAGAGGACTGTCTTGATCATCTGAACTCTCTGGTTGTTCTGAGGACTATTTCATCCAGTGACTCTCCTGTCTACACCATAAGGCAGAATTCTAAGTGACTGAAATGATCATGTCTGCCAGATGAAGCACTGGCTCCTCACCGGATAACACCTACAATTCTCATTATGTGTCTTACCTTCCTTTCTCGATTTCATCCAGACCACAGCTCATTTATGTAGCTTCTCACATTCTCTGCAATCAAGACTTTACCCTGTGGTTTTGGTATTTTTAACTCACTTCTCAGATCATATCCATTCATATATTTACTAATTCACTTCTTTAAGTATGAAGTGTTTATTATTTACCAAGTGTTGTTCTAGGCACTGAGGAACCCAACAGAGATAAAAGATACCATTTTTACTTTGAAGGTACTCACATTCTAGTTGGACAATAAACAAAGAAACCCCTGATAGGGGTCTGCAAATATGTCCAAACCAACTATGTTGTATATTATTTTAAATCATTCTTTTTTTGGATGGTGTTGTATCCAATCTCAAAGATGACCTCCAATGTCATCACCTTCTAATCTTTATCCTTTTGTAAGGTCCTTTCCCACACTAAATCAGTGCTAGTTTGTATGACCAATAAAATACATACAGAACAAGTGACTTCTGAAGTCATAAACGGTATTACAGCTTTCATGTTGGTCTCTTGGATTGCTCACCGATTATCCACATACTACAAGGATACTGAAGTTGCACATAGAAAGACTACTTGAAAAGAAATTGGTTCCAGCAATAGCCAGAACCAACTCACCAGTCACATGATTTGGCCAACGTGAAAGCAAACAATCCAGCTCTAGTCAACGTTTCAGATGAATGCAGCCCTGCCCAGGATGTGACTGCAACCTCCTGAGAAATTCCAAACCAAACCGGCCAGCCAAGCCAATCCTAACGTCCTCATCCACAGACACCAGGAAAGATAACCAATGATTGTTGTGGTTTTAAGGAACTAATTTTGGAGAAGGTTTGTTATGCAGTATTAGATGATCAATACAGGGAGGCTATGATTTGTCTTCTCCTCCGAGTTTGTCATCTGTCTGAAATCCTGTATCTGTCTTCCCATTGAGCTTTCTCACCTTTTAAGGTACCACACAAATATCATCTAACAATGCTTCTCTTAGTTATACCAGCCTCAGATCTGTACCAGTTACTTAGCACATTGCAAGTATTTTAATTACTTGTCTATTTGTTACAACGATTTCTAGATTATAAACCATCGACGAGCAGGCTGTGCTATATTGAAAGTTTACACTGAAGCACTAGTCTTACACATAATATGTGTGCAATAAATGTTTGTTAAATAAATGATATGAGTGATCAATTATAGACTGGTACATACATAAAATGTGCGATATTAATTTTTACATTTATGTTTCATGTCAAGGTCTCTTTCATCGTTTATATTTATTTTTCTTATATCAAAATTAGCCTGTAGCTTAAACATTATCTATCATATCTTTTATGTCTATCTATAGCATCTAATATAGTGCTAGATACTCAGTGCGTGCCCAGGTTGACTGACTAAGCATTTAATACCTTAGAACAGAAATTCAATAAATGCTGTCCCAGTGGCCTGAAAGAGTAATGTTTCTCCTTGTGTGTCTAATAGATTACCAAGTAATGTCTTAAAGTTAGGGTTTTAGAAACAACTATCCATGCCAGATGCAAGGACACAGATATCACCACAAAGAGCCTGCTTCAGAAAAAGATAATTACTAAAGGATAATGAAGAGCTGAAGAAATCAGCCTGCAGTCAGTCCATACACTCTTTAGCTATAAAGATTCCTTCTGACCCCTACACCTACCTGAAATCAAAGACTTTTTTGTAGGAGAGTGGATATCCCATCTTAGGTCAAAGAACGGTCAGAGCCTAGATGTCAGTATTAGAGATGAGCCTATGTAAGAACTATCGAAACTGCCCCCGTGAAAGGGGAAGTCTCCACTGTGAACTTCTGTCAAGGCAACACCTAAGACATCCAACTGCAGTTGAGCTGGTGGCCAGTGCTCACTCTGCTCTGCTCCATGCATCTTGCTTGCTCATGATGGCAGCCCTCAGCATCCTGCCCTGGAGTTATTCTTACCCTCTAGGAAGCTAAGCCCTTAGCTCAGCCCTGCTTGTGACTGGCTTATTTCTCTTCATTTGCCTTTATCCATGCTCTGCCTTAACCTTGATTCATTGGTTAATGTTTCCGAGATGAATTCCTTTTATCCACTCAAGTGCCACTTATGAACTTGTGACTAATTATTTATTTCTCAGTTTTCAAAGTAGGAGTTTTATTCACTGGGGAGTATATGCTAATAATACCAAAACTTTGAAAAGAGGAATACACTGATTTTTTAAAAGAAGCAGCCTGAGATATGATGATAAAATTATTCTTCAAAAATACTATTTTATGATATTTGGTATAGCCAGGGTTATAAAAATGATCCTTTTGTCAAATGAGAGAAAATACAAAAGTAGAAGAATGAATATTCCTTATAATATACTAACATTTACCATTTGGATTTTTAACAATTTAATACAGTGCCAAAGCAGGTTTTTATTATTCAACATATTTGCCTCTAGATTATCTGTCAGAAATGTAAATGTCTCTGATTCAATCATGTGTATCTTATAGATAAATTAATATCTTTACTCTTAATGGCCTTTGTGTCTTACATTTAACTTTATATTTGCTATTATGAGAATATATATATAATTTTATAAAAGAAGGGCAAAATTATACAAAGTAGAATTATATCTAAAGGAAATGAAATAAAGTAAAAAATATTAATAGAACATTAAAAATAAATTGATTTTAAAATTAACATTATGGTACAGAGGTTTTTAAAAAGTTGTATACCCTACAAAGAATTATGATTCATGAATATCTTTTGGCTCTGAAACTTACCAAAATATAATAATTTAGCCTGCAAAATCCTTGGTATTTAATTAAGAAGTTCAATAAACTATAGTAAATCAAGCAAGATCATCACAATCTTCAGCGGTATTTATTAAGCTCCTGACTGCTCCCCTTAAAATTATAAAAATTTTATAAAATACATAAATAACAAAATAGGGGTACCTTAAAAATAGATCTGTTTGTCGCTTCTATGTTAATTCTCAGCTCTGTTCATTTACAGCATTTTCTACCACCACTACCACATGTATAAAGTACCCACCATGGTCAAGCACTCCACTAATCACTAATGCCTTATTAAACATTCCAAAAAACCCTGTGGCTAGGTACTTAGCGTGCTTCAGAAACTGAGAAATTGAAAACTGAGGCAAAAAATATTTTAAATAATTTGTCCTAGATCACAAAGTTAGAGGTGGCAGAGCCAGAATTCAAACCGTATGTTTTTGACTCCAAAGTTGGAACTCTTGCTTAATTCTACTCTGAGTAATTAAAAGTATTAAGTCTCCTTTGAAAGACCTTCCCACTTTTCCAACCCATAAAATGTCACTCTGTTTTATAAGTCAAAGATTTCAATGTATATCATGTTTTGGTTATATACTACCTTTTATTATTACATACATGTTGAAAGTATATAAAACTTGCTCTTCAACTAGACTATAAACTTCATGAAGGTAGCCTTATATGTCATAAGTGCCATACTTAATAAAAGATAAAAGTTGTTCCTGAGAATGTAGAGAAAAGAGAACCTTGTACACTGTTGGTGGGACCATAAATGGATATAGCTATTAAGGAAACAGTCTGTTGGTTCCTCAAAAAACTAAAAATAGAACTGCCAGATGATCCAGCAATCCTTCTTCTGGGTACAGACCCAAAGGAAACAAAAATCAAAGCCTCAAAGAGAAATCTGTACCTCCCTGTTCACTGCAGCATTATTTATAATAGTCAAGATATGAAAACAACCTAAGTGTCTGTCAATGAATGAATAAATAAATTGTGATAGATATGATGAAATATTAGTCAGTCTTAAAAAAGAACGATCCTGTCAGCTGCAATGAACCAGAGACATTATACTAAGTTTAACAAGCCAGACATAGAAAGAAAAACACTGCATTTTCTCACAAATATGTATAACCTAAAAAAATCAAATACATAGAAGCAGAGTAGAATAGTGGTTACCAGGGGCCAGGAGGTGGGGTACATGGGAGACACTGGTCAAAGGGGACAAAGTTCCTGTTTTGTAGGATGAATAAGTCTGGAGAACTAAGATACAGTGTAATGATTATAGTTCACAATACTGTATTTAGTGGGAATTTGTTAATAGTGTGGGTTTCAGGTGTTCTTATTACAAATAAAAGGGTACCTATGTGAGGAGATGATATGTTCATTAGCTTTATGGTAGCAATCATTTCACTATGTATATGTATATCAAATATATATATTTCATATATAAATATCAAATTATTGTTATATATCTTAAATATAGATTTTAATTAAAAATAAGTACATTTAAAAAATGTGGTATATACTCTTCCAGTTTTCCAGAACATTATCTCATATTTAAGTATTTAATAAATACTACAATAGATAAATTTAATTGCATGTGACTATTTAAAACATGTTTATGGTTAATACGGTATTTAGCCCATTTATCCTAGTAGTGTACTAAGTACTTTACATATATTATCTCATTTAATCCTGGAGGTAACCTGTGAGGTCGACTACATCATGTGAACCCATTTTGCAAATAAAGGAATGGAAAAAATATTAAATAATTTGACTAAGGTGACTTGGATACTAGTATAGTCTGGAATTCAAAGCCAAATTGTCTAAAAAATATATGTTCTTATCATCTACTACACTCTTGCATTAGGACTTGGATGGGCAAGTGATATTAACAAAATTATTTTTGCTTCTAGGTAAAGGCTGAATTAAAATGGATGAAATAGAGGATATATATCATTGTTTTATGCTATGTATCTGAGTACATGGGACTGAATACACAGGGGAACCGTTTTTTTTTTTAATTTTCTGTTGCATGAGGTTTTAGAACTTTTTCTATATACCTCTGCATCGCTGATTCCAAATCTGAAATCTGTTCTTTGGTGCATGCTCTAATTTTTATGCAATTTTAATTTCTTTTTGTACAGTTATTGGCATGCATTGGTTTTTAAATTGGAGTTAAAGGGCAACGACTCTTGGATTGAACCTAACCACAAGGCAATTAATGTTTTAAAAACATCACTTTTACATAATTGTAGTTGTTTTTAAATGTAAAAAAGTATTATCTGATCCAAACGCCCTCTTATTTTAAGATTGAATCATGGCTTCTTCGAGTAGGCATAAATGTAAGAATAGTCTTGACACCTTCTGTTATATATGTGGCTGTTACACACTTCAACGTCAAAGGCACAATATTTCATCATTTGTGACACATGCATATGTTGCCTATTTTCAAGTTCCCCTTGGCAATCAAGACAAGAATTGGGCTCCTCATATTGTGTGTCATAATTGTGAAGAAATGCTTTGTGACTGGACAAAAGGAAAATGCAAAGGAATGCTTTTTGGTATTCCCATGGTTTGGCGTGAACCTAAGGACCACAGACAGCAGTGACTGTTATTTCTGTTTGATCCATACAAAGTGCATTGGCAAGAAAAAACGGCATATGATCGCATATCCTTATATTCCTTCAGCAATACGACCTATCGCACACTCTGGGACACTCCCAGTTCCACTTTTCAATGGTTTTATTTCTTCTAAGGATGAAGAAAGTGAACATGGTGATTTAGTGTATTTTGATAAGTTGCATGAAGAAATGGTTGTAGAATCTAAGGGTCTTCTTCTGATGCCAAGCAGTCATTAACTTCTCTGCAGTTTAGCCAACCCAAATTGAATGTCTTAGTAAGAGATTTGGGCCTATCAAAGAAAGCAGCTGAGTTATTAGCCTCCAGGCTTCAAGAAAAGAATGTACTTCACCAGTCAGCCAAAGTATCCCATTTCAGGAAGTGTAGACAAATTTTTGTGGACTTTTTTCCTGAAGACACTTTGTTTACTCTCATATCAGTAGTCTTCTGAGCCAGCTAGGTGTTACCACTTACAGTACAACAGAATGGCGGCTATTTCTTGACAGCTCTAAACAGAGTCTGAAATGTGTTCTCCTACAAAACGGTAATGTTTATGCAGCAGTTCTAATTGGTTATTCAACTCATCTGCGAGAAGATTATAATGACATAAAAATTGTCCTCGACTTTCTGAAGTATGAGGAGCATAACTGGACCATTTGTGTGGATCTTAAAATGTTAAATTTCCTGCTAGGACAACAGAGATGTTTCATGAAGTATCCTTGCTTTCTGTGTTTGTGGGACAGCCGAGCTCGGGAGAAACACTGGACACAGAAGGAGTGACCTAAACGTGAAGCTCTGGAAGTAGGGATACAAAATATTGTGAATGTACCTGTACATTCAAGACAGGATTATTTTTTCCCCACTTCACATCAAACTTGGCTTAATGAAGCAGTTTGTTCAGGCTTTGAATAGAGAAAGTGAATGCTTTCAGCATATTATTTGAAATGTTGTCTTTCTAAAAGATAAAAGCAGATGTATTCTATGGACCTCAAATCATTATATTTTCACAAAGATGATGCCCAAGAAGACCTACTTCATTATGCATTGAGATTCACTTCCTGAACAGTCACCTTGATAAGTTTCCCAAAAATCTTGGAGCTGTTAGTGATGAGCAGGGAGAACACTTTCATCAAGATCTGAAGATGATGGAAGAGCGTTATCAGGGGCGATGGGACTGAAATATGGCAGACTACTGCTGGAGCATCAAATGAGATTGTTCTCAACAAGTACACAAACGGAAGAGCTACAAACACAAATTTTTGCCTGAATAGAATTTAAATAGGTTTTGCGCAAATTTTATGATTAAAATAAGTGTTTTAATGTTTTATTTAGAAATTGTAGACAAATTCTGATGCAATCATCTTTTAGTGTATTAGTGTGTTTACTGCATTATATAAATTATTATATTTTCACAAAGATGATGCCCAAGAAGACATTCTACTTCATTATGTTAAACTAAATGTTGAAAATTTTACAATAAGATGAAAACCTAAAATCTTGAATTGTAAAAAAACTGTAGCTTACAGAGAAAAACTAATGTCAGATTTGGGATCAGCACACTCGAATTAGGTAAGAACAAGTATTTTTGTGGATGCAACAAAAATTTTGTTCCCTGGTGATATTAGTAATGTTACTGATGGATAATTTAATACTTACTGTGGAAAAGGGAGAAGGAGTTGGGTAGGAGAGAGTCCAACTTGATATTTCAGTCACCTGGGGGAGAGAAAACTGAATTCAGTCAAAATTATTATCTGTAATCCTTCTAGAAATAAAGCCTAACATTTAAATAGCCTCTGATTTCATATAAGATTGCCAGCTATCTCTATTGGAAAAGTAAAATACTTTTATTTCTACAACCTGACATTTTGAGATGAACTAGCTTTATTATATGAGATAATCCATAGTCCATAGTTATTGGACTCTTAAAAATAACACTCTTGAATGCTCTCTTTTTGACTACACATCTCTTGGGAAACATCACCTACTCTTCTTGCCTCAAGTTTGTATTATATTCAATATCTTATTCTTTCCCAAGGGTCAACTTGCAGTCATTCCTATACTTCCTCTTGCTTTGTCCTGTTCTGATAGATGATTCACCCAAGAAGAGATTCAGTCAAAACAAGTCACAGGGCAGAAGGAGAGAGGAAGAGTGCTCAGTGACCTCCACTGTAATTTCTCATAAGCCAAAGATGACTCACTTCTGTTGCCAGCACAGGCTTCACTTAGTGCTTCTGCTCTGCCATCTCTCTATACCTTTGCCAAAGATGGCAACAGTGGACCGACAATACCTTTATTGGTTGGGAAGCAATACTTTTGATAGTTTACAAGGGGGCTACATCAATAGTTAATGGAGTCATCAATATCCAGGAGCAAAACTGATTTTAGAAAACACAGAAGTGGGAAAAAGAGTTGGCAGACTTTTCTTTTGACCCTTCAAAAAACTGCATTTAAATATATCTATCCCTTCAGAGTACCATGTCTTAAATGGTTAATATGTTTGGCTGACAAAGCAAAACTGTAGATCTATAAAGGATCCCTACTGGTGAAGAATTGGAGATAGACTAGGCAAAAGTGAATCACTGCTGAATGAGATGCAGCTGAGCAAAGCAGAAGTAAGAGGAAAGAAAAATGGTTTAACAACATGGAGGGAGATTATCTCAATTCCAGGATGGGGAAAAAAAACTCACTGCCCTGAGAACCGACCAGAAGCACACCTTTTATATTCATTTCAGCATTTTTTATAATTGTGAAGACTTAGAAATATATAAATGATCAGCATTATGGTTTACTCATGTGAGAGAACACTATTACATCATAAAAATGGGTTATAGAGGAATATTTAATGACATGAAAGAATTCATTAAATATTATAAAGGAATAAAAATGAGATTACAGAATGAGAGATACAGCATGATGGAAACTAGATAAAAACACAATATTCATAAGCACACACATCATATAAAGATAGGAAGAAAGATATGCCCCCAAAATGTTATTCATATTTACCTCTGAGTTATGAGTGTATGAATTATTTTAATATCCTTCTCTGTATTTTGTACATTCCTCAAATTTCCTAACATTAACATGCATTGTCATCCTTACAATTATAAAATTAAAACAATACATTGTATTTTTTTTTTTTTTGTATTTTTCTGAAGCTGGAAATGGGGAGAGACAGTCAGACAGACTCCCGCATGTGCCCGACCGGGATCCACCCAGCACGCCCACCAGGGGTGACGCTCTGCCCACCAGGGGGTGATGCTCTGCCCCTCCGGGGCGTCGCTCTGCCGCGACCAGAGCCACTCTAGCGCCTGGGGCAGAGGCCAAGGAGCCATCCCCAGCGCCTGGGCCATCTTTGCTCCAGTGGAGCCTTGGCTGCGGAAGGGGAAGAGATAGACAGAGAGGAAGAAGGGGGGGTGGAGAAGCAGATGGGCGCTTCTCCTGTGTGCCCTGGCCGGGAATCGAACCCGGGTCCCCCGCACGCCAGGTTGACGCTCTACCGCTGAGCCAACCGGCCAGGGCCTACATTGTATTTTTAAAAAGAAGAGAACAAAGAGAAGAACTTCTATTTTTGGCAAAAAGGCTGACAAGTTACGCTAAACAGCCTCTTTGTTAAAAACAAGAAATCCTGGACTAAAATCAAAACAAACAAACAAACAAACAAAAATAAAACCCCTCCTTTGAAAACACTACTGTCAAGCCACTAGAGATGTAGAGCATTCTAAAACAAAGTCAAAGAGGAGCTGCAAGGAGGTACTGAATTATTTAACTGCTGACCACACCCCTGAGAGCTGGCTGTCTATGCCTCTTCTCAACTTCATGCTCAATGTCATTATGTTGGAAGCTTGAAATTGGCCGTGTATTTATAACACAAAATTGGCAAATCAGGATTTTTTTTTCTGGAGAGCCAGACCTTAAGCATATAACAACGTATTTCTAAGCACAAAGTTTAGGGTCTATAGAAGACAGAGAGTCTCATTGTAGACGCCCCATAAAGCTGGGATGCTGAGAATAAGAGGTTAGTAGTAAGCCTACTCCACAGAAGAAATCATCAAGGAAACAATCCTGACGATGGGGTGGGTGGGAGCAGCAAAATATTATCCCTGAAAACTTAACCACAAGGTTACCCTCATGAATGTTTTAGGACCTGAAATGCATACTACCTCTGTGGCCCATAAAATGTTGTCAAAATTAAAACGTGGTCCCAGTTGATAGTACCCCCAGGCTTCTGACTGATTCAAATATAAATCCTTTCTGTGGAAACACACTCATTTTATTTTTAATTTTTTTGCAGGAGAAGCAGGGAGAAAGAGACAGGAACATCAAACTGCTCCTGTATGTGCCCTGAGGATCAAATCCACAACATTGTCATTTCGGGATGGAGCTAACCCGTGAGGGCCTTTAGAAACACACTTATAACTGGGCCTCAAAAACGAGAACAAGTAACCAATATTAGCTCACATATAAAAAACCGAAATAACACACAAGACAAGGCAGTAAGAAACAACAGACAGCAAAATCAGAACTGCCAAAATTTTATATATTAAAGCTAGGCACAAAAGAGAAAACAAGTTATATATATTTTTTAAATAAGAGAGAGGACTATAAATATGAGAACAGAGTTACAGACTATTAAAATAAAAAAACATACTTGAAAGAAACAAATGGAACTTCTAGAAATAAGAAATTAAATACCAAAAGGAAATTAAGTAACATTAACAGAATATTAGACACAGAGTAAGAGAGAATCAGAAAAATCAGAAGGAAAGTTAAAGAAAGTATCCAGAATGCTGCAGAGTCAGAAATAGTAAGTAATAAAGAGAGGATAAGATATGACAGAATGATTGGGGGGGGGGGGCACAAGTGGTAAATCCATAAATAAAAGCATGGAAATTATATATAGTTTTTCTTTTAAGCAAGAAGACAGACAGAGACAGACAACCAGGAACAGACAGACATGAAGGGAGAGAGATGAGAAGCATCAATTCTTCATGGCGGCACCTTAGTTGTTCATTGATTGCTTTCTTTTATGTGCCTTGACCCAGGGGGCTCCAGCTGAAGCCAGTGATCCTTTGCTCAAGCCAGTCACCTTGGGCTCAAGCCAGAGATCCTTTGCTCAAGCCAGAGGCTTTGGAGTTTTGAACCTGGGTCCTCAGCATCCCAGGTGACACTCTATCCACTGCACCACCACCTGGTCAGGCGGAAATGATAAATATTAACTCTAGGATATTAGTTACCTGTGGGATGGAGTGAAGAATTGGATCATGTGGGCATATAGGCCTTTAAATATACTGGTAACATCTACTATTAAGATTGGAGATGGGTATACAGGTGTTCTTTCTTATTACTGTTGTTCTATATGCTTTTAAAATATTATAAATATTTATGTTGTCAATATTTGATGAAAACCATTTTAATGGTAGCCTAAAAGAACGCTCCACAGTGTTAACTGTAGCTGTATTTGAGTCATGAGACTATGAGTATTTTTATTTTCCCATCTTTTATGATACTTGAAAATTTCTTTCAAAAGACTATTAATTTTTCAATAAAAATATAATAAATACATACTTTAAAAAGGGAAACATATGTTTTTTCAACATGATAAATGTCTTTGAATAAAATAACAAATGCAGACGATCCTATTATCTAAAATTTTGTCTTTTACTTACAATGGACACATTTTTATTTAGATTTTAATTTTATTTAAAAATTAAACCATAGAAACAAAAATTTAATATACAAACAATGAGAAAATGGGGAAGTGATTAGGAAGGAGAAAAATGATTAACACAGCGAGGATGAGCAGTAGTTCTCATTACCATATCAACCCCTCCCATAATTCCTCCTACAGGAAATCAAGCTGTATCATTACAAAAGTGAGGGGTTGTGCCCTTTTCTGCCCCCATAATTTCTCCACTCAGAAGTCTAGATATACCTGCAGGGCAGAGTTTAGGGAAACACTACCAATACCTTGAGATTGCTCTTCAGCCAAAGTGGCCGAAGCAGCCAGGATATAGAACTCAAAACCTGAAGGCGATAGTTCTCATAACACCCTTATATGCTCAGTCATCTAAAAAACTGCGGGTATCTTGAGCGTACCAAACTCAATCCAGCACGAAGTGGAGGCAGACCTCTGGTAAATCGTGGGATACTGAGCAGTAGAAAGAAAAAAAAAATGGCAAAACCTGTCCACCTAAGATGGTGAGAGAAGCAGAAAGGTAGCCTAAGAAACAAACGGCAACGTTCTCAAGCTGAGCCCAAGCCCAGCAGACGGGGGAGCCAGATGGCTTGGCTGCCGTCCCTGGCCCCACCACACTGTCCTCTCACCCCCCTGGAGGTTTGGTTTTGCGTCCCTGAAACAAGGAGTGAAGTGAGCACTGGAATGGCTTCCCAGTCAGAATGAGGAAACTGCTGTGGAGTCTCTGAGCTGCTGGAGGACCATCTTCAGCTTCAGGTCATGGCTGAAGTTTTTCATCCAGAAGAGCTCCCTGTTATAAAAGGCAGAGTGGTTATGGATGCGGATCTAACAGGTCTTATCCACCAAGTCCCTAGGGCAATTCAGTAGTGTATTGCTGGGTCCTAAACACTTGCATTGATAAGTTACCTGCTCTGCCACTAACTGCTTTAGTATGAAGAGCAACAGCTAATTGTTACCATGCCAGAGTGACAGGTTAGCAGCAAAGGTCTTCCGCATGCTGCACGTGACACTGAACTTCTGCATGCCGATGAAGCTGTCCAGCATCACACGGAGAGCCATGCTGACAAGGTCCTCTATCACAGAGTCCTCTACCACCTAGCCCCTCAGGTGGATGCATGCGCGGGCCTCTGCCATGTAGATCATGGACTCAATGTACCGCACCATGATAGAGATGCTGCCTTTGACCATGGCTCCTTTCCTCAGGGTGCTGTACTGCAAGGCCACCTTGTCCTGGTCCATCTGATTGAGCTTTGGATAGACCTTCTCCTTGGCAGAGGTGATATACTTCTCTCGGCCCTTCTGTGGCAGGAGCGCCACACTGAACACGTTGGGCATGAGGGGCTGCCCAACCTCTCCTTGCTGTTAAGGTGGTGTGTGATGTGGTTGCCGACCACGAAATGGGCCCGCATCTCCTCCTGGACTGGGTCCGCTGTGTCCCTCACCACACACGGGATGTCCAAGTGGGAAATAATTGGACCTCTGTGAGGTCCACGTTTTCTGAGAAGGTCAGTGAGGGGTCCGAGCAGCTCCCCGAGACTGCAGGGAGGTGACAATGCCGGCCTTCGAGATGGAGATACCCTGCTGTTCCGTGGTTTTATGGGCGCGGCTTCTGTCCTGGTATTCTTCTTGCCAAACTCAAGACGTACTCTTCAGTCAGTTAGAATTAAGGCTCCAGCTTCTAAGGTCCACTCCTAGCTAACAGGCTGCCACCGGACATACGCCTTGAGGCCCACAGCTGATGCCCCAGGCCGGTGGTGAGAATCGCTGGCTAGACACTTTCTCAATGTATCTGAGGAACTGAGACTTGGTTGTGCCAGGATTTCCGCACCAGGATACCCTGGATGTGTGTGTGCCTGAAAATGGAGGCAGCTGATCTTCTTCGCATCGGTCAGTCCCGTGTCGTGTCCCGTGTCCCCCTCCCCTCCCCCACAACCTTGTTGTCCTCCTTGGCGACATGGTTGACTAAGATGACCTCCTTGGCTCTGTGGCTGGCAAAGATGGGGAAGGCACTGGCAGTGCTGAGGGGGCCGTCTGGTGGACAAACTTTTAAAATGCTGTATACCAAAGGGGAGAGGCTCCTCTGGGTTCTGTTTTATCTCTGGTGGGTAAAAACATAATGTCAAGTTTTCAGTGAAGTAAGAAAGCTTTTTAATTACTCTTTGGAACTTAGATAGGTTCTTACATGGAATTAATTCTGTTTCTTAATTATATTTAATGACAAATTAATTAGAGATCTGAGACTGGTAAAAGGATAAGACTGCTGATATTTAAACAGGTTTCAAACAGAGTCTGTGGCAAAGATAAGATTTAATTTTTGACTTACTGTGTTCACAGAAAGACAGGGTTAGAATAGGGCCCATCAGTAAGGAAAGCACTGACTATGATGAGTTTTTAGATAATTTACCTAGGCTTCAACATACTTTCAATAACTAGTTGAATAATAATATCCTGAAAGGAAAAGAAAAATACTTGTTTAAGGTCCTGTATTCAACTTACTATAAAATTATAGTTCACAAGATCATTTTAGGGAAACAATGAGATAACATTAAAAAAAATCTCATTGGAAGTTGCTTCAGTTTTTCTAATATTAAAAGAATAAACTAAGGGTAAAAACTGTTTCCTATTTTAAAAGTATAGCTTAGCTTGCAATTTTTAAGTGGCCTAAATCATCATAAGTATTCTTTTGGTTTCCAGCCATATTTACTGAGGTATAATCATATACAATAAAACACACAGACATCAAGTGTCAAGTTTAATCAAATTTAACAAATGCATACATCTGTGTAACCCAAACACTTATATAGATAACCTTTAAAAGTGGGGGTTAAATCTCTCCACTTTCCTGCCCTTCCCCCAATCTTTCTAGTAATGACTCAGCAAAGGCTTATGAAAAAGATTTGATGTGTGACAGAAGATAGAGTATGGTGATGTTACAGTTTCTGAATCATAACACCAGCCTTTACTTAGCCTTTAAAAATGTGTTAAAAGCCTGACCTGTGGTGGCGCAGTGGATAGAGCTCTGACTTGGAATACTGAGGTCACTAGTTTGAAACCCTGGGCTTGCCTGATCAAGGCACATACGAGAAGCGACCAATGAACAAATAGAGTGAAGAAACTACTTCTCGTCCCCCACTGCCCCCTCTCTGTAAAGTCTATAAATAAAATCTTTAAAATAAATGTGTTAAAAGCTCAGCCATTTTCTTCTTACCTGCTTGTGTGGCAGCTTCTTCCTCCTTCAGCTGTTCCACCAAGGATGGAGCATCCGTTGGTCTCTTCTCCTCACTTTCCACATTGTAATTGATTAAGTTTCTTTGCCTCCTCAACTCTCTTTTGTGCCTCAAAGGGGAAAAAAAAGCTATGAATTTTTAAGTTATCCAGATTGTTCTTGTTAAGAAAAAAGCAATGCTTTCTTGTGACCTATATACTACTACATACTAGACACAGGAGAGCCAGAAGAAGTACTTACATACCATAAGACTCTCTTAAATCTGGCCCTGGCCGGTTGGCTCAGCGGTGGAGCGTCGGCCTGACGTGCAGGGGACTTGGGTTCGATTCCCGGCCAGGGCACATAGGAGAAGCGCCCATTTGCTTCTCCACTCCCCCCCCCTCCTTCCTCTCTGTCTCTCTCTTCCCCTCCCGAAGCCAAGGCTCCATTGGAGCAAAGATGGCCCAGATGCTGGGGATGGCTCCTTGGCCTCTGCCCCAGGCGCTAGAGTGGCTCTGGTCGCAGCGGTGTGACGCCCCGGAGGGGCAGAGCATCGCCCCCTGGTGGGCAGAGCATCGCCCCTGGTGGGCGTGCCGGGTGGATCCCGGTGGGGCGCATACGGGAGTCTGTCTGACTGTCTCTCCCCGTTTCCAGCTTCGAAAAAAATACAAAAAAAAAAAAAAAAAAAAAAAAGACTCTCTTAAATCTTATACAATATTAAGTTCTTCAGCTAAGTTTGTTACTACTACTGTCTCCAGGGAGGACATTGATTACCTTGACTTGGCTTTGATCTCCGGGGTTCTCGATCTTTTCTTGATTAAGTTTCTTTCACTATCGTAGAAGTTTCATGTACTATTGTAGAGATTATTTTCTAAGCAGATAAACAGAAAACAGTGATCAGTATGGTTTGTGGGGAAAACCTTAATATATTTGAAGGTCATTCTAGGAGCTTCCAAAGAGGATGTTAAAGTAAGACAAAACAAAATGCTTTGACAAAACACTGCAAGAGTTAAAACAGTTTAACATTTGTGAAGCTAAATTTTGGGATTTATGTTGTAAGACTGACTACTTAGGAGAAAAGACTAGAAGAAAAAATCTCCCTCATTATTAAAAAGCATTTATTATTTTTCCTTTTTTATAAAAGTATTTATTAAGTGTGTAATAGTATGTGGAGTTAGCTTTGAAAAAAGTTCAGAGATCATTTTTATGTGTATTAATTAGCTTTTGTTGTATAGTAAATGCTGGGCAGATAAAATTTATTATGCTCACTTTGTTAAAGATGGCACTGCCCATGTGGAAACCCATTGCCCAGGTGATAATATTAGTTGCCCTTCTTGCTTGGGATGGGCATGATTATATTAATGTGAGTTAAAATCAGTGTAGGGTGGTATGTAAATTCTGTCTCTTATTGAAAGGGAAAGGAAGTTCTTCAGATAACCTTAATCCTTTCAGAGAACTAAAACTAAATGACCCAGTTGTCCTTGTAAGTCCCTCCATTTTCCAAAGAAAGGACGAGACAGAAAGCCTGACTTTTCCTCTTTAAAATGGCATTGGCAATAATAAGTTTACAGTTTTTGGCACCTTACCACAAAAGCACAGCTTACCATAGGAGATTTTAAACATTTATCTCTTTCTTCTTTTAACTTGATCTTGCAACTAACACACAAGTCCTAAGGATTTACAACATGTGCAACTAGTACCTATGTCTGGAACCAGAACAATACCAGCACTCCAGTAGTCCCGTTTCTCCCTTCTCGCAATAGCATCTCACTCTCCTTCCCAAACATAACCGTTATTCTGACTACGTTGGTTCTGCCTGTTTTCCTACTTCATGTAGTTGGTCTCACATGGTGTGTGTTCCTTTGAGTCTGACTTCTTTTGTTCCACATATGCTCGTTAGATGTACTCATATTGCTGAATATAGCTGTGGTTTTATCATTTATTTTCTGTATATATTTCATTGCATGGATAAAAAAACAAATTTATTTATCCATTCTACTAGTGATACACATTTGGATTGCTTTCAATTTTTGGCTATTAAGAGTAAAGCTATCCTGAAAATTCTTGTATATGTCTCTGGTGCACATTTGTAATATTTCTGTTGGGAAGGAAAAAGATTGAAAATGTTCGCAGTGTTCTTGTTCTTACTGTTCCGGTACGTACGTACAAATATGCAGTATATCCCCTTTTGTTTGTTCGGTTTTGCTGAGGTATAATTGACAAAACTGTAAGATATTTAAAGTGTACAAAGTGATGATTTAATATATGTAGGTATACATTGTGATGGAATTTCCCAACAAATTGATTAACACGTGTATCACCTCACATATCATATTTACCCTTTTTTTGAGAGAGCATTTAAGTTCTTTTCTCTTAACAAATTTCCATTACACAATACAGTGTTATCAATAATGGTCACCATGTTATACATTAGATCCTCAGACTTTATTTATCTCAGAACTGGAAGGTTGTGCCCTTTTACCCACATCTCCTATTCCACGTGCGGTGTTCCAATCTCATGCTGGGCCCCTAGGAGTAGAATTGCTAGCTCACAGGGAACATATCTGTTCAACTTCAGCTGATACTGTCAAACAACTTTCTAACCTGCCTTTATTCCTTTATACACCCACTACTTCCACACATTTTTTTTCCCCTTTAGCACAGTTATAAATGTAGTTTATCTTCATTTTGTTGTCCTAGGCTTTAAGCTAATCCACTTTTACCTTCTTATCTCTTACTCTACCATAAAATACTTATATTTAAACTTCAACAGGGTTCACAGTACTTGATCCTGCATTTAAAATTTCATAAAACCCGGCCCTGGCCGGTTGGCTCAGCGGTAGAGCGTCGGCCTAGCGTGCGGAGGACCCGGGTTCGATTCCCGGCCAGGGCACATAGGAGAAGCGCCCATTTGCTTCTCCACCCCTCCGCCGCGCCTTCCTCTCTGTCTCTCTCTTCCCCTCCCGCAGCCAAGGCTCCATTGGAGCAAAGATGGCCCGGGCGCTGGGGATGGCTCTGTGGCCTCTGCCCCAGGCGCTAGAGTGGCTCTGGTCGCAACATGGCGACACCCAGGAGGGTCGCAACATGGCGACGCCCAGGATGGGCAGAGCATCGCCCCCTGGTGGACAGAGCGTCGCCCCTGGTGGGCGTGCCGGGTGGATCCCGGTCGGGCGCATGCGGGAGTCTGTCTGACTGTCTCTCCCTGTTTCCAGCTTCAGAAAAATGCAAAAAATAAAATAAAATAAAATAAAAAAATAAAATTTCATAAAACCCCCCAAACCCCAAAGTATATCAAATTATTCTGCCTAGCAATAAGCTAAAATTATGTTTCCCTATTCATTCATCAAATGCTGATGAAACACCTACAAGATATTTTAGATCTGAACCTGGGGATACAAAGGAATGTAACATTGATCTTCTGACCTCCAGGAAGTAACTGTGGTAGTAAGTTACCCATCAGTAACTGGATGCTCCTCTCTGGTGCCCGCACCTCCCCAATCCTTTACCAATACTGGCTTTCAGCCTAGGCTAGCCACACTGCGTCTCACTAACTGCAAATACAATTTTCCCTCCTCTATTTTCCCTCTGTTGGATAACTACCTATAAGAGCTTTTCCCCTCCTCCTTTGTTGGACAAAGGTAACATTAAGGACAAGAGCAATATTATTCTCAAAACCTAAGGAATTGTGGCAATATGTATGTATGTTCAGTTTCCCTCATCATATCGCAGTTCACTTTTTCATGGTCTCACTGTATCGCGGATTTTTAAATTGTATGTATCTAATTTTGTATCGTGGATTTTTTGCTATATCGTGGGATTTTGCAGTATATAGGTATTTTAAAATATTTATTATTTTAATTATGGTTGTGGTAAAATAAGCATTTTCTAGCCCAAGAAATTTAAAACAATATAAAAAATATTAAAACACTTTAAAAAGATATAAATAGAAATAAAGTCTTAAAATATATAAATAGTAAAATAAATATAAGTTTGCTGCTTTGCGGATTTTCACCTGTCTCAGCGGGCTCTGGAAGCTAACCCCTGCGGTAGAGGCGGGACCACTGTAATGCCAGTAGCTGTAGCCAAGTAGATTCACATTGAATTCAAACAGGCGGTAGAGGAAATGTGGAGTGAGAAAGCTTTCGGCCATTCCGTTTATTAGTCTCACAACGACAGACGAGCAAGCAGGCAGGGACAAGCGCTTCTCTCTCTCTCTCAGGGCTCACAAGCAAAACAGGCTGGGGAAAAAACACCTTCCCTGGCAAACAATAGAAAATGGACCCTTCCAATGGCGGCCAACAGTCTGCAATTTGCAATCTGCCGCCCTGAGGGCAAGCACCTGCAGCCTTACATAGACTATACACACGTGGTGCTGCCCTGTTCATGGAGCAATCAGGCAGAGTACAGGTGAGCAAGCCTAACACACTTGTTTGCCCAACAATATACTCTTCCATTTTTTTTCCCTGTATTTCAAGGATGAGGCTCTGCATATATTTGTGTACAATGGGATTTTCAGAGTACATTTTGTGTAAGAATATTAAAAAGGTTCACAGTGTTCTCACTGTTCAGTATTTCATACTGTGAATGAGCAGGAGAACATATTAGTTGTTAAGGTAATGTGCTTAAGTATCTTTGTTGTTTTAAGAAGCTATTACTGCTCCCAAAATAGCTTCAGTTAGTCCTTTTCTCTGATACTATGAAACCAGTTTTTGTTTGTGAAATGAATTGTTGCATCTGCGCACTACATTTCAAACTCTGAGAAGAATGCTTTAGGAAAAATTAGGTTCTTTTGTTATTTTAGAAAATGAAGCATTAATAATAAAATTTACCCCACTTAAAATAAAATTAACCTCATTTAAAATCAGTAGTAATAAAATTAAGATCATTGACTTAGATGTCTCTACAATTAAGAGCCACAGAAGGTCCTTTGTTGCCTTTTTCCTCCACAGGCCATCTTTATGAGGTCCACATTTGTTTCCATCTATCATCTAGGAAGGGCTGCAGGAAAAGTATGTCAGTGAAAGTATAGTAAGTTGGGAGTAGCTGTCCTTACTACCCAAGTGATTCCAACCCTCTCCATCAACAGGAATCACCCTAAATTAATATGAACGCTTTTTATTCAAGTGGTACAAATCCAAATCAAAGTAGCGTAAGTAGAAAAAGGTCACCAAACTGAGGAGTCTAGCTTCAGTGAATTCAATTTAGGACTCTCCTTCTCCAATTGGGCTCCGTTTCCTTTTGGGTTACACTGTTTCTCTCCACCGCAGATTAGCTTTTCCCAGAGTGCGTGCTTCCAGCTTTAGTAGACTCACAAGCAAAACAGGCTGGGGCAAAAACACCATCCCCGGCAATCAATAGCAAAAAGCGGTCCCTCCCAATGGTGGCAGGCCTTGGGTGCCCTCAGACATGGCCCTGTGTTTCATTTTCTAGATTGAAAAACTATTGGGAAAGGACTGTGAGTGGCCCAGAATAGGTCACATGCACACTCCTGAACCAATTGCCTTGCCCAGAGGGATCAGGTACTATGAATGGCCAGCCCAGGGAGTTCTTCCACTGGCAAGTTCATCAGAATGACCTAATCAGAGAGAAGGAATAATCTTCAGACGGAAACAGCAAATGTTCGGCATAGCCCTCACAGGTGCTTCACATGTATTGGTCACAAAAGTAGTGTTAGGAAAGGGAAGTTACCTGGATAAGCAAAAATAGACTCCTAATTCATGCCAGAGATATGTGTTCCCAGATTTTTTCCAGGATGGAGTGAACTTACAACGGATTCAAATCCATTTGCTCAATTTTTTAGGTTTTGTAATGCATGAAATTAGTCGCTAAATGGCTAGTTTACTCTTTTTAACTACTTGACTGTCCCAAAAGTGTATGATCAAAACTAATGTGTTGGGATATGGAGTAATCTAACTATCTAATATAGGATTAAAAAAATACAATAGTCTCAGCTGGTTGTTTTCCAGTTCTAAAATGAGTTGGTTGTAATATAATAAACAGCAACAGTGAGAAACCAGAACCTATATGGGCCAATGATATTAATAGGCCAATCGTGCATCCATTTGAAATAAACTTACCTCTTAAAATGTCAACCAGAATGTCTTCCCTAGGATATCAAAATATTTTGCCAAATAGCGCTGGAATAGTGCTGTCCAGCGCTCTATTAAATGATGGGTTCTTGATTAAAAATAAAAAATCTTGCCCTCACAAAAACAAGATTGGACACATTCACGTTCCCAGAACAAGCACTATCACTGTGGTCCATTAAAGAGTATTTTCTAAGTGCTAGGTCTATGGCAGTGGTAGTAACTAGGAACAATTTTGCCTCCAAGGGCAAGTCTGGCAATGTATGAGACAATTTAGATGGTCAGGACTGAGAGACTGCGGCTACTGGCATCTAGCAGGCAAGGCCAGAGATTCTACTAAACACTCTATAATGCATGTGACTGTCCCCCACCCCCCATGGAGAATTAACTGACCCAATGTCAATGGTGCTGAAATTAAGAAATCCTGGTCTATAGCAAGGCACAGGCAGAAAGGCAATGTTTAAGACACAACTCCTGCCCCTGATAAATATATAATCTACTTAGGGGATAAGAAAAAACAAATGAGTTCACTGTACAATATGTAAGTGCTAATAACAAAGCCTTTACTGTATGTGCCTTGAATGGCATCAGTGCTATGGAAGGAAAGTCTATTGTTGGGTTCTACTATATTAGTGCGCCCTTCATGTTAGTAGCAAGGTGGGTGTGAAAGATTTGGACAAGCAACCAGAAAAGAATATTCCATGTAGACGGTAAGAAGGCAGAAATTCAGAGATGAAAAACAGCAGTATGTTTTAAGGACAAATAACCAGCCTGGCTACTGCAGGATGTGTAGTGAGCAACTCTTAAGAAGAAAATGCTTTCACTGGTCACTGGGGATAATGTGGCCAGTGGGATCCTGGCTTTGCCACATGCAAGCTGGGTAGATGGTTGCATGAGATCTGTAAAACTAGGACCTCTTACCTTAACAGTGTTGCTGTAAAAATTAGGTACTCTAAAAGTCTGCTACATAGTAGTGTTCAAAGGATGGCAGTTCCTAGAACAAATATTAAGAGAGACAAGTTGATCTTGAACTTAAAAAAAAACTAAACAGGCTGGGGAATTTACATTTCTTCTATACGCTAGAAGTCATTGCCTTCAGTGAATAAGGGAATCACAAGATGAAAATAAAGCTTCAGGTTAATCTGAATCTGGGTGGATAGTACACAGGTGGTCAGTGCACTATTCTTTTGGCATTTCTAAATAGATAGAAATTTTTATCTTTAAAACTTTATTTTTTGCTTTCCCCCACAAGAATTTAAGCTCCATGGAAAACAAGTTCCCTATGTGATCTTTGTTATATCCTAAGAACAGAACCTGGCACACAGTAGATGATCAATAAACAATTGTCAGAGTCCAGTCACAAAGTAAAAAGGGCCAGAACCATGATGGTGGCAGTTTCGGTAGGAAGATAGGAATATATATCTAAGATTTCCAAAAGCAATACTGACAGAATTTGGTGATTTGGGGATAGGGCACAGATTTGAAAACTCAAAAGTGATGGGAGATTGGTGAACTCAGTTGCAGTTAAGTTAGAAAACATGTAGATGTGAAGGAAAATAAACTGTATTTTGGATACTTTAAGTGCAAAACTAAGACTTGGCAAAAACTTTAGTCATTTAGCTAGAAGATTGCTGAGGTTAGCAAAGTAAGTTTTCCCAAGATGGTCTTACCCTCCCACTACAATGAAGAACAGAAACTAAAACAATGATCTTTGTATAACAAATAGTGTCACTTCAAAATCAGTAAGTTTTTTGAAGGTGTAGAGTATTCACAAACTAGTTACTCAAAAGTTAATTTACCTGTAGAGATCATTTTGTGTAGAATGCATAATTTTGGCCTGTTTTAAACAACAACAAAAATCATTATCAACATTTAAAAACCAGAATATACTTCAAATTCTGATTCTTTAATTCTCTTGAAAACCAGGCAGATTTATCAACCTTTAGCCTTCTTTTCTACGGGCACAACCGGATGGAGCTGAGCAACTGCTGCTGGCTTTGAACGACTCCAGCTCACTACCCAATTCGGTTTGTCTCATTCGTGTTACCCACCTGGCCCCACTAGGTATTTGAGCTTGCAACTCCTGGTCTTGTGGTACCATGTCTGCTTTAATGACAATAACAATAAAAGAATAACAATAATAATAGCACAGGGAGCACTCAGTCACTGTTTCAGAGTTACTCTTATTATACCATTTTACAAATGAGAAAACTGAGACAGCAGTTAGAGGACCTGCCCAAGTCAACAGTCAGCAAGTGCGATAGGTGAGATAAAAACTGTTAAGTGTGCAATCACACGAAAAGTACTGAAATGGTAATAAATTATTCTATATAAACTCGAGTCTTTTTCTAAAAGCAAGCACCTCTACTTCAGCCACAAAGACGTGCCTTTTGGCAATGTACACAGACATGCACACCCCTTTGTGACTTTGAGTAACTATTGTCTTTCTATCTGTGCATAGGTGGCCCAAAGTGAACTCCCCAGAAGGCATGGCCTTTGGATGACGGGGAGTGCATGTGGCAGTGGTAGAGACTAGTTCTCACTTTTCTCTGCAGAAAACATGAAATGCATAGATAGTACTAACGTTAAGAAATGTATATTCTAACTGGAAATGTAATGTACTCAAAGGTTTTTAAGGAGATTTAGAAACATGGGTGGGTATAAACGGAAGTTGTAGAACACAGCCAAGTCTGAAGGGGCACAAGAGATCAGAATAAGAGCCAGGAAGGCCACTGGTAAAGCGTTCATGTGAAGACGTGCGTGATAAATAAACAGGTTTCTTGAAGGTTACACTGGAAACTCGCTCTCACTTAAAGTATCAGTGGGTTTGCTCAACTGAAGACACATTCAGTGGAATATACATAGAACAGAATGAGAGATTATGAAAAACTCAGAAAGGATATTTGACTACCTTAGAAAAAGTGAGATGGGGGAAAAAGCATCTGGGTTCTAAAAATGTTAGTGCATGAAAGCATGAGGCAGACATGAACTAGGAAAAAAATACATCAGTTCAATCAAGATGAAAATGGCATAAACAAAGTCTTAAAGAATCAAAAGTGCACTCATAACTCTCACAGATAACCAAGATTTTCTTCTCCTTTTCTGATCACACACTTGGGAAATGTGAAATCATGGGTATAAGAAGCACTTTGCTTGAGCTAAAAAAAATTCATCTGGGAAAGAAGTACTATAATAGGACAAAAGTGATGGAGAATTTCTTTCACAGTGATTCCAGAAAAAAATCCACTCATTTTCTGTGTAGCTATTTTAACGTGTTTTTTTTTGTTTGTTTGTTTGGTTTTTTTTTAAGTAAAGTGCTGTTTCAGATGGGATGAAACAAAGCAATCATGAGTCAGTTAATGAGCTAAATTTTCTTCTAAGTCTTTGCTGCACGGTGGGAAAAAAATAAAAACTAATATTCATTGAATGCCCATTTTTTGTTCCATAGTACTCTGGGCCTTTGACTGCATTCCTTCATTTAATTACTACTGCCACTGTGTAAGGTGGCCACTTGGGCAAGAGTAGGTTCACAGTTGTTCGTATGGAAAATAATAATACTCAGTTGTATGAGGAACAGTTTATTCTTGTATCATTTTTTATTATTCATACGAATAACTGAAACCTGCTTTTGTGCACCCCTTATTTTAAAGATGAATGTGAAGGTCAAAGAGGATAAGAACTTGCCCAAGTCCACACAGCTGCTCGGTGGCAGGGCTGGTACTCAAATCCTGTTCAGCTTCTTTCCGTCCTGCAGTTGTTTTCTGCAGAGATAGATACTATCTGGGAACACTGTGCCCTCCGACTTCTTACCAGCTTTGTGGTCTGAGCAAAGCTCACTGCGCTGGACTTCAGTCTCTTCTGTACTGTGAGGTTTTGCCAAATTTCACAGGGTTATTTTGTAAAAATTAAATTTGTTCATTTATTCATTCATCCTGTCGAATGATGGACCAAAGAGCAAGGGAAGTAAAAAAATGAAGGGAGAGAGAGAGTAACTAATTAAAACAAAGTCAGTAGATCTCAAGTTTGGATGGAATGAAAAAAATTCTGGGAATAGCAATAGTAAAGCAGGTGAGCTAGATGGGCAGTGGTCAAAATGTGACACAAGAGATTTGAGAAGAGGTTTCGATTGTGAAGTCAGCATAAAGGGGATGACCACGGGAGTGGGCAGCTAGGAATGGAGCAGAGACAAAGGAACCTTGGAGACAAGGAGCTGAGAAACTGAAAAACAATGACTACATGTAAAATATCTAGAACTCAGCAGCTGATCCTTTAGAAATGTAGAAATATAAGCAACATATTTATCTGCATATTAAAAGGATTAAAGTGAGAAATCTGCCAGACTGGCAGACAGTGCTCGTAAACATTGTATTTGATGGTGCAGAAATGCAGCATGAAGGCAGAACAGCCCCGTTCTGCACGCTGCCTCCCACTCACTGTATCCTGACGTGAGTCACTGACACTCAAGTACTTCTCCTTCAAGGCAGTTAGGGGTTCAGTTAACTGCTTCTGTTAAAAATAACTAAAATAGAGAGGAGCAAAAAATCCCAAAAAGTATAATGGAGGGAGGGGATGGAGGACTGGAGGAGGAGATGATAATATTTATTTACATGAATTTTATTTTTATTCATTCTCAGGCTTTTAAACAACAAAAATAGAAATTACCTTGAATCAGAGTATGCCTGAAAGCCAAACATTAAGATGGTGGTCCCATTATTCTTGAATGCAACCATGAACTAAAATGGATTTTTATAAACTTTAAAAGTGAACACGCACAAGTAGTCTATTTAGTAAGTAGAGTTAAATGTCTGTCAACAAATCTAAAATTTCAGAGGCAATATTTTATTTCAAAAGTAATAAATAATATGCTCATATAATAACTGGTGAGAATTACAATGATGGAAACTCTTAAAATTCCTATAAATAGGCTGTTCACATTTTTCATGACTATGTTTTCCAATGACATATTAAAACAAATTAAAAATTAAAAACATTAATTCACCAATGACATAAGTTCAAGGCTGAGAAAAAGCACTAGTCACAAAGAATTTTAATTAAATGTTAATCTAGCAGTCCAGGAAGAAATGTTATCAAGGAGAGAAGTCCTAATTATAAACATATAGCCGTGTAACTGTTTAAAGCCTAATAAACACCAAGCTTCACCAAACACTTGTGAGAAAAAATTATATATACCTTTTGTTCACGAGGTAACATGAAACTTGATAATACTATTAAGAAAACAAAGGTGACTCCTAAAGAAGGTTCAAAAAGCAACTTATTAACAAAACAAAAATGTTAAACTGAAATGTTCACTTATTTTGGTCTTCAGTTACAAATAAAGTCAGTAATAATTAATTATAATAGTTCTATGGCAATTGGAAAAAACAGAAAAAAATTTTTGTCAATGAAAAAAAATCACTGATTCAATAAGTATTTAATCATTTTATTTACAAAATATATGCAAGAATTACATCCCTCTCGGGTGAAACCTTTGAAATAATTTTAGGTGGAGGGCCTTGAGATGTATCAATTATATAAACCACATTAAATGAAAACACTTCTTTTAAATGTACAATACAAACCAGTACTTTATACAAGAATTCTCTATAAAGTTCATTAGTCAAAATAAAAAGAAATTTATTTCAACTCAATATAAGGCAGGTTCAGTTTCTGTAACTTTGTAGAATTATTTTTTTTGCTTTGTTGGAGACTTTTTCCTCTGCCGGTCCTGATTTTTCTTTGATTCTCTGGATTGTTCAGAGTATCTGCTAGATTTTTCCCATCGTCTCTCAGCGCCATTCTGATACCTATCTTCATCGCTTCTAGAGCCTGAATGTTTTCTATTCTTTTCTCTTGACTTTGATCTGTCCTTTCTTCTAAAATGTTCACTATCCTTATTTCGGTGTCTATGCTCATTTTCAGAAAAAGAGTTTCTTCTGTCTCCTCTCTTCTTTTTAGGATCATCATACTTATTTTCCCAATCTACATGCATTTCTTGGTCTCTGTCATTCATGACTCTACTGTAACTATTTCTTTCAGAAGGAACACCTCTGTCTGAAGTGTACTTTGTTATGGAATCTCTCCAGTGTGGGTCCCTTGAATTTCTATCTCTGAGTTTTTCGGACCTTCTTTCTCTTTCAGTCCTTGTTTCTTGGCGTCTTTGCTCTGATCTTCCTTCTTCTTGCTTCCTGTCATTTGTTTGTCGTTTCCTGGTCAGTTTATCTCCTTCTTTACTTCTGGTATTCCCTTGTCTCTTCTTTCTTGTACCTTTAGCTGCACATGTAAAATGAAATATAGTTAGCTTTCATCTTAATCTTAATTTAATAATTTAGCAATCACAGTTATTAATATAATGTAGGTTTCCTAATTCAGATAAACGATGCAAAGCTAAGTTGACTGAATTGGAAGCCTAATGACAGAACATTTCACAAAACATTTTCTTTCTATTTTTTTTATTATTAATTGAGAGGCGGGGAGGCTGGGAGGCAGAGACAGGCTCCCACATGTGCCCTGACTGGGATCCACCCAGCAAGCCACCTGGGTGGCGATGCTCTGCCCATCTGGGGCACCTGCTCTGTTGCTAGGCAACTAAGCTATTTCAGTGCCTGAAGCAAGGCCATGGAGCCATTCTCAGTGCCTGGGGCCAACTTGCTCAAACCATTCAAGCAATGGCTGCAGTAGGGGAAGAGAGAGAGAGAGAGAGAGAGAAAGAAAAGGGGGAGGGGAGGGGTGGAGAAGCAGCAGATGGTCACTTTTCCTGTGTGCCCTAACAGTGAATCGAACCCAGGACTTCCATATGCCGGCTGATGTTCTACCGCTGAGCCAACTGGCCAGGGCTCAGAAAATATTAAAGAGTATACAATATGTCAACATTAGTTACCAAAGTACTGTTTTGATCCTTAGATTAAAAACAGTGAATGGGCTTATAACTATAGCAAATGTAAAATTTTTATTAAGTGACCAAAATAGTACATTTCCCCTTACAAATTTTATTCAAAACCAGATACTCCAGTCCATGTGTATTATGTCATGAAATATTATGTCAAAACTGGCACATAATCAAAATACACTGATCACAAATGCCAGCAGCAATATTACTTCCTAAAGGTGAGAAGAAACGGGATGACTAGGGTTGCTTAACAGCATAAATAGATATATTTCAAATAAAAACCTATTCCTAGAAAAAAATAGTTTTGCTCTCTAGTGCTATTAGAGAAGTACTAACTGTACCAGTTGGAGTAACTATTGTATGTTAAGATATGTAGTCATAGGCTTTACAAGAGCCACTACGGCTTGATTTCTGAGAAAATGCTATAAAAAGGCCTTGTACAATTTAACTATACCAATATAATCACAAATATAATTAAATAATTACAGTAAAATAATTTACCATTTTAAGCTATAAAATAAAAGTAACACAGCTGTATCTGTGTTACTTAGTTTGGGTACATGAATCAAAGGTGTTGAGATGACCAAAATTTCTGTTGCATTCAAATGTGTACAGAGAGAAGAAAATAGTTTAACCACCTACTCTCATCTTCCTTCCACTGAAATCGTACTGTACTAACCTGTATTTCCCTTGCCAAATGCCTACCCTTGACATCCAGTTGGTTTGCCACTAAGGACTTATTTCTCTGGTTCCTATCAAGCAGCTCTACTGAGATGTAGCTTCTCAAGCAGAAACCATCTGGCTCTGTGCTAACTGAATGTCTTTTTGACCCTACTCTATGTCACCCTCAGTGCTCTGACACTAAACTCAAGCCATATAATAAAATGTAATCTCCTCTCTCTTGGGTGTCTGCTTTACAATTTTACAACTTTGGGGCAGTTCATACTGCTTTTATACTATTTAATATTTTATTAATAAAAATGAAAGCTCTCTACTGAAATTGTATGATGAGAACAAATTAGTTTTGAATCAGCAAGCTTCCTTAATGCAGTAATTCATGCTGTGTTATCATCTGTTCTCAAAACAAACCTCATGAAATACAAATTCTTTAGAATTAAAAGAGGTGAATGTTAAATGAACAATGTTAACATATTTAAATTCAAGAAGAAGACTTCCTGGGAGCAAATGGAATCTTGCTCTAATAATATAAAACACTGAGAGTCCCACAATTCTGTCTGCCACATAGTATGTAGAATACTTTAAAGTGTAACAAACCAGGGACTAGGAATAAAAAGACCAGGTTTCCAACCTTTCAAGGCTACAGGGAAAAGTGCTCCCTCTCTGAAATATGCATTAAAAGAGAAGAAATAATATGCATTTTATACAATTAGACTATCTCTAATTCAGACTAAACTGCTATGATGGAAGAAAGCAGAGCTCACCCTGCAGAAAACAACACAGACCTTTTAAGAAAATGGTGCATTTAAATGAAAATCCTTTACCCATAGTACTTCCAGTTCCAAGTACAATGGAGAAGTCTGTGGAAGACCAGTGCTCTCATTGAAAAACAACTAGAAATAAATTTAAAATCTTCTGCTTAAAGGCAATGAAGATCTTGAACAACCTGAGGTGCTACAAAGAAAGGCAGTGCTCAAGAAAAGAACAGGAGAGTGCCCAAAGAACAAGGAGGCAACTTGAAGGAACTCCTAATTGACAAAGCTGAAATGATGTGAACAGCAAAATAAATGATAGTAGTGGGCTTTAACCCACAGAATAAGATGAACATCCATGAATCCACACTGATAAAATACATAGTAAAATTATAAATAAATGGGGGAAACGGACAACTCTATGTTTAGAAGAAATTCAATTACTAAATGTAGAAGAAAAGAGACAAACAGATAAACCATTATTTTGCAAACACCACAGTAATAAGTGTTCCCGACATGATCCAAAGATGGATGCTAAAATTGGAGAGTGAAAGTTTGAGAAGAAGAGATTTGCATAGCATCAAATTATCTTCCTACAAGATCTAATTTATAGAGAAAAATCTTCCCATGAAGAAATCCAGCAAACATTACCTGAACTAAGTTATCAAAGTTAATGTCACCATAAGTTATACCAATATTATAAACTCCTTGATGAGATGCACAAAAAAGATATCATTTCTATGGTACCCTACCCAAAAATGCATAACCTCATTCTAAACACAAGAAAATATCAGACATGTCACCCTACTGGTCATTTTACAAAATAAGTGACCATAAAATTGCAAAAGCATCAAAGCCATTAAAAACAATCACAGGTTGTAGAAAACTAAGGAGAAATATGAATTAAATGCTGAGTAGGATCCTGGAACAACAAAGAGGAACGCAGTGGAAAAACTGATGAAATGCAAAATTATCAAGATTCTGCTGTTTCGCTAATTCTGGTGTTAATTTCCAGATTTTGCTAAGTAAACTATAGTTATGTAAAATACTAACATTAGGGAAAGTTGGGTCAGGGCTATTTGGGAATTTTCTGTACTGTTCTTGAAATTTTCTTATAAGTTGAAAATTAGTTCAAAATAAAAAATAAAAATAAATAAAGGCATCAGAGAGCTGGCACAAAGAATAAGGACTAGAAGAGTCAAGACTCGTGAAAAGGCAGAACCATAGAGAGGTAAGCTGAATTCTACGGCTACTTTCTCCCTGCGAGCGGCCGCTGATTAAGGGCTGCTGCTGAAGGAGAGGCCAGCGGAGCTCTGGCAGCCGCGGAGACACAAGAATATATATGACAAAAGATACATATCCAGAATACATAGAAAACTCCTATAAATCAATAGAAAAAAACAATAAAAAATGGGCAATGACATGAACAGCCACTTAAGAAAAAACAACTTCTAAATAACCAATAATATATTAAATGATGATCAACTTCATTAGTGGTCAAGGACATAAAAATTAAAACCACAATGCAATGCCTTTACATACCAATTAGAATGGCTAAAATGACAAAGATGGTCAAGGACAGTGGCAGTGAGGATAGGCTCCATGGGAACTCTCATCTGTGGCTGATGGAGGCACAAATGTACTATACATACAACCTGAAACTCAGTGATTTTACCGCTAGGTATACCCAGCACAAGTGCATATGTATCCAATCACCAAAAGATATGCACAAGAGCATTCACGAAAACATGAATTATAAATCTAAATTTCCATTAAGTAAAAAGGATGTTAAATATACTGAGGTATATTCATATAGTGGGAAACTATTCAGCAAGAATAAACTATAAATACAATAATATGGATGAGTATCACAAAATTAATTTTAAAAGATAAGCCAGATATAAAGTTCATAATACATAATTCTAAAGTTAACTGACTTATAGAATTACAAATCAGAATGGTAGCTGCCATGAAGGAATGAGAGGAGTGCTAATAACTAAGGGAATAAGGAGGATTTCCCAGGTACTGGTAACTCTCGCACAGACGTGTCCTCTTACATAGCTGTACACTTATGAGACATGTACTAAAGGTGATACATGTTAATAACTACTATAAAGGCATCACTATTAAAAGTAAAAACTAAAATTCCTTAAAATGCAAACATCAGAAAAGCTCCTATAAATTCGATTACAGACATTATGAATGGTATTTCAGTCACTACTCAAATAAATACTTGCCAATAAAATATCTTCATTTCTATGAAAACGTTTCCAAAGGTAATCCTATCACTGTAAATGTTATAATTTACTATAGACTGTAACAGTGACAGATGATCACTTATGCTGTTGATTGTAGCTTTTAAACAACTGAATTCAAAAATAAATACAAAGTCAAATTATTTACTTCTCTCAATGTGAACACTGCTAGAAAGAGCACGATCGATAATGCGTTTCAATACCTGAGGCAGAACTCTGAGCACTGGCGGATGAAGACTCGCTTTCCTCGCTGGAAGACTCGGAACTGCTGTCACTGCTGTCCGAGCCAGAAGCCGAGGAGTCAGACTCTGCCGAGGACGCGGAGGAGGAAGAAGAGGGGGAGGAATTATTTGGCTCAACTTCTGGTTTCTGTGCCACGATGACCTTTGGTGTATTTTTAAGATGCTCCCGCAATTCATCCCTAATTAAAAATATGACCTGTTAGATTTTGCTTAGAAGGCAACTGTAATTTTGTAATTGAAAATAAAATCCTGAAAATAATCCTTACGTTAATCCTCCAAGACCTATAGAAGTAAAAAAATTGATGGCAAACCGAGTGTTCCTGGGATTATCACGGGGTAATAACCCTTCAAAGAATAGCTGTAGGGTTCTGAAAAAAAAAAAAAAAGAAAGAAAATGAACAAAAAAGAACAGATTTCTTGAAGTTCTTTGTTTAAGGTCAAAGTTCTCAGTCATTTTTTAGATTTTCTATGTATGATATTAAAATAGTAATAAAATACAACCAAGTAAATTATTTATATAATTTATTAAGTTAGGCTATATGGTATCTAAATGAAATGAGTAGGATCCATTCATAATTTACTAACTTTGATTTGTATAATTATACAACAGGTTTTTAAAAAAATTTTATATACACACATACACACATGGCACCATATTTTCCCATGTATAAGACGCACCTATTGAACTCAAGTTTTACTCATCATAAAATTCATACAAATTCTCATCACTGTCACAACTCCCATCCATTAGCTTGTCCTCATCTGTGTCTGATGACGAATCATTGTCTTCAACAATGAGTGCAAAAACAAGCACAAAAAAGTGGGAAATGAAGTAAAAAAATCAATAACCACTGTATAAGATGCACCGTTTTTAGACCCCTAATTTTTTGATAAAATGTGCTTCTTATACATGGGAAATACGGTATGTATGTAACATAAACCAACATATATATCTATATATGTATGAATGTACATACAGAAAAGTAAAAACATCCTCCTCCATTGAGTGTGTGTATATATTTACACACGCACAAGCATGCATATACAGCACTGTGCAAGGCACTGCAGGAGGAGGAATAGTCAACAAAAGGGAGAAGTCATACTTATTCATGACTTATTGACTTATTCATGTTTACCGAGTGCATATAATTATTATATCTAGGGAGGGGAACAAACAAAAACATCAACAATATAATGTTTTGTGGTTTTGGAAATGTGGTTGAATGCCTAACCAGCAGAGTCAGGAAAAACTGCTTCATAAAAAAAGGTGACAAATAAGAATGATTAGGAGTTTGCTATTTAGAACAAGAGAGGGATCCCTAGCCCTGGAAACAGAGGTAAAGGGGCCTTACCAAGCTGGGCAGTGTTGGTGTGGCGGAGCGCAGCTTGCTGGAGAGGGCTTTACTAGGTGAGCCTGATACAGTAGGCAGAGTCCAATAAATGAAGATACAAAGTCAAGGGAAGGGGATGGAATAGCAGAGAGCATGCAGACCCAGGATAGACCTTTGGTGGACACCGGAGAGGAAGGCTGAGGAGCCACAGGGAACAAGTGGTCAACTGTGTAAGTGAGGCTGAGAAGTCGAGGGGCATGAGGACTGAGAAAGATTACATGATTCAGCAGTCAGTAGGAGATCTGAAAGGATGATTTCTATAGTGTGAACGGAGTAGAAGCAAATGTAAGTGGCAATGGGCAACCCTAATGCTTAATAAATAAAGCTGGAATAGAGATTACATAATAGTCCTAGGACAAGACCCTAGTTCAGTGTAATGATCTAAATAATCATATTACATATTCATCTGTAGATATGGACAACTGACCATGATAACTTAATTACTCTAAGGCTAAAATTAGGATAAAAATGAAACTATAAATATTCATCATTGAAGAATTCCAGTGAGCATACAAAAAAATAATTATACTTTAAATAAATTAAAGGAGGCATTAATTTCACACATTCTCTACTAAAATAAAAAGCATTAGTAAAAACTGCCGTTTGTCCTGGGCCATAGAACATGAGATTCGGCATAGTAACCAATGAGGAAAAGCCCTGGGGCTTCACTCCTGCTCCACAACCAAGAGTGGACATTTCACTGAAGTGAAGGAGAAACCTGAGGGCAGAAGGAAGAAAAAGGGCTTAATGACAAACTTACTCATCTTTTAATCTTGCATTAAGTTTAGGAAGACCCATGTATTCACATAGTTCCTGGAAAAATATTTTAACAAAAATTCTACTAGAGGATGTAGTGGTTTCTTCACTCAGCTTTATACATTCAAGAACCTGAAAATTAAAATAAAAAAAAAGACAATTTACTTTTGTTCAAAAAATAACACAAAATGACATTTATAGCTCAAGATTTCTCTTGAAATTATGATTTAGTCTCATCTTAAATCATAATTATTTCTTAATATCTTACCTTGTGCTGATATGCATTACTTCTTTGCAAAGTTTAAGACTACTTACTGCTCTGTGCTAATTTTTAAAATGTAAGATGCTACAGAAATAGAGTTCATTCTCCTAAGTACTGTGCTTTTTATAGCAGGCATACATTATCTTGAGTATATAATGGTGAAGCAGAGATTACTAGCACCTAAACCTCACTCATCAAAATGAGGGTCTGAGGCAAAATGCCCCTTAGACCCACTAGGCTGGTTTTATAAAGTACATACAATTAACAAGGAGGGTGAAGATAGAGAGTGATGGCTTGTCCTCAATACTAAGGCTGAGGCTTAAACACTGAGGCTCATGGAGAGATGTTTCACCACAAATAAAAATAGAAGGAGCCTCCAGTTTGTTGAGTTATGTGTCCAGGAGCCCCTTTGCTTCAACTGTTTAAAACTTTAATTTTGTTCCCTCACAAAGGAAAAAGTAAAATAATTATTATGATTTGGCTCCTAGGTTACCTTATAAAATGCCTATTAATGCAGCTGGACATACATAGTACTTAAAATAGCACAAAAATCTAGCCAATGTGTATAAGTTCAATGATACTGCTTTAATCTTCCATTAGATTCTGGTATTCTACAGTGGGATCCTCTTCTTTCTTTCCTCCTGGATGCAATTTTTTTTTTTTTTTGTATTTTTCTGAAGCTGGAAATGGGGAGAGACAGTCAGACAGACTCCCGCATGCGCCCGACCGGGATCCACCCGGCACGCCCACCAGGGGCGATGCTCTGCCCCTCCGGGGCGTCGCTCTGCCACGACCAGAGCCACTCCAGCGCCTGGGGCAGAGGCCAAGGAGCCATCCCCAGCGCCCGGGCCATCTTTGCTCCAATGGAGCCTTGGCTGCGGAAGGGGAAGAGAGAGACAGAGAGGAAGGGGGTGGTGGTGGAGAAGCAAATGGGCGCTTCTCCTATGTGCCCTGGCCGGGAATCGAACCCGGGTCCCCCGCACGCCAGGCCGACGCTCTACTGCTGAGCCAACCGGCCAGGGCCCTGGATGCAATTTCTTTTTATTGGTGGCTAAATATATACTGAACGCACAGTAGTTGTATAATAAATGGCAACTTAATGAATGCATTTCAAATTCTAACCCAGTGTACATTTCTTTATTAAGAATACCTTTCTTTATTATCACTATGACCATAAGAACTCCTCCCTATTTGCTTACCAAATTCAACATTTCTCTCATGTCCTAACTAGAGGCACTGACAGTTCCCCAGGAAACAAGCAGTACCAGACCTTAGTGTATATTAATGTGTGCACAACTGCATGTGTACAAAGAGAAAAATCTCTAATAATTTCCATGAAAATATTCATAGCCATCACTATTAAAGAGCACTTGACATTTAAACTGTTAATATCACCCAGACTGGTATTTCTTACACTCATATATTTATGCACTTAGCTTTTTGATACCATGTTATATAAACATAATCTCAAAGACAGCTATTATAGTAAAAGCTTGCTACATATTTCATTTTAAATTCCATTTCCTACATAGGAAAAGTATGGCTGTATTATATCTAATACAAATCTGAGAATAATGGGCTTAAGAAGGAAGTATAAACATTGACCTCCATCTACTTACACTCCATGGAAGTGAATCAGTGTATAGAAGATGAGCAAACATCTTAGCAACATTTCTCAATTTGTTTGTTTCCAAGCGATGGATAGTATCATATTGTTCTTTGAATATACTTTCAAAAGATTCCATGTACTCTTTTTTCAGCATGCAAAATCGCTATTAAATAAAAAAACTAAATGTCACTAACATTATGAACATATTAAGTCCTCCTAAATTTACTGAATCAAATTACTCTATATCATATTTTTTGTATATCATATTATTTTGCTTTTATGATGGGGTGCTCAAAAAAGTTAATATATTATCCTTATCTACCTATGATTTATATGCAACAAAAAAATTATAGAGCATAATTATACAAATTATACAAAACTATACAAATCATAGACACACACATTTGTATACTATACAGAAAAGTTTCTCTGTAGGTAGAGTTTGGATTTAAAAATTTATTTTAGTTCATGCTCCGTATGTGCTGCCTAATATGAAGCTGATTTAAGAAGCTGCTTACAGATTTTGAAAAGACAGTATTTAATTGTCCTCTCTGGGAAATTTTTATAAAGCCATGTGGAATTTCTAATAGTTCTGAAAGAGTGATAGGCAATGGTAAGGGACTACAAAAATGAAGTGGGAACGAAGGACAGTGCGGGTGGCACACTGTAGGAAGGGAAGAACAATTCGCTTTTAGCAGTTATGTTACTATATTAGACCAGACCACTAAGCAAACACGTTAATTCACAATATTCTTTCTTTTTCATTCATCTTTTAAATTAGATTTATTGGGGTGACATTGGATTGCAAACCCATACAGGTTTCCAGAGATCAACTCAATAAAACACCATCTGCCCACTGCATTGTGTGTCCACTGCCCCAAGCAAAGTCTTCTTCTGTCCCCATTTCCCCCTCCTTTGCCCACCCCCACCTACGCCCCTATCTGTGTCTCCCCCATGCCCCTTACCCGCTCTCTCCCTGGCTAACACCACACTGTTGTCTTCAGAATTCCCTTAGTGACTCCATTAAATTCCAACAAGAGAAACGCGGCTGGAACTCACCCCAGCTAATAAGCCAAAAAATTTCTCATACGTCCTTTGCTGAGCACAGCAGTCCAGTATCATGTTGCAGAGTTCTTTCTATTTGGAAAAAAAAAAACTATTCAAAACACAATTAATTCATGTTGTATGATAATTGACCAATATGACAGAGATAGCCTAAGATTTTAAAGTTTTAAAAACACAAAACTTCTAAGACATTGTGAACTTTAGTGATTAAGACAAAATAAAACAAAAATTGGAGTGACGTCACGGAAATGGCGCTGTGAGAAGCGCGTCCAACAGCTCTCCCCTAAATCACAACAAATTTATCAACTAGAAACAGAAAAATTTATCCTCGGAGCATTCCGGAGTTCCACACAAACTGAAAGCAAAAGGACTGTTATCACTTGAATCTGAGAGACCAGGGTGTGGAGGAAGCTACTGCAGCAGCGATGCTCATTCAAGCCGCGAGGGAGTGCGCCTGCGGTGAGTCAGCCCATAGACTTGGGAACCGCCGCCGCCACGAGCGGCCGCGCGCGCGCCCGGTCCGGTTGAGCACCGCTGACGTTCCCAGCGGCCCGCACACTGCGAGTGGGGGTCGCCGGCCACCGGTGCCCGGAGCGCCCCATTCGCGCGCGTGCCTTGGGCATTCCACGCGCCCAGGGCGCCCTGCTGGCCCGCACACCCAGGGGGCTCCATTATCCTGCGCCTGGTGCGGTCCAGCCGCCAGCGGCGGGGCGAGCGGTAGAGGCTTGGGAGATTCTCTCTGTGGGCGGGGCACCTCACCCAGCCATTCAAGCTAACAATCAAGCGTTGGGGGAGGGGCGCGCGCAGGCAGCCTAAAATACCTTCGGAAGCACAGATGCGACCCAATCACTGAAATTAGCTTAACGCATAAAATCTGCGCACCCTCGGTTCTAATTGATAAGATCTCTCTCAGTTCAGCGATCCAAGACAAGAGGCGTGATATTTTTTAGTGCCTCTCGCAAAAGGGGCGGGGGCAACTTCTGATTGATAGAACCTCCATATTCAGGGATAAACGCTAACAAGAAGGACTTGGCAGATAATAAGGTCTATACTACACTAGTCGTAAGCAGAGACCAGTGCCTCTTCTTCCCTGCAAAAACAGGCTACAAAGTGTGGAAAGCCTGGCTTGAGAGGTTGTAAAGCCAGGAGCCAAGGCCAGGGCCACTATCAGAGGAGCCCAGCCCATGCAGTTCGCATTGTATTCGGACAGTCGGTAAAGAAACCATGGAGCCAAAAACTGGTGGGCCATAGTCTTTAATCTAGCTTGCACCTGGCGGGCAAGTAAAAATACACACTGGGCTCCAAAACCCCGTCACATTCAGTGCTCACAAAGCTACTGATTTACCCGAGTTTCCTAGAATCAAAGGTTTCTAGCTCAACAGCCTTATTCTCCTCAGTTCCCCATTTCCTTCCTTATCCCAGATACAAACTCTGTACAAACTGGCATCTCACTCAGTACTCCGCCATCTTGGCTGCTTTTCCTGGCCTTCTCCACGTGGCCTCCTCCCGCTGCTGGCTCTATTCTCTCTGCTCTCTCATGCTAACCTCAGGAACCAAGAGAGCAAACTCCCGCTCCGTTCCCATTTTATAGTGTAGAAATCCAAACCCTTAATCCAATATACATAATGGGGAAGTCTCTAATACAAAATCACTTCTATGAGGCATGATAGGATTGTACCACCTCACACCAAAAAGGGTGGGACAGGCTTAATCCCAAAACCAAGCCTCAGGCTACAACAATTCTCAACACACATTAATATCACCTGGGCAACGGCCTCTTTAACAAAGTGAGCATAATACATTTTATCTGCCCAACAGAGGTCCAACTAAATGATAGGCGCTGAACAGTCACCTTGACAACAATTGACTCCCACCCCCGCCTGATTACACTGGAGGCCCTGACTCTCAGAGCCTTTCCCAAAGCCTTGCACTGAGTGGGGATAGAGTGGGGATTTCCCAGCTCTTTGAGCCTCTTACTCCCCAGGCAGAAGCAGTTGCAGCCTTATAGCTGGATCACCAGGCTGCTAATTCAGAAAGGGGGGACTAGGAGAGAGAATCCAGGAAAGCAAACTCTCTCATCGTTGGACCCTGCAAACGCCAACAAGCCTTTACTTCCAGCAAGACTAAAGCCAATTATATGACATTGCCATAGAATCCCATCAACTGCAAATCCCTACCTAAGAGTGACACAGGGGCAGAGCCTGGGGTACAGAGTCACCGACTAGGAAGAGGGAGAGAAAAGAAAAAGGAAGAAGTTAACCTCTCAAAATCAAGAAAAACCCACAGACTTTACAACTTGATCCACTAATTTTTTTTTTTGTTGTTGTTGTTGTTTGTTTCTTCTATCTTTTTGCATTTATTTCCTCCACCTCGGTCCTTCTATTCTCTGCCCATCTTATGCTTCCCCTTTCTTGAACTACACTACCCATGAGTATTGCATTTTATTTTTCTTCTTCATCCTCACCCTCCTTTAAGGTTATACTCCAAAACACTTAACTCTCACTCTCTCCTCTTTTGTTTTTTTTTTTGGTTTTTTTTTTTTTTGTCTTGCTTTATTTTGTTTTTTTCTCCTCCTATTTTATTTCTTCCTTCGTTTTTCTCTTTTTCTTATTTTTTCCTTTCTATTCGTTTTTTCTTTTCTCATTTTACTTTCCTCCCATATAATCCTCAATCACGAAAAAATTAGTTAATTTGGGACTCAAGGCTTTTTTTTTGGCTTTATTTCTCTTTTTTGCTTTTGTTTTTATTTTTTTTTTTCTCTCTTGTTTGTTTATTTTTGTGGCATTTTGGGTCCTCCCAACCCAAGGTCTCCATTGTATTTAGTCTTCGCTCCACTTAATACAACAGATTTTTACTTAATATTTTTATTTTTTTCTTCTTTATTATTCTTTTTTTTCGTCCTTTTTTCTGGTTCCCTCTTATCCCACTCATTTTATCTCTTAGTTGACCATCACTTACAAGCAAATCATCTTATACTTGTCTGCTTGTCTAAGATTTTCTTCCTTTTTTTTTTTTTTTTTTTGCATTTAGTAGGTCCCTACTCCCTTTTTTTGCCCCTTGAACTCTTCACCCCAAATCAGGCCCTCCATTTTAGGCACGATATTTCCCTGAGGAGAGGAGAAGAGGGAAAGAGAAGAAAGAAAAAAGGGGGAAATAATAAATTATTACTGTTTTTTTTTGTGGGGTGTTTTATGTTTTTCTTTTGTTTGTTTGTTTTTTTACTTTTTACTCTTTATTAATTCTAATTAGTGCTATCAACAAGACCACCCTCAGATGTCAATAAGAAAGAGGAAATCGAATATTATGGATACAAAAGAAAGAGAGGTAACACAAATAGATGTGGAAAAATCTATGGAGAAAAGACTTAACATATTGGAAGCCTTGGAGCTAAATGACAGAGAATTTAAAATAGAAATCTTAAAAATACTCAGAGATATACAAGAAAACACAGAAAGGCAATATAGGGAGATCAGAAAACAACTCAATGAACACAAAGAATATATTACCAAGGAAATTGAAACTATAAAAACAAATCAAACAGAAATGAAAAACTCAATTCACGAGCTGAAAAACGAGGTAACAAGCTTAGCTAACAGAACAGCCCAGATTGAAGATAGGATTAGTGAAATAGAAGACAAACAACTTGAGGCATAACAGAGAGAAGAAGAAAGAGACTCAAAAATAATAAAAAATGAGAAAGCCCTACAGGAATTGTCTGACTCCATCAGAAAGAATAACATAAGAATAATAGGTATATCAGAGGGAGAAGAGAAAGAAAATGGAATGGAGAATATACTCAAACAAATAATAGACGAGAACTTCCCAAGCCTGTGGAAGGAACTAAAGCCTCAAATTCAAGAAGCAAACAGAACACCAAGTTTTCTTAACCCCAACAAACCCACTCCAAGGCACATCATAATAAAGATGACACAAACCAATGACAAAGAAAAAATTCTCAAGGCAGCCAGGGAAAAGAAGAGTACAACCTATAAAGGAAGGCCTATTAGATTATCATCAGATTTCTCAGCAGAAACTCTACAAGCTAGAAGAGAGTGGACCCCAATATTTAAAGCCCTGAAAGAGAGGAACTTTCAGCCAAGAATACTATACCCATCAAAGCTATCCTTCAAGTATGAAGGAGATATAAAAACATTCACAAATACAGAAAAGATGAGAGAATTGATCAACAGAAAGCCCCCACTCCAGGAAATACTAAGGGGGGTTTTCCAACCAGATTCAAAGAACAAAAGAAAACAACACCACAAGTAACAGCTCCACCAAGAACACAATAAAACCAAACTTAAACTGTGACAACAAAGGAAAAAAAGGGGAGAGAGGATGGAGATTAACAGTAGCAAAGGATGATGAAGTGCAGAAATACTTATAAGATAGGGTACTACAATGAATATGGTAGGTACCCTTTTCATTACTTAATGGTAACCACCCTTAAAAAAACCACCACAAAAACACTTGACTTAAAAAAGGTAGCAACAGAGGAAAGAAGTATGGAACACAAACAAACAAAAACAAATGATAGAAAAACAAAAGAGAAGAATCAAACTAGATACAAAACTAACAGAAAGCAATTTATAAAATGGCAGTAGGGAACCCACAAGTGTCAATAATTACACTAAATGTAAATGGATTAAACTTACCAATAAAAAGACACAGAGTAGCAGAATGGATTAAAAAAGAAAATCCAACTATATGCTGCCTACAAGAAACACATCTAAGCAACAAGGATAAAAACAAATTCAAAGTGAAAGGCTGGAAAACAATACTCCAAGCAAACAACACCCCAAAAAAAGCAGGTGTAGCAATACTCATATCTAATAATGCTGACTACAAGACAGAAAAAGTACTCAGAGACAAAAATGGTCATTTCATAATGATTAAGGGGAAGTTGAATCAAGAAGACATAACAATCCTTAATATATATGCACCAAACCAAGGAGCACCAAAATATATAAGACAGCTACTTATTGACCTTAAAACAAAAACTAACAAAAATACAATCATACTTGGAGACCTCAACACACTGCTGACGGCTCTAGATCGGTCATCCAAACAGAGAATCAATAAAGATATAGTGGCCTTAAACGAAATACTAGAACACCTGGATATGATAGACATCTACAGGACACTTCATCCCAAAGCGACAGAGTATACATTTTTCTCTAGTGTACATGGAACATTCTCAAGAATTGACCATATGTTGGGCCACAAAGACAATATCAGCAAATTTAGAAAAATTGAAATTGTACCAAGCATATTTTCTGATCATAAAGCCTTGAAACTAGAATTCAACTGCAAAAAAGAGAAAAAAATCCCACAAAAATGTGGAAACTAAACAACATACTTCTAAAAAATGAATGGGTCAAAGAAGAAATAAGCGCAGAAATCAAAAGATATATACAGACAAATGAAAATGAAAATACGACATATCAGAATCTCTGGGATGCAGCAAAAGCAGTAATAAGAGGAAAGTTCATATCACTTCAGGCCTATATGAACAAACAAGAGAGAGCCGAAGTAAACCACTTAACTTCACACCTTAAGGAACTAGAAAAAGAAGAACAAAGACAACCCAAAACCAGCCGAAGAAAGGAGATAATAAAAATCAGAGCAGAAATAAATGAAATAGAGAACAGAAAAACTATAGAAAAAATCAATAAAACAAGGAGCTGGTTCTTTGAAAAGATCAACAAAATCGACAAACCCTTGGCAAGACTCACCAAGGAAAAAAGACACAAGACTCAAATAAATAAAATCCAAAATGAAAGAGGAGAGATCACCACAGACATCATAGAAATACAACGAATTATTGTAGAATACTATGAAAAATTATATGCCACCAAATACAACAATCTAGAAGAAATGGATAAATTCCTAGAACAATACAACCTTCCTAGACTGAGTCATGAAGACGCAGAAAGCCTAAACAGACCAATCAGCAGGGAGGAAATAGAAAAAACTATTAAAAATCTCCCCAAAAATAAAAGTCCAGGCCCAGACGGTTATACTAGTGAATTCTATCAAACATTCAAAGAAGACTTGGTTCCTATTCTACTCAAAGTCTTCCAAAAAATTGAAGAAGAAGCAATACTTCCAAACACATTTTATGAGGCCAACATGTCCTTCATACCAAAACCTGGCAAGGATGGCACAAAGAAAGAAAACTACAGACCAATATCTCTAATGAATACAGATGCTAAAATACTAAACAAAATACTGGCAAACCGAATACAACAACATATTAAAAAAATAATACATCATGATCAAGTGGGATTCATCCCAGAATCTCAAGGATGGTTCAACATACGCAAAACGGTTAACGTAATACACCATATCAACAAAACAAAGAACAAAAACCACATGATCTTATCAATAGATGCAGAAAAGGCTTTTGATAAAATACAACACAATTTTATGTTTAAGACTCTCAACAAAATGGGTATAGAAGGAAAATATCTCAACATGATAAAGGCCATATATGATAAACCATCAGCCAACATCCTATTAAACGGCATAAAACTGAGGACTTTCTACCTTAAATCAGGAACAAGACAGGGTTGTCCACTCTCTCCACTCTTATTCAACGTGGTGCTAGAAGTTCTGGCCAGAGCAATCAGACAAGACAAAGAAATAAAAGGCATCCATATCGGAAAAGAAGAAGTAAAGCTATCACTTTTTGCTGATGATATGATCCTATACATCGAAAACCCGAAGGACTCCACAAAAAGATTATTAGAAACAATAAACCAATACAGTAAGGTCGCAGGATACAAAATTAACATACAAAAGTCCATAGCCTTTCTATATGCCAACAATGAAATATTAGAAAACGAACTCAAAAAAATAATCCCCTTCACGATTGCAACAACAACAAAAAAATACCTAGGAATAAACATAACAAAGAACGTAAAGGACCTATATAATGAAAATTACAAAGCATTGTTAAGGGAAATCGAAAAAGATACAATGAGATGGAAAAATATTCCTTGTTCTTGGATAGGAAGAATAAATATAATCAAAATGGCCATATTACCCAAAGCAATATACAAATTTAAGGCAATTCCCATCAAAATTCCTATGAGATTTTTTAAAGAAATGGAGCAAAAAATCATCAGATTTATATGGAACTATAAAAAACCCCGAATAGCCAAAACAATCCTAAGGAAAAAGAATGAAGCTGGGGGCATTACAATACCTGACTTTAAACTATATTTTAGGGCCACGATAATCAAAACAGCATGGTATTGGCAGAAAAATAGACACTCAGACCAATGGAACAGAATAGAAAGCCCAGAAATAAAACCACATATATATGGTCAAATAATTTTTGATAAAGGGGCCAACAACACACAATGGAGAAAAGAAAGCCTCTTCAACAAATGGTGTTGGGAAAACTGGAAAGCCACATGCAAAAGAATGAAACTCGACTACAGCCTGTCCCCGTGTACTAAAATTAATTCAAAATGGATCAAAGACCTAAATATAAGACCTGAAACAATAAAGTACATAGAAGAAGACATAGGTACTAAAATCATGGACCTGGGTTTTAAAGAACATTTTATGAACTTGACTCCAATGGCAAGAGAAGTGAAGGCAAAGATAAATGAATGGGACTACATCAGAATTAAAAGTTTTTGCTCAGCAAGAGAAACTGATATCAAAATAAACAGACAGCCAACTATATGGGAACTGATATTTTCAAACGACAGCTCAGATAAGGGCCTAATATCCAAAATTTACAAAGAACTCATAAAACTCAACAACAAACAAACAAACAATCCAATTAAAAAATGGGAAGAGGACATGAACAGACACTTCTCCCAGGAAGAGATACAAATGGCCAACAGATATATGAAAAGATGCTCAGCTTCATTAGTTATTAGAGAAATGCAAATCAAAACTACAATGAGATACCACCTCACTCCTGTTAGATTAGCTATTATCAACAAGACGGGTAATAGCAAATGTTGGAGAGGCTGTGGAGAAAAAGGAACCCTCATTCACTGTTGGTGGGACTGTAAAGTAGTACAACCATTATGGAGGAAAGTATGGTGGTTCCTCAAAAAACTGCAAATAGAACTACCTTATGACCCAGCAATCCCTCTACTGGGTATATACCCCAAAACCTCAGAAACATTGATACGTGAAGACACATGTAGCCCCATGTTCATTGCAGCACTGTTCACAGTGGCCAAGACATGGAAACAACCAAATAGCCCTTCAATAGAAGACTGGATAAAGAAGATGTGGCACATATACACTATGGAATACTACTCAGCCATAAGAAATGATGACATCAGATCATTTACAGCAAAATGGTGGGATCTTGATAACATTATAAGGAGTGAAATAAGTAAATCAGAAAAAAACAAGAACTACATGATTCCATACATTGGTGGAACATAAGAGACATGGACAAGAGTGTGGTGGTTACCAAGGGTGGGGGGGGGAGGGAGGACATGGGAGGGAGGGAGGGAGAGAGTTAGGGGGAGGGGGAGGGGCACAGAGAACTAGATAGAGGGTGACGGAGGACAATCTGACTTTGGGCGAGGGGTTTGCAACATAATTTGATGACAAAATAACCTAGACATGTTTTCTTTGAATATATGTACCCTGATTTATTAATGTCATCCCATTACCATTAATAAAAATTTATTAAAAAAAAAATAAAAGAAAAAAAAATAAAACAAAAATTACGGCATTTTTCGCTCCATAAGACACACTTTCACCGCCACAAAAATGGAGGGGAAAATGCCTGTGTGTCTTATGGAGCAAATGTTCATTTTCTTAGCTGCTGAGGGGCACTGCACCGGTAAACACATGTAGAATGAGCGCCAGCGGGAGCGTAATCATACCCGCGACAGCTGTGTGCAGAACCCCACCATCTGCGTGACCAGTTTAGAGCACATATTAGCGAAACCACAAAAAACTTTAAAGAAATGAAGACTCATCTAGCTGTAATTCCTGGGGGTCTTACCAGCCAGTTGCAACCTCTCGACATTTCCATCAACAAACCGTTTAAAGTCTGTATGCGAGAAGAGTGGAACAAATGGATGGCTGCTGGTAATCATGATCTGACACCAACTGGACGAATGAAGATACCCACTATCACTCAGGTTTGTGAATGGGTGAAAACACCATGGCAGTCAGTGAAGAATGAAACCATGGTATGGTCATTCAAAAAATGTGGCATTAGCAATGCCTGAGATGGCACTGAAGATGGTATCATATATGAAAATAGCGAAGAAAGTGATACCAGTGATTGTGAGCAACTGAGCTTCTTAAATTCTGACACTAGCGATGATGAGTTCCTGGGGTTCCTGGACAACTAGAAGAGTATTTGAACATTAAAGTCTCTTCTCATTTGTTAATAATAGTGCTAATGGCTGTTAATACTGCTGTTGAGTTTACATTGTTGAAATATTATTGTGGTATATTTTATTAAATATTTCAACACAACATTTGGTTCAGAATATTTTTTTTCTTATTTTCCTCCTTAAAACCCTAAGCGCGCCTTACGGTCAGGTGTGTCTTATGGAGTGAAAAATATGATAATCTGTTAAAAGCAGTTTTTAAAAGCCTTCAGTCTGACAGTTTCCACATATCATTCATGCTAATTAGACTGACTGTAAAATTCTCAACTTATATAAATAGGAACTACTTTTAGAGCACCTAGCATGTGAAACACATAAAGAGACTGAATAAACTGTTTTCTAGAAAGATTCAATACAGAATTCTTTTAAATATAGGTCACCAATATGACATATCACCAGTACATTTAACAATTCAGTTATATACTTTTCAAAGATCTAAACTTAATTATTAGAATGTTTATTTAGTTAGTATGGAAAAGGCAGAACATGATGAATCTTTATAGGAGCAAAAATAGGCACAAGCTTCAATAATAATTTAAATGACTCTCTGGTTGTTAAAATATACTAAAAAACATAGAAAAAGAAAAAGATATCTGTGGCTGAATTTTCTAGCTTCAAAATAAATGTTATGCATATAGATCTGTCTACAGCTTAATCTATACTTATAGATGAAATCACTTCTTAACTGTGGAATCATATAGTGTGTCTGTAAAGTTATGGTGCACTTTTGACCGGTCCCAGGAAACCAACCAAAGACGATAGAAATGTGAAATCTGCACCAAATAAAAGGAAAACTCTCCAGTTTCACACCTATTCAGTGCAGTTCGATGTGGGCTCACGCACAGATTTCTTAGGGCTCCTTAGGTAGCTATCCTGTATAGCCTCTACAGACTCGTCACTGACTGATGGCCTACCAGAACAGGGGTTTCTCCACCAAACTGCCGGATTCCTTCAACTGCTTATCCCACCGAGTAATGTTATTCCTAAGTGATGGTGCTTCGTTATAAACGCACCGATATTCACGTTTGCACTTTGGTCACGGATTCGACCAGTCAAAAGTGCACCATGACTTTACGGACACACTGTATATTGTCCAATCAGCTATTTATATACCTTGAAAACTCCTCTGTGAAAATTCTGTTAAACTAATAAATCCAAGAATAAATCCAGGATCAAAAAATATTATCACAAATGATTAATAATTAACAAATATTATTTATAATTCCTAAAATAATCCTAATGAAGTATGTAATGATTACAGCAATATCTTAAAGAAACTCAGGCAACATGGACAAATAAATGGAGACAAAAATTAAAAAGTTTAAAATTATTTTTCCCAAATATACTAATTGCAATATATTAGCTTTTTTTTTTTTTTTTTTCCTTACAGGGACAGAGAGTCAGAGAGAGAGTCAGGGAGAGGGATAGATAGGGATAGACATACAGGAATGGAGAGAGAGATGAGAAGCATCAATCATCAGTTTTTCGTTGCTGCACCTTAGTTGTTCATTGATTGCTTTCTCATATGTGCCTTGACCACGGGCCTTCAGCAGACTGAGTAACCCCTTGCTCGAGCCAGCGACCTTGGGTCCAAGCTGGTGAGCTTTTTGCTCAAGCCAGATGAGCCTGCACTCAAGCTGGCGAGCTTGAGGTCTCAAACCTGGGTCCTCCTCATCCCAGTCCGATGCTCTATCCACTGTGCCACCGCCTGGTCAGACATATATTAGCTTTCTATAAACAGAAAGCAAGCTTATAAAATGTATACCCTTTCAGTTCATTTTGGCTTTTACTTAATTTACCTTCATATATTCAATTAGCAATTTTGACATTTTGTCATATTTAAAGCACAAGATGCAAGCTAAGTAAACATTGTAAACATTTAAAGAATCAGGTCAATACGTATTTACTGCATGCATTTATGTGCAAGGGAGAGGAAGAGAAGCCTGAAGAAGTACAGAACAGACTCTACAACTGTGCTGTTCAGAAGGGTAACCCATACCACATGTAGCTATTTAAATTTAAATTATTTATTATATAAAGTTAAAATTTTAGTTCCTTAGTCACGCCACATTTCAAGTAGTCAAAAGCCATATGTGAATAGTGGCTACTGTACTGGACAGTGTAGACTATGAATACTTCCATCACAAAATAAAGTTCTTTTGGTCAGTGCTATTATAGAAGCTGATAATGTACTTAAAAAACAAACTCCTCAAAGGCATCATTTCACAATATAGGGTAATTTTAGATATCTTTATATTACTAGGTTATTACCATTTTAAAGACTGGTCACAAGTTATCTCAATTAAATAAATGTTTATAAATGTATAAGTTTTGAAAAGATGTACTTTATCAAAATTTAATACAGTACTCAAAACTTAAAATGAGGCTTTTCTGACTTCTGCTTTATTATGTTAATTTTAGATATTAAAAGGCATTTTCAGCTTTTCTACCAACATTGTATTTTACAACAACGTAAGAGCTAATCAGGTTGTAAACAGTGTAACATGGTAATATGCTGATAATGGTAATATCAGCATTGTGAAGAAAGTCAACACTACTTATAAAACAAATTACTTTCTTCCCTAGACTAAATGCAATTATAAGAGTTATTCCCTGTGGCTTATAATAATTAAATATTTTAACATTTTAATTAAATAGTATAACAGTTTTAGGAGAGTCTTTTGATTATATAACTATAGATACACTAAGATACTCTTCCCAATATTATTGAAATATGTTGAGGTTAGTCCTAATATTATCCTCTGGATTAATATTAATAAAATTTATTATGACTTAATTATATTTCTTAAATAATGTGACAAGATCATTCAATTATAATTTTAAAGGTTAATTCACAGTGTTCTCTTCCAATGACAACACATCAAGTACACCGGAGTACAGACATGTACACAATAATTAATATGTGAGTAAACAAACTTTAAGAGAAAAAGAATTTCTTCTCCAAATTTTATACTACAGCATTTCAAGAATAAACCTATATTCCATAACAAACATTGGCAAACTTTTTCTGTAAATGGTCAGATAGTAAATATTTTAGGTTTTAGAGGCCATATGGTTGGTCTCTGTTGCAACTAGTTAGTTCTGCTACAGGGCAAAAGAAACCTTGCATAACCAATGGGCATGGCTATAATCCAATAAAACTATTTCTTACAAAAATAGGCAATGACCTATAAGAACAGTCTGCCGATCTCTGTAGTAGATCATTCTTAAAGCTTTAAGACAAAGGACTTACTTACAGCTAATGGAAATTCATCTCAGAGAGTCAAGATCTTTTAGATGAACTAGAAACAAAACAGCCTATTCGACTCCAGCATCTGTGCTGGGTCTAGCACATGTAAAGCAAGGTATGAAAAACAAAATCCAAAAGCCTTGGCTCAGGTCCCAAGGATCTAGATGGACCAAGAGTAATACACACAAGAACACAACTAAAAACATACCTAAGATAATCTATTTAATCCAGTTTTTATTATCCCTAGCATTAGAGTTCTATGAAAATTTGATTAGTAAGGATAAGGTCTACTGGAAAGTTCTGTCAATTTCTATCACAACAAGTTTTTGACACATAAGCACATGTTTATTTGGCGCATGTGTGCCTATTTTTATCACTTAATGTATACATACTGATGTAGCAAACAAAGTTGATTCACATTAGTCTTATGTGTGAAGCTATAGTGTACCCATGGCTACTGATAAAGTTCATTTACGCCACTGTAATTTTTACGAATTTCAACAAGAAAGAAATGCTACAGAAGCATGTCTGTCGCATCCACCATATTCCCTGGACTTAGCACCCTCCGACTATCACTTGTTTTTGTCCTTACAAAATTTTTTAAAGGGCAAAAAATTCAAAAATGAAGAAGATATCAAATAAGCACTGGTTCAATTTTTCACATCAAAAGATAAAATATTTTTCAAAAATGGGATATACAAATTGCCCTCATGCTGGCAAGAAATCATTAATAATAATGACAATTATATTATTTAATAAAGTTTATTGACGGTAAGAAAAATTTGAATTTTGTTTTATTCCAAAAATGGACAGAACTTTCCGGTAGACCTTATATATTGAGTTATAAAACTATGAGTCCTCTGGCTAAAAGGGGTCTATTATGTATTTTATAGATCGTTGAATACCTGACATCTGGCAAAGTGCCTGACTATAACATGCTGAATACATTTTGTTGAATGAATGACTAAAAAAGAAAAATGATAGATTCTTCTATATCTAATTTAAGCTATGCAACATATATAATGACCTTTACAATTTTTACCCCCAAATAATGCTTTAGTACATAAAGTAGATAAACCAGGTAATTTAATAAAGAACAAATTTCCTACTGTATTTAAGCCACAATTTGATTTATAGGTAACCACTCCAAAATTTCTGCACAGTGTGGTGATTCAAAGAGAGCTTCTCCTTTTCCCACATTGTATTCAAGCAGCAACTTAGTTCACTGGAAGGAATAGCACATATAAACATGCCAGGTCTCCTAAATTTAGTTATTTTTAAATTAAAATTTTTCTCGAGTTATTTAAAATTTTGATTTATTGACAATTTTAGAAAATCTATCTCCCTATATATTTTTTGACAGAGACAGAGAGAGATAGAGAGAGGGACAGATAGGAACTGACAGGAAGGGAAAGAGATGAGAAGCATTAATTCTTTGTTGTGGCACTTGAGTTATTCACTGATTGCTTTCTCCTATGTGCCTTGACTGGGGGGCTACAGCAGTGAGTGAACCCTTGCTCAAGCCAGCAACTTTGCACTTGTAAGGTCGATGGATAATGGGGAAAGGTCAGGCCCAGGAACTTTGGCTAGGACCGCCCACAATCAAGCGCACCAAAAGAAACTTCCCAAGAACCCTTTGGAAAACAGCGACTGTCTGCCAGCCAGTGAGATTTCACCACGTCATATTAGCTCGACCACCCTAGGGACCCTTTAAATACCTCCCACGTGGGTCACCACTTGTGACTTCCCTGGCTTCCATCTTTTCTCGGGGCCAGGGAACCTCATCAGGCGGGATGCGTGCTCTGTACTCAATAAAACCTTTTATTATTCCACAGTTTGTGGCTCGGGCCCCTTCCTTCCTTCTTGGCGGGGAAAAATACCTTATAGGACTTCAAGCCAGTGACCTTTGGGCTCGAGCCAGCACAACCAAGGGATCATGTCTATGATCCCATGCTCAAGCCAGCAACCCTGTGCTCAAGCCAGATGAGCCCGCACTCAAGCTGGCAACCCTGGGGGTTTTGAACCTGGGTTCTCTATGTCCCAGGGTAATGCTCTATCTACTGTGCCACCACCTGGTCAGGTTACATTTAAATAATAAATATTTAGTACTAAGTTATTGTTTCAATTCATGAAACCTATTAACTGTCCAAAATATTTTTATAACCAATATATTTCCTAATTGAAAAAAAGTATTAACTTACTGTTTGGCTTTCAGGAAACTCCATTTTCAGCAGTTTGTGAGCACATTCCTCAAAATCTAAACTGTAGAGATAAAATGCTCATGATGGTTAGGTTAAAAACCTGCAGTATAGTTTAACGGTAGTACTTTTTTATAGTATATACAAGAATTTTACATTAAGTTACTTTACTTTTTTATTATAATTTTGTGTATATTGTATATATAAAAGATATAACTCTTAACTCAAAAAAGGCAGTAGTGATAACATACTACAATATGGAGCCTTAAATTATCCTATGTGAAAAAGGTCAGACACAAAAGACCACATATAGTATAATGCCATTTATATAACATGTCCTGAATAGGAAAACAGACACAGAAGGTAGACTTCAATTTTTATTATACTCCTAACTTATTTCCAATTCTCTCTAATCCACGTCAAGAAATGGGAAAAGGCCCTGGCAGGTTGGCTCAGTGGTAGTGTTGGCCTGGCGTGCGGAAGTCCCGGGTTCAATTCCCGGCCAGGGCACACAGGAGAAGCGCCCATTTGCTTCTCCACCCCTCCCCCTCTCCTTCCTCTCTGTCTCTCTCTTCCCCTCCCGCAGCTAGGGCTCCATTGGAGCAAAGATGGCCCGGGCGCTGGGGATGGCTCCATGGCCTCTGCCTCAGGCGCTAGAGTGGCTCTGGTTGCAACAGAGCGACGCCCTGGATGGGCAGAGCATCGCCCCCTGGTGGGCGTGCCGGGTGGATCCCGGTCGGGCGCATGCAGGAGTCTGTCTGCCTGCCTCCTGGTTTCCAGCTTCAGAAAAATACAAAAAAAGAAAGAAAGAAAGAAATGGGAAAAGATGTTCCAGCATCCCAGCATGACATCTAGTGCTTAATCAACATTTTTCGTTATCCTGATTCTTACCCAAATACAGGGCTTCCAAATTTTATAATAATCAAGCCTAAAAACAGCAAATAACCAAAATCACTCACAAATAAAAGGTTTTATAAAACATTCGTATCAATTACATTTAAAATATCTTCCACATGCTTCACTTAAGAGAATAATCAAACTCAATGTGAACTTGCTGAAGGAATAATGCTACTATAATTTACACTTTTTGTAGAATGTTCAAACTTTCACTTTTTGATAAAAGTAGTATAAAGTAATTACCCACTAAAATACGATTATAAAAAGTTTATCTGTATTTTTCAGCTTCTGTCACTTTCTGAGTCTCATCAGCACAATAAGGGTAAAAACCCAGGATGATAAAATGTAACAACAACAAAAAAATCCAAAATAAAATAGTTATTTTAGAAAAATTTATCAGGAAAGAGCTTTTATAACACATAATATTAAACAATATTTAAGCACTAAGATTAAAATAATAAAATGTAGTCGACAAATTTCAATAACATAGCAAAGATTAAAATATAAAGTGTCATCTATTCGGTGGGACACTTGAATCTATGTAAACACAATAAATTAAAATCATTAAAAATTAAAAAAAAAAAGTGTAGTTGACAAACTTTAATAACATAGCAATACCAAAAAGTATTTAAAAAGATGTGACATTTTCCTTTCTAAAGTATTATTTCTAAAATCTGCCTACCAATTTGTCCAATAAAGATAATGCTACAGGCATGATACTATATATTCTCTAGAGTTTTGTGCCTCTGACATTATGTTAGACCTCTTCCCCATATCAATAACAAGGCTTCATCAGCCTAAGATGCAATTCTGGCATGAACAGGGTATTTTGATTATTTGTGTTGAACAAGAAGATTGTCTCTTTTTTAAGTTTCTTTGCACTGATCCATTCTTTTTTTTTTTTTTTTTTTTCTCTGAAGCTGGAAACGGGGAGAGACAGTCAGACTCCCGCATGCGCCCGACCGGGATCCACCCGGCACACCCACCAGGGGGCGATGCTCTGCCCCTCCGGGGCGTCGCTCTGCCGCGACCAGAGCCACTCTAGCGCCTGGGGCAGAGGCCAAGGAGCCATCCCCAGCACCCAGGCCATCTTTGCTCCAATGGAGCCTTGGCTGCGGGAGGGGAAGAGAGAGACAGAGAGGAAGGAGGGGGGGTGGAGAAGCAAATGGGCGCTTCTCCTATGTGCCCTGGCCGGGAATCGAACCCGGGTCCCCCCGCACGCCAGCCCGACGCTCTACCGCTGAGCCAACCGGCCAGGGCCCTGATCCATTCTTTATATAATTTTCTGTCAGTATATTTTTAAGTGAGAGGAGGGGAGGTAGAGAGACAGACTCCTGTATACGCCCCAGTGGAGATCAACTCGGCAATCCGAGTCGGGCTCCTGTTCAAATCAACTGAGCTATCCTCAGCGTCTGAAGCCGAAGCTCAAACCAACAGAGCCACTGGCTGCAAGAGGGAAAGAGAGAGAGAAGGGGGAGAGAGAAGAGAAGCAGATGGTCACTTTTCATGTGTGCCCTGACAGGGGACTGAATCCAGGACTCAGCACGCCGGGCAGACAACTCTATCCACTGAGCCGACCGGCCAGGGCTGTCGTCATTGTCTTAATGCTGGAATTTTCAAATCTTTTGTGTGAGTCACAGATTATTAAGGTTAGATAAACTTTAGAAAAAAGGTTACTTTTAAATAATTATTCAAAGGACACCACTATAACCCTTCAAAGTTAATGTTAACAGCAATATTAAAACAATAAACCTGTTGTTTACAACTTATTACTGTTGCATTCTAAAAAGGACATACAAATAAAGGTCAAACTGTAAGAACAGTTATCTATAACAGTAAGTTCTCATCTTCCATTTTGATTCAGCATGAAAAATATTTAATAGTTATTTTCTTTCATGTGAAAGGCAAAGCAATAGGTAAGCATAAACCAAAAAATTTCTAACCAATGTTTGCTGTTAAACTTTTCTTTCTGAAGATGAATCTAAGCCAGAAAGTTTTCAGACAGACTGAAAAACAAGATGACTCCACTGATGAATCATTATTGCTATTACATCATACAAAATGGAAATATATAAAACCTAGAAACAAGGCAAAAGAGAGAAAACATTCCTCCTTTCCTGTAAAATGTAAGTACTGTGCCCACTAAATCAATAGATTCATATACAAAACAACAGATGTACTAGACAGTCAACATTTTCATTTACTTCTCTTTGAAACCAAACTCATAGCCTTCAAAGGGAATAGGTTTGTTTTCATAACATGATAGTTCTTACTTAACATTGCTCTGAAGGGTCCTAAAAACCTTCCAATGCTTATTTTCTGTTTCCATTTATATATATTTCCATCTGCCCAACAAATCAGTGTCCAAAAGTTAACACTGGTTAAAAGTTAACACATAACAGTGCTTTTCTCCTTAGAATCAGAATTGGAAAACTAGAAAAAAAAAAAAAATGTTGCCCTGGCTGGTTGGCTCAGTGGTAGAGCATTGGCTTGGTGTGTGGAAGTCCCGGGTTCAATTTCCGGTCAGGGCACACAGGAGAACCAACCAATTGCTTCTCTACCCTTCCCCCTCTCCCTTCTCTCTATCTCTTCTCCTTCCACAGCCAAGGCTTCACTGGAGCAAGTTGGCTAGGGTACTGAGGATGGCACAATGGCCTGGTCTCATGTGCTAAAATGGCTCGCACTGCAGTGGATCACTGCCGGGTGGGCATGCCGGGTGTATCTTGGTCCGGCACATGCGGGATTCTCTCTGCCTCCCTGCTTCTCACTTAAGAAAAATATTTAAAAAAAAAGAAAAAAAGAAAATAAAATTTTAAAATTTTTACTCCATAATTAAATACTGTACTAGTTCTGTAATATACTTGTTTTTAGATTCTTATTAGAGATATCTAACTATAAGGAATGACAGCTAAAAAATATTTAATTATGCAACACAGTTAGACCTTCCAAATAAATAAATACAATTTGCTTTTGAAGAACCAACAGTAGGGATCTATCAGCTTGGGCTTGGGATAGGGGCAGAGAGGTAGGTAATTTGAGAATTTCTCAAATAGTATCGTTTTCTGTCATCAGATCCCCAAAAACACATCTCCTTGTTTATTTGCTTTCAGAAATAAGATTCTACCGAGCTACAGTTATCTTACCTTGACTGAATAGCAAGATAAATTGTACGACGAAATGAGACAAGGTTAATTTCTGTCTTGTCATGAATAGTCACCTTTTGTCCTAAAAGAAACATAAGATTATGCAACTACAAAAATAAATGTCAAGAACTGAAAATGTATTTCTGTATAATGTTTCTGGATGCATTCAGAGTCTATGAGTTTAATAATAATATTCTTTTTTTTAATTTTAAAAAATTTATTGATGTCAACAAGTTAGGAAGGGAAAGGGAGAGAAGGAGAGAGGGAGAGGGAGGGAGGGAGAGAAGAAGAGGGAGGGAGAAAGGGTGAGAGAAGGGGGGAGAGAGAGAGAGAGAGAGAGAGAGAGAGACAGGAACATTTATCTGTTCCTGTATGTGCCTGACCAGGGATCCAACTGGCAACCTCTACACTTCAGGACAATGCTCCAACCAACTGAGCTATCCTAGCTGCTAGGGCAACAATATTCTTTTCTACAGTGTGAATTACCATTTGTAGAACTCAAAACAACTATTTCAACTCTGTTTTGCTGTATCTTAAAGTACTTTAATTACAGTTTTGTTAGATCAAAGTCCAGAACCAAGACAGGAAAACTATTTTTCTGTGTCACTAGTTCATTTAGACATTATTAAAGGCTGCACTCACAATGTAGTTTGGTAAAACATTATTTCTAGAGTTTTAAATAGTAGTAGCTTCATAATTTGGGAGAATGTACTTCTAACCATTAGTTACCACTTTCAGACAACACTGGGATTATCATGACAAGTTGGACTGGTCCAATATAAATATATATTTGTCAAACTTCAAAAACTTCCTGTTAAATATCTAATCAGTTTTATTTGAATAGTATTTTCACATAAAACAAAGAAATTCAAAAGTAAAATGTAGTACATGAATAGCAAGATGTTTTAAATAAGAAAATAAAAAAATTAAACTTATTTTTATAAAATATAATTATAGAAGAGCAATTATGCTCTAAGACAGAACTAAAATACATTATGCTCTAAAAGAGAAAGATAAACTTTGAACATTTTCTAATATGTAATACAAGTAAACAGTAACCAGGGTAGGCATGTTATGATGTTTTAACTGAGACTCTAGCAAAGTAGTGAACTTATTTTGCTGTGAAATATAATGTAATCAAAGCTGAATAGGAAGAACATCATGCCTGCTTTTGTATAAATATAGATTTTGGCCTCCCCACTCTATTTTGCCAAAATGAACAGTAAATATCTAGTCATTCTCATCTGTCACATTAATGCCAGGGTAACATAAATTATATGCACTCAACATGAATACACCTTTTCACAGTGTATAATCAAAAACATAAAATGTCAAATTAAAATTAAGCTGATGTTAAAAATGAACTTCCTGATTTACTACTTTTAGAGCAAGGGTTTTCAACCCTGGCAATACTGACAGAGCTGAAAAACACTTTTGGGGGGGCAGTCTTGTGACTTGAGGATGTTTAACAGCATTCTTAGCCTTTACCTACTAGAGGCCAGTAGCAATTTTCCTAACTCCCACAGATCGAAAACCATTGTTTTAGAGAATTACATTAAAATTAATTTAATTTCAGAGTATTTTACAGTATTACTTAAATAAACTATACTTAACCTTCTTCATCTTCTTCTCCCTCTTCCTCATCTTCCTCCTCCTCTTCACTACTTCCAGCATCTTGGTCAGTGTTTGAGTCACTATCTCCTTCGTCAAGAATTTCTAAAAGAACAAAGTAAATTTAGGAAAATATTAAAGAGCAAGTGATACTCATGCATTTCATTCTGTGAATATAATTCTCAGTTCACTGAAATCCATAATGGTGTAAGTTTATCAATGGTGTAAGTTTATCAACCAATAAAAACAATCATACAGGCCTCCTGTTTTTGTGTAGGTCATCAGGAAGCATTAAAACTATTTTAACTAGAGAGAGCCACTTGTCATTCTTCTCACAGGCAGAAAGTAACTACAAAACAAGAAAGGGGTGAAAAAGAGCAAGAGCATATTATAGTCAAAAAATTCTTAGTTCACCATCAGAAAGAAGACAGTCTATTACAAAAAGCTAAGGTTTGACATAAAAAACAAGAATGTAGGCTAAGAATGTTTTTTGAAAGACAAAAAAGAGAAGAAACAATTTTATAACTTAGCATTCATTTTAAATAAACACCAATGTGATTTTTATTAAAATGTACACATATTAAATAGAACACTACACTCAATCTAAAGACTTTCTATATGTAAAACAAAAATTACAAGTTTAAAAGCCTTTATGAAAACTGGTAAGATGAACACTTTATTAGACTACTACTTCTTAAAATATAACTCACATTCAGAACTGGGTGAAACCAGTGATGTAAATAAGAGACTAAACAAGGACAGTCATGATATTAAGAGTAAACAAATAACAAAAACTAAAATTATATTTTGTCCAATGGTGTGTGCCTGATAAAAGATTTGCAAACCTGGCCAACACTTCATTTTTTCATTTCTATTTTACTCAGAGAATTTTTAATAAAAAGTTTGGAGCCAGGTCATTTTAAGAAAAATTTTAATGTCTCTCTAATTAGTAAGCAGTGTAAATCAGGAACCACATATAATATTTAATGTTAGCACAGCACTTCATACTATCAGGAAGAAATCATTTTACAAATATGCAGAGTTGTCATGCAGCCCTTAGCTGACAAACAAATCTCAAGAATATTCTAGCAAATGTGACTTAAGAAATAATCTAAAGTATCTAGTTTATTATTATATAACATGGTTTAGACAGACTTTTAACAAAGGAAACTATTTAGTATTCAATAGTAGGAAGAAAGGCACTCCTGCTGTTTTCCCAAATGCTCTAAGAACTAAAACACAAGTACACTTGAGTCACTCAAGGTGCTAATTACTAAAGCTGTACCCACTTCCTGCTGTGGCCAATTTTTTATGCCAGCTCTACCAGAATATTTTATGAAAAAATGAAGGTCAAATGAATTGTTTAGTCATTTACCTCATCCTCTCCTCATCTTTCACTTTAGAATCAACTTACTGAAATCACATAATGACAATTGGATTTCATCAACCAAATAAAAGCAGTGGTTTCAAAGTATGGTCTGTGAGTCCCAGGGGGAATCCCTGACCTGTCCGGTGGTCTGCGAGGTTAAAACTATTGTCATGACAATACCAAGACACTATCTGCCTTACACTGTGGCTGACACCTGCAACGATATGGTCCAAAAGCAATGGGGGTTAAAACTGCTGCAACCTGAGCACAAACCCAAGCATCACACTGCATTCGCAGTGGCGCTCTCTACGGCTGCCACTCTTGTAGTAGGGGAGAAAACAGCTTCACTTCAGAATGCCCCTGAAGAAGTAGGAAATTACTGATTTTATTAAATCTCAGCCCTTGAATATAAGCCTTTATAATAATCTGAGTAACAAAACATGAAGCTCAAATATAGAACTGCTGTTAAAAATAGATGTAAGAAGATGGTCCTCTCAAGGAAAAAGACTTATATGATCATTTGCATTGCAAGATGAATCAGCTTTTCTTCATTTTTGCTTCAAAGAACGGCTCACAACGTATAGTTGTTCGGTATTTGGCAAACATTTACTCAAAGTGAGACTGTCACTTCAAGGAAAAGAACTAGAATTGACTCTGCCACCATGATAAAATTAAGAGTTTTCCAGAGAAAATTAGAATTTTGGAAAACCTGTGTTTGTCTGTGTGAGCTTGGTAGCTTCCCAAAACTTAAAACTCTTCTGACAAGACAGGTGATAATAGTAATACATGTGACTTCTTGATATTAACTTGTTAATTTAATTTTGATAATGTTAAGGTGTTTAACACTTGGAAAATGTGCATAACCTAGTTAAATGGTATCTTTCAAATGACCAACACAACGTTACAAAATCATGCATTGATAAAATATCCATTCAAAGTGACAGGTCAAATGATTTTAAATTAACAGAATATGAAAATTCATATGTGTTGTTTAAGATTTCACATAATTTATCTTTAAGATACTACCAGCTATTAAATATTGGCATAGTGTTTAGGAGGAGTACACACCATTATCTAAAATGGCTGTTAAAATACTCCTTTCTTTTTGAACTACATATCTGTGTGAGGCTAATTTTTTTCCCCATATATTCCAATCAAAACAACCTACTGCAACAGACTGAAATAAAAAACCATGAGTATCCAACTGTTTCCTATTAACCCAGACATTAAACAGTACAAAATATAAAAACATGCCATTCTTCATATTAAATGTCTTTGTGTAATTTTCATAAATATATGTAAAATGTTAACATGCACTAGATTATTATAACATATTTTATATTCTCAGTTTTAGTTTCTAATGAAGTAAATGTTAATTGATAATCTTATAAACAAAAGCCTGCTGGAGTCTTCAATAATTTTGAATAGTTGAGAGCAATCTTCAGACCAAAGAGATTAAGAAGGGCAATACTCAGAAAAGGTGCTCCTTTCCTGGCGCTGGCCAACTGTCAAAACCCTAAAGGAACAAATGAGGAACTTCCAAGTTTTTTTAAAAAAATCATGACTAACCAGGCAGTGGTACAGTGAATAGAGCGCTGGCCTGGGACGCTGAGGACCCAAGTTCGAAACTCCAAGGTCACCAAGTTGAGCACAGGTTCATGCGCTGGCTTCAGCAAGGCGTCACGGGCTCAGCTGAAGCCCACTGGTAAAGGCGCATACGAGAATGCAATCACTGAACAACTAAGGTGTAACAACTACGAGTTGATGCTTCTCGAATCTCTCTCCCTTCCTCTCTGTCAGTCCCTTTCTTTCTTTCTCAAAAAAACAAACAAACAAAAAAAAAAACCCCAGACAAGTTATAATAAATAATTCATAAAACCATTTAGCATATTTTGAGGCCAGAAAAAGTTTATTAAAAAAAAAAAAAAGACAAAAAAGAAAATGGGTAAATGGGTTTAAGGAGTTCTCCATGTTTGGAAACATAGTTTCTAGCCATTGGATTGAAATGCCCTGAGGAAACCATTTACTGTACCAGATTTTCAGGATGATATATAGAAGTGAAGAGCATCTCACACCTTTACTTTCACTTCTATATTCCACCCTAAGAATGCTTAATGTATAGAGTGTAGGGAGTAACAAAGTTCGAGGTCTTTGTTCCCTCCTCCTAGGAGCTTTCAGAGCTGTACTTCTCAGGTAAAAACACAATTCAGGAGAATAAATCCATAAAGTAATAATATAATTATAACATGTAAGGATATAATTATCATAGAAATATAATTATTTAAGTAGCCCTGAATATTAGCTTCAGAAAATAAAATAATACAAATGTGAAAAAGAAATTGTATCATTGCCTAAATACTTGCTCTGTGGCAATACAAAGCACTGTACAGTGGGACCTTGAGATACGAATTTAATTCGTTCTGTAACCGAGCTTGTAAGTCAGTCAACTTGTATATCAAACTGCTGATACTGGACCTGTGCGCCAACGCGCCAACTAGCGGCAGCTTCCCGAATTATGACTCGTATCTTGGAATTTTGCTCAGACCTCAAACAAAAACACAGACTGAGTCGCAGCTCTTATCTTGAAAAATTCGTATGTTGGTGGTCTCTTTGTATCTCAAGGTACCACTGTATCTTTACACAAACAAGGAACATTTTACTCTTCTTACATTACTAACAGGTCACTCAGCTAGTAATGGCAAAGGCAAAATACAACCAATATCTGTCCAAAGTTAATGCTTGAAATATATTAATGGTATACAAATAACAATTATGTTTATTAAGCACTGATGTCTAGCAATTTACTGATATTATCAGAAGGCTATCAACCTGCTCTAAAGAAATAATAAAGTATAGCACTAAACTGAATATTAAATTGAATGTCAAGTAATTCTTAGGTGATAGTGAAGTCAAATAAAGCCCATAAGTAATACATAAATAATCTTTAAGAGGGATAAAACCTAAGGGGTGCATAATTGAAATACAGGAAAAGAAGAAAAATTATGTAATTATTTTAAATGAAGTAATACTATGGACAAGCACTACACCAAAAAATAATGCATGCAAAATTCGTGAGGAATGCAGCTTCAGTAAGAGCAGATATTTCATTAGGCGCTGTCAGTGAGCTGTATCTGTCGGTATTTTATAAAAATTGCTTCTACTTATCCAAAATAAATTCTTTAATAAACTTCTACATACCCTTTTTAATAGCTTTGTACTTCTCTTCATTCTCCATAAAATTAGGATCCATCTTGAAAACATCTTAAAAAATAAATTAAAACTATAAGTAAGTGTTTATTTCTTATGTTTACATTTGTTGGTGCCCCACTTCCCAACCATCACCCCTGATTTACTAAGAACATCTTCTGGGTTATAGTCATCTTCCAGAGGGAGCATGTGGGTGAACTGATCATCTTCTTCCACTAAGTCAAGTCCTTCTAGGATAACAGGGTGGTCCTTGAATCCATCTTTTCTGACAGCAAACATCACTTCAATCATATACTGAACTCTTTTGTCAATTTCAGACTCATGGAGAATGTTTCGAAGGCGTTCAAATATAGCTAACGTTAAACAGAAAGAAAAGACAATAAAATAAGCAATAAGTATAAGAAACAAAAGCTCAGTATCAAAACAAGGATATACACTTACCATTGATTCCTCTTGGTGACACTTGCGTTAATTTGAGGCCACATTCCTTAAGAAAACCAATAGCTACTTCAACACTATCATCAGTCGGTCTTTCTAGGAGCAAAGTGAGCATCTCTAAGCATAAAACTTCATGTGCCTTAAACAGAATAAAGACAAATGAGAAAATACTTTTTCATATATAAATCTACTATTGATAGTAATTTTAAAAGTTAGTAAATCTGATTTTGGCAGTAATATTATATGTATATGATTAGCAAAGTTTTATAATGTATATAAAAATACTCCAAATATGAGATTTAATTATTCTTTCACTTAAGAATATTTGTTAAGAATTTCCAAATGATTGTTCCAAAAATCTAAATTTATTACACTTAATAAAACTATTTGACTTATCCAGAAGAAATATTCTTCTTCTACATTATATAAAAAATAACAATAATTAACCTCAAAATATAAGTTAAAAAATCATGAATAATTTTTTTTTATGTGAGAGCAGGGGAGATAGACTCCCTGAATGCACCCCAACTGGGATCTACCCAGCAGCTCCCTTCTGGGGCTAATGCTCGACTAAAACAAGCCATCTTTAGACCTCGAGGTGGCTTGCAGACCAACTGAGCTGGCTGCAAGAGGGGATGGAGAGAGAAGGGGGAGAGGGAGGAGTAGAGAAGCTCATGGTCGCTTCTCATGTGTGCCCTGACCAGGGATCGAGCCCAGGATGTCAGCATACTGGCAGACGTTCTATCCACCGAGCCAACTGGCCAGGGCCACATAACTAATTTTTAATATGAGATATTTTCTGTCACTATATGAAGAATAGCAATTCTCCATGACCACATATCTTTGTATCCATTTTCCAACTCATTCTATCAGCAAGTTAGATAAAAAACAGTTCTTAAATTATATTAATAATTATTTTATCAAAATATATCTTAGTTTCTTAGTTTCTGGTATGCAGTAACAGTTTAGAATATATCTTCATTTATTTATTTATAACTAAATCAAACTTTACACTATCCATATTCACAAATTAACAATTACAAACAATGCCAGGTAGAGTGAAAATAAAACTCTATTGGTAACTTTGCTATGAATGAAAAACTAAAACTAGGAAGCATGTTCAAGAACACCACACACGGGCTTTCTAAAGTCAGAAATTTATGCAAGATGGGGAATGAAAAAGTCTACATCATAAGTCAGAAAATTAACGTTTTTACACTGAGCACAAGATAAAAAATACATACTACTTTTTAGGGAGGGACAGTCTTACAAGTGAGAAGAAAATATTGCCCTGTTCCACAGTTGGGAAGATCTAAAATATTTATTATTTTAACTGTTTTGCAGCAATGCCAAAGGTATCAACAATATAAGTCAAATACAAATCAAAAAATGAAACATATAGCTGTGCTGATACAGGTATGTGAAGTTTTCTAGTATTAAGCAGCAAGTTATCATTGTTATAATATGGCTAATTAGGCTAAAATCTAAAAGGATTCTAAGAGTAAACGGGAAAGAATTTCATGCAGAAAAAAATTAAAATATTTAATGCTAGAGAATTAAGTGTGCCTTCAAAATTTTTCCTCTTATCACTATAATTAAACATGATAATATAGTAAAAGAAACCTTTGAATATGAACAAAAACAATTTTACTATTTTCAAGTTAAAAAAAAGCTGAATCAAAACAAGTGTTTTTTTTTTTTTTTTGGTATTTTTCTGAAGCTGGAAACCGGGAGAGACAGACAGACTCCCGCATGTGCCTGACTGGGATCCACCCGGCATGCCCACCAGGGGCGATGCTCTGCCCATCCAGGGCGTCGCTCTGCCGCGACCAGAGCCACTCTAGCGCCTGGGGCAGAGGCCAAGGAGCCATCCCCAGCGCCGGGGCCATCTTTGCTCCAATGGAGCCTTGGCTGTAGGAGGGGAAGAGAGAGACAGAGAGGAAGGAGGGGGGGGTGGAGAAGCAAATGGGCGCTTCTCTTATGTGCCCTGGCCGGGAATCAAACCCGGGTCCCCCGCATGCCAGGCCAACGCTCTACCGCTGAGCCAACCGGCCAGGGCCAAAACAAAAGTTTTGAAAAACATAAAACTTAATAAAAAGACACAATTATTTATATCTAAACCTGTAAAATTATTCAATCTATTATATTTTATAAACTGATTCTATAAATATCTGACCACATATATTATGTAGTTGCAGGAATAAGATTTTTTTCCCCTTAATCAGATATTATCAGGTTCTCATGAATTCAATGTACAGGAAAAGGAGTGAAGAAGATAGCAACTTCATTGCTTTATAAAAACAAATTAAATTACTTTCTTTGAAAAAATGTACTTAAGTAATCATGTACAGAACTAAGAGATCAATTTGATAAAACACTGTCTGGTTCTTCTTCATATTAAAGAATATTAAAGGTATTTATTATACTTCTAAAACTGAAATATCATCCAAGGAACTTTTCTCAAGGTAACTATAAAATCAAAACAAAAACAGAGATGTGTCATTGATGTGCATCAAGCCTGTGGTCTAATGTCACTAAAAGGCATCAAATTTTGAAGATGATTTACTTACCACATTTTGGTTAATAAGATGAGCCACAAATTTTGAGGCAGTCAGACAAAGTTGCTAAAAAGTGAAGGTAAGAGAAAAAGTTAATCTATAAACTAAAACCAATTTTTTTTTAATTAAGTGGGAAGCAGGGAGGCAGAGAGACAGACTCCTGCATGCGCCCCAACAGATATCCACCCTGCAAGCCCTGTAAGGGGTGATGCTCTGCCCATCTGAGGTTTGCCTGCTCCATTGCTCGGCAAATGAGCTATTTTAGCATGTGAGGCGAGGCCATGAAGCCATCCTCAGCGCCCGGGGCCAACCTGCTCAAGCCATTCGAGCCATGGCTGTGGGGAGAGGAAGAGAAAGAGAGAAAGAGAAAAAGAAAAGGGGGAGGCAAGGGGTGGAGAAGCAGATGGTCACTCTTCCTTTGTGCTTATGAATCAAACCTAGGACTTCCGCATGCTGGGCTGACATTCTATCACTAAGCCAACCAGCCAGGGCCACTAAAACCAATTTTCATTTAACTACAGAATCTACTGCTTACACACTGTATTTAAAATATGGAACACACATGATAATGTTTAAAGTTAAAACAAACACATGTAAAAAAGCGTCAGTTCTGGCAAAATAGTTATTGCTTTATAGCTATAGCCATCATTTTGTGGCTTATCATTAGTGGTCACGGATATTTAATAAAAAAAAATAGTTCTCACAAAATATAGTTTTAAAAAAGAATTCCTATGTAGAAACCAACATTGCTCACTATTGTTAATGCTGGTTTGTAAGTCTGTCCTTATGTGGCAGTCTACTTATAAGCCCATCATATATACCTTATCATTTCTTCTATAGCCTTTTCGAAAATTAAGAATTAATCTCTTGAGGATTAATTCTCCGATCTGTGGAAATTTTGAGTTGATAATAGCCACTAATGCTGCATAAACATGGGTGAAGATTGGAGAAGCACTCTGTGCTTGCAAAACAGATCTGGACAGCAGGCCTCTGTTTAAAAAAAAAAAAGCATCAACAATAATCACTAATTTAATTAGGAGAATAAAAACCCCAATTATAATCCAATAATATTACTCCTCGGTAAATAGTCACAATGTTAAATCAGGACTAAATTTACATATACCACTTCATCTAGGGCAGGGGTCAGGAACCTATGGCTCGCGAGCCAGATGTGGCTCTTTTGATGGCTGTATCTGGCTCACAGACAAATCTTTAATAAAAAAATAACGTTAAAAATATAAAACATTCTCAAATATTACAATCCATTCATTTCCTACGCCTCATGTTCATGGTTGCGGGTGGCTGGAGCCAATCACAGCTGTCCTCCGGGACAACACCAAATTTTTATTGGATAATGCGTAATGTACACGGGTTGTTGTATGGCTCTCATGGAATTACATTTTAAAATATGTGGCGTTCATGGCTCTCTCAGCCAAAAAGGTTCCCGACCCCTGATCTGGGGGAAGAAGCTTTATTATTAATAAATACAAACTGCTTTTGAAAAAATAAAGTTTAATTTGTTTTTATAAAACAGATTTTACTATAGTTTTTTCTTCAAAAATTTTCTCTCCAAATATCATTTCTCTCTTCCAGTTTGTTATATATAGTCATAAATTTGAGTTTTTAAAACTTCTTAGAAATAATTTAACATTTTTAAAACAGTAGAAGAAAAATGGGCCTGCTTCAAAAGTACTAAATTTAGACAATGTAAGTTTTCCACTACTGTTCCATTATGTTATATAAAATTATGTGAGCCTGACAAGGCAGTGGTGCAGTGGATAGAGCATCAACCTGGGATGCTAAGGACCCAGCTTTGAAACCTCAAGGTTGTCAGCCTGAGAACAGGCTCACTAGCTTGAGTGCTGGGTCACCAGCATGAGCATGGGATCACAAACATGACCCCATGGTTGCCTTCTGGAGTCCAACCAAGGTCACTGGCTTGAGCAAAGGGTCCCTGGTTCTGCTGTAGCCCCCCAGTCAAGGCACATATAAGAAAGTAATCAATGAACAACTAAGGTGCTGCAACTATGAGTTGATGCTTCTCATCTTTCTCCCTTACTATCTATCTATTCCTGTCTGTCCCTCTCTTGCTTTAAAAAAAAAAACTTCTTTTTTAAATTATGTGATTGAAGAGAAATTTGGGTGGTTCATATCTTTTAAGCCTTTTTTCAGAAAGTTATAAATGAAAATTTAGAATACTCAAATATGAAAGATAAAGACAATTAAAGCACTGCAAAAATAATGCTGAAACAATGATAGGAAAATAAAAGGTTATATTTTAACTCATTTTGAGATAAGCATGCTTCTACATGCATTTGATAAGGAAAGGGATGCAAAAGTAGGCGAACTAGTTATTTTTAACAATATAATGACAAATGATTATTTGACTGCCACAAGGCAGGAAAATATTGTCTTAATAGTTGTCAGGTTTAGATATGACAACTAAATCATTAGAGTAGAAAATGAGAAAAGAGAACTCAGCTTTGAATGATAAATTGAAAGATCTAAGTGATCCATATAACTTCTCTGAGTCTTTCCTTTTTTTAAGATTTACTGATTTTTAGAGAGAGGAGAGAGAGAGACAGAGAAAGGGGAAGTGAAAGAGTGGGAAGCCTCAACTCATTGTAGCTGTTTCTTGTACGTGCCTTGACTAAGAAAGCTCAGGGTTCCAAACTGGCGACTTCAGGGTTCCTGGTCAGCGATTTATCCACTGCGCCACCCCAGGCCAGGATCTGAGTCTGCTTCTTCCTGAGTACAATTTAAGAGCTCTACTATCTCTGAGAACAGTGGCTGCCTCATGCTCACCGTTCTGTACCCTCACAGCATGCTACACCTGTATATCCACAATGTTTTCTGAGACAAAAAATCAGGTCTTACAAAATGACATGGGAAAATGGCCTTTGGGTTTAATAATAATAAATAGGCTCAGGTTTAATAATAATAAATAAAGTAAATATAAGATACCTCCACTTCCAGACCCTTTTAACATCACCAACTACTTAAAACCACATAGAAAATGCTAAGTCATTCCTTTCTGTTTTTCTAAAATTTATTACTGATCTTCTTCATTCTCACTTTGCTTTCATTAGAAATTAAACTGGTACACACACACACACACGTATATTTATAAATATTCACAGTTCCTCATGAGTTTAAATTATTTAAAGTATTCAGTAAATAAATGTCTGCCAAAATCATCATATCACATCAAAACTTCTCAAAAAGCAAAAACTCCATACAACCTCTAATAGTGGAGTACAGGCTATCTGTTAATAGCTTATATTTTTTATAAAAACTACATTTTAAATAGTCTCAACTACCTTTGAAATAAAGTAGCAAAATAAACCAATGATTACAGTTTGGGTTAAGTACAGAGGGTCCTTGGGTTATGACAGTCTCAACATATGTTTTGAGTTTGACTTTCACTTAAAACTTAAACAAATTGAGACATGTTTTGGCTTACGCCTTTAGTGTAGTAGTTACAGACGACGTGGACGTACTAGTTTGGTTGCTATGGCCCTTAATGCACCTGAGAAGCACAAGAACCTGACACTCAAAGACTTTTGGAAGTCTTAAAACATTTACAATACTGTACAAAACACTGCTTTTGCCTGGGATGAAGTGAAGCAAACAAACTTAAATGGTGTGTGGAAAAAACCGTGTCCCTAGTTTGTGTATGACTTCCACGGCTTTGAGGAGTCAGTGGAGGTTGTAACAGAGAAGGCTGTTGTCATGGGTAAACAGCTTCATTTGAAGGTGGAGGCTGAGAACGTCACAGAGCTACAGGCATCACATGGAGAGGAGCTGTCTGCTGAGGACTCATTCAGCTGGAGAAGCAGCTGATTTGAGAGGAAGAGATAGAAACCCCAAAACCCAAGACATTTACTACCAAGGGTTTGGCAGAAGGTTTTTCTATGGTAGAGGATGGGTTGGCAAAATTTCAGGCTGAGGACTCAGTAAGGTCCTCAGTAAGATTCAGTAAGGTCTACAGAGCTGTAATGGATGCCTTGCAATGCTATATGCAGATTTTGGAAGAGAAATAGTCATCAACCTTCCAGACTAGCCTGGAACAATTCTTTAAGAAGGTAGAGAGGCCTGCACAGATCCTGTTCCCTCTACATCAGCTGCTTCTCGAGATGAAACACCTGTAGTACAGGTAGAATCATCTCCAGCGTCTCCTGCATGTTCCTTAGGCAATCCTGATTCACCTGACCCAGTATCTCCAGCACCTCCTGCAGGTTCTCCTGCCTCTCCAGCTCCCTCCTCCCAATAGGTCACTCTCTCCCACCTTGCAATGCCCCTTCCAGTGCACAAGCCAGCCACAGGAATAAAAATAAGGAATTATTTTTTACACCCATTTTTTGTCATATCTTCTGTTATGACAATACAGTGTCCAGTACAGTATATTTATGTCTTTTTCCTTTTTCTGTGGCTTAGTTGTATTTTTATGTTCTAGATTATGATTTTACAACTGTGTTGGACCAGTAAGTGACTTAGACTAGGATATGTTTTGACTTAGACCAAAATTCAGGTTACATCACTGTCATAAAAATGGAACTGTCGTAATCCGAGGACCCCCGTATTATGTTCCTTTGAAAAACAGCTATAAAATACTACAAATAAAATAACTGATGCTTACCTTCCTCTAACTATATTTTCTTGAAGAATTTCTTGAATAATAATTCCTATATTAGAAATGTTGACTTTGTTGATAAGACCATTGATTGACTTCTTTAAGGCTTCCCAGCTCATCCTCTGGTATGCTAAGCTAAAAGGAATATATTTTAGTAAATGTTAAAACTTAGTCAACAATCACAATAACAAGAGGTTATAGTAAGAACATAAAAAAATTCTAATTTCCTTTCTTTTTAACATCATTTTCAGAAAATTACCCCAAAATGCAGTAAATTATTGAACACAGAATATATCTTAAGCTATTTGATTTTTCTCTACATATAAAGCTTATATACAGACTGCTTCCCTTTAATAACATACAATTAATAGGATATGGAAGGATAATCTTTTGCTGTTATCTCCATGGCATTGCAATCTACAACATTTAATTCATTAGTCAGATTCAATACAGGCATATTTTATATTTTAACACTTTATTCAAACTTGTCTTAAAATTTTTTTTTTAAATAAAAGCTGTATTTCTTTTTCTTTTCTCTTTTTTTTTAAGAGAGGCATGAAGAGAGAGACAGAGAGAAAAGAACATCAAACTACTCCTGTATGTGTCTGGACAAGGGAATCAAACTGGCAACCTCTGCACTTCAGGATGATGCTCCAACCAACCAAGCTATCCTGTCAGGGCTTAATTTTTATTAAATTATTTTTTTAAGAGACAGAGAGGGAAGAAGACAGAGAGAGAGGAGAGGAAAGGTAGGGAAGCATTTACTTGTTGTTCCACGCAGTTGTGCATTCACTGGTTGCTTCCTGTGTGTGCACTGATCAGGGTTATAACCCACAACCTTGTCATTTATGGATGATGCTCTAAAACAGAGGTCCCCAAACTTTTTACACAGGGGGCTAGTTCACTGTCCCTCAGACCGTTGGAGGGCCGGACTATAAAAAAAACTATGAACAAATCCCTATGCACACTGCACATACCTTATTTTAAAGTAAAAAAACAAAACAGGAACAAATCCAATATTTAAAATAAAGAACAAGTAAATTTAAATCAACAAACTGACCAGTATTTCAATGAGAACTATGCTCCTCTCACTGACCACCAATGAAAGAGGTGCCCCTTCCGGAAGTGCGGCGGGGGACGGATAAATGGCCTCAGGGGGCCGCATGCGGCCCGCGGGCCATAGTTTGGGGACCCCTGCTCTAAAACAACCGAGTTAACGACAGGTCAGTCCTGTAATTTTTTTATTTAAAAAAATTTCTTTTTTCCAATTGAGAGGAGGGGAGATAGACAGACTCCTGCATGCACGCTGATGGGGATCCACCTGGCAACCCCTGTCTGGGGCCAATGCTCTGCCCACCTGGGGTCATGCTCGCAACCGAACTATTTTTAGTGCCTGAGGCAGAGGCTCCTCGGAGCCATACTCAGCACCCGGGATGATGTACTCGAACCAATTGAGCCACGGCTGCAGGAGAAAAATAAGAGAAATAAAGAGAAAGAGAGAAAGAGAGAGAAGGAAAGGGGGGAGGAGGAGGAAGCAGATGGTCACTTCTTCTGTGTGTCCTGACTGGGAATCGAACCCAGGACAGCCACATGCCAGACCGATGCTCTACCACTGAACTACCTGGCCAGGGACATTTTTTATTTTAAAGCATAATCTGAAATATCCACATATAAGTCATAAAAAGGAAATTTTTATTATGTACTTTCTCATAAAAGCATGACAGAAAATAAAATGAAATATTTGAAACTATACAGAAGTAATTATAGAAAAAGGGAAAGTCATATGAAACAATAAGGCTGAAAGACTGTTCTAAATATTTTAAAGAACATCTCTACATTTATGCAGTAATTCCAAAGCTAAACCAGCTGAATACTAGATAGCAATACTCTTTTTTCATTAAGATTTTAGGTAAATTATTTAGACTAATTGGGTTTATTTGGTTGAATGTGATAATGCCTAAAGCATTTTAAAGCTCTAAAATTCTATAGTTTTTATAATTATTTCTCTATGAAATATGATTTCAAATGAAATTTTAATTTATTTTTCTTATATATACCTCTCTGAAGCTGATAAGATTTCTTGGAATGATATATACAAATAATAGAATTACAAAGGATAGTAATCATACTGAAATTTAGTTTTTAAAACATAAAAAGAACAAAAGTTTGATAGCATAATCTCTGTGTTTCTTAACACATTAAATGACAAGAAGTAGCAGTAGGCCTGATAACTTTTATTTTCCAACTATACTATGGCCATAAAGAATTTTGTATTTGCAACAAATAGTCTGTAATTACTATGACCTGTAGCCTACATTCCTGCAGAAAGACATGATAAATTTCAGTTAGAGGATAGCAAAACTAAAGATGCATTCTCCCCCACTTATGTTCATGGGTTGCCTGAATTCTATCATTGGGCATCTTGAAAGTCTATTGGTTAAGATTCCCTATTCCAGAGTGACATTAAGGAGTGGTGTTGTTAAGAGCAGCCTGTCTTGGTGGGGAAAAGTATTTTATCACTGGATGGTTTCCTTAGCAAAAACTGAGGATAAAAAGCAGAATAAACTACTGTTATTTTATTCACTATAGATCATGTACCCTGCCACTATCTGCGTCTGAGGTAGAACACTGGCATTGCCCCCAACTCTGATCTTTTGGTATGCTACTATCTCTAAAGAAAAAGTCTAGTATAGTACTACTTAATAACAAACCGGACCAATAAAATGTCATTGATAATCACAACTTCTATTAAACTTTGATTAAAAGACTATCAAGTACAATCATATAGTACTTCCTAATTACAATTCATCTAATTAAGTATCTACAAAAAGCCAATACTGAATTTTGTTTAGAGACTTTCATTTCTCTTTGTCTGCTTTACAGTCTATGAACAGACTTCAACTGTATATAAAATCATCTTTCAGGAATCTACTTAAAATTTCATATATCGCTGACTCTGCCTACTTTATTCATAAGACAGACTAGGATTAACAGGACTGCTCGGAGCTGGATTGGAGACAGTAGATACTTCTCACTACCGCTGCACTGCTCCCTTTTAAAGAGTTAGATGCCTGCATGATCCTGAAGCTCCCATGAACCACAGAAGCCATTTCCAAATTCCTTCTCAACATAACACTCCAAGCATCCCTAGCAAGTGTTAGAATATGATACATACAGAGAAACGTATTTATCAGTTTTTTTCTGTTCTTTTTTTATTCAGTGAGATTGGGGAGGCAGAGATAGACTCCCACATGCGCCCCAACCAGGATCCACCCAGCAAGCCCACTAGGGGGCAATGCTCTGCCTATCTGGTGTGGTGCTTCCCTGCTCAGCAACTGAGCTCTTCTTAGCGCCTAAGGCAGAGGCTATAGAGCCATCCTCAGAACCCGGGGCCAACTCGCTGGAATCAGCCATGGCTGCAGGGGTGGGGGGAAGAGGAGGAGAGGAGAGAGAAGGGGAAGCGTGGGCGGAAATCAAACCCGGGACTTCCACATACCTGGCTGACGCTCTACCACTGAGGCAACCGGCCAGGGACAATTTATCAGTTTTAAATATAATGTCATCGGCCCTGGCCGGTTGGCTCAGTGGTAGACCGTCGACCTGGCGTGCAGAAGTCCCGGGTTCAATTCCTGCCCGGGGCACACAGGAGAAGCGCCCATCTGCTTCTCTACCCCTGCCCCCTCCTTCCTCTCTGTCTTTCTCTTCCCCTCCCACAGCCGAGGCTCCACTGGAGCAAAGATGGCCCGGGCGCTGGGGATGGCTCCTTGGCCTCTGCCCCAGGCGCTAGAGTGGCTCTGTTCGCAACAGAGCGACGCCCAGGAGGGGCAGAGCATCGCCCCCTGGTGGGCGTGCTGGGTGGATCCTGGTCGGGCACATGTGGGACTCTGTCTGACTGTCTCTCCCCGTTTCCGGCTTCAGAAAAATACAGAAAAAAAAGAAAATAAATACATAAATAGATAAATATAATGTCATCAAATATCCTTTTCTAGCACACAAATTTTAAAATTTTAATTTACTTCAAACCTTTACACTTTTACATAAGTGACATTTCCACTTCAAGCTCATTCTTGAAACAAATTTAGATTGCATTTATATAAGGTTCTCAAGTACTTTCAAGTTGCCATTAAAATACTCACTAAAGATGTAGGAACACTTTTCCTTGGCTCACCCAGAATCTGTTTTTCTTAAAGCACAGCAATCTTCCAGCTCAATATTTTTACAAACTATCTGACAAATTAGTGACCATTTGTCTTGGACCATACTTTTCCTAGACATTATCTCATTCCATTAGAAAAAGGTCTTTAAAACTTAGCTGCACTTTCCTATATACAATAGCTTCTCAACATCTCAACTATGTATTTTGATAAAGGGAAGAAAAGGTATTTTGAGTGTGAATACTCATTTATGAATTATAATTTTTGCCTTAGTGTAACAAAACATTATAGTCTGAGATGTTATGGTCTAAAAAAAGGAGAGGGCTGTGGCCGGTTTGGTCAGTGGTAGAGTGTCAGCCCAGTGTGTGGAAGTAAGTCCTAGGTTCAATTCCCAGTTAGGGCACACAAGAGAGGCAACCCTCTGCTTCTCCACTCTCCTTCCCACTTTCTCTTCCCTTCTTGCAGCCATGGCTGTATTGGTTCCAGAGAGTTGGCTCCATGAAGCCTCCACCTCTGGAGCTAAAAATAGCTCAGTTGCTGAGCAATGGCCCTAGATAGGCAGAGTATCCCCAGTAGGGGGCTTGCTAGGTGGATTCCAGTCCAGGTGCACACAGGACTCTCTCTCTCTGCCTCTCCTCCTCTCACTTAAGAAAGAAAAAATAAGAAAAAAGGAAAAGGAGAGAATAAAGAAATTGACTTAGTTTCATGGATTAGTACAGGGGTTGGCAAACTACACCCATGAGCCAAATGCAGCCTACAACCTGTTTTTGCAAATAAAGCTTCATTGGAACAAAGCTACTTATCTGTTTATATATCATCTATGGCTATATTCCCAACAGAGTTGAGTAGCTGCAACAGAGATAGAATTATGAACAAAGCCTTAAATATTTTACTATCTGGCCTTTTTCAGAAGTATGCCAACTCCTGGTTTGGTAAAACTGAAAAGATTCATTTTAAGTAAAAAATATCAACATTCTTGATTGTCCAGGAAAAAGGCACCTCTAATAGGAAACCATGCAATTATAAAAGAAATAATGTAAAAATAGATAAGTGATCTTCCCTCCAATTTCTAAATTCACACATACAAAAATAAGTTATGAGCTAATGCCAGGGCAAACACATACTGAGCTCCAATGGAGCTTATAAAGAAGAAAAGAAGTCTAATTTGAAGGTATTGTGGACTAATGTAAATTCTCAACAGCCAAGGCTAATTAGGCCATAGTTGATTTGTTTTTTCAGTGAGGATATCAACATGCCTGTTTTTATCTGTAATCTGTTCTTGCATCATTCTGAGCTTCGCAGGAGGAATATATGCTCCACCAGTACGAGTAAGGAGAGGATCCAACTCATCTTTCTTCTTCTTCACAGTGGGTTCATCCTGAGCAGAGGAACTCTGGGTTACCGATGGTTCTGGGCTTTTTTTCCCAGGAGATGGGGACCTCCGGGACCTTTTCCGATCCACATCTCTTTCTCTTTCTCGGCGTTTTTCCCGGTCCCTACTTCTGTAACATTAAATTTTGGAAAATGGAGAAAAGACAATATAAAATAATTTTTAAATGTATTTCTACATACCAAATGAGTTAGACCATAAGTGGGCCTCATAAATTCAGACAAGGAAAACTGGTTTGGAATGGTGAGAGAGTGCCTCATAAAGAAAATGTAACTTAAATTATATCTTCAAGGCTTGACAGAATTTATATTGAGGGCAAGAAGGGGAGACGTGAGAGGGAAAAGAGAATGGCTTTCTGCAAGTAGCAGAAGACAGATGACTACTGAAAAACTGAGCCAGGGTGTTCAGGCCAGAATGAAAAGAACAGTCAGGAAACAATACAGAATTACGCAGAAGAGCAGTCAGATAGATGAATTCAAGTCAGACTGAAATCTTAAAAGAAACGCACTGTTTTATACTGGAGGAGTCATTAACAGTTTTTGAATGGGACAGAGACATAAAAATAGTGTTTTATAAAAACAAACTGGCCTGTGATATACATAATAAATTATATAAAGGAGAAACAATTTGTTTATTAATGGCAATTTAGAAGTAAGATTATTTTAAAAAATGCTGTATTTGATACTGTTTCTTGACACTAGTATTTTTATTAGAAATCTCAGAATATAAAAAATTTCTGTTTATTTGAGACAAATTCTAAAGAAAATTAACCATTTTCTAGCCACAATTACTCTTCACTACTATAGCAGGTTAGTATCCTTTCTTAAGCTAACACTTTAAAATTAATCAGGATATCCTGTTCTCTAGAACCATAAAGAATTAATAGGAAAGGGTAAATTCTTGCTTTTTGTTGTCTTTCTCCAGAGAAGAGTCTGTCCACTTGGCTATTTTTTTCATATATTGCCTTGGAAACTCAGATTGCTCTGCTTCTGCTTTGTGCAATTGTGAGTTATATGAATACAGTCAATAAGAAGTTTCATGTTATCATTATGCTAATATAGATGCTGCACTAAAAGAACACTGCTGGATAGATTTTAGCTAAATCTAGACAGTATGATTGAGATGGTCTACCTCAACACACAGTAATGCAACTACAGTCAGAGAAAAGTAGTCAGTTTTGAAACAAATATGAAAAGATGAATGTAAAATAAGCAAAGTCTTCACAAGAAAAAAATAAGTTAATAAAGAAAATAAAGAGTTCTGAGTGACTTCCCATGCACCTGTATATACTAAGAGTAAACAGAGAGAGGGAAATGAAGTTTTAAGTGAAACTCCAGTTAGTCACAAAGGCAGGTGCTCTGAAATCTAGGCACCAATTTACAGTTGTGTTGCTTCTTATTATGAAGCAACATGTTCAAAGATGGTGGCTACAGCAGTGATTTACTGACTTTCCTTATGATTCTTCTGAGAACCACCAAGTGAGACTACTAGCTGGCTAATAAAATCATGGCCTTAAAATTATAGTGCTTGCTCCTTTAGAGTGCATGAGCAATATACACTTTGAGCCTAAGAAGAGATATTTCTCTTCAAATGCTTTTGGACTGTTAGCCTTAAATTCTACATAATACACAGCCTACTTACTTCACAATGTGACTGTGTGGATCAAATGAGACTTCATGTATATACATAAAGTGGACCAAGCACAGTCTTACAGTGAAGTAATACAGTCAGGAATAATGGAGAAAACATGGACTATAGAATCAGAGTTGATTTCATCATCAGCTAATTTCATCATCTACCAAAGTGGTAGTCAACTTGGTCCCTACTGCCCACTAGTGGGCGTTCCAGCTTTCATGGTGGGCAGTAGTGGAGCAACCAAAGTATAAATAAAAAGATAGATTTAAATATAGTAAGTTGTTTTATAAAGATTTATTCTGCCAAACTTAGTGAAAATCCGACATAAAGTACTTGGTAAGTAATTATTATTATATGCTTTAACTTGCTGTAAATCTGCTTTATAAAGTAAAGTTACTTCCCTACTTTATAAATCACCATTACTGTGGAATGGGTGGGTGGTTAGAAAATTTTACTACTACTAACAGAGATACAGAAGTGGGTGGTAGGTATAAAAAGGTTGACTACCCCTGATTTACCAGATAGGTAACTGCAACCTCAAGTACTTAATCACTTCAAACCCAATCCTCATTTGTAAATTGTGAAAAATAGTGTCTAGTTTATAACTGAGAAAGTATTCAAAATGCCTAGCTCACTACGGTGGTAGTAGTTGTTCTTATTAAGGTGTCATTAAGGTGACAGCAGGTGAGCCTGGCTTTTGGAGGTTCATTTATTCTGACATTTTAGGACTAGGTATATACTGGAAAGTGAGAAGAAAATTTTGGTTGCAGATATCAACGTGTTTAGCTCCAAATCGAAGAGGTATCTGATCAAAATTCTAGTAGGGATATGGTCTTGTTAGTCATAAAGTGGATAACTAGGGACATCAAAAAGGATACAGAGCTTAGTGAGTAATAGAACATGGTAGCAAGTTTTTGAAACTAGATGACTAATAAGGAGGGTACTCGAGTTCTCCAAGACTAAGAATAATTTATATAAATATTTAGATTAAAACCACAGATTGGTAACTTCATTTCAGTGTCCATTTGCCATTATGCAGAAAAGTTAATTTAGATCATGTTATTTAATATAAATTACTAATTTTCATTCAGTAAAGGCTCTCAGAAACATACATAAGTCTACTCCTCATGCAGTAGAGTATAATGGGCTCTAGAGTCAGAAAGAGGTGAGACGTATATGCTTCTACATCACAAATGACTTAACTTCTCTGAGCCTTAGATTTTTGCTCTTTAAACAGACATAACAATATCTTTCTTCATCTATTCACTGCAATAGAGTTAATTCACATGGAGCCCTTATGGTATCATCCAATTGATGCTAGTTATTATTTTCATTATAGAGCATAAAAAATTTAAACAAATACATTTTTCTTTAGTTACAATTTCCAATACTAACCTTGATTCCATATTAACATCATAAGAACGTCCTCTTCTTGAACGCTCATAATCTGACCGGCTGTAATCTATGTAATCTCTATCCTGAGGGGATCTCTCTTGTTCTGCATATCTGACACAGAAAATAAGGAAACCCAAGTTGAACAAGACCATATTCTACTGAAGAAAGTTTATATTGGTAATGTAAAGCAATTCTGTGACTAAAATACGCCTTATCAAACTGATTTTAACAACTCATTTTTTGACATCCATTCATTCAGTCTTAATTAAAAAGCTTTCAGTTTGTGCACAACAAAACAACTTTTGGAATTGACCTAACCAGACTTTTCATTCTGATTCACACTGTCCTTAGTAAAAAATACATATCTGGATATTGTATATAGTTAGCATGAAAAGACTATCTTAGAAATGACTTCTTTTGCTTAGTCTGTATGTACTCATTTTATCAAAACACTGAACACATGAGACCAATGTCATCAGTTGGTCTCTATTAAGACCAGTTTAACTCCACTCCAAAAGACTTTATTAGCTATTACATATTCTTAAAATCACATTTTTAGATGTCAATAAAAATGGATTAGAATTACTAGCAAACAAAGATGTAAGATTTGCTATTTGAATCTTAAAAGTCAATAATCAGAGAACCTTTAAAGTTAAATACATACCCACATAATATACATAGTAACATAATCCGTATTTTATATACATATCTATATACAATTGATTTATACACATACATAGACCTGTATGTGTTTCTGTGTGTACAGATTGCTTTTTTAAATATAGAGAGTAGGTGACTGAAGAAAGATAGTAAATAAAGCAAACCATGGTAATTAACTTGTCTATGAAGCAAAGGTTTTTAGAGATAGAAAGTGAAATAAGAAGTGAGGAAGAGATTAGAAAAATGAAAGTTTATAGGGTATTTTTCCTTTCATAAATTATTTTTGTCACAGTTTACTAAGTGAAATAATTAAAGTCCCATATAAATGCATGACGAATATAATGATAATATTGCTGGATCTTTGATCTTAACATGACCATAACACATATAAGTAATATTTTAAACACTATAAAGAGGTATGCAAATGTAAGGGTAGTAGTAACTGTAAAAACAGCACCTCAAAATAATGTGATTTCCACTCAGTTTTCCATTTTATAAACTCACTCTATTTAGTATTAGAGATATTAAAGTTCTTCCCTCTCACCTAAAAGTTACTTAAAACATAGATTAGAAAGTCCTAGAACAGTCAAGAATGATTTTCCTCAAGGCCACTCAAGTAATATTCTTTATAAAATCATCAAAAAGAAGCTGTTCATGCTAAGAACCTAAGAAATTTCTTAAACTTCCTATAAAATATTTAAATTGAACTCAGAACACATAAAACTGCTTACCTGTCTTCTGGAGAGAAGGCCCTCTGATACGAATTATAGTTCTCCCTTCTGTCATGACCTGAAGAATGCTTTTAAAGGGAATAAAAAGAGGGGAGGATAAATATATAAAATAAAAAATATATATATATATAAAAAAATAAAAAATATATATATATATTTATATATATATATAAATATATATATATTATATAAATATAATATATATATATTTAAAATATATATATATTAAAGAACACAGATAATAAAATACATACTTCAGAAAGTTGGAAGTGCTTTAGAAATTACTTCAAAATATTTTTTAAAACTCTAATTTCACTATGGAGCAAATACCCTTTTATAACCAAAAGAATTCAGGGTAGATGAAAATATTTCTTAAGTTTTCAATGGCACTTAGTTGACATTTTATTTCTATATAGTAAGTTATAAATTTATAGAACACCATTTTTATAAAGGCTTCTCTTGGTGAAAAATAAGATCAAAGCTTTCTTTTGGTGAAAAATATGACTGTTGTGGTTATGCCAAGTCTTTTTTTTTTTTTTTTTTTTGGTGATAGAGACAGAGAGAAAGAGGGACAGATAGGGACAGACAGACAGGAAGGGAGAGAGATGAGAAGCATCAATTCTGCATTGCAGCTCCTTAGTTGTTCCTTGATTGCTTTCTCACATGAGCCTTGATGGGAGGGGTGCTACAGCAGAGCTAGTAACCCCCTGTTCAAGCTAGTGACCTTTGGGCTCAAGCCAGTCACCATGGGGTCACGTCTGATTCCATGCCATGCTTAAGCCGGATGAGGCCATGCTCAAGCAGGCAACCTCGGGGTTTTGAACCTGGGTACTCCGCGTCCCAATCCGACACTCTATCCACTGCGCCACCGCCTGGTCAGGTGGTTATGCCAAGTCTTAATACTTGTACTTACCTTCTTGTTTCCTTTGGCTTATAATAATCACAGTTTTAGTCCAGGTTAATAAATCTATATAAAATAAGTGGCTAGAAAAAACAAAATCTAATATACTTATTAAACTCATTCACTTTGGTTTTCAGCAAACATTATTTGAGTGGTCTGATATGCATGGCACTACATTAGGCTCCAAGGCTTTGAAAGACATGAATGACTTCAGAGATATAGCTCCCATGTCAAATCCTTTGAGAAATAACAGACATACAAATAAGTTCCATCTAACATGACATTGAAGAGACACGTGTCACATGAGACAGAGATATGAACCATCAGTTTGAGAACATACCCTATTTTTTTTAATTTAAAAATCTAAATATATTTAAGAAGCCAAAATATTTTATACATTTGGTCAACATTCATATTGATAAGCTTTTTAAAAATAAAATAATTTTAATTAACCTAACTATAAAAAATAGTATATTTTAAAAATATCTTAATTTTGAAATCAAAGAATAAGTAAATCAAATAGTGAGCAACTTGTTCTGCATACTAACATGTTTGACACCTTAATGGGAAAAAAGATACACTTAAAATAAAACATTGCCCTGTATAGAATTGTAAACAATTGTTCAAACTTCCTATTTTATGATTATGTAATTAACAGAAGTTTGGGTCTAATATTATCACAAGTAAATTCCTAGTCTCATTAACTATTGAATTTTTAAATAGTATATACAAACCAGTCTAATCTACGTAAATTAATAAGCATGTTGTCAAATTTATGATAAATAGTAGCCATAGTTATGCTGTTATTTTATATTCAGTACAACCATCTTAAAACCCTTGAGTACAAGAAAGATTTAAAATTATTTCACTTAGCAACTCAATGAAGTAGAAATGTTCAATATGTAACACAGGTTTCCATAAAACCTGCCATCAAGATCTTAAGCCAAATATAGAGCTCAGGATTAATTCAATTCAAGGTAACATCAAACATAGTATTTACTGACGATTTATAAACTTTGGAGGATACAAAATATAGAAAAAAACCCTCAAGGATTATAATCTTGTAGGAGAGTTGGTTATGAAGAATTCCCCAATGACTCATATCAGATTATATGTTCCTGTGAGACAGAGAGAGAGAGAGACAGAGAATGAGAGAAAGGAGAGCTCTCAGCAGTGGCAGTATCATAGCCAAGTAGGTTTATCAAGGCGGATTATTGCCTAGTAGAAGGAGGAGGAGGAAGAAAAGAAAAAGAGAAAGAAAGAGACAATAAAACTGCAAAGGCTAGTTTTTCTTTTACAATGCAATGCAATTATTTAAATTACATTAGGGAGATGGCCTCAATTCTGAGCTAATGGTTTGTAATACATCTCTGCAACATGTGTTGTGAACAAGAGGGAGAAATAAAAAATACTGATGTCATGAATCAGTATTTTGCATATATGATGTAGTTACTGGATGAAGTGCTAATAAGAGATCTTGAGTAGGGCACAATCACTACGGCAGAGTACTGAGCGATGACAGTAGAGTAAGGGGCACCTGAACTGGGCTCTAGTAGAGGAATAGGATTTCACTGTGTAAATAATTTAGAAGTAAAAACTCATTCTGAGATGTGTTCCAAATAATAATAACCAGACTCTCACAATTTTCCCTATCATCGAGTTCAGATAATAAGTTAGAGCAATAGTTGAAAATAACATATTGTCGCCCTGGCCAGCTGGCTCAGTGGTAGAGCGTCGGCCTGGAGTGCAAGAGTCCCGGGTTCGATTCCCAGCCAGGGCACACGGGAGAAGCGCCCATCTGCTTCTCCACCCCTCCCCTCCCCCTCTCCTTCCTCTCTCTCTCTCTCTTCCCCTCCTGCAGCCAAGGCTTCACTGGAGCAAAGTTGGCCCGGGCGCTGAGGATGGCTCCATGGCCTCTGCCTCAGGCGCTAGAATGGCCCTGGTTGCAACAGAACAACGCCCCAATGGGCAGAGCATCACCCCCTGGTGGGCATGCCAGGTGGATCCTGGTCGGGCGCATGTGGTAGTCTGTCTGATTGCCTCCCTGTTTCCAACTTCAGAAAAATACAAAACAAAACAAAACAAAAAAACAAAAAAAATTAACATATTGTCAAAAGAAACTTTAAAAATTCTCTAAATTGTCCATTTAACAAAACAAATATGGTACACCCTGCAGTCACTTTTAGTTTCTAACAAGATAGAGGGAACAGTACAAGGAGATGAATGAGGCAGGGAGACTGAGTCCAGGCTCAGGGAGCAAGTTCTCAAGAGCAAGGGAGGGGAGGGGCTGAAGGAGGTAGTGAGCTTGCTTCTAGCTACCTAAGGAAGCTACAGGGAGGCTCAATGGAAAAAGCAGGGATTCTCAAGTCTCCCGAACCTAACAGATGAGTCCTCAGAATATCAAGGGCAGATCTGAGCTTCACCTGAGGTGAGATTGTCCCTCCCAGCAAGTGGAACTGCTTGTAGCTAGCTGATTAGAGAAGGAGGCAGACTAAACTGAGAGCCGACTGAGAGGCCTAAGCCAGTACATGCTGACCGAAGACACCCACTCCTCGGCTGTGGGGATATCACAGAGGAGCACAACAGGGAAAGGTGGAGAAGCATAGTCCAAGAGGAGCAGGAAGAAAGTTCTATGAGACTAAGCACTTCTCCCTCTGTATAAAAGGTACCAGTCTAAGTGTGAGTGCTCTAACCTAACATGGCTCAGTCAAGAGTCAGATCCACACAAGGTCTTTCTTCTTAGGTCCTCACTTCCCATCACAATCTGCTGCTTACTCAACCCATAATTGATTATTTAAGTGCCAGTGGACCAATGAGTACAAGTCCCAAAGAACAATATACAAAGGTATCTACTGGCAGATAGGACAAGCTTTGGAGATGGTGAGCTTTCTGCCAAAGGAGGTATGTAAACACAGGCTGGATGTCTACCAAGCAGGGAGGCTGGAGAATGTGTCTTTCTCACCATTGACAGAATTTAGAAATGATGGCAACGGAGCCTGCCCTAGTCTGTAAATCTATCAATTCAGTTAATTAAGCACCAGGGCATATAGCCACTGCCTGCTGATAAGGAGCTCACAGTCCACTGGTTCTCTGTAAAGAAGGTGGTTTAGGGGTACAGTGCTCGTGAAGGAGAGGAAGGAATAAGTGCCTAGTTTTATAATTACTGTACTTTTTGCCCCATAAGATGCACTTTTTCCTCCCCAAAAGTGGAGGGGAAAATGCCTGTGCATCTTATGGAGCAGTTGTTTAATCTTTTTTTTACCTGCTGCGGGTTCCTGGACAACTAGAGTATTTGAACATTAAAGTCTCTTGTCATTTGTTAATAACAGTGCTAATGGTTGTTAATACTGCGGTTGAGTTTACATTGTTGAAATATTATTGTGGTATATTTTATTAAATACTTTAAAACACTATTTGGTTCAGAATATTTTTTTTCTTATTTTCCTCCTTAAAACCCTAGGGCATCTTATGGCCAGGTGTGTCTTATGGGGAGAAAAATAAGGTAAATAAAAATATACCTTCCCCTTTAATGACTCGGAGACCCAGGAAGTGATGTGCCTGCTTGCAGATCAGTACAGTTGAAGAGGAAGTGGCACGGTTAGCTCTCCCACCAAGTCCACCCGCAGCAGAGGAACAGTTCTGCAGCAGCTGGTGCCTAGCCCTGCTATTGCTCTGACCTGTCTCCTCCTGTGTTTCCTTTTTCATAACCTGCTCCAGTCACTCTAGACTCCGTGTCTGCACTTGCTGTTCTCTGCCTGGTGCACGCTTTCCCCAGACATCTGCATGGTTACCTTCCTCATATTCTTCAAGTCTCTACTCAAACGGCCACCTTTTCAATGGGTCTTCCCTATTAAAAACTGCAACCACCAATGCTACTGATCAACTTTACCCTATTTCTTTTCTTCATAGCACAAGTCTAGCACTTAACATTCTAATGTACTATGTAATTATGTTTTAAGTTACGGTTTATTTTCTGTCTCCACTAGAATACAAACACCCCGAGAGCAAGGATTTCTGTTTTGTTCACCATTTTAAGCAAAGTACTTAGACCAGTCACTGAGACACAGGGAGAATTCAGTGAATATTTATTGATGAATGTGTCTAAAGGACAGCACAGGAGAAAGAGCTACTTTATACAAATGAAATTTGCAACAAAAGGCTCACTTGTAGACAGATATGCAGGAACCCTGATGAAATGAGGTCACAGTTCATTTCATGCTCATTAAAGAAAGCATGTTCTTTAAGAAAAACAGTGGATTTGCCTGCCGTTACCATTTTTCTTTTTCATGTGCTCACTCATATGCACTTTCTTAATTTGTGCAGGCACATGTGTATACACACACACACACACACACACGCACACACACATCCTGTATGTTCTCTCAACTGTCCTTTTGAATATTATTACTCCCATCTGATCTAGTACCTGCATTTGAAGCTGTGTAATTCAGATGTGTGTATGATGTCACCCTACTGGCTGGTTCTAAGATCCCAATTATATAAATGCATTTTTGTTTAAAGGATAGGTAAATGACAAGTTTCCTTTTTTATTTTAAGTTTCAAACACTTACTTTTATCTGGGCCACACTACTTTTCATTTTCTGTTGCCAGTTGATCCTATAAATCAGACTCCTTAAGCTGGTCCAAATAAGAACCAAATGGCATGAATTCTTTGACAGTTTACTTTTTCTGTCTGCAAGGGTCACCTATAAAACATACCAAAGAAGGCTTTGTTAACTTTGACCACCTTATTTTTCTTAGTATGCACAGATATAATAATTTTTTTTAAAAATCTAAAAAAAATTTAAATAGTTCCACATAACAATGTATGAAAAACATTCTTATGAACAATGTTCATAGAAAATATTATAAACAAGAGAACAAATAATAAAAAGGGCATGTTAAGCACAATAAAGTATTTTATTCTAATGACTGAGAGGAACAAAAGTTAATAACTGATGTAAGAAAACTTTATTAACTTGTTCTCAGTGAGGGAGACCTATATCTACATCATAAAACAGTACTGTGACATAAAAAAAACAAACAGGTGAACAAAGGAGATAATTATAAGAGAAAGTCTGTATAAATAAAATATCCAATGTTTCTATATAAGTAAGAAGAAAATATCTAATGTTCTTAGATGATGAGCAGAGATAAATACACTCTCTGGAAATACAAGGAGCTATAGCATAATGAAGCACTAAAGCTGTCTATCAAAGGCACAGGCTTCACATTTATAAGAAACAAGTATTTCATTCAGAATAAACCTAGTCATCAACATGTAATAGAATATAGCCTTCATATAACAGTAACTGAAATATCCTTCAACTTATTAGAAAACTGTGTCCTAATCTTACTATAAAAGACAAAGTCACCAACACTGAAATGACCCAGATGTTAGAATTAGCACAAAAAAATTTTAACACATATTCAAAAATACCAAGGAAAAATGCTTGCAGTAAAAATATAAAACATTTCAGCAGCCCCCCCACCCTAAATAATAATACAAACAATATAAGGGAGCCAAAATGAAAGTCTAGAACTAAAAAATGTATTAAGTGAAAAATTTCCTGGATTGAGTTAACAGCACAATAGAGATAAAGGGCACTGGCCAGTTGGCTCAGTGGCAGTGTCAGCCTGGTGTGTGGGTGTCCTGGGTTTGATTCCTGGTCAGGGCACACAAAAGAAGTGACCACCTGTTTCTCCACTTTCCCCCTCTCCCTTCTCCTCCAGCAGCCATGGCTTGGTTGGAGCATGGTGGCCCTGGACACTGAGGATGGCTCTCTGGCCTCCACCTAAGGTGCTAAAAATAGCTTGGTTGCTGAGCAGCAACAATCTCAGGTGGGCAGAGCATTCCCCAAAAGGGGGCTTGCTAGGTGGATCTCAGTCTAGGAGCATACAGGAGTCTGTCTGTCTGCCTCCCGTCCTCTCACTTAATAAAAATATTTTTTTAAAAAAAACAATGGAGATAAAGGGAAGTCAGTGAACTTGAAGTAAAAGCAATAGAAATTATTAGATAACAGAATAACCAAAAATGTTAATGAACAGTATCATGGACATGTAGAACAATATCAAAAGATCTAACAGGCATAATTCAAGTCCAAGAAAAAAGAAAAAATGAGATACAAAAAATGTTTTTAAATTAACAACCAAAATTACCTCAAGCTTGGTGGAAGGCATAAATTTATTCATGAAGCTCAGAGACTCTCAGTCAAACCATCAAAAAAAAAAACAAAGATAAAGAGAAAATCTTGAGAGCAGTAAGAAAATAAAACACATTCCATAGAGGTAAAAAACAACTGAAATTACTGCTAACTTCTCATTAGAACTAAGGAGACCAAAAGATAGTAGAATAATCTTTAAAATACTGAAAGCTAAAACACCATTAACCTAGAATTACAGCAAAAATAATCTTTAATTTTTTTTATTTTATTTATTTTAGAGAAGAGAGAGAGAGAAAGAGAGAGAGAGAAAGAGAGAGAAGGAGCAGGAAGCATCAACTCCCATATGTGCCTTGACTGGACAAGTGCAGGGTTTCGAACCAGCGACCTCAGCGTTCCAGGTCAACACTCTATCCACTGCGCCACCACAGATCAGGAAAAAATAATCTTAAAATGAAGATGAAATAACATCTGCTGATTAAACAAACAAAATCAACTATAGGAGTCTAAATCAGCATCTGACCTGCACTGTAAGAAATGCTAAAGGAAGTTCCTCAGGCTGGAGAGAAACAATACCAGGTGCAATTCAGATCTGCAGGAAGAAATGAAGAACACTAGAAATGGGAACTTTCTCAAGAAATATAAAAGACTACTTTTTCTTTTATCGTAAATACATAGGTTTCCACAAGTTATAGTGTATGTATTCTAAAGAAAGAACCATTTACTGTTCCAGCAATTCTCTGGTTTATGTATCTTGCCCAATTCCTATCGAGACCAACTGAAAGACTACTTCCAGTCTCACAAACTCTTTCAGTACCTTTCTTAACCACCAATCAGTTTTGAGGCACCACATGATTCCCTATAGTACACTTTCTCCCTTGCTGCAGCAAATTAATCATTTAACTTTGACTACTAATTAGGGTATCTTACTGGTGAGTTTTTATTGGTGGGCTTTAACACACAAAACAAATGAACCAGTTTCTCCAACAATTCAACAACCTGGGAGACAACAACAAAAAAAAGACAGGGTAGTTGTTATAGAACGGGTCGGGAACCTTTTTTGCTGAGAGAGCCATGAACACCACATATTTTAAAATGTAATTCTGTGAGAGCCATACAATGACCCGTGTATGTTATGCATTATCCAATAAAAATTTGGTGTCCTGGAGGACAGCTGTGACTGATTGGCTCCAGCCACCCGCAACCATGAACATGAGCGGTAGGAAATGAATGGACTGTAATACATGAGAATGTTTTATATTTTTAATGTTTTTTTTTATTAAAGATTTGTCTGTGAGCCAGATGCAGCCATCAAAAGAGCCACATCTGGGCCTGACCTGTGGTGGTGCAGTGGATAACGCGTCGACCTGGAAATCCTGAGGTCGCCGGTTCAAAACCCTGGGCTTGCCTGGTCAAGGCACATATGGGAGTTGATGCTTCCAGCTCCTCCCCCCTTCTCTCTCTCTTTCTCTCTCCCTCTCTCTCTCCTCTCTAAAAATGAATAAAGAACAAAAGAAAAAAAAAAAAAGAAACAGGTTTAAAAAAAAAAAAAAAAAAGAGCCACATCTGGCTCGCGAGCTATAGGTTCCCAAACCCTGTTATAGAATAAAAGAGAGTAAACTTAACAAATATAATGTGTGGACCCAGAATTGAACAATTTGTTGCAAGACCTTAGTTGTTCATTGATTGCTTTCTCATATGTGCCTTGACCGTGGGCCTTCAGCAGACCAAGTAACCCCTTGCTCGAGCCAGCGACCTTGGGTCCAAGCTGGTGAGCTTTTGCTCGAACTAAATGAGCCGGTGTTCAAGCTGGCGACCTCGAGGTCTCGAACCTGGGTCCTCAGTATCCCAGTCCGATGCTCTATCCACTGCGCCACCACGTCGTCTGAATTGAACAATTTTCCCTACACTAAAATGGGATTTTTTATATAGTAAGAGCCCATGATGCCTGACCATGCAGTGGCGCAGTGGATAGAGTGTCAGACTGAGATGCAGAGGACCCAGGTTCAAGACCCCAAGGTCGCCAGCTTGAGCGTGGGCTCATCCGGTTTGAGCAAGGCTCACCAGCTTGGACCCAAGGGTGCTGGCTTGAGCAAGGGGTTACTCATTCTGCTGTAGCCCCACGGTCAAGGCACATAAGAGAAAGCAATCAATGAACAACTAACGTGTCGCAACGAAAAACTGATGATTGATGCTTCTCATCTCTCTCCGTTCCTGTCTATCTGTCCCTATCTATCCCTCTCTGTAAAAAAAAAAAAAAGAAGCCATGTTAACTTGAATTCAACACTAAATTAACATTCCCTATCCAGCCTTTTTTCTAAAAAGAAGGTAGGTTGAAGTTCTTCAGTCTGCACTGGGGACAAAATAATGGAAGAGTACACTTTCTAATCCGTTAAGATTATAAACTGACCAACAATTACTGTATTTCTCCATGTCTATGACGCTCCCATGTATAAGATGCACCTTAATTTGGGGGCCAGAAATTTGAGGAAAAAAAAGTATTACAGAGTTATTAAACTCAAGTTATATTCATCATAAAATTCATACAACTCCTCACGTGGGAAATGCAAGTAAAAAAAATCTACAACCACTGTATAAGATGCACCCAGTTTTAGGCCCCAAATTTTTTGAGAAAGGGTGTGTTTTATTCATGGGAAAACACAGTATTATCATATTCACATTATGGTTTTCTGTGCGGAAGAATGAGAATAGGGTGAGGTTTAGAGTCTCAGAATTACTTATGTTCTTATATATACATATTTTCTAAGACAGTGGAAGTCAACCTGGTCCCTACTGCCCACTAGTGGGCATTCCAGTTTTCATGGTGGGCGGTAGCAGAGCAACCAAAGTATAAATAAAAAGATAGATTTAACTATAGTAAGTTGTTTTATAAAGATTTATCGAGAGATGATGTCAGAGTAATGGCGTGGTAGGAAGCGATACCAATAAATCTCCCCCAAAACTCAACAAGATCTTCAACAAGAAATAGAAAAACCTATCCTTGGAGCCTCCAGATGTTTCAAAAAACACCCGAAGGTATGGTCGAGCCAAAAATTGGCTAAATATATAATCAAACCCCAAAGGAAATAGGGAGTAAGAAATGCTCTGCCTTCCTCCCTAACCTAAACAGGGCTGCTTTCACTGGGAACTGAGAGTATAGAAACTCAGGTGGGCAAAGGGGGTGAATAGATCCAGGCCGCGGCACAAACGGCCGAACCAGGCTGTGGCACGGAGATCCAAGCTGAGGAAAAACTGTGCCTGTGGCAACCCAGTCAACACAAGGTAACACTCGCACGAAACCCAGACAAAGAAAGACAAGTGGGGCAGCCATTTCCCCCGATCTCCTGGTCGGCGTGTGCAAATAGTGGGCGAGAAATTCCTCCGAGTGCCTCAGCAGTGGGCGCTCGTGTTACCCCACAGAGAGGCAGAGTCAGGAGCCTTTGTGTGGGCCAAAAGCAGAATCTCGGGCCACCCCAGCGCCATGAAAAAGCCACGCACAGGGAGGGAGCGAGAGCCAATTCCAACACTGGAACTTTTCTGTGCGGGCAGGGGTTTCAATCAGAGGGTGAGACTGCTGGCCTGATATCCTGGTCTGCGCACACGGAGAGTGGGCAAGAGATTCCTCCGAGCACCTCAGGAGTGGGCGCCTGTGTTATGCCACAGAGGGGCAGAGTCAGAGGCCTCTGTGTGGGCCAAAAGTGGAATCTTGGGCCGCCCCAGCGCCCTGAAAAAGCTGCGCACGGGAAGCCAATTCCAACGCTGGAACTTTTCCGTGCGGGCGGGGGTTTCACTCAGTGTGTGAGGTGGCCAGCCTGATATCCTGGTCTCCGCACGCAGATAGTGAGTGAGAGATTCCTCCAAGTGCCTCGGCAGTGGGTGCCTGTGCTATCCCACAGAGGGGCAGAGTCAGGGGCCTTTGTGTGGACCAAAAGTGGAATCTCCAGGCCACCCCAGCACCCTGAAAAATTCACGCACAGGGAGGGAGCGAGAGCCAATTACAACGCTGGAACTTTTCCATGCGGGCAGGGGTTTCACTCAGAGTGTGAGACTGCTGGCCTAATATCCTGGTCTGTGCACAGATAGTGAACGAGAGTTTCCTCCAAGCGCCCCAGTAGTGGGCGCCCGCCCGTGTTACCGGACAGAGTGCCAGAGCCAGAGGTCTTTGAGTGGGCAGAAGCCCTGCCTGATTATGCTAGCAGCTCTGACGGACTGAGCCCTTACCCAGAGCCCTGTGCTGAGTGGGAATAGAGTGGGGAGTTGTCAGCACTTTGAGCCTCTTACTATCCAGGCAGAGGCAGCAGCAACCCCATAGCCAGATTATAAGGATACTAATTGAGGAAGGAAAGACTAGGAGAGAGGCTCCAAGAACACGGACTCTCTCACTGTTGGAGCCTATAAATGCTAATGAGCCTGGACTGCCAACGAGACTGAAGCACAATACATGACATCGTGATAGAGACTTATCAACTGCAAACCGCTACCTGAGCGTGCCAAAGGGGCAGAACCCGGGGTACAGAGTCACTGACCAGGAAGAGGGAGAGAAAAGAAAAAGCAAGAAGATAACCTCTCAAAATCAAGAATAATCTGCAGACTTTATAACCTATCCCATTTTATTATATATGTTTTGTTTCTCTTATCTTCATTCTTGATTTTTTTTTTCCCTTCTCCAATTTGGTCATTTAACTCTCTGCCGGTCTTACTCTCTCCTCACCTTGAACTACACTACCCATAAGTGTTACATCTCCCATTATCTTTTCTTTCCTCTTCCTTTCTCTCTATGAGGGTTGCACTCCAAAACCTTTAACTCTCTCTCTCTCTCTCTCTCTCCTCTTTTTTCTTCTTTTAGTGGTTCCCTCTTTTTTTCTCTCTCTCTCTTTCTTTTCTCCCTCTTTATTAGTTTTGTCCTTTCTCCTTTACGTCTCCTCTCATTCAAACCTGAATAACAAACAAATTATCTTATCTGGGACTCAAACTTTAAGGCCCATTAGATTTTCATCAGTTTTCTCAACAGAAACTCTACAAGCTAGAAGAGAGTGGACCCCAATATTTAAAGTCCTGAAAGAGAGGAACTTTCAGCCACGAATACTATACCCATCAAAGTTATCCTTCAAATATGAAGGAGAAATAAAAACATTCACAGATACAGAAAAGATCTGTAACCAAGGAGCACCAAAATATATAAGAGGGAATTTAGATAAAAAATATATAAGAGAGAATTTATCATCAGAAAACCCCCACTCCAGGAATTACTAAAGGGGGTTCTCCAATCAGATACAAAGAACAAAAAAAAAAAACCAAAGCCACAAGTAAAAGCTCCAAGACAAACACGATAAAACCAAATTTAAACTGTGACAACAACAAAAAGAAAGGGGGGGAGAGGATGGAGATTAACAGCAAAGGACGATGGAGTGCAAAAGTACTCACAAAATAGTGCACTACAATGAACAGGGTAGGAACCGTTTTCATTACTTAAAGGTAACCACCATTGAAAAAACCACCACAAAAGCACATGATTTAAAAAAGATAGCAACAGTGGAAAGATGTATGGAATACAACCAAATAAAAACAAAAGATAGAAAAACGAAAGAGAAAGATCAAACAAGACACAAAACTAACAGAAAGCAATCTATAAAATGGCAATGGGAACTCACAAGTGTCAATAATTACACTAAGTGTAAACGGATTAAACTCACCAATAAAAAGGCACAGAGTAGCAGAATGGATTAAAAAAGAAAATCCAACTGTATGCTGCCTACAAGAAACTCATCTAAGTAACAAGGATAAAAACAAATTCAAAGTGAAAGGCTGGAAAACAATACTCCAAGCAAATAACATCCAAAAAAAAGCAGGCGTACCAATACTCATATCTGATAATGCTGACTACAAGACAGCAAAAGTACTCAGAGACAAAAATGGCCATTTCATAATGACTAAGGGGACACTGAATCAAGAAGACATAACAATTCTTAATATATATGCACCAAACCAAGGAGCACCAAAATATATAAGACAGCTACTTATTGACCTTAAAACAAAAACTGACAAAAATACAATCATACTTGGAGACCTCAATACACCGCTGACGGCTCTAGATCGGTCATCCAAACAGAGAATCAACAAAGATATAGTGGCCTTTAACAAAACACTAGAGCACCTGGATATGATAGACATCTACAGGACATTTCATCCCAAAGTGACTGAGTATACATTTTTCTCCAGTGTACATGGATCATTCTCAAGAATTGACCATATGTTGGGCCACAAAAACATCAGCAAATTCAGAAAAATCAAAGTTGTACCAAGCATATTTTCTGATCATAAAGCCTTGAAACTAGAATTCAACTGCAAAAAAGAGAAAAAAACCCCACAAAAATGTGGAAACTAAACAACATACTTTTAAAAAATGAATGGGTCAAAAAAGAAATAAGTGCAGAGATAAAAAGATATATACAGACAAATGAAAATGACAATACAACATATCAGAATCTATGAGATGCAGCAAAAGCACTGAAAAGAGGGAAGTTCTTATCACTTCAGGCATATATGAACAAACAAGAGAGAGCCCAAGTGAACCACTTAACTTCACACCTTAAGGAACTAGAAAAAGAAGAACAAAGACAACCCAAAACCAGCTGAAGAAAGGAGATAATAAAAATCAGGGCAGAAATAAATGAAATAGAGAACAGAAAAACTATAGAAAAAATTAATAGAACAAGGAGCTGGTTCTTTGAAAAGATCAACAAAATTTACAAACCCTTGGTAAGACTTACCAAGGAAAAAAGAGAAAGAACTCATATAAACAAAATCCAAAATGAAAGAGGAGAAATCACCACGGACACCGTAGATATACAAAGAATTATTGTAGAATACTATGAAAAACTTTATGCCACTAAATTCAACAACCTAGAAGAAATGGATAAATTCCTAGAACAATACAACCTTCCTAGACTGAGTCAAGAAGAAGCAGAAAGCCTAAACAGACCTATTAGTAGAAAAGAAATAGAAAAAAACATTAAAAACCTCTCCAAAAATAAAAGTCCAGGCCCAGAAGGCTATACTAGCGAATTTTATCAAACATTCAAAGACTTGGTTCCTATTCTACTGAAAGTCTTCCAAAAATTGAAGAAGAAGCAATACTTCCAAACACATTTTATGAGGCCAACATGTCCTTCATACCAAAACCAGGCAAGGATGGCACAAAAAAAGAAAACTACAGACCAATATCTCTAATGAATACAGATGCTAAAATACTAAACAAAATACTAGCAAATCAAATACAACAACATATTAAAAAAATAATACATCATGATCAAGTGGGATTCATCCCAGAATCTCAAGGATGGGTCAACATACGCAAAACGGTTAACGTAATACACCATATCAACAAAACAAAGAACAAAAACCACATGATCTTATCAATAGATGCAGAAAAGGCTTTTGATAAAATACAACACAATTTTATGTTTAAGACTCTCAACAAAATGGTTATAGAAAGAAAATATCTCAACATGATAAAGGCCATATATGATAAACCATCAGCTAACATCATATTAAATGGCACAAAACTGAAGGCTTTCCCCCTTAAATCAGGAACAAGACAGGGTTGTCCACTCTCTCCACTCTTATTTAATGTGGTACTAGAGGTTCTAGCTAGAGCAATCAGACAAGACAAAGAAATAAAAGGCATCCATATCGGAAAAGAAGAGGTAAAGGTATCACCTTTTGCAGATGATATGATCCTATACATCGAAAACCCCAAAGAATCCACAAAAAGACTACTAGAAACAATAAGCCAATACAGTAAGGTAGCAGGATACAAAATTGACATACAGAAGTCAATAGCCTTTTTATATGCCAACAATGAAACATTTGAGAACGAACTCAAAAGCATAATCCCCTTCACCATTGCAAAAAAAAAAAAAAAAAAAATCCAGCAATAAACATAACAAAGAATGTAAAGGACTTATATAATGAACACTACCATTGTTAAGGGAAATCGAAAAAGATACAATGAGATGGAAGAATATTCCTTGTTCTTGGTTAGGAAGAATAAATATAATCAAGATGGCCATATTACCCAAAGCAATATACAAATTTAATGCAATTCCCTTCAAAATTCCAATGACAATTTTAAAGAAATGGAGCAAAAAATCATCAGATTTATATGGAACTATAGAAAACCCCAAAGAGTCAAAGCAATCCTCAAGAAAATAATGAAGCTGGGGGCATTACAATACCTGACTTCAAACTATATTATAGGGCCACGACAATCAAAACAGCATGGTATTGGCAGAAAAATAGACACTCAGACCAATGGAACAGAATAGAAAACCCCAGAAACAAAACCACACATATATAGTCAAATAATTTTTGATAAAGGGGCCAACAACACACAATGGAGAAAAGAAAGCCTCTTCAATAAATGGTGCTGGGAAAACTGGAAAGCCACATGCAAAAGAATGAAACTAGACTACAGTTTGTCCCCCTGTACTAAAATTAACTCAAAATGGATCAAAGATCTAAACATAAGACCTGAAACAATTAAGTGCATAGAAGAAGACATAGGTACTATACTCATGGACCTGGGTTTTAAAGAGCATTTTATGAATTTGATTCCAAAGGCAAGAGAAGTAATGGCAAAAATTAATGAATGGGACTACATCAGACTAAGAAGTTTTTGCTCAGCAAGAGAAACTGATAACAAAATAAACAGACAGCCAACTAAATGGGAAATGGTATTTTCAAACAACAGCTCAGATAAGGGCCTAATATCCATAATATACAAAGAACTCATAAAACTCAACAACAAACTAACAAACAATCCAATAAAAAAATGGGAAGAGGACATGAACAGACACTTCTCCCAGGAAGAAATACAAATGGCCAACAGATATATGAAAAGATGCTCATCTTCTTTAGTTATTAGAGAAATGCAAATCAAAACTGCAATGAGATACCACCTCACACCTGTTAGATTAGCTTTATTAACAAGACAAGTAATAGCAAATGTTGCAGAGGCTGTGGAGAAAAAGGAACCCTCATTCACTGTTGGTGGGAATGTAAAGTAGTACAACCATTATGGAGGAAAGTATGGTGGTTCCTCAAAAAACTGAAAATAGAACTACCTTATGACCCAGCAATCCCTCTACTGGGTATATACCCCCAGAACTCAGAAACATTGATACATAAAGACACATGCAGCCCCATGTTCATTGCAGCATTGTTCACAGTGGCCAGGACATGGAAACAACCAAAAAGCCCTTCAATAGATGACTGGATAAAGATGTGGCACATATACACTATGGAATACTACTCAGCCATAAGAAATGATGACATCGGATCATTTACAGCAAAATGATGGGATCTTGATAACATTATACGAAGTGAAATAAGTAAATCAGAAAAAGCCAGGAACTGCATTATTCCATAGGTAGGTGCGACATAAAAGTGACACTAAGAGACATTGATAAGAGTGTGGTGGTTACGGGGCGAGGGAGGAGAGGGAGAGGGAAAGGGGGAGGGGGAGGTGCACAAAGAAAACTAGATAGAAGGTGATGGAGGACAATCTGACTTTGGGTGATGGGTATGCAACATAATTGAACGACAAGATAACCTGGACATGTTATCTTTGAATATATGTATCCTGATTTGTTGATGTCGCCCCATTAAAAAAATAAAATTATTAAAAAAAAAAATTTATCCTGTAAACTTAGCGAAAATCCAACATAAAGTACTTGGTAAGTAATTACTATTAAATGCTTTAACTTGCTGTAACTCTGCTTTATAAATTTTATAAGTCAAGTTACTTCCCAACTTTATAAATCACCACTACTGTGGAACTGGTGGGCGGTTAGAAAATTTTACTAACAGAGATACAAAAGTGGGCGGTAGGTATAAAAAGGTTGACTACCCCTGATATAACCCTGACCTATCCCTCTCTCAAGACTGACACCCTTTGCTGGTCTCAAACTACCTGCACCCAGGCACTTTTAAAATAAAATTTCCTTTTGGAACACAGGAGCCTCATGTTTTTGGTTTGGCCCATGGTTTCTGCCTTTCAGTCAGTATTAAAGTATCCAAAGAAATCAAAGAGTTAGTGATATGGTCATTTGGATATACTATCTAAATTTAATCTCTTTTGCTGTTACATCGGAAGATCCACTACGGTGATCCTTTTTACCAGAATATAGGCTCTATGAGAGCAGGGGTTTTTTTGTTTTAAAACTTCTATTAGTCTTTCCTTCCTTCCTTCCTCCTTCCCTGCCATCCCCTCTTCTCTTTGCTTTTCTAAGAGAGACAAAGAAACAGGAACATGGAGCTGCGAGCTGCTCCTGTGGGTGCCCAGACAGGGGATTGAACTGGCAACCTCTGTGCTTCAGGATAGTGCTCTAGTCTAACCAACTAAGCTAACTGACCAGAACTTCAATTTTTTTTTAATTTATTGATTGACTCTTTTAGAGAGATAGAAAGAGGAAGGGATAGAGAGGGGAGGGGAAGGGAAGCATTCATTTGTTGTTCCACTCAGTTGTGCATTCACTGGTTGCTCCTCACTTGTGCCCTGACCAGAGATCCCAGGGATCAAACCTGCAACCTTGTCATTTCCAGACTACACTCTAACTGACTAATTTAATCTGCCAGGGTGAGCTATTTTTAATTTATAGTGTTGATTTCCCATTGAGTTTTGAAAAAATTCTATATGATGAACTTCTTTATTGATACATTTAAATATAAAATGACATTTATGAGGCAAATTTCCTTTATCTTGTCCCCTCTCCAGCTCCTTTCTTTCTCTTTCCTTAAATGGCCAAGTATTTTTTGATACATGTACAGTTGATGCCTCCAATTCTTAACCTCCCACCCAAATCCGGTTTTCCACTCCCACTATTCCTACTTATCACAATCTTTTTGTTGCTAAATCCAGGACCATTTCTTTCTTTTATCTGACACTGCTCTAGAATTTGGTACCAAGCACCTCTTCTTGAAGTCTCGCTTCTCAACTTACAGGGCACCAGGTTCATCTGGTTTCCCTACTGTCTATTCTTTTGTCTTTCTGCCTGACATCACTATTCTGTAGAGGTTAATCTTTGCTCATGGATTTGTTTTATAAATTGCCATATTCTCAATACAGAAAGCTCTCAATACATATTTGTTATATATCTTTCTCCATATTCCCTCTGGAAGACCATCCCTACCCCGATACCTTCAACTAACATTTATAAGAATGGCTATCACTCCAGCCCAATCTTCTCATCAGAGTTCCAAATCTTCATCCAATGCCAACAGGAAAGCTCCACGTGGATGTCCCAAAGGCCCTCTGAGCTAGTGAGGCCCAAACTGAAACTCATCATTTCTTCCTCTTTTCAACTAGTTCTTCCTCTACTGTATTGCCTATAAAGCTAGCCAAGTGACAATTTCCTTTTCCTCACTTCCAGTCAGTTTCCAAATCCTACTGATTTTACCTTCTCAGTTAATAGGAGAGATGTAGGGGGAAGCCTCTGTTTGGAAAGATCCCATGATAAGACAGTCTTCATTTCATTTTAGAAGAAGATAAATTGTTTTTGAGATCTCTAACAAGATTTATCACAAGGTATTCCTTATCTCTATGCTACAAGAACCTTTGCAATTGTATTCTACCCAAACAGAGCAAAAGGATCTTTTAAATATCTGCAAAGTTACCCCCCAGGGAAACCCAGGGCTTACATTAAAAGCACATTCCACTACGATATATGCAGTATTATTTTTTCCATACTTTCCAAATTTCCTTCTAGGGTTTTAAAATAGAAATTTCATCTTAATGTCTACTGTATCAAAAATCTATCTCCATATATTATTCTTTTAGAGAAGAGTTTGTCAGTAGCGATCCCTTTACTGAATAAAGACAAATCCTATGAGTCATCTCCACTCTATGAGACCCTCACTCACTTGTATTTATATCTCCTAAACTCACCTTGTCTTGCCTTAGTTTCCCCATCCATCCCTTGGTTCACAGCTCAACTATGTGGCAAAAAGACTTAGCTTTCCTCACTAACCTTAGCATCTCATTCACTGAACAAATATTATCTATATGAGTTTTCTTGGTCTAGTGATTCAGTCAAATGTATACCCATTTGCCTATCAAGGGAGAGGCGAAACCTTAAATTTCAAACCTATGCCATAACTCACACTACTTTACTTAATATTTGCCTTGTGGTGCCTGACCTGTGGTGGCACAGGGGATAAAGCATCGACTCGGAATGCTGGGATCACTGGTTCAAATCCCCGGGCTTACTCAGTCAAGGCAAATACGAGTAGCAACTGATACAATGAGTTGATGCTTTTGGCTCCTCCCCTACCCCCTTCCTCTCTCTCCTTCTCTCTCTCTCCTCTCTCTAAAAGTCAATAAATAAAACATTAAAAAAAAAAATATATATATTTGCCCTGTGGTAAAGAAATAGCTCTTAGTGCTTCTAATCACCCACCGAATACTTTCTTTTCCATCATTGTGTATTAAGGTTTTTATTTGTGCAGACCTCCTTTGGGAGGTCACAAAAATTGAAAAATTTTGTTCAGGACTAACAGGAAAATGAAACTAAAAAAAAAAAAAAATCAGCCTTGAGCCATAACTGATCTTTCCATTAAGAATTGCTTAAGAAAAGCACTTACAGAGAAAATGAGAAAGCACAAGCTTAAGAGAAAGAGCAGTATGGTCATGGTCTTTTTCTTTTTTTACTTTACTCCCTATTCTTTGGAAACAAATTAAGCATAGAGGGTTAAAGGTGGTGTCTGTGTATATAATGTGATGTATACCTTAAGCTGCACACAAGGCACTGTGAGGTGTGGGAGGTCAACGTGTTACAGCAATGTTAGGAACGTAATACCATTGGAAAGAGGAAGTGCAACCAAGTAAGTGGGCCTGGGGCATAGAGAAAAAAAGTGGGTCTTGAACCTGAATCTTAACAAACAAGTAGAAAAGGGGGGAAAGGTCATTAAGGGAATGAGCCGAGCATGCATAAAGACCCAGACATAGAAGAACATAGGGGATCCCCATTGTTTGAGCAGAGTACTGAGTATGTACAGAAGACAGCAGAAACGAGATGGAACATGAGAGATTCATGAAGCTCAAGCACAGAAGACCTTGTATGAGAATACCCGCCAGTTGAAGTTGTGGTCACTGCTATATATCCAGAACCTAGACCAGTGCCTGTCACTTAATAGGTTCTAATTCCAAAATTAATTATAAAAAGCAGTGTGTGGACTTTTGGTGATTATTACTATTTCTTCCTACACCAAACTCCCTATAATGATATTTTGACAACTTCTTTACCAAGGAATACCACAGCAACCTTGTCCCACCTATCAACTCCTACTTCTAGGAACCCCAGCTGTCATCAGCTACATCAACTCAGCACTATCACATGCCACACTTCCTTTGATGGCACTGCAAGAGGAATCTGAACGCTCAAGGTGCTGTTACTTCAACTTACAGAAACAAGTCTAATTATGCAGTATGCCATATGTCTTCACACATTCATACAACTTTGTTCCACCTCCCGAAAATTATGTTCCACAGCTTGTCCAATTAAGTGTAATTATATGGGCTGGATATGTTCTGCCAACTCTAAAAACACAGCTTTGAAGGTGGGCTTTCTAAGTATTTAACTCAAGAGCCATTTAGTAAACCACATTCTAAGCTTTCAAGAAAGCAGAAGGTGGTGGCCTCCAGAGATTTATGAAGTAGCCCCTAGACACACAGCACTATGTTCAACTACAGAGGCTCCTGTCATTGGCTACCCTGATAAAAAACTGTTCGAATAAACTAATTTCGGGAAGGATACTCAAGGTAACTTTTCAGGTGAAGTGCTGAACTGTCTAGCCCCAATCCACTTATGAGTTAGGCACCAAGACAAATTACACATAAATCTCCACAGGATCCCTCCTTCCTATTAGCTAAGCTATTCACTAAGACAGAAGACAGAAGCCGGTATGTCCCAGGCCAAAACTGCTCACACCATTTTCCTGGTATTTCTTCACTGGGAAAAAGTTATTAGGTTGGCTACAAATGGCAAAGTGCTTGTTTTAATCCACTGCTTCCTCCTGATTTGTTCTTTCTGAAGAAAATGCTCTGCAAATTTTCACTTTGTTGTAGGCACTGAAATGTCTCTTCCAATGTCCACATAGCAACTGTATATGATGAGATAACCTATTTAAGTTACAGGGTTAGCTAAATCTTGAAATTTTCTGAAACTACTATGCCAGAGATCTTTTTGTTCCACCACCTTTCCATGCTAGGATCCTCAGACTTGAACAGAAAAGTAGAGGAATGCAACAAAGAAGCCCTCAAAGTTATCAGGGGATTAGCTGTATTATCAATAATCACTTAAAACAAAATAAAACAAAACAAGACAAAAACTAGCTCTAGACTAGCCATGACGTATATACCAAGTTAGGGACACACTAGGTAGTAGTACA